>NW_025814831.1:40117500-41380500 GCF_022079265.1 Lynx rufus
TTTTTAGATTCCACATGAGTGAAATCACATAGTATTTTTCTTTCTCAGTCTGACTTATGTCACTTATCATAATACTCTCCAGTTCCACCCATGCTGTTGCAAATAGCATGATCTCATCCTTTTTATGGCTGCATAATATTCCTCTGTGTGTGTGTGTGTGTGTGTGTGTGTGTGTGTGTCCCACATTTATCCATTAGTCTATTGATGGACACTTAGGTTGTTTCTACATCTCGGCTATTGGAAATAATGCTGCAATAAACATAGGGGTGCATTTATCTCATTAGATTAGTGTTTTCATTTTCTTTTTAAAAAAATGTTTGTTTATTTTTGAGAGAGAGGGAG
This sequence comes from Lynx rufus, assembly GCF_022079265.1. NCBI lineage: Eukaryota > Metazoa > Chordata > Mammalia > Carnivora > Felidae > Lynx > Lynx rufus. Next base: position 40,117,843 of record NW_025814831.1, read on the forward strand.
AGAGCGGGGGAGGGGCAGAGAGAGACAGAGAGGGAGACAAAGAATCTGAAGCAGGCTCCAGGCTCCAAGCTGTAAGCACAGAACCCAACACGGGGCTCAAACTCACGAATGGCAAGATCATGACCTCAGCCAAAGTTGGACTCTCAACGACTGAGCCACTCAGGCACCCTAAGGATTAGTGTTTTCATTTTCTTTGGGTAAACACCCGGTAGTGAAATTATTTTTAATATTTTGAGGAACCTCCATACTATTTTCTATAGTGACTGCACCACTTGCATTCCCACTAGCAGTGCATGAGGGTTCCTTTTTCTCTACATCCTTGCCAACATTTGTTGTTTCTTGTGTTTTTGATTCTAGCCATTCTGATAGGTGTGAGGTGACATCTCATTATGGGTTTGATTTACATTTTCCTGATAATTAGTGATGTTGAGCCTCTTTCCATGTGTCTGTTTGTCATCTGTATGTCTTCTTTGGAAAGATGTGTATTCAGGTCCTCAGCCCATTTTTTAACTGGATTATTTGCTCTTTTTGATGTTGAGTCAAGCTCTTTATATATTTTGGATATTAACCCCTTAATGGATATGTCATTTACAAATATCTTCTCCCATTCACTAGGTTGTCTTTTTGTTTTGTTGATGGTTTCCTTGACTGTGCAGAAGCCTTTTATTTTGATGTGTTCCCAATAGTTTATTTTTGCTTTTGTTTCCTTTGTCTGGGGAGACATATCTAGAAAAATGTTTCTACATATGATGTCAAAGAAATTACTGCCTATGTTTTCTTTTAGGAGTTTTATGGCTTCAGGTCTCACATTTACGTCTTTAATCCACACTGAGTTTATTTTTGTGTATGGTATCTAGAAAGTGGTCCAGTTTCATTCTTTTACATGTTCTTTTGCCTTAGGTCTTACAGACTCCACCCATTTCCAAAATTACTTAGATCAGCACCTTTACCCCTACCTCCTTCAGTGAAGTTGTTTCAAATATTTTTAACACGGTCTGATTGTTCTGTCACTTTCTGCATTCCATTCTAGGATCCCTTGACCTCTGAAATCGTTTTTAAATTTGCATGCATTCAGGTTGACTCTTTGTACTGGAAATGAAATTCTGTGGGTTTTGACACATGTGTAGTGTCACGTACCCACAATTACATACAGAATAGTTTCACCACCCTAAGAAATTGCCTGTGCTTAATCTGTTTAACTCTTCCTCCTCTCTCTCTGAGCCCCTGGAAATCACTGATACCTTTCCTGTCTCTATACTTTTGCCTTTTCCAGAAAGTCATATAAATGGAATCATATGGTATTTAGCCTTTTTAGACTAGCTCTTTTTACTTAGCACCGTGCATTTAAGATTCATCCATGCCTTTGGGGGCTTAAAAGCTCATTTCTTTTTACCCCTGAATAATATTTCCTCGTATGGATTTATACATATATATACACATACATATATACACACATATATACACACATATATGTGTATATATACATGTATGTATATACATGTATGTATATATGTATGTATATATACACATACATATATATACACATACATATATACACATACATATATATACACATACATATATACACATATATATATACACATATACATATATATATATACATACACAGTTTGTTTATCCATTCACTTATTGAAGGACATTTTGGTTGCTTCCAGTTCTTGGTAGTTGTACATAAAGCTGCTATAAACATTTGTATGCAGGTTTTTGTGTGGACATAAATTCTCAAATCAGTTGGGTAAATACCTAGCTGAGTTACATGGTAAATTGCTGAGTTAAATGGTAAAACTATGTTTAGCTTAGCTGCCCTATTTAGCTGACATGCCACTGCTCAAAATCAGGTGGTGACCATCCCACAATTGTCGACAGCCATCACTGTCAGTTATCTGTTTCTTTTACCCCATTCAAGTTCTTGCACGTGAATATAGTTCCTGAACTTCTCTCCTATGTCAGAATAATCATTCTATGTACTTTGCAACGTCTTTTCATATACATGATGGCAGTCGCAGTATAGTAACTAACCTGTTCAAGGGAGAATCCTTCCCCTGCCCCTGACCTACAACCTGATACTGGGAATCCTTTCACCTGTGAAAGAGGATACTGGTAGCACCTATATAAACCTACCTCAATGTGTTGTGAAGATTTAGTGAGTGCTTAGAGCAGAGTCCTTCTTTGACCAAGCCTCACTGCTGTCTGAAGGATCTGCCAAGATTAGAATGTGAATTTGTTCATTCCTATTCCTGTGCTTCTTCCACTAGAGATAACACCCCAACTTCATTTTCCTGTTACCCAGCCAATATGTGGACCTCACTAACACCCAAGCGATTGATCTAACCAGTCAATTTAGGAAAGCCTCTGGTAACTTCTGTGTATATGTATGGTAGGCAAGGGATTTGCTTTTAGTTAAATAGGAATGCCTAGTAGCCATTGGGAAAAATAGTCTTCTCTCACCTTTAAATGGAAGGAAAAGGGGGCGCCTGGGTGGCGCAGTCGGTTAAGCGTCCGACTTCAGCCAGGTCACGATCTCGCGGTCCGGGAGTTCGAGCCCCGCGTCGGGCTCTGTGCTGACGGCTCAGAGCCTGGAGCCTGTTTCCGATTCTGTGTCTCCCTCTCTCTCTGCCCCTCCCCCGTTCATGCTCTGTCTCTCTCTGTCCCAAAAATAAATAAACGTTGAAAAAAAAAAAATTAAATGGAAGGAAAAGGACAACAGACTTTATTTCAAGGTATAGACTTGCAGATCAATGAATGGGCTAAACACTGAAGTAGTTCAGTGATCCATAGATTAAACTGCCTGAACATGAATTAGTGCATTAAACTCTATGGACACAAAATGGATCTGTTCAGAAACAAGTTTGGGCGGTTCATGTCTGGTACATAGTGTTTTCAGAATAAGGTTTAATTTTTAAAAGAGGTTTTAGAGCTCTGTATCCCAGCCAGAGAATGCTTATCTGCTTTATGCTAGTTTTTACCTGCAGAGTTTTTGTCTTTGTGACATCATTTATTTGCTCCTGTATTTTAAAATGCATTGCACAATGGTGGGAACTCATCTAAGAAAGTTAATCATACCCTGGCAATCCTTGAGCATGCTGTTAGTTACTGAGAAGATTTTAAGAAGGATGTTATATCAATACACTGAGTCTTCTGTATGGTCAGGCTGATTTCCTATGATTGGTTGGTTGAACGGTGAATGTGCAAAAAAAATCCTAGAGAACTGACAGGTGGAGATTAATACTGTGTTAGCAAGATCAGCAAACAAAAAAATCCACAAATGCTTTCACACACACATGCTCATATATGTGTGCACACACATACACACAAGCACGCACAAACATATCTTTGTTGATATCTGTTTGGCCTGGACTAGTTGTATGTGTGGGATGTGACTGGTACTATCAAAAAGGATCACCAGGTTTCCAAATCACTTGCAATGACTAATATCAGTTAAAAATGCTTGAATTATCCAATTGATCAGGGTCACATTCTAGTCTGGAAAACATTTATAGATAAAATTACATTCTAAACATACTAATAATTTAAATATATGAATATATTTATATATAAAGATATAAATGTTGCCATTAAATATTTAATAAATCATCCAGGGTTCTTTTTACATCTGTAATGTGAAGGATAGCTCTCTACCGGGTGGGTCAAATGTTTATATCGTGAATATTGGTATTAGGACTCAGGTATTTCTTGACCTGCATACTCCTATCAGGAAAAGCACAAGGTGTAGAATTTTTTATTCATGCATTCACTTAGTTTATTCACTGTACAAATATTTAGCACTTACAATGTACCTGGCATTGGTCATGTTACTGGGGAACATAATCCAATGGTTGCTTGGGGGAATTGAAACAGTTATTAAAGCCAAGTGATTTGATTGACTAAATGTTTTTATTTAAAGTTGAAGGCTCAGGAATATTAAGCAACCAAAACTTTTTGACCAGTTTTACCTGTGCACACCCAATATGCACACACATACCTTCTACCAAATCTCTCTTGGGATCATTACCTGCTTTCCAACCATTGCCTGTTGGCTATAACTCCAACAGGTATATTGGCCATAATTGACAAACTGAATGGCTTATAAATGCAAAAAAATCCTAATCTATTCACTTCATCTACTCTGTAGGTACAAGTACAACGAGAGTCAAATAAATGTCATGTCATACCAAACAATGAGGTATATGGCTTTAAATTTTCATTTAAACATATCAAAATGGACCCAGAAATGATAACAACAGAGGCAGGTGAACATTCCTTACAACCCCTTTCTACTGTCTATTTTCTGGCATTGTTTTCAGATGACTATATGGTAAATGTGTTTCATTCCCTGCTAGTAGATTTGCAGAACACATTATTTAATTTTAATGAAGAAGTTTTACATCTAAATAGCTGTAAGACAAGCAGATTTTGCTTTCTTACAATTTTATTAGTAAAAAATGAAGGTATCAATATTGAAAAGTCACAAATGTGAAGTTTTGTTTGTTTTTACCAGTATAAAGTTTTTAAAAAAATTTTTTTAATGTTTATTTATTTTTGAGAGAGAGAGAGACACACACAAAGTGTGAGTGAGGGAGGGGTAGAGAGAGAGAGAGGGAGACACAGAATCTGAAGCAGGCTCCAGGCTCTGAGCTGTCAGCACAGAGCCCAACAGGGGCCCGAACACACAGATTGTGAGATCATGACCTGAGCCGAATTCAGATGCTTAACCGACTGGGCCACCCAGGCACCCCACTACCAATATGAAGTTTTAAGTCAAATATCTGTATTCTCTTAAAGGAGAATATCCTTTCTGAAGCTTGGGAGTTGCCATTAGTGGACAAATAAGTTAAATAGACATTGGCAACGAAAGAAAATTCCCATTAGTTTGGTTAAATATTTTTGTTTGTTTGACTTCAGGTTTATTTCATTACAAAAATAGAAAAAAAAAACCGTGTAAGATTATAGAAGAATAAGAAAGAAAATAATTAACTTTGGCTCCCCCATGCAAATGATTCTGATGTGCTTCACTGGACACAAGACGTAGCCTGAGACTCCAAGAAACTGGTTCCTTTCCTCGGCTTGGCAGAGCATCTGTTTCTCACAGAAGCCTGAAAAAATACCCAGCTCTGTGGATTGCTGGGGTTCATTTCTGGTCATTGCACTAGCATGGAACAAAGTGTAACCATGTAATCAGTATGTGGGGGATGGAATGCTGTAGGGGGTTGTGTTAAGTACACTCCAAATTCTATGTATGCTCAGTGCTATGGAATGATTGTTTGGGTCCCCCTCCAATTCATCTGTTGAAGTCCCAATCTCCAATACGATATGTGGAGGTGGAACTTTGGGAGTTAATTAGGTCATGAGGGTAGAGCCTCCTTGAATGGAATTAGTGCCATTAGAAGAAGAGACATGAGGGGCGCCTGGGTGGCGCAGTCGGTTAAGCCTCCGACTTCAGCCAGGTCACGATCTCGCGGTTCGTGAGTTCGAGCCCCGCGTCAGGCTCTGGGCTGATGGCTCAGAGCCTGGAGCCTGTTTCCGATTCTGTGTCTCCCTCTCTCTCCGCCCCTCCCCTGTTCATGCTCTGTCTCTCTCTGTCCCAAAAATAAATAAACGTTGAAAAAAAAATTAAAAAAAAAAAAAGAAGAGACATGAGAGAGATGATCTTTGTCTCAGTCATGTGAGGACATAGCAAAAGGGTGACCATGTGTAAATCAGGATATGGTCCATTACAGAACCAAACCGTTCTCGCACCCTGATCTCACACCTCACAGCTTCCAGAACTGCAAGATAGAAGTTTCTGGTTTTTTTTTCAGTCACCCGGTCCATGGTATTTTGTCACACCAGCCTGAGGAGACTAAGACATTTTTGTACCGAAAAAAAAGAATCACACTGCATTCATGGCCCATGGTTGTACAAACAATAAGGAACACTGTGTCTGTTACTGCAAGAAAGCAAGTGTCAGAAAAGAACAATCTCTTCTTTAGACACAGAAGTAAAAATGCACATATCCAGTACAAAAGAAGGGGTGACTGTTCCTCTTAGTTCTGGCGATTTTATCTTTAATAATTCCAGAGAGGCGCTGACAAGCTGGAAGGTGAGGGCATGACTGTTGTGTTCCCTATTGAATGCACAACCTTGGTGTGGGGCACTCAGTGGACACGCGTAAATAGTTTTTGAGTAAATATGCGGGAGCAACTGGGGCTGTGGTGGAGTTCTAAAATAGACCATGTAGTTAAATAAAATGAAGATATCTTCCTCTGGGAAAAAGAAGACTCAGGGCATGCAACAGTGCTCTTCAAAGCAGTTGAAAGAAATATGCAGAGGAGACCTCGACTCAATCTATGGAATAAAATGACTGCATAGACAGGAATTTATCATGACAGCTGCCTCCCATGGTAGAGAACCACCAGAACAGCTCTTGATGTGTCTTGGCCACTTTAATTCTTAATTACTTTCCACATCTTCCTTTCACTGGAGTGGCTCATCCATTCAATTATTCATTCGAAATATATACTGAACATCTTCAAAATACCAGGCACCCTATTAGGTGCCAGAGAAACACCAGTGAACCTAACAGACATGACCTCTTCCCTCATTCAGTTTATAAGCTAGTGAGCAATGAGATTGGTTATCATAGTGAATTGTTTGAAAAGAAGCTACATGATCACTTATTGAGGGTAGCAAAAAGGGAAATTCTGAATCACACATCAGGGCCAGGCAAAATGATCTTGCGAGTTCTTCTAAGTCTGGAGATTCCTGGGATGCTTCGTTTTCTCCCTGGATTCCCATCTCTTAAGGACCCTATGATGACCTGGGATTCATTATGTTCACCTTCATCCTCCTCACCTCCACTTTCAAGTCACTGCTGAATTTTGACCTTTCTAATTCTAGTTCCCACACTCCTATCACAAGGTCATCCTCATGGTTGCTGACATCTCCTAACTGGGCCCACGTCCCTAGTCCAGCAGAGTGCAAATGACAGAGTGCAGCATTCCAGGAGACCCTAATGCAGCTTTTCTGCAGATCATAGGCTGAAAAATATAATTCTGTAGTGGATTGAATGATGACTCCCGAAAAGATATGTCTATGCCCAAATCCTTGGAAACTGGGAATGTTATCTCATTTGGAAAAAGTCTTTGCAGACATAATTAAGTTAGGGATCTTGAGATGAGATCATTCTGGATTCCCCAGGCGAACCCCAAGTGCAAAGACAAGTGTCCTTATAAGAGACAGAAGAGGAAAAGAGAGAGGAGAAGGTGATGCAAAGACAGAGGCAGAGATTGAAGTGATATGGCCACAAGCCAAGGAAGAGGAGGATTGTTGACAGCCAGCGGGGGCTGCAAGAGGCAAGGAAGGGTCTTTCCAGAGAGCCTCCAGAGAGCCTGCAGCCTTGCTGGCACTGTGATTTTGGACTTCTGGCCTCCAGAACTTAGAGAAAATCATTTTCTGCTTTTTAAAAGCTACCCAGTTTCTTGGGGCGCCTGGGTGGTTCAGTCAGGTAAGCATCTGACTTTGGCTCAGGTCATGATCTCACAGTTCGTGGGTTTGAGCCCTGTGTTGGGCTCTGTGCTGACAGCTCACAGTCGAGTCAGGAGGCTGCTTTGGATTCTCTGTCTTCCTCACTCTCTTCCCCTCCCCAACTAGCGCTCTGTCTCTCTCAAAAGTAAATAAACTTAAAAAATTTTTTTTAAAAAGCTACCCAGGTTCTGATACTGGTTGCAGCAGCCTGAGGAAACTAACGTATTATGCCTTCTACTATCCAAAACAACCAATTTCTCACGAAGCTGTCAGGTGGGGGGGGGGGTCTTGCTAAATGCAAATGTGACCATTTTGCGCCCCTGCTTTAGGCCCTCTGTTGTCTCTACGCAGCCAGTAGAGGCGCTTCCTTTCCTGGCTCTGACTCCAGGAAAGACTGCATTCTCTTGAGTGACACACTCCCTGGGGGTACACAGGTGATGTTCAACTCACAGCACAATGGAATTAATGCCATTTGCCCTCCCACTCAAGAATTAATGTCACAATGGAACTGAGATGACTGATGTGTGATGATGATTATAGGGGATAGACACTCTGATTTAATTAAACATAACAAAATCAGAAAAGAAACCATTTTCAAAGTACCGCGTGCTATTAGATTACTTAAAACTCACCCCTGCTGATCACACTCTGCTGGCCGCCTGCTGTCACCCGGTGTCTGCCTTTCTCTCAAGCTTTTTCTCCCCTGAGCATATTATGCTTTGGCAATGTCAACTTGCTTCTAGTCCCTCAGATGCAACTTGTTCATTCAGGCCTCTTGGCTTTGCACATCCTCTTCCTTTTGTTTGGAATGCCCTTCTACCCTTAGCCACCTTTTAACTCCTTTTCGTTTTTTTAAATGTTAATTTATTTTTGAGAGACAGAGAGACAGAGCACAAACAGGGTAGGGTAGGGGCCAAGAGAGAGGGAGACACAGAATCCGAAGCAGGCTCCAGGCTCTGAGCTGTCAGCACAGAGCCCGACATGAGGCTTGAACTCACAAACTGTGAGATCATGACCTGAGCTGAAGTTGAACGCATAACTGACTGAGCCACACAGGGTCACTTTTTTTTTTTTTGAAAGAGAGAGATTGCATGTGTCTCTCTTGATGAGAGGGGGGCAGAGGGAGAGACAATCCTAAGCTGGCTCCAAGCCCACCATGCAAGCACAATGCGGGGCTTGATCTCATGATGGTGAAGTCAAGAATCGGATGCTTAACCAACTGAGCAACCCAGGGGCCCCTCCTATTCATTTTTTATTTTTTATTTTTATTTTTATTTATGTTTTTTTAAAAAATTTTTTTTAACGTTTATTTATTTTTGAGACAGAGAGAGAGAGACAGAGTATGAACGGGGGAGGGTCAGAGAGAGAGGGAGACACAGAATCTGAAACAGGCTCCAGGCTCTGAGCTGTCAGCCCAGAGACCGACGCGGGGCTCGAACTCACTGGCCGAGAGATCATGACCTGAGCCGAAGTCGGACGCTCAACCAACTGAGCCACTCAGGCGCCCCCTTATTCATTTTTTAAAGCCAAATTCCTATGCCATTTACTTTAGAAAGACTTTTTGCCTCCTTAAGATTTGATCAATTCCTCTCTTATGTAATGAACTTTTTATAAAATATGAAGACTTATTCTACATATTCTACTATACTATAATCCTTTGTTTATTTGTCCATTTCCTTGAAGCCCAGGCCATTTAAAACTCATCTTAGTATTCTGTGTCTAGCACAGAGATGAAACTCAGTATGAGTCTCCTGAATTATATTGATTCAGAATTTACACTCTGGAGTTGGTGATCACGTTTGAGGCTTGTGATACTTCTTTTGCGATGAAAATAGCACAGATATCAATATTTAATTGAATTTTTCATGATTTTAAGGGAGCAGTTGTGAGAGGCTGGTAGAGAGACTGAAGAAAATGTATGTATTTTGGGGGGGCACTCAATTATTAGGTAGCAATACTGGGTTTTCTACAATTACTCTGAGAATGGAGTACATGATGATCTCCTTTTATGAAGACCTGGTGATAAAATAGAAAAAGAGTTACTTCTATTCTCCACAAAAAGAAACAAAAATAGTTTTGAGAGTGAGACAGCATTTTCTCTTCATGCTTCACATGAAGATTTGTCCTGGACCCTGGTCCTTATAAACTATCACCTGCCTGTGTCCCTGCAGGTAGTTTTCTCAGCCCTACCAGAACAGACCCACTTTTTCCCAGAGATACAGAAGGACATTGTGGCTCAGGGTTCCTTTGGGAATAGATGTTTGGAATAAAAATAATGCAACAGTACCATTTCCTTGAGTTCTCTAAATGGCTTGAAAGGACGTCTCTTGGTAAAAGCACCATTTCTATCCCTGTCCTAAAGCTGGGATGCTGCCTGAGCTATTTTTGGTGTTGTTTCCAGTTGCCGCTGGCCAGTGGCAGGATTTCACACTTGGCTGCCAGTTCTCATTACTGCCCATGGCTCCCTTTCTTGGTAAGGCTTCTCCTCCCAGGCTGACGTATGCGGAACTGCCTCTGCCTTGCTGGGCCAGGAAGATGCTTTGTACGGTCTGGTGTGTTTGTGTTTGACTAGGCAGGACCTGCACATCACTTTCCAGATTGATAGTGCTTTCTCCCCTAAGGCTGTAAGTGCAGGAGATTTAGCCACTTTCTTAGGGAGCTGCAGTCAGAAATGTATCCAGGTAAATGCAAATGAGGAGTTCTCTACCCCAGGACACTGAACTCTACGGATAACATCTATAGGTTTCCTTCCACTCTGGCTTCAGGTGGGGCTTGGCCAGTCTGAGGGCCAGGCCAGTAGGATGTTGGAGGCAGGCAAGTGAGATCAGGATACATTTCCCCTGACTTCCTCCCTATGAGGTCGCCTCAGGCTGGCTGTGTTCCTTGACCCAAGTCACTGCTCTTCTCAAGGTGTTTCTCTGCACAGGACTCTCTTTTTCTGAGTTCCAGTAATTGTTGCCTCTTTGTTCTTTCAGCGCAGGTGTGGTAAATGCTCAACAGTCACTAATGTTGGCTTTCTGCGCAATCCCCTGTGTCTCTAAATCCCACCCCCCCGCCCCGCCCTCCACCACCTGACCTTTGAAATCTTCAAGGTGAATGTGCCATCTGTTCACTGTTGAGGTTCTTCTTGATACACTCACCTAAACTGGAGTTACACTAAAAAGCTTAATGAGCAGGGAGTTTTTTGGTTTCACAGGATTATTTGGTTTTAAGGAACAGAGACTCGCTGAACGAACAGAGGGTTGACTGAAAGGAGGCAGCAAATAGAAAGACAAATGAAGTACAATAAAGGCAAGCCATCCCCCCTGAGAATTGGAAAGACTCTTATTTCTTGATCTTAACTCTTATAGTTTCTTGTCTCTATCACCTGTTCCATTTTCTCTAACAGAACATCTTCCTCTGCTTTCTCCTGCTTCTAATCCCCCAGCTTCACCTTGTGCATGATTTTGTCTTATCAAGATAGGGACTTCATTTTTCACCTCTGACCTGGCAGCTGTCTTGTAATTAAGTAGTGATTATTGGATCATAAAACAAATTAATAAACTAACAAGATTGTAGTTATCAATGGGGAGATGAAAGCAAACTCAAAACCTTTTGGGGAGAGATAGAGTTTACCCTTTTTGTAAACAATGAATGTTTACAAAAGATGGAAAGTTGAGTTGCTGAAGATATGCACTAATCTACTCCTATAGGATCGTAAATGGTGATATAGGTCTACTATGCACCCATATTTTTCAGAAATGAGGGTCAAGTCTTCCAGGCAATGGAAGAGAATGTTTTTGTTCTCAGACATGATACTTTAGTGCCAACATGGAAGGCCAGAGTTTTCTGTACATGGCAAGCTACTGGCTCTGCCTCCTTCAAGCTGGTCTGAATGTCCCCGGAAGTTCAGGATATGTTTGAACCTTAAAATGGTAATAAAATATCCACAGCAGCTTCATAATGGTTGGCTTTATTAGACCTCAGAAAGAATTTGACCTTCTTTCTGGTGCGCCCAGACCATAAGTATGAATTAGTGACAAGAATGGAGGGCTCAGACTGCTTCATTTCAGCCAAAACGACATATTGCTGAAAAGATAATTTACTTGAATGTTCTTATTTTACATGAGGAAATTGAAGCCCAGGAAGTTTGAGTGACCTACTCATGGTCTCACAGAGAGTTGATGTCTACCACCCCGATTTCCCTACAGTTGATTACCTGTAGTACCAAAGATGTCTTTGAATGTAGGATGACAGAATAGAGGCAGCTTTCAGTGTGCATGGAAAACCCTCGAAGAGTGGTTTCCACAGTAGGTTGATAAGATGTGGCAGTAATCATATAATTTATTGTTCCAAATAAGACCATTTTGAAAGGGAAAATGAGTGCTGTCAATAATTGGGCCAGCACATCAGACATAACATCCGAGTGTCTCCCCAAATAAGAGGCCATTGCAGAGAAGTGGTAAAGAGGAAACTTTATGCTAATCCATGACTCCAGTGAAGCCTGAAGAATAGGTGCTTATATGACCCGGTCCTTGTCGGTGATGTTTACCAAGGTTCTGAGCCTCTGGTTGCTGAAATCTAGAAGAAAAGCTTGGGCTGAGACTCTTCATATAATTGGGGGTTTACTATTCCTTTTGGTGGGAAAGGGGAACCATTTATCTCTCAAATTATAGACCACTAGTCTGTTGGACAGCTCTCAGAAGTACTCTTGTCTTCTCAAATTATGGGGTCAAGTTTTTCAGTCTAGTACCTTGTGTAAGGAACAAAGGCTATAGTATCAATTCCACTACCGATTTTCTCTGTTTTATGTTATGAAAAAAAGTAGGTATGCGTAATAGAAATCCTTTCATAGTGCAGATCAATTCCCTCATTTATCTGACTCCGTAAACAGGAGACCAAACTGTGTAATCTGTTTTCAGGTCACTGATCATTACTACTTTTTCTATGACTGTGTCATGGCACCACTGTCAAAGTTTTGTGTTAATTGAACTACAGCCTTAAATTGTAGAAAATAGCACTGTGTTCTAAGTTCCTTATCTCTTCTCTCCAATATATATTTAACTTAACTTGTTACCATTATGCAAAAGAGTAGGATCTATGCCTTCCATGTGAGCAAAAAGGAAGACACATTCCTGCTGAGGGCTTGATTGCATTATTTCTTTTTTAATTTTTTTTAACATTTATTTATTTTTGAGACAGAGAGAGACAGAGCATGAACGGGGGAAGGGCAGAGAGAGAGGGAGACACAGAACCGGAAACAGGCTCCAGGCTCTGAGCTGTCAGCACCGAGCCCGACGCGGGGCTCGAACTCACGGACCGTGAGATTGTGACCTGAGCTGAAGTCGGATGCTTAACCGACTGAGCCACCCAGGCGCCCCTTGATTGCATTATTTCAAAACAGAAGCAAATGAACCTACTGGCTAATAATTTACAGGAAGAGCAATATGGCTAAAGAATACCAAAACTAAAGTCTCTCAACCAACAATCTTCCTCAATTAGTTGAAATATGAAACAACTCCATCAAATAGACCATTTATTCATTCATTTGTTCTTTCCTTCCATTCCTAACCCTTCAGTTCCTTTGGTCTGGCCCTGAGCTAGACACTAAGAGCTAGGTTAATTTATCATGTTAATTTTTGGTCTATTTTTCTTTTAATCTGTCCTCCCTAACCTATCAAGAAAACTATTATGGAAAATTAGATGTCTTCCAGAAGACTTACTGAAGTTCTTTCGTGATCAAGGCGGTCAGTTGTTAATACCTACGTTTAATATTTTTCATGTCAAAATCATATTTTCCATGTTGGCACAGAGCTCTGCAGTGTCAACCAAGTACTTGTCTACATACAGGGCTAGATTCAATGCTTTCCTTTTGGTAAAATATTAGCCTAACTGCCAAGCACCCTCCTGGTGTGCACCAACACTGAAGAGGAATGACTTTCTCTCTGGCCAGTTCTGAAAGACAACTCTTCTTCCCTCATTCCTGCTTTCTGAAGTGCCTGGCTAAATCCCCATGGAGTCAAAAATAGTGTCTCCATACTTTCCAGTGACAAAAGATACCCTTTGACATTTTCCAAGGTTTCCCTTGTAACAACTGGTATTTGAAAGGGACAAGCCAAAGGATGTTACCTGTTCTTCTTCCAGGTGCTCTCCCTGTGTTGAGCTAGAGCATTTTCTCAGCCACGGTGTCCACTCATACCTACATACCTTATGAGAAACTCTCAGGATTATATACAACGGAAGGCATTCCAAGACCTCATTTTTAATGACCTTATTTAATGAAATGTGCTATATATGGATGAAAATTAATGTTGAAATATGAAAATATATTTATATAGAATTTTATATCCTCTATGTAATAAAAGGAATCATATTTCTGTCATTTACTTTTCTACTTAAGAAAAGAGTATTAGTGCCTCGTAATCCTTCCAAGTCTAACATAGAGTCAGGCTCTTTCATATTTGATACCACTAGGAAAATATCAAAAGGAGAAAATCATGGGGAAGACATGGATTTAGATTTTTTAGTGTGTGATACTATGTAGGTAAATGGTAGCTTCTCCTGTATCATCGTCTCCATTCCTCCTAGTTTTGCGGAAATGGAGGTTATTGCTGGACCATTCTTTGTGCCTTAACCTCTGCAAATTCCAAGTAGAGGATTCTACAAAGCTGTCATCTGTTGTTAACTCTACTGTAAATAGAGGATCAAGTAAAGTTTAAAACAAGACCACAACCAAGGTATGGAGTTTCTTGGAAGGTCATACTTTCTGTTTCCTTTTAGGAGAAAACATAAGCGTGGTACTTGGAAATTAAATTGTCAATATATTTTGAACCTCATTAGTAGATGGTAACTAATTTATGTAGTACGTGTTCCTTGCTCAAAAATTAAACATTAGGCTCTTTAAACAATCCAATATTTAAGTTGAGAGGGGTCATGGGAATAGAAGAAAGGAAAAGGACCATTTTGGAAAGAGATCATGTTGCAAGTAATTTGATATTAACACTAGTTAGACCACTGAATGTTGCCAATGATTTACCTTCTTTTCTAAATTAAAACAGGATAAAGATTATGCTCATAATACTTTCCTCTTAATTTGCATCCAGCTGTGCTCTCTCGAATGGGAGAGAAAAAGAGACAGGGATGCAGAAGGAATTAATTATCCATAACTGTGTGAGTTTTGTGGCAATATGTTACACTTTTAAACATATATGTACGTCTCTTCTGAAGGAGCCACAAAATTAAATGATCAAAAATAAATTTCTTACACAATTTCACATAATATTTCCAATGAAATGCCTTCACTGAGTTACAATTTAATTTTATATCTTCAGGCTTTATATAGGATCAGTACACGTGAAGGTTCTCTAGAACACTTCCATAATTTTATAAAACTGTCATTGAAGAAATTATGTCTCATTGTTTAAGGACCACACAGCAATTCATCCTTGAATTCAGGTTAAAAAATTTTTAATTTTATGCAAATTATGCTTATTTTCTTTTATTAGACAAAGGGACAATATAGCCCAATATATTCCTAGTTTTCTCAAAGCTACTAAGAAACTCCAAATTAGAATCACTGCCCAGCTTTAGGAGTTCATTTAGCTCAAGTGCCTGGTGACTTTTATTTTCTTACTTTAAAAGCTGGCCATATATTTTTTTTTCAATATATGAAATTTATTGTCAAATTGGTTTCCATACAACACCCAGTGCTCATCCCAAAAGGTGCCCTCCTCAATACCCATCACCCACCCTCCCCTCCCCCCCACCCCCCATCAACCCTCAGTTTATCCTCAGTTTTTAAGAGTCTCTTATGGTTTACCTCCCTCCCTCTCTAACTTTTTTTTTCTCCTTCCCCCCCCCCATGGTCTTCTGTTAAGTTTCTCAGGATCCACATAAGAGTGAAAACATATGGTATCTGTCTTTCTCTGTATGGCTTATTTCACTTAGCATCACACTCTCCAGTTCCATCCACGTTGCTACAAAAGGCCATATTTCATTCTTTCTCATTGCCACGTAGTATTCCATTGTGTATATAAACCACAATTTCTTTATCCATTCATCAGTTGATGGACATTTAGGCTCTTTCCATAATTTTGGCCATATATTTTTAAACATGATGATTCATATTAAATGTATTGAAATGAAAAGGTGTAAATATGAAAGAGATTATAGAGTAGGCATTTACATTCCTAAATTCTGTTTGGTTACTTTTTAAAAAAATTCTCATTATCCTAGAATCATGCAGTTTTTGCCAACATGAACATTATTTATAATGTTGAAATATAACTTCACTGATATTGTAAATGAGGATTATTATAAATAGCAAATTTAAAAAAAAATATGCACACACATTTTCTGTCACACCACTATTATTGGAGGTGATCATAAAATTAACTTCTAATCCTTTGGCAAATTGGTCAATGGTCAGGAATAAATATTGGTTGTTTTGTTAATATATTTATTTTTAAACTTTACCAATATTATCTTCCTGGCTATTGGCCTTAAAAATAATTATGGATACAGATTTTGTTCACTTTGGTAAATGAATACATTCTTTCCTTTACCATGTCTTGATGGAGAAAGGAATATATTTACATGAAGTAAGTAGCAGACCGCCTGGGGAGAGATGAGTTTTAACTGAAAAGATGGAATTAGTTTTATGTGATAGCAGCTGTTCTGCAATATGTGTAGGAAAATCAATGAATTTTGATTCTTGCAGTACATATGCTCACAATTCCTCCCGACTTCCAATAAAAGTCATGCTTCTAGTTCCTAAGGGTACTCGCTTCAGAATATTACATGTAATAACTATAACTAAAAAAAATATATAATGATTTTATGGTTTACAATGTAAATGGATAGGCAGCCCAAAATTTCATCAACTTCTGCATCAGTTAGCATTGCATTTGGCTATATAGACAACAATAATAAAAGAAAATGCGCACACATAAATATAAAAACAACATTACACTGGCTGAAATAAGTAGAATGGTAATTCTCTTAGCCTCAGAGAAGATCTGAGATAGGCTCTCTGTGATTCATGTAGTGGCTCTACAACATCTTGCTACTCTGCCATCATCATTCTTTCACTTTTTTGGCCCATAATAGCTGCCTGCACTCCAGCCTTTGTATCTACATTCCAGTCAGAAGAAAGGAGGAAAAATGAAGAGTCTGCCTCCCTCCATCTGAACTGAATGCTTTTTTTTTTTTTAATTCTCAAGTTAGTTAATATACAGTATAGTCTTGGCTTTAGGAGTGGAATCCAGTGATTCATCACTTACACATAACACCCAGTGCTCATCCCAACAAGTACCCTCCTTAATGCCCATCACCCATTTTCCCCACCCCCATCAACCCTCAGTTTGTTCTCTGTATTTAAGAGTCTCTTATGGTTTGCCTCCCTCTCTGTTTACGTATGATTTTTCCTACTCTTTCTCTATAATCATCTGTTAAGTTTCTCAGATTCCACATCTGGGTGAAATCATGTGATATCGGTCTTTCTCTGACTGACTTATTTCGCTTAGCATAATACCATGAAGGGTCTGCCTCTCTCCATTTCAGGGAAACTCCCCAGAAGTTCCACATTAACAGTTCCACTTATACACATTAGTCAGAATTTAGTCACATGATCACATTTCGCTGCAAAGGAGGCTGGGAACTATTGTCCTTTAACTGAGCACATTGCTTTTCCAAATAAGTTTTCAGTGCCTCCATTTATAAAATGGAGTTGACAGTGGAAGCTAACCCATAAGGTTACTGATTGTAAGAATATAAATGACTTTATATGGTGCCTGACACATAGAAAATTATTGGTGAGAGCTATTAATGTGCTTTTAATGTATATTATCTCATTGATTCTTCAGAACAAGTCTGTGAAGTACAAATTCTTATCCTCGTTTTACAGATAAAGAAGCTGAAAGCTATAGAGGTTAAAAAATCTCTCTATGTGCATTCAGTTAGCAAACAGCAGAGACTAGACCACAGCCCAAGTCCCTTGACTCCAAATCCTTCCTCTTCTTATCATGCAGGCTGCTTTATTACTATATATTGGTTATGTGGTATCTCAGCAGTAAGAAAGCCCCAGGGTAGAAGGTCATGCATGTATCATGGACGTGAGGCACGGAATTTTCAGGATGTTCCTGTGCAAAACTGAAACCCACACAGAGTTGGTATGACAGAAGTAGCTGGAGCAGAACCAGTGTCTGTAGATCCTGGAGACAGGCGAGGTCAAGAGGACACAGAGAGTGCATAGAAGTTTTGACAAATATGGCTATTGATACTCCCTTAATAAGTCTTTTATAGCTATTAGCCTGCAGCTAGGTCAAATAGGATATTGCTTAGTTCATTGTTTAGTTTATTCTTACCCTTCCAGATTTAATAGCAGTTAAATATAAATAGCAGGAAATACATTTTGGCCAAGGTATCATGTAGCTGGGGTTGCCAGGTAAAGCAGAGAATGACCAGTTAAATTTGAATTTCAAACAACGTGTGTGTATGGGTCGAATATCTCATGGGCACCATGTTAAATTTGACTTTTGGGTAAGCAATGAATACCTTTTCTTATTGCAAATAGGTCTTAAATATTGCATAGGACATACCTGTGTTTAAACAGTTGTTTGTTGTTTATCTGACATTCAAATTTAACTAGGTGCCCTTTCTTTTCTTCTCCTTAAACTTGCAACATTAGTGCTAACTCACATGATTATTTAGGATTCTAGCTAAGCACCCAGAACTGGCTCCACACAAAAGCAGGCATATAATACATATGAATGAAGAAGGTAACAGACCTTTTCTACTTAAAAAATGTTCCCCATAAATTTGCAAGATAGGGGCTGAAATTTCTACCATTTGAATAATTTGCATTATGACATTTTTCGTTATGACAACTCCATAACTTGTTATGTTTTTTTTTTTTCAACGATTATTTATTTTTGGGACAGAGAGAGACAGAGCATGAACGGGGGAGGGGCAGAGAGAGAGGGAGACACAGAATCAACTTATTATGTTTTATTTGAGCATTGCAAAATCCTAGAAGTTAAATGAATATATAAGTAGTCCCATTTTACAGATTAGAAATTTACAACTGAAAGATTAGGTGATTTGCCTGAGGTTACAAAACTGGTAAGTGACATAAAAGAGACTGAACATACATTTTGTGACTTGAGATTTCCTGCACTTTCTACATCAGTGGAGCTCAAATTTATTCAAGTGGCAGAGCCCCTAAAGCTTATGGTACTCCTTGCGGAACATCTGCTTCATTCACAAGACTACGTTATGTGTATACAATACAAAAATCAAAATAATAAGCACTTATAACCACATCAAAAATTGGCTGCTAAAATACAAATGAACCATCTACAATTTTTCCGTAAATATTATCAAAGAAATTTACAATAATCCTATGAGACAGGTGCTAATATTACCTTCCTTTTGCAGATGAGAAAACCCAGGAGTGCACTGGGTATCTTCGGTGACAAGCTCTTATTGTCAAATATACTTTACAAATAATGCTGTCTGAGGTTATTTCCAAGCCTTGACAAAGAAGCAGAACAATATAGTCTCAATATAGAATACATGCATTAAAAGGCCAGATGCCAAGTTTCATTTAGTGAATTATGGGCAGAAATTCAGGGGATAGTCAAAAGGTCACCTTCTTCCAAGATATACCTACGTTCATACTGCATCTCCCAACCTGATTATTTTATTGAGCACTGAAATCTACACTTATACTATTTCTGCATTCTAGAGAGCTGATGGGCAATTAAATCAGTGTCTAGCTGCAAGAAAGGCCAAGTGCCTTCCTGGGAAGAAACTAGTCTTAAGGTAAGAGAAACACAACACTTGATACCTTACCTTACAGTAAAATAATCAAGGTGTTTGGCTCAAGGAAAATGGGTCATTGTCCAAGGGCAGGGGGTAGAGACATGTTTTTAAATGTCATAAAGCTGCCTTCTACCCAGTCTCTTATATACATAGTTAAATTTGAGTAACAGAGAGAAGCAATAAAAATTCTAATTTAGAACAAGATCAGTGATGAACTATATTACAAAAACCTTTGTTAAAAACTGGGAACCCAAAGCAGCAATGTTTTGAGAACTTATATCACAAGTAGGGGTGAAAGGTATTTGCCCTGCCTTCACATTGTGCATTTACAAGTAGAGGCAAGAGGAAGAGGTAAGAGGAAGATAACACCCCAACAAAACAGGGTTTAGAAGCTCAAATCAATGCTGTAGAGGAAAAAGTGATAGTTTCCTACCACTCTCAGGTAACAGGGCATGAGTCCCTAGGTAGGCATCCAGGGAGTTTAATAATTTGGAATTTCTTCAAATTGATGTCCTGTGATATCACTTTCTTAGGAGAGAACATCTAGCTACATGGGAGGAGGACTGCAAAAGAGAGTCAACAAGGGAAGTTTCAGACTTTCTGCTTTTGCTCAAAACAATTTCACTCCAGCTCTGATCTGAGAAAACACATTCAGCCAGGTATAATCCCAAGTTACCCCTACCCATTTTGTTTAGAAGTTAGTCTATTGACCAACCACCTGTTGTTACTACAGCACAGCTCTTGGAGAGGATGGCTCATCCTCTTTTGCTCCTCCCCACCTTCCACCTCAAATCACCCACAGAAATATGTCTACAAACCACATACCTTACTTCTCCTGAAATGGTTTCTGAATAATGTTGTTTTCTCTGTCTTGTTACATTTTTTGATGTCTGATTAGCTCAGTGATATTTTAATGTGCCTTATAGATTGGCAGCTGCTTCAGGGGATTCTTTTAATCCAACTTAATGGGGGGAGGTGTCTTTGTTCTGAAATAAATGAGTGACCTCCTCATAGGTGGTTGAGAACCATTATGCTGGAACTATAGACAGAGACAGCAATCAAGATTCTGTGGGTGACAACTCCAAAATATAGTTTTCTTGGGGCACTTGGGTAGCTCAGTCAGTTAAGTGTCTGAGTTTGGCTCAGGTCATGTTCTCACAGTTCGTGAGTTCAAGCCCCATGTCAGGCTCTGTGCTGACAACTTGGAGCCTGGAGCCTGCTTTGGATTCTGTGTCTCCTTCTCGCTGTCCCTCCTCCACTCATACTCTGTCTTTGTCTCTATAAATAAACATTAAAGAAAATACAAAATACTGTTCTCTTGCTGTTATTGGGACCCTTTTGTGCCCACAGGTGGATATGGTTTGAGCAAAAGTGAGAGTTGTAGGTGATGGTGTAAGTAGATTAATGATTACTTCCTTAAACCTCCTGATAATATGTATTGACCAAGGGTCTGGCAGGAAACAAATGGCATTCAAACTGGATGAATGAAGAGAGGTCAATGAAGGGAGTATATAAAAGGGTGAAGGCAGGGTTGATTAATAGGGGACAATGGAAACTCCCCATCCTAGCAACAGCAGGGTGCTGTTTTTATTCCTAGGACCAGAGGCAAGAGGAAGAGAAGGTTACAAGTGTCTGGAGAAGTCTACCCATAGGAGCTGTGGCATGTGGTTGAGGACTATAACTATTGTCAGGCCATGACCAGGCAGGGTGGAAGAAATCTGTCACTCCTTCCTTCTTCTGATCTTCTGCTTGTGATGTTCATTGGTCAAACTCCATCAGAAACCAGAGAGCCAAGGAGCCAAGTTGGTAGAGTGCTCAGAGGTCAGCCTCCTAGGGCCACAGAACAAGGTAGAGAAAAATCTGAATCAGGCAAATGGAGAAGATCCAATGTATGATGTACTGCATTAATGATGACCACATTTTAAAATGGACTGAATCTGCTCAGATGATGTTAAATACAGTATGTAAACTCAACCTAACAATTATAGGTAGTTACCTACAACCGGATCTTAAGTGTACAGCATGATTAAAGTCATCCTCTTGTCCGTACATATTGCAGGTGGATTCCATAAAATTTCTGAATTCATCTTTTAAAAAGAACTACATGTTTTTACATAGGTTTCTTAAAGGAATAATTACCACATCAAAAACACTACAGTATGTTCACTAAAGGCTGTAATTAATTTTAGACAATTTACAGTCTTTGAAGTACCTTATTGAAAAGCCAAATTTTCTGACATTTTCTGGAAGGAAATTTATGCAAGAGGCAAGACAGGAACATTATTGTGGATTAGTAGCTGTCTATGTAGTGTGATTTACCAGCATCAGTAAAGTATCTTCCCGCTAGACCCTAAGATGATACATCAAATAATTCAAATTTTCATTTTATGGCTTGGTAGTTTGTTGTTGTGTCTCCTTTTCTGGTAAAATGCAAATGCCCTGAGAGAACATCATTAATTCATTATGTCCTCCCTCATTAAACATTTACTGTTAATATCTGTTAGTAGTTTGTTAGACATTGGAGTAACAAACATGAACAAGACAGTCCCCAAGGTGCTCAGAATCTAATTGGAGATTGGACACAAAGTATTCAAGGACTCCAGAATTGGTTGATACATACCATGGGAGAGGTATTATAAGATACTGTGGGGGAATATCTAACTCCTTGGAGGATAGAAGAAGGGAAGGGGAGTGGTAAGAATAAAGAAAGACCCTTCACAGTTGATATAATACCTGAACTTAAGATAAGTGAGGGTGAACCAGGTGGATAAAGTAGAAGTGAGTGTAGAAATTAGACTTTACAGGGAAAAAAAGGGCCCTTCATCAGATCATATCCAGAGAATATGAAGCTAGAAGAGTACTCTGAGGTCAAATAATAAAGGGCCTTGAATGCCATTCTAAGGAGTCAATGAAAGATTAAGTGGAGCAGTAGTCCTTTACTATTTCCTCTACAGAAAAATCATCCTTGAGGCAGTGCAGAGGATTGGATTGAAGGAGACAAGACTAGAGAATGAGTTAAGGGGGGGGGGGGCGTGCAATGGTTTTAGCAAGAGATGAGAAAGTATGAATGAATGAGGTAGAAGTGGAGGTTTTCTAAAAGTGTTTAGGAGGTTCTGAGCATGACATGGTAGCCGACTTGCCATGTGAAGTCTGGGACCGGGTATGAATAATTGAGGAGGAGAGATTAGAGTGATGCCCACATTTTTGTCTTGGGTGACTGGATAGAGGCTGTAGCATTGACTGAGGTGAGGAATATAGGAGGAGGACCATGTCTGCAGAGGAAAATGAATTTTGTTTTGAACATCTTCAGACAGAACCTGGGAGAGAGGCCTGACTGAGAGTGTCAGAATATGGGTGATAATCAAAGCAGCAGGTGCAGGAGCTTTCCTCCATGGAGTAAACAGAGAAGAGGCTGAAGACTGATCTTTTGCGGGGTGTCTGGGTGTCTCAGTTGGTTAAGCATCCAACTTTGCCTCAGGTCATGATCTCGTGGTTCGTGAGATTGAGCCTCACATGGGGCTCTGTGCTGACAGCTCAGAGCCTGGAGCCTACTTAGGATTCTGTGTCTCCTTCTCTCTCTGCCTCTTTCCTGCTCGTGCTCTCGTTCTCTCTCTCTCTCTCTCTCTCTCTCTCAAAAATAAATAAAACATAAAAAAGATTGATCTTTTGGGAAGTACCTATGTTTGAGGAACATGTGAAGGAAGGGAAGTACATAGATGAAAACCCAAGCTGACTGGGATCATGGAGAAAAGAGTTTTTAAAAGAAAAGTGGTCTATAATATCAAATGCTACAGAGAAATTGTGTGTTAATTATGATACACTTGGCTGCAAGTAGTAGAATAAAAGTGACTAATGTCATTATAAATGACCTATCAAGAAGTCTGAAGTAGGTGATGTCTACATGGGTTTTGTGACCCAGCAATGTCATGGAGGAACCAAGCCACTTCCCATCTTTCTGTTCTGCCACCTTCAGTGTGTCAAATGTTTCCCATAGGGTCACAGACTGGGCATGTCAAGTAGCTGGGAGCATCCTAAGCAGAAAGCAAGGGAAGTGGAGACAATAAGTGGAGACAATTTCTTTTTGTGTGCTTCATTCTCACTCAAGGAACACAATGTTTCCTGGGAGAACCATCAAGTTCCTCTTATGTCTCACTGACCAAGGCTCTTTCCAATTCCTAGATCAATCATTGGCAAAGTGAAAGGGTTTGCCATGACTGGATTAGATCAAGCATGACTCATTGCTCAGGGCTGGACAAATAAACAGGTGCTAGCAAGAAAGATGGGAAAATAGCAATTTTCACTGTCTTTTTCCTACAGAAGTTTAGTAAGAATAGGACTGAGTATCCATTGGATAAGGGAAGTTGGGAGCATATTGGTGGCCTCAATAAGAGAAATTTCAGTGAGAGTCAGTGGCACCCGAGCCAGATTACAGTGGATTGAAGAGTAGGCCCCAGACTACTCTTCAAATAAATGTAAATATGTTTTGTCTAATCCTTTTCCGGGAGCATGTCTTATGAAGAGATGGCAAGGATTATCTAAGGGTTCAGGGGAAAAGAAATAAAAAAAGAAGTTGGAACCTGGAAGACAAACTTTGCCTAACTCATCATCTGAACAAGGACCTCTCTTTGGCCAGGAACATAGTTTTCTCCAGATTTCTCCAAATTTGAATTTCTCCTCATTGCGAGAAATGAGTCTCCTCAGCCACAGACTGTAATTTTTAGAAATCTGAGTCAGCAACAAGAAAGAGGTTGTTTTGAACTCTAAATAGAGCCTTACTATTCCACAGCTGTGTACAATTGGCAGTGGTGGGGGGGGTGATTAAAAGGTTTCTACAAAGCACTTAAATTAAATTAACTAGGAGGAGATTCAATTCTGAACTCCTTCCAAGATTTCTAATAAAGAGATTATATATTTCATTAAAAAAAATAAAAATAAGGCTGAGGGTGGAGTGATACGTCTAACTGCATAAGAGCATAGACTTTCTCCTAAAGCTAAGCACTCTATTTCCACACACACCCCCAACCCCCGGTACTTGGGAATAGTTTGTGAGCCTGTATCAGCCTCAAAATGCATCTTTTCCCCTGTCTGCTGAGCACTGAGTAGGATAGTAGGTAGCCTCTTCTTCATATCAATCAGCTTGAAAACAGACATAATTAGCTAATCACTGTGGTTAATGAATCTTGTTTGCCTCTTTCGTTTGTTTTTAACAGACTTTATATTTTTAGGGCAGTTTTAGGTTCACAGAAATATTGAGCAGAAGATACAGAGATTTCCTCTATATCCTGTATCCCCATATATGCACAGCCTCCATTGTTATCAACATTCATACCAGCATGGTACATTTGTTATAAGATGAGTCAACATTGACCTATCATCACCCAAAGTCCATAGTTTACATTAGAGTTCACTCTTGATGTACATTCTATGGGTTTGGACAAATGTATAATGACATATATCCATCATATCCATCATTGTAGTATCATTCAAGTATATTTCTGTCCTAACATTCCATCATGCTCCTCCTAATCATCCCCCTACCCCCACTCCTGGCAATCACTGATCTTATTCTCTCTATAGTTTAGCCTTTTCCAAAATGTGATATAGGTGGGATCATACGGTATATAGTCTTTTAAGATTGGCTTCCTTCACTTACTAATATAGATGTAGGGTTCCTCGATGGCTTATAGCTCAATTCTTATCAGCACTGAATGATATTCCATTGTCTGGATGTATCACAGTTTATTCATTAACCTACTGAAGGACACCTGCTTCCAAGTTTTGCAATTATGAATAATGCATATATAAAACAAACATAACCAGCCAATCTTCCTGGTTGATGAGTTGTCTCTTATGCAGCTCTGGTCACTAGATTTCTAGCTTTTGAGCTTAAGAAAATATAAAGCAATAGGAGAAAGGTTGTGGCTTACAGATGAATTTACTGGTCAGAGCGAACAGAAGACAATAGATGACCTCTTTTTCTGGTTGTTAGCACTATCTCTAAATACACATTTTAGTGAAAGAACCTTAAGTACAGAGAACTTAAATACAGGGTAATTCAGTCTGACTCTATCTGTCTGGCGCTGTTTTGAGCTGCTTTGACCAATTTGGAACAGAATTCACCATGGGTTTTAACAATTTAGAAGTACAGCATACAACTGATGAAGGAATCAAAGCAATCATCTGATTAATATGAGAAAACAGAGATCTAATAATCTCTGTTTAATATAGCCCCAAACTAGAATCTGGGTCTCCTGACTTCAATACAGCTTTTTCTCAGTTTTTCCTGATGACCTCACTTTCCCAATATCTTACTTAATTAAGGCAAAACCTAAGACAATCTTAATATCTAAATCTTTGTCAAGCCAACTTTAATTTTCAGGCACTTCAAATAGCTGAAAACCCATGTTGACCTTGCAGCCCTTGTTCCAGGCAATGACAAGCAGTCAGCTCCAAAAAGCTTTATGCATGTAGAATTGGTAAAGGAGTTACACCACTGTTTACTTATTTAGCCAGTCCTTCACACTTCTTTCTTTTTCTCTTAATTTAAAGTTACTGAGCACTTCATCTAGGTCTTATAAGTATTCTTTCTTGCAATAACAAGCCAAAATGTAGGCGTTGTACCAGTCAGAGTTCTTAGCTGCAAGCAAAAGATACCAAAGTCTGGCTAATTTAAGCAGAAAAATGGAATTTTTAATAAATGGATATTGGGAGTGCCTGGGTGGCTCAGTCAGTTAAGCCTCCGACTCTTGATTTTGGCTCAGGTCAGGATCTCATGGTTCATGGGTTCAAGTCCCGCATAAACTGGGATTCTGTCTCTCCCTCTCCCTCTGCCCCTCCCCTGCTCATGCGCTCTCTCTATCTCTCAAAATAAATAAATAAACTTTAGAAAAAATGATATTGGGTAGTTTCTAAACTCTCTGGAAGGGGTAAGAATCAGGTTTAGAGGACACACATCCAAAACAATGTTGAAAATCATGTCATGGAGCTAGTTCTATGAGCACCCCCTGTCACTGTTGCTGGGTGGAAGGCATTGTATACGGTCTTTCTAGGATCACCAGCATTGGACCCTGGATGTTGCTACTTTCCTGGCTGACTTTGGAACTAGACATACTTACCATTCCTGCCATCACCCATTGCCAGAAAGGATTTGGTTTGGTTTCCTCTTTGTACATCTATAGTTTTCCAATTTAAGGTCTAGGGAAACTGCATGTGATTGGCAGAACCCTGGTCATGTGCCAACGTCCTAGCAGCAGAGAAGGCAGTAAAAGTGAGCATCTGGCATAATCAGTTTCTACAGTGGGAGGTTAGCTCTTCTCCATAATGGGAATGGTTTAGATGCTGGGCAGCCAAAAAGAAGGACAATAGTGGACTATAGGGACCTGTTTGTCACAGTGGTTTCATTTTAATATTTTTACTATTATTTATTGTTTTGAGTATGTAATATATTTATATATTGCAAAATTTAAAAGATAAGAAAAGATATATAGTAAAAAACAAGTCTTCCCTTTCCCTGACTCCTAGCCATTTACTTAGCTTTCTTTGTATGGTGGGTTGTTACTGTCATCAATATTCACTTCTATTCCCTGGAGAAGGAGAGTGAGAGAGAGTAAGATTTATTTTAAAGAATTGGCTCATGAAAATTATGGAGGCTGCAAGTTCAAAGTCTGAAGTTCAGGTCTGAAGGCTATCTGCTGGCAGAATTCCCTTGCTTGGTGGAGGTCAATCTTGTGTTCTGTTTGGGCCTTTGACTGATTGGAGAGGACAATATTACAGAAGGTAATCTTCTGGCCTCAAAGCCCACCAATTTACATGTTAATGTCATTCAAAAACACCCTCACAGAAACATCCAGAATAATGTTTGATCTAGTACCATGGCCCAGCCAAGTTGACATATAAAACTGTTCACACCACAGGCGGGGTATGTGACTCATGGGTAGGATTAAATGCAAAATGTTGAAGGAAATGGTAACCTGATTCCACTGGCAGAAGTAGTTTTAAAAAATCAGATCATGTCAGTCAGTGTCTCTGTCTGCCAGTAGCAACCAAATTAGACATTGGGTAAAGTCTAAAATTTCTAGATTCATTTTGTGTATATAATTTTCTTTATAATCCATACAGAACAATTCTAACTGTGTAGCCAGAAGTATGGATATTAGCATCAGACAGTTTAGTTTAGAGCCCTGGCTCTACCTTCTGCTTGCTCTGTGAATTTGGATGAGCTCCTTAAACTTTTTTGGCTTTGTCTTTCTCATCTATAAATATTTTTCTTTAATATGAGGGTTAATTAGAAAATGTATACAAAGCTTATAGTATCAGAGGCAAAATAGATGCTCAGTATGAGTACTGTTGATATATAATCTTCAAAAAAGATTGAGTGCAAAATTATATTTCAATTCATAATCATATGGAAAGAGGCAAATCACTATGAAGTCTTTAGATAATTTTGCTTTGAAAATTTGAGAAGTTTTAATGTAATTCACCAGTTACAGACTTTTATCTGACATCCATGCACCACAAGAGGGTTCCTGGAAGTGAGGCAGAGTAAGGGAACTTGGCTAGGTGGGTAGAAGAACAGCTCGAATGTCCTAGCACTCATATACTTTATGTCTTGGAATGGTTTCAAATTTGGTATGGCTGCATGGATGTATTGGCAAAAAAACCCTTCTCTCCTTTAACTAAGTACCAACTCTTTGCTAACCTTAATGAGAAAAATGAGAAAGGAAGTGTGTGCTCAGAATTGGCAGGGAAAAAAATCTATGTACATTGTCTTCTGCCTTTTAGTGATCAAGACTGTGATGTAGTATACAAATCTAAGCCTCTTCTTGTTTGCCGTGCAGAGAAAACTGATGCTGTTGAATCAGGAATGTATTTAATTTAACACAAGAAAGTGTCAGGGACAAGGTGAGCAGTAATCTTATAGCTTTATAGGTAGAGGTAACCAGAACTAACCGTGAATTATCCTGGATCATGTTCTTGATCTTTGCCTCACCATTTTAGTTATTTGCAACATATCTTATGGGCAGCTACTAACTTCTGAGGTCATTAGTCTGTGATTATCACAAAACATGTGTTTGTTAAGTTGATTTAATCCCATGCTGCTTGAAAGAAGAAGGATCCAAAAGAGCAGAAATTTTTTATACTTTTTTTTTTTAATTTTAGAGAGAGAGGGAGCAATAGCAGGGGAGAGAAGCAGAGGGAGAGAGAGAGAGAGAGAGAGAGAGAGTGTCCTAAGCAGGCTCCATGCTGAATGGGAGCTCAGTCTCACAGGGCTCTATCTCATAACTGTGAGATCATGACCTGAGCTGAAATCAAGAGTTGGGCCCCTAACCAACGGGGCCACCCAATCACCCTGAAATGAGCAGTCTTCAAACTTTTTGGATACAATCCCCCAGATTCCCACAGTGCTCTGATACTGTTCATTTGAAAGCTTTTGGCTAGAATAGCTAATAAATGTGTTATCCTTTATGTACTGCTCTTAATTCTTTCTTTATCATATTTTTCTTTGCTTTGCTGAATACCCAGGTCCTAGGACTTTGGCATCAAACAATTCTGATAAGAATTTCTTTGGGTCTTTTGAGAGTCTGGTCATCTTATATGTATTCACAAAAAAACTGATAGAATTTTTCGGAAATTCTAAGCCCCTGTTTCATGTTTTCTTGCTTTCAAAAGGACAAATATAAAACACAGAGCCCATAAAGTTAAAGACTTCCCAAGTTAATGTCAGTTGGTTGCAAATATTTCACAATTGTACAGTATTCTTTCATGTTTTCAGAAGGTAACTGATTGTATTTTTGACGGAAACTTCCCTCTAGAAATATCAGCTCTTCAAGTTTGCTCTTATTATTTTCATTGGTCTTTCTTTTTCTGTTCCATACTTTCCTCTGCTACCTATTCCTTCAGCAAAGATAATGTGGGACAGGAAAAGGAGAGAGCTGGTGGGAAAATTGGGAAGGCAAGGAAATCCGTAGGACCTACCCTTCTTCCATCACATGGTCTGATGTTTGGACTCTGGAACTACAGTGGACTTTGGGACACAACAGAGTAGAGCAACATCATCTGTGTCTCCAGCCTTATCATTCTATGAACCTCATGAAGCATGGACACAGGATGTTATCCTCTTCCAATGAGGAAATGTCAGGCTTACAGAAAATGCTGCTTCATCCTAAGGTTTAAGGCTATTTCTTGGTGGGCCATAATTGTATCCCTGTTTTTGAAGAACAGTGTATTTATTAACATTCTAAAAATTACAATTATTAAAAATATATTCAACTGGTCACTTTCTTACAGGGTTATCTTGTTTGTTTTTATTGGGGTAAAGATGTAAAATTTACAATCTTAACCATTTATAAAGTGTACAGTTCCATAGGATAGTTCACACTGTTGTGAAACAAATCGCCGGAACTTTTTCATCTTGCAAAACTGAAATTCTGTACTCATTAAATGACAACTCCCCTTCGTTCCCTCTACCCAGCCACTGGTAGCTACCACTGTACTTTCTATTTCTATGAATGTCGGTGCTTTAGATCCCTCATATAAATGGAATCATCTAGTATTTGTCTTTTTGTGACTGGCTTATACCACTTAGCATAACGTCCTTAAAGTTCTTTCATGCCGTAACGGCTGACAGGATTTCCTTCCTTTTTAAGGCTGACTAATACTTTATTGTAGGTACATATCACATTTTATTGATCTATTCATCTGCTGGAAATTTGTGTTGCTTCCACCTCCTGGCTATTGCGATATCCTGTTTCTTAAATATTAAAATTTAACTTTGGCCTTCCGATACCCTCTGGTAGATTTAATAAACATGACATCATCTGTACGGAACTTCTGACAATCAAGGAGAGAATGTAGTATGAGAAGAGCGTTGAAGACAGAATCCTGGGGAACCCAATCCCTTTAAGATGCCAGCAGAGGAAGAAGGAGGAGGCTGAGAAGTAAGGATCAACAAGAAAGAAGAAGCCCAGGGGACGGGGGTGTTTCCTAGGGGAAGTAGACAAATGTCAGAGAAAGCAGGGAAGCCAAGTAAGAAAGGTGTTAGCACTAACAAGGCATTAGGATCGTTTGAGTTTTAGAAGAGGAGAGAAACTTGATGAAAGTAGGTGGAGGAGTGGGAAGTGAGAAGGAAGAGAAATCTGTTGAAGACCTACTCAAGGAGTTTAGATATGAACGGAGGAAGGAGACAGAGTAGTAACTGGTGGGGCGGGGTGGGGGTGTCGTGCTTTTTTGTTACATTGATGTTTTTTAAGCCAAGAGAGCCTTGAGAATGTTTAATTGTTCGTTGCAATTTAATTGTTCTTACATAAAACATGATCCCCAAACTGAATGTCTTAAAACAGCCATTTTATTTTGCCCCATGATTTTGTGACTCAAGGTTTCAAGAAGGGCTAGCTGGCCAGTCTGGCTTCTATCCACGTGGTGTCAGTGGTGGTGGCTAGGACTGGAGGCTCTACTTCTAGGATGGCTGTTTTACCCACATGTGTGGTGCCTGGGTGCTCCTTCACATCCTTTTCTCCTCCAGGGCCTCTCAATGTGGGTTGGGCGTCTCGCAGAATGGTAGTCTCAGAATAATCACACTCATTACATGGCAACTCACTTTCAAGAGCTATTACTCTAAGGGTCTCAGAGGGAAGCAGCAAGGTTTCTTGCTTCTTCAAGACCTGAAAGCCAGAGCTCAATTCCACTGCTTTCTATTGGTTACACAAGTCGCTAAGACTCATGCATATTCAAGAGGAATGAAGGACTAGACCCTGCCGCTTGATTGGGATGGCATGAGCCAGTAGGGAGGGAAGGACTTCATGGCAACCATCTTGGAAACAAGTAGAGGAAGAGGGTTTGAAGTTACTCAGGTAATGAGTTTGCAGGAATGAATGAGACTTTTGAGATTTGAAACCAAAGATGGGTACACTGAAAAGCCTTTGGCAAGAGGAGGAAGATCCTTTTATGACACTATAATCCTTTATAAACCACAAACTCCAAGGTAACCTATGCATGTTTTTTGGTATGCTGCAAAGTCTCAGAGTTCCACCTGCTTTTTTCAAGTTTCTGGCACATCCTGAGAGGAAGTTCAAACACTTGAGGAGGCTTTTTCTAAGCCAAAGGATACTGCAGAGGGTCACAGGTACATACACTAAATGTGTAAACATACTGCCATATGTTGATCTGAACACTCTCATTTCAAATGCTTTCTGAGGAAATCCCTATAGTCAAAAGCCTCTCTTGCTATCTTTACCCACTCACCTTTATGAGTGATTGGCTGTAATAATTCTAATCAAACTATTGTTCTATCTTTTTGAAAGGAAATATAGTGCCTAGTCCCTGGAATTAACTATTCCATCTACTAGCTATGTGATCTCAAGGCGAATTATTTGGCCCTGTAGAGCATCAGTTTTCCCATCTGTAAAATAGGCACTAATAACCTCAAAGGGTTTTTGTGAGAATAAAATGATATAATTCATGTAATGGGGCACTTAGTAAGCTCTCAATAAAGGATAGGTATTTTTATTATTAAAACTGTTTATCTTCAGGGGCACCTGGGTGGCTCAGTCAGTTAAGTGTCTGACTCTTGATTTCAGCTCAGGTTATGGTCTCACAGTTCGTGAGATCAAGCCTCACACGGGCTCTGTGCTGTTAGTGTGGAGCCTGCTTGGGATTCTCTCACTCCCTCTCTCTCTGCCCCTCCCCCACTCATGTGTTTTCTCTCTCTCTCTCTCTATCTCTATCTCTCTGTCTCTCTCAAAAATAAATAAATAAACTTTAAAACCCTGTTTATCTTTAGAGGAGCCCCTCAATTTCATCTTTAGGTGGGAAGCAGAACTTTAGCTTCTTGCCGGACAAGCTGGAAATCATTGTGACTCACTCTCCACAAATGGTACACTTTGAACCAGAGTGGAATTTTACCTTGTGTGCCACAAAATCTTTACAAGCTTCTCCAGGGCCTAGTTTATAAGGAGAAAGTATCTTGGGCACTTACATAAGATAATAAAGCTCACTGAATCAGAGGGATAAGAAAGGGACTTTGAGCATCTAATTTGCTACTACCTAAGCCATCCAGACATGTGAGAATCTGCCTTTGTGCAAACAGCTCCTGGGTCTTACCAGCTCTGTTTCCAGCTCCCTCCTCCTCCAGCCAACCCTGCCCCTGGACCCAGTTAGGTTCCTGGAGCCCAGTCTGGCCTGGATGAGAGCCCTGGGCCTCCTTACTGGGAAGCAAAGTTGGAACATTGGTATTAAGCACTCCTTTGCCTTTTTTGAAGAATAAGATATGGTAATACAGCACTTTGACTAGAATTTTTATAAATACTATAAAAGAAAATCTTTCTTGGGCTGGTTTCAAGAATTGAGGTCATTGTGCTGGTGAGTAATGATTTAGAACTGACTTGATCCCTTTGTTTTGGCTGCCAAATGCCCATGGCTGGTTGTAACCGCCTTATGGGTTCTTCATCCTCCCCTGGCCCTGCGTGATACTCAGCTTTCGCACTGACAGTGATTTCTGCATATGACACTGAGCATGCTCATAGCCCCCTGCCCCTCACCCTCCAGAGTCCAGACTAAACGTGCCTCACCCCAAAACTTCCCTGGGGCCTGCTTTCATCTCCTGCCCTTGCCATGAAAATGCAGGGAAACTGGGTGGATCCTGGGTGTCTTTCGGACAAAAGTCCAGCCTGTGCATGACAAGGCTTCTCCCTCCTCACGTTTGGAAGGGTTTCCTCCCCACCTCTTCCTTCTTACTCTTCATGGCCCAGAACTCCTGACCTTCTCTTTCTGGTGAACTCACTTTCATAAAGATGGAGCATCTATGTATGCTTAGGTTTTTTTCGTCTTGCTGAAAAAAAAAAAAAGAAAGAAAGTAAAAAACCTAATTCAAGGTCTTAATCCAAAGTGATTCCACCCAGACTGTCAGGAAAGGGGAATGAAACAATTTGGCTCGGGGCGGGGGGGGGGGCAGGCAGGAAGTGGGGAGGTGGCTAGGGGTTTAAGTGGCAGTAAGGGGACTGAGGGCGGCAGGACCCCTGACCTTGTTGGGGACAGGGGTTTGTCTCTGAGTCAGAAGTACCTTGTAAGGCACTCCCAGGTCTGCTTTTCTGTTTTTCTAAAATTATTATTATTATTATTTTAAATGTTTATTTATTTTTGAGAGAGAGAGCACAAGTGGGAGAGGGTCAGAGAGAGAGAGGGAGACACAGAATCTGAAGCAGGCTCCAGGCTCTGAGCTGTCAGCACAGAGCCCAACTCGGGGTTCAAACTCGCGAGCGGAGCCATGAGATCATGACCTGAGCCAAAGTTGGCTACTTAACTGACTGAGCCACCTAGGCCCCTCTAGACATTTTTTTCTTAATCACCCCCACATGAATGTTTAATATAACAGATGTACTGCACATTTGTTGTGTACTGTGTGCATATCTGTGCTTTATACATAAAAAGAGTAAAATTTTATGGCCTGCCCCCCTGCAAGTAACCAGATTTCACCCCTTGAGGACTATATCACCCTGTTGAGAATACATCCCCCAGAAGCAAACCAAGACGAGGCAAGGAGTTTTTAGGAGATGAGGAGAAGCTGCTAGTGGAGTAGGAGCATGAGCCAGAGAAGGAAGCCAGCAGTACGTGCTTTAGAGCAAGAGGCACTGTGGGCAGCTGGGGTCTACTCTAAGTGGGTGCTCTGTGTCCCACTGCACAACGCCCACCTCCAGGGTATCTGGATTGAGGGACCGGGTATATGCACAGCCACTTTCCTCAGTCATTGGTTGAGGGTTGCTCCCAGGAAGATACTAATTCTCCAGCAATTTTATTTTGTCGCTTGCTTGGGCAGGATGAGCTACAGAGGACAGAGAAAGTCCGCAGGCAGAGTCATGGGTGCTGGCAGCAGTCTTACGGGCTCCTTCAGGGCATATAAAATGACACACGCTGAAGAGCACTGGGAGGGAGGGGGCACTGACATTGGTTGCATTATTTTTTTTTAAATAGACTTTAATTCAGTTTTAAGTCCACAGCAACACCAAGCACAAAGTATAGAGAGTTCTCATATACCTGCTGTCTGCCCCCCCCACCCCCATGTGCATAGTCTCCTCTGCTATTAACACCCCCCATCACAGTGGTCCATTTGTAACAACTGGTAAACCTGCATTGACACATCATTATCGCCCAGTCCATAGCTCACCTTCACAGTAGCATAATCACATACATTATATTACATAGCTCACTCTTGTTGTGCACTCCTGGGTTTGGACAAATGTGTAATGACAACTATCCACCATCACACAATCATAGAGTAGTTTCACTGCCCTAAACATTCTCCATGCTCTGTTCATTCATCCTTCCCTCCTTGCTGCATTATTTTTGTTTCCTTCTAGTCTGTGTTACCACATTATACAACTCTCACATAGTTATAATCACTGCAGGTATATAATTTTGTACTGTGCTTTTTTGCTTGAAGCGTTTGTTCAGGTTGATATAGTCTTCATAATTGTAACCTTTAAAGACAGCGTAGTTTTCCTTCATATGCATATACCATAATGCTTACCAATATTCCCCTATTGTTAAACATTTTTAGCTTATTTCCATTTTTTCTATTATCAATAAATACATTGCTAGAAAAACAAAGCTAGAAGGGATTCATTAAAAACAGTGTTAATAGTGGTTGTATGTGATAGAATTCTACATATTTTTGGTTTTGTTCTGCTCATTTGTCTATAATTGCTTTTATGACAGGAAAATAACTGTTTTTATGTGTTAACTTGGCTAAGCTAAACCCAATTGTTCAATCAAACACTACTCTAGGTGTTGCTGTAAAGGTATTTTGTGGCTGTGATAAAGAGCTGCATCCAGTTAACTTTAGGTGGAGGAGATTATCCTTGATAACCTGGGTGCACCTGGTACTATCAGCTGAAAGGCCTTAAAAGCAGAACTGAGGTTTATGTGAAGAAGAAATTCTGCTCTGCACTTCAGCCTCAGAGACTTCTTGAGTTTCCAGCCCATCCTTCCTGATAGCTTACCTGTGGATTTTGGAATTGCCTAGCCAGCTCCCATGACCCCATAAACTAATTCCTTGCAATAAACACTTTATATGTATATTACATATATATGCTTATATATTACATATAGTATATGTTTATATATATATTATATGTAAGTTTATATATAATGTTTATTTTACGTATCTATACATCCCCCTTTCCCTCTGGTGAAACCCTTAATGACCCAATAACCTCTCATTGCCCCTCCCCTCCTCCCAAAAAGAGACATTGTAAAGAACATCTTTTTCAAAAAATTTATTTATTTATTTTGAAAGAGAGAGAAAGAGAGAATGCTCACATGTGAGTGGAGGAGAGGTAGAGAGAGAAGGAGAGAGAGAGAACCCCAAGCAGGCTCTGTGCTTGTCAGAACTGT
The DNA here is from genome assembly GCF_022079265.1 of Lynx rufus. Taxonomy (NCBI): domain Eukaryota; kingdom Metazoa; phylum Chordata; class Mammalia; order Carnivora; family Felidae; genus Lynx; species Lynx rufus. The sequence goes on from NW_025814831.1 coordinate 40,153,555, forward strand.
GAGATCATGACCTGAGCCAAAATCAAGAGTTGAATGTTTAACTGACAGAGCCACCCAGGTGCTCCCGGAAAGAACATCTTAAGGCGTACAGATTTTTTCTTCGCATTTTGTCCTTTTTGTTTTCCTCAGGATTGAGATTTCTAGATGTGGCATGATTATATTTAACTAACATACATATTCTTTATTATGGACCTTAAACAATAGTGAACTCAGGAGGCAAATTAAAGGGTGAGCCAGATGGGCCACGTGATGAGGTGCCAATGTAAAATGGATCCTGAAACTTCCTGTTAATTGTAGGAATTTTTTGCTGGCTGGAGTTGCCAGTGTGGGACCAGAGCTGAACTGCAAGGGACAAGCAAGGAGAGGCAAATTTCTGTTCCAGTGGTCGATTTACCCCCAAGAAGCCCTTTGCCTCCACTCTAAGAAAATGTAAACACATATTTAACCAAATGTCTGTTGAATGGAGTGCCAAAATATTAATCAGCTTGAGTCACCCACTTACCTACGCCATCTCTTCTGGGCCTCAAGTTAGTCCCTGAATTAAGTTTACTAACCACATGCAGTGTATATTTTATGCCTTAGGACAATAAGGGGCAAATGTAATGACATTGTTAGGGTTTGGAATACAGAGAGTCGCATAATGGCGGGGATATGAAGAACCTGAATCCCAGAAGATCGCATAAAAGGTGTGGAGTTTCAAGAGCTGTTTTCCATTTATTCAAGCAATATATTTCAGGTACCAGGCATTATACAAAGTGCCATGGATACAGAAGTGAGAGAGTTATGGACCCTCCTCCTAATGGAGTCTGAGGGAAATACAGACAGCATTTGCATAGAGATCACATATAAAATTATTTAGTAGAGAGTACAGTGAGGGAAACACATCTGATGTCATATGAAGACATATAACAGAGGGAACAGATCTCAGTGAGTCAGGACGGCTGAGGCAGCTTTGTAAAAGCAGATGGTGTTCTGGTGGGCCCGACAGAGGAAGCTGACTTTCCTAAGCTGTACCTTAGTTTCTGAGTTAGAGGTGTGTGTGTCTTTGTGCACGCACACGTTGGCTGTAAAAAGAGCAGATAGGAGGGTAGATTGAGGAAGCTGGGACTGGTGGCTGTCCATCTTAGTATTCAGAAAGACCATCTAATCACCTGTTAGCAAAGTAGCAGAGGGAAGGCACAGCAAACACAGCACAAACTTGAACAGCTTTTCAGTACCTCAGATAGTTCTTGGTCCTTAGCAGGTGCTCACTAAAGACCAAATGAGGGAAAGATCAAGGGCGCCTGGGTGGCTCAGTTGGCTAAGCGTCCATCTCTTGATCTCGGCTCAGGTCATGATCTCATGGTTCGTGAGGTTGAGCCCACGTGGGGCTCTGTGCTGACACCATGGAGTCTGCTTGGAATTCTCTCTCTCTGCCTCAGCGCTGACAGTATGGAGTCTACTTGGGATTCTCTCTCTCTCTTTCTGCCTTTCCCTCTCTGTCTCTAGATAAGCAAATAAATAAGGGAAAGATCACCCTGGTGCTCTACTATGTGCCAGGCACTGTATTAGGGTGATTTATGTAAGCTTTCTTAATCTTCCCCTAATGATGTCAAGATCCCAAAAGAAAAAGGAGAAAACCTCTGTCTAGAGATTCTAAAGAACTTGTTCAAAGTCACCAAACCTAACACAAAAGTGCAGTGTTTGCTATAGCTATGATGGATAGAAGAATGGAATCAGTAGGGATCATTCTGGACATGAATAGAGTTTGAATTGAATTCTTGTACTGAATGTTACCCCATTCCTGTGGTATGTGATAGAATTGATGTTTCTCTGTAGCTTATGGATGCGGTTTCCGTTCCTTTGATCTAAGAGCGTTCGGAGCAGAGCAAGCAATTACAAATAAATGGTTGGATGAGACATTTTAAACTTGGCCTTCAGATTTTTACTGACAAGGTGCCTTCTGCTGCACTTATGTCTCTTTTTGTTTACCTTAACCACAACCCTTACTAGACATTCTGAAAATGGTTTTTGCTCCTAATTTCTTTTAAATGGAGGAAACTCCATATAGATTCCACTAATCAAAGAGAGCCTCTGGTTTTTGTCTCATCAAACCTACTAAGATCTGCCTAGGGTGGTCAGGGACAGTTAATGTGTGAGATAGGCTTTGACATTTCCAGGAAGGCCACTGCTCTACACTTTTAGGGCTCTTAAATGTCTGTCATACACACTTATCATGGGCTTCAGAATTATCCTCAAAGTATTCCTTTGAATTAGGAAGACCAGTAAGAAGTTTTTACTACAAATGAACACACTGACTCTGGTTAACTTAAGCAGAGAAAGAATTCACTTTAGAAAGATATCAGGGAGTTCAAAGAGTCAACCACATGCCCACTGAATCAGGCTTAACAGACAAGCAGAAGCCGAGGTATATAAGAAGACCAGATGACAGCCAAAATCATAGGACAGAAAGGGTCTGGTTAGACACCTCTGTGGTCCCACTCCTGCCCCATCGCTGCTCTCATGAGAAGGGATTCCAAACTATCCTTGCATCTTTGAGTCACTTGCTCCAGATTCAAAAGTCCAGGTTGAGCTTAGGTCCAGGGTCTGTGTTCTAACTGCTGCAGCTCAGAGAGTGAGCAGATGTACTTTTTGGATTTCCACAGTAGGATGCATGGCTGGGAGTAAGGGAAGGCACAAAATTGAAGGAGGCACTCACTTCCAGCATCTTTCATTTTCAAACAATTAACAATTGTCACAACGAATATATTTTAATTTTGAGGAACTTCAAATTCAGTAAAATATTTCCTGTATGAAATTTGCACATAAAACAAAAACATCACGCCGCACAGTCTGCAATCTGTTTTACTGTCTTGAGTTGTATTTATTTTATTCTAGTTTATTCTATTTTATTTTATTTTATTTTATTTTTTGTTTCATTGTCTTGGGTTTCAAGCACAGATGAAAACTCCTAGTAGTCAAATAGACTTGAAAGAATGCCTGTTCTGTTTCTTTGTCGAGACAATGGCTGTGTTATCACTGCTTATTCCTAATCTGTTTAAATTCAGGAATGCATAATATCACAGGGGTTGGAGACACAAAACGTGCCAAAGGGAGCTTGGATAATTCCAAGCAGTCACAGACTTACTTTCAAAAGGAACACCTGTGGCTGAGTCCACCTGCGTCCAGGGCAACAACAAATCAACAATTGTTTAGAGCTTGTAGGAAAAAGTATTTTATCACTGACGCTGTTGAAATTGTCAGCGTTGGTGATAATAAGGAGCAGTTTTATTGATTTGTCAGTTTTATTATTGTTTTTAAATTCTCGGCAGTAGTGCATCCTCTTATTGCCTGTACCCTCTCTCCTATCACCCCACCATCGTGTGTCTTTGAGTGGACCATATGCAGGAAGCTGGTAAGAGACCTTGACTCCTGGGAGGAACAGCAGAGAGGTACAGTGGAGGGAAGGTGACCTGGCTTGTAGCAGCTTCGTGTATTACCCTATCCGAAGACAAAGATAAAACAAGATGGCTTCGGAGGGCTGTCTTAGTTCCAGCCCTCTCTTATGCCAAAGCCCAGTGTTCCTGACCCAGCTGGCAGGTTGTGAGCCCAGGGCTGTGTGGCCCAGTTAGCGGCCCCCAGCTCAGGACTGGCCAGCTGCCTCAGAAGTGAGTGCCTCTGGCCATGCTGGCCACAGGGGCAGGGGAATCGTCAGTTCAGCTCACATTCATTGCTACTGTGAGAAAGGCAAGAAAAAATACACAGTCTGCCCATGATGTGTCCTCATCTCTGAGAGATGGGACGCTACTGATTAAAATCAGATTCCGATCCTAAAAGCAGATCTTCCGCTAATTAGGCACATTAGCTTTGTGCCAGGCTGGGTGTAAAATAACTTCCATTTCATTCATTTCCAGAAGACAAGGCTGATGATGAGGGCAAGAGGATGTGGCCCACATAACCAGAGCTATTGTTCAGTTCCTGGGGAAGGTATTCCCGGTGCAAGACAGTGCAGTTTTCAATGCTGGACTTGCCTCCAAAAGATCATTTCATAAACAGTGTTGTTGTTGTTGTTGTTTTAATCTTTTCAACTTCATCGGAAAATACAAGACATGCCTCACCCTACTCCTAACCCCCAGACGAACAGACATAACGAATACCCAGACGCACAGACTTGGCAATGACTGCTTCACCCCTGAAAGGTTGCTTTGCACTAAGCGCTTCTGACACTAATGTTCATGCTTAAGCAAACACATTACTTAGAGAGAAGAATGGCTCTGTCAGCCTGCCTGCGCTGCTTGGCACCATGGGACCTGCAGGGGCACGAGGTCTCATTCAGACAGGCACGGGGAGACAGTCCTCCAGACGCACTCACAGAGACCCTCAGATGTGCACACCCTTGCAAACATACCACCCACAGTCACCAGCAGACAGCAGACTTCAAGAAGTTCCTGAGAAAGAAAACGTCACTGGTTATTAACAAGCCTGCCATATTTGCAGATGTTAATAAGCCTGAAATACTTGCAGAACTATCTCGGGATTCTCTCCCATTCTTTTTCTTTCTCTTGTTTCTTGTTTGTTTGCATGAAAGTGTCCACATTTGTGAAAAGAGGGCTGTTGGGGAAGCAAATGATTTGTAGAGAGAACTATATTTGGGACCATTTCTTAATCTTTTCCACTGGAGCTGGTTCGTTGGAGTGTCTGTGTTCACATTAGCATTTCTGTCTGGGGCTATGAGTTATGCTGTCAAAGGAGTTTCACACTGGGTTTGTTACCTGGATACCCACAAATATGCTTGGTCTGTTTGTATAAATCTGAAAAACCTTCCTTGTCCTTAGGAAACCAGGCCATTCTGCATATTAGGAAGGGGCAGTGAATCCAACCGTTAGGGGAACGGTGCCTGGATAAATAACTGTAGAAGGGAGCCCAGAGTCCATTCTTGACTGAGGTGGTTGTATTCCATTCACAAGGAGGTAGACTTCCCTGTGGCCGGAGATGCAGGGTCGAGCCTGCCATTAGACATCCCTCAAGGCAAGCTTGAGACCAGGACATATCTGTGTACCATCATAGCGGAAACTATTAAAAAGCTCCTTTACACGGTGCATATCATGCCACAAACCAGTCCAGCTGTTGAAGCATCGGCCAGAAGCAAGGACTAATGGAGGCAAGGGCACAGCAAGTGATGGAAGGATGACAGAGCTCTGTGGCTAAAATCCCAGACCATGCTCGCCCTGTGAGAGCCCACCAGGAGATTTTCTGAGAGATGGCTCAGCCCGTTCTTCTCCCATCAAGTTAGACTCAAGCATTTGCCTCTGACAATGTCCCACATATGTCATTCTGACTGCTTTCATAGCCCACTTCCCACAGCCCACAGCTCAGCCTCGGGAAGCCGATTGTGAGTGAGCGTGATCGAGTCAAGCTCAGGACCTCTGGCACCATGCCCACATCATCCTTGTGAAGGAGACACCTCCAGGGTTTCCTGTCCACAGACACACTCCCTGGATGGCTGTTGTCGATTTCCATCACCCAAACCCCTCGGGGCCAAACCCACCCGGATGGGCTCTCACAAAAGGCAGGAGAAAAAAGGCTGTGCGTGCTGACAGGGCCAGCTCCCTGAGTGTCATTCCCTTGCTACTAGTGCTGGGCAAATGTTCTATGGCCACTGTCCCTGCTGGCTCATTTCCTACCATTCTCATGGCAGAGCCCGGTGTCACCTACTTCATGGTGCCTCAAGCGTGGCCCATAGTGCACTGACAGGAGAATCATTTGGGTGTATGTTTAAAATGCAGGTTCAGGGGGGCACCCAGCTGACTCAGTCTGTTGAGCGTCCAACTTTAGCTCAGGTCATAATCTCGTGGTTCGTGGGTTTGAGCCCCAAGTTGGGCTCTGTGCTGACAACTCAGAGCCTGGAGCCTGTTTCGGATTCTATGACTTCCTGTCTCTCTGCCCCTCCCCTGCTCATGCTCTGTCTCTCTCTCTCTCTCAAAAATAAATAAACATTAATTTTTTTTAATTCAAGTTCAGAATCTCTAGATGTGAGGCCCACAAATTTGTTTTTCAGCATATACCTCTGATGATTCTCATGCACGTTAAAATTTGAGAGTCCCTGATCACTGGCCCTCTGTATTTCTATTTTATATTATTTAGACCTCAGGAAGACGGAATAGAGTTAATCACTCACCAGTTCACGTACCACAGTCATCATTCATCTACCCTCCTTAACAGAGGTGTAGTTGACATACAAAAAAACTGCACTGTTTAAAGTTTACAGTTTGATAAGTTTTGACATCTATATATACCCATGAAACTATCTCCACAATCAAGATAACCATTTCTTACCCCCATTTCTCTTTCCACCATAGGTACTTGAACCTGAACTTCTGTATATCCTTTCAATCTACCTCCACATGTTAGGTACATATTCTTAAAATGATGCCATTTTGTGTGTGTGTTTTTATCTCACAAATATGGTTCTGTGCTGTGGAACTCATTCTGCTTCTTACCTATTTGATTCATCATTAAGCTCTGGGGACCCAACCATGTTCCTATATATAAATCCCTTTTACAACTTCTGGCTAGCACATATTGTTTGTGTTTTTGCTTAACTAACCCATTGCTTTATTAATAAACACCAGGTGTCCTCCAAGTCCTTGTTCTCACACACACACACACACACACACACACACTCCCCATGATGAACATCCATTATGTGTTTCTTTATAATCTGTATGTTAGAATTTCACCGGGCACATAATCAGGGCTGAGACTGTGTCCTTGACTTGTCTCAGGACTGACTTCTCTGAGGAATGACTCCACCTGTTCAGACTCACTAGCTGTTCATCTCTGCTATTCTTGATATTATCTAACTTCCCGTGAAGTGATCTCTCATTGATGTTTTAATTTGCATTTCTGTTTTCTAGTGATGTTGAGCATCTCTTCATACACTTACTGGCCATTCAGAGGTTTCCCCTTCTATGAATTGTTTATTCACATATTTCGCTAATTTTTTCTGTTGTTCACCCTGTCCATTTCTTACTGTTTTGCCAAATTTTCTAAATACAGATTTTTTTTTTTTGGTTTGTGATGTTAGTAACATTGTCTTCTGGTTTACTATCTACTTGTTGACCTGTGGTATTTTTGCTGGAATAAATCTTTAATTTTGTTTTATAGAAAAATCTATCAATTTTTCTTCTGCTTATGGTTTGTACATTTGGGGCTTTCTTTAATTTATAGGTCCCATTCAAAAGTTATAGAGATAGCAACACATATTCTCTTCTATTAATATATAATTTTACATTTAACATTTAGTCCCCTAATACATTTGGGGTTTCCTTTCAGATCATGTGAGTTGGGACTGAATGTAGTTCATTTTCCCAACACAGTCTACTAATTGACGTATTACTTCCCCAGCGATTTTTCAGTCCTCCCTCATATTACATACCAAGTTCCCAACTACAGCAATGTCTATTTCTGGGTTCTCTATTCTATGGCATTTCTCACCATGCCTTCCCCCCTCCTTTTTTATTCTGGCATTGTGATATACCTTAATATCTAGTAAGGCAAATCTCTTTTTTTTTTTGCTTATTTTTAAAAATTAGCCATTTGTGATGTTTATTCTTCCATCTACATTTAAAAACTGGTCTCTCAAAATTTCAAAAGTAGGACAACGGGGCACTTTACTGGAATTACATTGGATCTGTAGTTTCACTCGTAAAGAAGCGACATTCTTAAAACATTGTCTCAGGTTGCTGCATCACTCCATTTATTCATGTCTTTGTTTCTGTCCATTACTGTAATTAAAACTTTCTCCCAATAGAAAAAAAAAAAAGAGACTTGTACATTTTTGTTAGATTATCTCCTAGGTAATTAAGACATTTAAAGTTTCCATCCCCAATTCCTCTGGATCTCCCCGTTGCTGATTATCTGCTTGCACTTTTCCTCCACCCTGGTCTTGTTTTCCCCTGTGGTTTTTATAGCCTCTTGGTTTCTCTTTGCTTTCCTGGCTTCAGTCCTCACTCCCCTGCCTCTTTGATTCTACCTCCTGATCCCTTTCCCTTTACCTGTAAGCTACCTACCATTTAGATATTCTTTGTTCAGGGGGCTCTAAAGATGTTACCTAAAGCCATACTTGACTTATAGCCTAGGATGTTAATGAGGATTATGTCTGAGAGCAGAATATGATTTTATGGAGGGAAAAACAGGACCACTCATCTGTTTATCCAGCTTTTGGTCATGGAATTTACATGAAATTATATTTGTTCTAAAATGTATCAGTTTGAGAAAAATATTTTGGCTCCTACAGTATAAAAATTCAAATAATAGCCTGAATAATAAAGGCATTTATGATCTCACATAGGAAGTTTGGGGGTGGTTCCAAGGTTGGTACAGAAGTTCAGTGAGGTCACTTTAGCATTTCTTCAGGTCTTTCCCTCATGGTTGCAAGACAGTTGCTATGATTCTAAACATGACATACCTTACCACATTTGAGAAGTGAAAGATTGGGGGCAGAGGTGGCTACAGAGAGCTCTCTACATATTGTTCTTTCTTTGCATCAAGGGCAAACATCTTTCCAAGAAGCCCTTTAGATACATCTATCTAGCTAGATATCTCCATCTAGCTCATTAGCTGGAACAACATGTCATACTTATTCTGATCCATCACTGCCACAGGGGAGTGGGATTGCATGATTGATTTAGACCAGTTCATGATTTAGTCTTTGGGCTGGGCGTTTTGTCAACTAAACAACATCCATATTCTGATAGCAAAGAATATGTGGAGGATAGCTATTGGGTAGAAAACTAACAAAGTTTCCTGGTGTGGATGGGAGAAGATTTGAGGCAAGATCATCTTTGTTCTTCAACTTTAAGGCCCTGAAGTTAGAGCTTTCTCATTTATGTATTTATTTAGTAGTATTGATTGAGCACCTGTGATGCTAGGGACTGGAAATATAATGATGAGCAAAGCCTGCCAGGATCTGCACCACCACCAAGACTGCAACATTCTATGGAACAGAACATTAAATGAATGTTCCCACAAAAATACAAAGTCAGCAACTTACTAAAGTACTATGAAGGACAGAAACAGGGAACTAGGGGAGTACATAATGAGGGCACCTGTTTTTGAAGCAGTGATCATTTTTTCACATCCCAGTGAAGAGTTGTAGAGTTGCTAAGAAGGTTGGTGGCCTGACAGAAGCCTGAAATTGCTATGAAATGGGAGGAGTCTCTGGGGCTGGAGGCAAGTGGCTGGGGCTCTGGAATACAGTGGTGAGCACCAGCCCATTGATTCCAAACAGCCAGATGGGACCAAGGGCACATCACTGCTTACCACTCCATGGAGCAGACCCATCCAGCTACTGCACAGCAGAGATCAGAATGGACCTGGTTCTCTCTCTCGATGGGTTTAAGGAGCCTACCTCTCCTTTGCTGACACAAGGTTACTAACTCACGAAACCTCTCCTCATATGCCCAGATACCATCTTGGAGGAAAGAAGCAAAGGCCTAACGTTTATTCCCAAAGAACTGAGATTCCTAAAGAAATATTCAAGTTATTAGATCGGTATAAAATTAGTAGATTGGACAAAATTAAGGTTCTTTTCACACTACTCAGCAGCAGGAGTTTATAAGGAAAACTAGAGCAGGTAACTGAAAATTAAATACATTTTATTGCAACTGAGTTAATGTGAATATGTCAAAACAACATTAGGGGAAAGTGCTATTATTGACTCCATTTTATAGATAAGGAAATTGAGGCTCAGATAAGATAAGTATATTGTCCAAGGTCATGTAGTTAACAAGTGGCTGATCTTGAATTTGAGCCAGATAGGACTTCAAAAACTCCATGCTTTTAACCACTTACAAGATACCACTTTATAAGGCGGTAACTGCGATAAGAAATACACATAAACTTTCAGGACTATGTCAAGGAGGAAAAGACGGCTTCCAAAAAAAAGAGGACTGAACAAAGTTTCGTGGAATAGGCAGCAATCGATTCCATCTTTTCCCTTTTAACAAACAGTGATGGTAAATTGTCAGTCCTTGTCAGCTAACTTCAATGTCTAGATCTCCTGTCTGTGTCTACTGTCTTTTTCCCTTTGGTTTTTCAGCCTCATGATCCTGTCCTTTGGTATACCTAGTAAATCTTAATTGAGTGTTGGACATTATGTATACTAAGTTGGGCATCAAATGATATATTCTTTTAGAGAAGTTTACCATCCCCTTGCTGTAACTGACAGAATGATGTCTGGTCATGTTCTGGTGATTTGCTGAGTGTAGGTTGTATTATAGCTCTGATAAATCTGTCTTCCATTGGTTCATCTCTGACCTGGTTCATCTTTGACCTTCGACAAAAGCCTATTGTATTCTGCAAGGTCCCTCCCATCGTGGGTACTAAACTCTAATCTTAGTCTTACAAGACTGCCGAAAAACTTCCGCTCTGCTTTTCAGAGGCAGGGTTTCCACTTGCATTTTAAAACCCCTGCTCTAAACAGTCCCTGTATTTGGCACCAGTTCTCAAGAGAAAAGCAGGCTGCATGCTTGAGGGCCTCCCAAGTCCTTCACCAAAACTATTGGTTTCTCTCCCTCCTTAGCAGCCCTTGGCCAGACTTTGTACTGCACGTTGCCTCGGGATTCTCAGCCTGCTTCAAATGCTCTGAGAACTTTCAAGATCTTCTCCTTCCAAGGCCTTAGCGCTTCCAGTTTTCCTTGCCTCAGCAGCTCTCAGCTCCCTTCAAAGGGATGATTTCTGTGTTTTATTTGGCTTTTCTAATTATTCTGTTGGGAATGCTGGTCTGCTGACAGCAATTCTATCCAACCAGAAAGAAGAAGCGGTTGAGGGGAGAAGGGTGGATGGATTTGCATATGGGAAGTAACTGCTCTAAAAAGCAGCTATGATCTATCTCCCTGTCACCAACTCCATTGGTCTTTTCCTTATCCGCCAGCTCACTGATCTTTCTGTGTTATTTGGCCCCTCCTCAGAGACTCTCCATTCTTGTTTTAAAAAAAAATGTTCATATTTTTTGAGAGAGAAAGAGAGAAAGCAAGCACAAGTGGGGGAGGAACAGAGAGAGGGGGACAGAAGATCCAAAGTGGGTGTTGTAAATCAACATTCTCTGGGCTTCAGTAGCCACCTCTGGGTGGATAACTCCTGATTCTATGCTAAGAGACCTTCCCTGTCTCTGAAACTCCAATCTTACCCTTAGAGCCCCTCACTTCTGTCCACTTGGTATAGTGTGCAAAGGGAGCAGTTTGCAATTTCTTCTTAAAAGGGAAGAAGAGGCACAAATAATTTTAAAATTATAGGTAATATCTGTCTGGGAAAGCAGAAATGCTGGTGCTAAGAATGTGAGAGAGGTTAGAGGAGGAACTGGCTTGCAGAGTATAACTTTTTTTTTTTAATGTTTGTTTTTGAGAGAGAGAGAGAGAGCTAATAGATGTGTAGTGGTATCTCTACATGTTGTTTTATTTTATTTTTTTTTAATTTGCATTGCTGTTTTAATTTGCATTTCCCTGGTGACATTGAATGTGGAGCATCTTTTCACATACTTATTTGCTCTCTGTGTATCTTCTTTGGTGAAGTATCTGTTAAGGTATTTGTGAGCAGGGGAGGGGCAGAGAGAGAGGGAGACAGAGGATCCAAAGCAGACTCTGTGCCGTAAGTGCAGAGCCCAATGCAGGGCTCAAACTCACGAACCCCAAGACCTTGACCTGAGCTGAAGGTCAGGCATAAACAATCTGGTATAAACAATCAGATATAAAACAGTCTGAGAAGTCAGATGCTTAACTGACTGAGCCCCCCAGACGCCCTCAGAGTATAACTTTTTTTTTTAATTAAGCGTTAATTTTTTCAGAACAGTTTTAGATTCATAACAAAATTGAGGAGAAAGTACAGAGATTTCCTATATACCTTCTGACACCACTCATGCATAGCCATTATCAAAATCTTCCATTATCAACCTCTCCCACCAGAGTGCTACATTTGTTGTAATTGATGAACCTACACTGATGCATTAAAATCACCTAGCGTCCACAGTTTACATTAGAATTCACTCTTGGAGGGGCATCTGGGTGGCTCACTCAGTTAAACATCCAACTTTGGCTCAGGTCATGATCTCACAGCTCATAAGTTCGAGCCAAGCCCTGTGTCAGGCTCTGCGTTGACAGCTCCAAACCTGTAGCCTGCTTCTGATTCTGTGTCCCTCTCTTTCTCTGACCTCTCCCCTGCTCATGCTCTGTCTCACTCTCTCTCTCTCTCTCTCAAGAATAAATAAACATAAAAAAAAAAAAGAATTCACTCATGGTGTATATTTTGTGGGTTTGGACAAATGTATATGTGGCCTATATCCATCATTATAGCACTATATGGAATATTTTCACTGCCCTAAAAACCCTCTGTTCTTCTCTTATTTAGCCTTCCCCACAACCAATCCTTGGAAATAACCACTGTCTTCATAATTTTGCGTTTTCAGAATGTCATACAGCTAGACTCATACAACATGCAACCTTTTCAAATTGCCTTATTTCCCTTAGTAATATGCATTTAAGACTTCCCCCATCTTTTCATGGCTTGATAGCTCATTTCTTTTTAACACTGAATAATATCCCATTGTCTGGATGTACCACAGTTTATCCATTTACCTACTGAAGGACATCTTGGTGGCTTCCAAGTTTTGGCAATTATGACTAAAGCTGCTATAAATATCTGTTGTTTTTATGTGGACATAAATTTTATACTCCGTAAGCTAAATACCAGTGAGAGTGATTGCTGGATGATATGATAAGAGTATGTTTAGCTTTGTAAGAAAGCACCAAATGGACGTCCAGGGTGGCTGTGTGCATCCCACCAGCAGGTATGAGAGTTCCTGTTGCTCCACATCCTTGTCACCATTTGGTGTTGTCAGTGTTCCAGATTTTGGCCATCCTGATAGATGTGTAGTGGTATCTCTACACGTTATTTTATTACTTATTTATTTACTTAGTGTTTAATTTGTGTTGTTGTTTTCATTTGCATTTCCCTGATGATGTGGAGCATCTTTTCACATACTTATTTGCTCTCTGTATACCTTTGGTGAAGTATCTGTTAAGGTGTTTGGCTCATTTGAAAAATCAGATTGTTTTCTTATGTGGAGTTTTTATTTTTTGTTTTTGAGAGAAAGAGAGAGAAAGAGCATGAGCAGGGGCAGGCAGAGAGAAGGGAAAGAGAACAAGCAGGCTCCACACCCAGTGTGGAGCCCAACACAGGGCTCAATCTCATGACCATTAGATCATGACCTCAGCTGATATGAAAAGTTGGACACTTAACTGACTGAGGCACCCAGGTGCCTTGAGTTTACATCTTAAACTCTTAAAGAGTTCTTTGTATATTTTGGATAAAAGTCCTTTATCAGATGTGTCTTTTGCAAGTATTTTCTCCTGTGTGTGGCTTGCCTTTTATTCTCTTGACTTTGTCTTTCACAAAACAGAAGTTTTTAGTTTTAGTGAAGTACAATTTATCAATTATTAATTTCAAAGGATTAATTTCAAAGGATTGCCTTTGGTGTTGTATCTAAAATGTCATTGTTATACCCAAGATCACTTAGTTTTGAATTGTATATTTAGGTCTATAACGTCTTTTGAGTTGATTTTTGTGAAGGATGTAAGATCTGTGTCTGGGTCTGGATTCATTCTTGCATATGGATGTCCAGTTGTTCCAGCACCTCTACTGAAAAGACAATTTTTGATCCATTATATTGCCTTCCCTCCTTTGTCAAGGATGAGTTGGCTAGATTTATATGGGTCTATTTCTTGGCTCTCTATTCTGTTCCATTGATCTATTTGTCTATTCTTTCATCAATGCCATACTGTTTTGACCATCATAGCTTTGTAGTCAGTCTTAAAGTTGGATAGTATCAGTAATTCAATTTTTTCTCCTCAGTATTGTGCTGGCTATTCTGCGTCTTTTTACTTTCCACATAAACTTTAGGACCAGTTTGTCAATATCCACGAGATAACTTGCTAGGAGTTTGATTGGGATTGTATTGAATCTACAGATCAAGTGGGAAGACCTGATATCTTGACAAGATTGAGGCTTCCTATCCATGAATATGGAATAGCTCTCCATTTATTTAGTTCTTTGATTTTGTACACCAGAGTTTTATAGTTTTCTTCATATAGATCTTGTACATATTTTGTTAGATTTATACACAAGAATTTAATTTGTGTGTGGGAGCGTGTTAATGTAAATAGCATTGTTTTTTTTTTAATTTAATTTTTTTTTAATTTACATCCAAATTAGTTAGCATGTAGTGCAACAATAATTTCAGGAGTAGATTCCTTAGTGTCCCTTACCTATTTAGCCCATCCCCCCTCCCACAACCCCTCCAGTAACCCTCAGTTTGTTCTTCATATTTATGAGTCTCTTCTGTTTTGTTCCCCTCCCTGTTTTTATATTATTTTTGTTTCCCTTCTCTTATGTTCATCTGTTTTGTCTCTTAAAGTCCTCATATGAGTGAAGTCATATGATTTTTGTCTTTCTCTGACTGACTAATTTCACTTAGCATAATACCCTCCAGTTCCATCCACGTAGTTGCAAATGGCAAGATTTCGTTCTTTTTGATTGCCAAGTAATACTGCATTGTGTATATATACCACATCTTCTTTATCCATTCATCCATCGATGGACATTTGGGCTCTTTCCATACTTTGGCTATTGTTGATAGTGAATAGCATTGTTTTTTAAGTTTCAAATCCACTTGTTTCTTTGCTGGTCAATAGGAAAACAGTTGGTTTTGTATATTAACCTTGTATCCTTAACCTTGTTACAATCACTTACTAGTTTTAGAAATTTTTTTGTTGATTCTTTCAGATTTTCTACATAGATGATAATGTCATCTGTGAACAAAGACAGTTTTATTTCTTCCTTCCCAATTTGTATGCCTTATTTCCTTTTCTTGTATGTATTAGGTAGGATTTTCAGTATAGGGTTGAAAAGGAGCAATGAAAGGGGACATTCTTGCCTTTTTCCTGATCTATAGTTAGAAAGTATTTTGGTTTCTCCTCGTTTAGTATGATGATTTTTATAGATATTTTTAATCAAGCTGAGGAAATTTCTCTCTATTCCCAGGGTTTTCATCATGACAGGATATAACATTTTAAAGCAAAGGAGAGAGGTAAGGGGAGGAAAATTATGAAAATGTGATTTTTCAGTGATTGTAAGAGACCAATATGAAATCAGAAAAATTTTGAAGACAGTTGTTACAAGGGAAACATTTGATTATAAATGAAAAATGTGAATACATTTAAAATATAAATATTAAAATATAGTATTTCAAATCAATAGAGAAAAGATATATTATTCAACAAATAGTTTAGAATAACTGGTTAGCCATCTGGAAAAAAATAAAATTGTATTCAAACCTAAAACTTTATTTATTTATTTATTTATTTATTTATTTATTTATTTATTTATTTTCAAACCCAAAACATTTAGACCAGGATAAATTTCAGATAGATTAAATATTTAAAAGTAACAAATCATAAATGTGTAAAAAAGAAGCCATAGGATTTTTTAAAAACAATCTTAGACTGGGAAAGTAGGATAGAAAACACAGAAGCCATAAAATTAAAGGACTTTTAAGATGCCAACAACAAAGTTGGAAGACACAGATCTGGGGAAATATGTGCAACTAAAACCACAGATAAACTGCTAGACACTCTACTGAATAAAAAACTTGTACAATTCAGGAGGACCTGGGTGGCTCAGTTGGTTAAATGTCTGACTCTTGATTTCGGCTCAGGTCATGATTTCCCTGTGCTGACAGTGTGGAGCCTGCTTGGGATTCTCTCTCTCCCTCCCTCTCTCTCTCTTAAAATAAATAAATAAATAAACAGAAAATAAAATAAAATAAAAAGTTCTTACAAACCAATAGAAAAAGATCACTAATGTACTATACAAAAAAAAACCTGAAGGCTATTAATAGTTTCTAGGACAGAAATACAAACTGCCCTTAAATATATGAAAATATTCTCCTCAAAAAATTAAAAATAGACCTACCCTATGACCCAGCAATAGCACTGCTAGGAATTTACCCAAGGGATACAGGAGTACTGATGCATAGGGGCACTTGTACCCCAATGTTTATAGTAGCACTCTCAACAATAGCCAAATTATGGAAAGAGCCTAAATGTCCATCAACTGATGAATGGATAAAAAAAATTGTGGTTTATATACACAATGGAGTACTACGTGGCAATGAGAAAGAATGAAATATGGCCCTTTGTAGCAACATGGATGGAACTGGAGAGTGTGATGCTAAGTGAAATAAGCCATACAGAGAAAGACAGATACCATATGGTTTCACTCTTATGTGGATCCTGAGAAACTTAACAGAAACCCATGGGGGAGGGGAAGGAAAAAAAAAAAAAGAGGTTAGAGTGGGAGAGAGCCAAAGCATAAGAGACTTTAAAAACTGAGAACAAACTGAGGGTTGATGGGGGGTGGGAGGGAGGGGAGGGTGTGTGATGGGTATTGAGGAGGGCACCTGTTAGGATGAGCACCGGGTGTTGTATGGAAACCAATTTGACAATAAACTTCATATATTGAAAAAAAATAAAATAAAAATAAAAATAAAAGAAAATATTCTCAATCACACTCATTATAAGAGAGATACAAATTAAAACTATACCCAGATATCACTGTTTACCTATCACATTTATAAAGGTTGAAAAAAAAGAGTTGGTAAGATACCATACTAGCAAAGGTAGGAAGAAACAGGCACTTTCTACACTACTGGGAGGGCTTTAAATTGATACAATCTCTATGAGGGGAAATTTAGCAATTTCTGTCAAAATTACAAGCGCTCATATCCTTATATCTCACATTTCCCTTTCCAGGACTTTTTCTTTAAAAAAAATTTTTTTTTTTAATGTTTACTTATTATTGAGGTAGAAAGAGTGTGAGCTGGGGTGGGGCAGAGAAACAGGAGGACACAGAATCCAAAGCAGGCTTTAGGCTCTGAGCTGTCAGCACGGAGCCTGACTTGGGGCTCAAACCCACAAACTGTGAGACTATGACCTGAGCCAAAGTCAGAGGCTTAACGGATGAGCCACCCAGGCCTCCAGGACTTTATTCTTGATATAAAGTTGCGGATGTGTAAAATAATGTATTCTACACCATTGTGTAAAATGTTGCACCATTGTGTAATGGCAAAATTCAGACAATAAATATCTATAGGGGAACTGATTAAATGAAATATTCTTTATTCCTACAATAGAGTATAATGAAATGCATCTATAATAAAGAATGAGGTAGCTCTTTAACTTATGGATACAAAATATCCTCAAGATATCAAGTAAAAATGGCAAGGTGTAGAACAGTGTTCGGAGTAAGCTACCCCTCATGTAAAAATTTTCACAAAAGAATATATGTGTGATTATATATTTAAGTATGTCTAAAATAATTCTGGAATGGTATATAAGAAACTAGAACTTGTTTTTGCCAGGACAGGAACTGGGTAGCCATGGATGGAAGGGAGGCTTCTCACTGTACATCCTTTGGTGTCTTTTGAATTTTAGACCATATGACTATATACTTCCTATTGAAAAATAAATTAAACTAAAAAATATCTTTAGGAAACTGCACATATTTTGAAAACTGCAGTGACCTTAGATAGAAGGTTGTTTGCTAGAGAATGGATTTCCATGAGGTGGGAGGGGCGAGAGGGAGCCAGGATGGCTTTTAAAGAATAGTTTGAAAATCTTCTCAATAGAGAAAAGAAAACACAAACATAGCACAACTCTTCCCGGATCATCAGTTTCCTCTCCTGCCTTGGCTATGAAAAGCTTTTCTCCTTTGGCGGACTCTCAGAGCCACACATATTTCCTACCTCTCAGCTGCCTGAGCTTGCTGGCATCTGGCCTGAATGAACCGTACAGAGTCAACCAGGGTGAGAGGGGTACTTCTGAGAAATGTCTTAAACTTCTCTTTGAAAGGTCAATGCTTGGTAAGCTGCGACTCCTGAATGTGCTCGTATGCTTACCTGCTCGGTATTTAGCACGTCTGTAATATCTATAGATGTTTCCTTCTTGTGGGGAGCTTTCTAAGGATTTAGTCAGTTAACAGCAAAGGCTCCTCTACGTTTAACAAGTGCTCCAGAAGCTTCTCAGTTTCTTCAGTTGTTAACTTCTGGAGATCTAGGACAAAACTATCCTTAAGCAGGATCATTTTATTAATTCTGCTTTTGCTGTCCTTGATAGACCCTCACTGGAACCATCTTCAACCAGCATGGTTTTAGGGGAATATGTCTCACCTCTCCACTAACTAGCTTTGGTTCAAGTCTTGGTTCTAGTCTCAACTCTGCCCTGCTAGCTGTGCTAACCATAAACAAGTCAACTAATATTTCTAGCACTCACCTATAATATTAGGAGATTTGAATAGAAGAGCTTCAGGTCTTTCTACATTTGAAACTCTAAGACCTAGGGGTAAATTCTCTCCTTTACCACACCTCCAAAGTAAGTAAATAGATCTTGTTCTTTCTATTAGAAGAAGCAGCCATTATTCTAAAAGTCTGAGGGATCTATGAAATAACAACTTTCAATCTGGACAGTTAAAATAATAGTTCTAGGGGCGCCCGGGTGGCGCAGTCGGTTAAGCGTCCGACTTCAGCCAGGTCACGATCTCGCGGTCCGGGAGTTCGAGCCCCGCGTCGGGCTCTGGGCTGATGGCTCAGAGCCTGGAGCCTGTTTCCGATTCTGTGTCTCCCTCTCTCTCTGCCCCTCCCCCGTTCATGCTCTGTCTCTCTCTGTCCCAAAAATAAATAAACGTTGAAAAAAAAAATAATAGTTCTAAAGGACTAACACACGGACTTGGGGCTTCAGAAAACTACAAAAAGGCAAGTAACAGAACAGCTCGAGTATGTGTAAGTATTTAGAATACAGTAAAGAAGGTATTTCAAATCAGTAGGAAAACCATGGACTATTCAGTCCAAATGTTAGAAAAATAATTTGGAGGAGCACCTGGGTGGCTCAGCGTCCAACTTTCGGTTTTGGCTCAGGTCACAACCTCATGGTTTTGTGGGTTTGAGCCCCACATCGGACTCTGTGCTGACGGTGAGGATCCTGCTTGGAATTCTCTCTCTCTCTCTCTCTCTCTCTCTCTGCCCCTCCCTTGCTCATGCTGTCTCTGTCTCTCTCAAAATAAATAAATAAACTTCAAAAAAAAAAAAGAATTTGGATCTCTACCTCACATGACATGTCAAGTAAATTTCAGATGGCTTAAAAATATAAAAGTAAAAAACAAGGGAAAATAGAAAAAAACATAGGTAAAAATTATATAATTCTGGAATGTGAAATACCCTTCTGATCATGATTCAAAGGTAAGACATAAAAGGGAATTATTAACATATTGGTCACTTAAGGCAAACCAAAACTTCTATACATCTAAACTACATAGTCCAAGTTACGAAAAGCTGAGAAAAAAATTCACAACACACATGACAGCAAAGGGTAATATTTTTGAATTATGAAGAACTCTTAGAAATCAATGAAAAGATAAAAAACCCATTAGGAAAATATAGTTGGCACCTGGTCAGGCAAGTTGCACAAAAAAGAGAAATGCAAATGGCCAATAAACATAAAAAACATTTGGCTCACTGGTAATAAATGAAATGCCAATTAAAACAAAAATGAAAATATCTTTTAACCTATAAAACTGGAAAATTTTAAAAAGAATGATAATAACTAGTGTTGATGAGGGCTTGAGATAATAGGGCATTTATACACTTTAAAGGGAATGTAAATTGGTTCCGACTTTCTGGAAGGCAATTTGGCAAATTGATACAGCACTTTAAGGTGTGCACGCTGACATTTAAATGTTCACATTTAAGAACTTATCCTAAGGAAATAACAGGATAAATGCACAAGAATGCCTGTTCAAGAATATTCTTTAGTGTGTCATTTATAATAACAAAAAATTTGGCACACCTAAATATTTGTCAATAGCAGAAGAGAGACCTATGCAATAATTGAAAATATGGCAGAGATATTCTCAATATATTAAGTGAAACTGAAGATTATATAATAAAACATACAGTATGATCATATTATACGTATATTTTCTACATGTTTGCATTCAAAATAAAATCTAGAACACCAAGTGTGAATAGCTATCTCTGAATGTTTTGGATAATAGGTAATCTTTACTTTCTTATTTATGCTTATCTGTGTTTTCTGATTATTCAAAAATAAGCAGTATTTATTTATTTTCATTGTTAAGTGAAAAAGCAAAACTGTAACATTCCTTCCAAAACTCAAGTATGAGCCTTAGAAAACCATTGTAGGTAAGTGATGTGTATATTTCCATGACATGGCTTTCGTTACCATAGCAAAGTGCACAGAGAAATAATGTCCAAGACTAAACAGCTGTGTATCTGTCAAATGTCTCAGCAAGAATTTGCTTCCTCTATTGCAGATGGAAAGCTAAATTTTCCAGTGAATTTCCCACAAAGTTGTCACTTCACCAGGTGGGTTCCAGCAGTAATATTCTAAACAAGGTTTGTCATAGAAATGGTTTTTGATTTCCATTTTCCACACAGAACAGACATCTAAGACAGAAGCAACATACAGTTCCTTCTGTCTATCTCACTCTTTTTATCTGCCCTGCCCCATTCTCATTCCCTCCATTTCTTCCTTTACCTTTCTCTCTCTCTTCTTCGTTCTTTTTCTCTTTTCGTATGCTCTCTGCCTACCCCCTTGTTCTTTTTCAGCCATTGTCTCACCAGGCATTTCTTGAGAGCTTTCCAGAAGCCAAGTCCTAGAATGGGTGCCAAAGGCTTCTTGGGAAGCATCATGGGGGCTTGGGAACAAGTGTGTTCTCCAGGTCCCTGCAGTTGATGGCAATTCTAAGGCAAAATGGTAATAGCAGGATTTTGTGATTTACTTCGCTTACTAGTTAACTCCCGGGATTGATATCGTTATCAGAATATTCAGAATTTATAAAATTGAAAACATCGGTGAGGGGCACCTGGGTGGCTCAGTGGTTGGGCAACCGACTTCGGTTGGTCATGATCTCACGATCTGTGAGCTTGAGCCCCATGTCGGGCTCTGTGCTGACAGCCCAGAGCCCGGAGCCTGCTTCAGTTTCTGTGTCTCCCTCTCTCTCTGCCTCTCCTCCACTCGCACTCTGTCTCTGTCTGTCTCTCAAAAATGAATAAATGTTAAAAAAATTAAAAAAAGAAAACATCAGTGAAACAATATGTGTGATGCTTTTTGAAAGGGCACATTTATAAGCCTGCTTCAGAACATTAAGCAAATGTGTAAGTTCTTAAGGATAAAAATATTAAATACACAGTATTAAGCTCTCACAAATTAACAAGGTAACAAATTAACATATAACATTAAAAATAAGCAGTCATAAAAGGAAAATTCAAATATCATACTAAAAGTATTTGGTTTTTTAAAAAAGAGTATACTTTTAAAAACAAAGTGCTACTTCAGTGGTGTCTTTGTTGAATTGTCCATATACTTTTATGCACATTTTCTCAACTGTTAAAAATATTCTATTATGCTGAGGAGTGATTATAATTCACTTTAAATTCTTTTCTTCTGACTCATTCACCTTCAAATTATAGGATTTCTTGCTTTATAACTGAGGAGTTCTGGGGACTCTCAAGAGTTTTTTGGTGTGTGTTTGTGTGTGTGTGTGTGTGTGTGTACAAGTTTGTCGTATGTGTGTATAAGATGTGCGTGGGGTCTATGAATGTATGTGTGTGTTGTGTGAGATGTGTGTGGGTGAGTATGTGTGAGTGTGGGGTACGCAAGGTATGTATATGTGTGTGTAAATTGTGTATGGGGTCTGTGTGCTTGTGTGTGATGTGTGTGGTGTATGTGCATGGGTAAGGTGTGTGGTATGTGTGTACGTGGTCTGTAGGTATCTGGGGTGGGGAGCTGGCAGAAACTAGCAAAATTCTCTAACTGCAGTTTGACTCTGGATATGGACCTTTCTCTACCTAATGTTGGCTGACTGTGGTCAGAGGTCCTGTTTGGTGCTTTGTTTATTCATGTGGGGACAAACTGCCCCCAAACCACTAGTAGTTTGTGAGGCCAAAGGACTGATAGATAGTGTCAACCCCCGAGTCATCCCTGTAGCTGCCAGATCAGGGGGGTTAGACACTTGCCTTCCTAGAAAGAAACCTCACAGAGACTCTGAGAAGCCCCCAGAGGGATCAGAGATTGAGGGCTGGAAAGCACCTCAGAGGGTGTCCAGTCCAGTGTTTGTCAACGTTAGGATTTAAAATTTTAGTGGGTAGTAAAATCAATTTAGTAGATTGCAAAGATCTTTTCTGAAAAGTAGAACAGAAAAGTGTGCATTGCACTAGTGAGAGTAAGTACAGATTCTTGGAACTTTTGTTTCAGTTCTGCATGTGTGTGCGTGTATGAGTATGTGCTGGGTTATGATGCAAGATGAACTTGATATCCTTAGTTGTGGTCACTGTTTTTATTTCAGGGTGATAAAATGGAGAATACGTGGGGAAAGAGATCTAGTTTGAAAGATCATAGCTGATTAGTGACGGAACAGTCTTCCTATTATATCACATATAAGAAAGCCAATAATGAGTCACTAGAAAAGACCAGAACAATGACTTCTCTCTTCCTTTTGTGGAAAATAGCACTTTTAGTCCTTTTTGAAATATTATTGCTTCTCAAAAATTTCAGACTTCCTGGAATTTCCAAATGACAGAATTGAATAAGTTGGCTGATGTTCAGGATTCCCATCAATTTTGAAAATTCTAGAGTTCTATGACTTTAAGGATGTCAGAGAGAGAGTGTGCAAGTGACTCAGTGGTGGTCTATGGGGAAAACCATTTTTATCTAGAAGCAGTGAATTCAGATTAAAGTGTCACCTCTGTCCCCATGTGACTTGTGGTAAGTCATCGGACATTCTCCCTACTATTAAAACACTATCCTTATAGCTACTTTGTGGAAGTCAAACCTGATCATTATGTGAGATGCTTGGAAAAGCACAAGATTGAGGCAAGAGTTGCTATTAGTGATCTAACAGCTGCTCTGGTCTCAGTATCCTGTCTTGCAGCCAGTCTGTGGGACCAGGGATGGACATCTAAGGCCAACCTGGGCACCATTCCTGCACCTATGCAAGGTAACTTAATGTGCCTCTTATCCTAGTAGCAACTATGTCATGTAATCAATTATTTAAAGAATTTTTCAGGTTATGAACATACAATGATAGGATTCTCATTAAGAATATTAAAATCAAAACAAAGTTTGGGACTGGATGAAACACTATGTCGTGACTTTGTCAGTCACTGCACCTGTTTACATAGTGATCCTTGTAGCTGGCATTACCCTGCCCTCCTCTCAAGTCCACATCTTGATGACCGTCCCTCCCACTTGCATAGTCTGGACATAATGGCCTTCTCTCAGGCCTTCAAACACTCCATTTGTTTTTGCCTTTGCATGTGCAGGCTTTCCCTCAGCCTGGAAAGCTGTTCCCTTCTCAATTTTCCTCTGAATACATTTTCTCAGCTTTCAGATCTCAGCTCAATTGTTAATTTTTAGAGGTCAAGTTAGGACTCCTTTGGTAAGCTCCCATAGCATCTTGAACCTTGCCATTGAAATATTTTGGTTTAATTTTACATTCAGTTGTGGAATTGTTTGATAAATATTCATCTTCTTTTTAAACTTTTCTTAATGTGTAATTTTGAGAACGAGAGACAGAGTATGAGGGGGTAGAGGAGCAGAGAGAGAGGGAGACACAGAATCTGAAGCAGACTCCAGGCTCTGAGCTGTCAGCACAGATCCAGATGCGGGACTCAAACTCATGAGCTGTGAGATCATGACCTGAGCTCAAGATGGACCCTTACTCGACTGAGCCACCCAGGCACCCCATGAATATTCATCTTCTTAACCTAGAAGTTCCATGAGCGTAGGGAGGTTTTCTATCTTTAATTCCCATTGTGTCCCCAACACCAAGGACAGTGTCTAGTGTGTAGGTCAGTGCTGAATAATGGCACACTGAATAAATGCATGTATTTGTGGGTCTACAGACCACACTCAGAAAGCATGTATTGCATGCACATTTACAATCAAGTGCTATGCACATGGTCACGTAAAAGGTGCTGAATGAATAAGGCAGTTCTTGAGCAACTTACTTTAATGTTTTAAATATGATTTTTCCAGAGAATATCAGATTGAACTTAAATCTCTTCATTGCCAGGAGAGTCTGTATTCTCAATAGGCATATTCTGTGTTTTTCTGAATAACCATTTTAGATGCTACGGTTTTCTTCCTGCCACCTTTTGACCCCTCAGTAGTTGAGGAGAGAGAGAATGAGAGAGGCCCTTTGTTTATTGTCTCCTCCTTATTTCTCATGCACTCCGTACAGTGGAGATTCAAAACCTGTTGGTATTGGTCTGATAGGTGCTACTCTACTGCCTGGTTCCACTGTGCATCTAGGAAAAAGTATTTGGGTGCTTGCCTATGAAATATTGAACGAAGAACATTTGTGTGGCATTTCACAAAGCACCCCCGCCTATGTTACCTGGTTTTAACTCATAACAATACTGTTATCAGAAGATAGCATTTTCCAAATTTTATACACAATGAAACTCAAAGACATTAACTCACTTGTCCAAGGTAATGCAGCAAGTATTTTGGACAGCAGGACTCAAACCTGGCTCTTTCAGTTCTAGAGTTTTCTATTACTATATAACACCTGTTTTGCATTCATGTTTCCTAGGATTCATAATACTTCATAATTGCTCCTTAGATTTTATGGTACTTCTTATTCTTCCAATTAGGCCACATTAATTCATGTGTTACTTACAACAACTTCCTGAGGTAGGTGGGGCAAGTATTCATCCCATTGGTAGAATGGCTTGGGGCAAATTTCACTTCTCTGCTCCCCACGTGACTACCTGTGGTAGACAGAATGGCTCCCCAAAGATGACCAAGTCTTCATCTTCAAATCCTGTGAGTATATTATCTTATGTGGCAAAAGAGACTTTGCAGATGTGATTAAGTCAAGAATCTTAAGATTGGAGATTATCTTGAATTATCTGAGAGGGCCTAATGTAAACACAAGGGTCCTTATGAGAGAGGGGCCAGAGAAAATCAGAGTCAAGGAACAGGATGTGATGATGGAAGCAGGATTTTGGATAGGGGGAGAGAGAGAGAGAGAGAGAGAGAGAGAGATTTGAAGATATTCTGTCATCAGCTTTGAAGATAGAAGAGCCACAAACCAAGAAATGCAGGCAGACTCTAGAAGAAAGATATTTCCAGAAGAAGCAGATACTGCCTCCAAAAGGAACATGGCACTTCCAACATCTTGATTTTAGGATTTCTGACCTCAAGAACTGTAATATATTTGTGTTGTTTGAACCAACTAAGTTGTCATAATTTGGTACAGCAGAAATGGAAAATGAATATACTACTCTAAGCAATGATTGACTTCTGTAGGTAAGGAGAATTTCAGACCATTTCTGGTGTGTCTGGTGTATCCCCCAGGCTTGGAGGGAAGGGCTGTGGCTGGTAAGAGGCCTTAGGATGGAGAGAGAGATTAATATGTCACAAACTTCTGCTGTCTCTGAAGGAGGTGTGAGGTCCTGCAGTTCTTGCCTCTAGAGTCTTCCATTGGCCTCTAGCTCCCTGACCCAGCCCACCTCTCTGACCTTAGCCTATTTCTCCCTCACTCACTACGCTAGAGAGACACACACCTTGTTCCTGTTCCTAGAAGCCTTGGCACATCCTGTTTCTTCTGCCTGAAATACTTTCACCACAAAATTTCACGTTGCACCTCTCATCTCTCCTCAGAGAGGATGTACTTGGTCATCTCTCCAAAGTGGACCCCAAGCCATTTTCAACTCCATCAGTGAATTTTATTTTCTTTATAACTTTCCTTATCACTACCTAAGACTATCTTCTTCTTTCTCCACCCCTATTTTCTGGTGCCCCTCAGTAAAACATCCACACTATGAAAACTGTAGGGCTCACAGCTCTATCCCAAGTGCCTGAATATATTAGCTGTTCAGTATATATTTGTTGACTGAATGATGAGACCAGAGGCAGCCTTAAATCAGGAGCACCTGGCTTCTCTAAGCCTCTTCTCCAGCCCTCCAGAAGGAGTTTCTGCTTAAGACATGAACATTGCAAGCCTTCAGATTCTTTCCTCTCCAGGGTTTCTGGCTGTCTTTAGACACAGGGCTCAGTTCTAGTTGAGAAAGAGAAAACAGCCCCCAATATCTAGGACCTAGCCTGGCACTCACAGCTTGGCCATGATGTTCTCATGTTTAACAGAAATATTTCCATAGAACTCCAGGATCAGCCAAGGCCGCTCTGTGACCCTGATGAAGCAAAGCAAAACAAGATTCCTCCATAATCATGCCTGGACCTAGACAAAAATAAGAACATTGTCCAAACCACAAAAATGACCAAAGATACCCCTTTCTTGGCTAAAATGTGTGACTGATATTTCTTTACCAACTATAGCTTTAGCCTTGTCTCCCTCCTCTTAGCCTTTTATGTAAGAATAATCAAGATACCCATAGAATTACCCCTGCTTCTGATAACACCCAATCCAGAGCAAAATCCTGCCTCTCTGAACCCTCCCCAATATCACCTGAGCCGAAGCTAACTCCTGTAAGTTCTCTGTCATATCCTCTCACTGAGACACCCCACGGCTCCCCACGCTGTGTGTTAGCCCTCGCTGCAACTGGTCGGTAACCCCAACACTGTTCAGCTCCAGGTGATTCTGGTGCTCTCTGGCTGGAGGACACCGACACTCTGGACTGGAAGTCGGGCTTGGCTGCTTTGCCATCTTGGAGGAAGAAATGCTAGTTGGGCCAGCTGGTCAGCTAGAAAATCCTGAACTACTTTACCAGTGAGTCAGTAATACTGGGTACACACTGGGTGTGTATTACCAGCTTGCACAAGAGCGGGGCGGTGAGGTTCCAGGTGGAGCAGCTTCCTTACAGGCGCACGGTACGCAGGGACTCAGAAGGTGCAGCCATGACCTGCCTGGTTTTCCTCAGGGATGGCTCAGCCCAAGACACGGCTGCTCCCTATTGCCAATCTATTCAAGTCAATCTCCCCAACACAGGTTCAAAAGCCAGTGGCACCTGCACTCTTTTACCTGCCCCACCCCCCAGGTTCCTTGCAGTCCACGTTAAACTCTCCTTCCTGCCTGAACTAATTCCCTTGTTGGTTTTCTTAATACCCTTACCCTACCCCTCCTGCCACAGCTGAGCCGGAACCACTGCTACCGCCACCAACACAGCCTCTGTACAGCCACAGCCATGGCCACATCCAGCTTCTGCCACAGGTATGTGCATCTGTGCCGCTGGGCTCTGACCTCTGGGCCTCCTTCCCTCTTTTCAAATCCTGCTGGATGATTAACTCCCATCCTCCCCAAAGTCTTCTTGGTTGAGCCCAGCTGCCTACCCACGCTCATAGCAGCTGCTCTCAACATTTACCAAGCAAGCTCAGGTTACAGTAGCTGTAATCAGGTTGATTTATGGGTTCCGGATAATCGTGTGGACTGTGCCTATGTTTAATTTTGATGGAGCGGTGGGAGTCCTACTGCTCATGTCCCCATCGAGAGCCAAATGTCCCAGCACAGAGGTCACGCCTGCTGGCTTCCTTTTTTGCCCACTTTCTCCCTACTACCTGAGCCCAGGATGGTGACTACCTGGCACTCCACAAGTTCTCAATGCTCTAGGAGAAGGTCAATCAAGGACTGATTTTCTGTGAAGTTGAAGAATGATACCTGCTTCTCAGGTGACCCAAATCCCAACCCCAGGCCAGCATCTGTGCCTTCAGTTGCCAGGAAGGCTTCAGAGGGAGCTGTTTTCAGGGATCCAAGAAGCATATCAGCTCTCCTGACCAGCCCAAGTTGTTTGCTCCTAGCTCGGAGCTTCATGGCCTTCGGTTCATAAAACATTGATCCTGGCATATTGTTTTTTTCCAGAACTGAACATTTGTCAGCCTGACAACTCCAGGAACCAGCTCACTCCAGTTAAGGGTGAGTTAATCTCTGATGTCCTTCTCATCAACCACCTCTTGTAAACACCTGGTGACGCTTTACAGCACAAGGTCAAAGATAAAGCCAGACACATTTTTAAAAAGGGGGAGCATTGGGATACAGAATACTCTCCTGCCTTAAATAGAACCAGATTAATCTAAATGCAAAATGTGGAGCAATGTCTAAGATATGATGTTAAGTGAAAAAAACAAAGGTTGCAAAATAGTATACACACTGTGAGTTCATTTTTATAACCCCATTTATATTTAATGCTTTTATGTGTAGAAAAAGAGTGGAAAGGATGTTTATCAGTCTGTTATATAGAAAGAGTTGTGAGAGGACTTTGAATTTTTTATAGTCATGTCTGTTATTTTTGCAATCAGTAAATAGTTTTTTGTAAAAGGGACTTGAGATAACAACTCTTACTTTCATACCATTTATTTTTCGCTTTACCATTAAAAGAATTTTACCTAATTAAAGGAATCTCTATGTATATCTTTGTTTAGATTTTTATTATCTCTGATTTCTAACTTATTCTTGCCTCGAAAAAAAAAAAAACAACATATCTCCAAGCACTTCAGATTTCTCACAAACTTCATCCTGACACCAGCCTGGGGAAATCTGAGAAGGAGGGATCATTCCACAGCCCCTCAGAAAAATAGTTCGTTGGGGAAGTGGTTGAGGGACAGTTATTCACTGTGTTCATTCAACATACACTACTGAGTCCCGCTGTGTATCAGGCTGTGTGCTTGCTTCCAGGGTCAGTTGACAAAAGAGATTAGAATTTCAAGGAAATACTCTAGGCTATTCGGTTGCATTAGGACTACAGGTTTGCCCCACGGTACAGGGTGGTGGGTAAGAATGGGGGTTGGAGAGTCAGGCACCAATAACCTCAGGGGCATCTGCCGGTTAAGGAGTGGGTCAGATGCTAATAACAACAACCAGAAATAACATGGGATTAAACAAGATAGAAGTTTGTTTTTCCTTCATTTAGGCAGACGTGCCTGGAGGGAGGCAGTGTGATGCGGTACAGAAAGTCATGGTCATCAAGGACCCAGGCTCCTCTGTCCTTCTGCCTTGCCATCCGTAGGTTGTGGCCTCCTTTCTGAAGGCCACAAGAGTTGGTGCTGGAGTGTTAGCCATCAAATCTTTACTCTAGGCAGGTGGCAGGAAACAGAGGAAAAGAGTAAGAAAAAAAAGCCCACATAAGCCCATAACCTTATTAAGAAGCTTATTTGGAAGTCTTACCCAGTGACCTCTGCTTCCATTTTATGGGGATAGCGGCCTATAAAAGAGTCTGGAAAATGTAGAAAAATATAGACTTTGAGCTGTCCGTATTGCTTGCTCGGGTGAAGTCAGGCTTCCCTTTACAAGTGAGAAGGGGACTTTACATCCTAGCTGGGTACCTAGCTGTCTCTGCCCCAGGGTCATACCTTGCCTGCTTCCCCAGTACTAGAAGATTAAATAAGATACTTGTAAAGCCTTCAAATGTCACCTCTCCTTGGAAGCCTTCTTTGGAAAAGTTGGTCATTTTTTAAATTTATGGATCCAACGGCACATTGTTCACACCCAAATCCTACCACTGGCTGGGGTTTATTGTAATTTTGCATGACTATCTCCCCAGTGGACTTTGAGGCCAGGGGTGAGACCTTATCCATCTTTGCTGGAGTGCTAGCATTCTGTGGATTCTCAATCTTTATGGAATAAATCAAAGAATTTCCCTCTATTCCTTTCTTGATTGAACTTCCTGAACCAATTTTACTTCTAAGTCCAAATACCCTCCAGGTCCTAAACCTTCATCTTTGAAAAGTTGCTTTTGGGTTTTGGTCTCAGGTCTGAGAAAGAGTGGAAGGAACAATAGCACTGGTCTCAAATACCTGCTTTGTCCTTTATTTGCTGTGTCACATAAGGAAAATTGCTTAACTTCTTTGAGCTTTAGTTTTCACTGGGAAGTAAGGATAATATTAACGATGTTGTGTATGTGATATAAAGATTAAATGAAAGTATTCAGCATGTATCTGGCATGGACCAGCACTTATCAGTAGACATAAGCATCTTTGGTCTTTTGATATTTTTCCCCTGTACTCTAATAGAGCTAGCCCAGGCAAGTTAAAAATAGCTACCACTTTTTGAGCATTTAAAAATGCCAGGTGTTACCTTGAGATAGTACCATTAGGTTCGCCCCATTCTACAGATAAGGCTACTGAGGTTCAGGGAGTCACCCAGCTAGAGGACAGAGGTAGAGTCAGAGCAGTCTGGTCACAGACTATACATGAGACCATACTGCTTTTCATGTTGAATTTGCCACCATTTAGCTTCAGCATATCCCCATCAGCGTTTCCAGTTTCTCTGGGTGCTCAAGAGGCCACATCACCGTGGAGGTAGACAAGGAGGATTCTGGGTCAGTTTACCCACAGGGATGACTTTCTCAGCTTAAAAGTTCCCACAGAACCCAGCAGCTACTCATTCCTCAGAGAACATTATGAAAAGTTCAGTTGAAGAGCCTGAGAACAACTGTGACCTCAGAGCTCATGAAATCCAGCCTGTGAAAAATTCAAACTTGTAAAAAAAGATCAGTGTGTGTGCGTGGGAGGGATAAGGTACATTATCTAAGGATAATTTACTTTATAAAGTATAGCACCTAAGCCTTCCTTTATTTGACAATCTTTCCCCGTGTAGTTATAGTGATTTAATTTTTTAAAAAATTCCATTTATGTGAAAGTTTACAGGGACATAGCTATTAAGCCAAGTGAGATACACCCATGTAATTCTGTGATCTTGATATTGCCAGGAAATTGCTGCAAACACTGCCCTATCTTACCCTTTGCCTTGCATTTTTCTCTTCCAAATTTTCCTCTGAGAAGGTACTTTTTGAACCCAATTATAAGAAGAACATCATTGAAAATCATTCAATTATCACAATAGAAAGAAGTTAATTTTGGCTGTGCTGGAAGCTTCCATCAACCACTAGCATCCTTTTTCAGCACTGGAAAATTACAGTTTCTTTCCCTACTGTTTTAAAACTCACAGAGCCTTTGGGAATCAGCCTAAAGGATCTGACCACCAGCCAGTACCAGAGGGGCGGAGGCAGATCGCTAATGATATCACGGAACTTGGAGGCCAGTGAAGGAAGAGACGGTGTAAGGAGCTGGCCTCCTGAAGCTGGCCTTGGTTGTTCCTGGACAAGCTGTCCTAGACGCTGTCTCCAGTGTGCCTTTCTGACCAGACTGCCAGTCATGGGGTGTGAAATTTCTGGCCAGAAAGGGCAGAAAGCAGTGGGGAGGAGGAGGGGGAGGAAAGGGGATGAGAATCCATAAAATCATAGAGAAGTGAAGCACATATTTTCCTTACATTTTCAGAAAGTTTAAACCATACTTGACTTTGATACAGAAGTTATGCGTTGCCAAGGGACTAGAAGCTACTCAAACATCACCAGCCTCAACTGAAAAGAAGAATCAGGAACTCAAACATTTAAAAATTTTTGAGTGTGGCCTTCTAGAGGAAACCGCTGCAAGTTTACATTTCAGGAAAACCTGGCCTGCTGAAGTCTCTTCTGACTCACGCTTATGGGCTAGAGCTCTTGCTGGAAAGGGTTGACATTTCCTTGTAAAGCAACAAAATGCAGCGATAGGACCCAGGGCTTCTCAGAAATCCCCTGCAAGCTCTTCCCCTAAATCCTGAACCAATGGGGCCTGTCAGGGTGAGGCCAGTAGGAGTTTAGGACAAAGATTTAAGGAGGCCCTCACTCTCAGGGTTGCTCGAATGCATGGTCGGCCCCAAAAGTGAGGGCCTCCTTAAATCTGGCTCCCTGGACCCTTGCTTTGCTTACTTTCCTCCCAGCCCTGCCTTTCAAAGTCCCCACTCAGCGACCCCCATTCTAAATCCCTTGGTTTGGGATTAAGGTGTAAGATTTCTAAAAGCTCCTCAGATGATTCAGATGTGCAGCCAGGAAGGAGAGACACTGCTTTAAGTGAACAAGGGTTGGTGGAAAATGCAAGGAATCCAACTAAAAGCCAGGAGTCAACCTTGAATTCATTTCTTCCTTGCATGTTAACTGGGGGGGGGGGGGGGGGGCGGTGGAAGGGGGAATTCTTATCAAATTCATTTTGGTTCAGTCTGTTCGCTATATTATAGGTCACAAAGGGTCCCATATCCAATTGCCAGATAAAATACAGGATGGCCAGGTGAATTTGAATTTCAGATAAACAACAAATGATTCCAAATCCAACTAGGCATCCTATATTTCTGTTGGTTAAATCTGGTGATCCTCATTTTGGATGACATGTCAAAGTATGTGGACTTGATTATGTAGGGCAGCATTTCCTAGTTTGTATTACAGAACAAAGTTGTGGTGGATATAATGTGTATTATACTAAGAAAAAACCTCCATAGTCAGCTAAATTTGGCAAATATTGGGTTAAACCAAGTTCACCTGGGTTTTTTGGCTACAAAACTTCTTGGAGGCTTTAATATGTAAGTGGACATTGTACTCCTTGGAGTTGGAGAATGACAGTTTCCAAGTTTACATACCTGGGGACATCTTAATAACAAATGTTCCAGAAAACTTAAATGTAGAAAACACCACAGGGAGAGGTGGGGTGCTACTGAAGGGTTTTAAGCAGGCAAGTGACACAGACCAGTGATTGAGACAGATCATTCCACTTTTAGAAGTATCGATTTTGAGAAGGACATGACTGAAAGCAAAGAACTGAGATAGAAGGCTCTATTTGTTTGCTAGAGCCAACATAACAAAATACCACAGACTGAATGGCTTAAATGACAGAAATTTATTTTCTCACATTTCTGGAGGCTAAAGTCTAAGATCAAGATGTTAGCAGGGTTGGTTTCTTCTGAAGCCTGTCTTCTTGTCTTGTAGATGGCCATCTTCTCCCTCTGTCTTCATTGTGTCCTAATCTCCTCTTCTTGAAAGGACACCAGTCATATTGGATTAGGAAACACTTGGGACCTCATTTTACCTCAATTACCTCTTTGAAAGTTCTGTCTCCAAATATAGTAACATTCTGCAGATACTTGAGGCTAAGCCTTCAATGTGTGAATCTGGGTGGGAGAATACAATTCAGCCCACAACAGAAGCTATTACAATAATCCTAGTGGAAGATGACAAGGTTATTAGTTAAATTAATGGCAGTGGGAATGCAGAGAAGAGACTGGATCCTAGAAATATTGGAGACAGAACTGAAGAGACAGATGAATTGATTAGATGTGGTGAATGAGCAAAAATAAAGCATAGTTTCTAGCACATAATCACATTCAAATATATTTGTTTCCATCTCTACTCTTCCCTGAGTCTGGAATAGATCTTTCATGTAACAAAAATTTATACTCCTAGTGCAATGTTGGTGTGGGATTGAATTCATCTCAGAGACAGAGCATGAACAGCACAGTTATTAAATATTTCCTCCTTACTTCCAAAAATGTACACTAGTTTTTGTATTGGGATGATTGACTAATCTCTGAATCATCTCTCCCCACCCCTGGAAAAAAGTATTGAGCGTTATGAGAACGCCTGGCCGTAACTCTGCCAGATTGGTTCTGACTCCAGTGAGTAGAGTTCGGGTGATCTCCATGGAGAACAAAGGCTTGGTGAGGAGCAATGTCTTAATAGACCTGGTTCCCCTGGAGGTTGTGGTCCTCTGGCCCTTTAAGACATATCGAAGACCAGCCATAGTTCCTACCTTCAATAATAACCCCTAAGAATTGAAATCCTGGTCAAATTTTGATAGTATGAAAAAAAAATTACTGTGTGGTTTACACAGAGGAAGAAGTAGCCAAAAGACATTTTTGGTGGCAGCCTTCAGTTCTGCAGAATCTATAGAACAAATCAACTCTATAAAAAGAAACTCTTAGGATTGTTGGAGTGAGGGACTACAGATCCACAGGTCAATGTACCTTCTGAGTACCAGCCTCTAAGCTCTCCCTGGCCTCATTTGGTCCGGGCACCAAGAACATCAACAACTGGATGGCTATAGTATGAAGGGGGTGTCGTGGTAACACCCTGAAATTCTGACAGACCTACCACAAGCTGGGACCCATCTTTGCTGAGGCGTACAGAATTCTTGTTGATACAAGTGTTCTTTAAATTAAAAGCAATAAATTCCTTCTGGTTTAACTTAAAAAAAAAAAAGAAACAGTTGAGACAACTTGGATTCTTTTCCCTTTGTCTTCTGAGGATTGATGCATTTCTCAGGCTTTTGGCCTTTCTACCTATTAAATAAAAATGCTGGCAAAAGGGCAACCACTGCCTGTAATCTTCTTCTCTTTTGAGTCTTTAATCTTTCCACGGCTTCTTCCTTTCAGCCTACACTTGAAGTTTGCCTCATTCCAAAGATTTTCCCTTGACCAGTCATCTTGTAGCATTAATATTCTGCCTTGTTGTAGAGCTGGAGTCTTGCCCTGCGCTCCCTTATTCAAGTAATAGCTGCTTGAAAGGCAAGAAGGAGTTCCTCTGTGACTCTCCCTTGGCTCCTAGCACATACCTTGATTATGGCAAATACTCATCCAGCTGTCCTGAATCTGATGTAGAGCCTCTACCACTACCTCCTATACTTGCAACACTCAGGAATTCCTAGTTTGCTCCACTGCTGACATCTTTTCTCCTGAAACTTAATTCAAATTCATCCCACAACAATTTAAGTCCATTTTGTACTCCATTCATAGTTCACTGTTTGAAAAAATGGTCAAAATCGTCCCCTTCCTTGTATCTGTGACCCTTTGCAATGTGGCTTTCCACTTCCTCCCATCAAAGGATAGTATCTATCTTCCTGCCCTTTGAATGTGGACTGACCATGTGACCTGCTTTGACCAGTAAATCACAGCAGAGATGACGCTGTGCCATTTCCAAGCCTAGCCCTTAAGAAGTTTGGTGAGTTTCTGTTCTCTCCCTTAGAATTCTCTCCAGCTACCATGTGAACAAGATTAAGCTATGTGAAAGACCACATAGCCAAATCAACTTTGTTGCCCCTGTTGGCTTTAGCTGACCATCAGTTATATCTCAGAAGCAGAACTCCTTAGCTGACCTGTGGCTGACCATGGATGCATTAAAGAACTCAGCAAAGACCAGAAGAGTGTACAGTTGATCACCCTAACCTGCTGATTTGCAGAGTCATGAGTTAAATAAATTGTTGCTGTTTTAAGCCACTAAGTTTTCCACAAAACTTAAATAGTTAACTACACACCGTCCAAAATGTTCAGATGTTTAAAGAGTGTAAGGAACTTCTAGTCAATCCATATGACTCCACAAATTTATGCATTTATATAATTTTGGTGCCCTAAACTCATAGTAATAAGAGATAGAATAGGAAATAAAAACTGGATAGCTGGCTCATGGACAAACATCTCAACAAACCAGAAACATATAGTGCTGAGAAATAGGAATGAAAGCAAGGGGAGGTCACTGGGGAGTTTGGTCTCTGCAA
This sequence comes from Lynx rufus, assembly GCF_022079265.1. Lineage (NCBI taxonomy): Eukaryota > Metazoa > Chordata > Mammalia > Carnivora > Felidae > Lynx > Lynx rufus. The sequence goes on from NW_025814831.1 coordinate 40,188,972, forward strand.
AGTAAAGGGAATTTCACTTAAGGCAGGGGACAAAAGCCAGTTTACTGCTTGAAGCCGGGGGTTGGTGGGAGGTAGATAACACCCCCCAGTGTCGACAGCGCATGAAAGGAGGCTTAAAAATAACTGTCTAGTATGGGGTGTCTGGGTAGCTCAGGTCACGATCTCACAGTTCGTGGGTTCAAGCCCCACATTGGGCTCTGTGCTGACAGCTCAGAGCTGAGAGCCTGTTTAGGATTCTGTATCCCCCTCCCCCCACCCACCCCCAGCTCCTCTTCCACTCATGTTCTGTCTCTCTCTCTCTCGCTCTCTCTCTCTCTCTCAAAAACAAAAAACACTAAAAAAAAATAATAATTGCCAAGTATTACCATCCAATCAGGCATTCTCCCCCTGCTTCATCTACTGACTGCTGAAACTAGAGTTCAGTTCTCAGTCCTCATTTTACTAAGAGACTTGATCGTCTCAAATTTTCCTCTTTTCTGTGTGAGGATACAACACTTCCCTGGTTTCCCTTCTACTTCATTGGCCACTTTACTTGGTTTTGTTGTTAATGGTTCCCCCTCTTCTTCCCAAACTTTTAATGTTGGATAATGCTTAGATTCAGTCATTGGTCCTGTTCTGGATACATCGTCACTCCTTTGATGATCTCATCCGTGTTCATGGCCTTAAATATAATCTAGATCCTGACCACTTCCAATTTAAATTTCTAGCTCAGATCTCTCTTAAAACTCCAGGCCTATATATCCAAAAGCCTACTTAATATCTTCATTGGATGTCTAACAGAAATCTCAAATTCAAATGAACTCCTGATTTTCCCCTGCCCTAATATCTCTGCTCTACCCTTAATCTACCTGACCTCAGGTAATAGCAACTCTGTCCTTCCGTTCCTGAGGCCCAAAATCTTGATATAACCATTCTCTCATATCTCTCAACAAACATCCCAGGAAATAGTGTTAAATCTACCTTCAATATTTATCTAAAATTTGACCATTTCTTATTTGGAATCATGGCTTTTGGCAAACTGTGAGCCTGGGAAAGTGAGAGGGCCTAGACACAATCTATGAATGGAAAATGAGTAAATGTTGGCTAAGTGCCTAGATGTATAGTATCTCCAATTTCACCAAAAGATAGAAGCTTCACCTGTTTCTAAGCTCAGGTGAGGCAACTGCAAAAGTATTTGGGGGAGGTGGGAAAATAAAAAAGTTAAAACCTTCCCAAATAAGATTTGGAAAGCCTGTAGACCAAAATTATAAATTCTACCAAAAAAAAAGTCTAAAGTTAATGAAGTCAACAAATTACTTATCCTGAGTAAAATTATTTTATAGAATAGCCTGAAAATATTTTTTAAATGAGTATGTTTTAGAGTATTCAAAGAAATAAAATGAAGGACCAGCTTCCATTTTTTAAAAAAGAGCATGTTATGAAAAACTAATAGGCATAAATAAAATAAATCATGTAAATATGAAAAATAAGCTATTTGAGGGGTGCGTGGGTGCCTCAGCTTGTTGGACATCTGACTCTTGATTTCAGCTCAGGTCATGATCTCATGGTTCATGGCATCGAGCCACACCTTGGGCTCTGAGCTGACAGCGCAGAGCCTGCTTGGGATTTTCCGTCTCCTTCTCTCTGCCCCTCCCCCTCTCTCCAACTCTCCCTCAAAATAAATAAAGAAACATTAAAAAAAAAAAAGAAAAAAGAAGCTATTTGAAATATTTGAACTAAAAATGTTAGTAATTTGAATTAAAAATTCAGTTGATAGGATAAGCTCTAGCCTGAACACAAATACATAGAGAATTAAAGAATTGCAAAATCATACTAAGGGATTTACCTGTACACAGCCAAAGATAGAAAAGATATGAAAAAAGACAAGGACCATAGTTTGAATAGCTACAACACATGGCAAATAGGAGTTCTCAAGAAGGAAAGCAATCCTTGGAGATGTAAATAGCAGAGGCTTTTCCATGATTGAAAAAAAGAGAAGAGTCCTCACACGAAAGGAGCTCTCTGAGTGCTAAGATGAATAAAGAAAACTCATGCTTACAATGCTTACCAGACACATTGAATTAAGAATGCAGAGTGCTAACATTAAAGAGAAGAGGTTTGGGGAGCCTGGGTGGCTCAGTTGGTTAAGCATCCAACTTCAGCTCAGGTCACGATGTCATGGTTTATGAGTTTGAGCCCTGCATTGGGCTCTGTGCTGACAGCTCAGAACCTGGAGTGTGCTTTGGATTCTGTGTCTTCCTCTCTCTCTCTGCCCCTTCCCCACTCACACTCTGTCTCTCTATCTCTCAAAAATAAATAAACATTAATAAAAAAAAAGAAATCAGAAATTTCTGGAGAGGAAATATATTCTCTATAAAGGAGTAACAACTGCATTAACAGTAGATTTTTTACCAATAACAACACAAAAACTCCACTGAAAGAAATATTAAAGGATGTTATTCACTAAGAAGAAAAGTGAACCCAAGGCATGGAATATAAGAAATAATAATAAGACAGAAATTGATAACATTTATCAGTGAGTTTAATTAATTATTGACCATGAGGGCATGCATATTAACCATAACCATACGTTTGGATTTTAAAAAGGGTATAATTCAAGCTCAATGCAGCAATAGTAAGATAGGGGGAAAGGAATACCATGTTTAATCTCTCTTAGGCCTATGCCATAGTAAAAAGAAAAAAAAAAGGATAGAAATAATGAATAACTTTAGCTTTTGTTTAAAAAGTTTATGGTTAGGGTAGCCTGTGTGGTTCAGTTGGTTGAGCATCTGACTCTTGATTTTGGCTCAGGTCATGATCCCAGGGTTGTGGGATCGAGCCCTATGTTGGGCTCTGTGCTGAGCATGGAGCCTGCTTGGGATTCTCTCTCTCTCTCCCTCTGCCCCTCTCCCCTGTTTGCATGTGCTCTCTTTCTAAGAATACAAAAAATAAAAAAGAATAAGTTTATGGTTATAAATATGTATTTTTTAAAAATTAAAGGGAACCACTGTAATCAATAAATAAATTTGTATCTAAACATTCTAAGTATATGAAAACCATTAATACAGTAGAAGGCAGAAAAGGAGAAGTTTACAAAGCAAAAAAAAAATTATGGCAAGGTGAAAACCCAAAATAAGAAGGCAGTTCAAACATACCACAAAAAATATAAAGGGATCACATTTATCTAGTAAAAATGGTTATCAGAGTGGATTTTTTAAAAATCCAGCTGTATTCCTCTTTTAAGAGACATAAGTAAAACAAAACCAAAAGAGAAATTTTGAATAAAAAAGAATAAAAAAGAGGTACCATGTAATAATAATAAAAAGAAACCCAGTACAGTAATATTTTATTGGACAAAATAGATTTTAAGGTAAAGGCTCTATATAATATCAGATGAAATAATCCACCAAGATGTAGCATTCATGATCTATCCGCATCTAACAGCATAACTCTGAAAAATACAAAGCCAAGGCTGAAAGAAATAAAAGGAGGCATCAACAAATCTATAATCATAGTGTAGATTACCGAGATCAAGGAAAATGAAAACTTAGCAAGAATTTAAGAGGTTTGAACAACAAATCTACTAGATATGTAGGAAAAAGTCCTTATATTCAACATTAGACCTAAATACATATTTACATAATCTTATCTCCTATTCAAGTCACAAAGGATAGCTCAACAAATGTACAAGGATATTATAGAGACCATATTCTCTGACTATAATGCAATTAAATTTGAAATCAGCAATGAAAAGTAATAAAAACAATAATGACACATGTCTATAAACTAGCAAAGCAACCTACTAAATAACTCATGAGTTAAAAAGGAATTCACAATGGAAATGATAAAATATTTAGAAGTAAATGACAATGAAAGTACCTCACCTGTGGAAGCTGGTCCAAAAAAAAAAAAAAATGCTGTTAATGGTATTTTGGGGACAACTGGCAAAATTTGAATAAGGTCTATATATTAGATAATAGCATTATATTAAATTTTCTGATTTTGATAATTATACTGTGGTGTGAGTGTCTTTGTTCTTAAGAAATATTCACTGGGGCACCTGGGTGGCTCAGTTGGTAAAGCGTCTGACTTCAGCTCTGGTCATGATCTCACGGTTTGTGGGTTCGAGCCCTGAATCGGACTCTGTGCTGACAGCTCGGAGCCTGGAACCTGCTTTGGATTCAGTGTCTCCCTCTCTCTTTGCCCCTCCCCAGCTCTCACTCTGTCTCTCTCTGTCTCAAGAATAAATAAAACATCAAAAAAAATTTTTAAAGAAATATTCATTAAAATATTTAGGGATAAAGGCATATGAAACATTCTCAAATTGATCAGATGATGATGATGATGGTGATACCTAGAGAGAAATAACAAAAATGGTATACGGGAGTGAAGGGCAAACAATATTCTTTTACACTATTTTTAATAATTTTTTGTGTAAGTTGGAAGCTTGAACTTCAAAATAAAAAGTTTAAAAAAGAAAAAAAAAAACTAATGCAGTCAGAGTTAAAGTTAAATAGTTAGTAGTTAAACTATTTAAAACTCCAAATAGTTCTGTCTTTTAAGAAGGATAGTGATTTGCCAGAATGAATTTCCCTTCTGAAGATTCTCAGTTTCACTGATTGGATAAAACAAAAACCTGTTATGTGAGAAAACAGCATGTTCTGCAAATGAGCAAAGTAGCCCACAATGTCTGTTGTGTATGGAACAGCATCTCAGGGTTGTTGGCACCATTTGTTAGGAATTGCCTTGGGGATAAACACAGACTAGTGACTAAACAGTGATGTCACACAATTGTTTTAAATAAATGAACCAAAAACGCCATTTGTGCCACATTCCAACTAGGTCATAAAACTTTATTTAAGAAGTTTTGACCCTAGGATTTCTCGAAGCCATTCACAATACTTTGTTTTGACTCCTCTCTCCAAGGGTCATGATTCAAAACAGTGCAACCCAATCTCCTTTAAAATGTTGCCTGTGAAATCTGGCTCTTAACTTCAGAAGAGCGCTAAAGTGTCAACACGTGGCTGAGAGATTGCTTCCAGACGCTCAACACTGTGTAGAAAGATCCAATGGTGGAGGATAAAAGCAGGAATATGGTGCAATGCTGTGCGATCACCAAGGAGTAAACGTGAGTGTGGAGGAAGGAGGAGAGAGAAGTGAGAACAGAGAAAAGATGGATGAGCAACGTGTGGTTTTGAGACGAGCTCTAAGGATAGGTTTGGGAAAATCTACCAGCCCCTACACGTCCACAAGGTCACTCAGTTGCCAGGTAAACCTTTTTGGTGAATAAGGAGAAAGTCCTAGACTGAGGGTTTTGGGAAGGTTGCATGGTGGAGAATCATTGCTAGAGATGATAGAGAAGAATATAGATGCCAGATGTGTGATGACACTGTTTTCTCAGTCAGTAGATTACGGTGGGCTTGATGGGCCAGGCCATGCGGATTGTTTGGGGACCTTACGCATTTTTGCAGCAGACTTACTTTGTAGTTCTCCTTTGGGACACCTCTCTCCTTGCCCCATCAGACCCACAGTCTTGGGCCTGCATTATTTCGCAAAGTCATAGCAACTCTTGGGTCAATGGCGCTCACAGCATATTGGCAGCCAGGAGGAGACTAGGAAATTATGCCACTTCTACAAGACAGCGCAGTTTAGGTTTTCAATGAATTCTTTACCTCTTTATTTTATGTCAAAATCTGTCTATTTTAATTAAAATTACTCCAGAAAATAGAGTGTGGAACCAACCCTAGAAGTGCACATTTTACTTCTAGCAAGTATAGAGGGTCAGGAACTACCTGAAACTTGCAAGCTGTGCCTAAGTATCATCATCTCATGGGAGATGGCTATGCTTCTGAGGGCTCCAGCCCTGGTCTCTATTTCACCTGACCAGATTCCTGTCACAGCTGTTTCCCACAGAAAACCTTTCTAGCCTGGATGGGTCAAGCGGAGAATTCCTAATCTACCAGGTAAGTGTGAATACCTTTTTTCTAAACTTTCCTTCCTGACAGCTATTAGCTGTGAAGGGAAAGATAAGAAAAAATCTGACTATATGAAAATAAACATTTCATAGGAGCAATCAGTGAAGGTTCTGGTGGAATTTGGGGGCCATAGAAAATAGCGCTGGAAGACAGCAATGTTCAAACTCTCCCTATTACCCCACATTTTATAAAGATGCCTCAAGTGCCAAATCATCACTGACATCATCACCACCACCATCATCATCATCATCATCTTCATTAAGTCCATCTCTACTCCTCCTGCCCATAAAGGGTTTCAATGGACGCTATTTGAAAACCTCCAACTTAAGAAAATGAGGCCCAGAGAAATTGAGAGCCATACTCCACACATGCCAGCTAAATGGTGACAGTATTGGCACACAGCCCCTTTGCCCACAGAAACATTTACTCATTGTCTGGAAGTTACTGCATCATAAAAAAAAAAAAATAGATGGCAGAAACTCCAGTAATTTCCAGCGTAAGAAAGACACTGTCGGAGTCAGAACACACAAAAATGTGTCTTCAAGCCCTCCAAATATGGGCAGCCAGGCTAAAACTCTTTGCAGCATTTATATTATTAACAAGCAGCAGACTATGTCTCCAGGAATTTGTATGACATCTCCTCCACCCCAACATGAGGTCCAGGCTATGGAGTCAGTGTAAGAAAGCAAACAAAACAGAGATGCAGGGTATGTGTATTCTTAGGAACTCTTGGATGCGTCCCACAATAGTGCTAGCCTTCTCCACTCTGGCCAGGACTTAAATTAGGCGTGCCATCACATCGTTTGGCAAGGATTTTGTTCCTGTTTTTTTTCCCAGGGAGAATAGGGAGAAAGGATAGGAAACACGACTTCACATAATAGCATGGCTATATTTATGTACTATTTTAAAACTTTGCACAGTTCACCCACATACTGCAAATTAAGTAAGTTTCACAGTAATTCTTTTTTTTTTTTTCAACGTTTTTTATTTATTTTTGGGACAGAGAGAGACAGAGCATGAACGGGGGAGGGGCAGAGAGAGAGGGAGACACAGAATCGGAAACAGGCTCCAGGCTCTGAGCCATCAGCCCAGAGCCCGACGCGGGGCTCGAACTCCCGGACCGCGAGATCGTGACCTGGCTGAAGTCGGACGCTTAACCGACTGCGCCACCCAGGCGCCCCATTTTCACAGTAATTCTATGAGAGCGAAAGAGCTGCATTTTCCTTATTCCGCAAACAAGGAAAAGAAGGAGAGGGCAGTCATGTGGTTCGCCCAAGGCCACTCCATCGGTTGGTGACAGATGGGATGGGATGATCAGTCAGTGACTGAAGGAGAAACACTCCATTTTATTTTCCAGCAGACTCTAGACTGGATTCGGGCTCTGTCCTTCAGTGAACAGGTTGTAGGCTCAAACAGAGGGACTGTTCTAATTTGAGGAAACGGAACAGAGAAGAAATTTCAGTGGCGCATGGATCAGAAGGGGGAAAAAAAAACAACCATAGACAGATGACAGATATCACAGGATTCCCTCTGAACTGTGTGTTCTTCAAAATTGTTTTTTAGATCACTTATATTCAAATATAGACTTACCTTTGGTGAATAAGTAAGTTGTGGCACCACAGACTTGCGTACCCTTTGCTGGTCAAAACTACCCTTCCCCACAGAGTTTTAAATCAGTTTAACTGACCCCTGAAATAAGGCTGAAAAAACTTTTTAAATGAAGAGTGAACTTTGAAAGCAAAGATCTCTGGTAATGCCAAAGCAAGTCCCAGGAGTGAGAGGGCTAATTTGGCAGCTGTCAGGACAGATCAGTTCATGGAGTGAGAAATGGGTTGAAGGGAGGAGGCTGTCTACAAGGACAAAGCTGGGCATGTAGGTCCAATTTTTCAAGCTGCTTCTCTTCCTGAGGGAGCCACCCATAAACCCCCACATGCCTTGCCACCTCATCTGATAGAAGTAGAATGCTACCTCTGGCACAGAGTCATTTCTAATTTCAATGGCATTACTGGGGCCTGAAACATCCATGGTCAGAAGTCCTGAAATAACATAGGTTTTTCAGCGGCTTGTCTGAGCACTCCTGGAATTCCTTTAAAATGCAGCAGGATGAGTAACTCTGGGCTCATTTCTGCAGAGAGGGCTGGGGAAAGGCCCAGATGCACAATGCCAACAGTGCAAAATTTGTAAAGCAAATCTAGTTAACAAGCTGTTACTTTTCAGACCAAAACCTGTTGAGAATTAAGACGTCTTTCCGGAAACCCAGGGATTATTATTCATTTGCCTGTTTCACCTGTGCCAGTAGCTTCAGGAAATAGCAAGGTGGGACAGCCCACAAGAAAGCTAGCATCAACCACAAAGGATGTTCATGGCTCAGGCAGAACCAAACTTGGTTAAAAAGGCTTTTCAACTCAGGAATCGCTTCCCACTCCAAGAGAGTTTCTGATCATCCCAGAAGGTGATCTTGGGAACTTCAGCACCTTTGAATAAATATGAATACCAAAGAACAAATCCAAATGTTCTTGGGAAGACAAGTTATTTCTTTTTCTTTCTCAGGGGCCAGTGTTAAAAGCCCCTGACAACATTCCTGGGGAGCACATGTGCCTCTTGTTCAGGGAACTGGAGCATTGGACCAGGGGACAGGGAACCATTGGATCAGGGAACAGGGAACATTGACCTTGGGCTAATCATTTAATTTGGGATTGGTAATTCATAGTCAAAGCCATGATTACTGTGATCTAACAGAAGTAAGCCTGCCCAGGCATGGGGACCCAAGGGTTATAATTTTAAGGATTTATTCTTTGGGAGTGGAGGCAAAATGATGATGGAAATAGAGCAGCCCAGATTTGAATGCCTTATCCGTGAGTTTTATTAGGGCTCCTACGCCTTTCAACAAGCCTTGAGGGCTTTCTAGTGGGTCTGGGGAGGCATAACCCTTGTTAGCTCACAGGTATAGAGGCAGGACTTGGGTGGTTCATCAGCCCACACAAGGGATGCTTGGAAGACATCGAGAAATGATATTTTTGCTCACCGTTGTCTCACCAGAGCAATCTTCTGGAAAACTTAATGTTCTTATCCCCTATTCAAAATGGCTTTCCATTATTCTAAAATAAAAGCCAAACTCCTCAATACTGATTACACATCCCCGTGTGATCCAGTCCCTCCCTACCTCTCCAGACCCTTGCTTTCCTCCTTCCCTTTAATCCAGCCTCAAGGACTAGATTTCGTTTCCTCCAATAACCAAGCTCTTTCTATCTAGAGCACTCACTTACCCTTCTTTACGTTTTAATATCTACTTTTCTTTCAGTGTGCAGCTCAAATATCACTTCTTCTGAGAAGCCCTCCTTGAATCTTCCGGTATTAGATCAGATAAAACCTCTCATACTGCTCTTGTAGAGCATCCTATTCCTTTCTTTTAGGACCTTTATCACAGTTGATAATTATATACTTACTTGTTTACTTAGTGGATTAATTCCAGACTTTCCCACTAGATGATAAGCAGTATCTACTTGCCATTGTATTTCTAATGCCTACCAAACTGGCACAGAGCAGACACAAGATCCAATGATCTCACTAGGATGAAGGTGATGTGAATGGAAGATGGCAACCTTACTCTAGAAATCCAGAACACTGCTATGATCCACACCTGCAGGCCTTACTGGGCAATGGAGCACCTATGAATAAAACAAATTCATTCTTTTCTGTTGTTTTGGCTGTTGGCAACACTGGGGGAATTTGAGAAGAGCTGAAATCCCAAACTTCCTTGTTGACTTTCTTTAGACATAAACCCAGCTGGAACACATTCTACCACCTGCCCTGTCTCTGGGGGAGCACACAGGGCAAAGTGAGGGAGTCTGTGTGGAGGCACTCTGGCCTGACTGTGGGATCCAATATAGCACATACTTTAAAATATGCTGACATGGAGTTATAGCTCTTCAAAGCACTGGAGGCAAAACCCCTTGTTTTTAAAACAAAGCATTCATACAGAGCCAAGAATGTCCCTGAGTCAACAGTCCTAACCCTTTCTCAGTCTGCTTATGAGGCCCTGGGTCTCAGATGGATGAACCAAGGACCTGCCACTTAGAGACTACTGTCTGCTAACCCCAAGTGACATTGGTCGAGCCTAGACTGTGTATAGTAGGAGCCTGGGAGATAACAGGAGATGAAGAACATAGAAGGCTGCTGATGTAGCTGTGTAGACAGCTAAGAACAGAACAATTAGAGAATAATTCCAAGATTACACAAAAGTAAAAGTGTGATGGGATGGTACAGACCCTCCTCCTGAGCGAATTTCCTTTGCTTTAAGGATGAGATCCCTACGAATGAGGTCATTCAGGAAGTCTTCTTGGAGGAGGTCAGTTTGAGCTTTAAGGGAAAAAAATGGATTGGCAAAGAGAGCAGAACTGGACCTACAGTAACCATGCTGCCTGGGGCTGAGAGTCTGTGTGAGTGCTGTCATCACATGGGATGCCTCTCCTCAACCATTTGGAGAAAAAGTAAATCCCTTTGTAACATCTAGGCGATGTGGGTGAAGATTTGTCCTGCTTTTCAAGTTAGGATATTATGTAGTCCCAGTGGCTCTCTGATTCTCTCATGAATCCAGGATTCCAGGTAACACTCACTTTGTTTCACCAGCTGAATCAGGCCCCCACTCCTAGAAGAACTGAAAACTATCTTATAACTTGGACTGAGCACTTTTGCTTCCTGTTTGTTATCTTTCCTGTTGTCTGAATCATTCTCCAAGGAAACACTGAAGTCCTCCTGAATTTTAATCAGCTGTGTCCACTTAGCTTCTGTTCACCTAGGCAAAGGGGCAAGAATAAAGGCACAAGGCATACCGCAACAGCAATTACTTTCCACGAGGAGTCAGAGATTGGAAGTGAAGCTAAAAGCATCTCTTTTAAGGCAAGCCATTTCCCCCAGGGAGTTTGCAGCTTGGAGCAAAGGCAGGACAATAAAAGATCAAGGATGTCTTTCTAAGGCTGCAAACAGAGCAGCTGACACATTCAAGTTGGTCTGCTTTTGACCTCTTTAAATGCCAGGACAGCAGCAAAGTGCCCACATCACATCTGTTATAAGCTGGCCACCCATCTTTTTTATTTTAAACCACAAACTCTGAGTGTTTGTAGAGAAAGGCAGGGAAGGACAGCCTGGGAGATCAGGCCCCTGTTTCAGCTGGTGTCACTCAAGCCTGTCTTCCCCAGAGTAGTTTTCTGTACTTCTGTCTTTCCCCTGTCTGTCCCACTCTGGAAGTCTGTCCCTCTCCCTGCTCTTACCTCTAGTGGTTTCGGCACCTTCATTTTCAAATGCTAATGAAAATCGTGCTAGGCTGTGCAAATGAACAACTCCAGGGTAATCTTTCTCCCATTGTCTCTCCTGTAGTTGGTAGTTAGACCTTGGAACTGATTCCAGCAGCACTGAGGTCAGAGCTACTGCTAAAGCTAAATCCCAGTTCGACTTTGTTTAGGAGGTGGTCCTTTGTCATTTTCATCTCCAGATAGAACCTCTGGAAACCTCTGTTTTCCCAGAGGTAAAATAATAAAAAAAGAAGCAGCCCAAGGTGAGTGCACACAGGTGGATGAGGTCTCTTGTTGAGGGCAGAAGGTGTCTGTGAGTGCTGGGTCCTCCTTGTGAGCACGGTCATCGTGTCCTGCAAACAGAGCTTAGTGAAGTTACATCCACCTGTTGTGGTTTTCCCAAGAGGGAGAAAGAAATGACTGGGACTCTACTAACGACCATTAGCAGCACACTTTGGGTTGGGTCTCTCAAACTTTAACAGGCATACAGATCCTCCTGACTTTAAAATGCAGATCTCCTTTCAGTCTGGTCTCAGACAGAGCCTGCATTTCTACCAGGCACCTTGGTGATGTTGAGGCCGCTGATCCCATGCACATTTTGAGTAGCGAGGGGTTGGGTTTTTGTTTACTGCCTTCCTACCCTCAGCTGGACTATGTCATTTTATCAAAACAATATAGTAGGAGTGATACCCAATTATTAGCCTCCTGAATCATCCATTGTTAGAGCTATTTCTTGCAGCTACATTAAAAAAGCCCCTCCCGGTAGTTCCCCATTGCACAAGAAGCCCATTTGTAACAAGACACTTCAGGCAAGCAAGCCACTATGCAAAACATTTTTGGCTCTTTCTGCTGCCTGACAGGTGGCTGCTGGTTGATGTTGGAATAGGAAGTTTTATATGATAGCGTTGCCGGTGCTGATTCTGAAGGGGGTGAGGAGTACTTTGCTGTGGCAGCTTTAGCTCCCACTCAATGCCCGCTCCCACCCCCCCCCCCCCAGGCTTATGGGAAAGATGAGGTGGAAGCTGGGAGAGAAGCATCGGGCCATGCTCTGCAGACTGGGGGATATTATTTTTCACTTTCTCTGCTACAGGGCTTCCCACGCCTTTTATAAATATTTATAGGACAATTTCCTTCTTGAGAGTGCCCAAGAGTGGGGGATGGTGAGGAGGATGGTTGAACTGGGAAAGTAGGGAAAAGGTGGTGCTCACATGTATGAAGATTAGAAGGTGGCAGAAAGCTCCAGAGGGCTCATTCCAGGCCAGTCCCATCACTTGCAAGAAGAGGAGTTGGACTAGACTAGAGATATTAAGTCTGGGGGCAGGGGTTTAAATTAGCAACTCCAGTCCATAGATTTCAACTAATTCTCAGAAGGTCCCTGATTCACAAAAGGTTAATCAGCACCAACCAGGATCATTTCCTAGCCCCTCCCAGAGTGGATATTTAGAGTGCTAGGCTTCAAGAAATGGCAGACATCAAGCTCAGGTCGTGGGATTCGGAGGGCCAAGACAGCCACTTAGAATCATTTTCTAGCAGAGGCGAAAGGGGCTCAGCTGTCGGCAACCCCATTTTACAGAGGGAAAGCTGAGGTACAGTCAACTCAAGTGACTCTCCTAAACCACGGGGTCAGAAGATAAGTCTGGCTTAGAATCCAGGCCTGGCACAGGGAACACTGGTCTGCACTGGCCGAAAAGCCCCTTCAATCAGGCCGTCGCCTGGGAAGGGCAAGACATTTGTGGCCACAGCGCCAGGAGCCCCGCTCGTTATTTCTAGCTTGCTGAATGTCAAAAATCCAGGCCGCTTCTCACAGCAGCCTCCACTTGTCAGACCAAATCAAGGCATCCACGCGTCAAGCAGGCGAATCAGCTGCCTCCAGCACTGGCCTCGCTGCGCCCGCCCAGCGCGGTGCACCTGACCTTGTCCGGATGCAGCCGGCCAGCGAGTCCCGCCCCCGCGCCCAGGGCGACTGCTCCAACCTGCAGCCCCCGCGGTTTCTCCGTGTGGAGCCCGCTTGGCAGCCTGCCTTGGCCGACTGTGACCACAACAGACAGCCTCCCACGGCCTTTGACCCTAGAGAGGGATTGGGTAGAACCCTCTGCCTGCTCTCTGTTCCGGTTTGGAATTTCCCACCTTCACTTGCTTTTCTTCTCAACACACTTCTCACCCTGCAGCCCAGTTCCTTTTTAGGTCCAAATCAGCAAGCTTGTTTGTGTCTGCAGAATCCTGTTTCACAGCAATTGCAAGGCAACACTAGTCCTGAGTGTCTGCTGTTAGTTTCTTGTCCCAACTTCTCTTCATTGAATATTGGAGCAACTGCTGGCTAGGCTTTGGATACAGCAGACTGACCTTGACCCTCAGGGAGCCCACAATCTTCTGGGGGAAGAGAAGGTGATGTTTTAAGCTGTGATTTGATGGTTGCTATGGAGTTTGCTAGAGGAAATGGGGGTTGGGGGCAAGGATCATTGCAGGCAGAGAGAACACCGCAAGGTGTAAGGCCTGAAAGAAGGCAGAGGGGCCACCCAGGTAAAGAGATGGGAGCAATTAGCATGTGATGAGTTGGGAAAAAGCCAGAAAGGGACTTGTGAGCCAGAGAAAGGAATGTAGACTTTATCCTGACAATACAGGGCTTTGGAGGGGGTTTTACCATTTGGTTTGGTTTTGTTTTTTTGTTTGTATGGTTTGCCTTGGAGGGTTTTTAACAAAGAAGTGACCAATCAGATTTGATTTATAGGTGGGAATGGGTAAGTCCCAATACAGGGTCAGTAGCAGCATTTTCAAGGGGAGGGGCTATGTTCTCCCACTTGGGGCTCAAATTGGGGCTCCTACTTGGGGTGATTTCTTTACCCCTTACCTGATGCTTTTTTCCTACACCCACCCCCACTGTGACTGGTTTGTTCTTTGGCGTCCTACTGGCCCTTCCTAAACTTTAGTCAAGATACTAGGTTGACAGTATTCCCAATCTACCACCCTGTTTTCAATCATTTATTTACTCATCTCACTTATAAGAAGTTGCTATACGCCAGGTGTTGTGCCAATCACTGGGGGGTGCGGAAGGGAAGACTCACATGTTTCCTGATCTCAGAGAGCTCAGAATTTGTCCAGTAGTTCCTCCACTTACCCATGCACCAGAAACCTCTGTAAAGTTCTGAAAAATACAGCTGATTGAATTCACTGGACTGACTAAATTGGAATCTTTGGAGGTAGGTTCCATGGAGCCATATTATTAAAACTCCCCTCCAGGTAATTCTGCTGAGCAGTTAGAACTACTGATCTTGGGAGGGATTTCTCTGATGGCTGTTTGCCTACATGGTCGATGGGGAGAACAAACCCAGAGTCTGGCTCCTAGTCATAAGACAGTCAGAAATCACTAGAAAGGAAGACAGGGGCAAGCTCAGTCCACTGACCTGTAAGCCTGGGACCTGCTGACATGCCTGCAGAGAAGCAGGAGGGGTAGCGGTGGTGGGTAAATGGAAGGGCGGGGTAGAATGTATTTGGATGGTAGGGTGGCTGTGCCTGCCTAGAGTGGACAGCGCCTCTTCCTCAACCTAAATTGTATAAATTGTCCAGTTAGAAAGCAGGAGACCAGCTTTCTGGCTTGTTGACACAAAGACTCCTTTTCAGCACCACCTTGATTGTCATGGTCAAGACCTAGGGATGTTCACACTGGCCAGTTTCAAATGGTGACTGTGATGAGTAACTAGCAAATCAGCAAGCATGTTATACACGACCCACAAATCTCTACCAGTTATGTCTGAGTACTGGGGCAAACTAAAGCAAAGGGAGTCTGTTAGCTCACTGTTCCCAGAAGTAGACCCCATAAGTATAATCGTCCTCTGGGGGATTCCAGGAAGGTGCTATCCTGTCCAATCATGTCTGGAATCTCACATCCCCAAGGATGGGTCTTCAAGGGGTTTGAAGGATTGGATTTCCAGTTCCACTTTCTGTCTCTTGGCAAAGACTGTTCTGAGAAATCTATCTGTTAAGTATTTATCTGTTGAAAGCTTACTGTTGGCCAGGTACTGTGAAGCCTCAGTGAATATATGTACAAGCCACTTGGGAAGATAAGACACAGTTTTGTGTAAAAGTAAATAAATACAGGACTTAGATATTTCCAGACCAACCTAGAAGAACTGGCTTGTGGTTGACTGGGGTTTTGTATCCTGACCACTTACTTGCCCAACATGTATTTGAGTGCACTATATTCCGGGTCATTTGCAGACATGTAAGGCATAGTCTTTGCCCTCAAGAAGCTCGCATTCCAATAGGGAACCCAGAATGTATCAGTATGGATATATAGCAAATAGTGTAGGCTGGGACGAGAGAGTGATTCAGTATCTGCTTTAGCATCAATAGGGCTTGTCCTGAAATATCCAACTTTTATTTTCCATACCCTAGATGTCTTTTGGGAAGACAGCTCTGATCATTTTGGGATTCACCTTATTGGAATTAGTGGTCAGGACATTACAGCCTCTTCTTTCACCATTATCAAACTTTGTGGTCTAGCCCCCTTGCTGGATTTCACTTCTCTCTCCATTCCTGTACATCACCTCCATTTCAGGTATATACCCATCTCTTCTACCAGGAACTGAGTCACTTTGGGTGGGAAGGTGATACAAAGAGAGAGAAGAAAAATGAATGAGTACCTGATCATCTCCAGAAAAGGGGTAAGGTGAGTGCCACTTAACAGTAGAGTCTCCTATATGCCAATTGTGCAAACTGTTCATGGGCGTTTGCTCTTCTTTTAGTCACTTCCCGGAAATACTGGTGATTTAAAATGACAGAAATCAGGACCATCAAGCCTAGAGAAGTGGGTGAAAAGTGATTTCCACCTGGACAAAGTCACTGCGTCCCTGTGCAGAGGCAGGCGCCCTGACCCCAGCCTGAAAGCTGAAGTTGGCTCAAAGGAGGCAGGTAAGAGGAGGTCACTTCGTGTCTCACTGAGAGGAGGCAAGCTGTCTGGCTCCTGCTTAAAAACCTATGTGCGATTTTGTGATTTTTTAGTCCCGACCACAGGTAATTACAGAGGCTTTGCCGGGGGGGGGGGGGGGGGGGGGTTGCGGAGAAACTGCCCTCGCCACAGCAACCTTGGTGCACGGCCTCTATCGCATCTGGAGGGAGGTGCAGTCAAGCACTCAGGCCCCCCTCGCTGGTCACGCTCTTGGCTTCTTTGCATTCCTAGCTGGGAGACACCTTTGTTCCTGTCTCCCTATCTGAGGCTTGAGCAGCGGTCCTCTTCAGGTGCCCATCTCTGCTGAATCCTCCTTAGTGGAGGGAGGGATGGACGTGGGGGAGGAAACCCTGAAGACACTCTCTTCACTGTCTCAGTACCCAGTACTTTTCCACTCGGAGCCCTTCCCCCAGCCTTCTCCTCCAACCTCAGGGTCCATAAAGCTGCCTTTTCCTCAGGGGCTTCCTCATGAGCGAGACAAGCCTCACATCTACACTGATGCAGCTGCCCCGACTGGTATGCAGTTCCATGGCAGAAAATGGAACAGGGGATGGGCACCTTCTCTGATTTTAGACTCTTGCTTGTACTGTCACAGTGAGTGATTAAAGGCTTGTTGCTTTAATTGGCTACTCTGGCTCCTGACAGCAAAGCCCTGTCTCCCTCTCTCTGAGCTGAGCTCCTGACAGGAGGGACTCCTCAAGCCCCCTACCCAGTGGGGAGCACACGCTTCAAGCATGGCCCCGTTTCTGGTGGAGGCTACGTTCCTATTTCAGTTCTCCACTCCGTTTCTCTGTCTCACTCATACACAACAGTACCTGAGGGCAAAAAGAAACCCAGAGTTGCCACGGGGGGCTGGAAGGGAATCAGTAGGAAAGAGAGGAATAATGAAGCAGGCCCTGGCCAGATCCAGACTCAGAGACCAATTTCTTTCCATCTATGCTGCAGAGGAGGAATCAGAGTTGGCAAGGTGAGTGACTTCGCTCTGGCCACCCAACTAAAGCCCAGGTCCTGATGATTTCCAGGCTGCCTCCTTGATCTTGCAACCTCCTGCTACAGGTTCCGGGCAGGGCTGCGTCTCTGGGTGCCCAGGACTGTGCCTTGCCCTCTGTTGTCTGTCCTCTGAGGAGCCTCAGCCTCACTGGGGAAAAGGAGACTAGAGCAGGGCTCTAAACTTTGAGCAAACTCACCATCAGTCACCTGGAGGGCTGGGTAAAACACAGACTGCCAGCCCCACTCCCCGAGCGTCTGATTCAGTAGGTGTGGGGTAGGGTCTAAAATTTGCGTTTCTAACAAATGTCCAGGTGTGGCTGATGAGAACCGCTGGGCTAGACTATGAACAGCCAAAAAGCAACAGAGAAAGAAAGAATGGAAACTAAGCAAAGGAAGGAAGAAGGGAAGGGGTAGGGGTGACATCGTATCAGGGCAAGAAATCAACCTGAAGGGCTGGGCCCTGGGAGGTTTTCCTCTTCCTCAACCACCCTGATCTCAGGCTTACCCAGAAGTTTTCAGTTTCCTTTAAACCCCTCCCCCACCCTCTGTGCTCTGGCCCACAGGTGAGGGCAAAAGCCCCACTTAAATGAGAAGCCTTAGAGCCTGCGCTTAAAAAGCCCTGCGGTGGCTTCTCTTCCAACACCGTTCATCCTCGCTTCCTTGTTGCGATGCTGCAGGCTGCTCAACTGCCAGCTACCCACGAGCCTCAGGTCCTGAGGATAGAGTCCTGGAGGGTGGTTGTAGCTAACTTCCCCATCTTTCTCTGGCTGCCCCCGTGCACTCACAGGAGCCCTGGAAAGCCCAGAGAAAGGTAAAGCGGTGGGGGGGGGGGGCGCACATTACGATAGGATGGGTGGAGGAATTAAAAACCACAGCTCACGTTGACTCAGCTCATGTTTCAAGTTCTCCTGAATCATCAGTGAACGCGGACTTCAGGTCTGAATGTGGGTCATAAATGTGTTTGAATGTAACAGGATAGAGTGAGCCAGATACACAGGAGAAAAAAACCAAAACTTTCAAGTGGGTGTGAAAAAAACGACCCACCTCTCCAAATCTGTTAGCTGTTTGATTAGCTCCCGTTGGCTGTGGGAAAACCAAGGCACAAATGTTATGTCCAGGGGCCTAAAGCTGTTCCAGCGACAGCAGGAGGAGGGCTAGAGAGTAGTCGACGCAAAGGCAGAGAGCAGGAACCCTCCGCCCAGAGAAGAGGCACTGGGGGACCCTGGACGGGGTGAGGCCAGCTGGAGGCCCCCCTCTGGCTGTCTAGTGACCCACAGAGCACCAACTGACAAGCAGCTGCTGTGAGCTTCTCCGCCCCAGGCTGGCTCTGCAGGTAAGAGGCTGTTCTCATGTTGAGGAAAATACAAGCCTTGCCACTCACAACGTAGAGACTTCTGCCCACTTTCATTGTTGCTATGAACTCCAGAAAAAAAAAAAAAATCTAAACAGTGAACAGATCTTCTCTATTTCCAAAAGACCTGGGGCTCTGAGGTCTCTCCTCTGCCTGTTTCTCCAGCCATAGGGGTGGGGAGCTACCATGCAGCACCCTCCCCCCCCCCCTTAGTCCCTTCAGAAAAGCCTGTGTGTGGCTAGGGGGTGTTTCTTCCCACTGGAGAGGAGGCGGGTGATGCCTTGGATGTGCTTCCTTAAAGCCACAGGGAAAGAGTTTTCTGATTCACCACCAGCTGCTTCCTGGAATTGCAGCGCAGGGCTGGCGAATGAATGGTGTTTTTCCAAGGTGATCCAGAGCTGTTACAACATTCCTGTTCAATACCCATCAGACCTTCCTGTAAGTCAAACCAGAAAGTTACCCAAACCATGCATTCCTGAGCAGTCAAGCACACGAGATTCCAGACACACTGTTTCCAACATGCCTCCATATCCCTCTAGAGACTTGAGGTCCAGTCACCCCCACGACCTCTGGACTTCCCTAGTGGGGCCATGCATTTGTTTGGCTGACATTGGAGTCATGTGGAAGCCTATGTACGGCTCCCAGTCATCCGGGAAGTGCAGGACTGTCCTGATTCCCCTAATAGGACTGTCAGCTGAGAAAGGAGTGGAGCCTTGAGCTTGCTTTGTTCTGCATTTCACAAAGACCCTTTCTCTTGACCTGCCCAGCTCTCCAGCTGGTCTGAATAGAAAGCTATCTGGTCCCACACTGAATCGGTATTGGCTTTTTGTCAGAAATAAGGCACTGGTTTGGGAGTGCCCCTGATTGACCCTTGGTCTGCGCGCGCTTGCTCTCTCTCTGTCTCTGTCTGTCTGTCTGTCTCTCTCTCACATAAAGGAGGCATGAAGGAGAATCCAAGTCTCTCTGCTGCTTTTGAGTGTAGAGGCTTTCACTTGGGATGTACAGAGAGGGGAGAGGAGAAATTCTGGACTTGTTCTGCCTCTGAGACAACACTGCAGTGGGAAACCTGAAAAAATAAACCTACTTGGTTCTACTTTCCTTATCCCTTCCCCGGTAAATGGAAAGCTACTCAGAGTGGATGTGTCTGGGGAATAAAACAGATGGAGCTGAGGACTGGGGCCTGCTCTTAACAGTGACTGAACTCCAAGCCTCCTCTAGGATGAACTGGAATAAGACCTCCCCCTCCTTCCCCCTCCCCCTTGACTGATGGCTTATGGAACCTTTAGTTGGGAAATGCTGACCAAGCTGAAGGCCCCTGCTTTTAAACCCAATTCCTCAGTTATGGCAACTATAACTATAATTTGCACGGAGAGTTAAGAGTTTACAAGGTATCCTATTTTTATCCTCCTCACAGTCTTCTGAAGTAGGTATTATTATTGCTGTTGAATCAGTAAAGACAGCCAGGTTTGGGAGGGTTGGCCCAGGGTGAATGCGGAGTCAAGTTTTACATCCATGTCTCCTGACTCAAAGTCCATATTCTTCAGAAGCAAGGCATGATTGGCTGGGAAATTGTATTTTCTAGGGTAAGGTGAGCCAGCTAAAGCAGAGTTGGAGGATTGTGATTGGTGTTTGGCTTCTTTGACAGGTGTTGCCTGTTGAGTGCAGGCTGACTTCGATCTGTGACATGGGCCGGACCGCTGGGGCAGCATCTGTTCTGTGGGTCCCGGTATACGAATTAGCTTTCTCAAGGCACTAACATTCTGAGAAGACACAGATTAAATGGAGAAGTCTGCTGAGCCTGTGGCTTTGTGGCAGTGTTGGTCTGCAATAGGCACATGTGATATTGTGATTTACAATATATATTTGGTTTGTGATCCATTCCTGGCACAGAGCTCCTAAAACACTTGGAATTTCCTGTGATAGCAATGAAGGTGTCTTTTGTGACGTTAATGGGGTGATTTTTCATTTATTTATTTTTTTTGAAGACCTCTAAGGACAGGACTGCTTGCCTGTGGAACCAACTACCTAACTAGAGAGTTGGAATGTCCAGTCTCACTCCTCCCCCATCCCTCCTATCCTCCCTCCAGTGAGAGGAGAGGGGCTGGAGATTGAGTTCAGTCATCAATGACCAACGATGTAATCAATCATGCCTACTTACTAAGGCCTCCATTACAAACCCAATGAGCTTCTGAGTTGGTGAATACTTGGAGATCTGGTGAAAGTAATGCACTCTGAGACACACGGAAGCTCTATACCTTTCCCAACACCTTGCCCTATGTATATGTCTCTTCTATCTGGCTGTTCTTGAATTAGATCTTTTTATTTTTTATTTTTTGAGAGAGAGCATGCACGCATGCATGGGAAGGGGAGGAGCAGAAGGAGAGACAGAAAATCTGTCCCCTCGCTCAGTGGGGAGCCAGCATGGGGCTCTATCCCGTGATCATGAGGTCACGACCCAAGCTAAAATCAAGAGCCTGATGCTTAACCAACTGAGCCACCCAAGCACCACATATCCTTTTATAATACACCAATAATCTAGTAAGTAAAAGCTTCTCTGAGTTGTGTGAGCTGTTTTAGCAAATCAATTAAAACCAAGGAGCAGGTAGTAGGGATTTCCACCCTATAGCTTATTGGTCAGAAGCACAGGTGATAATCTGGACTTGCAAGTGGCATGGGTGGGGCAGTCTTGGCCTTAACCTGTGGGAGCTGACTTTACCTCCACATAGATAGTGGCATAATTGACTTGCTTTGTAAGACCCTCGGCTGGACTTGCTGGGAATTACCCCCCTCATCCAAATTCCTGACCAGAATCTTAGTGGTTCTTACAGGGCTCATGCCAGTGCAGTAGCTCAGGAAGAGCACAACAAACAGGGAAGCATGTCCTATGTTCTCTGTGTATCTGTATAAGTTGCAAAAGCTTTTTATTTCCCCTAAGGAATATTTCTTTTTGAGGAGTGTTAATTCAAAATGTTATTGTCTATTAATAATTTTACTATTTTTTTGAGGTACGCTTGACATGACCTCTATTGGTTTCAGGTACACAAAATGATTTGGTGTAGTGTATATTGTGAGATGATTAGCACAATTCGTTAATATCCATCACATAGCCTCAACTTTTGTTTTTTTCCTGTGATAAGAAATTGTAAGATTTATGCTCTTGGCAACTTTCAAATGTACAATACAGAATGGTTAACTATAGTCACATGCTGTACATTACATCCCCAGGACCTGTTTATCTGATCACTGGAAGTTTCACCCATTTCACCATACTGCCTGCCTCTGGCAACCACTAACCTGCTCTCTGTATCTTTGAGTTTGGCTTTTGTTGTTGTTTTAGATTCCACGTATAAGTGAGATCATACGGTGTCTTTCTCTTTCTGACTTATTCCACTTAATACCCTAAGGTACATCTATGTTGCTGCAAATGGCAAAATTTTACTACTTTTTTATGGCTGAATGATACTCTATTTTGTGTGTGTGTTTGCCTATCTTATCCATCCACCAATGTTGATGGACATTTTGGTTGTTTCATGTCTTGACTGTTGGGAATAATGCCATAGTGAATTAACATGGGGTATGTATCTCTTCAAAATAGTAACTTTGTTTCCTTCACAAAAATGCCCAAAAGTAGAACTGTTGGATCATATGGTAGTACTATTTTTAATATGAGGAACCTCTATATATTTTTTTTTCATAGTGGCTACATCAGTTCACATTCTCGCCAACAGGGCACAGGGTTTCCTTTTCTCTACATCCTTGCCAACACTTGTTTCTTGTCTTTTTTTTTTTAATGTTTATTTATTTTTGAGAGAGAGAGAAAGGGAAACACAGAATCCAAAACAGGCTCCAGGCTCTGAGCTGTCAGCACAGAGCCTCACACAGGGCTTGAACCCATGAACCACGAGATCAGGACCCAAGCCAAACTGGGACACTTAACTGACTTAGCCACCCCGGTGCCACTTGTCATTTTGATAATAGTCATACTAGCAGGTGTGATGTGATCTGTGGCTTTGATTTGCACTTCCCTGAAATTTGTGATACTGAGCACCTCTTTATGGATCTGCTGGCCATTTTGTATATTTTCTTTGGAAAAATGTGTATTCAGATCCTCCGCCCACTGAAAAAAAATCAGGTTGTGGAGTGCCTGGGTGGCTCAGTCAGACTCCGGCTCAGGTCATGATTTCACAGTTAGTGAGTTCAAGTCCATATGCGGCTCATGCGGATGGAGCCTGCTTCGGATCCTCTGTTTCCCCCTCTCTCTTTCTCTGCCCCTCCCCTGCTTGCGCTATCAAAAATAAAATAAAACATTTTTTAAAAAATCAAGTTTTTTTTTTGTTTTTGTTTTTTGCTATCAAGTTGTATGAGTTCTTTATGTATTTTGGATATTACCCCCTCATCAGATGACATGCAAATATTTTCTTCTGTTTTGTAGGTTGCCTTTTCATTTTGTTAATGGTTTCTTTTTAGTATAGAGAACCTTTCAGTCTGATGGAGTCCCACTTGTTTATTTTCACATTTGTTTCCTTTGCTTTGGGGGGTCAAATCCAAAACAATCATTGCAAATACTGATGGCAATGACCTTACCCCTGCCTCCCCCCCCCACCTTTTTTAAGGAGTTTTAAGGTTTTTAGGTATTACATTCTGTTTTTAACCCATTTTGAGTTGGTGTGTGTATGAATGTGTAGTATAAGACAGTGACCCAATTTCATTCTTTTGCTGTGGCTGTCCAATTTTCCTAACCCCATTTAGTAAAGCGATTATCCTTTCCCTACTGTATTTGCTTGGCTCCTTTGTCATAAGTTGAACATATATGGTGATTCCCATTTATAGGCTCTCCATTTTACTCCATTGATCTATCTTTTTATGCTACTACTTTACTATTTTGATTAGTATAGCTTTTTCTTTTTTTCTTTTAATGTGAAAGTTATTGTCAAATTGGTTTCCATACAACACCTAGGGCTCATCCCACCAGGTGCCCTCCTCAATGCCCATCACCCACTTTCCCTTCCCTCCCACCCCCAATAACCCTCAGTTTATTCTCAGTCTTTACGAGTCTCTTACGGTTTGCCTCCCTCCCTTACTTTTTTTTTCCTTCCCCTCCCCCATGGTCTTCTGTCAAGTTTCTCAGGATCCACATAAGAGTGAAAACATATGGTATCTGTCTTTCTCTGTATTACTTATTTCACTTAGCATAACACTCTCCAGTTCTACCCATGTTGCTACAAAAGACCATATTTCATTCTTATTGCCAAGTAGTATTCCATTGTGTATATAAACCACAACTTCTTTATCCATTCATCAGTTGATGGACATTTAGGGTTTTTCCATAATTTGGCCATTGTTGAAAGTGTTGCTATAAACATTGGGGTTCAAGTGCCCCTGTGCATCAGCACTCCTGTATCCCTTGGGTAAATTCCTAGCAGTGCTATTGCTGGGTCATAGGGTAGATCTATTTTTAATTTTTTGAGGAACCTCCACACTGTTTTCCAGAGTGGCTGTGCCAGTTTGCATTCCCACCAACAGTGCAAGAGGGTTCCCGTTTCTCCACATCCTTGCCAGCATCTATAGTCTCCTGATTTGTTCATTTTAGCCACTCTGAGTGGCGTGAGGTGATATCTGAGTGTGGTTTTGATTTGTATTTCCCTGATGAGGAGTGATGTTGAGCATCTTTTCATGTGCCTATTGGCCATCTGGATGTCTTCTTTAGAGAAGTGTTTATTGGTGTCTTCTGCCCATTTCTTCACTGGATTATTTATTTTTCATGTGTTGAGTTTGGTGAGCTCTTTATAGATTTTGGATACTAGCCCTTTGTCTGATAGGTCATTTGCAAATATATTTTCCCATTCCATCGGTTGCCTTTTAGTTTTGTTGATTGTTTCCTTTGCTGTGCAGAAGATTTTTATCTTCGTTAGGTCCCAATAGTTCATTTTTGTTTTTAATTTCCTTGCCTTTGGAGATGCATTGAGTAAGAAATTGCTGCGGTTGAGGTCAGAGTTTTCTCCTGCTTTCTCCTCTAGGGTTTTGATGGTTTCCTGTCTCACATTCAGGTCATTTATCCATTTTGAGTTTATTTTTGTGAATGGTGTAAGAAAGTGTTCTAGTTTCATTCTTTTGCATGTTGCTGTCCAGTTATCCCAGCACCATTTGTTAAAGAAACTGTCTTTTTTCCACTGGATATTCTTTCCTGCTTTGTTAAAGATTAATTCACCATACTTTTGTGAGTCCAATTCTGGAGTCTATTCTATTCCATTGGTCTATGTGTCTGTTTGTGTGCCAATACCATGCTGTCTCGATGATTACAGCTTTGTAGTAGAAGCTAAAGTCTGGGATTGTGATGCCTCCCGCTTGGGTCTTCTTCAAAATTACTTTGGCTACTCGGGGTCTTTTGTGGTTCCATACAAATTTTAGGATTGCTTGTTCTAGTTTGAGAAGAATGCTGGCGCAATTTTGATTGGGATTGCATTGAATATGTAGATTGCTTTGGGTAGTATTGACATTTTAACAATATTTATTCTTCCAATCCATGAGCACGGAATGTTTTTCCATTTCTTTGTATCTTCTTCAGTTTCCTTCATAAGCTTTCTATAGTTTTCAGCATACAGATCTTTTACATCTTTGGTTAGGTTTATTCCTAGCTATTTTATGATTCTTGGTGCAGCTGTGAATGGGATCAGTTTGTCTTTCTGTTGCTTCATTATTAGTGTATAAGAATGCAACTGATTTCTGTACATTGATTTTGTATCCTGCGACTTTGAATTCATGTATCAGTTCTAGCAGACTTTTGGTGGAGTCTGTCGGGTTTTCCACATATAATGTCATCTGCAAAAAGTGAAAGCTTGACTTCATCTTTGCCAATTTTGATGCCTTTGATTTCCTTTTGTTGTCTGATTGCTGATGCTAGAACTTCCAACACTATGTTAAACAACAGAGGTAAGAGTGGACATCCCTGTCATGTTCCTGATCTCGGGGGAAAGCTCTCAGTTTTTCTCCATTGAGGATGATATTAGCTGTGGGCTTTTCATAAATGGCTTTTATGATGTTTAAGTATGTTCCTTCTATCCCGACTTTCTCAAGGGTTTTTATTAAGAAAGGATGCAGAATTTTGTCAAATGCTTTTTCTGCATCAATTGACAGGACCATATGGTTCTTATCTTTTCTTTTATTAATGTGATGTATCACACTGATTGATTTGCCAATATGGAATCAGCCCTGCAGCCCAGGAATGAATCCCACTTGATCATCTATTTGCCGTCTACAAGAGACTCCTTTTAGACCTGAGGACACCTTCAGATTGAAAGTGAGGGGATGGAGAGCTATCTATCATGCTACTGGAAGTCAAAAGAAAGCTGGAGTAACCATACTTATATTAGACAAACTAGACTTTAAAGGCTGTAACAAGAGATGAAGAAGGGCATTATATAATTATAGGGTCTATCCATCAGGAAGACCTAACAATTATAAATGTCTATGTGCTGAATATGGGAGCCCCCAAATATATAAAACAATTAATCACAAACATAAGCAACCTTATTGATAAGAATGTGGTAATTGCAGGGGACTTTAATACCCCACTTACAACAATGGATAGATCATCTAGACACAGAATAAATAAACAAGGGCCCTGAATGATACATTGGATCAGATGGACTTGACAGATATATTTAGAACTCTGCATCCCAAAGCAACAGAATATACTTTCTTCTCAAGTGCGCATGGAACATTCTCCAAGATAGATCACATGCTGGGTCACAAAACAGCCCTTCATAAGTATAAAAGAATTGAGATCATACCATGTACACTTTCAGATCACAATGCTATGAAACTTGAAATCAACCACAGGAAAAAGTCTGGAAAACCTCCAAAAGCATGGAGGTTACAGAACACCTTACTAAAGAATGAATGGGTCAACTAGGCAATTAGAGAAGAAATTAAAAAATATATGGAAACAAATGAAAATGAAAATACAACAATCCAAATGCTTTGGGATGCAGCAAACCCTTTGGGATGTCCTAAGAGGAAAATACATTGCAATCCAGGCCTATCTCAAGAAACAAGGAAAATCCCAAATACAAATCTAACAGCACACCTAAAGGAAATAGAAGCAGAATAGCAAAGACACTCCAAACCCAGCAGAAGAGAAATACTAAAGATCAGAGCAGAAATAATATTGAATCTAAAAAACTGTAGAGCAGATCAATGAAACAAAGAGTTGGTTTTTTGAAAAAATAAACAAAATTGAGAAACCTCTAGCCAGGCTTCTCAAAAAGAAAAGGGAAATGACCCAAATAGATCATGAATTAGAATGGAATTATTACAACCAGTCCCTCAGAAATACAAGCAATTATCAGGGAATGCTATGAAAAATTTTATGTCAACAAACTGGACAACCTGGAAGAAATGGACAAATGCCTAAACTCCCAGACACTTCAAAACTCAAACAGGAAGAAATAGAAAATTTGAACAGACCCATAACCAGTGAAGAAATTGAATCAGTTATCAAAAATTTCCCAACAAATATGAGTCCAGGACCAGATGACTTCTCTGGGGAATTCTACCAGACGTTTAAAGCAGAGATAATACCTATCCTTCTCAAGCTGTTCCAAAAAGTAGAAAGGGAAGGAAAACTTGCAGACTGATTCTATGAAGCCAGCATTACTTTAATTCCCAAACCAGACAGAGACCAAGCAAAAAATAAGAGAACTATAAGCCAATATCCCTGATGAATATGGATGCAAAAATTCTCAAGATACTAGCAAATTGAATGCAACAACATATAATATATCTTTTTAATATAGTTTAAAATCAGCGACCATGATGCCTCCAGCTTTGTTGTTCTTTATTGAGATTGGTTTGGCTATTTGAGGTCTTGTGTGGTTCCATACAAATTTTAGGATTATTCTATATCTGTGAAAAATGTCATTGGAAGTTTGACAGGGACTGCGTTCAATCTGTAGATTGTTTTGGGTAGTGTGGACATTTTAACAGTACTCTTCAAATCCATGAACGTGGAATATCTTTCCATTTATTCTTCTTCATTTTCTTTCATCAATGTCCATAGCTTTCAATGCATGGGTCTTTGATCTTCATGGTTAAGTTTATTCCTAGGTACTTTTTTTTTTGTTTTTGATGCATTTGATGGCGGGGGGTGGGGGAAGTTTTCTTTTTCAGATACCTTATTGTTAGTGTACAGAAACACAACTAATCTTTGTTGATTTTTGTATCCTACATCTTCACTGAACCTGATTATTCTAACAGTTTTTTGGTGGAGTGTTTAGGGTTTTTCTATATATAATATGTCATCTGTAATAGAAATAATAATTTTACTTTTTCCTTTCTGATTTGTATGTTTTTTATTTCTTTGTCTTGCCTAATTGCTATAATTAAGACAACCAGTGCTGTGTTGGATAGGAATGGCAAGAGTAGGTATTGTTTTGTTCCTGATATTAAGAGGAAAAGCTTTCAGTTTTTCGCTTTTTAGTATGCAGTTAGCTGTGGAATTGTCATATATGTGGTCTTTATTATGTTGAGGTACATTCTCTCTATACCCAATTTGTTGAAGGTTTTTATAATGAAAGGAGGATGAAATTTGTCAAATGCTTTTTCTGCATCTATTCAGATGATCATATATGATTTATATTCATTTTTAATGAGGTGTATCAAATTGATGTTGTAGATGTTGAACCATTTTTGCATTCCTGGAATAAATCACACTTGATCATGGTGTATGATCCTTTTAATGTATTGTTGACTTCAGTTTGCTTGTATTTTGTTGGAGACTTTTGCACCTGTGTTCATCAGGGATATTGGCCTGCAATTTTCTTTTCTTACAATGACCTTCTCTGGTTTTGGTATCAGGGTAATGCTGGACTCATAAAATGAAATTGGAAGTGGTTTTTTCCTATTCTAGTTTTGGAAGAGTTTGAGAAAGATTGGTACTAATTCTTTAAATGTTTGATAGAATTCACCAGTGAAGCCATCTACCCTTACACTATTGTTTGAGAACTCTTAAATTCTTGGTTTGGGGTGCCTGGGTGGCTCGATCAGTTGAGCGTCCGCCTTTGGGTCAGGTCATGATCTCACAGTTCATGAGTTCGAGCCCCGCATCAGGCTCTGTTGACAGCTCAGAGCCTGGAGCTGGCTTTGGATTCTGTGTCTCCCTCTCTCTCTGCCCTCTCCCCACTCACACTCTGTCTATCTCTCAAAATAAATATTAAATTTATTGATTCACCCCCTTACTAGTAATCTCTTGGTTTAAGATTTTCTGTTTCTTCATGATTCAGTCTTGGTAGGTTGTATCTTCCTAGGTATTTATCTATTCTAGGTTGTCCAATATATTGGTGTATACAGGCATACTTCAGAGATCTTGTGGTCCAGACCACTGCAATAAAGAGAGTATTGCAATAGAGTCAAATGAATTTTTTTGTTTCTCAATGCACATAAAAGTTTACACTACACTATAGCCTATTAAGTGAGCAATAATATGTCTAGAAATGCATATACTTTAAAATATTGCTTAAAAAATGCTAACCATTATCTGAGCTTTCCACAAATTGTAATCTTTTTGCTGGTGGAAGTTCTTGCTTTGATGTTAGCGGTTCCTGACTGATAGTGTGGTGATTCCTGAAAGATGGGATGGCTGTGGGAATATCTTAAAATAAGTCAACAATGAAGTTTGCTGCACTCACTCTCTGCCTTTCACAAATGATTGCTCTGTAGCATGTAATGCTGATTGAAAGCATTTTATCCACAGTAGAACTTCTTTCAAAAATGGAGTCAATCCTTTCAAACCCCACCAATGCTTTATCAACAAAATCTACGCAATATTCTAAATCCTTTGTTGTTGTTTCAACAGACTTCACAACATCTTCACTGGGAGTAGATTCCACCTCAAGAAACTACTATCTTTGTTTATCTATAAGAAGCAATTCCTTGTCCTTTCAAGTTTGATTTTGTAGAAATTCAGGCTCTACTTTAGGCTCTACTTCTAATTCCAGATCTCTTGCTATTTCCCTCACATCTGCAGTTACTGCCTCCACTGAAGTCTTGAACCCCTCAAAGTCCTTCCTGAGACTTGGAGTCAGCATCGTCCAAACTCCTGTTAATGTTGATATTTTTTGACCCCTTCCCATGAATCACAAATGTTCTTCATGGTATCTAGAATGGTGAATTCTTTCCAAAAGGCTTCCAAGTTACTTTGCCCAGATCTATTATAGGAATCCCTACCTATGGTACCTATGAAATACATTTCTTAAACAATAGTTCAATTTCAAAATTACTTCTTGATCCATGAGTTGCAGGATGGATTTTGTGTTAGCAGATATGAACAATAACCTTAATTGCACTACTCTTGGGTGAGTAGTCAGTAAATGGTAATATTTTGAAAGGAATCTTAACAGCAGGTCTCAAAGTGGGTTCAAAATGTTCAGTAAACCACGTTGTAAACAGATGTTTGTAATATAGACTTAGCTCTTCTATTTATAGAGTACAGGCACAGTAGATTTAACATAATTCTTAAGAGTCTCTAAGATTTTCAGAAGAGTCAATGAGCATTGGTTCAACTTAGTTACCAGATATATTGGCTCCTAACAAAAGAGCCAGCCTGTCCTTTTGAAGCTTTGAAGTCAGGCATTTTGCTTCTCCTTAATTTTATTTATTGAAGTATACTTGACACACAATGTTACATTAATTTCAGGTGTAAACATAGTGATTTGTGTAGCTACTATCTGTCACCATACTGCCCTATTACAATACCATTGACTATATTCTCTATGCTGTACCTTTTATCCCCATGTCTGGAACGAGTTTCTTTGTATTTCAGGTGCCCTTTTATTTTTTTAATTTAAATATTTTTTATTTGAGTATTTGAGTAAAGTTGATACGATGTTACATTATTTTCAGATGTGCAACATAATGATTTGACAAGTTTATACATTATGCTATGCTTACCACAAGTGTAGCTATCATCTCTTACCATATAACACTATTACAGTATCATCGATTATATTCCCTGTGCTGTGCTTTTTATCTCCATGACCTTCATTCCATAACTAGAAGTCTATCTCCTACTTCCCTTCACCAATTTTGCCCATCTGAACACCCCCTTCTGCTCTGGCAAGCATCAGTTTGTTCTCCATATTGTAGGTCTGATTCTGTTTTGTTTTTTCATTTTTGTTTTTGTTTTGTTTTAGATTCCACATATAAGTGAAAGAATATGGTATTTGTGTTTCTCAGTCTATTTTATTTAGAATAATACCCTCTAGGTCTCCAGTTGTCTCAAATGGCAAGATCTCTTTTTTATGGCCAATGTTCCATTGTGTGGAATCTATCAATGGACATTTAGGTTGCTTTCATATCTTGGCTATTGTAAATAATGCTACTATAAACATATAGGTGCATATATCTTTTCAAATTAGTGCTTTTGTTTTCTTTGGGTAAAAATCTAGTGTACCACCATTACCATTACTGGATCATAGGGTTAATTCTATTTTTAACTTTTTGAGGAACTTCCATACTGGTTTCCACAGTGGCTGCACCAGCTTGCATTCCCACCAACAGTGCAAGAGGGTTCCCTTTTCTCCACTTCCTCACCAACACCTGTTGTTTCATCTCTTGATTTTAGCCATCTGACAGGTATGAGGTGATATTGTGGTTTTGACCTGCATTTCCCTGATGATGAATGATGTTGAGCAGATGTCTTTTCATGTGTCTTTTGACCATCTTATGTCTGTTTGAGCAAAATGTCTCTTCAGTTCCTCTGCCCATTTTTTTTCACGTTTATTTATTTGAAAGAGAGGGAGAGCAAGGGCATGGGTGGGGGAGAGGCAGAGAGAGAGAGAAAGAGAGACAGAGAGAGAGAGAGAGAGGAGAGAAAGAATCCCAAGCAGGCTCTGCACTGTCAGCACAGAGCCCCACACTGGGGCTCAGTCTCACAATAGTGAGATCATGACCTCAGCTGATATCAAGAGTCCTACTTAACCGCTTGAACTGCTTAACTGGATTGAGCCACCTAGGCACCCTGTCCTCTGCCCATTTTTAAATCAGATTGTTTGTTTTTTTGGTATTGAGTTGTAGAAGTTCTTTATATACTTTAGATTTTAATCCCTTTTTGGAGAAATCATTTGTAAATATCTTCTCCAATTCAGTAGGTTGCCTTTTTGTTTTGTTGATTCTAGTTGCCCTTTTAAACCAAAGCTTTTTCCTGTGCCCCAGGGCAGATGAATCTGCTCTTGGTCCTCAGTATTCTCCCTTCCCACTACAGTTCACAGCATCCAGGGTGGGGATTCACTTTGCTAATGTGTCTCTGTCTCATCATTCTCTATGTGGTCTTTCTATCTTTCCTTGTTCAGAAGCCGTTCAGTCTGCCCTCAATTTTCTGTCAGGAGGAACTGCTCTCAATAGGTGTTTATTTGGTGTGTTTATGGAGGAGGCGAGTTCAGGGTCTTCCTGTGTCACTGTTTTGGACCAGAAGTCTCCTGACTTCTCCTCTTCAACTATAAGAGTTCTACATCATGCCTTCTTCCAAAAGAAGGCTGTTTCATCTACATTCAAAATCTGTTGAATGTAGCCACCTTCATTATCTGAGTTAGGTCATCTTGGCAATTTGCTACAGCTTTTACATCAGCACTTGCTTCTTCATTTTGTGCTTTGATATTATGGAGCCATCTTCCTAAACTTCATAAAGCTCTTCTAGCTTCAAACTTCTCTTCTGCAGCTTCCTTATCTCTCTCCGCCTTCTCAGAACTCAAGAGAGTAATAGGCCTTGCTCTGGATTAGGCTTTAACTTAAGGGAATGTTGTGGCTGGTTTGATCCTCTACCCAGACCACTAAAATTTTCTTCCTATCAGCAATAAGACTGTTTTGTTTTCTTATCATTCATGTGTTCACTGAACTAACACTTGTCATTTCCTTCAAGAATTTACCTTTGCATTCACGGCTTGGCTGTTAGGCTGAAAGCTAGGCCTTTTATACCAGTCTTGGCTTTCCATATGCCTTCTTCACTAAGCTTAATAATTTCCAGCTTTTGATTTAAAATGAGGGATGTGTGGCACTTTCTTTGACTTGAACACTTGGAGGACGCTGTAGGGCTCTTAATTGGCCTGGTTTCAATATTGCTGTGTCTCAGGGAATAGGGAGGTGGGAGAAGAGGGACTGAGTTGGGGAAACTGCTGGTTGGTGGAGCAGTGAGAACACATACATTGTTTGCCATCTTACATGGACATGGTTTGTGGGGCCCCAAAACCATTAGTAACATCAAAGATCACAGATCACCATAACAAATGAAATATTTCAAACTTCTTCACTCATGTTACAAGAATTACCAAAATGTGACACAGAGACCTAAAGTGAGCTAATGTTAGGAAAAATGGTGCCAATGGACTGGCTCAATGAAGGGTTGCCATAAACCTTCAATTTGTAAGAATAGAACATCTGTGAATCTCAAAGTGAAGTGCAACAAAATGAGCTATGCCTGTAATTGTTCATAATAGTCCCTTAGGATCTTTTGTATTTCTTTGGTATTGATTATAATGTCTCCTCTTATTTTATTTGAACCCCCCCCCCTTTTTTTTTTGAGTCTAAAGTTTTGTCCATTTTTTCTCTCTCTCTCTCTCTCAAAAAAAAAAAACAAAAACCTCTTAGTTTCCTTAGTATTTCCTGTTGTCTTTTTAGTCTCTATTCATTTATTTCCAGCCTCCTCTTTATTTCCTTTCTTTCTAACTTTGGGCTTCATTTGTTCTTGTCCTAGTTCCTTCAGGTATAAATTAAGGTTGTAGCAGCTCTTTTTTGTTTCTTAATGTAGGGGTTTAGGACTTAGAAATTCCCTCTTAGAGGCATGCCTGGGTGGCTCAGTTGGTTAAGTGTCCGACTCTTGATATTGGCTCCTGTCATGGTCCCAGGGTCCTGGGATCAAGCTCCACATCAAGCTCTGCACTGACAACATGGAGACTGCTTGGGGTTATCTCTTTTCCTTGTGCTCTGCTCCTCCCCCTTTCACTCTCACTTGCTCTCTCAAAATAAATGAACTTAAAAAAAATATACATAAAAAAAATTTCCTCTTAGAACTGCTTTTGTTACATCACATAAGTTTTGGTATGTTGTATTTCCGTTAATCATTTGTGTCAAGGTATTATTTAATTTATCTTTTGATTTCTTTGACCCATTGGTGGTCCAGAAGCATGCTTAATTTCCATATATTTGCAAATTTTCCAGTTTTTTTCTTAGGGCTGATTTCTAGTTTCATGGCATTGTGGTCAGAAAAAAAGTGCTTGATACTTACTAAGATCTGTTTTGTGGCCTAACATATGCTCTATTCTGGAGAATGTTCCATGAAAGAGTGTGTATTCTCTTGCCTTTGGGTGGAATGTTCTGTATATGTCTGTTAAGTCCATTTCATCTAATGTGTCATTTAAGGCTAATGTTTCCTTATTGGCTATTTTTTTTTTGGGGGGGGTCTGGATCACCTATCTATTGATATAAATGGGATATAGAAGGCCCCTAAAGTTGTATTGCTATATTTTTCCCCCTTTAGATTAACATTTGCTTTATATATTTAGGTGCTTCTATGCTACGTGCATAAATATTTATAAATGTTATATCCTCTAGCTGGATTGACCTTTTATTTTGTTCTATGATGATTGTCTTTGCCTCTTATTACAGATTGTGTCTTTAAAGTCTAATTTATCTGTAGAAGTGCAACCACCCCTGCTTCCTTTTCATTTCCTTTTGCATGAAATATCTTTTTCCATCCCTTCACTTTCAGTCTGTGTGGGTCCTTAAAGCTCAGATGAGTCCTGTAGGCAGCATATAGTTGGGTCTTGTTTTTTTCTAATCTCTTCATCCCCTTTATGTCTTTTGAATGGAGAATTTAGTCCATTAACATTTAACGTAATTGATCAGTATGGACTTGGCATTTTGTTAATTGTTTTCTGATTCACTTGTTCCTTTTCTTGCTCTCTTCATTTGTGATTTGATGATTTTCTGTAGTGGTATTCTTTGATAACTTTTTCTTTTATGTATCATAGACTTCTGCTTGTGATTAACAAGAGGCTTACATGAAACATATTTATAACAGTCAATTTTAAATTCGTAACAAAGTTTGAACACATTCTAAACCTTTACACTTTTACTGCCTCACGTCATGTTTTTGATATCCTAATTCACATCTTATTTTATGTATTCATTAACAAGTTATTGTAGTTAGCTATTTTTACTACTTTTGTCTTTTAAATTTCACACTAGTTTTATAAGTAATTAGCCTACTACCACTACAACAGATTATTCTGAATATATATATTTGACCAGTAATATTTATATTTCATATGTTTTCCTATTGCAAATTAGTTCCCTTTTCTTGCAGCTTAGCTGCAAGTGTCTTTAACATTTTTTGTAAGACAGGTCTGGTGGTGATGAAATCCTTTAGCTTTTCCTTACCTGGAAAACTTTGTCTCCAATTTTTAAGGACAACTTTGTTGGGTATTCTTGGTTGGCGGTTTTTTTCTTTCAACACTTTGAATGTATTATGCCACTCCCTTCTTGCCTACAAAGTAGTTTTTTTCTGCTGGAAAAAAAATTGCTAATAGTCTTACTGAGGTTTCCTTGTATATAATAGGTTTTTGGTTTTTTGTTTTTTTTTTCCTCTTGCTGCTTTTAAGGTTCTTTCCTTTTCTTTAGCTTTTTGTTGTTGTTATTTATTTATGTCCAAATTAGTTAGCATATAGTGCAACAATGATTTCAGGAGTAGATTCCTTAATGCCTCTTATCTATTTAGTCCATCCGCCCCCCCCGCCGCCCGCCACAACCCCTCTAGTAACCCTCTGTTTGTTCTCCATATTTAAGAGTCTCTTACGTTTTGTCCCCGTCCCTGTTTTTATATTATTTTTGCTTCCCTTCCCTTGTGTTCATCTGTTCTGTGTCTTAAAGTCCTCCTATGAGTGAAGTCATATGATATTTGTCTTTCTCTCACTAATTTCACTTAGCATAATACCCTCTAGTTCCATCCACATAGTTGCAAATGGCAAGATATCATTCTTTTTGATTGCTGAGTAATACTCCCTTGTATACATATACCGCATCTTTATCCATTCATTCATCGATGGACATTGGGCTCTTTGCATACTTTGGCTATTGTCGATAGTGCTGCTATAAACATTGGAGTACATGTGCCCCTTCAAAACAGCATACCTGTATTCCTTGGATAAACACCTAGTAGTGCAATTGCTGGGTCGTAGGGTAATTCTATTTTTAATTTTTTGAGGAATCTTCACACTGTTTTCCAGAGTGGCTGCACCAGTTTGCATTCCCACCAGCAGTGCAAAAGAGATCCTCTTTCTCCACATCCTCACCAGCATCTGTTGTTGCCTGAGTTGTTAATGTTAACCATTCTGACAGGTGTGAGATGGCATTTCATTGTGATGATGAGTGATGTTGGGCATTTTTTTGGTGTCATTTGGCCATCTGGATGTCTTCTTTGGAGAAGTGTCTATTCATGTCTTTTGCCCATTTCTTCACTGGATTGTTTTTTTGGGGTGTTGAGTTTGATAAGTTCTTTATAGACTTTGGATACTAACCCTTTACCTGATATGTCGTTTGCAAATATCTTCTCCCATTCTGTTGGTTGCCTTTTAGTTTTGCTGATTGTTTCCTTTGCTGTGCAGAAGCTTTTTATTTTGATGAGGTCCCAATAGTTCATTTTTGCTTTTGTTTCCCTTGCCTCTGGAGACGTGTTGAGTAAGAAGTTGCTGCAGCCAAGGTCAAAGATGTTTTTGCCTGCTTTCTCCTCAAGGATTCTGATGGCTTCCCATCTTATATTTAGGTCTTTCACCCATTTTGAGTTTACTTTTGTGTATGGTGTAAGAAAGTGGTCCGGGTTCATTTTTCTGCATGTTGGTGTCTAGTTTTCCCAGCACCACTTGCTAAAGAGGCTGTCTTCATTCCACTGGATATTCTTTCCTGCTTTGTCAAAGATTAGTTGGCCATACGTTGGTGGGTCCATTCCTGGGTTCTCTATTCTGTTCCATTGATCTGAGTGTCTGCTTTTGTGCCAGTACCATGCTGTCTTGATGATTACAGCTTTGTAATACAGCTTGATGTCTGGGATTGTGATGCCTCCTGCTTTGGTTTTCTTTTTCAAGATTGCTTTGGCTATTCAGGTTCTTTTCTGGTTCCATACAAATTTTAGGATTGTTTGTTCTAGCTCTGTGAAAAATGCTGGTGTTATTTTGATAGAGATTGCTCTCCTTGTCTTTAACTTTTGACAACTTAATATGTCTTTGTGTGGGTGTCTTTGGATTCATCTTATTTGGAACCCTGACCTTCCTGCATATAGATGTCTATTTCCTTCCCCAGGTTAGGAAACTTTTTAGCCATTATTTCCTTAAATAAGCTTTCTGACCCTTTCTATTTTCCTTTTGGGATATCTATAATGTAAATATTGGCCTGCTTGATGTTGTCACATAAATTCCTTAAAAGTTAACATCACTCATTTTTCGTTTTGTTCCTCTCACTGGGTGAATTGTTCCGTACTGTCTTTGAATTTATTGATCTTTTTTTACTTCATGTAGTGTGCTGTTGAACCCTTTTATTGAATTTTCTAGCTCAGTTATTGTATTCCTCAACTCTGATTTGTTGAGTCCTTTCTTAGATTTTCTTTGTTGAAATTCTCCCTTTGTTTATGCATTATTCTCCTGACCTTGGTAACTACCTTTGACTGTTAGTCTTGATGGAGTGGCCTCATGTAGGAGGTTGAACCTTGCTATTTAATCCTGCCCTAGACCTGTGTTGTCTCTCTCACCTTTGTGATTATCCAAGCAGCCATCTTTGTTCTTAGTGGCTCCTGGTAGTGGAGGGTGAGCCAAGACTTGGCAGTGAATCTCTGTCAACACCTAAATGTAGGCTGATTGGAAGCTGGACCCTCAGAAACTTTCAAAATAGGCCAATATGCTGGGGTGCCTGGGTGGCTTAATTGGTTGCGCATTCAGCTCAGGTCATGATCATACATTTCATGAGTTCGAGCCCTGCATCAGGCTCCCTGCTGTCAGCACAGAGTCTGCTCTAGATCCTCTGTCCCTCACTCTCTCTGCCCCTCCCCCACTTGTGCTCCCTCTCAAAAACAAACATTAAAAAATATATATGCCAATATATCTCTTTCAGGAGAAGCCTGGAGATTAGTGTTTGTTCTCTCTACACTGAGCCCTGGAGGCATAGTCAGTTAAGAACCATTTGTTTCCTACTGTCCCATTGAACCTGTGAATATAAGCCCTTAGCTACCAGACTCTCAGGGGTGTATTCTTTGAGCAGGAGCTACAAAAAGTGGGGTACCAGATGTATACAGAAGCTCCTTATTTAGAGCTATCCTTGGGGAGGAGCAGAGGTACAGTGTAAAGATGGTACCCCCTGGCCTCCCTGGCCTCTGGAGAAGATTGTAGTCAGCTTCTAGATATATATTAAATTAGAAGGTTGGCCCTCAAGTGTTAGCTTTTAATATGTGTAGATAGGCCTCCCTTATGGAAGGACTGGACATCTAATTCTACTGTCTGTCTCTGTACCATGCCTTGGGATGGTTAAGAACTGTGTTTATTACAGTCCTGTGAAACCCACAAATGTAAGTTGTGCTGGCCACCAAAGTCAGGCAGCCTAATGGTGCCTCTCCTGAGTGACCGCTATAATACCTGGGGTGCCAAATGTGGCACAAGCTCCTTTCTGGGAGATAATAGTGACCTGGAGTGAGGCAGAGGGCAAAGATGGCACCTGCTGGCTTTCCCAGTCTCTGGAGAGTATCCCAGTTAGCTCCTGGATAGTGTTACATTGGAAGCCTGTGCCTCAGGCCATAGGTCTTAAGATAAGCAAATAGGCCTCTTAAGGAAGAACTGGGGACTTTAATTCTGCTTTTCTGTGCTGGCCCTGGGGGTAGAGGGATAGTCATGGTGAGTCCATGTTGTCGAAAACTGTTTCTTAGCTTTCTATAGCCTTGTGGATCTCATAGACACAACCTCCACTGGCTTTCAGTACCAGATGTTTTGAAGGCTCATATTTCAGGTGGAAATCTTAAAAGCTGGGGCACCAGATAAGAGGTCTAAACCCTTTACTTCTCAGGGAAGAGCTTGGAGTTGTGAATTCCTTCCCAGTTGTGTGACTCAGCACTGGGGGTAAGGTTTATGACAAGACTGTGTCTCCACCTCTCCTACCAATTTTGATGTGTTTTTTTTTTTTTATTCACCCATGTGTAAGAGTCACTCAACTAGTTTCTATATTTCTTTCAAAGGAAACTGTTCTGTATGTAGCTATAGATTTGGTATGTCTGCAGGAAGAGAGGAGTTTAGGAGTCCTGTGTGTCACCATCTTGAACCAGGACTGTAAAAGCTTAACCTTTTCCCTCCTACCCCTTATTTTCTCAAATCTTAATCCAAGACCATTTGTTTTCAGTTGATTTATCTTCCCTCTAAGAACAACCTTTTTTTTTCTTTTTTTTTTTAAAACACAGGCATGTATATCTCTTATTGAATTAGTGTTCTTGTATTCTTTTTTTTTTATGTTCATTTATTTTTGAGAGACAGAACATGATTGGGAGAGGGGCAGAGAGAGAGGGAGACACAGAATCTGAATCAGGCTCCAGGCTCTGAGCTGTCAGCACAGAGCCTGACATGGGGCTTGAACCCACAAACCGTGAGATCATGACCCGAGCCAAAGTTGGACACTTAACCGACTAACCCACCCAGGTGCCCCAAGAGCAACCATTTCTCAATGTGTCTGCTGAGCTCTTTGCCCCCAAAAGGTCTGTTAGCTGGGAATGGAGACTGGGGCCAACACTGTTGGTTACCTGATAAAACCACTCTTCTTCTCTTATCCTTCCCATACTCTAAAATCCTGATTTGGTTTTCCATTATTATCCTTCAGAGGAGAATGAATCCCTCTCTAGCCCTATTTGGCCAAGTCATAATTTGTCTAAGACTTAGACTCTAAGCCATTGGTTCTGTATTCTAACTGTGTATTGAAACCATCTGGGAAGTTTTAAAAATGCCACCAAAATCCCACCTGGGGCTCTCAGGCACCCTCAGGAACAGTGGCTTGGCTGTTCGTTCCCTTGGCAAGTGATTGGCTTTAGGTATGGTCATGTGATGTTAAACTGGTCAATGGAATCTGGGATGGTTCCCTACGTTAAACCCAGAAGTTATGACTTGGGGGTGTTCTTTTTCAGTCTCTGGAGGTGATTGTCTGCATGTGCCCCAAGGTGAAAGAGCTTTGTTTAATTTAGCAAGTGACCTGTGGATATGATCTCATTTGACCCTCACACTGTCCTCTGAGGTAATTAGTAGCCCAATGTTGATGATTCTTCTCATTTTACGGTCAGGGAAACTAAGGTTCACAGAAACTTGAGTACTTTCTCCCCAATGACAATAGCTAGTAGCAGCAAAGCCAGAATAAACCCAGCTCAGCCTAGTCTCAGAGACCATGATTTTCAGCCTATTACCTGGGGTGTGCTGATAAGCTATCAAATCCAAAACAAACACCTAAAACATTTTGATTAGTAAATGCTTAAAAACGTTCAATATATATTCTCACTATGCCCAATTTTAGGGTATATCATGAATACCGAATACTAATTTTGGAAGCGTTTTGCACAATTGATTCTTGTGAGCCTGTACGAGCCAGCTCCAGCAAGCCACTAGAAAATGGGGCAAGTGCTTAAACCCGGTCTTTGGTGCTAAGAACCACATTTCTCACCAACTTCCTAAATAGAGCTTTCTCTTAACACATGTCTCCCTAGAGCAGATCTTTATGCTAGGGTTCTGCCTTGTTAGGAAGGATGCTTAGCTCTTGTTCCTAGAAGGCAGATAAGCACTATGAGGGACCAACCAATAAGTGTGAACTTCAGAGGTTTTCTAATGTCTCCAAGATGCCAATGATGCAGACAGGAGTCCCAAAGGGCTACTTACCATTCTTTGTTTTAATGAGCCAGAGAGCCTCTCCCATCGCCTCATCTCTTTGCCAGCTGAGCTGCTGTGCATGTTGTGCACACTTGCTGAGTGCCACCCCACCCCCCACCAGTGCTGTGCACAGACTCATTACTGTGTGAAACGGCAGAAACCTGGGCATATGGCCAGTGGAAACATTATGGTAGGCCAACTCCAGGCCTGCACCAGTGGGCCAGGGGAAACAACACTATTATGGTGTGCTTGCTAAGCCCCTTCCAAACTGTGGCATGATAGTCTCTTGGAGGTTGGCAGGGCCCTCTCTGTCCAGTCTGACCTCCTGTCCCTCATCCCATCAAGAGTTGTAGACTGTTTGAAGATGTACTTACCAGTGATGGTAAACTCCCTCCCTCCCAAGGAAGTTGATTACACATTTGAGAACCTTTGTGAAAAAAGTTTATTTTTGTGCTAAAACAAATTCTGTCACCCCTGTTGCAGCCTGACAGCCTTGTTCTAACCCTGGGGCTATAAATTACCAGGCTAGTTTCTCTCCACATGGAAGATACCAGTCAGGATAGACCAGGTTATGCTAGAGTGATGAACGACTGCCATAATCTCGGTGACGTTAAATGATAGTAAAAGTAACTATTTCTTGCTCATGCAAAGTGTCCATCAAAGATTGACTAAGGGCTTGTTGGTGTTAATCACTTGGGACGCAGGCTCTCAGAGCCCAGTTGTCATCTCTCAACACAGCCATTCCCTGGAGGAAAGAGTCTGATTTGCTGTAAGGAAAAGACAGTCTCTCAGCAGCACTGAACTGTTCTACTTTGCAAATATTGTACATCATTCTTCTCTTCTTGGCTAGAACTGTCCATGTGGCCTCACCTGTCCATATAGCGAGGCTCCCGT
The DNA here is from genome assembly GCF_022079265.1 of Lynx rufus. Classification (NCBI taxonomy): domain Eukaryota; kingdom Metazoa; phylum Chordata; class Mammalia; order Carnivora; family Felidae; genus Lynx; species Lynx rufus. The sequence continues at coordinate 40,230,317 of NW_025814831.1, forward strand.
TATGTACTCAGGAGGCAGAGAGCTGGAAATACTCAGAGTAGCCTTAATGATCACCACAATAGTTTTTCATATATTTGAAGGTAGTTAGGACATTCTCCTGCCTTTCTCCTCAGGCTCCCCACTTCGGTTGACATCACTATTGTGTTCCATACTTTTTGCTCCCTTCATCACTCAATTGGCATTCCTCTGAATATGGTGGAGTTTTGTATCTCCCCATGCTGGTGTCTGGAGCTGAGTCTGGTTTTCTAGGCACAGTCTAATCTTGGCAGAGCTCAGTGGGGCTTATCATTTCCCTCATCTGAGACCCCATGTCTAGGCCTTTAGAGCCTAAGATTACATTTTTATCTTCGTGGCAGCCACAGTACCCTGCTGTTGTATATTCACTGGACTGTAAGCTCCAAGATGATGGGGCCTGACTTGACTTGGTATAGTATCCGCATCACTTGGAAAAAGATCTGATTAAATCCCAATCTGTTGAATACATATATTGAATTCATTATTTTCCTCAAATTTTTTACTCAAGTCTTAACTCCATCTTGTTCTGACATAATTAGTTTTTTTCAGACTCCAGTATAGGCTATATTTATTTGTTTACATTGGTTCTAGCATATAGCTTTGAAAGAATATTGTAGGAGTCAAAAAGATGTGTTTAATATGCAGCTCTGATTCTGTCATTCAGTAGTACATATTTCTTAAGCACCTACAATGTGCCAGGTGCCCTAGATAGAATTATGAGGAAGACCAAAGGCCCCCATCCCACCGAGTAGGTTAATTCAGACAAACAATATAACCTCTCTGGTGCAATCCACGAATGCAAGGATCTTTGGGTGTCTTTTTCACTCTAGTTTTCCCAGCAACGAGACTATGCCTGGCATATAGTCAGTGCTCAAATAAATATCAGTTGAATAAGTAAATGGAGGGTTTGCTCCTCTGTGTCAGAATCTGCTTGGAGGGCAGGTAGAGTTTGATAGTAGCTTTTTGTCCCATGGTTTAATTTTTGTATTTTGTCATGATGTTGCTTATTTGATAAAATGAAAGAAAGCTGTGAAATTTGTCATGTTTACTCTCAAGGGTGTAGAGGTTATCTAAGGTTGTAGAACACTATTCCAGATTAGTATCAATCTATTAATTATCCTACTGAGGTTACCATTATCCATTAAATCCAGCTTGGCCACAGGTTACTGAGATTTTGTCACATATGTTGCTGAAGCTCAAGTATGTGAAACCTATCCTATGCTTCTGATCAACTAGTTTAGAAACCATCCAAGAAAATGAGATTAGATTTTCCAGACTTACTTTTATGAGCCCCTGTACAGTCCTGGGCATGAGTACTCCTGCTGCTCATAAATGACTGCTTAAATAATTCTGTCCTACAATTTTGCCTGTACTTACCTGAATGCTTTATATAATCTCTTTATTTACTTGGACTACAATTCATTTTATCAATGACTCGGGCAGTCTTTTTATCTATGACTTTTGTGAGCTTTTTATCTTGAAAATCACTTTCCACAAGGAAGAAAAGGAAGGAGACCTGAGAAATCTTCATTCATTGTGCTCTATTATCAGTTTCTAGAAGGGGGCTTATCTTCTAGATCTTGTGCTGATCTTTAGGAAGTCGTTTTTCCTTTCCATGTATGAATAAGTACGAGCAGGCAATTAGGTATGAGAGATTAGTATGTGATTTTAGGGGCAAGTGATCTGTAGGAACATAAAGGGAATTTGGTAGAGGGTGTATGGGTGTGCTAGGGTGTGAAAGTTGCACAGAGATGGACAGGGAGGCAATCTGAGTGATGGAGTTTTGTGTGGGCAAGGACAATGTGGCATTGGCTTCTACTGGTAGAGGCTGATCAACCATACCCTTTTGTTCACCTTTAGTCTTGAGAACACAAGGCTAGAAGAACTTGAGGGATCATCTAGGTTATGACCAGCACTGTCAGGTCAAACAACTACTAGATTATCCCTTGTTTCTAATTGGAAATGTCCTGTCTCAACCTCTGCAACCCACTTGAATGTTTGACTATACTCAGTGCCTACACAATCTTCACTCTGTCTAGCTGGAATCCTTCCAGCTATGGTCCAAGCCCTTAGAAGAACAAAACCTCTGTGGCATTAGAACTGCCTTCATGGCATAAGAAAGGCAGCCCTGGGTGGTGTGGAAGGGTATTGTATGAGGACAGGGGTGTACTGCCCAGTTCCTAATAAGAATACACAGGACTTCAGGGCCTCTGATTATGTTAGAAATCATCTTCGCAGCTATCTTATTATAGGAAAACAAATCCCTTGGGTCTAGTGGCTTCAAAACCTAAGGGATGCCACGACCTAGGGAACATCTTGAGCACACCTCCTCTTTTCTCTGAACTGGTCCACAGGCATGTTGAGTGTCCAGAGCGTGACCAGCCGGTACTGGTATTGGGCTATAGTCTCTGTTATCGGGTCAGAAGGGAGTTAAATGTGCCTTCAGGTTAAATCTGGAAGAACAAAAGAATTCCTGAAAGGTTTGAGGGAAGAGCTACTTGAGGGAAAACCATGGATATACCTTAGCCTCTTCTTTAGAGTGAGCTGCACAATTTCAAGCATGATCCTGCATGCCAATCAGGGCAGGATGAAATCCAAACAGCCTAAAGGAAGTTTTTAAGAATCTCCTGAGAAATTTCTGCAGCCAATAAGTTAGAAAAGTAAAACCCCTCCAACTTGGAGCTGGCCCAGCACCCCTGTCAAGGTGGGGGGATGGGCTGTATGAAGAATACCGGTGTCCCATTCTGCCCATTTTGTGGTAGACCTCCCATGCAACCTTCCTTTGGTCTTCTGGAACCGCTGACCAATAATTGCTAATACTGATTGAGCATGTTCTATGTCCCAGTCCTGGGTTAAGTCCTTGGCATAGACTATTACAGCTAATTTCCACAGTAATAATTCAAGGCAGGCAGGTGCCATTCTTTTTCACAAATGAGAACACTGACACCTAGGGAAAAGAACACATTTTCCCCAAAACCTACAGTATGTGGCAACCCAGTGCAGAGGTCTACGCCGTTCTCAGGTCAGTACTGTTAACCCCTGGGAGTAGGCAGGATGGCTCTCCCAGGCTGCCTGTGCCAGGGTAAGAGCTGACAGGGTGATGCCGAAGATGCAGACATACATGGGAGAAATACCAAGGTAAAGGCCATTTCTGGGCTCTCAAATGTGCGAATCAATTTCATGTAGTCTTGGTGGTTGGAAAACTGTCTCTGTGACTAGTCAAACTCAAAAAAAAAAAAAAAATCAAATGCTAGAGGAGGGAAGAGTGTGCAGAATTGATTTCCTCACTGGGGTGAGTGAGGAAGGTGGCAGGAGAGGGGAAGAAACACCTGACGGGGAGAGGAAGTGATGGGGGGCAGCTGGGGCAGGAGGAAGCTGAGGGTGGCACTCTTAGTTTTGGTTCTACCTCACAGGAAGGGAGGGAGACTGCAAACCCCTTGCATAGCTGCACTCTGGTCCACTGTGTCCAGCCTGCAACTCCGTTCAGAGGAACATATGTCCACAGGGTTCATTTCCACTGCAAATGCCCAGGCTGTTATCTCAGTCTTATCCTCAGATGATGTACAATAAGTTATAGGACCCACTGACTCAGCACCAAGGGCATTTTCCATTTTAAGTCAGTACAGCCCAATTAAGCAATCAGGATGACCAAATCTGGGAATAAAGATTACAAAGTTTTATGGTGTTGACCCACGATAGGGGCAAGGCCAAATCATGTGTGGCTGACATATTTTCAAGGCAACATACACCCAGTTAAGATCAATAAATGATAAATGGTCTTTCTTTCTTTCTTTCTTTTTTTTTTTATGTTCTTTGCCACTAAGCTGTACCAGCTCTCTGTAGCTGCCAAGGTAGGTTCCACTCTACAAGCCTTCTTCCCAGTGATGCCATGGCGGGGATGCGAGATGTTACTGAAACAAGAGGTGCCTCTGAGGCGGTGGGGAGGGTGGTGAGGAAAGGACTGGAAGCCCCACCAAGGGTCAGAGGTTCCCTAGGGGTTCAGATGGGGTTTATAAGGTTCAGTATGACTCAGACTATTTCCTCCTCAGTAGGGAGGCCCAGACCCTGATTGCATCACTTTGGCCTGCCCCAGGCCCTGTGAGGGGGGATTAGCGGTTCCAGGCCCTTTACATGCAAATCATATAGTCTCCCTGCTGCTAAATGGTTCTGCAGACAGGATGACTAATACTGCCCTGCCCAGCTGGTATTTTATCTAGTGCTCCCTGCTAAATCTGGTTTACACCCTATTTATTTTCAAAACCTCAAAAAGTAGGAAAACTAAAATTGGCCTTAATATAAGACCTTCACCAGTTTGACTAAAAAAGTAGGGATTCTGAGTTCAACTGCCTGGTTCAAATCCTAACATTAATGCTTTAGCTGTAGGACTTGGGACAAGTTCCCTAATCTCTGTGCCTCAATTTCCCTATCTGTACAATGGAGAGTGCCTACCACTTGGGGTACTGAATGAGTGAATGCACTTAAAGTGTTTGGAACAGGGCCTCACACAGAACAAATATGAACTAAACGTTAGTCCTTATTAAGTGAAAACCTCTTCTGTAGTCAAAGCAAGTGCTTGTAGTTAGTCTCCTTTTAAAGACTCAAGCCCACATGTCTACTTCAGTGGGGAATAGCTTGGGCAAGTAGGGACAGATGGGCATGGGGATGAGGACGAGCTGGGGAGGACAGGAGGGTGATAAGACCTGAGGGTTTTTCAAGATTCCTTATCCAAGAGGCAAGATGGTAACCGAAGGGAAGGGTAAATATGACCTTGTCTTGACCTCCATGCTGTCAGCTGAGCTGGGGGAACGCCGCAGCCCCAGCAGACGCAGCATCTGCTGATCAAGTGGCTTGTGTCCAGTCTATTGCAGGAAGTATGGGCGGGTGACCTTGTGATCCTCAGGATAGAAGATTAAGGAGAATGGATTAAACATGTGAAGGGGAGCCCTAACCCTGGCCTTGGAGACTCCTGGTGTTTTAGGTAAATATCCTATAACTCTTCTCTCTCCCCTCCCATAAAAGAGGGAGGAGGAAGAAGCACTGGAAATCTCATAGCATGATCATTGGTGTTCCATGGGGTAGGCCTGGAATTAAAAGAATGGATTTAAAGCCAACTATAGGGGAATCCAGGTAGCAGGTTTGAATAGGTATGAAGAGAAAAGCTGCCGAGTTGATTTTCAGACTCACTAAAGAGGACATCTGGGTCCTTGGGCTATAATGGATTTTGTAAACAAACACAGGAAGCATCCTTTGTTGATCTTATATCGATGTGAAATAAAGCATATTGGGTGGATCATCAGCTCCACACAGCACTAGAAGATTGAGCTGCAATGTAGCCATGAAAGTTCCTGTTCACCCCCCTACCCCCGCAAATAGAAAAATCCCTCCCTTTCCATTAGTCTGTTGGATTAGAACTTCCGATCTTTGGACTCTAGACTAGATGCATTCCTTTACCAAGTCTGAAACCTTTGGGCAACCAACAAAACTTCTGAGTCTTTCTCTTATTTGTAAAAGGTCCCATGGTATTCACATTGGAAGTAGTGGTAGAATGACCTGAAGATGTAATGAAATTATGCAGGTTGAGTGTGCCTATGAACTGCTCCGTGCTAAGCAAAAGGAGGCTCCTAGTGACTCTATTGATTCAAACGACCTTTTTTAGGGGCGCCTGGGTGTCAGGTAAGCATCGGACTTCGGCTCAGGTCATGATCTCACAGTTTGGGAGGTAGAGCCCCACATTGGGCTCTGTGCTGACAGCTCAGAGCCTGGAGACTGCTTCAGATTCCGTGTCTCCCTCTCTCTCTGCCTCTCTTCCCCTCTCCCCCCTCCCTCAAAAATAAACATCCTTTTTTAGCTTGCAGTATAAATAAAGAGCCCAGGACAGAGATTTTCAATATTGGCTAGCTACCCCTTAGCTGCTCTGTAATTCCTCATCCTGTTTGTAGAGGGAGGCCATGTTCTGGTCAATTTGATGTGTGCCCCTTCATCTCTTTCTTCCTTGCTATATTTTCCAGATGGCATATTTATAAGCTAGAAGCGGGCCATTGAACTTGCACTATACTTTCTCATTCACATAAACATTATGCCTAGGCACTAAGATACTGCAGCAATGTTTAGCAGTTATCACCCTGACTCAGAACAGAAGTTTTGGTCAGTAATAGGCTATGTCCACTTAAGGGACACACAAGTTATACTAACCTTTTGTGTATTTGCTTTAAGGACCCTATCCATTCTGCTTAGAACTTTTAATTAGATCTCTCCTCTCCTAGTGGGGATAGGACAAATCCTCCTGGACAAAAAGTTTCCTTTTGCTACAAAATGCGTTTATTTCCAGACAGACAAAATTCTCCAACTGCATATAATGAGTACATAAAGTCCTTCTTTTGATAAATGTCCTTTTATAAGAGCCATTTCTAATTATTAAAATGCATACCAAACATTCGTCTCTTAAAATATAACTTAAATAACCTGCTAATGTAGGAGTCCTGAGTGGCGTGCGATTCTTCACCGAGTTCAGAGCCGTATCCACACGTGGTCCCAAAATGAGATTTCACAAGTCAGCAGGCAGCAAACGTGTCCAGCTCACCTGCTGGTGGGAGGAGTAGTTGCCGTGGTGGCCGCGAGCCCTCTTACGTGGAAAAAGTCACGTGCGGACAAAGAAGCATGATATACACAATGTGGAGGCGGCATTTCACAGAATGCAAACACCATTCAGGTAAAGAAGTGGACTGGAGAAGGAAAGTTCAGGGAATACAAGTCTGTTTGCATTAGTAGGTGTCATGGCACCGTCTCACTGGGCACTCAATAAATATCCATTAAAGTAAGTATAAGACCAGAAGCTGGAACAGTTGTCTTGGTGCCCAACATCTGTTTTCAAGATAGGGCTTGAAGTTGTTTGATGGATGCTCTTTTGTTTCCTCAGAGTATATCATTCTCTTTGGATAGTCCATTTCCTTATCTTCAAATTCTTGATTAGCAATTACAGACTTCTGGCACACTGCTAGTATTTGGGACTCCCTGGCTTAACGGAGAGCACAGAGTGGTCCATATGAAATCTTGATTTGTCTTTGGAAGTAAAAAGCTGCTGTGGCTCACTTTCTCGGATCTAGGTGATTCTTCACACCTTCTCTTCAGTTGATTCCTTTTGATATCCCAAGCCCAAAGTAGCCATGGAACCTCCTAGGTGGAGCAGATTTCTTCATGAAATCTCATTCCAGTATCAACTATTTCCAGTACCACGGCTCCCTCAGGACGTGAAAGAGCTGAAGTTCTGTCCTTCAGAGTTTTCCACCTGTTCTCTGAAGGTAAGGTTCTTGTTCTAAGGCTGATACTAGGGAATGCCCCACAGAGGAAATTCCTGGAAAATCTGTATCCCCTTGTGATTCATTCTCTGTAAGGCTAAGGTTGTAATTCTGGAGACACAAAGGAAAAGTTTCTAAATTCATCCTGGTTAATCATAGGAAGATGCCCCTCATCAATTGGGGTTAAAACTGGTTCTTCCTTAATGAAGTCAGGGTCAAAATTACTGACATCTTCTCGGGATTTCTGTCAAAAGGAAACAAGTATTAGTTTGGGGGCACATGAGACTTCCTCATCTTCCCTGGGCCTGTGCCTGTTCCAGGGAGGTCCAAGAATGGCACTGAAACTCTCTCAGTAGCATTATTTACAGTTATGACAGTTATGGCTAAAGAGCACTGTATTGTAATTCTGCTGCACTGTGTATGGTATGGCATTTGGTAACCACCAGTTTACTAACCCCATGAAAATTGTACTGAGGAGGCCGGCCTTAGGTTGGGAGGCAAAGCAATTAATTTGGTCACCTGATCCAGGTGTCTCTATCACCCTTTACTCTGCATTTCACTAAGGTGCCACTTCTCAACAGGTCTTGCTGAAGACCGCACACACTTGGTTGTCAATAGAGTGTAAGTTCACACTTGCCTCAACTATTGTTTATACACAGGGCTATGTGTGTGAAGAGATCTTTCTTGAAAGATGGGCAAGTGCGGAGTTTAGGAAACCACTGCCTCTCCCTTTATTCACCAGTTGGATCCATGATACCCTGCTGGCAAAGCCTTCCCTCATCCCCAAGGAGTTGGCAGGGGGAGGCCCATTAAAGGAAATGGCTTTACGGCTGGGTGTCTGGTGTCCAATCATATGGACTGTTACAGATTAAGCTAGCTGTGCATTTGGAAATGTTGATATTTTACATCTTTATAAACCAATGCTGAAAAGATCATTTCTGCCATTCTCTCCTATCTCGAACCATGGATGAGAAAGAGCTTAGTTCTCCAACCAAGAGCTAGACCACCCTCAGGAACGCTACACGGATCAGCTGCCTTGCTTGAGAAGGTACCCCTGGTGCTGCCAGCATTTCTCCAGTCAAAAGGGGTTTGGCCTGAGCTCTGTGCTGCAGTAACTGATACAGGCCCAGGTTCTCCAAGCCAAGGAGCCAGGTTTGGTGAGGTGGGTAGGGCAGTGCTTTACCTACCCTTTCTCCTTCTCTGGGGGCTTGGGAAATCCACCCTAAGGAGCTTGAGGACACTGTAGAGGAACAATAAATTTCTCATTCCAACTCATTTGGGGAAATCTGGAACATTTTAGGCCTCTTAGATGGCAGAAAGTGCAAACTTTGGTTAAGAGAGGATGGGGCCAGGGCGAGCAAGAGGTGAAAACTTTGAGAGAAGTAACCTGTACAGGGAGAGATGCTGCTTCAAGGGCATACCTCCTTCTGGGTGAGGCTGCCCTGAAAACTGTCAGGCTGAATTTCTGGTTCGGTTATTCCATAGGGGACCATCCCATTGCTCAACAGATTCTTAAAGACATTTGAAGAAAGAAAGTCTACTCTGCCGGTCTTGGACACTTACGATTCTGGGTCTAAAAGGTGGTTCTACTTGGCGATGGTTCAGCTGGGCCCAGTCGATTTCCTTAAAGAAAGGATGCCTCAGGATGGCATGCTCACCACCCTGAGTCAGGCTGCCTAGGCGCATGGTGGGGTTCTTGGTCATGAACTGAAAGGGGGAGAAAGAGTCAATCATTCAATAATCTACAACAAGTATGTCACAAGATGGCAGGCATCAGTTCTGGCAGAGGAGCCCATGTGAGGCCTTCTGGCTGATCTTGCTTAACAAGCTGAATTTTCCATTATGGGCAGGACGGCCAACATGAATCATCCCTTAAGGCGCAATTGCTTGTGTGTATTTATGGCCTTCGCCACTTCCATTTCAGACGTGGCCACTAAAATAAAGCTGAAGGGTCCAGTTTTCTTTACTGTAAATACCATGTATTTTTCTTTCCCTTTTAAAGAGACTCTTTATAAAATAGTGTGCCCTTCTCCCACACTGCAGTTGTAGACAACCCACAGCTTATGAATAGGGCTACTTTTAAGAACAGCTGTGCCATTTTTTGAGGCCCTGAAGAGTCGGCCAGGATTCCCGCTCTCTGACAAGACCACAGGGAGAAGAGGGAGAGTCATTCTTTTGAAGACCTGTGGGAAGAAGCTGTGAGAGTTTAAAAAAAAACAAAAGTTGGCCACTTTTCTTTATGCAACAAAGATGCTCCTTTTCCTCCTGCCCATTTTGAAATGTTTAATGATTCAGAATCCTACTTAGACCATTTAAGCAATGTGTATATAATAGGTGTATATATATATATCATATATACACCTGGATCATATATATAATCACATATATGATATATATCACATATATATATATATACACACACACATACCTATTATAATCCTTTGCATATCAACTGGGAAGCTCCCTTGAGGCCGAGCCCCTGTCAAGGTATTTGGAACTAAGTCTACTTTGACAAAAAGGCCAGTAAGGTGTTCTGATCATGTCTTAACCAAGAATTTGTACAGGAGAACTCAGCTTTTCAGGGCCAGAATGTGATTTTAAAGACACGTAAGATAATTTAACCTTGTGTTTTCAAAATAAAAGTTGCCTTGGATTAAAAAGTGTTGTTTTAAAATTTAAATCAAGTTATCTTTAAGAACACCCCCAAACACTGCTTTCCAAATTTGATTTGTGAGCACAAAAGTAATGCTGTGTTCATACAACTTGCTTTAGAGTGGAATTTCTAGAGTAAATGAAAAGCCAATCTTGTTGAAGGTGTGCAGACATGAAAAGGTAGTGTTTGGAGGTGGCCATCCCTGCTAGGCCAGGTGTCCAAAGCTGCAACGCATCCAGTGTTGGTTTGAATAAAAATGGAGAAGGCTGTAAAAAGCCCTAAGCAAATCTGACCGGACAGACCTCTGAAGAAAATTTTAAAAAGCCCTCCAAGGGAGCTAATAAAAAAATGCAGATGCTGATGGGGTCTAATAGCTTTTCCTCTCTTCTACTGACAATGAATGCAAGGCCATTGGTGATGGTGGACTGGAGGGGAAACCCGAAAGGAAAAGGGGCTTTCAGAGCTACACTGATCCAATCGGGGCAGTTAGCACTCCAGGCATGTACAGTGGTCAATGTGGATTTAGGAAGTACATGTCTCATAAATAGCTCAGTTCTGTAAAAGTGAGGTCTTCATGCTGCTTGGGTTCTCGTGGCTCAGCCTGTGCATTCAGAAAGGAAGGGGAAAATATATACACAAGAAAAAAGGAGTAGGTTCCTTCCGAGGGAACATTAATGGGATACAATCCCTGATGGAGCAGGCATCTATTTGAAGAGCTAATTTACAAGGATGGTAAAACAGACTCAGATGGCTTGTGGGAAATTCCCAGGCCTGCCAACGATGAGTGCAGAGGGCATCTTGTGTGTGGGTACAACTTGTTCTTCTGGACAAGAGGAACAGTGCATGGCTCTCAATGCCAGGGTGGCAAAAGCCCAGTGTCCATTCTTCCTTGCCCTTGGCACTGAAGCCAAGCTTCCAAGGGATACTGTGGAAAGGAACTCCGCGAGGGAAAATAAACCAAATCACAACTGTTCTTCCTCTAAAAATGGAAATGGAGGCAGTCAGAAAAACCCTTTCACTAGCTTGATACTTTCTCTTAGGTTCTGGGAAGTCCTGAATAACCAAGCAGTTTTGTTTTGACTTTTAATATATTGTCCTAAGCCCTTTAGATACAGCTATTCTACACTTAAAAGGGGGATCCATTTACAAAGGTTTACATGGTGTCTACTGTATGCAAGGCAGTGACCTAGCTATTGTGGGGATATAGATGACAAAGACAGTGTCTCCCCATGAGGAGCTGATGAAGTGGGGAAGAGGCCAGAAAAGTTTATGGGCAATCACAACTGGGTGGAATGAAAAGAGCAGAATGTGTAGGAGCTTGGAAGAGGGGTCTGGTCATGAGAAGGCAAGTAATGGCCTCATGGAAGAGGTAGCTATTTGCTGAGAGAGGAGGTAGATGAATAGAAGGAATGCAGGCATGAACAAAGATGACAGTTGCTTCCAGGAGCCAGCACAGGTACATGCAAACACCTGGTATGCTGCAGTATGACTGGTGCACTGGGGTGGTTGAAGATCTGGGAGAGGGGCAGCCCATCGGAGCCACCAACATCCTATGGAAAGATGAGTGGTAAGAGCTGGCCGGTGAGGTAGGAGATGACTCTAGCCACAGTGGACTGAGTCAACGAAGAGATGGTAGGTGAACAGTGAAGAGGTTGAGAAAATAGCTGAGAAGACTGGAAAAGTTCAGAAACTAGAAAGGTTTCTGGTTAGTGGCAAGGAAAAGTTAGGAGCAAGTCCTAGTAGGCTTGTGGAAGAATGGACACAATCCCACACTTGTTGGCCTTGCAGTGAAGGGGCAAACAGGAGTGCAGGGTCACAAGGTCTGCTCTGGCTGCCTGATGGAGGGGTAGTATTGGATAGCAGAGATAGGTAATGAAAGAAAGGCAATAGATTGTGGGTAGTATTAATAGAAATAGTAACAGTAGTAACAGCAGTACTTGGGGGGAATGAAACAAAACCAGCATTTCTCAAGACCTAACAGTGTACAGATCTGGGATGCTGAGCTCAGCTTTGCATTTGAGGTATGCAGACATCCCCAGGAGATGACTAGTTCTGTAAATCCAGGATTCAGGCCAGGATTAGAGCTCTGTCTGAGACCTCAACATTTGGTGTGAGGGCAAGAGAGGAAAGGGTAGGCAAGATTGTGGAGAAGGAGAGAGAGAGTATAGCTGTAAGACCAGCCCCAGGCCTCAGACCTCTTACTTGGCTCACACAACAGGTTTTAAAATAATTTTAATTACTTGTCAAATATTTAAAAACTAGGAAATGTCAACTTTAAAGTCAAGTTTTCCAATTTCTCTTGGAAAATAGGATGTTCTGGAACACTAAACCCATACTTCTTGATATAAATGGCCTGAAGTCTACCAGTAGCTGCCTTTTTTTTTTTTTTTTTTTTTTGGTGGAGCATATGATCCTTAGCCACATGCCCCACCATTCCCTATTGCCTCACCCTAGCTGGCTTCACTCACTGACTCTATATGGCTCTGAGACCTGGCATAGCAATAGAAAAAATGCTGGGGTGGGGCTTCTGGTCCAAGATGGCAACATAGGAAGACCGTGAACTGACCTCATCCATGGACATACCAAATCTACACCTATCAAAGCAATTCCTCCTGAAGAGAAACTGAGGACTGACCAGCTTCTGCACAATAAAAGATCAAAACATGATGACATAATAAAGGGAATACCCAATGGTGCAAACTACAGTGGGGAAGAATAGTTATGGAGGGACTTTGGGTAGATTCAACTGCCCTGAAGCACTGAAAAAAACACCATTTTAAAGCACAACTAGAATATAAAGCATTCAGCCCTAGAACCCTGACAAATGGCAAGACACAAAATCTCCCCAGGTTGGAGGGGCTGGTGTGTTATTCACAATCGCTTTATACCTTGGTAACATGGAGAGCAAGGTCCAGTGTCTTAATGAACCTTCTACTTCAGTGAGCCCCAGGCCTCTAGCTCACGCCAGCCCCAGCTATCACACCAAGGTGGCCCCAGAATGGTGTATATCAGGATGCTTCTGGTCAGCACTCACTACAGATCTAGAACAGGATAAAGCAAAGCCCCCCAAGCTTAACAGCAAAAAGAAAAATGAATTAAAAAAAGATGAAGGAATCTCTTGGATAACATCAAACAAACATTTGCATAATAGGGGTCCCAGAAGAAAGGAGAGAGAGAAATGGGCAGAAACTTGTTTGAAGAAATAGTTGAAATAGTTGAAAACTTTCCTAACCTGGGAAAAACCCTAGACATCCAGGTTCAGGAAGCACAGAGAGCTGCAAACAAGATGAACCCAAGAAGAACCCATGATGTGTCACATCATGACACATAATTAAAATGTCAAGGATTGGGGCGCCTGGGTGGCGCAGTCGGTTAAGCGTCCGACTTCAGTCAGGTCACGATCTCGCGGTCCGTGAGTTCGAGCCCCGCGTCAGGCTCTGAGCTGATGGCTCGGAGCCTGGAGCCTGTTTCCGATTCTGTGTCTCCCTCTCTCTCTGCCCCTCCCCCGTTCATGCTCTGTCTCTCTCTGTCCCAAAAATAAATAAACGTTGAAAAAAAAAAATTTAAAATGTCAAGGATTAAAGATAGAGAATTGAAAAAGTAGCAAGAGAGAAGCAACTAGTTAATTACATGAGGCTATCAGCTGGTTTTTTAGCAGAAAGTTTGCAGACCAGAAAGGAGTAGCATGATAGATTCATAGTGCCAAGAGATAAAAACCTAAAACCAAGAATACTCTAAACATCAAAATTCCTGATCTCTTCAATTCTGAATGGTAGTTTTCCAAATAAAAGTTAAAGGAGTTCATCAACATTAAACTGGCCTTATAAGAAACATTAAAGGGACTACTTTTTTGGGGGTGGGGGAAAGAGGGGGGAGAGAATCTTAAGCAGGTTCCATGCCCAGCGTGGAGCCAGATGCAGGGTTTGATCCCATGACCCCAGGATCATGACCTGAAGTGAAATCAAGAACCAGATGCTTAACTGATTGAGTCAACCAGGTACCCTGAGGGACTTCTTTAAGTGCAAAACAAAAGGCCATAATTAGAATAAAATTATAAATAAAAGTAATGTAAAATATGACATATACATAAAACATGGAGCAGGGAGTGAAAAAAAAGTTTTTAGAATATGTTTGAACTTAAGTGACCATCAACTGCATATGGAACTCTGTATATTTAGGATGTTATATGAGCCTCATGGGTAACCACAAACCCAAAACCTATAATAGATACACAAAAAATAAAGATAAATAAAGCCAAGCAGTATATAATACTTGAAATCATCAATCACAGGTAAGAGAGTAAGAAGGAAAAGAGTAGAACTACAAAGACAACCAGAAAACAATGAACAAATGGCAAAAAGATACATACCTATCAAGAATCACTTTAAATGGTCTAAATGCTGTAATTAAACGAAATAGGTCTTATTTTCTTATCCATTCTGCCATCCTAACTATGTGCTGCCTACAAAAGACTCACTTCAGAACTAAAAATACATGCAGACTGAAAGTGAGAGGAAGGAAAAAGAGTTCCATGCCAAAGGAAGTGAAGAAAAAAAGCAATACTTTTGTCAGCCAAATAGACTTTAAAACAAACGTTGCAACACAAGACAAAGAAGGGCATTACATAATCATGGAAGGATCAAGCCAACAACAGGGTAGGACAATTGTAAATATCTACGCACCCAACATTGAAGCACCTAAATACATCAAATGTTAACAGATATAAAAGGATAAATTGACAGTAATACAATGATGCTGGGGGACTTTAGCACCTCACTTATATGAATGGCTAGATCAGGCAGAAAATCAATAATAAAACAATGTTTTTGAAATGATACATTAGACCAGATGGACTTGATGGATATATATATACCATTCCATCCCCAAACGACAGAAGACACTCTTTTCAGGTACATATAGAACATTCTCCAGGGTAAATACATGTTAGGCCACAGTACAAGTCTCAATAAATTTAAGAAGATTAAAATCATATTGTGCAACTTTCCTGACCACACCAGTATGAAACTAGCAATCACAAGAAAAAAAATGGAAAAAACACAAACATGTCAAGGCTAAACAACATACTACTAAGCAACCTATGGGTTAAAGAAGAAATTAAAAAAAAAAATACATGAAAACAAAAATAAAAACACAATAGTCCAAAGTGGGCCACAGCAAATGCAGTTCCAAGAGGGAAATTTATAGCAATACAGGCCTACCTCAAGAAAAATCTCAAGCGATCTAACCTTACACCTAAAGGAACTAGAAAAAGAACAAAGTCCAAAGTTAGTAGAAGGAAGTTAATAAGATCTGAGAACAAAAAAAAAAAAACAAAAAACAAAAACAGACTAAAAAAACAATGAAACCAAGAGCTTGTTCTTCGAAAAAATAAAATTGATCAACCTTTAGCTAGACTCATAAAGGAAAAACAGAGGACCCCAATAAATCAGAAATGAGAGAGAAGTAACAACTGACACCACATAAATACAAAGAATCAGACTACTACAAAAAAAAATATGCCAACAAACTGGACAACTTAGAAGAAAGACATGGATAAATTCCTAGAAACATAATCTTCCAAAACTCAACCTGGAATAGAAAATCTGAACAGACCAATTATTAATAATGAAGTTGAATCAGTAATCAAAAAGCTTCCAACAAACAAAACTTCAGGACCAGATGGCTTCACATGTGAATTCTACCAAACATTTAAAGAAAGTGTAATACCGGGGTGCCTCAGTGGCTCGGTCTGTTAAGCATCCAACTTTGGCTTAGGTCATGATCTCATGGTTTGTGAGTTCGAGCCCTGTATTGGGCTCTGTGCTGACAGCTCAGAGCCTGGAGCCTGCTTCAGATTCTGTGTCTCCTCCTCTCTCTGCACCTCCCATGCTCATGCTCTGACTCTCTCTCAATAATAAATAAATGTTAAGAATTAAAAAAAAAAAAAAAAGAAAATGTAATAGCTCTTTTTCTCAAACTATTCCATAAAATAGAAGAAGGAAAGTTTCCAAATACATTCTCTGAGGCCAGCATTACCCAGATACCATAACAAACAAAGATGCAACAGTCCTATAATAACAAAATATTAGCAAACTGCATTCAACAATCCATTGAAAAAATCATTGATCACAATCAAACTGTATTTATTCTGGAGATGTAAAGATGGGTCAATATTTGTAAATTAATATACATAAACAACGTGAAAAATAAAATTCATATCCTCTCAAAAGAGGCACAAAAGCATCTGACAAAATTCAACATTCATTCATGATAAAAACCCTCAGGAAAGTGGGTTTAGATCTAGGCAACATACCTCAACAAAATAAAGGCCGTATATGAAAAACCCACAGCTAACATCAAGTCAAGGGGAAAAAACAGGGCTTTTCCTCTAAGATCAGGAACAAGACAAGAATGTCCACTCTCACCACCTTCATAGTACTGAAAATCCTAGCTACGGTAATTTTCAAGAAAAATAAATAAAATGCATCCAAATTGGCAAGGAATAAGTTAAACTGTCACTATTTGCAGATGACATGATACTATACATAGTCTTCAGGGCTAAAAACTCCACCAAAAAAAAAAAAACTATGAAAAATAATAAATTCAGTAAAGTTGCAGGATACAAAATTAACACAGAGAAATATGCTGGCATTTCTATATACTAATAACAAAGTAGCAGAAAGAGAAATTAAGAAAATAATTCCAAGGGCACCTGAGTGGCTCAGTCAGTTAAGGGTCCAACTTTGGCTCAGGTCGTGATCTGGCAGTTCATGGGTTCGAGCTCCATGTCAGGCTCTGTGCTGACAGCTCAGGGCCTGGAGCTTGCTTCAGATTCTGTGTCTCCCTCTCTCTCTGCCTCTCCCTGACTCATGCTCTGTCTCTCAAAAATAAATAAACATTTAAAAACTAAAAAAAATTACATTCCAGTTACCATTTCATCAAAAAGAATAAAATCACTAGGAATAAACTTAACCAAGGAAGTTAAAGATCTGTACTCTGAAAAGCATAAAATATTGATGAAAGAAATTGAAGACTCCGCAAACAAATGGAAAGACACTCCACGCTCATGGATTGGACTAAGAACTAACATTGTTAAAATGTCCATACTACCCAGAGCAACCTACAGATTCAATAAAATCTCTATCAAAATACTAATAGTATTATTTTACAGAACTAAAACAAATAATCCTGAAGTTTTTATGGAACCACAAAAGACCCTCGATAGCCACAGCAATATTGAGAAAGACAAACAAAGCTGGAAGTATCACAATCCCAAATTCCAAGGTACACTGCAAAGCCGTTGTAATTAAAACAGTATGGTACTGGCACAGAAACAGACACATACTTCAGTAGGACAGAAAAGAGAGCACAGAAACCATGCTTAGTTGATCAATTAATCTATGACAAAGGAGTAGCACAATAGGGAAAAGACGGTCTCTTTAATGGTACTGGGGATACTGGATAGCTACATTCAAAAGAATAAAACTGGACCACCTTCATACATCATATGCAAAAATAAACTCAAAATGGGTTAAAGACCTAAATGTAAGACCTGAAACCATAAAATTCCTAGAAAAAAACATAGGTAGTAATCTCTTTGACACTGGCCTTAGCAACATTTTTCTAGATATGTCTCCTCAGGCAAGGGAAACAAAAGCAAAATAAACTATTAAGACTACATAAAAGTAAAAAGTTTTTTCACAATGAAGAGAACCATCAACGAAACAAAAAGTCAGCCTACCAAATGGGAGAAGATATCTGCAAATGACATATCCAATAAGGGGTTAAGATCTCAACTGTAGAAAGGACTTACACAACCCAACCTCAGAAAACAAATAGTCCAATTAAAAATGAGCTGATGGGGTGCCTGGGTGGCGCAGTCGGTTAAGCGTCCGACTTCAGCCAGGTCACGATCTCGCGGTCCGTGAGTTCGAGCCCCGCGTCAGGCTCTGGGCTGATGGCTCAGAGCCTGGAGCCTGTTTCCGATTCTGTGTCTCCCTCTCTCTCTGCCCCTCCCCCGTTCATGCTCTGTCTCTCTCTGTCCCAAAAATAAATAAACGTTGAAAAAAAAAATTAAAAATGAGCTGAGAACCTGAACAGACATTTCTCCAAAGACCTACAGATGGCTAACAGTCACATGAAAATATGCTCAACATCACTCATCATCAGGGAAATGCAACTCAAACCCACGAACTATCACCTTTCACCTAGTCAGACTGGCTAGAATCAAAAACACAAGAAATAAGTGCTGGCAAGGATGTGGAGAAAAAGAAACACTCATGCACTGTTGGTGGGAATGTAAACTGGTGTAGCCCATGTGGAAAAAACAGTATGGAGGTTCCTCAAGAAATCAAAGATAGAAATACCATATAATTCAGTAATTCTACTTCTGGGTATTTACCCAAAGAAAACAAAAACACTAATTCATAAAGATACATGCCAGCTCTATGTTTATAGCAGCAATAGATACAATAGCAAAGATATGGAAGCAAGTCAAGTGGCCACTGAGATTAACAGATCAGGAAGAAGTGGCACAATGTACAATGGAACATTACTCAGCCATAAAAAGAATGAGACCTTGCCATCTCTGACAACATGGATGGACCTGTAAGGTATTATGCTAAGTAAATAAGTCAGAGAAAGGCAAATACCATATGATTTCAGCTATATGTGGAATCTAAAAATTAAAACAAAAAACAGAAGCAGAACCCAAAATACAGAGAACAAACTGATGGTTACCAGAGGGGAGGCTGGGTCGGGGGGGGGGGGTGGCGGGCAAAATGGGTGAAGGCTAGTGGGATATATGGAATGAATAAGTCACAGTGATAAAAGGTACAGCACAGGGACCCTAATGAATGGTACTGTAATAGCATTGTATGGTGACAGGTGGTAGCTAACCTTGTGGTGAGCATATCATAACACAGACTTGTCAAATCACTATGTGGTACACCTGAAATTAATGTAACATTGTGTGTCAACTATCCTTCAAAAAAAAAAAAAAGGGGAGGATGAATGAAACAGAAACCAGGACAGGGATCATCCCAAGGTGGAGATTATAGTCCCTTCATGACCAACCCTCCAAAGATGCAAAGAGGTGTATAGGGTTGGGGATAGAGGGGACTTGTTGCTCTAGGCCAGGCACAGGACTCTCCCTAAACACTGTATTCCTGCTGCTGCGAACAGCAATGGCATAATTCTTTTGCAGAAAACTTCCTCTGTTTGCTTATGTCCCTAATGGGATTCAAATACCAAACAAATTAGCAACAATGTTGTTTGGAGCAATGTCTAGCCACATCTAAGGTCATACTTAAACTTGCCTCAACTGACCTTTTCCCGACTGTGGTCCAAATGAGAAAGTCAGCCAAGGAGGAAAATAAAGTGACTTCATGAAAGATTATGGACACATTTACTAAAGGAAACAGGATATTTTCTAGGGTCAATAGAAGCACTTTATAAGCTGCAAAGAGTGAGTGAAGAGGCCAGGGTGGAAAATCTGATTCCACCCCAAATCTAACTGTCAAAGTAACTGGAGAATAGGGACAGGAGGGGGGTCAAGACTGGATGGTTTCATTGATATTCCCCTTCCTTCTGGAGTCCTCATTAAAGTGGAATTTAACTAGAGGATACCGAAGCAACCAGAACTACATCTGCCCTGAGAATGAGAAAGTTAACAGTTCTTTCAAGGCTGCAGAGAAGGCAAGACTACAGGGGAAAACAGTCACCTGTCCTCCTGAAGGTAGCTCTACAGTGAAGTGTAAGCAGTTTAGGCCAGGTTTGTACCAGAATGTCCTGGGAAGCCTCCTGCACACCAAGGAAGGATATATGAAGGGTAGAAGAGCTCCTCTGATAACGCACAGAGGTTAACTGGTTAGGCTCTGCAGTTCAACTCCTTGTGTTTGTATACCAATTCTACCACTAATGAGCTGTGTGACCTTGTATAAATTTATTAACTTCTCTGGGCCTCAGATTCCTCAACTATAAAATGGAGATTTTCCTGTACTTCAGAAGGTTGTTATGACAAGTAAATGCCTGGCACAAAGGAAGCCCTCAATAAATGTATTAGTAAGCATCTTGTTAAACCAGGCGTAGGTCTATCCTGTTTTACCTAGAGTCAGGGGCATGGACTGAACGCCTCCAAGAATAAGGTCTGAAGTCACCCTTGACCCTGAGGCTCAAGCGGCTCTCCTTGCTACTCAACACTGCAGCCAGGAAAGATAAAACAAGGTCTGTTTTTGCTTTCACGGTGGGGCCATTGTGGTGGTCTCCGGAAAACAGTTTTTCTGACAGCAAAGATTCCTAAAGACCATCTTAAGACAAGAGATACAAATAATACTCAGGTTTTATTGTGCAGTTGTATCCGCTTTAACAATAAAAGGGAGATACTGAACCCAGGATCAAGGATGCAACGGGGCAACTTCTTTGTGAATCTGGTGCCGGGGGCAGCATTCTGATGTGTCACAGGCTCTGCTACACAAGAGGAGGCTTTGGTTTTGATTTGTTGAATGTTCCGGAGGATAGAGTTTAAACTAACCCCATATAATAATGTGTCTTGAGAGAACAGGATTCAAATGTACTTTGAAACTCATTAAAATGTAGGCAATGGCTATTTTTTCCTCTTTCAAAATCTGTCTGATTTCAGAGGAAGAGGACTAGTTATACAAATAGACCAATTAGTCTAATTAGATTTTCTTCCAGGAGGGAGAAAACACTGTATTTTCTCCTAATAATTGGATTTGGCTGTTGGACAAACAAAATGACCTTCTCTTTTCATTCAATTTCAGACCAAAGAGGCAGAAAGGGTTAATTCTGGCAAGTCGTGGGGAAGGAAACCATGCCACAGGACATTCCCATCAATACTCCAGGGAGATGCTCCTAAATGGGAAGAAGGCATTTTAAGGTTCTACAGACAATGCTGGGGAGGGAGTGCAGAGAAAGAACACAGGACACAGAATAGAATAGGATTCACAGCTATGTTGGCCAACCCCACCATAGGTGCATAGCTGATGGCCACCGTGGGGGTGACAAAGTGAATGCCGGTGTGTGCATGTTGCAGTCATATGTCTGTCTGTTGCCACTGTTATAGGCAGAATCTAACCTGGTTATGAAGACTACTCATGAACCACCCTTGTAGCCCTTCATGACAGCTGCAGTGGTGAGGCACAGACCTGGGAATGACCTAACCCAGGAGCACCATCCAGCCCAGAGCAGTGGTAAGAGGGACAAAGGGAGGCATGTGAATTAATTGACGGAGCAGCAAGGGAGGAGAGAGACACCCGGGCTTTGGCTTGGCATTGAGAAGTCACTTTTCCATAGAAGAAGGCAGAGACAGACATGGAAACCTAAAATGAGACACAACAACCCATTGGGGGTGGGAGGGGTCTTGGGGGCAGGTGGAAAGGATGATAGGTAATGGATTTTTTAAATATCTCTTGGGAGGCAAACTAATCTTCTCAAGTACAGTTTATTCTACAGAATGGTATTTCCATGGAATATTGGAAGAGCCAAGAGAGGGAGAGTTGTTCTAGCTTGTTCAGATTGGGTCTGAATGGAATTTACTAGGCAGGGCTGGAACTAGTAATCTGCACACTGCTGGCAATAGACCATCTTGCCATTCTCAAAGCACAGAGGGATCCAGATCTAGACTGATTTGGGCAGAGAGCAGCTGCAGGAGTAGGAAAAAGAATGGTACAAATTTTAAGATTGTTTGTTCTAGTTTTGTGAACAGCAATATTGGTGTTTGGATAGAGATTACATTGAATTTATAGATTGGGTAGTATCGACATTTAACATTAATTCTTCTAACCCATGAGCATGGTATATCTTTCCATTTATCTGTTTAAATTTGTATGGACACAAAAGACCCCCCAATGGCCAAAGCAACCTTAAAAGAGAAGAACAAAGCTGGAGGTATCACAATCCCAAAATTAAAATTATACTACAAAGCTACAGTAATCAAAACAGGATGACACCAGCACAAAAACAGACTAAAACCACAGAAATAAAGTAAAGCAAGAAATAAAACAGAAATAAAACCACACTTATGTGGTTAATCTATGACAAAGGAGGCATGAATATATACAGTCTCTTCAGTAAATGCTACTGAGAAAACTAGACAGCTACATGCAAAAGAATGAAACTAGACTACTTTCTTATACCATACCTAAAAATAAACTCAAAATGGACTAAAGACCTAAATATGAGACCAGAAACCATAAAACTCCTAGAATAAAACACAAGCAATAATCTCTTGGATATTTGCCTTAGCAACATATTTATGGAGATGTCTCCTCAGACAAGGCAAACGAAAGTAAAATAAACTATTAGGAATACACCAAAAATAAAAAGCTTTTGCACAGTGAAGGAAACTATCAACAAAACAAAAAGGCAACGTACTGAATGGGAGAAGATATTTACAAATGATATATCCAATAAGGAGTTAATATCCAAAATACAGAAAAAACGTAAGACAAGTCAACACCGAAACCCCACAATCTGATTAAAAAATGGGCAGAGGACCTGAATAGACATTTTCTCAAAGAAGACCTACAGATGACCAACAGATATGAGAAGATGTGCAACATCACTAATCATCAGAGAAATGCAAATCAAAACCATAATGAGCTATTACCTCACACCTGTCAGAATGGCTAATGTCAAAAAGACAAGAAACAACAAGTGTTGATGAGGATGTGGATGGGGAAAAAGGAACCCTCATGCATTGTTGGTGGGAATGTAAACTGGTGCAGCCACTGTGGAAAACAGTATGGAGGTTCCTCAAAAAATAAAAATAAAAATAAAAATAGAAATACTGTATGATCCTGTAATCTCACCTCTGGGTATTTACCTGAAGGAAACAAAAACACTAATTTGAAAAGACATATGCATCTCTATGTTTACTGCAGCATTTTTTTGGCAATAGCCAAGATATGGAAACAATCCAAGTTTTGATCAATAGATGAATGGATAAAGAAGATGTGGTATACACATATAATGGAATATCACTCGACCATAAAAAGTAATGAGAGGGGCGCCTGGGTGGCGCAGTCGGTTAAGCATCCGACTTCAGCCAGGTCACGATCTCGCGGTCCGTGAGTTCGAGCCCCGCGTCGGGCTCTGGGCTGATGGCTCAGAGCCTGGAGCCTGTTTCCGATTCTGTGTCTCCCTCTCTCTCTGCCCCTCGCCCGCTCATGCTCTGTCTCTCTCTGTCCCAAAAATAAATAAACGTTGAAAAAAAAAATTAAAAAAAAAAAGTAATGAGATGTTGCCATTAGTAACAACATGGATGGACCTAGATGGTATTATGCTAAGTATAATAAGTCAGACAGATACCATATGATTACACTTATATGTGGAATCTGAAAAACAAAACAAACAAAACCAGACACAGACTCCTAAATACAGAGAACAAACTGATGGTTGCCAGCGGAGGGATAGGCAAAATAAGTGAAGGGAATTAAGAGGTACAAACTTCCAGTTGTAAAACAAATAAGTCACTGGAAGAAAAATATAACATAGGGAATATGTTTTGCAAGAAACCGATGGTAACTGTGCTTATCATGGTGACCATTTTGTAATGCATACAGTTGTTGAATTCCTGTGTTGTAGACCTGAAACTAATATACTGTATGTTAACTATACTTCAATTTAAAAAATGGTATAGTTTTTGTAAATGTTGTAGCTTAATAAGTGGTAGCCATTACTATTACTCTACATATATGTTCTTGCATTACAACAGGTATTGACTTAAGTGTTTCAAGTTCATTCTAGAGAATATTTACAGCAACCCTGATTATCATTCCCTTTTTACATACTGGAAAACCGAGGAACAGTCCAATCTGTAACCTGTCCAAAGGCCACCCAGTTTGGGAGTGCTAGAGTTTCTATCTAGTACTAGAAACCTTTGCTTTCAGTCACTGTGCTAAACCACCTCTTGAGGCGACCAATCTTCTAATTTGTTTTCTGGATCAAAAACCAGTGTGGGCTGACAGGTCAGGAGGAATCATGGGATGACATTCAGGACTTCACCTGTGAAGGAGAATGCACAGCATTTTGTGTGCTTACTTATGTTATACTTCCTGTGCTGGCCCATGTGACCAGCAGGTACTAAGAGAAGGGAGAGACAACAAATAGTCTTGAAAAGAACCCAAAGAATCCTTTAGTCTGACTACCTTGCTTTACTTTGAACAACAGAGGTCTTTATATTGGAGACAAAAGGATAGAAAGGCACTGCTGATATTTTCAAACACCAGAAGAGGTGTCGGCCATAAGAAGCAGTTCCAAGTAGGAGAAATCTGTTTAGGGAGTTGGAGTTAAGGGAGCATATATAAGCTTATAAAGACAATTAAGTTTAATACCCAATGCCATTAAGCGATAGAAAGAGCTTTGCTAGGAGGAACACGACTGTCTTATTGGAAACATTCAAAGAAGAACTTCCATGAGTTGTCAGAGATTCTGGATAACCTATCTGGCATCAGGTGGGAAGGGAGATCAATGCCTTTCATGGCCTATGCTAATATCAAGAGTCTACAATCTTATCCTATCTTTGGTCTCTTCTTAGTTTTATCGTTAAAATTCTGGGAGAGAAGAGCTGACATTTTGAAGATATACCTCCCTCAGCTAGAGAAGCCACATTTTCCTTGGGTCTCAAGTGGATTTGTCTTTATAAACAATAAAATGAAACAAAGCTTGGTCAAGCTAATCTCCTTGGGCGAGACACTGAAGAGGGCATGCGAGTATATATTTGAAAATGCCAATGGATCAACATCTTACTGCTAAGTTACTTGTAACTAATCTACATCAGAATATTCCGTATCTCCAGAGACACAGTATACAGTGTACTTTATTTCCTCCTCATGAAAGCCAGTATAATACCCTGTACTGTTGATCCTGTAATGGAGTAGAAACAGTGCTAAAGTCTGTAGTGAGTTTGTTGGCTATATTTCTCATGCTGTCAGTGACTGGAATCCAGCACCTTTTTTGTGGGCAACTACTTAATTCCTTTTCAGTGCTCTTAATACTCTAATTTTCCTGTGTTTTATAATCATTATAGCTTCCCCTAAATCCCAAGTCATAAGACAATGTTGGTTTAAAAAAAGGTAAAGGTCAGAGGTGAGTCCCAGAGACAGAAAAGCCCAAGGTCAGACACTTGTGCCAACACCAATGTTGTTGGCCAAGATGGTTTTATTCCTGGCAAACCAGTCTCAAGCAGCTCTGACTGACAGGTCAGGTTTCATTGCTCTCCAGTAACTCCCAAGCGTTAAAGGAAAAGGAAGCTCTATTCACCGTAGTCACTACCACTTGTTTTCAGGTGTGATCCCCTGAAATGTAGCTATTTAAAGGAAGCAAGTACTAAACAAGGATCCTCTAGAGGACACTACACAATGCCTTTTATTTCCTCCTGATGGAACCCAGGCCAATACTTGTCTTTACCTAGGAGAGACACTATCTTTGGTGTCTGAACCAAAAGTAACTATCAACAGCTAAAGATTATTGGTCTTTGATAGTTGGAAAGGGCACATGAAAGAAAATAAGTGTACGAGTTCTGTTCACAAGAGTTTTTCCAGCTTAAAACAAAAAGCTCTTCTGACCCACATTTCTTGGTTAGCAAACTACCACATCAAAAGGGTTTCCATGCTCATTTTATAAAACCTCTGACATCTTCATTCTCCTGGCTGAGATATGGAGACTGAAGAGGCAAGTGGTGGAGGGAACACCTGGGTGGCTCGGTTGGTTGAGAGTCTAACTCTTGATTTCAGCTCAGGTCATGATCCCAGGGTCATAGGATTGAGTCCCACATTGGGCTCTGTGCTGAGCACAGAGCCTGCTTAAGATTCTCTCTCTGCCTCTGCCCCTCTCCTCCACTCACATGTGCTCTCTCTCTCACTCTCTCTAAAACAAAATCTAAAAATAACAAAAAAATTGAAAAAATGGGACACCTGGGTGGCTCAGTAGGTTAAGTGCCCGACTTCAAGTACTGATCTCACAGCTTGTGGGTTTGAGCCCCATGTTGGGCTCTATGCTGACAGCTCAGAGCATGGAGCCTGCTTCTCTCTCTGCCCCTCCCCTGCTCATACTCTGTCTCTCTCTCTGTCTCAAAAATAAACATTAAAAAAAATAAAAAATAAAATAAATTAAAAATTAAAAAAAATAGGCAAGTGGTATATTTTAATGGAGTGGTATTACTCCATTAAAAAAATCCTTCACACTGCCAGCTACAAATAAAACACCAGGACCTCTATTCCTAGTAAACATATAAGCTAAAATAAGGGGGAAGGAAGCTGAGTACAGTAAGTTTAATAAAATATGATTTTTAAAATGTCAAAAAGTCTATAGGAAGATCAACGTGCTACTGTTTTTCTATCTTCTGCCAACACTCGCATTGATCTATCTGTGAGAAAATGGTTCATTTCTGAAAGGTGTTCATTGCACTAGCAGTTTCAGTAAGAGGCCTGTGGAGCAGCTCCATTTCCTCATATGGGAACACCAGTCCCGGTGTTAACCATCTCTCTTGCTAAAGAATCATTCAGTATTTGGATTTTCCCCATCACAGTGTTTGAAACATCAGTTCTAATGATCCACAGTTAGATCCTCTACCTTAATCTGGTCCCAGTTTTTCCTCCACTTCCTCAGCCTCCTCCTGGCTGACCACCTCCCTTGAGCATCTCAACTTCTGCCAGGAGAGGAGTAGGAAACGGAGAGGGTCAAATTCAATGCTGCTCTCATCAACTGCCTGGTGACAGACGTGGGACACACTCATGGCTAAAAGAGGCTCCCAGCACTGATTGTGATTCCCCCTTTGTGCACAGAGGCAAACAGGATTCCTGCAGACAATGCAGATGATGAAATCTGATAGGTGTGATGACAGGTAAACCCACACAAGTACACACACTTTAATTTCTATAAAGCTTAAGAACAAAAGCACTCTGTAATCTCCCTCTAATGCCAAGTTTACAATGCCTCCTGAACTGACAAAGGTGACTCAGGAGAGTGCACCAAACTCCTTTCAGCACTTATTTAACCTGGCCACCTGAGTGAGCTTACAGAAAAGGGCATTGACTCCACCTGAGTCAGCACTGAGCCTCGTGATCCCTCCGAAGAGAGGAGATGATTTAGTACAAAGGAACACTCACCTCACAGAAAGGCCATCACCTTCCTAAGCTCTTCGGATTCATGAGGACTTCCCCAAGTCTCTCTTTCTGGAGCTACACGAAGGCAAAACTCAGTGCAACCATAGAAACTCTAAGCAAACTCTGTATTTTCTTCTGTGTTATGACTATTAGCATTTGGGGATAATTAATTTAGTGCCAGTTAAGGAAACTCAGCCAACAGAAAGCATGCATTATTCTAAAACCAAGTTAAAAAAAAACATTTAAAAAATCATTTTTCAAGTCATAAATCTGGAATGCTTTTACACAAGTGTGTCTTCATATTTCTTTTCTGTGTTAACTTCTATGGGTATTGCCAGTTTTTATAATCTATGAGAGCTAATGGGTGGGATTGTTTTGCTTTTGGGGCTTGGACATATGAGCATTTCACATACACATTTAAAGGGACGATGAGAAATGAGAGACAAAAAAGCAAACAAGAAAAATGGTCTTCCCGTTGCAGTTTTTTTGAGTGCATGCAATGGGTATTTTTAGTTTTAAGGATCATGGTTAATGATTTGGGGGTTTTTCCCAAGTAGAAGTCCTGGGCTCAACTGTGTATGTTCCAGTTCCCCTCTTCCCGACGGTTCTGTGCCCCAAGTGTGTCCTCACAAACGAGTCCTCTGCCTCCATCCACGTCTATATGAAATGTTTGAACATCCTCACACAAGGAACTTAAAAGTCCACAATCTTGGGGGTGGGGGTAAAGGTGATGATAGGAAGGGCTAGGGTAGGAAAGTAACACTGGGAGTTCTGTTGGCTGGGGCCCAGCCTGTTCAACCACTCATTTTCTGTGGAATATGGGACAAGAATACCCCCTCACCCTTGATTCAGGGGACTCACTGACATTATTACACCATATGAAGCCACAAGATGCTTAACACCTGAATCTATGGTATGCTATATAAATGGGTATCCAAACAGTTTCCAGAGATGATAATAATGCCTTCCATTCTTAAAAAGTTTATTTTTGAGATAGAGATAGAGAGCAGGGGAGGGGCAGAGAGAGAGAGAGAAAGAGAGAAAAAGGGAGAGAGAGAGAAAGGGAGAGAGAGTATCCCAAGCAGTCTCCATGCTGTTAGAGCATATGCAGGGCTCAAACTCACCAACTGTGAGATCATGACCTGAGCTGAAATCAAGAGTCAGACGATTAACCAACTGAGCCACCCAGGTACCCCTAAATACCTTCCATTTTAAAAGGTAAAAAGCAATTCAAACAGTATTTCCTTTTGAAGGAAAAAAAAAAGGCAAGCAAAATATCCAGCAGACACCAATTCCAGGAACAGTGCTGACCTTATGTTCTAAGGAAAAAAGCATCAGGAAATCTCAGGAAGCCAAATAGGGATGGCCCACCAACTGAGAGTGGTGGGGGGAGCGGACGTGAAGGGCTGGCTTGAGATCTTGGCCCTTCCTGCCTTGGTGGGAAAGGGAGGACCCAGCCCACAAGAAAGGATCCCACAGGGCAGGAGGGGAGCAGCTCGGGGCAGAGCTCACCAGTGAGGGCTCTCTTATTCCCTGTTGTTTGTAAAAAAAAAAAAAAAAAAAAAAAAGAAATCATTCTTTGGGGTACACTTAGCTTATCAACTTGGGGCTGAGGTATACTTCTTGGGAAGGTACAGAGACTGTTCATGGATGTTGAAGAATGAGAATGCTAAAATCTGATTAATTTTGTAGCATAAAAATGACCAGGATAATATAGACTCCCAGTCCAGGACCTTGAGACTCTTACTGGCAATCAAAAGGCATAGCTGGATCCAGATCCACTGCTAATGAAATATTTCATGATAAATTCAAAACTAAACTGAAAAAAAGAAAAAAAAAAAAGATGTAGCTGGATTGGCCAGATAGCTGCTATGTGGCTCATATTATTTCTTCTGTTTGTATATTTGTATTGTGAAACGATTTTGATGCATTAATGAAGGCCAAGTTCATTTTACACAGTCTGTAATGTGTGTGTGTGTGTGTGTGTACCTACATATCCATATAAAATCAATGTTATACAAGTTCTAAGTATGTATGTATACATATGTGCCTGTGTATGTGCACATACACACAACACATAACATTGAAAAAATTGTACTATTATGGGAGTTTTCCTTTTTAAAAAAATTTTTTTAAGGTTTATTCATTTTTCAGAGACAGAGAGAGACTGAGTGTGAGGTGGAGAGGGGCAGAGAGAGAGGGAGACACAGAATCTGAAGCAGGTTCCGGGCTCTGAGGTGTCAGCACAGAGACCGATGCAGGGCTTGAACTCAAGGACCATAAGATCATGACCTGCGCCGAAGCAGGACACTTAACCGACTGAGCCCCCCAGGTGCCCCCGGAAATTTTCAAACATACACAAATATGTAACCATCATGCAGCCTTGACACTTACTATACACGCCCAACCTTGTTTCATCTCTTCCACTCTGCTACCCCTGGATTACTGCAAAAAAACAATCCTAGATATTTCACTTGCAAATGCTTCTGTCCGGTCTACAGTATCTCTTTATGACTATTCAGGATGATCTCTTAAACATGAAAAAAACAATTTTGTGACTCATACTTGCTTGAAATCCTTCAATGACTTATCTTGGCCATCCTTCACATGGTCTCCAGTGTCCTTCACACACAGCGTCATCTCCTACAACCCCAATAGCCCTACCCCTTTGCTCACTACAGTCCGGCCCCACTGCCAGAGAGGTACTCAAATGGATTCTATCTCAAGATCTTTGTGTACTTCTTGAACCTGACTAGCTTCTCTTCAGCCTTTGGTTTCAGCTTAAATGTCATTTCCTCAGGATGGCCTCCCTCGATGACCTAGATTGGGTTACATCAACCTGCTGTATCTTCTCAAAGCACCTTAGACTTTAAAAAAAAAAATCAAATTGTTAAGTATACCGTTATTTGTATAATTTCTTTTGCGAACATCTTTTTTCCTTCCTATTCCTGCTGGACTTAAATTCCTTGAGGGCAAGGACGATGTCTGTCATGGTCCTCCCTGCACCTCCAGCCCCTTGTGTAGTACCTGAACACAGCAGAACCATGGCTGCTATGCATATATGCATGGATACATGCCTGTTAAATGAATAAGTGAATCAGTATCTGTGTGGCTATTTACATCCCCCATAGGTGTCTTTGGTTTGGACAGAAACTCCTGGAAAAACACAATACAGTTCTCTCTGGAATAAAAATTCAACCCAGCCTCGTGTACAATTTAGCACTTAATGACCTTGGTGATATTGGTGGATCTTGATCAAGGAGAGAGGGTGATGATAACGACACCTCTCAGTATGCTATGAAATTACTACTCATAACTCGGCAATACTAAGAACTTAACTCCCGTATCGTGCGTGCCACTTCGAAAGTGCTTTCATGTGTACTCCCTCATTTGAAGTGGGTACCAGTGGTGTCATCATCCCTGCTTTGCAGAGGGAGAATGAAGAGCCGTGGCAGAGGGGGAATGAGGCTGCGTGCCTCTCAGACTAGTGCGTGTTTCTTCCACTCTATCGTGTGAAGTCGGTTCACCTCTCTGGGTCTCGGCTTCATCTGCCAATGAGGGATTTAGACAAACTGCTTTTTAAAGATTTTTTCATCTCAGCAATTCTGTGTGTATGTTTCTAATAGTCACCATGCTCTAAAAATTAAGGGTAATGACAAGTGATTGCAGTCCAAAACTTAGCTTGGAGGACCTCCTGACAGTTTTTAGGACCATGCAAGACACCAGCCAATGGAGTCAACGTTCAACATTAGGAACTCTTGATGTCACCAAGTTCCCAGAATTATAGGCGGTCACAAAATCCTGGAAAAGGGCTTGAAGTCAGTATTTTTAAAGAAAGCAATGTGCCTTATCTAGAACTGGAATTGCACAACGGAATAAAGGCTTGTTCAGAGTCCTTAAAAATGTCTCAGCTTATCAAACTTCTAACATAGATGGACTCCCCAAGCCCTCTGTTATCTGGCAGAGGACCATTTGTTCCTACTGAGCCAGTACCACTCAAAAGTTACTGCAGACAACAGTTTGTGAATAAATCACATTGTAAAACCATTGGCCTATTTCGCCACAAGTAAAACTAGTAGATTTGGATGTTTATACAACCTGAAGTCATCCCTTCCTAACCTCCTCACTGAATCCTCTTCCACTGTCACCCCTTGAACGCTGGTGGGCCCTAAGCCCCCACCTCCAACCTCCTTTTATTCTTCAGCCTGTACCCTAGTCATGTTTGTGCCCGTGTTCTTATTGGTCTGGGTTTTTCTTTTATTTTTTAAAAAACCTGTGGTATAATATACAGAACATGATATTTACCTTCTGAACCACTTTTAAGTGTGTAGCACATTAGCACAGTCACACTGTTGGGCATCTATCACTACCCATCCATCTCCAGAACTTTTTCCATCCTCCAAAACTGAAACTCCATACCCCTTACGCACTACCTCCCCATGCCCCGCCTCCTAGTCCCTGGCAAACACCATTTTGCTTTTTGTCTCTATAGATTTGACATTCTAGGTCATTCTAGGTCCCTCATATAAGAGGAATCATACATTTGTCCTTTGTGTTTAGCTTATTTCATTAAGCATGCCTTCAAAGTCCATCCATGCTGTAACATGTATCAAAATTTCCTTCCTTTTTAAAGCTGAATAATAATCCATTGTATGCTTATTACCACATTGTGTTTATCCATTCATCTGTCAATGAACATTTGGATTGTTTCCACCTTTTTGACATTGTGAATACTGCTGCCATAAACGTTGGTGTACAAATATCTGTTCAAGTTCCTCTTTCATTTCTTTTGGCGATACATCCAGAAATGGAATTGCTGGACCATGTGGTAATTTTAGGTTTAATTTTTTGAGAAACTGCCTGCCATATTGTTTTCCACAGTGGCTGCACCATTTTATATTCCCGTGAATAATGCACAAGGGTTCTAATTTGTTTCAAGAAATGTGCTTAATGGCCTTTGGTGAGTCACAATTTCTCTGGGCCTCAGTTTCCTTATCTATAAAATGGGGGGATCAGAATAGACAACAGACAATCTCTAAGGTTTCTCCTAGCAGTAAAAAACTGTATTGGCCTAATTAAATCAAGTTGCAATTAAAGCCAGAAAGTAGTCTGAATGGTTTATAAGCATGACTTGATACCTTAAGCTCTTTTCCTAACACAAGACACGAAGTAATCATTTTTCAAAGGACAGAGTCGAACAACGATTTCATGCATCCAGCTTTCATTAATGACATTAGTGGCCACCTCCTGAGCATCTAATCTATGCCGAACACTGTTCCCAGTATCCCCTGCACACTATTTCATACCCTAGTTGTACAGATGAGGAAACTGAGGCATGGCAAAATTAAGCTATTTGCCAAAGATAACACAGCTAGTGAGTGAAAGAGCCACAATTTGTCCTCGGACAGCTCTGCTATGGAGGCAGGTTCTTCACCACCACACCCAGACGAAGCCTTTCCTTCTTGGTGAATGAAGACTTTCCTCAAGTCTTGAGTGCTCTTAACTGTTTTCTTGCTTTTCCTTGATCACACTTCCATTTAAATGTCTCAGCCCTCTGCAGAGAAGAGCTGCATTTCCTCAGCTATGGCATTTAAGCTTTTTATTTTTAGGCATAGAGGCTGAAATGTACAAAAGTGTCCCAGAAATCCTCTGGGTAAATGTATTTTAGTAATTTTATTGGATACCTTTTTCAAGTGTTTTCCAGAAAATCACTTTTAAGGAATGCTCCTTGAAGAAAGAAGAAATCGAATGCTGAAGGTGTTCTGGACAATAATCTTATGACGTGGGTTTTATTACCTTGAGTTTGTAAGCAAGGACACCAGGATTCAGAGAGGTGCCGTAACTACCAAGGTCACTGAGCCAAAATATAATAGAGCTAGGAGGTAAGCCTGTCACCAAGGAAAGCCCATGCTCCTTCCTCCAGGGAGACACCCCACAGAGAACACAGAATGACACTTAGGAAAACCAGTGCAAGGTCAATGACACATCATGACCTCAGGTTCTGTCTCTACCCAGCTGAGCAACTGGTATCTGAAAGAAAACTAAAAGGAAGTGAAGAGGTTCACAGTTTCCCAAAAAGCAAAACTGCAAGGGGAGGGAACAAGTCAGTCTCCAGTGAAGATTAGGTTCACTTTAGGCACCAGAGGTTCAGTTTCCTCTTAGAACAAAGACTGTGGAGGGAGAATGTTTCTGGATAACCTATAGTCACATTACCAAAAAATATTTTTACACACATCAAAGATATCTTTTAAAGTAATTGGATTTACCTGCTTAAGAAGAAGCTTAATAGTTCCATATGGATCTTAATCTTGACTTAGTACCGATTCTAGGTTTCGCAGGGATTGAACGAGGGAGCTAAGATCTAGGTCCCAGATTTAGTTGGGAAGAATTCTCTCAAGAGGATTCTGAAATACTGGAATACAGTTAAGGACTACTGCAGTTTTGAAGAAAAAAAAATCAAAAGAAGCAGATGTGAGTGATGTCCAACTCAAATGATGAGGCCTCAAGATTTCCCCTGGATCCAGACAAAAGAGAGGAGATATTTATTGGAGAAACGCTGAACTGGATTGTTAACCCTATAGAGAGAACATGAAAGTTTCCTGAGGCACAGACTGACTTATTTCCTACACTTCATGGTAGCAAGCATAATGACATTCATACACCATGCGAACAAGACACATTTCTTTATACTTTGAACTAGTACTTTCATTTGAATCATAAACTCTGGGGTTTTCTTTTACATTTTAAAAATGCTGAATCAGGGGCGCCTGGGTGGCTCAGTCGGTTGAGTGTCCGACTCTTGATTTCACCTCAGGTCATGACTTATGGTTCATGAGATAGAGCCCTGTGTCAGGCTCTGTGCTGACAGTGGGTGGAGCCTGCTTGGGATTCTCTCTCTCTATCCCTCCCCTGCTCATGTTCTCTCTCTCTCAAAATAAATAAAACTTAAAAAATAATGCTAAATCAGCTACAGAAATTGAACTAAATATGTGCACTATGAAAAACCATTAATATAATGATGGTGGTTGTAGGCCACAGGGGTTTAGCAGGCCTTAAGAGCCAGATTATGGACCATGGTCCTGGGAAAGTAATAATGCAAAGCAAGCCTGATTCTGTAGCATGATTAGGTTGTGTTAAAGTAGCTTAGGTCATCAGAGTTAGCGGGAGCCAACCTCAGCAAGTGCTGTTCCCTTCCAGAAGTTAAACTTTAGGGCATGAATCCACAAAGAAAAGCCCTCCTTTGTATTTTATTCATAAAATTATAAAAGCCACATTCTTGGTTTCCTCAGTCTAAAACTTCTACTAACTCTACGACTCAGTTGTTCTTACGGACATATGCCATTGTTAGGAGATATTTGGCAGAATCCAAAGTGACTTCACTTTTATTTCTATAGGAGATTAGTGTTTCCTCAATATCAGGGGGGTACTGGCACCTAGCCTTGGTACACTTTGACCAATTCAATTCACTTTGACGATATTTGCCTGAAAAGGATTTCTGTGATTATTTCACTTTTAGTGATACGGAGAATTCTCAGGGACAATCGTGCCTTCAGCCAGTACACAGTGACCTGCATACAAAATGTTTTTGAAAAGGCACTGATCATATGACTGAAGATTTCTAAAGGGAGACAAGTCTCTCAACATGATAGCCAATATTTCCCAAATTTTGTTTTTTTGCCTCAAATCACTGAAAAGGACATAACTTAAGGAAAGTAATTCTTATCCCATAGAAATTATCCAACAGAGAGAATGGATTGTTCTGATTTTTCCCTACTGGAAGAACTGAGCTTTTATTCACCTTTATTCCCCTATGCATACAGCAGGTGATAATACATGATTTGTAAATTCAACTAATGTGGTTATAGGAATGATCCAGATTACGTGTGCTTTTTTATTTTCAACATAAAAGCATCAAATCCAAGTTTCTTCCTCACTTCAAAATAAGGCTTCCAACATGGTACCTTAAATGCACACAAAAAAAGACTTTTCATGATACATTAACTGCACTGCTCCTGAATCTGGGCCTGGCACCTCACTTATTATTAATAAGAATGATATGAATGCAAAAGGAATCTGCAGAAGTTCGGAAAACCTCTCCCGGCTTCACCCAGCACGAAGGGAAAGGCCCCTTCATCCTGCTTCTTGGACACTGCAGACAGAAACAGTCAGTATGTAAACAAACCGGGGATAGCATTCACGTGACCCAACACCCTGGCATGTCCTGACTGTATAAAGGAAGTGCATCATTTCACCTACACTAAAGTCACAGGTGCTAGAAATACTTGATAGGTGGCAAACAATGGTATCAACCGCTTGCATTTGGCCCAGAAAGAACTATTGCATAACAGAGGAAAACATTCCGAGAGAACTCATTCTTTGATTCTGCAATTTAAAACATATATTGCAGTTAGCACTGGGAACTTACTATGGGAAGGTACTGAAAAACCACAAGCAGCACACACGGCCAGCTGGTATGCAGCCGGCCAAACCTGGCTAGGTAAGCCAGACTTACAGATTTCAGGATCCCTGTGGCATCTTCATGGAGCCATGTTGGGTAAACCACTTCATCGTTCAGTATGGCTTCAAAGAGGTCATCTTCGTTCTCTGCCTCAAAGGGGGCGTGACCACACAGCATCTCGTAGAGCAACACGCCCATTGCCCACCAATCTACTGCAGGTCCGTAGAGCATTTCCTGGAGGATCTGTGTGAAGAAGGCAATGTGAGAAGTGCTTTGCACATCTGATTAACAAATGTGTCCTTAAAGACCAGGGAAAATGTTGGATTAGGAAATATCAAAGTAAAAAAAAAAAAATGCACATTTCATGCTATCTCTAGAGACTGGTCCGTTTTCTCTGTGGTTCAACTCAGAGGACTTCTCATCCAGGTGATCAAACATTTACGGCCTGTTTCAGCCTAGGTAATGGTACGTGTGCAGATCCAAAACAGAAAGGGTGTTGGCACTGCATCCCTATAGAGGGAGGAAGATACTGGGCTCACTCACTTGCATGGGAAAGACTGAGGAACTTTATTTACTGCTGCTAAATGGGGCTGGGATCAAAGCACCGAGTAGAGACAAAGAGGAAAATAACTAGCTGTGAGTAGAGCACACTTTGTCCTCATTCAGGGCTAATGCCTAAAGCAACTACAAGGTTTACAACAACATTTTTAATTCAAATTGTTATTTATAGGAACTGAGGGCATTTTCTGCCATCATTCACCCAATGAGGCATAAGGGAGTGCGGAGGCATCAGCTTGCAATGCGCCCCCAGAGCCACAGCACGCAAGAGCAGCCCGTGGCATCTCTGCTCAGGATTTCCAAAGCCGTACTCACCTCTGGAGCAATATAATCGGGTGTGCCACAGAAGGTTGCTGTGGTGACTCCATTACAAATCCCCTCCTTGCACATCCCGAAGTCCGCCAGTTTACAGTGACCCTCGTGGTCCAACAGGACGTTGTCCAGTTTGAGATCTCTGAAAGAAACAAAGAGCAGCGTGCTCTAGGGCAGCCGGGCCCCAAACCTGGACGGGCTGGCTCATGGGGTGGGCGATCAGACCATACCAAGCAAGCTTTCTGCATACATTTCAAAGGGAACCAACGTCTTTGGGTTATCTTAGAAAAAACTTGAGACCAACTCTGAAAATTTGCCTCAGGGCTCCTAGACAATGGTCCCATATGAATAGGCTACCCACATATAAAAACCTAGGTGTGATGGTGTCCCCTCACCAGGGCATCTTCACAGCGGGCACAGGACTGTCATTCTGGAGCTTCACACTCACAGTGGGCTGTGTCAGGGCGCTCATGGCTCTATGTACCTATCTCTGCTCTGGGAATCAAGTTGTGTTGGCCTGTGTGGCCCGAGGGACAGACTGGTCTCTGTCCAGCCCAGGATCACCTTTCGGCTCAGAGGAGATCGGTGATGACAGAAGTGGCGTGACCAGTTTCCAGGCTGTGCCCTGGGAGCTGATACTGTGACCACATAGGTCTTACAGAGGGAGGTCACTGGAGATACCCAGGAATGAAAACAAAGTCCTGTTTTCTAGGAATCCCCGATAAATGAGGTTAAAGCAGCAGAGTTTTCCTGGCACAGATCAGTGGGAACGCAGACCAGACCTTCTCTCTGCTCACCTGCTCCTGGCAGCAATCTCCCTGGGCATAAGCTGTGTAAGCACTCAGCTGCCCACTTCAGGAAAGGAAGCCTTTTCTGCCTCTAAACCGAATCTGGCCTTCTCCATGCAAAACCCTACTTTCCAACAAGCAACTGTTTTCAGTAGGCTGTGATCAGTGGAGATGGTTTCCTTCCCCATAGTCACCACACAATATGAGCAAGACGTATTTTTTTAATGTTTGTTTATTTTTGAGCAAGAGACAGAGACAGAGTGCGAGTCGGGGAGGGGCAGAGAGAGAGGGAGACACAGAATCCAAAGCAGGCTCCAGGCTCTGAGCTTTCAGCACAGAGCCTGATGTGGGTTTCAAATCCACGACCATGAGATCACGACCTGAGCAGAAGTGGGATGCTTAACCGACTGAGCCACTTGGGCACCTCAAGCAAGACATATCTGAAGGTGGAATCACGAGGTGCAGGGTGGCAGGTGGGATGACTGTGGTCCTGTACATGGGAGGAAGGTCACGGCCAAGAGTATGGTCTCTCTCAGCTGTTCTTCCAGGAGTGGTTTCAGACTCTAGGCCCTATCAGTGCCTGGTCGTGTGGCTCCTCTCAGCCAGATGGCACACATTAGAAGTGGCCAAGGTTAGGGGCTTGTGGGTGGCTCAGTTAAGTGTCCGACTTTGGTTCAGGTCATCCTCTCACATGTTGTGGGTTCAAGCCCCGCATCAGTCTCTGTGCTGACAGCTCAGAGCCTGGAGCCTGCTTCGGATTCTGTGTCTCCTTCTCTCTCTGCCCCTCCCCCGCTCACATTCTGTCTCAAAAATAAATAATAAAAACATTTTTAAAAATTAAAAAAAAAAAGAAGTGGCCAAGGTTAGAGATCACAGTCGGCCGCCCCAGGGGAGAGCAAGCCCGTGGGGGATCAGAGCCTGGGGGCGAACTCTTTCAGCACCAGGTTCTAGCCCAGTCATCCAGGCCCCTGTGGACCTGTGCCTAGAGCATGCTCTCTCACTGCCAAACAAGGTTACTGGGTTTCTGAATTCTCCTAAAGCTGTTATGCCTGCTAAGGACTCATAAAGGATTTTGTTTGGTAACAGGAACAAGTGCTAACAGAAACTCACAACGGTCTGGAGAACTGACCTTTGATTGCTCAAGAGAGCTTGTGACTAACATCCCAGGTAAGAGGTTTAATTGCTTATTACTCAGTCGCTGTCATGGGCAGCAGGAATCGTTCAGGGAGAGACAAGTGCTTGCAATCAGTTCTGTAAGCTGCCCATCACAATGCCCTCTGCAGAAGTCCAGAACGCAGCCTCACTGCTCAGAAGACAGAAGTGACAGCACAGTGCATCCCTGCCACAGAATGCCTGAGGCCACAGAGGCAGGTTATACTTCAATCCTGACTTTTCAGTCTAATTCTAGGCCTTCTTTAGACCTGTACAAGCCCTGAGAGAAACGCCATTGCTTGTTTTACACCAGGTGCTACTTAATAGACAAAACTCCCAACCTGGGATTCCAAGGGCATTCAATTAAGAGCATAATATAATCCCAGGCTATTAGTTCTGCCCTCAGCCTAAATATCTCACACCTTCTCTGTAAGTTCTGTCCTGATATCCCCAGAGAGTCAACTCTGCCCCCAGAGTACCCAGTTAGTTCCTGCTCCTATAACGGCATGCCCTGCACTGTATTCCAGAAGGCTCTGTCTGTGTACCTGTCTCCCCCTTAGCTGGGGCTAAGCCTTACTCCTCCCTAGTTCCAGCTTGGTCATGGAAGAAGACGCTGACCAAAGACATAAACAGAAGCATGTCAGACAGACAGCAGTGAGCTTCCCTAGCCAGCTCAGTGCCTGTCTTATTTTCAGGGGAAGAAAGGAAGCTTCATAAACCTCACTGGGATCCTTGTTCCAAGGTAATTAAACTTATAAAAAGTGATGTGCTTTATCCCTTAGAGACAGATTCCAGAGGGAGGAGAAGAAGAATCCTGAAATGTAAGTTCAAATTCTTTGCTTTGGTGAAGCTGGAGAAGGGAAACTACTTTAGGAAAGACGATTATAAAGCAGAGAGGACCCAGTCATAATACTTTTCCATGGCTTGCAGCCAGATGACAGAGTAAAACATTGACAGGGTTAGTCAAACAGATTCAAAGGTTACAGAGCCATTCATGGACACGGTCAGCTTCCATTTTAAGGGTAATCATGATCTTCACTTAAAAAAAAAAGGAAAAAATGGGGCACCTGGGTGGCACACTTGGTTAAGCATCCGACTCTTGATTTCAGCTCAAGTCATGATCTCGCTGTTCATGAGTTTGAGCCCCACATCGGCTTCAGTGCTGACAGTGCGGAGCCTGCTTAGGATTCTCTGTCTCCCTCTCTCTGTCCCTCTCTTACTCGTGCTATCTCTCCCTCAAAATAAAATAACACTTAAAAAAAAAAAAGATGGTAAAGAAAAAAAAAGCAAAAGCAAAAAAAGTCATTGTATGACTTCTGACTTTGAAATATGCAAAGGTCAGTTTTTGGCTTTGAAGTTCCTTAGCCTCCAATGCCAACATGTAACTCAACAGCCAAACTTAACAAGGCTACACAATGAAGATTACAAGTTCATACAGGGCAGAGGCTCAGATCCCAAAGTGCCAAATACTCAATTACCGGCTCATCCTTCATTAGGTCACTAGCACCGGTATTTAATAGCTGTAACTTTTGTCACACAAGCATAGAAGGGTAGAAAGAGTTACTTTATGCATTGTTGTTGCTGCATAATCAGGGTTACTTTAAAATGCCCACAGTGGTTTCAGAGAAGCATCCCAAGTGGTTGAGGACAAAGGAAATTCAGAATTTGTATTTATTTTGTTTCCACCATGAGCTATTCTGAGAGTCATAAAACAGAATGACATGAGTCTTTCTGCTTAGATCACCGGAATCAGTGACTCTTCCAAAAGAAATAAAGGAAGGTGAGTTGTGAGCTGGCTCCTTGAACAAGAATGACTCTAAGAGGCTATTCAGTAACTATTTTTAATCTATTAAAAATTTTTTTTTATCATGGAAAATTTCAAATCTATACAAAAGTACAGAGACTAATATAACAATCCCTGTAGTGGTCACAGAGCATAAGTGCTATCAATGCATGTCCCATCTTGTTTTGTGTATACATTTACTCCATTCCTGATCCATCTTTTTTCAGATTTTGAAGCAAATCCAAGACATAAAACCATCTCATCTGTAAATATTTTAATATTTTAATCTGAAAGATAATAATTCTTTAATGAATATATACAATATATAATATATAATATATATTAATATATTATTATAATATAAATAATATATATATATTAATAATATAATATAATATAATATAATATATAATAATATAATATAATAATATATATTAATAATATAATATATAATAATATATAATAAATAATATAAATTATAATATACAATATATAATAATATATAATGAATATACAACATTGATATTGGTTATTAAAAATATACAGTCAATATGCTATTCAAGGTATACTGCTTTTTCTCTGCTCATTTGAGTTATGTGTGTGCATGTCCGTATAACCTGAAAAAAGCTTCTGTAGAGCACAATAGTATGACAGTAGCTAATTCAGCTACACTAAATGTTCACCAGATGCTAAGTGCTTTAGCCATATTATCTCATTTTAATCCTGAACAAACCCTGTGAACGAGGATCTCAGCAACATTATTTAGTTACCCAGGGGTAAATCCAGGATTCTCAGTTCTGCTCACCTCCTTCCAAAGCATGGGCTCATAACCCACTACAGTGGGCAAACACTCTTTTATATACTGGCATTGCATTGCTGGCTAATCCCCCTAGTAGATTATTTCCTGAGAAGACTTCCCCAATTGCAACAAGAACTGTGTGAGAATCAATAAGTATCCCAAAAAATGAATTATGGCAAAGGGACATTTTTGTGCACATCACTATGAAATGCATCGTCAAAATTTTGCCAAAAATTTTTTTTTGCTTTGGTTTTTAGTGTGTGCATGGAGAAGGAGTTCAATGAATTTTTTCCAATCCTTGCATGTACAGGAATAGGGGAGTGCACAGCAAATGTGTCTCTAGTGGTCAAATATTCTGAAGATCATTCACTGCTCTCTTCCAAGGAAGAGAAGCTGGTACATGGATAAGGGTGAAGAGGTGGCCGAAAAGAATAAATTTAATATTATGATCATAATTTCACAACAAAACCATTTAGAACTGGCTTGTATTTTGAGTGTCTGGGTTTATATAAACTTGCAATTTTTTTTTCAAGGCAAGACTGATTGTGTTAAATTGGTAAAAGAATGTTGAAAGGTCACTGAAACAGCAAAAGCCTAAAATCTCATTGTATCATCAGTTAGATAGGAGTGCCATTCACGTATTACCTAACACAAGATGTTTAGCCATTCACCCACCCAACAAATCTTAGAGTACCATCTATGAATCATACAATATGCAAGGGGCTCAGAAGCCTGAATGAGATAGGAAACGGCAGGAGCCTGCCAAGGCAGGGGCCAGTAAAAATTCCAGTCTTTAGCCCAAGGAGAAAGAGAAACCATTGAAAGGTCACACACAGAGATGGATAGCATTAACTTGTGATCGTACAATGAGCCTCCAGCTACAATGTGGACAACAGATCAGTGGGGGAGGAGAGAACATGAGGAAACTAGTTGGGAAGCAACTGAAGTCTTCAGAAAAGAGAAGATGGTGGCCTGGAGCAGGGTGTGGCAGGAAGGCAAAGGGAACTAGATGGACCCAAAACTAATAGGGGGGAAAAGTAATGGGATTCAGTAATGGAAGGATATAGACAGTGAAAGGGAAGAAGGCGTGAGCATGTTCTGGCTCACAGGATTTATTTTGGACATATTGAGCTATTTTTTAGGCATCCAAGTGGAGACATTTAGAGGCAGCTGAATATACATGGCTAGAACTCAGAGGCTGGGCAGGAGATACAAATTTCAGAGTCATTAGCTGGGTGTGGATGAGTTCACCTGGAGAGAGGGAATGGAATGGGAAGAAGGCAGCTGGGGAACCGAGCCCTGCGAAGAGTATCCTGAGGATAAGGCCCCTCATCTTTTTCACACTGGGACCACAAATACTGCTCATAATTTATCAGCCAGAGTGGGTAGCATAGTTGAGTACCCAGGGAAGCAAGGGCCCCTCTTTTGCCTCTTAGGTGGGGCATCCCTAGTCTTGTCAAGGTTTAAAAGGGTCAGAAAATATTAACCTTTTACATTCGAAATCATCTGATGGGTTCTTTCTGGTTTTAACCCTCAACCTCTGCTACATGATGTGGTGCTCTTGTGAGCATAAACTTAAGTGTTCTATTTTAGGAAAATGTTCATTGCTTCATCTTGCAGGATACCAAAAATTTGGAAATAGGCCAAATTATTAATTAATAGGGGAATGGCTAAACAACTTATGGTATATACATGACAGAATTTTATGGGAGCTGATAAAATTTTATAGAAGATGAAAAATGGGAAATTTTTATGACAGAAGTTTTATCTTTTGAAAATTACTTCTTTTGTGATTATAAAATCATTTTCATCATATAAAATTTGATCATTCCTGAAAAATTATGGGGAAAACGATGACAGGCTCACAGTCTTCAAATCTTTTCTTCTCAATGCGACACTAATACATATTATGAGACACTTGCTTTTCTTACCTAACAAATATTTTGGACATATTTCTATATAGATCTACCTCATTCTCTGTAATGGTTATCTAAAATTCCGTTAGAAAGGTGTATCATAATTTAAATAGTCCCCCCTCCGTGACATTGAGATGGTTTTTAATTTTTTGCAACTTCAAGCCAGAGGGTAATGAACATTACTTGCGCACTTGTAGGAGGGGTTACTTGGGTTTAAGAAATAAAAATGCTGTGTCAAAGGATATCAATGTTTAAAATGAAAACAGAAGTTGAACAATTGCTGAAAAAGTTTGCATCAATTCATACTCCCACCAATAGTGTATGAGAACATCCATTTGGCTTCCTTATTCAAGTAAGACATAATCATCCTTAGGTCTTTGCCAATTTGCTAGGGAAAATGATCTCATTGTTTTAACT
Organism: Lynx rufus; assembly: GCF_022079265.1. NCBI lineage: Eukaryota > Metazoa > Chordata > Mammalia > Carnivora > Felidae > Lynx > Lynx rufus. The sequence goes on from NW_025814831.1 coordinate 40,273,589, forward strand.
TCATTTCTTACGAATGAGATTAAGCTTTTAAAAACATGTTTAATGACCATTTGTATTTCTTCTGTCTGTTGCCTTTTCACATTTTTTTACCCATTTTAAAGTTTGAGTTATCTTTTTGATTATTATTATTTTTATTTGAGAGAGAGAGTGTGCATACAAGGTGGGGAGAAGGGCAGAGTGAAGGAGAATCTCAAGCAGGCTCCACACTGCTCCACTGTGTGGAGCCCAGTGTGGTGCTCGAATCCCACAGCCTGGGATCATGACCTGAGCCAAAATCAAGAAGCAGATGTTCAACCAACAGAGCCAACGAGGCACCCCTGATTATTTTTTAGAAGCTTATTACGTATTATGGATAGTAGGGATTTGTTACATTGTTTGCAAATGTTATTGCCCAATTTGTTTTTAAGTTTTATTTACGGTAACTTTCATATTTTTGTCCGGTCAAATCTCTCAATCGTTCCTCTATGGCTGCTGTATTTCATGACTTATTTATAGGCTGGTACAATTCCAGGTGGAAAAGCAGGATACAAAGATTGTATTTTCAATATTCTCTCTTTTTTAATGTTTTTTTTTTGTTTGTTTGTTTTTGTTTTTTGAGAGGGAGAGAGGGAGAGAGGCAGAGTGTGAGCCGGGAGGGGCATAGGGAGAAGGAGACACAGAATATGAAGCAGGCTTCAGGCTCTGAGCTGTCAGCACAGAGCCTGACATGGGGCTCAAACCCACAAACTGTGAGGTCATGACCTGAACTGAAGTCAGACGCTTAACCAACTGAGCCACCCAGGCGCCCCTCAATATTCTCTTAATTACAGTTGTTCAGAGGATAGAAAGAAGGAAGCAAAACAGGAGGGAAGAAGGAGAGATGGGAAAAGATAAGAGAGAAGGAGAAAAGTCTATTTCTGGGTGCTATGTTTATAAATAATTTTTCTTTTCTTTGTGCTAACTTTCTTATGGGAATCATGTATCATTTTGATAACCAGGAAGAAATCATTAAGATATATGTCCACGTGTTTTGGCTTTAATTCTTTTCTTTGGTTTCTGTACCATTTATTGCTATAATTCCCAAGGAAGATATGTAGGGAACATAAACCACTGATAGAAATGGAAAGGATTTCTTTTGGAATGCAGGCTGCAAGGCCATGTTGAAAAAAAACCAAATCAACTTACTTGCTTACAGATCCTGACAGAAGTCGGAAGCTCAACCGACTGAGCCACCCATGTGCCCTGCAACATCCCTAATTATTAAATGAAGTCCCCATACCATTTCTCCTCATGAAGTTTTGTGGGGCTGATCCATGAGAACAAATTAAGAACAAATACGCAGGAGCACCTGGGTGGCTCAGTCAGCTAAGCATCCCACTCTTAATTTCGGCTCAGGTCATGATCTCATGCTTCTGGAGATTGAGCCCCGTGCAGGGGCTCTGTGCTGACAGCACGGGACCTGCTTGGAATTCTCTCTCTCCCTCTCCCTAGCTTGCATGTTCTCTCTCTCTCTCTCTCAATAAATAAACTTTCAAAAAAAAGAACAAATATGGGAAACATGAACATACATTATCATGAGGCTGAATGTAAAATGACTCATTTTCTAATGAATACAGAAAATCAAAAAACAATTTCCAACTCCGAAAGTATTACCAAATCTCCTCTGAGGCTCCTCCTACCCTTTCGTATTTCTCCCAACAGCTACTTGAGGTGGGAAATAATCATAAAAATGACCCTGTGCAAGTCTGGCTATTACACACCCTTTAAAACAGGGCCAGGGACTCACAAACTAATCCCCCCAGGTCAGGTGTTGGTCTCCATCCAGTTCTGGTGTTGGATGCACTTGATATGCAGGCAACATGTTTCCACCTTCACCACTGTTTATATACAAGACCAATTTAACCTGAGCAAAGGGACCAAGAGATTTCCCCTTGCCGTGTCTTATGGTTGGAAAACACGTACAAAGAAAACACTCATTGCCTCTCTGGACAAATGAAAGAGGCAATGAGTTTGATTAACGTCTACAGTGTGCAGATCATACATCTCCCTGGGGGCCATCAAATAAATGAGCCATCATGCTGACAGTTGAGCCTTCTCTCTAAATTTTTTCATTCCTAGCATCGCCCCTCCCCCTCCCAGGAGGGCTGAAATTCTCTAGCTGAAGTGGCACAAGTTTATTTAGTAGCTCCTTACAGTATTTTTATTTTATAGTTGCCAAGAAAACCTCTCTCACTGACTCTCCTTGCTAAAATGCTTCCTGTGTGATACCTGGCTGTGTTTGGCATGCACACAGATGCCCTCCGCGAGGGGAAGCAGGGAGGCAGAATGGAGGGCTTCCGATAAAGACACCAAGGAGATGACAGACCCTTGGTGGCTGGGGTCTCGTGACCATTGGGCCTAGCTCCGACAACACAGAAAAGATGCTGGGGCAAAAGAGACACCTGCGGTTGATAGGCTAGGGGGGGATAAGGTGGTCAACATACTGAATTCTGCTCGGCTCCCCAGGCTTCCCCAGTGCAGAGAGGTGGGTGCAGCTGACCCATGGGAAATTACTTTCCAGGGCACCTTTGCTTCCCAGCCATAGAAATGCAACAAAGAAATGGATCAGAGAGTCACAGGGATCCTGAGAGCCTGCAAACTAGGGACAGGATAGTCGCGGAGGAGCCCTCTGCCTGCAAAGAGGATGCGTTAAGGAAGGTAAAGGAAGGAAAGATTTCGCAAGAGGAAGAATCAGAACACGGTAGCCTCTTGACCAATGTGATCTCAATGATAATTGGGGCAGCCGTGGAGTGGGGATGGGCAGGGGCAGATGGATCCTACGAGGCTTATGGTGGACACGTGGCACCAATACCAACAAACAGGTTGACAGAATGAAACTCTGTTAAACGTTAGAGGGCACGCAGTGCTAGGTAAGCGTTGGCCACTGTTGTCACCACTACTGTCGCCAGTAAGTGGATAAAGGTTGTGGCTGTCACCCTTGAAAGATCAGCCAGACAACTGAGGCATCAGTGCGAATACACTAGCAAGTGAAGGGACGATGAGACATCTTAGCCCGTCTAGCTGTGGCTGGTTCCCTCTATGGAAACCCAGGGCTCTTCAGACTTGGGGGTACTAGACTCTGCCAGCGGTGAGGCCAGTTCCCTGAACACATTTTGTTGAGAGAAAACAGCGTGTGAGAGGGGACGTGGATACCGCGGGGTGGGGGCAAGTGGAGGGAGGCGGGGTGATGAGGAATGCTTTACAACAGGAAGGAGTGCAGTTTATAGCACCGACCTCAGGAAGGGATATTCAGGCTGCTTTTGGCAACTGGCTAAACACAAACCTTTGCCAGTATTAGTAATGCCTTACGCAATATCAAAGGGGAGGGGAGACAGACTTCTGACTTGAACCAGAACTTTTGGCCACATCAGCAGGTCTCATTCGGTTACCTGCTGTCTCCATCAGAGATTAAACCTGAGCCATTTAAATGGAAGTCTCAAAAACCCAAGAAGGCACCTATGGTTTCAGAACCACTCCCAGGCCCTTGGAATTAAATGAGAACCTCACATGTTAGTTCTGGGTTATAGTTGGTATCACTTTGTTCTCTGTGTTTTGCATAAAGCCTTGTTTTCTCCAAAGTGATTACAGCCTCCAAGTGTAGGCCTGGAATATTTCTTAAGTCATTTCCAGCGTACTGATCACAGGCTAGACATATGACAGCAACACACATCTCAGTCCCTTTCCAGGGATTTACAGATCTCCTCCTAATGCTGGGCATATCACAACAAAGTGTGCAGAAGACATCAAATTTACCCCTAAGAAGTTTCCTTTTGAAGAACTCGCTGCTACTTCCTGAGCACCCGCCCATGCTGTGTCCAGCACTTAGCCTTGCAAGACATTCCCAAGACATTCATTTCCCAAGACATTCATTTTGTTGAGTAATCCATTTGAGTAAATGCGCAGCCATCGGCCAAAGACTATTTCCAATTTTATGTAATAGTATCCTTAATAAAAGTAATCTCTGAAATGCAAACATCATTATAACTTCCTAAGATCTTAAAGGTAAACAATTCACAAATCAGGGAGAAAATTATTTTTTGGGCCTGTGTGTCTTATTTTTAGCTTAGAAAGTATCATCAAACCGGTAAACAAAAGGAACTGATAAAGAGACCTTTTGAGAGACTAACCTTCTTCTTGCCTAAATGTTGGACAAATCTTGATCCAATAAATAACGGTTACTTCAGTTTGGTCAATTTCTCAGCACCTCAGTTCCTCTGTTAAAACATTAAAGTGGCAAGGTGATAGACTTTAGTCTAGTCACTAACCCTGGATTTCACTCCACAAGTGACCTGTGTGGCAACACTTTATGCCCATATGTACATTACGGAGGCAATTAAAGATCTTTTGCAAATATAAGGTTTCATATACCATTAATAGTGGGGTATATTTTACATTTCCTAGAGAACTGGAGTCCATGCCGATAAGCTTATCTGTGATCAGTTCTGGAACACAGCAAATTCAGACTAGTAGCCAAGCATGGAGTCCTCACACACATGGACAGATAGAGGCCAAGGGCAAATTCTCAGCTGTCCTCTTAGGGAGTGAGATAGCTCCCCTATGCCTCCCTCACTCTGCTTCCTTCCCTAACTCCCACATGGTTATTCAACCAACCTCTGTCTGTCTGATTCCAAAAGGCAGTATAATGGAAGGTTAAGGGTATAGATTCTGGAGCCAGGCTGCCTGGGCTTGAGTCTTGGCCCTGCTATTTACCATTTGTGTGATCTTGGGCAAGTTACTTAACCACTCTATATTTGGTCCTCTTCATGAAATGCAGATAACCACAGTGCCTGCCTCATGAGAATGAAGCTATTTAATGTGAATTGTTTAGAACAGTGCCTGATTGTATTAAGTACTATGGAAGCCTGAACTATTATTTCCTCATCAGCAAAAAAGAGAACACATACGTGGCCTATTCCTTGAGATTTTTGTAAGAATCAAAACTGATGGTAGACACAAACTTTGAAAATACTAAGTAACATTGCAAATTTAGGAGTTTGGGACAGGTGGGCCTATTATATTATAAAGTGACACATCTGGCTTATAAACTGCTCTGTGGGTGATAGAGCAAGGAGCCAAAGGGAGTTTCTCATACAGTGCCAGGGCCTGGCACTAGCAATGGGCAAAATGTCTCAAGAACTGGTTAAGCTCCATCAGCTACAATACCTTTGTCTACTTTATCCGTCTTTGCTGAGGCCAAATTCTGAAGCATTAAGATACAGAAATGAAGCATTCATCTATCGACGGGCACTTGGGTTGTTTTTCATATCTCGGCTACTGTAAATAATGCTGCAATACACATAGGGGTACATATTTCTTTTTGAATTAAGTGTTTTCACTTTCTTTGGGTAACTAGTAGTGAAATTACTGGGTCATATGGTAAGTTTTTGAGGAATTTAAGAAACAAAGCAAACAAAGGAAAAAAGAGACAAACAAAAAAACAGACTCTTAAATATAGGGAACAAATTGGTGATTGCCAGAGGGGAGGTGGGTGTGGGGATCGGTGAAGTACATAAAGGGGATTAAGAGTACATTTATCTTGATGAGCACTGAGAAATGCATAGAATTGTAAATTATATTGTGCACCTGAAATTAATATAACACTGTATATTGATTATACTTGAATTAAAAATGAAAAGATACAGGAATTGATCTCGGTTCACTACCGACAGCCCTGCTCAGCGCAATGAAAAAAGGCTGGTTCAAGTTGAGGTTCATCCAGTTCCATCCCAGTCTGTCAAATGCATGAATGACCCATTCTTCTAAGCAGAAGAAGCCGAAAGAGGAACTGTGATTCTCTAGAAATAAAACAGGACTCCCAAGAAGTGGCATGCTATCTGTACCTCATAATGCAGTCAAAACTGAACTGGCGCAGCCGGTCTTTGTTTTCCACCCTCTCCCTGCCTAATGATTTAGGACATAAACCCAACAGTGGATTCTGGTCTCATCCATTCAGTGATGTGATAAGACCCAGATTCTGCAAAGTTACTTTGGGGAGAAGTCATTTCCAGTTTTTCACTGTTACAAACAATGCTGTGATAATTGAAGGTATCTTTTTAACATGTCCAAACCTACTAATATTTTTTATCATGCGTATGCACAAATGAGCAGTCAACTCCAGGTACCATGCTCACGTTTAAGAACCTCTGTTAAGGCCACTGCATTGGTGTTTGCCTTCTTTCACCACAGGAAGCCAACAAAGATTATGGGTATTCAAACTAGCAGGCAGGCAGAGAGCACAAATTCCAAAAGCCTGGAATTACTGTTATTTTAGGTTATTTAAGTTACTGTTATTTTAGAAATGTGATCTCCAGGAGGAGAAGTGCCTCCTGGTTTTCATTTTTCCGTCTTTGTATTTTTGAATTCCCTTTGCACATAGTAGGCCCCTAAGGAATGGCTGTTCATCTGAACGGCAAGCCCTTCTCTGCCCTCTAGTCCTGGTCTGGTTCTGAGACCCCAGCGAGGCTGGATTAAAGAGGATGTGGAGGACTGTTAGGCAACTGGGTGGATTCGGGTTTGTGCTGGGCCTCTGGCACCAATCCAGGACCTCTGACGCCAACAGGAAGCTGCCAGTACCTGCTGGAGTCCTGTCTCAGGGATGACCTAGGAGGACCAGGTCAGCACCCCAGGAAACTCTGGCTCTGAACACACTCTCGAGTACACGCTATTCCAGGCATTAATCCTTCTAGACAAGTCCTGAGATACCAAGAGATACCAGAAATGAAAACGTGCCCTGCTTAGTGACTGCCTGTTCATGTTTGGCTTACAGGTGAGAGCAACCTTTGTTTCTATAAAAGAAGGATATTAAAAATTCCGTCAACTGCCTAAACAGGATTTACGTGAATTTAACTGGCTACTGTAGGACACAGAGAACCTTGCAGTGGCTTCTGTCATTAAGACAATGACCGTGAACAGAGAGCACAGGAGGTCAGGCAGGCTGGCTGAATGCAGCTGGGTAGTGGGGGTGGAGATGTGGTGGCGGGGGGGGGGGGGGGGGTGGTCAGTGAGCAAGCTAGTGTCTTGGTGCACCTGGAACCTTCTGACGGACACACATCCTTCCCTCTCTTCAGAGGCATCATGGGGACTCGAGTGGGACAAGCTGGAATGCTGGTTTTACCTGGTACACTGTCCAGTCAGTTAGTCAAGGGGCAAGAAAACTTTTCCTGAGCCAGAAAGCAGAGCTTCAAGACTCAGCTTTGTCACCTTGCTGGGTCTCAGTTTCTTCACCTGTAAATGATGGGATGGTACTGGATGACATGCCTTCCCCACTTCTCGGATGGGCAGTCAATCACTAAGAACTGACAATTACGCCTCCTGATTGTATTCAAAGCCAGACACCTTCTCTCCACCACACTGCATGGCCTCCATTCAGCCCCATCATTTCCCACCTGCATTGCTGCATCTCCTAACCGGTCTCACTACCTTCACTCTCCTCCCCTCTTCATGCTGGGCCAGTTGTTTTTCTGAAATTCAATTCTTGAATGTTTGACCCTCTAAGAGGCCCTGCCCAACTTTGTCGGCCATAAGGCTCTACGGTGGGGTCTCTGTCTGCCCTGCAGCCTTATTTTCTCCCCCAGCGCTCTCCCCTGCTTCACATCCTCACGCACTCCAGGCACCCAACGCCGAGAGGTGGACCTCTCCCCCACCCGCGTATATGCTGTTGTGCCCTTGGATGGGCACTCACTCATAAACCGCCACTGGCCTGCAATGAAGCAGAAAATGATTGAATCACAGTGAATAAATGGGGGAAGAAGAAAAATTAAGAGTAAGCGCTTGGAAACTTTTATAACTACCTGACAGCAATTTTATGTCTGTTGAATCTAATAATAAAAATCTGGGCTCCTATTTCATGTCTTTTTAAAATTTTATTTTTCTAGTAATTGACTTTTATTACGTTTTATAAAAATATCAGTCCTAAATGGGTTGAAAAGGGAAAAACACAGCAACACTGGTTTACCACCACAGACAGTTTGGGGAGCTCTGGCCAGCACCCTTCTACCTTCTGTTCTCCTGGGCAGATGACTTCATCCTCGCCGAAGGCTCTCTGTCTCGGGAGTCTTCTGCATCCCTTCCTAGACAAGCTTGGTGCCTCTCCTCCATGCTCCAGTGGTATTTGGTGCATACTTCTAATTATAGCATTTATTGCGCCGACTGTAATTGTTGGTTTCCCTGCAGGTCCTTCCCATGCTTATTTCTGCTAACCTCAGAACAAGGTGCCTGGCCCAGGGCTGAGTGAGCAATTAAGTGTTGACTGAAATGAACAAGCCCTAAGTTTCTTACCCTATACTCTGGTTGCCTTTCCTTTACCCATATATTCCTTGTGTGTAAAATCCTTCCTGCCTGTGTTCTCTCCCTCTGATGCCTACTCCGTGTTCTCTACATTATGGAAGCTGAGGAGATGAGGAAGAAATGAGAAGAACTGCTTTCTGCATCTGGGGGTGAATTTCTGACACCACCCGTCGGGTTGTCCCCTCTCTAGCTCTCAGTCTAGTCCTAGAGTTAATATAAGGAAGCTGGGCTTGTAGCTACAACAACTGGTGACTAATGTGTGTGCCTGGTGATTAAGCATCCTTACAACAGCACAGTATTATAACCAGACAAGACAAATCACCCCTGTACCTCTTGCATAAAATTAAAAGGTCAGTCCAGGAAGAGAAGGAATAATGAGATTCCTGAAGTCCTTCATCAAGTTGAAAAGCTCATTTGATTTTTTTTTTTAAGTTTAATGGAAAACTCCAAAACCAGAAGGGATGGAATATTACATAGAAACTGCTTCAAAGCTCAATTTAAGCTCAAACCAAAGAACATGATTCCCATCATATGGAACTAATTTCTTTTTGAAAGTTGATAAACCAAAAATTGCACTGGAAAGCAGCCGGTTCCCTGCGTTTTCCAGAGAAGGCAGTTTGGGAACACATTTCCTGAACCTCAGCCTCTTGGGTTCTACTCCTGGATTTTCCCCCTGACGCCATGGAAAAGTGCTTTCCTCTCCTCTCCTCTGCTCTGCTGCAGAGTCCTTTTTAAAAAAGGGTAATGTGATCACCTGCCCATTTACAGGATGTAGTGTATGAAATCATCCCAAGAGTTTCTCCAGGGCCTTTGATGCATGGAGTCTGGGAACCTAGGCTTGCTTATGGTTAGGAAAAAAGAAAACAAGCAAGTCCCAGAGATAGGACAAGTGATCGTTCTCCTATTGGAAAAGGAACTGTATTCCTCATTCAAATTAAGAAGCAGAGAATCAACTGATAAAGAAAATTGTTAAAATTTAGGGTCTGAAAAAAATGACTTATTTTGAAAACACAACATTTTGATTGACTGATCTAGGTGATACACAAGCAATCGAGTTCCACCCCCTCAGATAAGTTCCAGTTTTGTTCTGAGTTTTATGACCATGCCAAACAGCGTTCTGTCTGCCTGTAGAGCTTGAATCCCATCGACACAGGTGTGGGCTTGGAATTTTTGATCTGGGCTGACACATTCCTGGCCAGGAAAGTGGTGCTCTCTCTCCTCCTAGAACTTTCCACTGATGTAAATGAGGTCAAAAGTGCCCGGAGGCAGCAATGACAGGTGTGTGTGGGCAGAGAATCACGGGCCAAGGCAGGGCACACGCTTTCTCTTCTGTAAGAAGCATTTATACCATCCTGTGGGCATGTGCGGGGAAGGCCGTAAGCTTTATAGTTTATGCCACAAGGAAGTCAAGACAGCCTCCAAGCCATTGTTCTGGGGATGCCTTTTCTTTCTTGTGTGGCTCAGGAGGCACAAAGCTTCCTCTGCCCTGCCAGGCCTTCACAGTGCGGGACTCAGGGCCATCTGAGAGGTTCTGCCTGTTCTGGCCCGGGAGCTGCCTCAGCAACTCCTGACTCCTGGCTGTCCGGAGCCAAATGTGACAGGGGTGAGTGGCCAGAGGTAGTGCCCTTTCCTAGGGACAGCAAATATGGTCTGCTCTCCCAGGAGCCCAAAGGGCAGCCTCTGGAGTGAGCATTCTGGAGGGGGCTATTTGCCCTGGACGATGCTCACCTGCCCAGCGCTGGCCCTCAGGGACAGAGCCGCAGGCTTGATAATTCTCTGTCTTAACCAAATGGAGACTGCTAACTATCCCATCTGCTGGGTCAAGGAAAACCCCTTGGATATGTGAAAAGGGGAAATTGAGGGATAGTATTGGTAGAGGCTCTACCTGAGTCATTAAAGCAAAGTAAGATGACAGTTCGCTGAGTGGGGACGATGCTTTCAGGTAAATTCCAAGGCAACTGAATACAATCCTACTCAAGTCTCTGACCACTCCTAAGGCTCTCCTTTGTGAGCGCCTCCTCCTCCTTCTCCTCCACTCTCCCTTAAAGGGTAGGCTGTTCCCTAAGGCTCTGTTCTTGGCCCTTGCTTAGCTTTCTTTCCAGAACCACTGCTAGACCAAATCGCACCTTAGCGCAAATTAGAAAAAGGCTCCCCTTTCCCTAAACATGTTACCACCGACTCCTAGAAAACTCATAGTCATTACACAAATCTTCAAGGACTCTGATGAAGTGGTCCGCTTAGAACTGTTCGGTGCACAGTCTGCCCAGTTGTACAGTTGTTCTGTGCAATTGAATCTCAGGGATTCAAATATCACCCTAAGACAGATGGCTCCCCAATTTAAATCTCTACCCTGACAGCTCTTTCCAGAGATCTAGACCTTCATGACAAATAAGAAAGTAACTGATTTGGGGGCATAGCTAACCTTCAAATGGCAAAAGATGAAACCTAGATTTTACCCAACTGTCATCCTCAGTGAAAAGCCTTAGAGTTCTTAGCTGGGAATCTGGAAAGCATCCTTAATGTCTACTCCTTGGGCTCCATACCCCATTCATCAGTGTCCTCCAAGCTCTTCCTCCGCTGTATCACACTCCCTTCCTCTTCTCCCTCTTCTTCTCACTATCCTGGCTTGCTTCAAGTCATGCCTATTTTTTCCCCCTCTTAAGCTTATTTATTTATTTTTATTAATCTTTACACCCAAGATGGGGCTTGAACTCACGATCCCGAGATCCAGAGTCGCATGCTCTGAGCCAGGCAGGCACTGCACCATGCCTATTTCTTGCCTGACTTATTCCAAGTCCTCCTACCTGAGCTCCTGGTTTCCAGGTTTGTTCCTATGCACTCTGCTTAACTACAGTTATTTCCTGTTAGTCTCTTTCTCAAAAACCTCTGATGGCTTCTATTGACAGGCAAATAAAGCCCAAACTTCCTGGCCTAGCACTCAAAGCCTTCAATGTTCTCACACCGACCCACCTCAACTGCCACCTTTCCCTGCTCTGCAGTTCTGGTCACACGGATTCCTCACGATTCCTTAGCACAGGACACTTTTCTGCCTTCAGGCCTTCATTCCTATTGTTCCCTCTACGTGGCATGTAATTCTGTATTTTGTTGATAACGAAAACCTACGGCTTAAATACCATTTCTTCTCTAAAGCCTCTGCTGATCCTCTCGATTAGAATTCATAACTTCCTTTTCTGTACTCTCACTGCATTACATTTTACTTTGAGCAATAAGGGAACCATGTCTTAAGCTGTCAATTTATAGATGCATTTGGAGCCCCCAGTAGACTCAATCCTTGAGGGCAAGGATTCTGTTTCATTTATCTTTTGGTCTTCAGAGCCAAATGTGGTACAAAGCAGATGTGCAGGTCACATTGAGTGAGTAACCCCATGGTGAAATCCTCATGGTCAAACAAAGCCCACGGACAACTTAATGACGGTCTACTTTGAGCCTGTGTGTCTGTTTCGATGCATCAGGCAAACAAGGACAGGTGAGTGTAGTATAGTATGTCAGGTAGAGGTGAAGGGCACTTTCCAAACCATAAAGTCCGTTTAAAACAAACACACATTTATAACTCACGGTCTGCATGAAATGTAATTCCTTGAAACCCACAAGTCTGGCAGGGGACATAGACTCGGCACCTTGAAGGAGGGTTGGCAGGATTTAGGGCTCATTCTGGAGACCCGTTCTGGTTCTGTCCAGCTCTCCAGACCCTGGACTGGCCCGGCCCCACCACCCAGGCCAATAAAACCTTACAAGAAGCTAAACGCTTCTCAGAACAATGGTCACCTTGAGAAGGTGAGAACCTGGATGGGAATGAAGTGACAAGTGGGATGCTTACAAATCTAGTTAGGAGCATCTCTTGAGAAAATAACAATGTGAGAGTAAGTTCTGACTGAGAGCAATAATGTCTTCAGATTCTACTCTTCATGAGACAGTTACGGATGAGAATCCAGCAGGGGAAGACCACTGATAATACAGCACCTTCCGTGCAGATAAATTCAACCACATTACCAGCATTTTTTCATCTTTACCCTATATAATACTGAGTATCCAAACCCACTGTTTTCTGAGACCAGATTCCTCAGTTTCTGGCAAAGAAATTACCAAGAGCACAAATTTACCAAGCGGGAAACTGAGGAGGGTTAGGCAGACTTTGCTTTTCTGACACAGTGGAAAATGTGGGTGTATCACATACCACTGTTCTTTATATACTCTCCTGAAGAAGACTGACTAGCACATAAAAAAGGGAAGAACTTGAAAATCCAGCTGATCATACATTTTCCCAACCATCTGGGCTTCTGTTTCTCTTTTGCTGTCACTAGGATGGCTTTAATAATATCTTTAACCAAGCCACTCTCTATCACTGTGCCTAGAGAGGGAAAAAAAATTCCTCTCTCGCTGTGTAGAGAAGAACGAAATTGCAGCCTCTGTATGGCCTTGGTTCTAAGATCTGTACCTGCTCCCTTCCCTCTAGTGCTTCTGAAACAGCTAAGTTCCTTAAAACTAATGACCAAAAAGCCTTGCCAACTGCCACGACTCTCATTTCTATCAAATCAAAAATTATCGGCATCTTGTGATCTGTAGCTTCTTGGAATCAAGGAAATGCAGCGGTTAGTACACATTCCTCTTGTCAGCTGCTGTGTTAAAGGTTGGGGACCAAAGGGAACAAGGAAATCTAACAGATTCACCTTCAAAGAAAACAGAGTCTAGGTAACTCCATTTGAAGGCACCAATGCCTTATAAGAGGCTTCATGGAAGGCCAGTGACTGCAGGAACTCTCTTATGCTATTAGGACCAAACTATTACGTTAAATGTCTGTTCAGGAAGTCACTGTGTGGTCAAGGGGAAGAAGAGGCGGTCAGGTTCCCGCTTCTTAGAGCTCCTTTCTTTCTTGGTCTGAGACCAGGGAGCTACAGAACGGGTGACTGATGGCCTTTCCCATCCTTCATGGGTGTCTCAGATAACGAGTGTCTGTCTAGTTCTCTAGGAGATCCATGCTTGGCACTGAAGAGAAACTTTCTGGGAGAGTGGCAGGAGGCAGATGTTGGATAAAGAACAAAGGAAGATGAGCTTTTCAGAGGCAGCCCACCCAAGAACCCGGGGAGTTTGAACTTGGCTTAGGAGGTTAGCCTCACACACTCAAAGGAGCCTGCATTCCTGGGCTGGCAGGGACAGTGCCACCACTTACCCTCCACATACCCCTGCTGGGGCTGGGACCCTGCCACAGCCCCGCTGATTTGAGGCCTGAGGCCACATTGTGGCGAAGTTCCTCCCACTGACTCACAGGAGACCACAGCAGTGTGTAGAAATTCTGTGATGAAAGATGATATTCCTGACATTTCTCTTAGCTCTCAGATTTTCCAGCAGATTTCTTTGAGCAGTCTTTCTGTCTTCCAGACTTCGGAGGGATGGCTCAATGTTTCCAAAGTGAGGTAGAAAAGCTCACTTGTGGTTGCAAAATTCTAATACTGCCCTCGTTTTCTCTGTGAGCCCCACAACGGGAGCTACTGAAATGGAAGACTGAACCAGGCCTGGTGGGCATTGATTTGGAGCAAAAGAACACCTGGGGGCTTTGGAGGAAGTTAATTAGTGGCCAGGGACAAATGGAGTGTGGACAGTTCCTGCTGGCCCAGCCTTGGGCACCTTGTTTTTCTTTTTTAAACCGAACTTTAGTTGTATAGACATATGAATTTTATTTGGCTAAAACTCTGTGGTTGGAATGTCCCCATTAGACCCTATTCTGAAGCTATTTTGAGTTTGAACCCCAGATAAAATATTTTAGACATTCAACAATGAAAGACGTGGGGAGAGGTATCTGTCTCTCTCACTTCCCTTTTCTTAAGTTCTGTGGAACAAAAGTGAAAATGAAAAACTCACTTATCTCCTTCCGTGTACTTTTCACAACTGGTGGTTACTTTTACGTCTTTATATATTTACATTAGAGTACATGCTTCTGGTAGGCCAAGTCCTGGCCTATCTCGTTCACAATGATATACTGAGGCACAAAGTAGGTCTCAGTGAATATTTGTTGTACGAATAAATGAATGACTGACTGGATGCGTGGATAAACAGATGAATGTAGGCTCATAAAGTTATGACAATAAATGTTTATCACATGTAAATAGATTAAAGTATCATGCAAAGGAAATAAAACATGGGATCTGGGAAAGGCAGTTTCCCCCAATGTGTCTTTGAGACTAAGATAGTGACTTACAGAAAAAAAAAAAAAATTAAAAATGGTTAGTAATTGCTTTTCCGATTCATGGATTAGGAACAAATAGTCTCTGAAAGGAAAGTGTTGGGAGAATCCCCCACTTACAGAAGGGGGCCCCTCTCAGTTAGTAAAAATATCTTTTCCTTTGGTTCTACCATTTCATAGAAGAAAAAAAAAAGTTGTTACATGTAGACACCTCTTTGCAGCATGACTGTGCAGTGTATTGTCCAAAATGGGGCTCTGAGGGTGAAAGGTGAAAGGGGGTGCTGGTAAGGAGGTCACAGGACCAAACCAGGACTTCTCTGGACAAACTGAGACACGTTGGCTGAGTATGTCTTTCACCATGTCGGTTAATCTAAGCCCACTCAAAGCATTTTCTTGAAATCCATCTTCTGATGAAAGTACTTGCTCTTCATTGAATTCTTCTCCTGTTAAGCTCCTTGATGGGTTTTGATCTTGAGAATTAGTTCTCAGAAAGTACAGTATCTTGAGCTTCTCTGGTAAACTGTTAGTTCTAGAGTTAACTCCTTCAACACAGTGTGACACAAGCTACCCTTTCTAGAGTGTGTGTGTCTCAAGTGAGACGTTGTGAAAATATCTCACGCGTGGTAAGCCCTCAACTCTGCCTCTTTCTTCTGATGAAAACAGAATATAAAAATACACAATACCTGCAGTGAATTGTACAAAGTACGGCCGCCCCTCAGACGGACTTGAGAGGGAAAGTGCTTCTTAACGTATTTACTTCCTTTGGTAATGCCACAGCACACAGATTACACTCAGCCTTCCTGGCCATAAAAGCTTCAGTTTTTCCCATTCTTGCTGCCAAAGCTGAAATGCCAAGAAATGCTGGGAACTGTGATTATACACACTTCATATTTTACATTCTAAAACCCCAAGGAATAAGCTGCGGAGAACAGAGTCCTATTTCTTAAATGGCAGGACAGATACTGAACTCCAGCTCTGTGGAGCGTGGCTGAGTATTTGCATGGGGAGAAACAAACAAAGACCTCACAGATTTCTTCCAGTCTGTGTGTACCTTCCTGGCATCTGTGGCAGACCTTGGCTAACTTTTCTCATGTATTTCGTTTTTGTTATTTTTTAACTTTCTGAATGACTCAACCAGATTCTTACGGGAAAAAAAAAAAAAAAATCACCACCCCACATACGAGTCAGTCATAAGGCAACTCAGTTACTGCCTTTGACAGGTTTGAACCTGTCTGTTCACAGATGAGGAAACAAAACTCCACTGTTCCTTCGGCCAAAATTATATCCCCTTCCTTAGCGTGGCAGTAAAGCAGCCAGCAGACAGCATTCAGATTTCACGGGTTCCAAAGCTTCCTCCCCAGCTGTAAATTAATTTCACTGCCACGGTGCATTTTTCTCAATTCCGTCCTCAAGTGTAGGAGTTAAAACAAACAAAACCAACCAACCAACCAACCAAAGGTTCTCCTTCCTTCCTCCTTGCCTCCCTTCAAGAACTAACACAAGAGCCACAGGTACCCGGGAAGGGCTCGTGATGACAAGACCTGTACTTCTAAAGGGTGAATTTCCTGACTCACTGTCACCTGCCTTCGTCTACTGCGCAGAGCCCCATTTCTTTGTCAAAGAAGTGTTAGAATCCTCACGAGGTGAATGTGGGAGGGGCAGGCTTCTCACTGCTTGGATTAAATGAAGATTTAATACTCACTTCTTGCTTAATTTGCAAGATTTGGATGCCTCCACACGTTCCTCATGTTCTCAGAGAACAGGAGCTCACACAGGATTTCTCCCCTTCCTCCCCGCCGGGGCTGCACATGCTCCAGGGCCTTGCAGAGAAAGGGGTTGAGAGGCTCCTGGTAAAGGAGCGAGCCCCTTGTGCAAGAAAGCGGGCCCCATCCAGTCGGGCTGGAAGTAATGTCCTGCTACTCCTCAGCCCAGTTATAAACGGCAGCTGCTCTCCGTGTAGGGCTGGAAAGCAATTTCTCTCTGTGCCTATGTAACTGCAATAAACTTTTATAAGCCTGTTACATGATCTGAACAAACCAGCACAGTTTCTCCAACAAGAGCAGAATTCTTTGCAGGTTTGAACCCTCACCCACACACCCTTCTCAGAGAAGAAAAGGAGGCTCAGCTGCTACCTTTTTATAGTTTAGAGCTGGCCTTTCCAAAGACTTGGGAAAAACCTCTACTCTTTCAGGGCATCCGACAGCGCCATTTGGCTCTCAAGAGGAAACACTGTTTCAAACACAGAACTTGTGCACGCATAAATCATTTCTGGAAGGACATAGAAGAAATGCGCCCGGGTGGCTCCATCGGTTGAGGGTCCGACCCTTGATCCTGTCCCAGGTCATGATCTCACAGTGTGGATTTGAGCCCCACGTCTGGCTCTGTGCTGACAGCACTGGAGCCTGCTTCGGGTTCTCTCTCTCCCTCCCTCTCTCTCTCTGCCTTTCCCCATTGCTGCTCTCTCTTTCCCTGTCTCTCTCTCAAAATAAATAAACATGGGGAAAAAAAAGTCATGGCTAACTGGTTGCCTTGAGAAAAAGAAATTGGGAGGCTGGATTTAGTGTTCACTGTAATCTTTTTAGAATAGCTAAACAGTTCTCTTTTTTATCATATGTACGCATTCTCTCATCTAATTAAATTACACTGACATGCCTCTCCATTTTCTCAGATTACACAATACCACGTTGACACCCATCTTCATACCACTTATCTCTCCCGATGAGTATTCCCCGACACAAGTGTTGACTCACTTTGCTAGAAATAAAACAGAAATGAAGAAATAAGAACTATTGCTATGCCTTGCGCCAGAAATTGAAGACGAATAAGAAAAGCAAAGCTCTGGCTGCAAGCCCTAATACGGCCGTGACAAAGGAGAGGAAAAGTGTGGGTCTCTTGGCTTTTCGTCGTGTGCCCTCCTGGACAACACCTCCTCCCTTCCGACCATTCCCTCTCCTGCCCTGCTGAGAAGTTTCTCCTCTTCTTTGGTCCACCTCCCACTTTTTCTGCTTACTCCTTTTTAAAAAATTTGCTCTCAAAAATCCCAAAAGTAACACATTCTCACCACAGTGATACAAAAGGAAGATACATGATGAAAAATCATAACTGTCCATCCCCTCCCAAATGGTTTTGTGTCTGTTATTCCACAATGTTCTCCCCACGCAGATCTATGTTCAGATGGCTTTTGCTACTATTTTTTGTACCAAAAAAACAAGACTTAAATGAGCATACATACCACTTCTTAACTTCTTCCTTTCACTTATTTATCTATTGGGGACAAGCCACCCAGATCAATAAATGTGGATCTAACTCACTCTTTTAATAGCTGCATAATATTCTACAGAATGGGTATGACATAATTTGTTCAATTTGAAATAATTGAAATAATACTGAAATGTATTGGATCTGTCCACCTCTTAAATGGATTCACTGTTCAAGTTTCTTCCCTGGATCACTTGTCGTCTTTAAAATTGATAATGCACATGGGGCATTAACTGATACCAGATGCTGGCATAAACAAGCCCCATGAGCTGAAGTCTCACAATAATCCCATAGGACATAGTACTTGACCGGAAGCCAGCACAGCCCCATTTTCACACTGTTGCCGTGCAATCAACCTAGAGTCTGTGGTCACTGTCTTAAAGGTTAGCCTGGTATTTACAACCTGGAGACAGATCATTTGACTAGGAGTTCCACAGGTACCCCTATCTTGAGGTGTTCCTGTCTTTGCCTCTCTGATCCCCACACCTATGCTCATCCTGTGCCTCACCTTTGGCAATTCGCCCTCGAACAAGGCACTGATGACATGAGTGAAAAGTACCCACCTTTTCAGAGTGAATGGCAGACAGAGACCCCTAACTCTGGGGTTCATGACTATCTTCTCTGTTTTCATGTGCACACAGAGGCTGACGCTATACTAGAAAGGTAGGTAAGGCATTAAATTCCTCTAAGATCTACGTGAAAGGAGACCTTGCATACCCTATTCTAAATCACACTAACAATATGCTTACTACCCCTATATTCAGCAGGAACAAAATTCAATTAAAGCCCATAACTGATCTGGAAGAGGTAATATGAACACCTCTTACCACAACTCATATTAGTTTAACCCATTTCTACCTAAGATACTTCTGGTTTTGTAAAAGAAGAAGAATGTAACAAGTCAACTGGATATTGGTTCAAGACTATAGAATAAAAAATTACATGTATGGGGGCGCCTGGGTGGCTCAGTTGGTTAAATGTCTGACTCCTGATTTCAGCTGAAGTCATGATCTCACGGTATGTGAGATCGAGCCCTGCATCAGGCTCTGTGCTGACAGCATGGAGCCTGTTTGGGATTCTCTCTGTCTGCCTCTCTCTTTCTCTCAAAATAAATAAACATTTTTTAAAAACGTTGTTTAAAAATTACATGGATGGCTTATCATTGCTCAGAAATCAGTGACTGTGACAAGAGAGCCAGGATAAACAGTATCATACCACTAATATTTCCTTCTTTGACAAGTAAACTACATTGGAAGATCCAGATGGTCTTCAAAAATCTGAAAGCCTTTTTTATGCAAAATTTGTGCTGTTCCACTTTATTCCTTAAAGGTGATCTAGAACCAGGGAACAGAAGATACAATGAGACAGTGTTTGAGCCAATATAAAGGTGAAATTTCCAATCATTCTATGTGCCTAAAAGTGGAGGGAATAAGTTACCCTCTGTTTAGAGGTATAGGAAAAAAAGACCACTCAGCAGGCTGTTAGGCATTCATGCTTTGAAAGAGAAGGGTGTAGCGTGCTTGGATGGCTCAGTCAGTTAAGCCCCCAACTGTTGATTTCGGCTCAGGTCATAATCTCATGTTTCATGAGTTCAAGCCCCAAGTCAGGCTCCACACTGACAACACAGAGACTGCTCGGGATTTTCTCTTTCCCTCTCTCTCTGCCCCTCCCCGCTTCGTGCTCACTTGCTCTCTCTCTCCAAATAAATAAATAAATTGAGAGAGAGAGAGAGAGAGAGAGAGAGAGAGAGAAGGGTATTATGTAACTTTGAACTCTCTTCCAACCCTGACTCCAGAATTTTAACAGTGGGACGTGGGATAGGTAACTTTTGATGCAAGTATCGAACATGGTGTAGAATGGTGATTTTGTATGTGAAAGAGGTCAGAATGGGTATTCTGGAGGCAGGAGGAGCCGTGCCAAGGGAGGAAGGAGAAGTGAAAGGCCACACAAGCTGCCACCTCCCCACTGTGTGCACCATGCACACACCTCCAGAACCAGATCATTCAGTGATGTCATCCTCTAGGGGGTGGGGAAGGTTGCCCATCAGTTTTCACTCACTTCTCTTTGCAACTAAACCCAGAAATTCATCGATTTTCTGAGGGTCTGAGTGTTTTTGTTAAGTGCTAACAGGGCACCTGCACTGAGCTATATTTCTGCCCAGGAAGTTTGCTAGTAAGTTTAGAAGTTTACTTAACAAGTTAAGTAAAATTACTTTTAAGTAAAATTTGGCATCTGCAAGACAATGGAAAAAAAATCCCACCTTCAGGCAGATGCTGTAGACTGTCTATCAAAAGGAAAACTCTAACACCATGTTCCGCTCAGCTATTTATCTTGCCAGGCTTAAGAACTGGGATCTAGGAGAAGGATTTTTGTCTTAACACATCTGAAAACAACTCCACGACTGACATACATGGCTCTGTGAACCCAAAGAATGGTGATGAAGGCATCTAATCCTTAACTGTTCGCTCACATCAGTCCACTATGTTTTCAATTCCAGCAGGTGCCGCCCTCCTTGGGGCCGAAATCATTTCCAGGTAGATTGTGCACTATTAAGGCAAGCGGCTGCAGAGCAACTTGCTTATTGTAACAGAAAACATTAAAAAAAAAAACTGAACATGTGTGTGAATGAATGACTGTATGGGCTGATGTTTACGTGCCCTTTCTCTGCAATTCATGTTGAAGCCCTGACCTTCCCGTGTGATGGTATTTGGAGATGAGGCCTTTGGGAAGTAGTTGGAGTTAGATGAGGCCATGAGGATGGGACCCTCATGATGGAATATGTGCCCTTGTAAGAAGAGACAACTGGAGAGCTTGTCTCTTCTCTCTCTCTTGTGTCATGTAAGGGAACAGCAAGAAGGTGGCCATCTGCAAACTGGGAGGAGAGCCCTCACTGGAAATAAAATTGGCTGGCACCTTGATTTTGGATTTTGCAGCCTCTAGAATGTAAGAAAGAAGATTCTGTTGTTTAAGTCACTTGGTCTATGGTACTTGTTACAGCAGCCTGACCAGCCTAAGACAATGACTAGGACTTCACTAGAACTAGGATTCATGGATTAGGAGTGATCACAGCCTGATGGTCAAGGTTTGACAGAACTTAACTGGTACAATAGCAGGTTACCTATTTCTGACATTATCATGTTGAAAAACTCATATTAGGGTATATTCAATCTCACATGTGATATCCCTTCGAAAATATCATTTTTAAATATCAAAACCACAATATTTATTCAATACAGAACATTTGAAAACTATTAAAAAGACAATAAAAACACCTACGTTACCTTAGATACTCAAACAACCACGGCTGACATACCAATGTTTATCCTCCTAGAACTATTTTCCCTATTGAGAGTAAAACTGACTGAGAGAACAAAGTCTTCCCCTCAGTGGTTTCTTCTGACCACAACCACCACTGTACTCATTGAGACATCTTAAAAAACTCCATCTCTTACACTCAGAAGGATGTTGCTGAGAAGTGACTTTACTTTCAGGATCCTAATGTGGATATTCACATCCTATAATAACCATGTGAAATCAGCAGCGGTAGCCTATGGAGGTGGTTAGGAATTAACTGAAAGGGGTGTCAGGAAACCTTCTGGGTTGATGGAAATGTTCTATATATTACTTTGAGTGTTGATTACATATTTGTGTCCACCTGTCAAAATGCATCAAACTGTATAAGACTTAAGTATGGGGAAAGCAAAGTATGGGGAAAAGCAAACTGGAAAGATGACACCAATACCCAACACCAGAAACATGTGCTTTGATATATTTTTCCACGGAATGTTCAAAAAAGCAAGTATTACTGAGCTGGATGGCTTCATGTGCACCCCTGTTTAATCCTAACAACTACCCTCAGATGTGCATTTCTAGGATCTTCATTTTATCAGTGATGAAGCTGAGGCATAGAGGGATTAAGTAACTTGCTCAAAATTCCACAGCGGGGAAGTTGCAAAGCAAAACTGGAAGCCAAGGCCTTGCAATCCTGGAAAAAAAAAAAGTTGTAACAATGTGCATGGCTTCTGACTCAGCAGTATCTCCAAGGAATGTGGTTCCAGGGAAAGAATTGAAGACTGATCCAAGAGATGTGTATAAGAATATAAACACATCATTTATTGGAATGCCTGGGTGGGTCAGTCGGTTCATTGTCTGACTCTTGATTTAGGGTTAGGTTGTGATTTCGCGTTTGTGAGTTCGAGTCCCATGCTAGGCTGTGCTGCACTCATGGCATGGAGCCTGCTTGGAATTCTCTCTCTCTGCTCCTTCCCCACTCGTGCTGACTTGCGTGCTCTCTCTCTCTTAAGATGAATAAATTAATTAAAAAAAACCCCATGATTATTAATAATACTGAATCAAGTTAAATGGAGTGTAAATTAAGTAGGCCCACGTGATAAACCACCTACATCACTTCAGTCACATCATATTAGCTTGAAAGAGAATGTAGACAACTTTCACGGTAGGGGAAAATGGTTATGATATATTAATAAAAATAATCAGGTTGAAAATGTTTACATGGTGTGACTTCAACTTTGTTTCTTTTTTAAAAAAAATACATTTAAAACCTTTAAGAAAATATGTCAAAAGAAAAATGGTTATCTTTCAGTAGTAGGAGTATAGGTTATTCATTTTTATCTTTTATATATTTTCAGCAGTTACTATGTGTTACTTCTATAATTAGAAAGGCAAGAATAAATTTTATTTTAAAAATTTAAAACACGGGGAAAATCATTGCTCTCATTGATGAGTATATACCCCCATGAAGATGATGTGTGTGTGTGTGTGTGTGTGTGTGTGTGTATGTTTTTATGAGAGGAAGAGTTTGGTAGAGCCTAGTTTGAAGATAGCCCCTTAATAACCTCAGGGTGTTAGCATTATTCAATAACTTACACCTAACTGTAAAAAAGTGACATCACCAGGCTTTCTCCCTCAGTCATTATGTGCAAAATATATATGGTTGGCTTAAAAAACTTAAAATCAATGTCCAATTTATAAAAAGACCTTGAAAAAATTACCTTTGCTTTTAGCAGGAAGGCATAAAAATTGAGATCAATAAACACTGAAGTCCTCTGAATACAGCGGACAGATCTAACGTAACTCTGAGAGGGATTAGCACCACCTTAAGCAAAAAGGTATACAACTAGGAGCACCTGGGTGGCTCAATCCGCCTCAGCTCAGGTCATGATCTCGCGGTTTTGTGGGTTTGAGCCCCGCATCGGCCTCTGTGCTGACAGCTCAGAGCCTGGAGCCTGCTTCGGATTCTGTGTCTCCCTCTCTCTCTGCCCCCCACCTCTCAAAAATGAATAAACATTAAAAACAATTAAAAAAGTATACAACTTGAATGTGTCACAAGTGCTGTGGCTCCATGCCATCAAGTGTAGAGCCGTGGTTGAAGAATCATCGCAGAGACCAGCACTGTTTTTCCAACTTGTCTACTGCATGGCTCCTTTTTCAAGAACATGTGAAGAAACACAAAGCCTTTTCCTATGCAATAACTTTCATTTGAGAATTACAATTGCAAGGAAGAATTGTGTCCTTATAACCGGTGAAAGAATTATTTATATTGTTAACCGAAATGAAAATCCAAATTTAAACATTCTTCGAGAATTAGAATTATCATTTGAAAACTTCTAGTATGGATGCTCAACTGTTCTTTTAAGTAGAGCAATTTCTCAGAAGGCTTTCATTTATGAAAAAGCATGACCTTGAATTCTGAGCAAATCATGGGTTTAGATTAGTGTAATGCTGGTCACAGACAATGGGTTAGACAGGCATGCTCCCTGCCTTCATGAAGTGGCCCGTATGAAGAGACACACGGGCCAGAAAAAGTGTGAGGGGAAGGGTATTACAGGATGTCACAGGAGCAGACAGGATAGGCACCGAACCTAGCTCATGGGTTAGGGGGCAGGGAGTCTAGAAAAGTCTCCCAGTGGAGGTGACACCTAGCTGAGACTGCACAGGTTAGCAGGAGTTAGCCTGGCAGAGAGAACACAAAGCATCCCATGCACTGTTGGTTGAGGAAACTTGGCATCTTCGTGGATTCAAACCTGAGGTAGGATTGTAGAGTTCCCCCACATACTGTGTGACCCCGAACAAGTTATTTTACTTCCCAGAGCCTCAAGTTTCCTTATGTGGAAAGTAGGGATAGTACCATTTACCTTGGAGAGATGTCCCAAGAAGCTGAAATTAACTAAGTAGGACTCCTCACAGAGACATTTATCCTTAGAGATACATGCTAAGTACATGTGGCCATTATTCTGTATCACAGAAACTCCAGCCCACTATTCTCTTTGCCACTCTTTCAGCATGCTCCCCTCCCAAAAGCTTTGTCACCTTGCCATTCCTTCTGTCTAGAATGTTCTTCCCCCAGATATTCACATAGACCTTGCTTCCTCATGTCCTTATGTCTCTGCTCATCTGCTTAAATGTCCCACCCTCCCTGAACTTGATCTTCCCCTTACACAGCTTTTTGCTCCATAGAATTCATCGCCCCAACATGCCATATATCCACTTTTTGTTTATCTGACTACCTGTGCTAGAATTTAAGTTCCTTGAGGGTACAGGGTTTTGTCTCATTTGTTTCCAGAGCTTAGCACAGTGCCTGGCACACAGTAGGTTCTCCACACATATGTGTTAAAGAAATGAATAAATACGCCAAGTTTGAGGGCATGCCTTTCTTTAGTCTTCTTTAACTCTCTTGGGACCTGACATAAAGCTTTGCATTAAGCAGGCATTTCATAAGCATTTGCTGAACTGTACAACTGAACCACTTTTTACAAATGTTCATCTGATACCTAAAGACCAACTGACTGTATTTCTATGGCTTAGCAAATAAATCCAAGATTGTGTTTAATTACAGTGAAGCAGTAAGCTGCTTGCTCTATCAATCTGGTGGGGAGAAGAACAAAACTGGTGGTTTGATTTCATCAGTGAGTGGAATCAATTAACACATTTATCAACTAGTTCCAAATAACCACAGCTCTTGCTGATACAAAAGGTCAAATGCTGATGAGGTATGCCAGGATCAGTATCCTGATTGAATAAGGACAGAAAGTAAAATACAGAAACAAAATGTTTCAGGGCTGAAATTTCTTTCAGCCATTAATCTGGGTCCTTTGAGAAACCACACTGACTAAACTGTCAGGATATGCACCGCATATGGTCCAAAAAAGTTCTGGAACCTCCCCTCAAATGAAAAACCAAAAATCTGCTTCAGTACTGGAAAAGTTAAGTCCCAAATGAGTTCAATTGCTCCCTCCATACATTACAGAGTTAAAATTTAAACAAAATGCAAAAGTAGAGTGTTCAAATTTTACAATCTGTACCATATGCTCCAGGGTTTCATAAGGAAACTATCTTAAAGATTTACGATTAGTATGTGGTAAGTATAGTAACTATATACAATTTCAAAATATTGTTAAAATGCAAAGAAAATAATTTCGTTTGAAAGGAAAACACAATCAAATTTAGTTTACAATCAAATTTAGTTTACTATAAAAAGATTGGTCTTCAGAAGGTTGATATTTACAAGCTAAAACTCCAATTTCTGTAAAGAATTCCCCATTCCCGAGGAAGCATCTTGAGGATAACTTCAGTTCAAGCCCATGCTACAAAGAAAATCCAAATCAGCTGATAACATGTATGCAACGAATAACCTTTTTTTAAAAAGTTTATTTATTTATTTAGAGACACAGTGGGGTAGGGGCAGAGAGAGACAGACAGACAGACAGAACCCCAAGCAGGCTCCACACTGACAACCCCTGATGCAGGGCTCCAACTCATAAACCCTGAGAACATGACCAGAGCTGAAATCAAGAGTCAGAGGCTTGACTGAGCCACTGGGTACCCCAAAGAATAACCTCTTATATTGACATGGCATGTTTCAAAGAACTTTCACATTTCACTTTCACCTGATTTGAGCTTCAACAATACCCTGTAGAGAAGCCACATCAATGTACAGATGGGCAAACAATCTCAGGGCATTCTGAAACCTGCCCACACCCCCAGAACCAGCATGAAGCAGGGCTGGGTCCAACACCAAGACCTTCTGAAAACCATGCCCAGGATTCTTTCAGTTGAAAGAATATGTAAGTGATCTTCTACTATTCTTTTATAGCATTGTAATTTAAATGGATTTGCACTTTGGGGGACACTCTAAATGATGCAATATACCAAAAAAAAAGTTTTTTTTAAGCCCTAGAGCCAAATTTAGGCACATTTCTAATGGGGTCCAGTTTCGTAGGGTTCTGTCCTTGGCTCACAGTTCTACTTAAGACACTCTTGTCCGGTGATCTCATCCAGTCCCCATGCTCTGAACTGATAGCTATGTCCTGATGACTTCTAAATATGTGTTCCAGTCTATCTTTTTCACTGAGCTTCAGACTCATATCCACCTTCCCATTGCACATCTCCACTGGAATGTGTCTCAGGTGCCTGACATACTATGTTTCTACATCTCGTCATCTTCCTCTTCCATCTAGAAGGCTTCCTGGGCTCATTAGCTGGGCTCCCAGCTAATGGTACCATCGTCTATCCAATCTTCTAACTAAACACCTAGGAATGACTCCACGTTGCTCCCTCATCCCCTGGACCCACCCAGTCACTAAGTCCTGTCCGTTGTACATCTCTTAAACTTATGCCCTTCTCCTCAGCCCAACTAGCATCTTAGTCCAGGTCCTCATTATCTTCCTACCTGGAACACTGCAATGGTCACAAATTGAACCTCCCCCTGCTACCTACATGTATGTGTCTGCATGCTCCCTCCCACACATAAATATGAAATATAAATCCACTCATGTCATGCAAGCTGCTGGAAATTCTTCAAAAACTCTTCTTCACCTGTTACAGAAAAACCAAATTCCCTGGCATGGAATTTGTATCTGACACTGCGAGTTTCCTATCAAATAACTATCCTGCCCCTCTTTCCTTAGTAAGAAAACCCTGATTTGTCGCTAGAACATGGCCGCATAATAACTTCCTAGCCTTCACTACAACTAACTGCAGTCAAGGGACCAAGTTCTGGCAATTTCCACGGTAAGTATTGTGTGGAATTTCAGGCTCCCTAAAGGGAACTAACTCAGCTGGGAGAAGTACCCTTTGCCCATCTGGAATACAGAGATGATTCCTGAAGCTTTAGCAAACATATTAGACCACAGAGTGACCCTGAAGATGGCTGAACAAAAAAGATAGAAATCTGAGTCCCAAATGACTCCATGGAGCTTTCATGAGCTGGACTGCCCACTTCCAGACTTTTTACAGGAGAGAGAACTACATTTCTATCTAGCTTAAGCCACCATCATATTCCATTTCCTATTACAGGCAATGGCCCCAAATCCTAAGTGATAGAGAATTCAAACATCTCAAGAATGTTAAGCCTTTCATAGCTTCATTTCTGCCAAACCCTCTAGCCTTATCTTCCACCATAGCTCAAACTGTAAGTTCCAAAATTCTTGTAGTTTTCCACTCTACACACACACTCACCAGGAGCTTTCATACTTCTCAACTTTTGCTCAAGCTTGCCCCCTACCTAAACACCCTCCTTATTTTTGTTCAGGTTTTAACTTTTTATCACTTCCTACAGAAAGTCTGTCTAAACCTCCATGTTAGGCTAAGTGGCCATTCTCTTTGCTCCCATAATATGCTGGGAATACTCCAATTTTGGAATCCATCTGCCATTATGTATTTATGGGCCATCTCTCCCAACCCACAGATAGAGCCTCAAAGGGCAGACACCACATCTATTCATTTTGTATTTATATCTCCTAATAAAAGTAAGAGCTCAGGAAATATATTCTGAGGTCAACTGCATTTTCCTCACTGAAATGGAGTGAACAGTATCGAATACCTCCACATGTCCTGATTAGCTCTCCGTGTCAGTAGTAAGTTAAAGATTGAAACAAAATGGTAATTTTTTTCCCCCTGAGATGGAAAATAAATTACAGGTGAGCCATCTTAAGAAAACATCCATTCTGAGAAGCAATCTACTGTTTGGATGTTTCAGACCTGAATTTCCTCATGTATAAAAGAGAACTTGGCACTAGGCAATCTTGGAGGCCTCATCTGGCTCTAATATTTTTATAATTCCATTGTTGAACATAAACACATAGAACCGGACACAAGGAGCCCACTGTGAATGGATCGCTCCTCCAGCAATTGGCAGCATGACCAGACTTACCTAACTTTTAAATAAATTACTTACAAAGAGTGTCTAATAAAATCGTGAAGTCATCAGATGACAGTGAACGCTCTAGGATAATGAAATGCCTATTGTGGGAGAATATGCCTCCTAGACTTCAAACACACTGGCCACCTATAGAGCCCTTGAACTTGCCATGCTTCTTCCTGATGTCTGGAACTTGCATTTGCTATTCCTTCTGTTTTAAATGGTATTTCCATCCCTCTTCACTGGTCACCTCAGCTCAAGAGTGACTTCCTTAGAAAACTCTTCTGTCTCTCCCTGACCAGCCTGAATCACTGTATTAAAAGTTCTCACTCATTGCAGTGCATTCCTGTTCTTCGTGGCACTGGTCACAGTTGTGATTTTCTACTAGTATGGCCATCTGATTGATGTCTTTCTCCCTCACTATACCATACTCTCCATAAGGGAATATTTTGTTTTTGCTCATTATTATGCTTGTATCCTTGGCAGAAAGTTGATGCTCAATAAACACCTGCTAAATATCTCCAAAGGCTGTGTGAGGGAGGAGAAAAGTAGACAAGTTTCATTGGGGGGGAATGTCCAGCTATTCTAATAAGCTGGAAATCCTTTGAGCTCTCCATCACATCTTTGAAAGGGGACCATGAAGTCACTTTCTGGTGACCGTGGAAGGCACTGAATGAGGCCTCCATTTGACAGAGCAATCATGACAAGCTAAGAGAAGAGGCAGGAATGTGACTACATAGTTTGGAGTTTTAGTAACAATTCTAAGAAGGGTTCATAGTCAAAATCTGTATTGAGAGTCCCATGGTTGGCACATCCTGAAGAAACAAGGACTCTCATGAAAATGACAAATGACAATTTGTAGTTTTCCTTGCAACAAACAGATCAAGAAAGACTAGACCTACTTCTCGGAACAGAAGGAATGATGTTATCCAATGACAAAGGGAACACAGAGCTTCTAAATTTGGTTTTCATCTTTATCTACAGAGAAGTTTTTTCTCACTAGAATGAGTACAATAAATATAAATATGGAAATGAATTCCAATACAGGTGAGGTAACAGTAAGGGCCCAAAATTCCAGACTCAAATGAAAGACATTTGAGGACCTTGAAATTCTGTCAATAAGAAACACTTAGGAGTGAGAAGGTCCCAGGAGATGGGAATCTAACAGATGTTACAAGATTTTCAAGAGGGGGGAAGAGGTAGATATCAGAGAACAATGACTCAAGCAGGTGACCTTCATTACTGACCCAAATACAAATTGATTTGGAAACAGATTAACTGTCAATTCTTAGACATAGAAGCAATGCTCACAGTGGAGGGCTCCCCAAGCAAAACTATGCTTAGCTAATTTCAAATCACACAGGTATGTGAAGTCAGCAAGGTACCTGACAGTCCCGTATGACATCCTTGAGAAACAAGAGTCAGATGCTATTAGAGACTAATATTCACACAGAACTGTTTTCAAAGACTAGCTTAACAGACCTTATCTCGGAGGGAGATTGTTAATCTTCCCAAATTCTGAATTTTAAAAAAAGTCAAATTAGGTAGAGACTGTTCTCTCGATTTGAGGAGAAATCAAAGTTGATTTTCTTTAAAAGTTAATGTGCTACATGTTAAAAGACATTATTTCAGGTCTGGCAGTCAGCCTCTGTGGGTCAGTTCCACACCTGGACAATGGGACAGGACAGCAAATTTCCATGGTAAGCACTTGGGGCATTAGGAGTAAACACTGATTACCAGGCACACAGCAAGCCAAGAACTGCATAGGGTACAGGGTGGTCTGACTCATGGGTTCACAGTGTGTATTAAAATGCACTGTGTTCAGGTGTTAAGACAGTAAGGAGGAATCAAAAGTTAAATTGTGCCCTTCCATAAAGGTTTCTCACTAAACATATTTTAGATACATCCTATGCTTTGTCAAAAACAGCAACTCCAATGTGTGCTAGCTGGCTTTAAGAGTTTGGGGTTGAAATGTCAAGGGCGCCTGAGTTTCCCTTTAAAATAGGTTATGAAACATGATTGAAAATGGGGCTGTAATGCTGGAGGGCAGGTAAATGGGATGCGTGCCCTTTTGTCTTCCTAACTTTTCTGTAGGACTTGACTCTGAAAAAAAGTCAATGGCCTTGTAAATTATTCATGAGCTCTATCTGGGCTCCCAATCAGCCAACAAGCCCAGGACAAAGGAATGAATAGTCTTTTTTTCCCTTTAGCAAAGTGGCTCATTGACTGCTTACTTCCCAGCCCTTTCTTCTTGGTCTCTGGGCCGTGGCAGCCCCAGACCTTCTAACCAAACGCGAAGGCACAACCCCTGTTCTTGCTGTATCTCCAGGGAACTGGACTTCTGTTCCTCCAAGAAATGCAAGTGAACACGTCTGAAAATCAGGGTCAAGCGGAAAAGCACAGAAATGTAACTGGCCTTTCTCCTCTCACACAAGGCACAGTTGGCTAAGAGACAGAAGAAAGTCAAGTCATAGGGAGCCAGCCTATGGACCTTCCAAAGTCCTATTGGCAATGATTTGCAACAAACTGAAAAATAAAAACCTTTCCTAACAATAAACAACAGCCCCTCTACAGGCATCTCTCAGAGATATTTACAGGTTCAGTTCCAGAATGAACTGTCTGAAATGAGTCAATACGTTTTTTGGTTTCCCAGTGCATATAAAAGTTATGTTTACACTGTAATCTATTAAAATTGTGGGATAGCATTATGTCTAAAAAACAATCTTAATTTTAAAATATGTTCTTGATGGAGTGACTGGGTGGCTCAGTCGGTTAAGTGTGCGACTCCTGATTTCGGTTCAGGTCATGATCTCATGGTTTTGTGAGTTCCAGCCCTGCGCTGGGTTCTGCATCGACTGCAGGGAACCTGCTTGGGATTCTCCCTCTCTCTCTCTCCGCCCCTCCCCGTTCCCACTCTCTCTCTTTCAAAATAGATACATAAATTTTAAAAAATAAAATAACATAAAAGTATGATATGTTTAAAAAATACCTTATTGCTAAAAAATGCTAACCATCGTCTGAGCTTTGAGGAAGTTGTAATGTTTTTGCTGGTGGGCAGTCTCACCTCCATGTTGATGGCTGTTGACTCATCAGAGTAGTGGTTGCTGATGGCTTAGGTGGCTGTGAAAATTTCTTAAAATAAGGTAACAACGGAGTTTGCCACGTTGATTAATTTTTTTTTTTCATGAACAATTTCTGTCGCATGTGGTGCTATTTGATAGCATTTTACCCACAACACGGCTTCTTCCAAAATTGGAGTCAAACTTGTCAAACCCTACCACTGCTGTATCAACTAAGTTTATAGTATATTCTAAATGCTTTGCTGTCATTTCAATAATCTTCACAGCATCTTCACCAGGAGTAGATTCCATCTCAAAAAACCACTTTGTTTGCTCAGCCATAATAAACAACTCCTCATCCATCCAAGTTTTATTACCAGATTGCAGCAATTCAGTCCCCTCTTCAGGGTCCACTTCTAATTTTAGTTCTCATGCTATTTCCACTACATCTGCAGTGACTTCCTCTATGAAGTCTCCAAGCCTCGAAGTCATCCATGAGGGTTGGAATCCACTCCTTCCAAACTCCTGTTCATGTTGATATTTTGACCTCTTCCCACGAATCAAGAATGTTCTTAATTGCATCTAGAATGGTGAATCCTTTCCAGAAGGTTTCCAATTTACTTTGCCCAGATCCATTAGAGGAGTCACTAGCCATAGCAGCTATGGCCTTATGGAATGTATTTTTTAATAATAAGAATTGAAAGTCAAAATGACCTTGATCCATGGGCTACAGAACGGATGCCGTGTTATCAGACATGCAAACAACATTCATCTCGTCCCTCTCCACCAGAGCTCCTGGGTGACCAGGTACATTGCCAGAGCAGTACTATTTTGAAAGGAACCTTTTTCTCTGAGCAGCAGGTCTCAAAAGTGGGTTTAAAATATTCAGTAAACCATGTTGTAAACAGATGTGCTGTCATCCAGGCTCTGTCATTGCATTTATAGAACACAGGCACAGTAGATTTAACATAATTCTCAAAGGTCTGAGGATTTTTGGAATAGTCAATGAGCACTGGCTTCAACTTAAAGTCATCAGTTGCACTGGCTCCTAACAAAGCCTGTCCTTTGAGGCTTTGAGGCCAGGCATGCGCTTCTCCTCTTTAGCAATGAAAGTCCTAGATAATATCTTTTTCCCATGTGAGGCTGTTTCATCTACATTGAAAATCTGTGCTCTCGTGTAGCCACCTTCATTAATTATCTTAACTAGAGCTTCTGGATAACTCACTACATCTTCTACATCAGCACTTGGGGCTTCACCTTGTACTTTGATGTCTATGGAGATGGCTTCTTTCCCTTAACCTCATGAACCACCCTCTGCTAGCTTCAAATTTCTCTTCTGCAGCTTCCTCGGCTCTGTCAGCCTTCACAGGATTGAAGAGAGGGAGGCCCTTGCTGTGGATCAGGCTTTGGCTTAAGGGAATGTTGTTGCTGTCTCATCTACCCAGACCACTCACATTTTCTCCGTGTCGGCATTAAGGCTGTTTTGGTTACCATTCGTGTGCTCACTGGACTCTAGCACTTTTCCTTTCCTTCAACAACTTTTCCTTTGAATTCACAAGTTGGCTAACTGGTGCAAGAGGCCTAGCTTTCACCCCATCTTGGCTTTCAACGTGCCTTCCTCAGTAAGCGTGATCGTTTCTACCTTGTGATTTAAAGTGAGAGACGTGTGACTCTTCTTTTCACTTGAACACCGA
Organism: Lynx rufus; assembly: GCF_022079265.1. Taxonomy (NCBI): domain Eukaryota; kingdom Metazoa; phylum Chordata; class Mammalia; order Carnivora; family Felidae; genus Lynx; species Lynx rufus. The sequence continues at coordinate 40,306,262 of NW_025814831.1, forward strand.
GAAGCCACATTTAATCACTGGACTAACTTTAATATTGTTGTGTCTCAGGGAATAGGGAGGTCCGAGGAGAGAGAGAGGGATGGTGGAGGGGTTGGTCAACGGAACAGTCAGAAACACATACGACATTTGTGGATTAAGTTTGCCATCTCATATGGCTGCAGTTCATGGAGCCCCAAAACAACTAGAATAGTAACATCAAAGGTCACTGATCACCAAAACAAATACAATAATAATGAAAAAGTGTGAAATGTTCTGAAGATTACCAAAATGTGACACAGAGACACAACGTGAGCAAATATTGTTGAAAAAAAGGCACCGGTAGGCTTGCTCCACACAGGGTTGCCACAAACCACACACACACACATATATGTGATAAAACTGTGATATAGATAGATAGTTATCCACTACATCCACAGTTATCTGTGGAGTACAATAAAGCAAAAGCAAAGCACTATAAAACAAGGTATACCTGTATCTGGATAGGTCAGAGGCAGCATCCATGATATCATTTTGGCTCCCATAAAGGCCATCCTAGGACATGTATGATATATGAGGCTGTCTCATGCACCCAAGTTTCTCCCTGTGCTCTCTGGATGGATCAAATTCATACCCTGTACGACCCAATTGTGCCCTTTACTGTGTGTGAATTCCAAGGACTTGGTTTTCAAAGGCTTATCCTTAAGACTCTGCTCTCAGGCCAGTAACCTGAATGGAATTAAATTATCCTGTGAAATAAATCCACAGGATAAAAATAGCTTTTGAATCTATCCTAATTAAATGTGTTCCCTTCAAAGTCAACCATATCAGTTGGAGCCTGCATATGGGATTCAAGTTGAAGAGTAAATTAAAATAAGTTCTCAAAACTGAACCACAGATGCCAAGAATTTAAATAAAACTTCTCAAGATGTGGGCTGATACAGCTTCACAGAAACGACATCAGGCTATAGTGTCCATCCTCCATAGTTGAAGACAAATGAAACAAGTAGACTGAGAGGCGGTCACATCCCACACAGGAGAGCAAGTCTGCTGGCCTGATGCCAGTGTGATGTGGTCCGCAAGTAAAGCCTCTAAGGGTTCGAGAAAACGAGTTTTGACAACCGTGCTATACTCCACTGCTTCCATCTGAATGTTTGTGTCCCTGACCATCCTTCTCCCCACGCCGACCCAAATTCATACGCTGAAATCCTCACCCCCAAAGGTGATGGTGTTTGCGGGGCCTTTGAGAGGTGCTTAGGTCATGTGGGCGGAACCCTCATGAATGAGGTTAGTGCCTTTATAAAAGAGGCTCCAGAGAGTTCCCTTAACCCCTTCTGCCATGTGAGGACATAGAGAAAAGATAGCTGTCACCAGACACTGAATCTGCTGCCACCTTGATCTTGGACCTCCAGCCTCCAGAACTGTGAGAAATGAATTTCTGTTGTTTAAAAGCCACCCGGCCTGTGGTACTTTGTGAAAGGAGCCCAGAAGAATGAAGACACATGCTCTGCCTCCTTTTCATGAATTAAAGTCGCCCTATCACCAGAAGGGGAATAAGAAGTCCCCTCTTTAGTGGGAGAATGTTCAAGTCTCTCCTGAGGAGGCAGTGTGGCCCAGTGGCTAACGGTATAATTTGAATTGTGGCTTTACTACGAATTAACAGTGTGGTTGCTAAGCCTTTCTAAGACTTGGTTATTCACCTAAATAACACTAATAAGATTGTTATAATAATAGTGCTGGAAGGATGAGGGCAGAAATTCAGGTAAAGACTGACTGTCACAAATGCTCCATGTAGCTCTTGTTGCCATCATTGGTATTAGTCTTTGGATTTACCGAAGTCCCTGTCAAGTTGGGAAGTCATAATTCTTAACAATTAAATGTGGGGAAGACTCTCTCTGGGATGAACAGAGAGCAGATGGATGGATAAGCCACAGAAAGGAGAACAAGAGCAGAGCTTGTGGCCCAGAGTCTGATGCTACCTACCATCAGGAAGATCTCTGAACTCCCTCTGCCACCAGCAACCCCCTCCAATCATGCACTGGGCGGAATTCTGAGACAGGAAAATTGCCATGCTGGAGGCTCCGGGAGAACAGAGAGCCTGATCAAGGAAACTCAAAGCACAGGTCATCTACAGCAACCTGTGGCAGCTGCGCAGCTGAAGAATGAGTGGAGATTCCTGATTCTGTACAAGCGGAAGACTCCCACTGCTGGTATCCAGCCTGGCTCCAAGCTCTTTGCCCACTTCTCTGCCCCACAGCTGAGGCTGAGACAAGGGCCGCATCTAGTTGAGGCTTTAGGGCTCTGCCCTGAGAATTAACATTTCTGTATCGTGCCTGTTATACTTCCTTTGCTTTCTCTCTTCTTTCTGGCATCGTCGATCCATCCTGATGAATTCTTTCCTAGCCTCACTCCTCTCTTCCTGTTTTGACTCTAAGATATTTAAGGATATTCAGTTTTTAAAGTTCTTTCACACTTGCACAGTGATGTCAATACTGTTCTGAGCCCCCAAAAGGAACAGTGTTAGCAAGGCTAATAAATTGCCAGTTTAAATCAGGAAATTCTTTTACTTTGACATTCATGCTCCTCCGATAAAAATGATTTTTTCTCAAAAGGAAACAATTGCATCTCAAGAGAAAGAAGAGTTTATATGGCAACCAAGCTACAAAGTTGTGTAAAGAGGAGGAAAACACTGACCACAGAGAAAAAATTTAAAAATAAACATCGTCTAACACACTCACTGTTACGTTTCCCATCTTACCCAATCTTGCGTCTGAACAAAGTTTCATCTCCTATCCCTTTGCATTTTGAGATCTAACAGTGGCAACCAGATTTTAAGCCCCAAGTATATTATCATCAGAAAATTGTGTGCCATGACGCGGAGTCAACATTCAGGAGGGGCTACAAATGATAAATATCATCAAGCAGGACACTGCTCATCAACAGTTCACCTTTTGGTTGCTTGACTGGCGAGCTGTAACCCCAACTGACCGAGATTCTTATCACAGTAATTTAGGGCAACATTCAGCCACACTCTTCAGTGTAGGTATGGATACTTAAAATGGAATGGAGTGTTTCCAACGTTAACACAGAAAAAGAGAGCAACAATGTGTTCAGCACCTTGCAAGGGCTGGCTCTATGAATTCAGGAATAATCTCAGTGCAACAGTTCAAGCCGATTTTATGAACACCACATGGGGGGCAATTCTGGTTTGCAGGCAATGTGTAACACTAGGTTATTTATTCTAAGGGACACATACCTTTGTAAATTTAATTCTAAAAAGATTTCAATTGATTAACAGGAAAAACAGAAGGGTGGATGAAGCCAGGAGGGCAAACAGTGGATGAATTAGGAGATAGGTTACCAGCGACCAAAACTCACCTGTAGATGATCCCTTTCTCGTGTAGGAACATGAGCGCCGAAATGATTTCTGCAGCATAGAAACGAGCTCGTGCTTCATCAAAACGACGAGACTTTTGAATGTGAAACATCAAGTCGCCCCCATTCACAAACTCCATCACGAAGAACAGGCGATCCTGGATACAAACACAAGAGAGGATCCAACGTGGTGTAACCATTAGCCTAGAATCTGGTCAGCATCATGTTACCTTGGGCGGGGGCGTGGGGAGAAGAGGTCGTCAAGTGGAGGTACTCAGTGGAATATCCTGATGGGGTCAGTGCAAAGCATGAGGGTGTTTGTGGGGGCCGTGGGGGGGCATGTAACACCTGGATCTCCTTTAAGTAATTCCACACAGCCTTGATCTCTGCATTAAACAAAAAGTAGGAAAGTCTCAGGAGCCTTTGGTTCTAGTAGCAGCTCTGCACTTAAACGCCACGTAACCTTGAGTTTAATTTGTTTTGGACGTCAGACGTTAGCAAAGTGAGGATGAGGGCAGGATCCCTAGCCCAATCATGAGGTTTCAGAATGTGGAGGAGAGCAACATAAATGGAAAGGCACATGCCGCTCCTCTGGAACATGCAGGGTTAATTGCAGAATGCAAGGGACACCTACCAGGTCCTCACACTTGGGTAGGGAACACTCACAGAAAGAGGAAAACATTTTAGACAAGCCTGTCAAACAGCAGTCTAACGACAGCCTCAGAGTAGCCTCAGTGTTAGAAATTCCATTCGGGCCATGAGGAAATTCCCGAGTTAGGAGTGGAAAGGTGCAGACTGGTGGGATGCTGGCTCCACTTGGAAGGAGCTCTCAACCTCACAGAGGAAAGGGCCCTCACGGTTCCCCATGCAAGTGCACTAAGTACTGAGCATGTGGTGTGAACACAGTGCCTTGATTAAGACTTTAATAAAAGGAACGTGAAGTCTCAATGAAAAAGCGATGTCTGTAAGACTGACAGTATCGAGTCTTTGTTTCAGGAACCTCTGAGATCAGTGGATTTCCTTACTCCCTCCACTAACATCTACGAAGTCCCTGGGTCGCCAGGCACTGAATGAGGTGCTGGGGATCCAAGAGAGTAGAACAGACATAATGTAGATACAACCTCTACCCATATAGAGTCTGGTAGGGAGACAGACACTGATTTAAAAAAATAAACAAGGAATCATATAAACAAATAAAGTTACAAATTCTGGTAAATACTGTGAAGGAAAAGGGGAGGAAGAGGAGACATCTGGTCATCTGCCTGGGGGTCAGTGGAGGAGTCTCTAAGCGAGTGACATGTAAGCAAAGGTCTACAGGATAACCCCGCAGGGCCAGCCATCATCGTTTTGGGGGCGGGGGGGGGCGGGGGTGGTGGACGTCATTTTGTAGGAAATTGGTTTTTGCCAATTCACAAAGCATGTGTACTGACAACTCATCTTTCCTTGTGGTTTTCAGTGCCCCAGCTTTGTTCACAATGTTACCCCGCATCCACAGCTAAGCAGTGGACACAGCTGTGCGAGTTGTAGCTCACACTCCCAAGTCACCACTGGTTTCATGAGGCCTTCCAGATCAGAACACAGAACTCATGACCTCTTAGTCCTGATTTTAAGTAAGACCTTAATTCAGAGAAAAAAAAAATCCCCTGGGTCTATGAAACTTCTGTTAATGAGAAGTATGAATTTAAGAGTGAAGATGGGGGGAGGTGGGGCGCCTAGGTGAGCATCCAACTCTTGATTTCGCCTCAGGTCAGGATCTCATGGTTATGGTTTTGAGCCCCGCATCAGGCTCTGTGCTGACAGTGTGGAACCTGCTTGGGATTCTCTCTCCCCTGGTCTGTGTGCCTCCGTAGCTTGCAGGCTCGCTCATGCTCTAAATACATATACACATAAACAAACACACAAACAAACAAATATTAAAAAAAAAAAGAGTGCATAAGGAACGACAAGGTTCACACACACAAAAACAAAACCAAACAATAACAAAACAACTCTTGAGGTTGGCCAGTGTAAGTCAATTGAAAGCTAAATACAGTGAGCCATCTGTCTGAGCTAGTGGCCTTCATTTGAGTGTGACTGACAAATGGAGTGGCAGATGTGGTTAGGACAAGCTTTGATGAGCAATGGTGTTCTTTATTTTCCATATGGGAAGGACCCGAGAGCAGGGTAGCAGTGGAGTGGGATGGAGGCTAAGTACGCGACGGAGATACGTCCAAGAGCTGCATCCGCACAGGCCACTGTAATGACAATGCTGTGTCCATTTTGAAGGGGTGGCCAAGGGGGACACGATGAAGACTCAAGTGGTAAAGCCACCCAAACCACCCCTCGACAAGTAGGTAAGTCTTACACATTTTTGTTAACCAGCCTGTTCACCTTCTTCATGGCTGTGACTGGCAGTCACGTGAATTCCAAGAGCTCGAAATACCTGATTACTGGAATTGGGTCAGTAGGTAAGGGGCCACTCCTTAGGCTGCTGAAAGTCAGTGTAGTTGGCAAGAGTTCCTAAGGCAGTAGGCATCAAAAAGATGAGCGTATTGTAAGGGCAATTTCATCCATTTCTAGTTTCCCCCAAATCGTTCTCATATTCTCAAGTCTGAAAAGCCAGAGCAGGGGCTCAGTTCCAAATCTGGGGGAGGAAATACTGCCTTCTTGTCTCTCTCATCTGTTCCTCAGCCCAGCCCTGGAGGTGGGTTCTCAGAAAAAGTAGGACGGTCAGGGGGGTCACACCCACCTGTGATTTGCAACAAGGTCATAAGCCTCAGGAATGCGAAAATAGGGGTTTCTTTTCATTTGGACTTTCATTTTCTTAATGCTTATCTATTTTTAGCATGAGTGGGGGAGTCACAGAGGAAGACACAGAATCCGAAGCAGGTTCCAGGCTCTGAGCTGTCAGTACAGAGCCTGACATGGGGCTTGAACCCACAAATGTGAGATCATGACCTGAGCCAAAGTCAACGCCACCCCGGCGCCCCTCAGAGCTTCACTTCTAACTTCCTGTATGGCACCACCTAGAACAACTCTCATCCCTCAGGCTACTTACAGCTCTTGAAGCAAGCAGGAAGGGGAAACAAGCCAGCCAGATATAATGACAATTTACCAAAAGTAATGGTCCATCCTATCAAAGACCTAAAATAATATCACAAGGTAGGAAAATAAAAATGTGTTCATCAACTCACAGAATGCCTTTGCTGAGAGGAGCCCCTCTGTTTACACGCATATCTCTTCACCCTAATAATGGCCTTTCTGACACCTAAAGTCACCAGGCCATTGAGCTTGTTGGAACAACATCCAAATGAGATACAATCAGCCCTGGTTTGGGTCCCAGGGCTCCATGGGAGTAAAGGGTCTGAGTTCTGGTATGCAGGCTTTATGGTACCTAATAAGGCTTTCAGAGATCTTTTACACTGTTAAGGTTCTCAACCAGAAGGAATGTTTACTGAGCACACGCAATATCAGGTCCTGGGGAGAGACAAAGTATTGTAAAATGAACGCCACCCCACACCTGCTCTCCAGAAGTTCAGAGAAGTGTGGATAGAGCACATCACCCCAGTGTACTCAGAGCAGTGGAGGCACACAGAGGCTGTCGTGGGAACAGATCAGGACACCTGAGCAGCCTGGAGGCTGGGTGGGACGTGGGGAAAGCTTCCAAGAGGAGCTAATTCCCCAGCCTTGAAGGATGAGGAAGCAGGAGTCAGGCTGGAGTGGGGAGGCATCAAGGTATACGAACAGCTGAACTGTCCGGTATGAGGCAGGGGACAATGGCTGCAAAGGGAGACCGTCCCTAAGTGCTGAAGCTTCTGCATGTGGGGCATCACTGGAATATGCTGCTTTCATAATCAAGTGTTGACAGAAGAAGCAAAAGGCTATGGGGTGCCTAGGTGGCTCAGTCGGTCAAGGGTCCGACTCTTGATTTCGGCTCAGGTCCTGATCTTGCAGCTTGTGAGCTCGAGCCCCGCATCGGGCTCTGCACTGACAGTGCGAAGCCTGCTTGGGATTCTCTCTCTCTCATTCTCTCTCTGTCCCCCAGCCCCCCTTGGGCTCTCTCTCTCTCTCAAAATAAATAAACTCAAAAAATTTTTAAAAAAGCAAAAGGCTAGTTAGGGTACTTCCTTTCACCCCATCTTCAGGCCACCGACAGCTGAGAAGTTCAGGGCTATAGTCCTGTTCAGAGAGAGGCTCACTCACCTATTGGTCTCTACAATTAGCGTCTGGGCTAAACCAGGTGGCGGCTATGGTGCTTGGCTGGAAAAAGACTCCGCGAGCAGAACCCGCCACACATGCTAACACATCAGCTACAAACGCAAATCAGCCCTGCTAAATGTTCCTGCCATGGAATGAGTTCCACCAACCCGAGGGGAACCTTTCATACTTAGCGCGTGCCCTTTACAAAGCAGAGTCATGGACGTGACGTTGTGACGGGAGGCAGGAGATCGCCTCTTGCCTAGACTCCACTTGCAGTCTGGGCTGTTGAAGAACTAGTCTCCCTCACCACCCGACAAGCACAAAGTTACACTTTACAAACTCAGCTGTGAAGCAAGTAGAGGAAACATCTGTCGGGCCCCCCGAGTTTAGGGAGGCAGGGTATAATAGATTCAGGTTGCCTGTGAGTCACTTCTGGGGCAGGGAACAGTTTCCAAATCCCGCCTACGGCAGTGACTACAAAAACAACTGTTTCTGTGTTTCAGCCTGTGTAGACAGCCATTCCAGCTTTTCTAAAGTCCAGTCTCCTAGAAACTGAGTCCTGGACACCTGCACAGCTTTCCCTGAGGCCTCTGGCTCCTCTCAGGTAAATTTTGCTCTGATCTGCAAGGTAAGAAACCCAAGGTCCCTGAGACTGGAGACCGGTGTAACCTCAGTTCTAAAGCCAAGTGGCCCAGCCCTTTGTCCCTTGCTCCTCTTTTGTCCCCCATTCAACCAACCACAAATGCAAGTCATTAACACGGGTGAGAAACACCTGGGGGAATAAAAACAACACAGAAATCCCTTTGTCCCACGCCTCCCTTCGGATTAGGAGGCCAAGGAGCTGGTGCCTGGTTAATAACAGAATTCCTGTCATCACCTGCCTGGCTCCATTAACCCGCTGCAGCCTGGCCCAAATCTGTCCTGGCTATCAGTTCAGGGCTGTTACTTCTTAGGGGTCAAAGGGGATAAAAATATCCCCCAAACTGATAGTGGCTGTCAGTATGAGCAGTGTGCATTCCCTAAAGGCCCTCATAAAGATTGTTCTTTAAGAATTAAACTGAGGGGACCGGGGGGCTCAGTCGGTTAAGTGTCTGACTTCGGCTCAGATCACGATCTCAAGGCTCGTGGGTTCAAGCCCCGCATCGGGCTCTGTGCTGGCAGCTCAGGGCCTGGAGCCTGCTTTGGATTCTGTGTCTCCCTCTCTCTCTGCCCCTCCCCCACTCATGCTCTGTCTCTCAAAAATAAATAAAACATTAAAGGAAATAAATGAAAATGAAAATAAAGGAATTAAACTGATAGGCAACTGTATACAGAAAAGTTCGAGACAAAACACTTGGGTCGATGAAAAGTGATATACCAAGATGATAACCTGTGACAAGACAACATCACCTAAGGAGGATGACTCTAGAGGAACCAGGGATGAGATCCCCTGGGGTCACTGTGGTAGGTACCTTTGGAGGTGTCTGTTCAGCTCATTGATCCCTTTCTCAGAGAACTGCCCTGGCATGGTCACAGGGGGCCATGCTAGACACCCTGCAAGCAGCTAACTAGAGCAAGCTGGCCACCCCCTCTCCAGTATCTTTCCCAGAAAATCGGAACTGAGATGGAAAGGTTAATTTAGGCTGTGTGGGGTGCAGGAGCTGAGGAAACGTGAATTAGGAAGCTGAGGTTATCTGTGTTGTGTGACCACGTGACATGTCTTGGTAAAACAGAGTGCTGAAAACATGGCTGGACAGATGGATGGACAGAAGGACAAGAGAAAAGGATGGAACAGAAACATAGAGTGAGGCAGAGGCAAGAGATAAGGGCAAATGAGGGAGCCAAGAAGGAAACCACCTGGGCCCATCATGCCTTTCCACTTCCAGATCCGGAAGAGACACGGACAAAGTTGGCCCTCGGGTTCTGTGAAACACACCCTGTATCTCTACATCTTTATTTTCACTTCTCACTTTTTTGCATGACCTTGGGTAAACCGCTTTCTCTACTTGCTACCAGGAGAATTTTAACTGAAACACACAGCAATTCTTAAGGGGCAGAAGGTTCACTTATTCACAAATCTGGGATAATAACACACACTACAACGACCATGTGCAGATTAAACCAGAATCAAAGTGCCTTGTCAGGGCCAGGCCCAGAAGAGCCTCCACAAGCAGAAACTGTTGTTATTAGTACATCATGCAAACAGGCTAACGTGTACTCTAGGAGGTCCTGCACCCAGTGCCCAAGTCCCTGATGTCACCAAGACAAAGCACAGCGTGGTGGTGAGGGCCCGGGGCCTCTGGAGCCAGGGCGCCTGAGATGCCAAAGCAGCTCCCGCTATGCTGTATTTATTTTCTGTCTCAAAACTCCAATCTGCAAAACGAGGATAATAAGAGGACTGAACTCACAGGTGTACAAGCATTACATGATTTAAGCTAAGAATGTCCAACGGTGCCAGGCACACAGTGAATGTTCACTAAGTGTGAGCAAATATCATCCTCACTATCACTACGGCTTCCACCGTCACGGCCGTCTGCTCCCCGGGCTCTGGCCCCTCTGTGTGGGGGAGGGGGGGCGGGGGGGGGGCGCTGTCCTGGGCAGCGGGCTGCCCTGCATGGATGCAGAGACGGTGCCTCTCAGGCTGGCAAGTAGACAGGAATGAAATGGCAGCCAAAACAGCAATGTGAATGTGAGACAGGAATCTGGAGGGTTTAAGGAGTCAGGAGGACACCCACGCCAGCCGCGGGGGCACTTCTGATACTGCGTGGTCATGACCTTGACCTATTAAGGAGAGCTTTGCTTTCTGGGAAGTGATTACAAAGCAAGAGGTCACAAAACTAGATTTGATAACCAAAACATGCCAACCGAGGGCTTCAGTTCCAGCAAGTTTTCTAAGTTTCTAATAGCAGATGATAATATTCTCTACTTTTTTTAAAAAAAATTTTTTTTCAACGTTTTTTATTTATTTTTGGGACAGAGAGAGACAGAGCATGAATGGGGGAGGGGCAGAGAGAGAGGGAGACACAGAATCGGAAACAGGCTCCAGGCTCTGAGCCATCAGCCCAGAGCCCGACGCGGGGCTCGAACTCCCGGACCACGAGATCGTGACCTGGGTGAAGTCGGACACTTAACCGACTACGCCACCCAGGTGCCCCAGTATTCTCTACTTTAAGAGCTTGATAATCATAACTGATACTGTTGCAAAGCAAATGGACTACTAACATATCAGAGTGGGACTTCTTGTAGTAGCTCTTCTCCCTTTCCATACAGTTGCTTCACTCTTGTCAACAGAGTGAAAAAGATTTTTCTGTTTACAGCAAGAATCCATAGTCTGTACATGTCATCAACAGATATAAATCTTCAGTTGAAGATATATTACAGCGAGGATGCAGATTACCTTTCGGAAATAATTCAAAGAATAGCAACAACATTTACAGTTAATGAATTTAGTGATGGTTTTAAAGCAATGTTAAGCTGAGCGCCACATCTAGACTTACCTAAGTTCTCAGCAATTACTTTGGAATTATTTCTGAAACAATAACACACCAACCCTGTATCAAAAGCTGCAGTGTCACTGACTGGTTGTGGGCATGGAGAAGGAAATCTCCAGTAACAGACAGCATTGTGTTGAATTTCTCATAAGTGCTCCTTGCTTTATGGTTTTGCTCCAACAAAGTCATCCACAGAGGGAATAGGGCATTCAAATCAACAGGAAACAGTTATTGACGTCAAAGAGGTCACAGTGGAAAAGCACCCTCATGAGGAAATCTGATTGCACCATGCCTGAACTGGAAACAACTTAAATTTAACCACATTAAGAATGATTACAAAGGCTTCAAGGAAGAAACAAGGACAGGGAATCTAATGGCTTCCTTTTTTTTTTTTTTTTTTTGGACTTACCATTTTGTGCAGCCCAGAAGATATCAGACATTAATTCAATCACTCAGCAACCCCTCTCTCAAGCCCACAGGCATGATACATCCTGTCTGAGCTCAGGCACTAGTCTTCAGGAAGGTGAAATATGTCTCTAATATAACAAGCCCTTAGCAACCTGCATTTCAAACCTGGAGGGACACTCGACTCTTTCCAAGACCAAGACTTTTCCCAGTTACACTGCCTATCGTCACCTGTAGTGAAACGTGACAAGGCTCACTGACATGTATAACGGACTGGGCTGTGTGAGGCAATCTAACTTGCAGTTCAACACACTGGGAGGCATTTGAACCATAAGATTCATTTTTTTAATGTTTATTTATTTTTGAGAGAGAGAACACGTGCAAGTGAGCAGAGGAGGGGCAGAGGAGAAGTACAGAGGCTCCTAAGTGGGCTCGGCACCGACTGCAGAGAGCCCAATGTGGGGCTTAAATTCATGAACCTCGAGATGACACCCTGAGCTGTTTGGGCGCTTAACCGACTGAGCCACCCAGGTGCCCCTGAGCCAGAATATTCTTAAAGCATAACTAAGCAGTCAACATGACTGGAGACAGAGCAATGTCAGGGCTTAAGTCCTTCCACTTCCTGGCAGAGCCCTCTCTGGTCTGACTTTTACTTGAATGATAGCACTCAGTAATTCCCAAGGGGAGAGGGGACAGTGATCAATATCACAAATACATTCTCTAGTCCAAAATAGCCAAGTGTGTGATTTGCCATTCATGAGAAAATTTATCATAAAATTTTAAACTGCATTGTTTTAAATAGAATTAAATCATCATGTATTTTATACTTTCAAAAAAAAAAAAAATGGTCCACACACATCTTGCCCAGTCTCGTTGGGCTGCACTGGCCTTGTGTGCTTGGTGTTGTTTTCTGTAAAGGACCTGAAACCTCTGAAGGCAGAGCCCGGCTGGAAATGACACATCTCTGCTACCACCAAGCGTAGTGCCTGGACCTGGCACAGGGTAAATAACCCCTTGGAGAGCTAACATGGCAGGAGGCCATTTCTGGTTTCTACGACGATTTAAACTAGAACGTCACAAAAGCTGGAACCCACTGCCAAGATCAGTTCTACCCATTTAGTGTATGTAAGGGCAACGACGTAAACTGCCTTACCTGCAGTTAAAATAGTTCATGGAAGAGCTTGAAATGAGAAGCAGACCTGCTTCACACACCACTTCATTTCCCTTTAAGAATAAAGCTTTGTGGTTTTTTTCTCTGTTTTTAAAAGTAATTACAGGGGCGTCTGGGTGGCTCAGTCGGTTGAGCATCCAGCTCTTGATTTCAGCTCAGGTCATGGTCTCATGGTTCATGGGATCAAACCCCGTATCGGGCTCTGTGTTGACAACAGGGAGACTCCTTGGGATTCTCTCTCTCTCTCTCTCTCTCTCTCTCTCTCTCCCCCACTGTCTCCCTCTCTCTGTCTCCCTCTCTCTCTCTCTCCCTCTCTCTCTCTGCCCCTTCCTGGCTTGTGCACACACTCTCTCTCTCAAAATAAATAAACGTTAAAAGAATAAGCAAAAGTAATTACAGGTTCATAGTTCAAATGTAGTTGTAAAGTAAATACATAGAAAACCGAGGAAAAAAATAAATAAAATGAAAATAAAATCATCTATAATCCTGATACCCAGAGATAGAATCCAAATACAAGGGGAAACAAAACTGTTTGTGGCTTTTAGGATACAAGGAACTGGAGATTTCAGGGCAAACAAGAAATTTAACAAGGGTGTTTTAAATTAGAATTTATTTACCCCTTATGTCCTACTTACCACTCTTTAAAGAACAGAAAAAGAGAACATGAAAAATGTATCTTTCCTTTTCCACTTATATTACATAATATTTCCTGATATACTTAGTCATTGAACTGTGAATTTTTTTAACAGGTGCATACTATTTTCAGTGCTATTTCTCTGAAGTCCTACAATTAGCTGGACCTCTATTTAAGTTAATGGAAATAAGAGGATAGTATGAGTATCTACTTCGGATACTTTATGATAAAGATCATTTTTATTAGCCTGGAAACACAGGCATCTTAGAACAGATTACTGCCAACTGGTCGTAGTGTTTTGATTCTGAATTAAATTCACAAATTTAAATTCTGAACTTTGGTTTACCAAGAAGATATCTTAGGTTATAATTTCCTTTTTTAGAAAAGGTTTCGTCACTTAAAAATATGCACAATAGGATTTTTTTAAATTATTATTTCACATGGTACAACTCTCTGTGTAAAGGTTTTGGTTTAAGCACCAAATAGAAGGTCTATTAAAGATACTTATGGATCTAGGGGTGCCTCAGTGGCTCAGTCAGTTGAGCGTCTGACTCTTGATTCTGGCTTAGGTCATGATTCCAGGGTTATGAGATTGAGCCCCACGCAGGGCTCTGTGCCTGATTGAGCATGGAACCTGCTTAAGATTGTCTCTCCCTGTCCCTCCGCCCCTCTCCCCTGCTCGCTCTCTCTCTCAAAAAAAATAAATAAATAAATAAATAAAATAAAAAACATATTAATGGATTTAGTTTGTACAGAGCTATTGGATAGAGTAAAAATGTCATTTACTTATTTAGATCATTTTTCATGACAGAGGTTCCTAAACTTTGCAGCCTCTTAAAGAAGGCAAGATTTCATCTCTCCATATGATCTGTGGATGAATTAGACATGTCTGCCTCACAAGAGGAGATTCTGGGTTATAGTTGTCTAAATAATCACTCAGAGAAGCAGCAAATCAGGCCAAGAATATTCGGTCTGCCTTGAGAGGATGCCTGGGAATCTGTTAGCCAAGAGTCTGTTCTTGCCTCTGCTCTACAGTCTTGTAGTACCTGCCGAATTTCCACCTGGAATGTGCATTCCATGTGCTATTTTGAGTTTTGTTCCTTCTAGCACAGCCACAGCGCATTCTTCTCTGGCCCTTCATCTGGGGAATGAGATGTGCTCAAGCAAATGACGCCCCCACAGCCCCTTTCCAAACCCCTTCTGCACTATGGGCCACATACTGATCTCTGCTGTCCATGGAGGAAAAAAGACACAGACTTGACTTATATAAAGGTAGGGAGACCAAAGTAACAGAGGCAGAGTCTAATAAGATGGGAAAGCAATCACCAATAGTCTAAGGGTTTAGCCAGGGGAGAGGATATCATGTTGGCCTTGTAGAGAAGCTTCAGTTGGTTACGTGGAGTTCCGATGGGCCCTTTAAAGTTGCGAGGACCGGAGCAGAGACTAAGACGGCAACACCAACAGTCTCATCCCAGATGTAGGTACAGCTTCCAGTCCTGTGGTGAACTGACTTCATGTGGGCACTGGGTTCCTCCTCCCATGAAACCACTTCTTTCTGATTCTTCTTTCTGACTTTCTGCCACCCTTCTCCACACTTACGTAGAATTCTTTTCTCAGCTCTCCTCTCCTATCTACAAACACCTACCGAAATATTTTAAATTACATTTTTGGGGTGCCTGGGTGGCTCAGTCGGTTGAGTGTCTGGCTTTGATTTTGGTTCAGATCATGATCTCACAGTTCATGGGTTCAAGCCCCGTGTAGGGCTCACACTGACAGGGTGGAGCCTGCTTGAGATTCTCTCTCTCCCCCATCTCTGCCCCTCCCCCACTCATATGCACTCTCTCTCTCAACATAAATTAATATTTTTTTAATATTAAAAAAATTACACTTTCTACTATATACCCAGAGGACACTGAGGACACCAAAATCCAATTTCCCATCTGAACCATGTTTCTGAGCAACAAACATCTTACCACTTGGCTTCCTGCAAAGTGAATTCATCATACTCTATTCCCCCAGGCTCCCAACTGACCAGAACTGTGACCACTCCTCCCACTCTCTTACCCTAAAAAGTCCTATCGATTCCACCTCCTTAGTATGTCCTTGACTCCACTCAGTGACCGCTGCCTTGGAGCAAGCAGGTCTAACAGGACCCTGTTTCAGCATCCTTACCAGATCTGCTACCCCCGGTCTCCTCTTTCTGCAGAGAGCCACCTCCTAAAATACACGTCTTCCGTTGCCCTCTGGCTTAAAACCCTTGCTAGCACCCTTCACCTCCATGATTGAGTCTAAGTTCCTTTGCAAAGGATGGCAGGCCCATGATGACTTTGCTTCATCACTACCCACATTTCCCCTCCTACAATCCTGCTGCATCGACTTATTTGGGGTGTCCTAGGCATACCATACATTTTAATCCTCTGTGCCTCTGCATTGCTATCACCTCTGTCCGAGAGGCCCGTCCTGTGTCCTCTCCTCAGCCCTCTATGACTGTAGGGCTCAGATTCATCCTCAAAATACAGCTGAGACAGCTCTTTCTCTCAGAGCCCTTTCAACCTCCGCAAGGGCCAAATCATGACTTTTCTTCTATCCCATGGTTATAGGTGTCTGTGTTTAAGATGATCCTTGACTGAAAGCAACTAGAGGGCAGGTCCACATTTTGTTTCTCCTTATTGCTTTCAGTCCCTGGCACACAATGTGCCCTAAGGAAACATTTACTGAAGTGAATTAGAAATACAAGATAGACATAATAGTACCATTCAATATAGAAACAGCCAACGTGTCCAGCGATTAGGGTCTACTTTCAATATTTAGACAGCACTCAGTTCTGAGGTATCTAAAGTATCTGTAACTGTAAGTTGAAATAGCATTTTCCCTGTATGGCAAACAAAAGAAAATAGCAAGCACGCTTCCCCCAAAGCACACTGGTATTGCTACTGGCACATTTTTCTACACTGGTTGAGAAATGTTTCTTAAAGCTTTGATGATCTCTGCTTGTAAAATCCAGTCATACGCATCACACATGGGATGGAATCTGACTCACAGATAGGCTGGCACCCTTTGCAATTCAGGGTGGAGACGATTTTCATAAAAAGTTACTGATTCAACACCTTGATGGCAAAGTGGAAGCGAATCATTCGATGCCAAAACAAGAGACGCTGTGCTATTTCAATCTCTTGCTTTTAAATATAACCCATTGTAAATATATGCTCGCTGAGCTAATCTTTGGCTCCCTAGACACCCCAGGCTCTGATACGTCTGCCTTATCGCAGCAGGCTTTGCTGTTCAGAGCTGTTGGCAGTGTGCTAACCCTGGCTCACATTCAACAGACCCGCTACGCTTGCACCCAGTTTCCTCCCAGCCAGGGCCCGAGACTGAGCAAATGCCTCAGTGCAGCCACTGAGAACTGTTACAGGCCCCCAAGCAGGAACTTTGCCTGTCTCAAAGTCAGAAGAGAAAAAAAATGCTTATAATTTTATGAGTATTTAACACACTTTGCTTTGGTCCCTGTAAAGACTAACGTGATCTTCTAGTCCATTTAACTTTCTGTATCTAGGACAGACCACCTGATATTCATATAAGGCAGTGGTTTCCTTTCCCCCTCCCCACCCAGGGGACATCTGGCAACATCTGGAGACAACTAGGGAGCTCACATGCAGTGAGCACAGGCCAGGGATGCCTCTGATCCAACAATGCGTAGGACAATCCCCCATAAGAAAAGATTATCCTGCCCCAAATGTCAGGAGCAGGAAAATGACATGACACTATGCAAATAAGTGAATGTTTTTTTATGAGGAAGTTTGAAAATTCACCAGACATTTGATTGTTAAAACTGGCCTGTTGGGTGAAGGTCAGGGTAGTGGGGATAAAGTTCTGAGCCAGGTGGAAACAAGCCTCCTGCTTCCTATCTGTTCTGAAACCCAAGTACAAAGGGACAAATCTAATGATCAGTCCCTCAATTCTACAGGCTTCCAGAAGAACTTTAACCAGTGTCTAGGTCAGCTCTGCCGTATCTGTTCCTGACGTTGGTGGTATCTGACTCATTTTGAACTGCCTTTCACTCACTGGTAAATAGACCCTGGTTTAGAAGGTCTGGGCTTGCTGCTAGTCCCCACTTCACAAGGTCATCATAGCTCAGGGCTCCCTGGGAGTGAGGAGGAGAGAGGAAGCACAAGGAAGCAGACGAAGGTGCTTCCCAAGGTCCACCGCTGAGGAAGGGAACCGCATGCATTGTGGGAAAGGGAGGAATTGTGCTGGACTGACCTTCCCCCTGTGTTTTAGTTGGGAATTCGATATTACATCATTTTTAATGTTTAAAATCTCATATACCATGAGAATGGAATTAAGAGACTCTGGGAAAAGCTCCAAGGATCCCTTCGTGACACCTAAGCCATAAATCATTACAAAATATCCTAAAGAAGCAGGCAGGAGCGAGCTAGAGATACAGCAGGCTCTTTTGCAGTACAAATAAGCTACAAGTTGGATGCCTCCGCAGAAAGGAAACAGGAACTCCCTGGGTGGCCCGAAGGGAAGACTGGGCATGCCCAAGCCCTCCAGCAGAGGCAGGGAGGGCTGCTGGTGAGCCAAGGTATCAGCTGACAACAGAAGGCAGGAAGGGGGTGAAGAAGAGCCCTGCACACCAGCAGAGTCAGTCTTGATGGCACGGGGTTAACGTGGGGGAGCCTGGTGTCTCGGCAGCCCCGTGCAGGGACTGTCAGTGAAGAGGCCGATTTCCCCAGTGGGATGAGAATAACCGTACAATGGCAGCGGGGAGCAAGGAAGCAGGCTGGGCTGGGCTGCTGCCCTTCCGCTTATGCCTCCTGCTTTGAGCCCCCAAGCCCAGCAGTGCTAACGGACCCATCGCCAAGCAGAGGTCGCGCTGACAGCTTGAGCCACCCGGGATCTTCACCAGGTTCTAGATCCACTGTGCCCAGGTAAAAACAGGAGTGTGCTTCAAATGCAAATGTAGCTTCAAGACAAGCGCCCTACCTTGGCTATTGTAGATAGTGCGGCAATAAACATAAGCGGGCACATACCTTTTTGAATTAGCGTTTTCGTTTTCTTTGGGTAAATACCCAAGAGCGGACTTAACTGGACCATATGGCATTTCTATTTTTAATTTTTTGAGGCGTCTCCGTACAGTTTTCCACAGTGGCTGTGCCAATTTACATTCCCACCAACACAGCATAACATACAAACTTGTCGAACCACTATGTTGTGCACCTGAAACTAACGAAACTAGTTATATGCCAACGAGACTCGAAAAAAAAAAAAAAAAGACAAGTCCCTTAGACTCTCTTCTAGGCACATGGCTGCTCTGAGCTTACGCTATACGGAAATCCCAGAACTGCTTCTGTGACCAACCCACCAAGGAGGGTCGCCAGCTGATTTGACATTATAAACAGCCTATTCAGGCCCATGGACTCCCCAGGAGAACCTCAGCTCCATGAGGGCAGAGTTGCCTGTTGTCTGTTTTGTTCACTGCCGGCATCCTCAGGGCTAACAGCAGAGCCTGAAACCTTGAAGGCACTCAGTGCACATTTGCTGATTGAATAAACACCTTCTAGCCTCACTGGCCAGCAGCAATTCGGTACACTTGCAGTTGAGCTAAGATTATACGCACAGACAAGGCTGATTCTGTCTTGGGAGGCCCTGGATAGGCAGTTGTTGGACTGAGGGAAGAGGGATACAGCTGGGCACTTACGAGTGATGAAGTAGTTACAGAAAACTCAAGTGTTTCAAAATTAGAATACATTGCAGTCTATGGTATGCGTGTGAGCCGCGGTCAGGTTTTCATGGTGCACAGTTCTATCAGGGCGGGGTGGACGCCCCCCAGCCACTCACGAGTGTAGCTTTAGGCCTTGGCCTGAATGCCCCAGTCTTGGTAGGACTCAATCCAACTTCCGAGGGAAACACCTGCAGGCGGCCCCTGGGTGTTGCTTACAGCTCAGATGCTAGTTACTTAGCCTTGTAGCCATTCTGGTTACATTTCTGAGGAAAGACTGGCAGGACGTAGGAAAGATTTCCCCGGGGTTCAGTGTTCATTTTCTTTTTCAAAAATTTTTAATGTTTGTTTATTTTTGAGAGAGAGAGAGAGAGAGAGCTCACCCAAGCAGGGGAGGGGGTAGAGAGAGTGGGAGTGGTAGAGAGAGAGAGGGAACAGAGGATCTGAAGGGGCTCTGTGCTGACAGCAGAGAGCCCAACGCGGGGCTCGAACTCACGAGCCAGGAGATCATGACCTGAGCCGAAGTCAGACGCTTAACCGACTGAGCCACCTGGGTGCCCTGGAGTGTTCATTTTCAGCTACCTTTCCTTTTGTAGTATGACTGTGTTTACTCCATGCTCTCTATCGTACGCTTTTCCATGTGCATGAATCCTCTCTTCCCAATCAGACTGAGGATTCAAAGGACTGTTTCTCTTGCTAGCAGTCAGCATGATCCTGAACTGATAGACTTTTCACTGAACTATTTGGCAAAAGGCCCATCGCATTCTCCTCCTTGAAGCCAACCCTGGCCCTTCAAGCCCAGTGCTTCAACACAGGGCCCTGCTGGGGCCAGAGCATCTATAGTCTGGCAGGTTCCCAGTCACAGTCAGGGAAAAGTCCAACAAAGCCCTTAACACCACCAAGCTTGGACAGTCATAGGGAAGCACAGGGCCCATTGTGACCAGGGCAAGTCTTGGATACACGGAGGGAAATTACACACAATCCATGAACCAGCTTACCGAATATGGAAGTGGCAGGTCTACATGATCTCCAGATCGTCAGGTGGGTGATGGCTAGTGACAACAAGGCCAGTTACAGCCCAGCGACCTCGAATTGAGAAGCACGCCAGCTCTTTCAAACCCCTCTGTCACACCAAGTCCCCTGGCAGTCCTACCCGAGCAGGGAGAGCCAAAGGAACAGCACGAACTTCAGATTCTCCTATTTCCCCATTCATTTTCATGGCCCCATTTGGCCACAGAAAGCCCAAGAGGACAGAAGCAAAGGTCGCAAATGACCCCCCCCCACACACACACACACACAAACCCAGAGTCTGGAGATGGTCTGTGTGCGTTTTGTCCCCAGATGGAGCACTACTAATAAGCTGGGAACATGCCCAACTGGGAAACACCATGTTCTGGCTCATTTTCTATTTTGATCTGAGCCAAAGGCAAACTCTAACACATGACCCATAAGCAGACCAAATAGTATTTGTGGCCGTCATTGCTCAGGGAAAGGAGGAAACCTAGTTCCAAACAGATAAGGGGAAATACCCTTAGGTGGTTCATAAAAGGCTACAAAACTATGTATTGTGAAAAACTGCCCTTATTCCTGCCTAATGACACTCTTCTCAGCTGTACACATTCCAGGGAGGAGACATTTCTATCTGAGGTATTTTAAAAGTAACGGCATAGAGTGTTAAGCCAGATGACCTGGTTAAGAATCCGTGGTCTAACTCTTGCTTGCGGTATGCTTGGGGGCAAATTATTTAACCTCTCTGGACCTCTCAGTTTCCAGATCTTTAAAATGAAGATAATAGTATCTACACCACCCTGGACTGTTGAGGGTATTAAATGAGATATTTCATTCAACAGATATTTATGAAATGCCCACACGCACAGTTGTACAGGCACTGGTAATGAATGAGCACCTAGAACACACACTGAAGTCTCAATGAACAATAGCTGCTGCCTCCATTTCTTCTTCGCCCACCCCCTCTACCAAACTGGGACCCTCCAGGCTCCAAGAATTGACCAGCTCTCTGAAGGCATTAACATTCTTCAGAACCCTTGTCCTTTCTAGCTCTTTTGGCTGTACCTTCCCCTCTCCTCACCTCACAGGGTCTCTGCCCCTCGGCTGGATGTCACTGTAACTCAGGGCACCATGGGTAATGCTTCTCCTGGGGCCAAGTGTGCCTTCTCTTCCCTTAGGCCAGTTGCTAGCTGCAGATCAGCAGACAAACAGGCCTGGTGACCGCCGCCAAATACCCACTAAACACTCAGGAAAGGGAAAAAGAGCTGGAGAGGCTGGAATGCAGTCAGGGCTGTGCGGGGGGTTGAGCAGGGCTGTGCAGGGCCGTGCAGGGCCGAGCAGGGCCGTGCAGGGCCGTGGGGCTTTGGGGCAGGCTGCAGCTTCCCGCCCACCACATGCGCGAAGCTAACTGCAGGGTCACTCTCTGCACCAATGGGTCCATTGACAGAAAAAAAACAAAAACCACATTTTCAGGTGGAGGGGCTTATACAGAAAAAAAAAAATCTAATGAAAGGACCTTCTTAAAAACAAGGGGACTACTAGTTAAGCCAGCAGTAGAACTCAGAGCTCTGACACTGAAGGCAGCAGCGCAGCCACCTGCCTGATAAAATTCTGGAAGATTCCTTCCAGAGCCACGTGACTATCTTGCTATCTCATCTGTCTGTCTGTCTGTCTGTCTGTCTCTCTCTCACACACACACTCCTAATATTTCATACAACGGTATAACTGCAAGGGAGAGAATAATGTCCCCAAGCACTCACATTGCCAGACAGTTTTCATAACGTATTTCAAGGGTGACTTAAGTACATGGAAATCACTGTGCACCAGTTGTGTAAGCGGACAGCATGTAACACACAAGTTTCCCGGACACTTTAACCTTGGGAAGGAGGATTTCTGCTTTGTTGATCGATATTTGAGGAGTGGCTTCTTATGCAAAGCTGTGTCCCTGCCAGCATTCCAGGTGCACTGCTTCGTGGACAACCTGTGCAGGTGGACACCCTGGGCCCTCCCCGGCAGCCCAGATGTCCCGAGGAAACACTGACAAGTGAAGGAGGGGTGGGGGTAGAAAATGAGAGCATTGGGCTTCTGTCCTCATGAAGGAAGGGACCATGCACCCTGTGGCCCCCCCTGAACGCAGCAGGTTGCAAACACAGACTGGAGCAATCCCAAAAAAGAGACGCTCTGCTGTGGCTTGTCTCTCTGACCTGGGCCCGGGTCCTGCGGATGACGGACAGGCAGTTCTTGGGCACCGGGCACAGCGTGTCTTATGTCTTCCAAATGGAAATTTTTGCTTCAATAAACTGGGTCTCTGAACAAAGGCTAAGGCATCTGACCAGTATTTACTTTGCCACTCCCCCTCCTGCTACTGCCCCGTCTTTGTTCTTTCCTCCCTTCACACTCAGCTGAGGCTCCAGGAGGAGAGCCAGTGGACAGCCCCTGGGAGCTGGGGATGGGGGTGGGGAGGCCTGGATTCCGGGCCGTAAATGCCAGGATGCTCAGCTGCTGACACCAGAGCCACTGATGAAGACGAAAGGAGTGTGAAGGGAATAGAACCTGGAAGAGTCTGGGAAGGCAGTGTTCACTAGGCCTGCACCCCCACAGGGCCCTTCCCCCCAACCCCCCATCCCGCCCCCCCCACCCTCAACGTTAAAGAAATATACTCACATTACCCAAATCAGAAAATAGAACAAAGAAGAAAAACCATCCGCCACGTCACTACCTTCATTCCATCCCTGGTAGTTTATTTCACATAATTTCCTTCCTCTTTTTGGAGGAGCTAGGTTTGCCCATTCACCATCTGGGGCAGATCCTGATGTGGATATACACTACCAATCATCATACATTCTGTATTATTTCCTGGGCTCTAACTTCCTAGCTCCACCATTTACTATATTAGATTTTGAGCAAGGGACTGAAGTCCTCAGGACTTTATCATTCAGCAAAAAGAGACAATAATTGTACCTATCTTACAGGGCTGTTGTAAGAAGCGTAAGCAATAAATAATACATGCTAGGTGCTTATGACACGTTGTCATTCAACTGCTTATTATTCATTATCTCTTTACCAGCTGAAAAATCTTCATCAAATTTAAGTATTTTATTATTTAAGTAAATTCCTGTTGCTGAATGCTCAAGTTGGTTCCAATATTTTCCTATTATAAATGGTGCACTGAAAAATTAAACGTCTTTATATATAACGTTTATTTCTATTGCTTAGGCTAGTTTCAGAAATAAAATCAACAGATCCCAGAGTATAAACATTTTTATGAGGGGGCACCTGGGTTGCTTAGTCAGTTCAGCGTCCGACTTCAGCTCAGGTCATGATCTTGCGGTTTGTGGGTTCGAGCCCCGCATCAGGCTCTGTGCTGACAGCTCAGAGCCTAGAGCTTGCTTCAGAATCTTTGTCTCCTTCTCTGTCTGCCCCTCCACCGCTCACACTCTGTCTCTCTCTCTCTCTCAAAAATAAATAAACATGAAATTAAAAAATTTAAGTACTTTTATGAGTCTTGATCCAGATTATCAAATTATTCATAAACTATTAGGAACTATGCTATCGCCAATGTATGAGGATGGCAATTTAATTATGTATTTGTGAGTAACCTGCAGTATTAGGAAAAAAATTGGAGGCAGTAATTTATGAGCACACAATCCTATGAAGCAAACTTGATAAATTATCTACCAATTTGAAATTGACCTTTGTGCGTTTGCCAAGAACTAGAGTGGCTCCCAAAGTCCTACTATTAGGGGTTTACTATACCCTCTATATGGGGTCTATGCTGGCCCCTGGGAAGCCCCAGGACATTTTTCTTTGGGGTAAGGAAGGAGGCAGTCATCACAGCAATGAGTCTTACTCATTTTGGAATAGTGCTGCACATGTACAAAGCATTTCTGCATTCTCTCCTTTGGTCCTCACCACAATCCTTCTTTCATCTTAACCATGAGAACTTTAAAGCTCAAAAGAATTTTCAGGTAGACTTCAGCCACTCAGAGGAAAACAAAGTTGGAAGAACTCAGGTCTTCCACTTCCAAGGGCAATGCTGCTTCTATAGCAACAGGTTGGAGGGGAGCCAGGGCAGACAGGAGGTGCTTAGGCAGATGCTGAATCAATGACATGTGCGCTGATGGGTCAGAGCACAGTGGCAGCTCCAGGGTCAGCCTGACCCAGAGATGAACCTTGTCTTCCCTACTTACAGTCTAAGCGACCCTCTGCCTCTGCAAGTTTCCTGTTCCCTTTCTCTGGGCCCCAGGGACACTCATTTCACAGGGATGGACAGGAGAGAGTAAGAGTTCTCTAAGGGTCTTTCAATTTTTTTTAAATGTTTATTTATTTTTGAGAAAGAGAGAGAGACAGAGAGACAGAGTGTGAGCAGGGGAGGGGCAGAGAGAGAGGGAGACAGAATCTGAAGCAGATTTTGAGCTGTCAGCACAGAGCCTGACACAGGGCTTGAACCCACGAACTGTGAGATCATGACCTGAGATGAAGTCGGACACTTAACTGACTGAGCCTCCCAGGCACCCCTCTAACGGTCTTTATAATGAGACAATACTTTGTAGACAGCTGGGATGTGACCCCAGTACCTCACCTCGGCTCACTTCTAAATGCTGACGGTAACAGTTCAGCATAACACACAGATTAGCATCTCATTTTAGAGGCCATGACCTGCCAAACTGAGTAGCTAAAATGTAACGAATCTGCTGCAATTCCTTATAGTAATTAACATCTTCTATTCTTTACAGTTATCTTTTTCAACAGCAAATGGAGATAGTTACTGAGGATTTCTGACAGACACAGCAAATAAATGCCATGCATAGTAAGGAGTGTAATACCTTGCCAACTGGAGAGAAGGAATAAACTACAGCAAAATAAAAATTGTGTATCTCCATCTCAGCATGAGGAAAGTTCAGTTCATTCTTTAAGTCGGTCCTCTCTCCTTTATCATCTAGACTTAGGGCAGGGGAAAATTTCTTTTATCCTTTGCTTTGGAGACATCTACTGCAAAACACAAATTCTAACCCCCTGTGTCGGTTCTCAGCTCGGGTGGAGAAATAAAATCACCATGCGGTAACGACTGCCACCTCGTGGCCACACATGAAACTATCACTAGGAAAAATAAACCGCCAATGCTTAAGATTTCACCTGCTGAACATTGTAGAAATTCGGTGTGGCCACCAATAACTTGTTATATTGTATAATTTATATTTTTCCAGAAAATTATGCACTCTCCATGCTATTTTCACTGGGCTCTCAGTGTTTTCCAGGCTTATTTCTTGTTCTACTCTACCATAACACAATCTAATTGTGGTGAGACTTCTGACGGCTTCTATAGAATCATAGGGATCTCCTTTGGCAGGCAGAAGTCCCCTGGAGTTGAGCGTGAGACACTTCTTTGTTTGTTCATTAGAGTAACTTTAAATAATGGCCACTGCCCCACCAGACTAAGTTCACTACCTGCCTGTCAACTGTCTGATTCAAAGGTTATCAGCCAGTTTAGATCATCTAACTCAATATCATAGAAAACCATCCACTATTTGGCTCAGGCCGTGGAAAGATGATCTGAGTGTAGCCCTGTTTGGCTGTGTGATTCACGGTAGAAGCCTGAGGCTCAAGCCTGAAATGCAGGCAGACAACTGGTATCCATCAAATGATACCATCCTTCTTGACAAGGCTGTTTTCAAGCCTGAGCTGTCACCCTATTCCCCTCTGCGATAATCGCTGGATGGGAGAGGTGAGGAGGGCTTTGTGTAGGCAAAGCACAGAGCACAGGAAATAGAATTTCAAGGCTTCTCCAGGAAGCGAAGAGGATGAGCATAACTGGAGCGTCCAAGGAACCCAGGAATGGGCAGCCCAGAATCAGGCAGGGCAGCAGGGGCAGTGCGGGCTCCAGGGCTGTTTTACTGAACCACGGACCATGAGGTGAGGAGGGTGTGGCCTCCTTGAGTGCAGACCATGAGGGGAAGGAGCATTAACTGACTCCCCAGCTCCTTTCAGTATGCTTGGCTGGCATGAGAGTACACGCTCTTCATACATCCTGTCTCCCAGCTCCTAGGCTTGCCTGCTACCCCCACCTTCTCCAGGCTGCACAGGGTCAACGTGTTTAAACACAAGTGATCCTTACACATCTGCGAATGAACGTTCAGCCTCACTCACAGTTCCAGAAATGCCAATTAGGACTCTGAAGAAACCATTTTGTAAATCTCTCTGATCATCAAAATGATAGGCTACATGGTGCGATGGGATAACGGGGGAAAGAGGCCTCACGCACGGCTTCAAAGTGTACATTTAAAAATATGGCAAGCAAGAGATAAGAGCCTGGGCTCTACAGTCAGGCTGCCCAGTGTCAAAACCTCCATCTCTTGGAAGCTGAATTTCTCTGGGCCTCAGTCTCCTTCTCTGGAAAAATGGGAGTGGTGTTAACAGAACTCACTTCACAGGGCTACTCTAAGGATTAAGTGAGACAATGTTCATAGACACTTAGAACAGTGCCTGGTATATAGGTGTTAAAATGTTAGCTATCTTGAACTGCTAGGGGGAAGAAGGCCAATTGGACTCAGTCAAAATTTTAAATGCACATACCACTGCCCAAACAATACCACTGCTAATAGTATGTCATACAGAAATAAAAGAACACTACGTAAAGATAAAAGTACAAGGGCATTCACTGCCACATTGATTGGAATAAAAATGCTAGGCACAATCTAAATGTATAACAATAGGAAACAAGTTATATAAATTATGTCCTGGTCTTGGGATACTATGCAACTATTTAAAAAAAAAAATTTTTAATGTTTTTTTTATTTTTGAGAGAGAAACAGTGTGAGCAGGGAAGGGCAGAGAGAGAGGGAGATGCAGAATCTGAAGCAGGCTCCAGGCTCTGAACTGTCAGCACAGAGCCCGATGCGGGGCTCGAACTCACGAACACTGAGATCATGACCCGAGCCGAAGTCAGACACGTAACCCACTGAGCCACCCAAGCGCCCCACTCTGCAGTTATTTTAAAAATAAGGCAGCTGGAAGGGCACGTGGGTGGCTCAGCAGGTTAATCATCCAACTTTGGCTCATGTCATGATCTCCCAGTGAGCAAAGTATCCTTACCATTTGTGTTTTTTAAAAATACAGATACATATATGTAGTGTGGGTGTATGCTTTCCTGTGCAATAAATTCTCTGGAAAGGTACATAATGAAATCAGTAATAACAGTTTCCTTCAGAGGAAGGATACAGATAATTAAAGGATGCTTCTATTACCAATTGCAGAAAGTTATCTTTTTAATAGTTAAAAAATACAACCTGATCTGTCATTCGTCTGCTAAATTTCTTCCATTTGCTCTCAGAACTAAAACCCAAGCTCCTTCACAGAGCCTAGAATGGGAGTTCATCCTTCTAAAGTCTGATGCACTTCTTTATGAAACCTTTAACATCTGAACTCTTTAAGAAAGGAGGGCATTGAGGTGATGCGTGTGAGTCCTACTTACAGGCGTTTGAAAGCAGCAGAACAACTGAGTGAGGAAGGGGTGATTGCGAGCCAAGGACAGGATCCTTTTTTCTGTCATTGTGCATTCCACATCGTCATCCTGCAGGATTACATCCTTCTTCAACACCTTCACGGCGTAGAGGTCTCCGGTTTCTTTTATTCTTGCCAGCATCACCTACGGCAGCGCGGGAGGATGGAGCACAGGCGTGAGAACTCTTGAGGCTCCGAGGGTGTGGGAACACACACTTCCCGGCACTTGGGAAGTATGCGTGTGTATACACACACGCACACTCAAACATGCTTCCTTTAACCCGGACACCTAAAGTCATGACTCACCTTCCCGAAACTCCCCTTCCCCAACACTCGGATGAACTCAAAGTTGTCGATACCAAGTCGGCTGGAAGAGTTAACCCCGATCCCATTTCCTTCTTTGGTGCTTTCCCTTCCCTGTCGTCTTAGAGTCGACCTGGAAACGAGCTTCTGCAAGGAAGAGTAGGAAAACATGGAGTCAGAAGTCGTGGCAGGTGCTTGAAGCATTTATGGATGCAGAAGACGTTACTGGCTGCCTCAACCCTCGACACAACAGGTGGGGAAAGATCAATTCAGCTTGACACGTTATCAGGTTCTGCCATGCGAAACTACTTCAGTACCAGCTCCCGATGTGTGCTGACTATATTTAGGAAAGAATAACTTAAAAATATATCCTAGCCACTGAGAGTTTCGGTTTGAGCCCGAATGGGAGTGTATGAAGCACAAACGCCTTAGTCTGGTGTGACGGCTTTCTAGAGGATGCTCAGGATCCAAGAGCGCCACCTGGTGTCCATTTCATTCAAAGAGTGGTTTTCACAGTTGCTCAGAGGATCCGCACCAGGATGTGAATGAACGAAGCAATATTTATTACACAGTATTTAAGATTACATAAAAGAAATAAAAATTAATGTAAAACTAGAACAATGAAGGATAAAATTTTAAACACCGCTAATTTCATTAGCTCCCCCCTCCAAAAACAAAAAATAAAAGCAATTACACATACACACATACCTATCTTTCTTTACACTTGGTTAGTTTTTAAAAATATAATAAAATTGTTGTTTAATAACACACATTTTTATGTAACACTTTGTCATGTGTATTTTCTATATCCTTCAAGAACACGAGTTTTAAGGGCTGTTCAATATTCTGTTTTATGGATGCATCACAGTTTATTCATTAATTCCCCTGCTACTGGAATGCAAATTATTATGAGAAATGAATAAATGTGTATAAAGCACTTAGATCGGTGCCCGGCCTCTTTAAAACACAAGCTGAGCTGCTGTTATTATCATCATGATCACGATCATCATCTATTTTCTTAAGATGACTTTCCAGAAATGGAATCTTTAGGGCCCAAATGTTAATTTGGAAGACTTCTGATACACAGCCAACTTGCCCTCTACAAAAGCTGACCACCAGCACATTGAGAGCTCCACTGTCACCATATTGAACCAGAAATAGGTGTGGCCTCCTCAGTGGGTAACTCAGCCCCAGGAACAAGCCCTGCCACAGTGAGGAAGCTACCTAAAGGCAAAGTGACACACAGGTGTCCATCTCGGGACACTTATAAGATAAGCTGCCACCAGACACCAGATGAGAAGTCTAACACTCTGTAGCTTTTGACCTATTTAGCTAAAAAACCCCAGCTCATCTGGAGCGACTTCTAAGCAATGTTTCCAACAAACAACTGTGCAACTGCTTGAAGCTACAAGGATTTTACTTACTCGCCCCAGTAAAACAGTGATTACAGATTATCAAATGGATAGACTGAAAAATCCAATTGTTTTT
The DNA here is from genome assembly GCF_022079265.1 of Lynx rufus. Classification (NCBI taxonomy): domain Eukaryota; kingdom Metazoa; phylum Chordata; class Mammalia; order Carnivora; family Felidae; genus Lynx; species Lynx rufus. The sequence goes on from NW_025814831.1 coordinate 40,335,493, forward strand.
AATAGTTTCTCCTCCAGGTCTCTGCTCATAAATATTTCAAAGACAGAAAAATTTTACCAGCATGAATCTCACTTCCTCCACTTAAATACTTCTCCTGGTTGGGCTGGTACTGGCCAGAAAACTCTAAGCCAGTATTTCTCAATCTTTTTTTTTTTTTTTTTAACCCATTCTTCTCTTTTGATAGACTTAAGGTTCTTTTCATGCTTTGCTGTCAAACAACAGGTAATTTTGTTTTTTCCACTTTCAAATAGAATATCAAAGATACTTGGTTCAAATGACAAATGACATTGCCCACTCAAGAGGTTTCGCCACATGGTCTATCTTATTCTCATTACATTTTAGGAGCCCTGGTGCAAGCTGAAATCCTTAACCTATGCCCTTCGGGAACAGCTGTCTCATGCATTAGAAATACCCCTCATGGTATTAGCATCCTGCCTGTCTCTCCATGAGCTAGACATTAGACTTTGCTAATGCTTTCCTGAAATAAAGGAATACAATGTCTGTCCAAGGCCCTAATCTACTAGTAATAAGGAAATGGGATGGTGAGTACGGACATTTTCTGGATAACCAAGAACTTGACTGTGATTGTGCTTCTCTTCCTAAGTGCCCAGAGATATTTAACAGCTAACTCTAGAGTTTTCCTAAACCGGATATCAAGCTACACCTTTCACAAACCACAGCAGTAGCCACTGCTCTTTCCCAGCAGTCTGCAGACCCAGCCAGGAAGGCAGCAAAAGCACTTGGGCCTGGGAAGTGGTCGAGGCTCTAACGGTCAATAGCAAGGAGGTCACTCAGGGAGGCTGCGGACAAAACATGTCCACAGCAACTGACCAACTCCACCCACTCCCAAGAGCCGAGAGGAAGGAACTCCTGTTTGTCGCTGAGTTTGAGAGATAAATTCACAATCCATAAACAAAAAGTGCAGAACAGCTAGACTCCAGCGTGGTGGAGAATCTTCAAGTTCAACCCCTTTAGAGAAGAGGAAGCTGAGGCCCGCAGTTGCTGGTCAACTGTGCCGCCAGGGCCCCAGCTGAGAGTTAAGAGGATAACCCAGGGCCCTGGATTCCAGGGTTTCATCAGACCACACTGACAGGAAGCTAATTACAAAAAAAAAAAAAAAAAAAATCCTGCTTCCTGCTTGTCATTTCTTGTCATATAATTGTATAAAGAATCTTCTTTTTGTGGACCAAAATGCTCTTAAAAAATACAATAAATCTGCAAATATGTTTGCTGACATTAGGAACTTTGATTACGCCACATTCCCTCATTCGGACTCACTGCATCTGAGCAACTTCTAAATTACAATACAGTGAAAAAAGCAAAGTCTCACCGAGGTTGGAGAAATATTTCCAGGCTGGAGGCCCATCCCGGCCAGGGTCTTGGCGAGCTCCACCGCGTTCACCCCACAGTTAGGGGCCACGTTTGCCTGGCATCGAATGTGGACATTCATCTTACATACTAGAAGGGAGAGGAGAAGGGAATCCACATTCAGGAAGGAGCCAAGCCAACACGTGCCGCAAAAAACAACTTTAACAACCTGAAAGATGATGACAGAGGAATTCTACAGGCTGAGCAATGCCATCTTCTCATAAACCTGAACTTGCACTCAAAACAATCCCTGACACTTTCTCTGTGTCTGCTTTGTGCAGAAGCGGAAAGTCTGGCACACTGAATGAAAAATAAATTTCAAATCCATTTCTTTCCACTGTGACTTGATGAAAGACATTCACCTAAATCATGTGTACTAGGCATGGCCGATTGACAAGCATGATTCAATACAGAAATCAAAATGTTCATCACAGTGACAATTCAAGGAACTCACAAGGAATCATGCCAACGGACTTTACGCTTTTCTTTGTATTGCTCAATAAAAGGCAGCAATCTAAAGGCCACATTATAGAGCACTGTTCAAACAGGATGGAGATGGTGTTTCTGAGAGAAAAACCTCTAAGTAAAGCTTTCTTTCCGAGTACTGTTGTGGTTGGGTAGCCCTCGCAGCACAGGACACGGCATCCTGTGGGGGCTGTGCTTCTCGGCACTCAGCCTGTGGTTCTAACTCCTTCGTGGGGGAGAAAAGCAACTTTTTTAAAGGTCAAAGTAAATGGCAGTTGGAAGAGGACAGAAGCAAGCTAAGTTCCTGGTGCACAGGAAACTGACTCGGGAGGATGAAGGACCCAAGGTTTAATCAGCAGAAAGAAAGTTCCGTCAGTTTCTTTCCATGGGCACTGCTGACGGGAGGTAGGAATGGAACAGCAAGCAGCAGATGCCTGGAGCGTCCACCTATCTTTGGAAGCGTGCACAGATCCCGGTTTTGTGGGGTCTGCATTTGTGTAATTTAGGGTGCCCCTCTTTACGAAAAAGAATATCCAATCGAGTGGAGCTCTGGAAGACACCTTTGCAAGGGAGGGAGCCTGAGGCTGAAGCCTCATTAGCTTCATGTGCCCTTTCTGAAGAACCAGGTGACAAGAGAAGCAAAAATTATAGGCGATGGATCGCTACAGGTGCGCTACCCTCCGGCCTCAGGGGGCAAGGACAACGCAGATGAGCCCCACGCATGGCTCTGCATTGTCAGCAACAACCATACAAAAGCAGAAAGTGACTTTTGCACTGGAAACCCACACCGGGGGAGACCTTCCAGGTTAAGACCCAGCAAGACCAGAACTGAAGCTACACATGAGCTGGTTGCTGTTTTGGTTCAAAACTAATTATTTAATATATCTAGGAAAACAGAATTATTAAGTGAAGTTCTAATGAGATTACAGAATTTGTCTTTCCTAAAGACAAGTGACTAGTCCCTTTCTGTCGACAGAAGTGGGCTTTCTAAGTCCAGGCAATAGATGGAAGTCGTCCAGCTGCAATGATACCAACTCTGCCTCCCCCAGTCACTCAGGATTTATCTAAAGCTTAAGGCTGACATTCACTTGTATTTCAGCATGGGACTGCATCCCAGGATGGCCATATTGTTACAGCAACACCCAGGGGGAGATAACTCAAGGCCAACAGCTTCCCAACTCCTCACAGGACAGGAATCAGTCCTTAATCCCAGACCCTTTGCTACAGCAAAAGCTCCAAACTCGGGCTCCACTGGGCATAGTTAGTGAGGTGCAAGTCCGTGGCTGAAGTTTAAGCATCCTTCACACCCCATACCTCTCCAATCTCTATCAATCTCTTCGAGAAGACTCAGGGCAGCTCTCCTTGTGCTTTTACTCAATTCTTGCTTATTTCTGGTAAAGGCACTAGACCTACTCTCCTGCCTGTTCTTACTCATAACTCAAGCCTCTCTTTTTTGGGCACCTTGCCTCCTACCGTCTTCTATTTCTGACCAAGATCCCATTTCCCCCCTTTTCCAAATACACAACAATTAGCAGGCACTCGGCACTAAACAGATGACAGTCAGCTAGACAGAACACTGAATTTAACAACTGACCAAATCTACAGTTAGGAACTCTTAAAACCAGATGTAGCTCTTTTTACATGCCTGACAAGGGACACATACATATAGAACCGGTAAGATTTAATTTACAAAGTATCCAAAACCACCGGTCCTAGGTCAGAATCGGAACCTATAGAATTCCGAAAGCTTGCGGCATGGTGACCTCATGAAGTGGGCACGTGGCAGCCCAGCATCTCACTTTTACACTGAAGTCCTTGTCGCATTATCCCCCAGAGCAGGGAGCCACAGTGATCGCAGAACGTTGGCACTTTGTAGTTGTGGACGCTGAATTTGTGCGGGATGTTGATTCCGAACCTCTGTTCAGCAATCTGTAAAAAGGGAACAGAAGGACAGGAGCTAGCATTCCAGGCCAACACCTTTCATGCAGATGTAACAGGAGCCCCCCAAGTGCAAAGCGTTACCGTGACACCTGAGGTGGGTATATCATTTCACTGTACTCAGGCCTTACTCACCAGACTGTGCACATTTTCTAATGAACAAGACTCAACAGAAAGGGTGTAGTGAGCATTAGATTGTTCACCCTTTGGGAAGATAAGTAGAAATTAAAACCATTTTATCAGCTTTTATATTCAGGCTGTATATCTCTCCCTGCCAACTCCCCCACACCCATATCTATTTCCTAGAGCCTCTTAGCTTCAGGATTAAACAGGTTTTTTATAGACTATATCCACTTGTTATTACCAGGAGTTTTTCCAGATATTGTGGGGGGCAGAGGGGAGAAGGCAGCACCCAGGGAGCATGGAACTGCAGAAGGGATTCATTCCAGGGGACATTCAAGTGGCTTCCTCAGCCCTTCCAGCCTTTGCCTGGCATTTGCGTTGTAACAATCTGAGGGCAGAGGTCCTGCTTTAATCTCACAAACTGATTCCAGCAAATAATCAGACCAGGCACATGCTGTATGTGTACTATGTGTGTGCTATATGTGCTAATGGGTGATATATGTGCTATATGTGTGCTGTAGGGCATCATTGAGTTTCAAAGTCAGACTCTCCAGTGCATCTGTAAATCCGCTGATTGTCAGCAATATTCCATCTGCTTTCTAGCTCCAGAATCTGGAATGTGCCTACCCTAGCTGAACACAATACAAGTTACAAGAATGAGGATCAGGCATTTATATACAGAAATGCATCCTCCCTGATATTTGGGAAGACAATGGAGGAGGCTAATGGTCGCCTTATTGAGAAAGCACAATTTACAGTTAACAAATACTCATCACATCAATTCTATCCTGCTTAACCCTCACAAAAACTGTGTGAAGGAAATATGAATCCCACTTTTAAGACTGAGCTAAGAGAGAAGCTAACTAGCAGAGGCTGGATTCCACATCAACTCCTGGTCATGTGATGCCAAACTCAGGGATCTTTTCGGTCAGTCCTCCAAAAACTCTCTCCGAATTAGCAAAATTGATCCTGAGAGCTTGTAACCAGCTGATCACTAAGTGGGATCAACTCAAGGACAGGTCAAACTACACAAGCATAGAATTAAAAATACCATAATATAAAAAAGAGAGAATTCAATTCTGATACCACCATCAGCTTCAAAGAGCGTGGAAGGGAAGTGGAAAGAGGAGGGAGTGAGAAAAAAAAAAAGAGAGCGAGAAGCATGCACGTGAGCTTGTGCAGGCACTTAATTAGCAAACTGCTATCTTCTTACCTTTGAATCCACTTTGTTAATATTATTTTGGCAAGTGCAGGCCGTAACAATTAGGTGATGGCAGCGCTTATGGACGACACAGGTGCACACTAGGAAATTAAGCCCACAATTACACATTCATCGGAGGCTGAAGGTCTACCAGTTACAGTCGAGTCAACAAGGGCTGCAAGCTGACTTGATGTGGGTGTCTGGCCCACATGATGGCAGCCAGCACACCCGTCCTTCCCACCGTCTTTACTATCAACCTAACTCATGCCTTTGCTCACACTCAAACTATTTGCGCTCAAGTCCTGAGCTTATTTCGTCCTTTCTGGCTTTGATCCCACACTCACCCCCACAGGAGTCCTCTCACAGTATAATTCTGGTCACCATGCCCCATGATCTAAACCTTCAGTGGCTTCTCACTGCCCATGAGTAGAGTTCAAATTTCCCGGCCAAGTGTCAGGCCCTCCAGAAGCTAGCCAAGCTTACTTGTTACCTTTCTTCTATGGGAGCTCTTTGATCCAATAGAAACTAGACTAGCTGCTCTTTCTGGAGCAGGCTTCGCCCTCCCTGCACACTGACCGTGTCCTGCTTAATCCCTATATCCTCTTTGCCTACCGCCTAACTAAATCTTAAATTTGTACCAAGACAACGACTTAAAAAATGTCTCTTCCGTTAAAATATACTATCCCTGGCTCCCCTTCTAGAGAGACTAAACCATCTCGGTCTCCTCAAATCTCTACAACCCTTAGCTTGCCCTGTCATTTCAAATCTTCCACATATAGCCTCTATCACCCTTAGAATTCCTGGGCAGCATGATGCCTCAAACAAAGTAGACACTCATCAAATATTTGCAGGATGACTCAGTCAACTATTTAAACACTTAGAACTTCTGAATAACTTTTGTTTCCATTTTCATCTGGATACTGACACAGTGCAGACAGAATTCAGTTTGCCATTAAAAGATGAACAATCCGCAATGAAGCAGTATGAATATACGTGTTATTTTTAAGATCTTTCAGGGCATGTGGAGGTTTTTAGGATTAAATACATAAATACAGATGACATGTCAGCAAATAGCGATATACTTAAAAAAAAAAAATCTAGCTTTCATCAGACTGAATTTGCAGGAGAACCAAATTGAAAGTTCCCAGAGAACTGATCCTTTTATATGAGGGGATCTCAAAACCATCCCTCACTAAGACAAAACCTACATTCTGTGGAATCTGAGGTTTGCTTGTTTTTTATCCATTAGCTTGGCTAGAGGTTTATCAATTTTATTGACCTTTTCAAAGAACCAGCTTTTTATTTGGTGGATTTTCTCTATTGGTTTCCTAATTTCAATTTTACTGATTTCTGCTTTAATTGTATTATTTCTTTTCTTCTGCTCACTTTCAGCTTCTCTCCTTTTTCTAGCTTCCTAAGATGAAAACCTAGATTACTGGTTTTAGATCCTTCTTTCCTAATAAATGCATTTAATGGTATAAATTTTCCTCTGAGTACTGTTTTTACTGTAACCCACAAATTTTCATAAACTGTATTTTCATTTATTTCACAATAGTTTTTATTTTTCTTGAGTCTTTTACCCATGTGTTATTTTGAATGTGTTGTTTAATCTCCAAATATGTGGCGGGGGCGGGGGGCTTTCCAGCTACGTTTCTGATTCATGTGTGCATTAATTCCACTGTGCTCTGAAAAAATACTTTTTATGATTTCTATTCTCTTCAATTTGTTAAGACTTACATCATAGGTCAGAATGTGGTCTATATTAATATTCCTTGTGAGCTTAAGAATGCATATTCTGCTGTTGTTAGGTGGGGTAGTCTATAAATGTCAATTTGATCAAATTGTAATATCCTTACAGAATTTCTGTCTGCTGGACCTCAGTTACTGAGATATTGAAGTCACCCACTGTAATAGTGGATTCGTCTATATATCCTTGCAGTTTTATGAGTTTTTGCCTCATGTATTTTGATACTCTGTTGTCAGGTGCCTATATGTTAAAGATTATTACGTCTTCTTGAGAAATGGATCCCTCTTGAAACGGGAACCTTCTCGTTCCGCACTGTTGGTGGGCATGCAAACTGGTGTAGCCACTCTGGAAAACAGTGTGGAGGTTCCTCAAAATATTAAAAATAGATCTACCCTATGACCCAGCAATAGCACTGCTAGGAATTTACCCAAGGGATACAGGAGTGCTGATGCATAGGGGCACTTGTATCCCAATGTTTATAGCAGCACTTTCAACAATAGCCAAATTATGGAAGGAGGCTAAATGTCCATCAACTGATGAATGGATAAAGAAGTTGTGGTTTATATATACAATGGAATACTATTTGGCAATGAGAAAGAATGAAATATGGCCTTTTGTAGCAACGTGGATGGAACTGGAGAGTGTGATGCTAAGTGAAATAAGTCATACAGACAAAGACAGATACCATATGTTTTCACTCTTATGTGGATCCTGAGAAACTTAACAGAAGACCATGGGGGAGGGGAAGGGGAAAAAAAAAGTTAGAGAGGGAGGGAGGTAAACCATAAGAGACTCTTAAAAACTGAGGATAAACTGAGGGTTGATGGGGGTGGGAGGGAGGAGAAAGTGGGTGATGGGCATTGAGGAGGGCACCTGTTGGGATGAGCACTGGGTATTGTATGGAAACCAATTTGACAATAAATTTCATATTAAAGAAAAAGAAAAATGGATCCCTTTATCATTACATAATTCCTCTCCTTATCCCTGAAAATTTTCTTTGTTCTGAAATCTGTTTTGTCTATTTCATTTGACTAATGTTAGCATGGTGTACCCTTCTCAACCAGGTATTTGGTTTTATGCCCCTTAACAAGATGTGAACATTTCTCCTGACCAATGGTCTTTCCTGCTCTTTCAACAACAGGGGGCCCACTAAAAATCAGCCCATCAAATATCCTGGCACTATGCAGAAGAATGACCAGAGGTGACTAAAGGGCATGTCCCTGTGCTGGAGAGGTGCCAAAAAGTGACATCAATTCTCACCTGTGAACTATGCTGTCACCTGAGTCTGAGATTAACAGCATAAAGTCAATTATTGTTGCCATAACAGTATTGTTTTCCAAATTTGAAAACACAGAATTGCTTACATGTGAAAATGAAAACTACATCCAAGAGTGTGTCCTACTCCATTCTAAGGGAAATAATGTTCTACCTCACCTTCTCCAGAAGAGAAGGCAGAATTTCCTTATTACCATGGAGGCTACCACTCCAGGATATGTAGCGCTATTTTACCAATCATCTGTAGAGTACAAATCAAGAAAAGAGGTACCATACATATATACTGTGTAATGATGTTCAAGCCAACAACAAGAAAGGGCCCAATAGAAGACAAATCAATCCAGTCTGGCCAAATCTAAGTAAGAGCCTTCTTTCACTTGTTTCTAACTTTCAACAATTCTCACATTTTCTTTTTTCTTTCTTCTTTTTGGAGTTAGAAAATGAAAAAGGAGCTGGGATAATAGTTTCTATTCCCTCTGCAGGTAAACAGGCAATGCTGTGCCACTTCTCACCTCTATTAACACTGGGGTTGTAAAAGACAACAATTTAGCTTCGGGATTTAAGGGCACTGCTCACAAAATGGCATTACCTTTAGTGCTTTCATGTTATTGCAGAGACAAAATTCTAAACAATTAAACTCTATTAGGTATCTGGGCTTTAGAAATAAAAATGCCCCCTCTATGCCGTCTAAAATGTAGCCAAGGTTTAAACCACAACTAAAAAGCGGTAATTCTGTAGGGGTCTCACCTGACCCACTGAGTTATTTATCACAGTATTAATGAAATGTATCCTGTTTCCTCTTAGTATAATCAGTTTTTAACACAGGAACAAGATTAAATATGGGTTTCAAAAGTGTTTTCTTACCTTGACATTGATAACCCTGTTTCCCAAATACTCCCCTGTTCAAGACAATAGAGAAAAAAAGTTATCATCAGTCAAAATATTTCAGCAACGATGCTCCTCTAAGCATAGTACTTAAGGAAAACAAACGCATGTCATTCTCTGCTCCTGTATGAAAAATACAATTTCAGAGAAGAGGCAAAGGTGAGGTGATTTCTGAGCGCTTGTCTGTTACCACGAGACACAGAGGAAGTCACCTGATTCGAATGCTCCAGTGACACACACAGGTGGGTATCGGCGATCCTCCCTGTACCACCTCCCCCTACGGCAAACCCGGGTCCTCGTCTGCTTGTGTGACTGAGTCTCACCTTGAAGCGTCACTCCACCACCTTTTTTGGCATTCTCACCCCCATCCGCATAAAGATGTGCAGGTAGTGAAGCAAACAGAGGAGTCCACTGCAGCTGCCTGGCCTGGGGCACCCTTCCTCTTCCCTGTGCCCACATCACCCCCCTGGAGTTCAATGGGGGGGGGGCGGGGACAGAAGTGCCGCCACAAGAGACCCGTCAGGCCCACAGCTACCCTCTTGGTCTCTCCCTAAATATCTTCTCTGGATGGTGATATCATCATTGTCATTTAACAGAGAACCCAAACTCAGAGGTTGTGCCAGGCACTGAGCCAAGCTGCTGACATATAGCATCTCATTTAATCCTCACAAGAGTCATGTGAGGCAGCACACATAACAGGAAGGCTCAGAGCACAGACCCTGACACCAGATGGCCTAGGCATGATTTGGGGCATATTGTTAACTCCTTTGGGCCACGGTTTCCTCATCTATAAAGGGCGATAAAGATCGCAGTACCTACTTCATAGGGTTATCATGAAGATAAAGAGAGTTGATCATGTAAAATGCTTAGAATAGTGCCTGGTGCTTTAAGTGCTATATAGAAGTTTATTATACAAGCAAAAAAACCCTTATCTTTATATTACAAATAAGGAGACACTGATAGATTATATAACTTAACTTGGTTGACACATCTAGTTGGTGATGAGATTGAATGCCAGAGTCCATACTCTTAACCATAATATGTGGCACATATATCAATATTGTGTGCATGTGAGAGAGAGCGAGGCGGGAGAGAGAGAGAGAGAGAGCAATCGAAGGCTGGTTGAGTGGGAGTTAATGTTTCCTTGGTGGAAAACATTTAGTGAAATTACCAAACAAGTTTCCATTAAGAACGTTAGTTGAGGTCACAGGTTGTCGCCACAAAAGCCCAAAGGGGCAGGCAGGTCACATAAAGGAGGGAGGCAGAACAGTGTGACATGAAATAGTGACAGACCTTGTAGGTCAGGTAAACCGCAAGGAGAGGAGGATGGCAGCTACCTCGGGTGTTCAGACCTACTGCAAGGGCAGAAAACGGGTTCAAAGATGCCAGAGCTTCTGATTTTTTCAATAAGGAAGTGCAGCAGAAGCCTGCTTCTAAAGACGAGTGTTGTGATGGCACATTTGTAGGCATTGTGTCAACAGCCAGCTTAGGGTCTCTGGTTTAGATAAGGCTCTATTCTTAATTTAAAATTCCAGGAACACTAGCCCTGGATTCTGACTGCTAAAAGGTATAAAAACCAAAGCAATCACAAAACAAAACAAAACCCCACAAAATACAAACTCATTAATCAATACTCAAAAAACTTACTCTGAACCAAGAGCTTTTGACTTAAAGTGACAAAAGTTTGCAACAAAAAACGAGGATCTCTTTTCATGCTATAGAGATTAAACAGTCTTTTCTACCTCAGAGATGGGTTTGTATGTATATGTTCGGATGTGTGTGAGGGGGCATTTCCTTCCTCTTTCTAAATGTGCTTAATGTTAGCTCCAATTGAACATAACTATTAACTTAAATTTATTTTACATTATAGATTTGTCACTGAGGCTTAAGCTTCAGTCACATGTATAATAAGATGCTGCCCCAATTCACCTAGAAGTTCTTAACTGTTAATTATCTCAATCCCTAAATGCCAAGGATTATAGTATACAATCACTGAAAGTTATTACCTTTGGCCACATACCATAAGGCTGAAGATTACTGTGTGCTTACTTGATCTGCAACAGTTAATTTCTATATCTCATCATGTGACTCATACTTTTTTATTTTCTCTCTTACTCAGGGGCTGATTACCCAATTTATTGATTAGCTATGTACTGATTGATTAGCTTCCCTAATTACTGCTTTTTAACCAGTTCCTGTTCATTAGCACCTTTCCCCAAAGGACTGGAAAAAGAAATAACACCTAAAACTTGGATCTGCAAATGGTTCAGATGTTTTTCATTGGCAATTTAAATCGCCGGGTCAACATATTAGAATGAAAGACAAAAATCAGATCCTAAAACAATTCTTAATAGTCATGTTTCCCTCTAAAACCACACACAAGCAGAGGAGGCCTGGATTATAGAAAGAAGCTCCTAGGAAGAGAGAAGCCAGGCGACCACTTACCAGATGAACTCCCTGCAGTGAGAGCAGTAGGTGGGCTGCCTCAGGTATGTGGCCATAAACTTGTGTCCATTGATTTGGTGGACACGCCTTCGCATAGCCCTTTGGCGCTTCCTGGTAAAATGTTTGAAGATTCGGTCTCTCTGGAGAGTTGCTGTACATTAAAAGAAAGGAGAAAAGAATAATGTGCAACAAATCTAGCTGTACCTAACATATAGGAAAGTGTAAAAGCTCCAAACACTCTCCAAAATTGTTTCTTCTTTCTTCACGACGCACAACACCCCAGAACATCCCCATGCTTCCTCTTCCTAGTGACCTTAAGACTCCGAATTTGTAAGGTTGGACCTAAGTGAACTCTGAGATACCCACTGCCTGATTAGAACTGGCTACCTGGGACCAGTCTCCCCAGCACACACCATGAGTTCCCCAGGGTTCTAATGTTCCGGTATGGGACATTAGCCTGGCCTTCTAGCTCCTGTCCAGCTGGATGGGACCTCAGGTCCATAGATTGGCTACAACTATGAGCAGGTAAAACAGATTTCTCATTATTTGCCTTTCATTCTGGCATCCTCACCAACAGAAGGAGGGAATGGCCATAGCCCAGTGAGAGTGCTGCCCAAAAGCATCAGTCTCAACACCATCTCTGTTAACCTGGAATGGGTAGAAATTCACTTGGGCTTGGTGCCGAGTTCCTCTTCCAACCTCACATTTTAAAAATGGTGGCTCCTCAAGAATCAAAACTGCTCACCGTTTAAAGATAGTAAATTAACTTTCCCAAGGTATAGAGAGACTTACTCAATAATGCTTTCTGGGGCTCCTGGGTGGCTCAGTTGGTTAAACGTCCAACTCTTGATTTCAGCTCAGGTCATGATCTCATGGTTGTGAGACCAAGCCCCCCCCTTCCCCCCCCAGTGGGCTCTGGGCTGGGTGTGGAGCTTGTTTGAGATTATCTCTCTCCTTCTCCCTCTGCCCCTCCCCCACTTGCACTCGCTCTCTCTCAAAAAGAAATAAATGAACTAAAATAAAATAATGCTTTTCAATTAATCACTTCAATGCAAAGAAAATGTAAGAAAGATACAAGAATAATCTAATAAATTTTAAAACCCGGAAGAAATAGAAGATTTCCATGAAAACATAAATGACTAAAATTAATTGAGCTACATAAACCAAATAGATGAATTTTTAAAAAAAAAATGATAAGATTTTCTAAGGACTGCCTCTCGAAATCATCCAGGCCCAGATAGTTTCATGCGTGAATTATTTTTAGCCTTTTTTTTTTTCAACGTTTATTTATTTTTGGGACAGAGAGAGACAGAGCATGAACGGGGGAGGGGCAGAGAGAGAGGGAGACACAGAATCGGAAACAGGCTCCAGGCTCTGAGCTGTCAGCCCAGAGCCTGACGCGGGGCTCGAACCCACGGACCGCGAGATCGTGACCTGGCTGAAGTCGGACGCTTAACCGACTGCGCCACCCAGGCGCCCCATTTTTAGCCTTTAAAAACAAGATGATGCTAGTGTTGAAACCTGTTCCAGAATAGAGGAGAAATTCCCTGTATTTTTATAGGGAACTATGTGATACAATCCTAGAACCAAAAGATAAAACAGATACATCTAAAGATATAACAGGAAAAAAAAAAAATCAGGGGTTAGTAATCATTTTTTATGTCGCAGACTCCTTAGTCCAGTGAAGCAAGCCTATGGATCCCTTCTCAGAGTCAAGCTTTATAATCTTAAAAAAAAAAGTACACACACACACATAATTACAAAGGAAATCAAGTATCAAAATATATTTTAAGTGAGATAGGATAATATATATATATATTTTTTTATTTTGGGAGTGTGTGAGTGGGGGAGGGGCAGGGGGAGGGACGGAGGGAGAAAAAGAGAGAGAGAGAGAGACAGAGAGAGAATCTTAAGCAGGCTCCACACTCAGCCTAGAGCCCATCAGAGGGCTCCATCTCACGACCATGAGATCATGAGATCAGGTCATGATCTGAGCCAAAATCAAGAGTCGGAGGCTTAACCGAGTGAGCCACCCAGGTACCCTAAGAACAATACAAATTTAAATTTATATTAAAATAAATTAAATACTTAGTGGCATACCTTATCATTGTAAGTGTGAAGAAGTGATGGGCAGTAGTTACTTTAGTAGTAGTGAAGTACTAGTTACATTTTAAAGTATCTATAAAAACTAACATAATGAAAATATCCAAGATTTCTATCGTGAGAACATCCTAAACACTGCTCATGCTTCTGTGGTTTAGTGAACAATGGGAGAAAATGCTACATTTACATTATAGGTTAGTGAAAATTTTTTCTCTCATCCACTTTCTGGACCACCTAACCTCTAATTACGGACTTCAGGAAAAGTACACCTCCGCTTACGTATCAAGCTCATTCATGAATACTGATGCAGAGATTTTCACTACTGAAGGCTGTATACTTACAAAGTGAACAGGAAAGCAATACTAGAAAATATTAGTATTTGCACGGTATGGGATTTTTTTCTTTCCCATTCTTTGACAATTCGTCCCCAACACAAATATTCCTTCCCACTTAATAACAGCATCTACTCTAGCCCCTCACGTTGTCTTCTCAGTTTCTTGGGTGTGATGCTATATGTGGTGAACATCTTAATGTGTGATATAAATTAATTGCAAAGTAAAACTGAAAATCCTGTAAAAGTTGAAGAATTTTCATGTAGTCTATGGAAAGTCATGTTTGAGTACGGTGAGATTCACACCCGAAGGCAATGGTAGATAGGGCTATGATAGAGTTAGATCTGTTAACAGTTGAACAAAAGAAATTTGATATAGAAAAATGACATGACAGTTATTTTGAGAGAAAATGTTGAATATTAATGTATTAGGAGAGGCCTTGAGAAACTGATGAAGTCTCAAACACTTGCTAAAAATACCCTATTGAAAACTTCATTATACTAATCAAAAATAAAACATATAGTATTCTGCCATTGAATTTTATCTGAAAAAATTATTTTGCTCTAAAAACTAGTGCCTATGACAAAACAACAAAATGCATTCAATAAAGATTTTCATGATTTTAGTTGTGTTTTTCAAACCCCTTCCCCACTTTTTAAATATTAACAAACTCCTCATTTTGAAGAATTCGTTTTATGTGCACCTTTCCAGGTAGCAAGGACACTCAGATAACAGGAAATTCTATACTATTCAGCATTATTATAAGAAATACCCACTGTGAGCAAGTGGAAAATTTCCCAGGAGCACAACAATGGGCATATTATTAGAAAATCTATTATGTTTTATTCTATTAATAGGTAAAAGAAAGTAACAATGATCATTTCAACATTTTTAAAAGGCACTTCATAAAGTTTAACTTGTAATCCAATAAAAAACTTTTTGAAAAGAGTAGATTGTTTCCTTAACATGACTAAAACATGAGTAAAACAATATGCTCACAAATCAAAAGCTGAATGGTAAATTTTTAAAAATAATAAATCCCATGAAAGTTAAGAACAAATAAGACCAATTATCACCTCATTACTTACTATTATCCTGAAAGTACTTGCCAAAGCTGTAAGAGACAAAGAAAGAAAGAAAGAAAGAAAGAAAGAAAGAAAGAAAAGAAAAAGAAAGGAAGAAAGAGAATGAAAGAACAAAAGAAAGAAAGAACAAAAGAAAGAAAGAAAGAAAGAAAGAAAGAAAGAAAGAAAGAAAGAAAGAAAGAAAGAAAGAAAGCTGTCAGGAAAAAAGGAGGCAGAGATGCCATGATTTGGAGTTAATATATGACTAGAAAACTCAGGAGAAGTTAGCCTAATCTACTAAAAAAAAGAGTTCAGGGGCGCCTGGGTGGCGCAGTCGGTTAAGCGTCCGACTTCAGCCAGGTCACGATCTCGCGGTCCGTGAGTTCGAGCCCCGTGTCGGGCTCTGGGCTGATGGCTCGGAGCCTGGAGCCTGTTTCCCATTCTGTGTCTCCCTCTCTCTCTGCCCCTCCCCCGTTCATGCTCTGTCTCTCTCTGTCCCAAAAATAAATAAAAAACGTTGAAAAAAAAAATAAATAAATAAATAAAAAAAATAAAAAAAAGAGTTCAGTAAGATGGACAATGATAAATCATTAGAAGTCAAAGTTCTTTTGGTATACCAAAAGAACCATTTAGAATATATAATAAAAATATATCCCCATTCATTAAGCTACAAGACCCAAACTATCTAGTAATAATTTGTCCAAAGAAGTGCAAGGTTTATATGAGGAAACATATAAACCCCCAAATGAAGACTATGAAAAGATATGTAAAAATGAAGTTCTTAAATAGAAAGACTTAATACTACAAAGTTGTTCATGCTTTCTACACTAATCTCTAAATTCAACAAAATCCCAATAAATATCCCCAAAGGAGGTCTTTAAACTCGACAGTTTTTTTTAGAGTTTAGTTGGTACCATAGATATTTCAAAACTGTTGAAAAATTCTAACGAGGGCAGACTTGTCCTCTATGTTAAAACATATTCTAAAGTTACAGTGATTGACATAACATGCTTCCACCTGCAGAGTCCAAAGCTAGAAATCAATTTTGCTTAAAGAGAACACAGTTCAAATCAGGGGGAAATGACAGATTATTAATAAAGAGCATTTAGACAACTAGTAAGCCTTTTGAAAATTATTTTTACCTCACTCTTAACACCAAAATCATCTCAGGCTAATGTTAAAGAAAAAAATATGGAAAAATGGGAAAACATAGGGAAAAAATACATAGTCCTGGGATGGGATAAGGACAGCAATACTCTAAAGCCATAAAAGACTCACAAATCTGCAGTTTAAGAAATTTAAAGTTCTATTTGGCAAAAGACACAAAACAGAAAGCTAAACAAAACAAACTGGGGGAAAAAGGATTTGCAACACATGACAAAGGGTTACTATTTATAATATGTGGAAATTATTAATAGGGAGGAACAATCTAGTAAAAATGGGGCAGAGGAGATGAATAGGCAATTCATAAAAGTTATAAATGCAGACAGACAATAAACACACTGGATGTCTAATCCTATCTATCCAAGATGGACACGTAAGAATCAGGAGGTAAATGACATTTTACTTAAATTGGCAAATATTTATAAGGATTGCTAGTGTGCCCATGCTTGCAAGGGAATGGGAAAAATAGGCACCTCCCTCTCTGCGGGTAGGAGTATAATTGGGTCCAGTCCCGGCTCTGCCACCTCCGGCTGTGTTTACCCTGCTGAGCCTCAATGTTCCTATCCATAAACCACGTAGTGCTTTCCTTATAGGGTTTTTCCAGGGAGGTAATGCATTCAAAGTGTTCAGCACAGAATTAGGCCCCTGGTAGTATTCGACAGACACATGTAGCTATTTCAAGAATAGTGAAAAAAAAAGAATATTTTTTTAATGTTTATTTATTTATTTTTTACATTTATTTATTTGAGACAGAACACAAGTGGGGGAGGGACAGAGAGAGAGAACGAGACACAGAATCTGAAGCAGCACAGAGCCCTACGCAAGGCTCAAACTCACAAACCATGAGATCGTGACCTGAGCCAAAGTCAGATGCTTAACTGACTGAGCCACCCAGGCACCCCTATTTATTTTTGAGAGAGACAGAAAGACAGAGTGTGAGTAGGGGAGAGGCAGAGAGAGAGGGAGACACAGAACTCCAAGCGGGCTCCAGACTCTGAGCTGTCAGCACAGAGCCTGATGTGGGGCTTGAACTCACGTGCTGTGAGATCATGACCTGAGCTAAAGTCAGACACTTAACCGACTGAGCCACCCAGGCACTCCAAGAATATTTTTTTTGGAGACCAATTTAATAATACCTGTCAAAGTTTTTATTTTATGTTATGTTATGTTATGTTATTTTTATTTTTATTTTATTAAGTTTATTTCTTTATTTTGGAGTGAGAGAGAACAAAAGAGAGAGAATCCCACTCAGCCTCTGTGCTGTCGGCACAGAGCCCACGCAGGGCTCAAGTTCACAGATGGCAAGATCATGACCTGAGCCAAAATCAAGAGTCAGATGCTTAACTGACTGAACCACCCAGGTTCCCCAATACCTGTCAAAACTTTAAATGTGCATTTCCTTTCATTCAGCAATTCAACTTCTAGGATTTTTTTTCCTATAAAAATGACAGGAAGAATATATACTATATGGATATCAATTACTACTTTCTACGTAATGGTAAAAATTAGGTTTTACATAAGAAATCTCAAAGAATGAAGTAGAAATAGTGAAAATGAATTTGGTTAAGACACCAATGCTTTCAGAGGCTCTGGCACAGTTAAAAATGTACCTGCTTGAGTTTTGGTTTTGGGGTATGTATGTGTACAACCTTTGGCAAGCAGCCTAATTATTTTCATTCTCAGGTTTCCCATCTGTCTCAAAGAGATAACTATCTCCCTGTCCTCAGCCCTATAGGGATAGTGTCATATTCAATATTCCTGAGAGTCTTACAATTCTGCATAAGCATCACCTATGAACTGAAGTCATTCTACTATACGGCTCTCTTCTGCAGTATTTCCAGAAGCCATTTAGTAATGACAAAAGACCAGATTTTAATGTTCCTTTGTTGGGCAGATGATAAAATTTGGTCTAACGATCACACTATATCTAGCATATGTTATCACCAGCCTGAGACCTAGTTCAATATTGGCCAATGCAAAATGTGTATTGAATTACTAAATACTTATCACATCTAGATGCAAATTAAACTCTCTCCGGGGGTCTAATTATCAAGAATTTACTTTTTTAAGCCCTTAATACCATGAAGAGTGGTTAAAAGGTCAGCTCACTTGCATTTTTAATATTTCTTGAATTGAATCATGTTCCCCCACCCCTCAACAGCTACTGCCACAGTAGTAACAAGACCCATGAATATTCCAAATGATTCCTTCTAGCCTGTAGGATTTAGGAAGAAACTCCTTGCAGCCGTCCACCATGTTGGTCAGCACTTAATGCCTTTTCTCCTGCTTCCTACCCCTCCTAGAATGCCCTTTCCTCTTTTTTCCCTCCAACTAGTTAGTTAACTCGGGCTTATCCTACCTACCTCAGAGCCTAAATAGCCACCCCTACATTCTGAATGTCCCTACCCTTCCTCTTCCCAAAGCAATCTGGGAGTGTACCTCAATCTTTTCCTTTAACTCACAACACTGGGAAAGAGTTCATCTGGTATCCCAGATGCCTCAGAAGCATCTCCTATGTGGTCATTTTAACTAAACTTCACTCCTCCCTCTTCTGTATTCTTTCGGACAGGTGCCTCTTTTTGTTTAAAAAGCACAAAAACAGGGGCAACTGGGCGGCTTGGTCAGTTAAGTTTCCAACTTCAGCCAGATGATGATCTCATGGTTGGTGAGTTCCAGCCCCGCACAGGCTCTGAGAGCACAGAGCCTTCTTCAGATCCTCTGTCTCCCTCACTCTCTGCCCCTCCCTCACTTGCGTGCTCACTCTCAAAAATAAACAAACATTTAAAAAATAAATAAATGGAAAATAAAAGCACAAAAACACACACACACCTGGGATTTTGAAAGATGTTTCGTTAAAAAAACAGGTACCCCCTTCCCCCCATGGCTTCAAATGGCTTTCACTGTCACATTCTCTTGACGGATGTCATGGACAGGAAGAAAGAGCTCTCGAACTGCACTCTGCCCGGGTTCAGTCTCTACCCTCACTTTACAATCAGAGTGCACAGGGGACTTCCTCACTGTTTGCACTGCCTCCTATTGCCTTAGGATGGAGTAAAAACGACTAACAAAAGATTATTTAATCCTTTGGTGCCTCAAACCAACCCAGGCTTGGGGACATCTTTCAGATCACATGTTTTTTTGAACATGTTAGGCAAACCCTAACAGCCTTTGCAGCCAAAACTTGCATCACTACTTCTGTTTTGCTCCTGAGGTGCTCACCGCCTCTAAGTAAATAGGAAGCTGGCTCAGTGCCCGGCAGGGAAATTCACATTCCAGGCTCAGAGCGGGGCAGGCCTGGAGCCCTGCCTGATCTGTCTCACCCAGAGTTGGTTTTGACAAGCCATCCCATCCATGGGGTAGAGAATAATTAGGTCAAATATAATGAAGATTGACTATTTTGAAACAAAATTCTGTTTCACAAAATCGGATTGTCACCCCACACTTTCTTTGGAACTCTAAAAGGCACAAGCGACTGGGAGCCACCAAAGCACTGCAGGGTTAGTTTTCATGTCAAAAACTCTCATTGGACTGAAATGTGTTGCTAGCCTGAGGCCTTGTGGGGGAGGGCTGACTCTGTGAAGTCTCTGTAAAGCTGCCTTAACTTCTCAAAAATAGTAAACGCTTCATCCTCTTTAGTCTTTTGCTCTACCTAAAGCTTTTTGCTTTACCTGAATCTAAAGCTTTCTATTCCAGCTGCAGAAATCTATATTTGAAAGTACTTCTTACAGCAGAGATCACATGTCCTAATTTTCAAATGATTGCAAGCAAATTAAATCAGAGACCGAAAGTCCATGGCATGGCACCTTTTAAATTTCAGAATTAAATAAATACTTTCAGAATATAAAAGGCATGAAGGGAATGACTTTGATTCTGTGTAAAACTACGATTTAACTTTGTTAAGTTGAATTTGCTTAACAGCAAGGGCACTGCGGTTAAGATCTTAACGAAGATCTGTGGCTCGTCTTTGAGGGGCCGTGCTGAAGAAGTTGTGTGGCTTTTCTACACAACAGGCTGGAGCATGTGGTGGTTGAGGCAGGCTGCTCCTGCCCTTATAAGCTGAGTGACCTTGGGCAGAATGTTGAGTCTCCCGTGCCTCAGTTTCCTCATTTGTAGAACATGAAGCACTTGGAGAACCTTCCTCAAAGGGTCACTTGGATGATGGCTGAATTAGTAAGTGTAACATAATTAGAAAAGTACCTGGCAGGGAGCAGAGTGTTACATGATTGTTGTTAAAACCCTTACTTCACACTACCCCTGAGATCAAGGAGCAGAAAGGATTTAATTCAATCACGTAATTGCCTGGAAGAGGAATCACTACTTAGGAAACCATTACCTTGAACTCTGTGCCCAAGGTTGATCTGGCTAGCTAGTGCTGGGACTACCACTAGAAATCCTCTGCTCTTGATTTTATCCCAGGGCTTTATGGGTAATACCACACCGCACAGGGTCCTTTATGAACATCAGGTCTCCTGGAATCCCTGGAAAGTAATGCATTTTCTGGTGAGGAAACAGAAACTAACAGGAAGGTTAAGTGAGGTCAAGCAGCTACTGATACAAGTGGGGTCACCAGACGCTGTTTACTATAGTTGAACTATTGAGTAACGCTATCCAACGTTTTTTTTTTTTCCTTTTCCTGAGATATTTGTTTTATCATTTGTGCATGAGGGAGGGAATAACTGCGAGAAAAACAAACAGGAAGACCTTAGAGTTAAGCAAGTTGCTAGTCAAGAAAGCCCCAGAAAGTATTATATTGTTTATCTCTCCAAAATATATTCCTGAAAGGCAACAAGATAAGGTCATGAGAGAATCTTGCTTAATATCATCAAACACACTGAATAAGCAACCGTCTGCTCACAAAACTGTGTGCGTAAAGAATGATGCATAAGAATTTAACATCAGGTGATTCCTGTCTGAGACAATAATGATATAAACAGAGAGAGATTAGGACATGTGTTAGGCAAACACACAACTTAAATGAGTCTCTACAGTAAGTACACATAACTGTGGGTGAGAGCATTTAGTGGGTGTTGAGTGAAGAGAGAATCTGAGGAGTTGTGTATCTAGTCCTCTGATTAATTAAGGATGACTTTATAAATTAACTGAGATTAGCAGCTGCTTGGAAAAGAAGAATTTGATACCCAAGGATCGGGAGAAGGTTGCAGGACTTTATGCCAGCACCAGCAACAAAGACTAAAAAAAGAGCATTCATATTTCAAAATGGCATGCAAAAGCCACCCCCCCCAACACTAAGCAGTACAGAATCTGCTGTTTTTGAAAAGCATGCACCACATGACTCATAGTTATTTCCAAATTCAGATAGAGTGATTAGACTCAGCGCATTAGGAGACCCGACTCCACGGGCACTACGCACAGGTGTTTCTCAGGGGTTTGGCTCCCTCCAAGGAAGCTCAGCCTGCGTAAACACCTTCCATCGGGCATCATGGGGATGGCTGTTGTTGGCAAAAGGAGGAGAGACAAATCATTTGTTACTAGACTGACTCTCCCGAGTGCCCTCATGGCCATAGCACTGGGAAAGCGGAGCCCATCCTCACCCATCACTCCAGCCTCTCTGGCAGCAGGTGATTAGAACAGAGCTCCTCGGTGTGACCAAAGCTCCATCAAGAACCATGAGAAAGGCTCCTCACTCCACTGTTACAAGAAGGGAGCAGTGCCTCTCACCATCCTCTCACTGTCTCCACTTCTCTCATCCATGAGAACTGCCAAAGTAGAAACTCTCCCCTTCTCGGTACTTGGAGAAAAGGACCTCGGCTCCAACAGCATCTGGCTCCTCTCACTCTACAATTTCTTCTTCTTGTCCCCTTCACCAGCTCTTCTCTCCTACCCAGCCTTGAAATTTGTGCGTCCCCAGGCCCTTTTTTTTTTTTTAATTTTTTTTCAACGTTTATTTATTTTTGGGACAGAGAGAGACAGAGCATGAACGGGGGAGGGGCAGAGAGAGAGGGAGACACAGAATCGGAAACAGGCTCCAGGCTCTGAGCCATCAGCCCAGAGCCCGACGCGGGGCTCGAACTCACGGACCGCGAGATCGTGACCTGGCTGAAGTCGGACGCTTAACCGACTGAGCCACCCAGGCGCCCCGTCCCCAGGCCCTTTGTATGCCATTCTTCTGGTCTTCCTGGATGCTCATTCATCTCCTCAGAGACCTCACATGTTCTCTTGATTGCTAACAATTGCCTTTGTACTGAGGACTCCCAAATCAACAGCTCTAGTTCTGGCTTCTAACTGCACAGAGAAAGATACTAAACATTTCTAAGTAGCTTTTCGGCATCTCTCCAAGGTATCCCAAATTACCTCAAATTGATATTTGTAGGCTGAGCCCTCTTCCCTGCCTCTTCAACCCACTCTTTCCCTAAGATGATAGTATCACTATCCTTGGAGTCATCCAGAAAAAAAACTAAAAAAGTCTTCGGATCCTTCTTCTCCACCCACAACCAATCAACTGTCAAGTTCTACTAAACCTATTATGTTCTGACTAGATCTCTGCCTCTCATGCTCACCGGGTATAGTTCATGCCACCTTCTTCCTCTCATCTGGACTATGTAATACTTTCCCAACTAGACTCTCTGCATAAGGTTGCTCCCCAGTTACGCATCCAGTTACACATATGGAATATAGGTCAGATCAGGTCACACTCTAGGGAGCCGGCTCCCCTGCTACATCCTATGTAAATCTCCTGCATGGAAGTTACACTAGTTGTCCTAGTTGAACCATAATAAGGTAAAGGGGGTGGGTTTTCCCCAAAGGGTAGTCCAACATCTGAGAGAAAAGTCGAACCTTCAGGCAGCAAAATGGCTTCCAGGGGGGCCATAGTTAGGTGGGAGACAGAATCTTTCCCCCTTGTCCTCACTCTTTGGGGTCTGGACTTGAGGCCCCAAGAATGGGGTGTCCACAAGGCTCTGCAGAGGCAGAGTGAAGTAGGTTAGGAGTAAGCCCAGTTGTGACAGCACACACAAAATGTGTTCAACATCCCTTGTGAGGGAGACTATCTAATGCATATTATTCTATGTACACTTCAGTTTCTGCCAGTAAGCCTGGTTTACATGGTCCAGAAAGGCCTGAGCTCTGCTTCAGAAAGTACATTAAAGTGGACAATCCACCCTCTGAGGCTACCACAGTAGACAGAGGGTCCTCATGAAAAGTGAGAATTCCCAGAGAAAGCTGAACCCTGGGATATAAGATCTGGGGATCCAAGATCTAGCCAAATCTCCCGGGTGGCAGGTCTCCCTGTTGCCAACCTTGGAGGACTAGGATTCCCTTTGTCAAGAAGCCAGCAGATCTTACACTCCTCTACAAAGTCTGTTCAATAGACACCAGTGCCAGAATCCCTGAACCAACATCCATTGGCTCTCAGGAACCCATTCCCTCTCTTGCTACATGACTAGGCTCCTTCAGCGATCTCAAGGAATCAATAGAACAATCTCAAGGGGGCAGAAAAACTGGAATAGTTAGCCTCCAGCTCCCATCTATCAGTGATTGATGGCTGCTTCAGGGACAGGGGGCATTAATTCTCTGGTGTTTCCAGCCTTCCTTTCTGACCCGAGAGGAAATATGGACAGGACATCCATAGCATCTGCCACAGAATGAATTTATACTACTCTTGTCCTGCTTTCTTGTTTGTATTTTGCTGCCATATATACCTTCTAACCCTGCTTCAAACTCTGTGTGGAATGAGGTGAAGTATAAATAGAAAATTCTTATAGTAATTTCAACTATCATTGTGCCTACTCCTTTCTGCACACATAATTTAATGACAGAAATTCCCTCTTGCTCCCTATTACCAAAAGCAAGGATCCCACAATTCCTTTCCACAAAATGGTATGAATTTCTACCCTGTTGCTGTGATTCTACAAATATTTCATTTCCCTCTCCCACCCACACTGATTTCATCCATAAATAGACATCTAGCTACCAGTTCTTCATTCTTCAGGGGTTTTTTGTTTTTGTTTTGTTTTGTTTTGTTTTGTTTTGTTTTTAATGAAAGTTAAACATTGCTGAGTGGATGATCACCCTGGGTTTCAGGATGATGAGGAAACGTGTTTGTTTCATCAAGTTCATATTGGATTATGTAAAAGCACGTCCCACATTATGCCTCTCACTGTCCTCCTGACTATCTGGAAAATACCTCAAAATGGCATTACCTTCAACTCTAAGCTTAAGTTAGAGTAAGTACCTTGGTTGTATGTGCTTAAAAATGTTAGCATTTTCCAATTATCTGGCAATTTTTCTTTTATCCTGCATTACTAAATTTACCTGGGGAGGAAATATCTCACTCATGATCTCTCCTGTCTCCCTGAGAGTCTTTTGAGTTTAACGTAAGAAGACAATGAAACCACAATGTGCAGAGAACAATACATAAAATGTCTTTTTGCTCTTTTGCTCTTGTTGTTTATAAAGATAATATATGAACACTATAGAAAATACAAACGATACAGAAAACTCTAAAGACAAAAGTTTCTTTTAAAAAAATCATCTTAAAAAAGGAAACACAAAGACAATAAAAAAATAAAAAATCATCTTAAAAAAGGAAACGCAAAGACAATAAAAAAATAAAAAATCATCTTAAGTCTTACTGTACAAATAACTGCTGTAAATATTTTGGGAAACATGACAAATATATACACCATTCAGACATAGTAGTAAATGGCGTCGTACCCTGCATGCTGTTTTGCCAGCTACTTTTCACCCAAAACATCTTTTCCGATCTTATTTCTTAAAAGACTTTAGTTGTTCAGAGTAGTTTCAGATTTACAATAAAATTGAGAGGAAGGGATGGAAGTTTCCCATATACTCCCTGATGCCACACAAGCACAGCCTTTCCCATTATCCATGTCACTCACCAGAACAGCACATTGTTTCCCAAGGACAAACCTACAATGACACATCACAATCACCCAAAGCCCATAGTTTACCTCAGGGTTCACTCTTGGTGTTGCACATTCTATGAGTTTAGACAAATGTATAACAACATATATCCATTATTAGAACATCGTACACGGTATTTTCAGCGTCCTAAGAATCTTCTGTGCTCTGCCTATTCATTTCCCTCTCCCCTCCTGCCGCCACCTCTGGCAACCACTGATCTTTCTATTGTCTCCAGAGTTTTCCTTTTCCAGAATGTCACACAGTTGGAATCTACAGTATATAGCTTTCTCAGATTGGTTTCTTTCACATAATATTCTTCCATGTCTTTTCATGATGTGATAGCTCATTTCTTTTTAGTGCTGAATAACATCCCATTGTCTGGATAGACCACAGTTTATTTATCCGTTCACCTACTGGAGGGCATCTTGGTTGCTTCCAAGTTTTGGCAATGATGAATAAAGCTGCTATAAACACCAATGTGCAGGTTTTAGCATGGACATAAGCTGTCCATAATTTTTAAAAGTTACTATGTGTGGGGCACCTGGGTGGCTCAGTTGGTTAAGCAGACAACTTCGACTCAGGTCATATCTCATGGTTCTTGAGTTCAAGCCCCGTGTCAAGCTGGCTACTGTGAGTATAGAACCCGCTTCAGATCCTCTGCCTCCCCCTACCCCATGCCCCTTCTCCACTTGTGCTCTTTCAAAAATAAACATTAAAAAAAAGAGTTGCTATTCGTTTTTATAGCAATTAATACTAACATTACCATTTGGTCATTCTATCTTATAAAAACGAATATACATCACAACAAACTTAAAAATAAGCTAACAGCATTAGCAGATAATCCCTGTGAAAGTAGGGTTTCCCTGGTTGAAATCTTTACATTTTTTCTCATTCACTTGAAGCATAGGGACAGCTTTCTCCACCCCCACCCCTGCCTCTAAGCTCAGGTTGGTCTTCCTTCCTCACGCACACAAAAATTCTTATACAAACAACCTGTCCACCCAAAATCTTTTCCAGATAAACATGTGTTTCCTGCTGAGAACTAAAAAGAGTCCGCCCCATAGCTTGGTTTATTCCGTTTCCCTTTCAATTTTTTCCCCTCTTTTGCACGAGTAGATTTCTGAGGTCTCTTCTAAGCCCTCAAGTTCTGGTTTTATGATTTTAGAAAAACCTTACAGGATATTAGCCAGGAGGAATATGAGGCCTAATCATTTCCTTCTCTAACTACATGGCTGGAATGAGAGCAATGCTACCTCCCTCATGCTGCTGACTCAACATGATTTTTAAAACCACTGTGCCATTGCTCATTATACACAGACTAATTCCAAACCCAGGACTAAAGGTAAAATACCTTTATCACGTAACCCAATTTCCTGCAACACTAACACCAGGGCTTTGAACCTCAGCCAGCTTTTTATGATCATTAAAAAAAAAAAAAAGGCAAGGAGACAGCTGCTTTAATCAAATGTCATTTCTATCATACGGTCACTTCCTGTCAGAGGCTAGCAATTTACAAGTGTATATCTTGGCTACTAGGTTGGCTTTTTTATTTGTTTGCTTTTTGATGATTATATTATGCCTTAAATTAGAGGGAAACAAAATAAAAAACCCACTCAAAGAGTTCTTTATTGACTACGATTAATAACCCAGTCTACATTGTGAATAAGAGTTCATAGTTTTCTAGGAAAGTCAGAGAGGTATGTAAGAACACTTCCGGGGTGCCTGGGTGGCTCAGTTGATTAAGCATACAACTTCAACTCAGATCATGATCTTGTGGTCCGAGAGTTCAAGCCCCGCGTTGGGCTCTGTCCTGACCGCTCAGAACCTGGAGCCTGCTTCGGATTCTGTGTCTGCCTCTCTCACTGCCCCTCCCCCCTTCCTGTCTCCCTCTCTCAAAAATAAACAAGCATTAAAAAAATTTTTTTTTCAAATATATTAAAAAAAAAGAATACTTCAAATATCAGGCTAAGGTGTGACAAATGCCTCTATCTTCTGGAGTATTTAGTATCAGCTCACCTGCCACACCAACAAAAGTCTAGATATTTGTTTTAATTCAGCCATTTATCATCTAGTAAATGTTTATTTACAGTTTAAACACACAATAGTTCAACAAACTGCTAGGGTTCCCACCAAAAAATAAGTGAACAGGGCTTTTCGACCCTCAGCTGTCTTTCATTCACAAATCACTTTGGGGACAAGGTGGCATTCTGCTCCATTGTGGACGTTAAATAGCAGGCTATCTTTTGCAATGACGTTAGTCCTAAGCTCTAGGAACACTCAACTTCTTTCTTCTTTTTCTATCATATGCTTATGCATCCAACATGTCTTGAACCTTTATTAAGTGCTGGACGCTGTGATGGGAGGTAGGGGTACAATGGTGAACAAGGTATAGTAGTATCTTCAACTGAAAGTCTAACATTGGAGGAAGATTGTAAACAACTGTTACTATGCATAGTACAAATCTCCATGGGAGTGTGCGTGGGCAGGAATCTTACCCAGATGTGGGAGAATCAGAGATGGCCTTTCTTAAGAAGCACAATAAAGCTATAACTTCAGAACAAGTGAAGAAGAAGTGAATCAGGAAAAATGGGGACAAATGTTGCAAAAAGAAGCAGCCATATGTACCAATGTCCAGAGTTAAAAGAACATAAGGTTCAAGGAACTCCTAATATTCACCTTCTGACTTGGTTACTCTAACTCCTAGTAGGTGCCTCATCATCATCAAATACTTAGCAAATTGTCTACTATTTACTAGGGCCAAGAACACCAAGCCATAGGGGTAAGAGTACTTCACAAAGGTTCTTGAGTTGCTATGCTGAGGTACAGGAAGAAACTACTGGAACTCCCATTTGTGTGTTTCTCATACTCTTCATTTCAATTCTGTAATCCTTTATAGTGTTTATAACATACACAGTATTACATATATGTAAACTTTATGAAGAAACATAATGTCAGTGATGAATCACGGGAATCTACTCCTAAAGCCAAGACTACACTGTATGTTAGCTAACTTGACAATAAATTTAAAAAAGAAAAAGAAAACATACATATATTTAGAAGGCATGCGGAGCTCTGACATCCACGTGATCAAAAAAAGTTTGGAGACCACTGATCTAGATGGATTTACATTCTAGTTGGAGAAACGAGCGACACACAGATGAAAGGCACCAAGGCTAAGTGCTATGTCCGGATATTAGGGAAGCAAAGGGTAGGAAAAGATACCTGAGGGCTGGGGTGGTCAGGGAAGGCTCCAAAGCAGAGATGGCATTCAATTTAGGCCTTGACAGAAGAGTGGAGCTCAAACCAAGTAGAGACATTAGGAGAGGACTTTTTGTCTGGGAAGAATGACAAGCCCATGTATATGGGTGTTGGGAAGCAACGAGAAAACCACCTCTGTAACACAACAGACTCCTAGTGAGTAGCAGGACAAATGATGTGACCCTGGAGTGGACACAAATGTAGCAGAACAGTGGGCATCTCCAGTATCAGGCTAAGAAATCACACTTTGTTGCTGGAAGCAGGGACCCTGGAACAGTCATTATTCCTTCTGTGCCCAGTGGCAGGCCTTCTCTGCAAATGGAAAAAGCCGAGCTAAATGCACAGTGAAGTTTTTTATAACTCTTAAGAATATGTTACCAGTGAAAGTAGTTTTCAAGAATGAGGGCAAAAGAAAGATGTTTCAAGAGTGCTGAGATAGCTCACGATCAAATACCTTCACTAAATAAACTTCTAAAGGATTTACTCTGAAGGGGAGAAAAATGATCCTCCAAGGAATGTCTGAGCAACAGAAGAAAATGGTGAGGAAAAAAATTATACACATTTAGCTAAATATAAACAAACAACGATGAAATAAGTAATAATGTCTAGTTAATGGAGCTTCAAAAGAAAAATAAAAAATACATCTAAAATATCAACGAATTGGGGGCGCCTGGTTAAGTGTCCGACTTCAGCTCAGGTCACGATCTCGCAGTTTGTGGGTTCGAGCTCCTCATTGGCTCTGTGCTGACAGCTCGGAGCCTGGAGCCTGCTTCAGATTCTGTCTCTCTCTCTCTGCACCTCACCTGCTTGCTTGCTTGCTCTTTCTCTCTCAAAAATAAATAAAACATTAAAATATCAACCAATTGTACCTAAGCCAGGAGGAGGGTGAGTAGAGATAAAGCATTCTAAGATCCTTATTTGCTCATTAGGATCTCAGACCATTTTTCAAAGCGGCTGTACCATTTTGCAATCCCACCAACAATAGGAAAAGTTTGAGTGTTCCACAGTCTCATGAACATTTAGGGTGGTTGGTCTTTGCCATTTTAGCCATTTTAGTGGTATCTCACTGTGGTTTAAATTTGTACTTTTCTATTGCCTAAAAACGTTGAGCATGTTTTTACATGCTGATTGGACATTAGCTATTTCTTCTTTTGAAAACATGTTCAGTTCCTTTGCCCATTTTTTAAAAGTTGAATTGTTTGTCTTCCATTTGTACCACAACTTTCTGGTATATGCTGTTCATTTTTGGAAAGAAGTTAGCAACTGTTGGGGCATCTGGGTGGTTCAGTCGGTTAGGCGTCCAACTTCAGCCCAGGTCATGTACTCGCAGTTTGTGGGTTTGAGCCCTGCATCGGCTCTGTGCTGACAGCTCAGAGCCTGGAGCCTGCTTCAGATTCTGTGTCTCCTTCCCATTCCCTCTCCCACTTGTGCTCTGTCTCTCCCAAGAGTAAATAAATAAACATAAAAAAAAATAAGTTAGCAACTGTTTTTCCTATTAAGAAATATATTCCTCTACTATTAATTCCATGGGATTCACCTGAGAACTCTCACCAAGACTGTGTCCAAACTGAATAAGACAAAGAAGGTTTCAGAAAGGTTACAGTTCATTTTTACCTTTTATATATATATATATATATATGTACTGGTGGGGCAGGGGGTGTTGAGAAATATCCAGACTTATGTTTTAAAATTCCATGCATATTCTGGCTAAACAAACATAGAAAATCGTATTTTTGCCAGGTTTTTTATATAATCTTTAGCTGAGTAAGATAATACAGTTAAATTTGAATTTTAATAGAATAATCTAAATTACAATGATTCTACTTCATCTCCCTTTATAATTCCTAGCACATACCACAGAGATTTTTTTTTTCCTGGCCTCTCTAGAATGGGTCTGGTTAACATCACAGTCAAGTTCTTTATTAACTGAAATACATTTGATTTTAGCAACTGCCACTGCAATCAGTCAGTCAATAGCAAAGCAAAGCAAAGTCCAAGGGACACATATTCCAGGATTCCCTGAGGCTCTGAAAACATCATCAATGGGCGTGAATGCTCATCTTCCTCATTTAGTAGTAGCATCCTTAGTTGTATGGATTACAAAAACAATCCTCAAATTCATCTTTGATCACAAGATTAAAAACAGTGGATGCCAGCAGGTCCTCTACCTGTAAAGCATTTATAAACCTTCACCATTTGCCCTTGAGAAATAGAGTGCTGATTCAGCTCTACAGGTTTCTTTTTAAAAAAAAAAAATTTTAACATTTATTTTTGAGAGACAAAGCGAGACAGAGCACAAGTGGGGGAGGGGCAGAGAGAGAGGGAGACACAGCACCCAAAGCAGGCTCCAGGCTCTGAGCGGTCTGCACAGAGTCCGACACGGGGCTCGAACTCACAGACTGCA
Organism: Lynx rufus; assembly: GCF_022079265.1. Classification (NCBI taxonomy): domain Eukaryota; kingdom Metazoa; phylum Chordata; class Mammalia; order Carnivora; family Felidae; genus Lynx; species Lynx rufus. Next base: position 40,366,148 of record NW_025814831.1, read on the forward strand.
AGATCATGACCTGAACAGAAGCTGGACGCCTAACCAACTGAGCCACCCCATAGTTCTAAAGGTTTCTATTTGAGTGGCTGCCCAAAAGCTTACCAATTAGTTCCTTAATGTGATGTAGTAACTGATGAAAGAGGTCTAAAGAGCCTCTGTGCTCTGTCTGGCCTTCAAGTCTACTTTTTCTCCGTTTTGTATTTGTATCGAATGAGAAGATAGGAGCCTGTTGCACTTGATCTGTAAGGAATGAAGCTTTTCATGGTTCACTCTATTCTCCACATCAACTGTATACTCACTGTAGAACTACGGGACTTCTCTATAACAATTATGAGATAATTCCCTCTTGCTTTAATTTTGTGTCCTTTAAGAACTATTTTTAACCTTTAGCCTTGAATGTGGAACTCCGGATAAGGCGGTGGTGGGGGCGGGATGTAAACTATGGCATTCAGAATTCTTTAAACCATCTGTGCAGAAAAGCAAAAACTATTGTCATTGAAAGGTTAATCCGAAAAAGGGGTATTTTCAAGAGGTATTTAGGGAACTAGGCTAGCTAGCAAAACAATTCTTCTACTTTTATAGGCAATGATTGAATCTCAGAATCAAACCAGTGGGGAACATTTTCTGTAATCAATAGACACAGAAATTTTCTCTTTCCCCAAAAAAGAGCACTCACTCACACAGGTGACACATTTTGGGTGTTAATGCACCAGGTTAATGCTCTATTTGTGGAAATAAAGTGGATCAATTCTCAAACAACCTGTTTTGGTAAGGGTCTCCAACAGCTGTAGCTTCAAATCAGAGAATAAACAGGCTTAGTGATTCTCAGCATCTGGTGTAGACTGGTAACAAGGTGGGGATTTTAGAGAGGAGAGCCTGGTCTCCTTTTGTGACTACCTATATTTCCGCATTACAAACTGTCCCTAATCCACTTTGGTAAAGTGCATTCCTGAAGCAATAACGCATAAGAGATGAGAGTCAAATTTCCACAAACAAAACCTTCCACATTTTCTTGTAGCTGTATGAGAAAATTCCCCTGAGAACACAAGAACAGGTACTTTAGCTTCATACTATAACTGCAGGTAAATGACTGAACAGAAAAACTTATTTTTAAACAAGCTCTAGCTTTCTACTTAAAACTATATAAATAATAGTACTAGAAGGCTTTCTTCTTCCAGTATTTGTGTCGAACTCTAAACAAAACAAGTCTTCATGGGAAGCCTCTTGGACTTCCTTGGGGCAAATTACCATCTAAGACGATAAAGGAATTACCCTGGATCAAAGGGTTATTAAGAAGAGACACCTTTGATGAAAACATTCTTAGTGAGACTGTTTGCCCAGGCTTGTGAAAGAGCTACGAATCTGGCTTCAGCAATGACAGGGTCATTATGAACTGAAAGCTTATTCTAGATCATGTGTCTGGTGTTTTAGATTAATAAACAAGGAAATCAGAGTCTTGATTTTTTTTTTTAATGTTTTTATTGAAGGCACTGGCAAATGCATTGCACAACAGGGAAAGTGACAGCTTGACGGTGTGTGGGGGGCACACGCACACGGAACAGGCAGAGACAAGAAAGCATTCTTCCCTGTGAAAAAGCCAAACGAAACTGTCCCAGGATGCATCTTGGTCTGTTTTCCACTGACCTGGAACTCAGGGGTGTGATCAATGCTCTCCAAAAAAGAAGAGTGCAGGGTCATTACCTTAGATTCAGAAATTCATGACTTTGGTTAAGAAGGTGAATGGAGTTAGAGATAAGGACAACAGACTTTTAAAGAGCTGAAGTTGCCTGGAACTAAAAAGTACCACATGGCCACATATCCCCAAGCTTCGTATAGCCCCAGCCTCTCACTGAAGGCCAGCCCTCTGGAGCCTAGACCAACCTTCCCTTCCAGGTTAACCACCAATGCCTCCCCGACACAAACCTGTGCTCTAGTCAAACTGGGATCTTCACCACTCAGGGCCCTTCCTCCTACCAGACTCTGCCCAGGTCACTCCCCTCACCAGGAATGGCTTCTCACCTTCCTAAACCCAATCCTCAAAAAAGTACTTCCTCACCCGAAGCTGTCTGCAGACCTGCAAAGGAGGAGCAAATTTCTAATGCTTGTCCACAAGCAGCACTCTGTGCAGCCTTCGCAGTCTTGCACAGTTATTCAATTGCCTACATATTTTTGCCTTTTCTCTCAAGTGGAACCAATTTCTTAGAGAGTAAGATTTTACAGTTTTATATCCTCCCAGAATCTATCATAATGAAAATCTATACCCATCAGTGATATCCTTACACATGACACTAACATGCAACTGAAAATTATAAATACAACTTAAAGATCCCTTGTTACCATTTCAGGGTGTCTAGAATGCTATGGTTCAGTGGGATCGCCTGCTTCTCAAAGGCCGTCTCATTGAGGCACCTGTGGTGTAGTGATCTTTAAAAGGACCTGGCGTCGGAATCATTTGTGAGCTTTAATTTAGGCTTAAACACTATTTTCATACCTAAATTTGGGCAACTTCATTCACTTATTAAATCAAACGTTTATAGCAGACTCTATTCCACACAATCGGAATATCTGGAGACCAAGAATCTGCCCTTGAAACTCTAAGAACCAGTGGCCCAGCAGGAAGGACACACAAATAAACAGTTAAAATACAAATGCAATAGTTGCCCTATCTCTGTGTCCGCATGTCTAGGGGGAGGAAGCCCAGATGGTGCTGGGGAATCAAGAGCACACACAGAAGAGGTGATGCCCGACCTGACTCTACAGCCTGAACAGCAAAAGAAATGCCCAAGGGAAGTCTCTGTGAGTCATTCACATTCTGACACTCTCCTGCTTAAAAGGCATTCACTGGCTGCATTCGGGGCTCAGGGCAAACTAGCACACCTGCAGCTGACCTTGCCCCCATCAAAACCCCATCACTCATCCATCCCTGCCTGGCCCTGGGGTCCACGCCTGCCCTAATCTCTGCCCTCCTCTCTCCTCTCCTTCCTCTCTCACCCTACCCCCAACTAAAATGATTTCAGGACTTGCTTTACTGAACCTTATTCAAGTCAGGGTTCGACTGTCCTCCTTAAAGTAACCCCAGCATCAACACCAAAGGTCTTATCACATAGATTCACATTTACCTGTTTAGACTGTGAACTAGGGATGTGTGTGGGGTGGGGGTAGGGGGTTAGGGTATCTCCCATGTCCAGCATATAAACAGCAATAAATGAACGAATGGATAAAATCACGCTCACATGAAAAAGTAAACAGAAGTATAAAAGAGCTTGCCAGATTCCTGTACCTACAAGTAGTTGACTATTGCTAAATTACAGAGAGTATGAATGACTAGTAGGAGATGAGATTTAAAAGGAAGGTTACTGGGGCGCCTGGGTGGCTCAGTTGCGGTTGAGTGTCCGACTTCGGCTCAGGTCATGATCTCGTGGTTTGTGGGTTCGAGGCCCGCATCAGGCTCTGTGCTGACAGCTCAGAGCCTGAAGCCCGCTTCGGATTCTGTGTCTCCTCTCTCTGCCCCTCCCATGCTCATGCTCTCTCAATAATAAATAAACATCAAGAAAAAAATTTTAAAGGAAAGTTACTACCAAACCTGTACGGGAAGAAGGGGCTGGACTTTCACAGATCATAGGAAGGCACTAAACAGGTTTCATATAGAGGAGAAATGTTATGAGATTCCCTAAGTTCTCTCAAGATAAGGCCAGGAGAGACCCAGGTCCCAGGGCTGGTTTGTCATGATTAAATAGAGGACACACATATAGAAACAAAACATACACCATAATGTATAAAGGTAAGAGTATCTTCTGCAACTCCTAGCTATTAACCTACCAATCTTATAGTGTTTAGTTTTCATATCCCTAAAATTGGTTGTATATTTTCATGATAAAAGGTGGCAAAAGGGCACAGATCAGGAAATGCAGCCATTTATCAGGACACTGTGGGGAAGAGAGCATTCTGGGAAACCATTCCCTTTTCAAAACACGCCAATTCTAAACCTGGGTCACTCACAAAACCACCCACTAGATAATGTCTTCTATAAATTGATATATCAGTGGTAACCTTTGTTGGACCTATTTCCAGCTCAATGGTTTCTGTATTTATGTGATGGCAGTAATCCACACCAGAGACTGAAGTAAATCAAACCGATTTAAAACCTTAAGCCAAGAGGAGAAACCTTTCTTTTTCCCAAATATTCTTACAGCAAGCTTCCCCATTACAAGTAAGAGGGTGCTGCGGAAAAGCCTCGAGTCCCTTACCCAGGTAAGTAAGAGGTCTCGGGTCCCCCTGAGCTCCCTTTCTCCAGCCCACAGAGGCAGGTAAAGGAGAAAGGAGGGGGGATGGAAGGGTGTTGCAACAGGCTCTTATCAGCCTCTTTCAGGAATTCGGAGCAAACCTCTGCAGGGCTCCTGAAGCCCAGGGTTTCTCAGAAGGGCTGGAGATCCACAGATGGACATATAGATAAAATAAGTTCTGTTTGCTCCTTTGTTTCCAAGGCTAACTGTAGCAATCATGTGATCTCTGGGGAAAATGAAACATTTTTCTACTCACCAAGAGACTGTTGCAAGCCAAGCAGCCAAACAGATCACTAAGGACAAGGGGCGGGTCCTCACGTAAAGCACAAGCTCTCCGCTGAGACTTAACGCTAGGCTCCAGCTCTGGCATGGGGTTAGAGTGAGTTTGCTGGCTAGACCAACAAAAGCTGAGCCCTCTAGGCAGCCAGTTCTCTCCCTCCCTCCCTGAGCATCTTCCCACAGGTGAGAGTGACTCACTCACCAGCGAGTGAATTCTTTATACTAACTGACGCCCACATACCTGGGGTACAGAGTCTGCCTGTGGGACAGGTTTCCACAACACTTTCACCAGCCTTGGTTCATGAGGAAAATGTACGAGTGGCACGTGCCAAGCTCCCAGTGACCACCCCCCCCACAACGGTGCTGAGAGCAGCAGGGGAAAGGAGAGCACATGGGGCTTTCTGGAGAAGAGGCAGGGTCCCTCACACATGTATATACGGAAGCACACGTTAGCATCCCTGAGTATGAAGGGCAGACGTGTAATGTAAACGTCCATCCAATGCCTTTGAAATGACTGTGGTCCAAACAGATGCGGCTGGAGTCTGGCCGGAAGAGGCTGCAGGTGCTAGCCTACCTTTCCAGGCCTCCGTGAGCTGAGCCAGTTGTGCAGAGTCTCGTAGAAGCTAGGGTTCACATAGCAAAGGTGAGCTCCACCACTGAGAACTACAGGCTTTCGGCTCAAGTCTGTGGCAAAACATGACAAACTGCAATAGCCAAATCCCAGGAGTTAGGTGGACAACACTCAGCTCTCTTCCCTTATTCTCACATCCAAGTACGCCAACAAAGTATGCCTACTTACATATATAAAGCAGTTCAGTGTATATTTGGGTTTAAAATATAGGATTTGTCTAATTTTAGTTTTTCATTTTAGTTTTTGGTTTTTTTTTCTCTACTGATAACCAGTTCCCGTGTTCCAGGCTTTAAAAATGACGACCTACCCCTCTGGGGTGGTACACCTGTTTGGCTCAGAGCTCTACAGCAGTTCCTCCCACAGTAAGGGCCAGGGACCCTGTGCAGATTCTAAAGGAGTTTAATCTCCCTTCCAAAGAATCAGTTCCTTCTTTCTTAAAAACAAAAAGAAAAAAATCAGTTTTATATATTGTATTGCATTGGTTCTTAACCAGGAGTGATTTTGCCCCTAGGGACATCCGGCAGTGTCTAGAGACATTTTTGGCTATCACAGCTGGGGTGGGGTGGTTTGCTACTGGCATCTAGATTGTGGAGGCCAGGGATGCTGCTAAACACCCTACAGTACACAGCACCGCCCTCATAGCAAAAGTTATCCAACCCCAAAGGTCATTTGTGCCAGTTAAAAAACCCTGCAGTATTTGGATTCTGTACATTTCATCTGGGGAAAAAAAAAGTATTTTGTTGCTTAAAAATAAGTTTGAAAATTTCTGCTCTAGGACACCTGCCGGGACCCAAACTATTCAACAACATGATAAAGACTCTTTTGTATTGAGCTTCAAAGTGCTCAGATAGTACAGGTTTTCACATCCGATGCTGGCTTTTAAATTCCCGTAATAGGTCTAGCTGCTATAAAGAGCTAAGGACCCGTCTCTCTTTCTGTTAAACCCTGAGTGGGAATCAAGGAGCTGTAGCCACCTAGTAGGACCTAATGCAAACCTCCTTCTGTGCCAGGGTAGAATCACAGTAACTTCAACCAAAGTAGGGAAGATCAGACAGAGGCTGAGGGCTTGTCCCGATGGGGAGCCACGGGTGTTGGCTCCATAGAGATCAGGTCTCCATCAGTTAGGCAGAGAGCCAGAAGTTAAATATATTGCTTCTTTTAGGAAGGAAAGTGAACAATGGCCTCTTCATGTGAAACCACAATGGGAGTTTAGGAAGGGGCAGAGCATAATTCCCAGGATGGAAAATGGCCTGGGCTCCAATGTTCGGTCCTTGGTCCTGCAGCACTCAGTCATTGCTGGTGAACTCTCTATTTACTAATTCCTATGCAAAACCCATGGACTAAGTGGCACCTTTTGATGCCAACCAAAGGAATAATTCTGATTCTCAGGTTGAGGGGATAACTACAGCTGTCTACCCTATCATGAAGGCTTCCTGCTACTCTGAGGGTCTCTGAGGTGTCTCTCAGCAAATGAAACTAACAGCCCACGTGTAGGCTAATCCTTCCAGATATAAAGACAGAACCTACATGACACATCGCGCGTGGCCCTCTAAGCCCTGCTTCATCTTCCATCTCTCTCTCTCTCTCCAAAAGCCATCAGGCCTTCTTCCAGGAGGTGCCCCAGGGCATTACCATAACATACCATCCTGAACTGTGTTTACATGACCACCTTCCTCTCCACGCTGGGAGCTTGATCACGGTAGCCTGTGTCCTACCGCCTGGCAACCAGGAACCTAATATTCAATGAATGGATGAATGCGCTTGACCTGTCAACGATGGGACATGCTCCCAAGCAAGTCCTCCCCAAACTGTAGAGCAGGCTGGACCCTTCCTCACGCTGTACGTGCGGCTTGCAGTGTATGAATGTGAGCACAGAACTCGCTTCAGTAAACACAGCCATGGAACAGGATAGGCCTGTGCAGATGTTAGATCTTTCTCCAGGAACCATTCCATATGTAAAACAATTGGAGGGTGGGGAAATTCAATAAACAGCTGCCCTTTGAGGTGGCAAAAGACACACTCTCCCTTTTCAAGTGCAATCAGCGGGTTGGATGACCTTGCCTCAACCCTTGCAGCAGAGAAACAACCCTGGTGTGGCTTCCTCATCAGTCCTCAGAAGGATCCACACAAAAAAGCCCTCACACACAATAAACTGCAAACACAAACACACTTTCAACCCAGACGCTTTCATTTAGATTATCAAGTCTTAGAAGATAGATTTAATCACACTATAGGCTTTTTTTTTTTTTTTTTTCGTTTTCTTTTTAAGAAGAGTGGGTCCTGGGACATTCCCAAGCTATGGGTCCAGAACTGCTGGGGTGAGCCCCTTAGAAGGGAGGAGGACTCCACAACCAACCTCTCAGAGTGCAAACTATGTCTAACATGTGTGCAACTAGTGTTTAGATACTTCTGAAACAAATTTTTAAACCCAATTAGAGACTTTCCTGAATGCATTGAATTTTGCCATTAAGTATATTTGTAGTCCCGAGAGACATGGTTCAAATACCTACACATACACAAGACTTGGGGAAATACAGAAAAGGCCTTGATAACCAACCTAGGGTTAGAAACCACTAAGCCAGTCCATTTAAAGAGTTTCCTCCACTGTGCTGTACTAACAGCCCTAGAAATAAGGCTCTTTTGTTTCAACTGATAATGAGAGATCAGGAAAGATTGCCAAAAGGAAGACGCTAATAGGGGTTCTGTTCGGTAGAGCTGTCTGGGGTACAGACAATAAGAGGGAAGCTCTTTCAAAGAAGTCTTACTCCAAGGACCAGTCTTGTCTTGACAGACTGAAGTTGCTGTCAGTGATTAATGAGGGGGCTTTAATCCACATCTTATACTGGACCCCAGCCCCTCCTTTTCAGGTATGAAGAATACTGAAAGGAGGAAGACAGGAGAAAGACAGAATTTTGTAGTGCCTGTGGGCTGCCCTCATAAATGTCGTATAGAACTAGGTCCCCTTTGATTTTCTAAGTGTAGCGGGATGCTAGGTGGGACTTTTCCTCTCATCCCAGAATTTCAGCCCAGGACAAAAGACACTAAGTAGCCATCATCTAAGTTCTGAGGGCTCCCTCCCATCAGGGCTTTCTGGAGACAGCTACCCCACCGCCACCCCACGATACACCAGTTCTGCACCACTCCCCCAATGTCAGAATGAACCTGAAAAGGACTCCAACCTGAAGCTGAGGGGACAGGCTCCAAGAAAATCACTCTCGGGGGACAGGCAGGGAAGAGGGAAGGAGAGGAAGGGGAGAGGATGCTAGATCTTAGGACAAGACTTTACCGTCCTTGAAGGGGGTCAAAAGATACAAACTTCCGGTTATAAAATAAATAAGTTATGGGACCGTCAAGCACAGCACAGCGACTATAGTTAATACCGTTTTGTGTGTTTGAAAGTTGCTGAGAGTGGGGCGCCTGGGTGGCTCAGTCGGTTAAGCGTCCAACTTCAGCTCGGGTCATGATCTCACGGCTCATGTGTTCGAGCTCTGTGTCAGGCTCTGTGCTGACAGCTCGGAGCCTGGAGCCTGCTTCAGATTCTGTGTCTCCCTTTCTCTCTGCCCCTCCCCCGCTCATGCTTGTGCACTCTGTCTCTCTCAAAAATAAATAAAACATTAAAAAAAATTAGAAAGTTGCTGAGAGAGTAGACCTTAAAATTTTTTATCACAAGAAAATACAATTTTTTTTGGTAACTATATACGGTAACGAACATTAACTAGACTTACTATGGTAATCATTTCACAATATCTACTTGTAGCATATCACCTTGTACATCTCAAACTCATATCATGTGATATTGTCAATTATACCTCAAAAAAAAAAAAAAAAAAGACTTCGCCCTCTTCTTCACTCCAAGAAGCTGGGCCAAACCTGGGGGACGTGAGCCAAGCAGGTCTCAGCTGCATATGACCGAAGTTTTCAAAATGAACAGGACTCAGTCTAAAACAGTAATAGGAGTTTGCCCATCAACTGATAAATAGATAAACAAAGTGTGGTATTTACACACAATGGACTATTATTCAGTCCTAAAAAGGAAGGAAGTTCTGACACCTGCTATAACATGGATGAGCCTTGAGGCCATCGTGCTGAGTGAAACAAGTCACAAAAGGACAATTCTGTATGATCCCACTCATACCAGATACTCAGGGTAGTCAGAGTCACAGAGACAGAAAGAAGGGTGGCCGCCAGGGGCTACAGGGGAGGGAATGGGAATTTATTATTTAATGCAAAGAGTTTCAGTTCTATAAAACTTCTATTCAGCTTCCAGAAAGAGTTGTGGAGATGGATGGTAGTGGTCGTTGCACGACAACGCACATATAATAAATACCACCGAACTGAACACTTAAAATGATTAAGATGGTAAATTTTTATATTGTGTGTCTTTTACCACAGTTACAGAGAACTTAAAAAAAAAAACCTGAGGGCAGTGATGGATGTGTTAATTAACTAGGTGGCGGGAATCCTTCTACAATGTATGTGTGTATCAAGTCACCATGACGTACGTTTTAAATATCTTGCAGTTTTGTCAACTGTACTTCAATAGAGCTAAAAAAAAAAAAAAAATGAAGGTAACAGGACAGTTATAGAATTGGCCCAATGTAGTGTAAAGGAATCCACTACCCAAAGGGAAATTAGATTTCACATAGTATAATCTAAAGTAAGTACTGTTAATAGAATTCCTGAAAATATCCCCAATGAGAAGCCTCATTAAACTGGTTCTATATCCTCATCTTTGAATGGCTAATCCTGTCCCGGAGCTCTCTTTCTGGCTGAAAATAAAAGTCTAGAGGAAATCTCATCCGAAAATATCATTTCTGACATAACTACTTAAATGTCAAAGTTGAACAGGGTTGAGGTTCTGCAGATGCGTGTTAAAATGGGAAACGGTAGGAACCACTTCTCCTTCTACCTTCTCTTTGCTTCACTAAAGCTTCATATATCAGCATGGTGAGCCGGTGGAGTACAGGCTACACAACAGAACGCAAACTTCAAACTGCCTTTGCTTTGGTTGGAGAGACAAAACATGTAGGTAGAGGAAATATGTGGGTTTCAGGCTTGGGTGTCCAGGAGAAGAGAGGCAGCAATGACAGAAATGGAGGAAGCAGAAGCGATTGGCTGGCAAGGACGATGATGACCGGGGTCTGAGTTGTAGGTGTTTGAAAGATACCATAGAACCAGAGTTCATGGGAAGAAATGAGGCGAAAGGTAAAAACTGACAGTCTCCCCCAAGAGGAAAGACCTTATGAGGATGGGTGTCCACTTTTTTTAATGTTTATTTATTTTGAGAGGATGTGTATGCATGCACGTAAGCCAGAGTGGGGGAGGGCCAGAAAGAGAGGGAGAGAGAGAATCCCAAGCAGGCTCCACACCCGGCTCAATCCCACAAACTGTGAGATCATGACCTGAGCTGAAAACAAGAGTTGGATGCTTATCTGACTGAGTCACCCTGGTGCCCCCACTTTTAAGATCGAGAATGAGGAATGGAGGCCTGTTAAGCACACAAAGGAAGGACAAAGAAATGGGAGAAGGATTAGAATAGTACAGCACCCTGCTGAGGGGGAATGTTTTTTTTTTCATCATATTCAACATTTCATATTCAACAAAACATGGGAATAGAAGATGCATGGTTGCTAATTCAAAGAATGAGTGAGAGCTCAGGTAGGAATGTCCAGCATGTGACTGGGCAATGGTAGCTGGCCTTCATTAGAGAGATCTGGGATGCAGACATAGAAGCAGGGGGAGAGAGCAACAGGCAGAGTGAAATCCCCAGATGAAAACAGATCCCAAGGGATGTGCATGAGACCAGCCATGGGCTGAGCACTGACCCTGGAGAATATAAACTGGAGGGGGAGGGAGAGAAGTCCAAAAATACAAAGAAAGAAGAGTCAGGGTGGTGCAGAGATGATCAGAGTTGTAGAAGTCAAAAAGTGTAGGGCCCTGAAATGGAAGGAGTGTAAGCATCATCACATGCAATAGAGCTCTCCAGTAAGATGAGAACCGAAAGCTGCTGACCCGACCTGGCAACACAGATGTTCTTGATACTTCATCAAGAGCTAATTGAGTAGATGATGGTGAAGGATGCCAGAGAGCTTCAGTAGTAGCTGGAGGAGAAAACAGAAGGCAAAGAAGTGGAGACAATGTACACAGACGACACTCTCAAGACATTTGGATGAAAAAGAGGACGTGAATTGGAATTGCCCATGGAAGTGCTAGAGGACATTTAGGGTGAGGAGGCTTGGCACATTCACAGGTTGGGGAAAGCAACCAAGAGTAAGGGAAATGGAGAAGTTAGAGGTAGGGAAGCAAAGTCCCTGAAGGAGCACAGGTCCTCTGGGATAGAGGCTAAAGAATGAGAATGGGTGGGAGTGTAGATAAGGTCAGGAGCAGGATGTAGTCCTCATATCCCTGGGGATCTTTCTGAGGGGCACCTGGTTGTCTCAGTTGGTAGAGCAGGTGACTCTTGATCTCAGGGTGATGAGTTCAAGCCCCACAATGTGCATAAAGCTTTACTTAAAAAATTTTTAAACATGGGGAACTGTTTTCATCTGGAGATTTCACTCAGCCTGTTGCTCTCTATCCCTGCCTCTATGTCTGCAGCCCAGATCTGTCTCACGTGTGTCAGGGAGGTCACACCTGGTGTGATTTTCTTGATTCCACAGGAATCAAGGCACAGAGTAAATGGGGGTCCTGAAAAGCATGATGAAGGTTGAGTTGTCATTGAAGGGAATGGGAGAAGGAGCTGTAGGTGTGGAGGACCACCACTCAGAATAAAGGACACAGATTCATAGGAGTGATGTAAGCTCTCAGAAGAAGAGTAAGCAGAACCAAATACAGCAGCAAGGTCACAGTGGAAGATTGCTAAGAAAGGACTGCACATTTTGTAATCAGGAGGCATCTGAACAAGAGAGAACTAGAGAATGAGAAGAAAAGGAGTGTGAGGAGTATAGAGGATTTGTAAAGATACTTGGCTATACAAGGAGGAAAGAAATAGGATAGTAGCCAAGGATCAAACGAAGAATTTTTCTCCATCAACATCAACAAAGGAGAAGCAACCAAGAGAAGATAAGGGACCCCGCAAGGTGTAGTCAGACAAGTGAGGAAGCAAGAATATGGCAAGAGGGCAGAGAGGCTGGATCTGTCCAGGTAAAGGGTATAGCCTCTGTGAGAAGAAAGGTTTCCTTGGCAGCCAGCAGAAAGGCAGACAGGAGATGGCCAGACTGAGGGACAATGCATATACACAGATGCAAGTCACTGCCGGATTTTTCTCAGCAGAGTATAGAATCAGAATTGTGAAGACAAAAAAAAAAATAAATAAATAAAAAGAAAAGGAAAAAGAAAAAGAAAAAGAAAAAAAAAGAAGGGCTTACAGATATGAGGGTCTTGGAGTCCCTGAAAAACCCACAAGAAGGAAACTAGGATTTTTTCTGGGTACACCGAGAAGTCCTACACCAGTGGATCCAGCAGCATTCTTTGTCCCAGGACCAGGACTGTAGGATGACTGTGCAGGTCTGGCATGGGCATGGCAAGCATGAAGGAGGATTAAAGGATCAGCTAACTCTTAGGCATCACTGAGTTAGTACTGCAGTAATGACCCTGGAGTCTGGGCTCAAGAGAACACCAAGTGGACCAGCAGGAGCTAAGGAATTGGATACATTAGTAGGGACCAGGTTTGGGTCATGTGGATTTGGTGGAAGTAACATAAGGATTAGAAACATAAGGAAGTAACGTAAGGATTGATGAAAAGAAACATAATGTTTGAGATCCAATTTGTTTCCTTTTTTTAACCTTTCATCACTGTATTTAACTTTTGAACATATGGGATCATTATCATAACTTTTAATGTCTTGTCTGCTGATTCTAAGATCTGTGTTAGTTCTGGGTTCCTTTCAATGGACTGATTTACCTCCCATTACAGGTTGTATTTTCTTGCTTCTTTGCATGCCTGGGAATTTTTGACTGGATGCCAAACATTGTGGATTCCACCTGTTGAGTACTGGATAGTTTTGTATCATATAAATATTCTTGAGCTTTGTTTGAGGACACAGTCAAGTTTCTTGGAAATAGTCTGATCCTATCAGATCTTGCTTTTTAGATTTGCTAGGTGAGCCAGAACAGTGCTGAGTCTAGGCAGCCAAGACCCTTCCATGTACTCAACCCAATGTTCCATGAATCCTGAGGTTTTATAGTCTGGCTAGTAGGAACAGGCACTATTCCTGGCCCTGAGCAAGCACCAGAACAGTTCTCTCTGATCCTTTAGATGGCTCTTTCCCTGGCCTCAGGTAGTTCCTACATACTGATCAGCACTCAAGTGAATCCTCAAGGGGGACACTTTGTATTTCTCTGGAGTTCTCACTTTCTGGGTAACTGTCTCCTTCCTGGTGTTCTATCCTGAGTCCTCCAGCTGCCATACTCTTCCTGGATTCAGATCTATCTCCTCAATCCAGGAAGCCCACTGGGTTCCCCCTGACAGAGGGGAAGAGGGAGCATCCGAGAATATGAGGGGGATGAAGAAGGAGCAACTTAGCCACAAGAGCCTCCATCATTATACTCCATGGGCCAGAAATGATGTTAGAAGTAGGAAAAAACACCCAGATCTTGACTCTGTTTGCCTTTATAGGCAGCAGACCCTCCCCCTCTATTCCTTAAAGGAATATTTCTAATATTTCTAATAAACGCTAACTTGATAAATGAGCAGTCTTGCAATACGAGTAGTATGTGATGCTGAACATGAGCACAACTGAGCCAATGGTTCTTAAAGTTCACTTTGATATATGAGTGCTTTAGATTACAAGAATGTTTCCGGAATGAATTATGCTCACAAACCAAGGTTTTACTTGTACCTTGGGGATACCCATCAGGTTTCCCAGAAACAGCTGAGCCTACCTTCAGTCCTCTGGATTCATAATATTCTACCTACAATCCACACAAAAGCTCATCCTTTTTCAGTGCATGTACTTCCTTCACATGCAACAAAATTGCAGTTTTGCCTCCAAAATGCACAGGAGCTATTTTAATTAGTAATTAAGTTGTACATTTAAAATGGATTTTCACGTGAAGATAACAACACCATCTTTAACTTAAGAAGGAATTGGGTGGTGGTTAAGCCCTAAACAAGCCAGCAAGCAAACAAACCCCGTTTATGGACTCAAACAAGGGACACCATCTGGAAGTACAAAGACAACCAAGCCTGTACAATTAAAACCATGAAAGTCAATACACACTTCAACTCATAAATGAGAAAGTAATTTAATAAACTAAGGCAAATATTTGGGGAGAGGCCAATACTATAAAAATATCCACATGGAGTGAACCAACTGCAATTTTTGAATAAACAACAAAGTAAACACCCAGGGCTTTTCCAAGTTGATGGGCAGCACTTGGGTCAGGCTGGTGACCAGACCTAACAAAATCCTGGTACTGGGGAAAAAGGTGGAGAAGAGGGGCCAATGCTGCCTGACAATTTACAATGTCTGCCCTGGCATTTAATATTGGATCCTCTAGAGGTAAGAAATTAACAGCCAATAGTTTATACAATCTGCCTTTAAAACACACCTTCTTTCTGGGACCTAGAAATGTCTTGAAAACATTAACTCATTCATCTTAACATAGCTACTGGAAGAAAGCACTCATTGCAATTGTGCATCTGTGCTTAAAGAACTAACCAACCACAGAGTCTGGTTTTCAATATGATCCCAAAGAGGGAATGCCCGGATCCACTGCTCCCTTGGTCATGCTAGACAGGAGAATAGACCTCTAATCCCTATCTGTTGTCCTATCAACATTCCTATAAAGCACCCATGGCAGCGGGGCTGCTCATGAATAGGGCTGGTCTATACACACACACACACACACACACACACCACACAATCCATGACACAATCAGTCCTGACAAGGAAATGCCAGCGGCATCAATCTAGACATTATCTAGATCCTCAAGGAGTGACTTAGGGCTAAGGGTAGCATTGGCTCTAATGGGCAAATTTAGGAATAGGGGCAACATATGTTCCCGAGGGCCCAGCCAGCAGGAAACTGGCAAAGTAATGCTCCCCTCACAGGTAGCCATCCTTCCACACCTTCTCTCCCACTTACAGCTTCACTGACTATGGTAACTCCTACTGAAGGCCCGCTGACACACACACCAGGATGTACTTTGCACCCTCCCAGAATATGACACACGTGCCAGGCTCAGTGTTTGTCTAGGATTTGAAACAATGTCCAAGAAAGGAGACTTATGTCATCAGACTTTTCTTAGTGCCTTTTAGATGATTTCCACCAAGTATGTGGAGTAACTTGGGTATGGATTTCCTTCCAAAATGGGTGGGTACATAATCTGCATCAGGTCCTAATGCAGCCCTTTGTGGGTGTGTGCATGCTTGCTTATGCACAACACCCTGGGGATAGATGCCACTAGCCCCATGTTTTTCATGTAAGGCAACCATTGCTCAAGGCCACACAGCTAGGAAGTACAGGGAGCAGAGCCGGTCGCTCTCATCTGAAGCTGATGCCCTTCCACCACCCACCTCACATCTCAAACACAGTAAGAGATCCCCGATAGGATTTCCCAGGGCATTCTGTCTGTAAGGGTCTATTAAGGAAAGAATTAACACTAACACCAGAAAATAAGTTTTGGGGCATTCATGAAGCTGAAGGAATCACTAAAAGTGACCTACTATCTAAAAAACCTGACTTAGAATGGCTAACATTAACAACTCCGGCAACAACAGATGTCGGTGAGGATGCGGAGAAAGAGGATCTCTTTTGCACGGCTGGTGGGAATGCAAACTGGTGCAGCCACTCTGGAAAACAGTATGGAGGTTCCTCAAAAGACTAAAAATAGAACTACCCTACAACCCAGCAATTGCACTACCAGGTATTTATCCAAGGGATACAGGTGTGCTGTTTCAAAGGGGCACATGCACCCCAATGTTTATAGCAGCACTATCAACAATAGCCAAAGTATGGCAAGAGCCCAAATGTCCATCAATGGATGAATAGATAAAGAAGATGTGGTATGTATAAACACACACACACACACACACACACACACACACACACACACACACACTGGAGTATTACTCGGCAATCAAAAAGAAAGAAATCTTGCCATTTGCCACTATGTGGATGGAACTGGAGGGTATTATGCTAAGTGAAATTAATCAAAGAAAGACAAAAATCATATGAATTCACTCACATGAGGACTTTAAGAGACAAAACAGATGAACATAAGGGAAGGGAAACAAAAATAATATAAAAACAGGGAGGGGGACAAAACATAAGAGACTCTTAAATATGGAAAACAAATAGAGGGTTACTGGAGGGGTTGTGGGAGGGGGGATGGGCTAAATGGGTAAGGGGCATTAAAGAATCTACTCCTGAAATCATTGCTGCACTAGATGCTAACTAATCTGGATGTAAATTTAAAAAATAACAAAATGTAAATAAAAAATAAATAAAAATAAGAAATAAAGCCTGACTTATCTCCTGGATTATAAAACAAAACAAAGATTTCTCTCTTTACTCTTCCCCCAAACTCCTCAGAACAGTGAAACTCTGCATCACCCCAAGCTGTAAGTGGGAGATCCTCTGGGTAGGTTGGGGTGCTAAGAGTCCAAGAGAGGAACCTTTATGGTATTCAGCAAAGCCAAAGTGTTTTTCAGTTGACTCCAGCAAAGAAGTGATCCTTCCCCTTAAAAGACGATTAAAAGTGCCCCCATAGCTACCATACAGCGCTGAATAAACACACTGAACAAATGCTCAGATACAACGTGAGAGATAGAGACGGGGAGGTGTGACGTCAGAGGGAATTCAGACAACAACAGGTGCTGGCTAAGGCAGTGCTCTGGAGAGCCCTGCCCTGTCTGAAGAGTTCACAGGGGGAAACTTCAAAAACATTGTATTAGGCCACATGCAAAACAAAGCTGGTCTATGGGCCCATTTCAGCCCATGAGCAGTTCATGGTCCAAACAGACACAGCCAGCACGCAGCCAATATTCTGCATATTAGACAGAAGGCCCATAAAGACTGGATTTAGAGTGACCTACGAGCATTCCCAGAGGCAACGACCAAGAATGGAGGAATCAGAGGCCTCCAACGGGGGCCCCGCAACACCTGAGGCAGAGGCGTGGAACAAGACATGACCTGTCACAGGTGCACTTGAGCAGAACTATGAAACTGTTCTCTTTGCATCCTGGATGAATGTTCCCACAGTGTCCTCACCGAGGGGCCAGCAGGAAATACTAGAGTACTACTGAATCATCACTTATTAATATATTAATAAAATACTGATGGTTCTCTCCCAGAGATAAGCTTCGGTCTGTGTCAGTGAATCCTTCCTCAAGTCCTCTGTTATAAAGAACTGCTCCAGGTATTGTTACCTGGTGGATTTTTTTTTTTTTTTCCAATTCCGAAACAATCACCACAAGTTTTGGAACACTTGCATCACCCATAAAGGCAATCACTTCCTTCAGCCCTAGGCAACCACTCATCTACTCTCTGTTTCCATTGCTTTCCCTATGATGGACATGAAACTATGAACTATAAAAGGAACTTTCATATGAACTGTGAAAGGAATCATACACAAAATATGAAAGACATCACGGATTTGCATGTTATCCTTGCACAGGGGCCATGCTAATCTCCTCCATATCGTTCCAATTTTAGTATATATGCCGCCAAATTGAACACACCTGGGCAGATTTTAAGTAAGCATTAGATAAGATGGTGATACCGGGATATGTAGTCCCTTCTACAGAACGGCATCCGAACACTATCAACTTGCATTAAGAGTTATTATACCCTAACTCATCATCTGAGTTCTCATTACCCCAAATCCCCACAATAGTGATATTGATATAGGTAAACTTAATGCTCAAAGCATAAAACTGGTCGCCAATGAACAGACTAAGCACTTTTAAATGAGTCCCTTCTCGGACATTCCTCCCTGCTTACACCTACCCTGTTCTTGCCCTGCCTATGAATGGCTGCTGTTCTCAGTATGAGTATCAGATACATCCCATGCAACAACACACACAATAACAATTAGGTACCAGATCAAAGTGAGATCTTGTAGCTGATGTAGATCATGAAATTCACTGACAAGCTACTCCAATCGCAACAAACCCTTGATACAGTAAATCCAGGTATTGGTCCATCACCAATGAAGAAAAGATCAACACCGATGGAGCCGTGCCCAGCCTTTGGCGAAACTGATGATGTCTTCAAATACTTCTACATGCATCCCTTTTCATGACATTGTTGAGAAAGTTATTATGAAATGGAAAATGTTATCATGCCTTTAAATCAGTCAGAAAATAACACATCTGAGTTATTCTGTTCTCGGTTCTAAGAATTAGCATAAAAGTATCATTGTAAGCTCAACCCTGATAAATATAAGAAAGAAACTGACTTTCATAATTTTCAAAGGCGGAGTACCAAGCAAACCCTTTGAAACTTACATTTTTTGTAATGTTGGATTCCATTGTAACTAGAATCACTGTAAATTGCCTTTTTCTGGTCCCAGTTGCTCTAAGAGAAGGGAAATACCTATAACTTGTCTCCAGTCCAATAGCCGATAGGCTATACTGTCAACACTCCCAGCCTGCTTTTACCACTTTTAAGCCTGGCTTGAGTCTCAGCATTAGCCCTGAGTGTTTGCAGACATTAGCAAGGCCCTTAGCACTGAGTCTCATTTTCTCCTCCTAAAAGCACAAAAACTGTAACCTGACCTGTCTATGTCACAGTATTTTTAAAAGCTCTTAAAAGAAAACATTAGGTGTTTTGTCAACTTAAAAGACTACACTGAAGTAATATACTCCCGTCTTTGGTTTTTTCTTTTTCCTACATGTTCTTTTTCTTCAACTAGCAAACCTCCCAACTGTCAAAATTTTCCATTAATCACATTAGAAATGATTTAGGATACAACAAGGGTATTGAAATGTGGATAACCATTAGAACCAGCCAACATGCTTATTAGGAATCTGTTTCCCTGGCCTTTTCCCCAGAGATTCCAATTCAGTCTGGGGCATGAGAATCTCTATATCTTTCAAAATTCTTAAGTGATTTCATTGCTCTAAAACAGATCCTCTCTTGCTATCTCATAGTTTTTAAAGGCCCTATTTTCAGTACTTGGTAAATCCCAATCCAAGGACTCAGATATTGGAAGTATACTCGTTTACATGAAACAGGAAGTATCAACAAAATTCAATTAGAACTAAGCTTCTAAAAGTTATATATTAAGTCCCAACAGAGCACCCAGATCAAGCTCCAATCTATTTACCTCCCCAGATGTTTAATAGATGTATCACTAACCTTTATTAACACTTCACAAGGGGCACCTACATGGCTCAGTTGGTAGAACATGTGACTCTTGACCTCAGGGTCATGAGTTTGGGCCCTACTTTGGGTGTAGAGATTACTTAAGTAAAAATAATAATAATAATAATAAAAACCAAAACACTTCCCAACAAATGATAGTTCCCACCCAAGTTCAAGAACAGAAGACTCCAGCTAAGCCTAAGTTTTCTCTCTTTTAAGTGGGTGAAGTACACAAAAGTAATTTCTTAATAACCCACACAAACAGAATTGAATTATAGCTCATTATATTGAGAGGTGCACAGACTTGTTATGGATCTCCAAACAGTTGATTTGAACTTTTAATGCTTACTAAGCTGTGTAATGGATCCTAATTTAGCTTAGAACAATAAGAAACCACACTGGAGTTCAGAGAACTTGGGAAAGTCTTCAAGATGAACTTAAAATAGTTCAGGCTTCAGCGACTTACGTTAAATCATTGTAAACGGATGTAATATGGTGCTTTTCAAGACCCTAGCCAAAGGAGAAAAGATTATGTTCAATCAGCCAGCATCAAATATAAGTGAACTTCACTTAAGTAACAAGACATGCTCCCCAACAGGGAAGTGACAGTACCAGGGTGCTGACATTATGCCAGCCAGGACGCAGGGCACCTCCCCAGGACGTCATAGCCCAGCCATGTTCCTCTACCGCTGCAACTCTCACTCACCAACAATGCCCCGCCCCTTAGGGTCTGTGTACTTCCTGTTCCTTCTTCCCCCAGACAGCCCTGTCCACTCCCTCCCTCCCTCCCTCCCTTCAGATCTCTGGCACAAAGGCCATCTCATAGGAAAAGAACAACACACACCAACCCTCCTCTCTGTCGTGACCCTGTCTTATTTTTTCCATGGCATTTATCACTTGGCATATTATGTTAATTTATCTAATCGTTTGTCTCCTCCCACACACCAAACTTTGAATTCTGTGGGAATCAATTAGTGTCATTAATAAGCACATGCATACATACTGCACATAATACCACACATACATATTCTCTGTGTGTATATGCGGATAGTCCTTCTGATCCACCAGACCCAAGGGGTAATAATTTACAAGCATTGCTCAGCCCAGTGCATTTTGTAACCAAATGTAAATTCATAGAGGTAGCTACCGATTTTTTCCAAAATAATGTGAGAACTAGATTGCCACTTACAAAAATCTAAGCCCGCTGTGCCCCCACCTCCCCACACACATACTCTCAACCTCCTACAGGGAGTCCTTCAGCACTGACTTGAGCCCCAGAAGAGAAATCTTAGACACCAGGATGAATCCATGATGCTGAAGATAAGTTTCAGGAGAGAAGGGAAGAAACAGGTCTTCCTCCTCTCTACCTGCCCACTGACACAGGGCAGAGAGTTATTGGGGAAAACCGAAGCAAAGGGCTGACAGGATAACTGGCTCTTCATCTGAAACAAAGAGCTGAGAGGTCAGGGGTTGCTAGAAAGGAGACTGAAGCATAATGAAAATAGACTCTGGAGCAATTAATTTTTCTATCAAAAAATGAACTCATTTCTGTTTTACCTAAATCTCAGTTCCACTCAAAGAATACCACATTAATGTAATTTCAACAGCAACAACAACAAAATGAAGCTTGAGAAAATTAAGAGACTAGTCTGACTCTGCGTTTTCAAAGCAGCATGCTAGTTAATAAGCAAGTGCCCCAGGAAGTGAACGTGCTGATACTTCCGTCCATAGATCTCTGAGCTATTTTAGAGGTTCAGCTTTTAGCACTTACACCTCTAACCACTTGCTCAGAAGTACTGTAACTGCCTTGTTCTGCTGGAAGCAAGCAGAGGTGTAGCATAAAGCTACCCGGAATGGCCATCTCCCAGGTTAGAAACCACCGTCAGCTTCCGGTTGTTTGGGTGTCACTTCTGGACCTTCTTTTTTGATGAGAAAGGGCTTGTAACTGGCTGAAAAATTTCACTGCACAGTAAAAATAACTAGAAAAACAGGATGACAGTGTCAAAAAATTGCTGAATTATTCTGTTACCTGTATCACCTGATTGTCACCTAACATCAGTCCCCCATACAACATACACAAGTATTTATCAGTTCCTTCTTTCTGTGGTCACTAAATTAAAAGTGCTGGGCTTCTGAAAAAAAGATAAAGGGAAAAATTAAACTATAAATTCTAAAAATAATTTGGTCTCGGTAGCATTTTATAGTCTTAAAAATTAAAGACTCAAGGGGCGCCTGGGTGGCTCAGTTGGTTAAGCATCTGACCTTAGCTCAGGTCATGATCTCGTGGTTCGTGTGTTCGAACCCATACATGGTTTCGTAACACCTTGCATCGGTCATTTTGAAGATATGAATTCACTGAATTATAAAGATCTTCTTCCAAATGCTGACACATTTTACTATACAATATTTAAAAACACAATTGCTAATTAATATCAAAAACAAACTCATGAGAAAAGTCTTTTTTTTTTAAGTATTGCAAGCTGACAAGCTCATAATGGTAGACATATGTTTTCCAAA
Organism: Lynx rufus; assembly: GCF_022079265.1. Classification (NCBI taxonomy): domain Eukaryota; kingdom Metazoa; phylum Chordata; class Mammalia; order Carnivora; family Felidae; genus Lynx; species Lynx rufus. Next base: position 40,388,162 of record NW_025814831.1, read on the forward strand.
ATTCTAATTATGTCTTGGAGGAGCCAATTCTATCACTGGTATCCAATCACAGTTGTTTCCTGGAAACAATCCATTCACAATAGGCTCACTTTATTCAGTTTAAAGAAAATACCTGAGAAATTCCCAAAGCTCCATTACTACAGTTTGTCATTCTTTCCAGTGAAAATGGTGTTCCACGAAAAACAAACAACTAGCTCAGCTAACACCTCAATCATACAAGTGTTTTTCCTTGAGACATGATAGTATTTCAGAATGTAGCAGAAACGCGTTATGCCTAATTCCCATTTTAGCACACAGATTATAAAGATATATAGCCCAAGGTTGAGCTTAATACATTGATAATGTTTACTGCTTCATCAAAGACATTAAGTGAAACTATTTTTTTTTTTCACTGCAATTGTCTGGCAGTGCAGAAGACGTTGGCTACACTAATGTTAACTGCATAGCTGGGTGTCTTGATTCATCCCAAGGTGTCAGCAGTTTTACCCATCATTTCTTTTGCACCATTGAGCGAATGGCAGTGCACTTAAAAAGGCAAATAACATCTTCGTATTATAAATAAATAGTTTTGAACGACAGACCTCCTGAATAGGTCTTCAGAACCCTCAGAGGTCTGTCTAACCTTACTTTGAGAAGCAATCGAAAAATTCTGAATAAAACCACTGCTTAAGAGTGTTTCCATCAACAGTTAATGAAAGTAAGAGAAGTAGTCAGGATGAAGCCAATGGTGATTGGGGTATAACTACACAAATATGCCAATCATACCCTAGGCTGAACTTATTTACTTTTTAATTCCTTCCAAGTTCTAGTTTAAGATCTGCATTAAGAGAACCTACTGATAATCCCGGTTAAACTTGAACAAATCTCAAGCTCATTCTTTCTAGAGTTCTCTGATCCATGTCTGACATCTGAGAAGACAGCACCTTTTCCAGGTGAACATCAGTCTTTAAGTTTAAAAACGAGGAACCCAAGGGAAGCCTTGCAAAAACATATCATCCCAAAAGATGACAAAACTCTAAGGAGGGTGAGATTATACCACCTAGAAGACAGTTTCCTTCCAAGGTAGAATAAAGAGAAAACGCAAAATGCCTCCCAGATAACTGGGCGACCTAGAAAGATACTGGACCTCAGCACCCCAGTCTGAGCTGTACCTGCGTCTGGCACTTACCACCCAAGAGACCACGGCAACCAGTGTCTCTGAGCTGGATTCACCATTTGCATATTGAACATCACATCAGCCTCTGAAATTTGGTGTGGGGAGCAAATGACATAATACACGGGACTGGATGAAATAGAGAGGTCACCTATTATCAGGGTAAGAGGCCATCCCACTTCCAGAAAGAAAATAAAACAAGAACGACCGCTGCTGTTTGTTAAATTAAGGCCAAGCCCAGTACCTGGTCCTCAGGAGGCATTCAGTAAATGAACTGGCTGTGATGGAAAGGAGAAGCAGGCAAACTGTAACACTGGACAACTAGCCTCCCTCCCTTAAAAGTATCTTCCATTTCCAGTTTCCCTTCTTTTTTCACTCCCTCAAAGCCTCTTTCTCTCCTGCCCTTTCCTCAACCTGGCATTCATTTCCAGTGGTAGCCACAGAACCGCTTGGACCAAAACTGAAATGCCCCCTCGCTTCTCAGGCTGAATATAGCAAAGGAACGAAACATTGGTATAAAAGCTAAATTAAAAAAAATTAAATCAACATGCTGTCACCTGGCTTGAAACACGAGAAAGGAATACCGAACATCAACCTCCATCAGAGATAACCTTTTCCCCTATAAAACTGACGTTCACTGTGAGCATTAGACACAGTGAGAAACTGTGGGTTGCAGCTTCCAAACGGTAACATGTTTGATCTGCCTTCATGCATGAGGCCACAATGATAGAGCACAGAGCTTAATTAGTCTTAAACCGATGGTTTGACACAGGAAATTTGAGCTAAACACTGAGGCAATGCCCCCCCCCAAAAAAAATAAAACAATCAGGCCTTACTCTACACAGTAATGCACTGCTTTGGCAAAAAGAATAAACAGATCCCAAAATTCAAGTGCACCTTCCATATTCTCCCCAGGAGAAATGAATACCAGTAACATAGTAAGAGTCTGAAAGAAGGGAAGCAAGTCCAAGTTTTAGCAAAGTTTTCTAGACAAGCTTCAAATCCACAAATGACAACTGTTTGGTCAGGTTGTATTTTTGTTTTTTGAGAAGTTACCCACCCACCCCTTGCCAAAACAAACTCTGGTACAGAATACCTTCATGCATGCTTGGGCATTTCTGGAGAAAAAGCTTGTCCTCACAGAACTTCTGTCTTACTATCTTCATAAAGACACTTCTATCGTTAATTTTTCTGATTTACTTTATTCTTTTAGGAAACTATCTTAAAATTAAACTTCACAAGTACAAAATGTTATGTAATTGTTAGTAGGAGATGATTTACTTGTCATTCATTTTAAGTGAGAACTGTACGAGGGAAGGAAGGGAATTATCTTACTCATCTCTTCCTACCTGCCGTTTTTGACTCATGGCTTAGTATTTATTTAGAACTTTAAAAAAATGTGCTGAAGTACCTTAGTCATAATTTTTAACTTGCCTCTTCACAATATATAAAAATTGGGAATTAATGATAAAATATAGAGAGACCAAAAAAAAAAAAAAAAAGGAGCCAAACAACACCAGCTTTAATTTATAAATGAGGATAGGTAATATGTGTTTGAAGTTAAAGCAGCATATTGATGATACAGAGGCAATCCAGATTCTGGTTTTTGTCTAGGAAATAGATTTTTTTTAATGTGAAGTTTTATCTTGATTTTTTACTTATTAAATACAATTTCAAACACACACAAAAATAGAAGAGTCTAGCAAACCCACATGTAGCCCACACCCAGCTTCATCAATCAATTCATGGCTAATCTGATTTTATCTGTACCCCATTCCCTCCTCCCACTTCTTGATTATTCTAAGGTAAATCTCAAATATAGACTAGAAAAGAACAGAGACCACCACCAGAAACACCAGCGTTACAGGTAACACAATGGCACTAAATTCGTATCTTGGGATAATCTCTCTGAATGTAAATGGACTAAATGCTCCAGTCAAATATCAAACAATTGCACTAGTAAATATTTCAAAGTTTATCTCTAACAGATGCCCCCTTTTTGTTTTAAGTAACTGCAATACCATAATCATACCTAAATAATATTAATAATTCCTTAATTAATAATTCCTTAATAATTTCCAATCTCTGTTCCCATTTCCTCAGTGCTTTCCTGGGGGTTATTGTTTGTTTTACAATTTGTGTTTGACTTGGGATAGAATGTGGTCCATATATTGAAACTGGTGAATATGCCACTCTTCTGTTATTTTGGTTTTCTCGCCCTCTCTTTTCTTTCTTTTAATTTGTGGTTGAAAAAAACCAAGTCTCTCATACTGGAAAATTTTCCAGTCTAGATTTTGCTGATAACATCCCATAGTGTCATTTAAAATGTTCCCATCCTCGAGGCACCTGGGTGGCTCAGTCGGTTGGGCGGCAGACTACAGCTCAGGTCACGATCTCCTGGTCTGTGGGTTCGAGCCCTGCATTGAGCTCTGTGCAGACAGCTCAGAGTCTGGGCCCTGTTTCCGATTCTATGTCTCCCTCTCTCTCTGCCCCTTCCCTGCTTGCTCTCTGTCTCTCTCTCTCTCAAAAATAATAAAACATTTTTAAAAAATTAAAAATAAATAAAATTAAAAAAAAAAAATGTTCCCGGCCTCTAACCCGGTGAGTAGATCTGGAAGCCTGACCAGATTCAGGCTTGACTTTTTAAGCAGAGCTACCTCACAGATGGTGGTGACTGTATTTTTCTTTCTAGGGTCCAACCATTTAAATTTGAGGTACCGTAAGTCAGGCAGACTTCACTTAGGCAAACCTAATCTTAAAATCTCACACCATATTTCTTAGCAGGATAACAATGCAGCAACATATTTTTGATTTGTTCTCACACGGAGATATCACTATTTTGACTTAATTTCTCTCTGTTACTTCTCTTCCAAGTATAGCAGTTATCAATTCACTCTGATGCGTTTTCATCAGATTCCTTTATTTCAATCTCGGTTGGGTTTCTTCGGGTTGTGGCTTGGTCCACTCTTCTAGGTAAAAATTATTCCAGTACAGCGACAAGCATAAACAGGGTCAGATTCTGCCATTGTCAGCATCCAGCAGTGGCACTGAAATCTAGGTCTGTTTCATCACCACAATCAATTTCGTCTTGGTTAGGTTGCAGATCCAGTTGTTAGCCCCAGAAAGGTTTAGTCAGAATGAAATAAAGAGTGACACACAAGACAGCTTCTTCAAAATAACAAATCACTTTGTCCGTGTCTACTTCAACAGCACTGCTTAGGGGAATTCTGCATCTGATCAAGAGCAACGCCTTTGTTAAGAGGAACAATGGTGACGGGTTTCTGATGCAGTTGATAACATTATGCCTTCGGCTCCGTGCGGGACTTACACGAAGAGTTTTTCATGTTCCATCTTAATTCAGTGAGGAGCTCTGTAGGTTTTTGAGCAGATTCATTCTTACCCCAGCCTTAAGAATAAACCCGCACACAGCACACTGTACCAAACTTTGGAGCTACTACAGTTAACGCCAATTCAAACGTTACTTTTCAAAGCCTTTTGTGTGCTGCTCTTTATTCAAACTTCATTATCAAACATTTTGATGCCAATTTGAAAGACATTATGCTATTTGGTGAGACAGTCCCTGGCACACAGTAAGCACTCAAACATTACTGAATGAGTGATGAATATATAAACAAAATGGGTGTTCATTCAGTAAACCCTCAACATAGCTTGACTGAGTGGGACAGATTGCATGATTGATCTTAGCCAAAAGGCCGAGAAGCGATTGGACAGGTTGTAATCCATGAGCTGGAGTCATTACGTGCTGGTGTTCCACAGAGTTCTGCTGTCGGTCAGCCTTGGTTTTGTCTCTCAATCTCCTTGCTGGGCCATAGATCCGTCTTGCACTGACACCTACAGCTATATCTTGGGACCAGATCTCTTGCCAGACTTCAGGTTCTTATTTCCAATTCCTCCTAGACATCTCCACTTGGGTTTCCCACAAGCATTTCAAACTCCACCTATTCAAGCTGAATTCATCATCTTCCATTCCTTTATTTCTACCCTGGTGAATGACTCCACAATATCATTTGAGACTCATCCCTGTTCATCCCTGACATCCAGTGAGCCGCCAACTCCTGTTGGTTACACTATGTATACATTTCTCACAGCTGTCCCCTTCTCTCCATCCACCTCCACAGATTCCAACTTAAACCAGGCTCTACGAAGCTCTCTCTTAGACAACTTTAATAGTCTCTTAAAAGCTTTCCACACCTTTGTCTCCTCTTAGGCTCTAACACCCCCTAGCTCCCAGCCCCTGGAACCCACTGCTACCAAAGGAGATCTTATTTCTCTCTGCTTGGAACTCTTCATTGGCACCCATCACTTCTACTAACCTAGAAGTGATATGCCCACGTAATTTATCTTCTAACCTTTTGAGAGTGAAAGGTGGCCCTGTTAATAGTTACCCTGGTACAGGAGACAAAACTGTGACCGTTCCAGGCAAACCATCACAGAAGGCCCTCCCACGTGTCTGGCCACATCTCCCTCACACTCCTCAAACTCCGATGCCTCCCCACCACTTTCAGTTTCTGGAACATGCTGCTGCTCTGTTACCTCTGTGCCTCTGTACAAACTGTCTTCCCCTCTTAAACTATCCTCCCCTTCTGGCACATTTCTATTTATCATTTGAACTTCCTTTAAACATCACCTCCCCTGTGAAGCTTTCTCTAAAACCTTCTGGCTGATCTGATTACACATTCCTACACGCCACGACCATGCCTTGGACCCATTCCCATGGTGGGACCTGGGTGCCTGTCCTGCACACATAGGGCGCGTCTACCTCTCTCCTACGAGCTCCCTTAGGAAAGTGCCTAAGTCCTGTTCATCTTTATCTCCCCAGCATCTGTGGCGAATCACAGGTCTGCACCCAGCAGGTGTTTCCCATGTCCTTTCTCAGTCATGTCTTACATTTAATGAAAGCTTTTTTGCCTTAGCTGCTATTTCAGTGTAATTAATGACAGATAAGAAAATGAGAGAGGAAGAAATGAGGAGTAGTCAGCAGCTCCTAACACCAGTCCTGTATATCGCAGATCACTGCCCCATGTAAGCAATTTCTTAAGGAGAGCTTTGGAATTCTAGAACCTGAGCTGGTGGCAGAACTCCTAAAGGAAGTCATGAAAGGAAAATAGGCATAGAGATAAGTCAGGAGCATATTAGTCATTGTTCACTAACTTCTTGAGGCTTCTGAAAATATAATGTCAAAATAAAACAAACCTGCTTGAGTATTCATGGGGTCCCAGGCAGGGGTCTTGTTACCATAATAGGAACATGGAGACAGGAACCCCACTAGCATACTTTCGTAAAGCACTCTACAGTTTGCAAAGCATTACACATTTTAACATCTGACCTTCAAAACCACAGCCTCAGATGCACCCTGAAGCTCAACCGATATTTCTCGAGCTTTGACCATCCCTCAGGGATCCCAGGCTGATGCTCGTTTGACATCCCGAGACGCTGGACAGGCCCGACTTCACAGTGCTTTTTTATTTTTTTATTTTTTTTTTTTTAAAGGTGATTTATTTTTTTTATTTTTTTTTTTCAACGTTTATTTATTTTTGGGACAGAGAGAGACAGAGCATGAACGGGGGAGGGGCAGAGAGAGAGGGAGACACAGAATCGGAAACAGGCTCCAGGCCTGAGCCATCAGCCCAGAGCCTGACGCGGGGCTCGAACTCACGGACCGCGAGATCGTGACCTGGCTGAAGTCGGACGCTTAACCGACTGCGCCACCCAGGCGCCCCCATAGTGCTTTTTTAATATAAAGTCCTTCAGCATCCAAGATAAGAACAAGAACTCTAGGGGCGCCTGGGTGGCTCAGTCGGTCGCGCGTCTGACTTCAGCTCAGGTCACGATCTCACAGCTCATGAGTTCGAACCTCGCGTCTTGACAGCTCAGAGCCTGGAACCTGCTTCAGATTCTGTGTCTCCCTTTCTCTCTCTCTCTCTCTCTCTCTCTCTCTCTCTCTCTCTCTCTCTCTGCCCTTCCCCACTTCTGCTCTGTCTCTGTCTCTCTCAAAACTAAACAAACTTTAAAAAAAAAACTAAAAAAAAAAAAAACAGATAAGAACTAGAGCTCCAAATATCCTATCCGTCAGCCTGTCATTTTATGGCCAGGGATAACCTAGAGTGGCTGACAGGAGTGAAGCCAAACCAGGGACATTCTCACACTGCCAGGCTCAGGCCGCTGCCACAGCTATAGCAGGTACATGGTGGGGCTCCATTTCCTCATGTAACACAGAGAGGCAGCTATCACGTCCTCTGCATGTGACAAGGGAGCTGTGCTCTAAAGCAGCAGCAATGTGCAAACCCAAGCTGTGCCCCAGCTTAGGAGCCAACATGACAAGGCAATGCTCCCACAGTCTAGAGAGAATAGATCCGAGGTTCTAAAATATATCCCGCACATAGATGCCACCGCTCCTGAAATGTCAACATTAAAAATCTATTTCTCATGGATAAAACATCAATTTTAGCATCTTTTAAAATATGCAGCCACACCTAAGAGGAGTACCAAGATATTGATCACTATCACTTCAGTGTGAATTCGCCCATGAATTCACTATCTTCCTTATTGCCAACTGTTTCTAGAGAGAGGAGATCACTAGGCATCTTACCGGAGTAAGACACAGTTAAAGGCAGAGAGCAAAAAGAACTAACTTACAGGGGATGTAGGATTTACCACGGAGGAACTCGGCCAGCCTCCCAATTTTACCCAGGGTCACCTCTAAAAGGGCTACCCTTGCAATGACCTGGTAAGAACCCAGCCCTAGTAATATTTGGCATTCGTTTCTTCTTATCATTAAAACTAATAAATTAATATAATAAGAACATCTGTAAGAATTCCAGTGCCAGTGTTTTAGTGTTGCCGGTGTACATTTAAAGAGGATAGAACCTTAATATAATTTAGTCCTACAGAGGTGGCATAACTCTTAAAAAAAGAAGTCACATAATGACTACAGCACATCCAGATGTGGTCTAATGTGCATGGCCTTACTCCCATGTAACTTAGCGCAGAAAGATAGTTCAACACATGGAGAACCTCACCCACTTCCCACTCTGTCACTTCTCTCATGCCTGGGTTTGTCTATACCATGGTTTTGGCCATGTTCCATGTGCTATGAGAATGTTCTATCAACAGTGGTCTGTGATATCACATTCTATTTTATTTGCACTCTCAGTGGACTCATTTTTCTCACAAATCCCCTATGTACAAGATACCAAGCAAAACAAAAAGGTCTGTGAGCAGATCAAACTGGAATCTGGACTGCTTTTTCACGTCCAAGTATCCCACATCTCTGCTAATTTCCATATGGGAGCAAAACATCTGATAAGATGCAACAACTGAGACGACAGAAAAATTAAACATTAACATTAAAACAATTCGCCCACACGAATAAGAACAGTCAGCTGAGAGGAGAGAAAACCAATTTTCAAAGGCGTCACCAATTTGCAAAATGCCAACATCAAATGGACAAACCACTAAGCCACATGCTTAAAAACGTTCACAAAAATTTTAGTAATGGTGGCATAGTTTTTAATTGGCTAACCCTCCCACCAAAAAGAATTAAAGCCTCTATAAAATATATCTTAAAACAATTAGTTAAAAACACTGGAGAGCAACCAAAAAAGGACAGAAATTGGAGGGAATCTGACACGTGAAAGAAGGGAGTTGCACTGGTCAAGATCCATTATTTATGGGCCATCTCCCAAGATTATTCCGCTGGCTGCAAAGGGTCAAATCAACAGAATTCAAACAGAAAGCTAGGGTTTCATCGGCTTGAGGAGTAAAATGACAAGATTCAGAAACAGATGAACGGAAACTGAGCAGAGAACACCTGAAAAGAAGGCCACAGAGACAAGAATCCCCAAATCTATTAACTCCTCCAATCTGTGCATGTGCATGGGAGATTCGAAAAGGTCCACAAAAAGCAAGAACTAGAAGGCTGAAAGAAAGGAGATGAGATTTCTGTTTCTCACTGTGGGACAGTGAGTCTGAAGCCCAAGTCCCATAAAGTTAAAGGAACTTAAAACACCTTGAGCTTTCTACTGAAACCCCAACTTGATTACACCTTATGAGTGAAAACTATGTCCCAGGACTATGGAATTTGTCCAAGAACTAAGGGGGAAGGGTTAAAAAAAAAATCCTACTCTCAAAAGCCTTCACAAGGCTTTTAAGGTGATAACCAGTATTTTAGCTGCCTGCTGGAAAATAAAGAACAGAAGAGAAAAACCATAAGAAAAAGCCCTTGCTAAAATTTAAGTTACTCTTGATTTAAAAGAAAAAGAAGAAAAAAACAAACCGATCAGAAAACTAGGACTTGAAAGAACTTCCTCAATTGTGATGAAAAGTATTTACAAACTGCATACACCTAACATTATACTTAGTAGGCAAAGACTAAATTCCTTCTTTCTAAAATTAGTTATGAGACAAGGAGGTCTGTCCTAGAGGCCTCCAGGCACAATAAGACATGAAACGGAAATAAAAGCCATAAGTATTAGAAAAGAAAAAGAAAACTGCCTTTATTCATAGACAACATGATCATTTACAGAGAAAATCCTAAGATATCTCCCCCCCCAAAAAAAAAATACTCTAGTAGAAGTAATAATCGAATGTTTTTTAAGGTCATAGGATGCAAAGTCAAGAAACAAACAAAAAAATTCATTTCTATATACTGCTAACAATTTCAAATTAAAACTTCTAAATACCATTTATAACAGCATCAAGAGTTTAAAATACTTAGGAATACATTTTTTAAAATGTACAAGATCTCTATGTTGAAAATTATATAGAAATGTTAATACTGGTATAGATGAGAAACATTAAAAGCCATTGGTAAATGGAGAAATATACCATGTTTATGGATTTGTAGATGTTCACAATTGTTCAGATGTCAGTTCTCTTCAAAGTGACCTATAGATTCAATACAACTTAATTTGAAATCCAACAGGTTTTTGTGCGGAAATTGATAAGCTGACTCTAAAACTGACATCAAAATTTTAAATACTGTGGGGCACCTGGGTGGCTCAGTCAGTTAAGCATCCGACTTCGGCTCAGGTCATGATCTCATGGTTCGTGAGTTCAAGCCCCATGTCGGGCTCCGTGCTGACAGCCCAGAGCCTGGAGCCTGCTTCGGATTCTGTCTCCCTTTCTCACTCTGCCCTGCCCCTGCTCACGCTTTGTCTCTCTGTCTCAAAAATAAACATTAAAAAAATTTTTTTTTAATTTTAAATACTGAGAACAACTAAAATAACCTTCAAACAAACAATCAAAAAGAACACATTTTGAAGACTCACACTATTTAACCTTAAGACTTACTATAAAGCAATAGCAATAAACATGGTGTGGTCCTGGCATAAAGATAGAAAAAATAGATCAATGGAACAAAATAGAAAATCCTTAAATAGATCCACAGTGGGGCCAATTGATTGGTGACAAAGGTTCCAAGGTGATCCAATGGAAAAATGAAAGTCTTCAACAAATGGTAGGTAGTATAACAACTGGATTAGAGAATGGAGAAAAGAAAGGTCAACCCCTTCACACACAAATATTAAGAAGGAACAAAAACTTAAATATAACGTAACACAGACCTAAACATAAAAGCTAAGCCTAAAAGCTTCTAAAAGAGGGGCTCCTGGGTGGCGCAGTTGGTTAAGTGTCCAACTTCAGCTCAGGTCACGATCTCGCGGTCCGTGAGTTCGAGCCCCGCGTCAGGCTCTGGGCTGATGGCTCAGAGCCTGGAGCCTGCTTCCGGTTCTGTGTCTCCCTCTCTCTCTGCCCCTCCCCTGTTCATGCTCTGTCTCTCTCTGTCCCCAAAACAAATAAATGTTAAAAAAAAAAACAATTAAAAAAAAAAATAAAAGTTTCTAAAAGAAAATGGGAGAATATTTTTGTGACACTACGACAGATTTTTTAAGGAGGATACAAAATATATAAAACTATGAAAGAAGAGATTGATAAATTGGACTTCAGAGAAAATTTTTTTAAACATTTATTTTTTGAGAGAGAGAGAAAGAGTACACACAGGGGAGGAGCAAAAGGAGAGGGAGAATCTTATTCAGGTTCCACACTAGCCCTGAGCCTGATGCAGGGCTTGATCTCATAACTGTGAGATCTTGAGCCAAAATCAAGAGTTGGATACATAACCAACTGAGCCACCAAGGTGTCCCTGGACTTCAGAAAAATTTAAAACTTCAGCTCAAGTGTTAAGAAGGTGAAAAGGCAAGCTACACCCTTGGAGAAACTATTCACAATACAAATTTCTCACAAAGGATGCTTATCTAGAAACACAAACAACTCCTATAAATCAATAATAAAAAGACAAACTCAGTTTCAGAAAACAAAAGACTTCATGCACTTAGGAAGAAAATGACCAATCAGCCCATGAAAAAGTATTCAACATCAGGGAAACGCAAATTAAAACCACAAGATATTATTTTATACCCACTAGAATCTCTAAAATTAAAGAGGATAAACATACCAAGTATTGGCGAGGATATGGGATAATTGGAATGTTCAATACATTGCCCGTGGGAATATAAAAATATGACCACTTAGATAAACATTTGAGAGTTTCTTAAAAAAATTTTAATGTTTATTTATTTTTGAAAGAGAGAGAGCGCCCATGCGGGCATGTGTGCACAGGAGTGGGGGAGAGGCAGAAAGAGAGAGGGAGAACTCACACACCGCGAGATCATGACCTGAGCCCAAGTCAGATGCTTAACGGACTGAGACACTCAGGCACCCCATACATTTAAGAGTTTCTTATAAAGTCGAACATGTATCTCCTTTATTATCCAGCAATTCCATCACTACATATCTACCCAAGAGAAATGAAAGTGTACATCAACAAAAATGTATGTATAAGAATGGGCATAACAGCATTATTCATAATAACCAAAAATAGGGAAGACTCCAAATGTCCATCAAGAAGAGAATGGGTAAACACGTTCTACTACGTTTATATAACGGAATACTCAGCAATAGAAAGGAATAGGATGCTGACGCACACAATGACCTGAGTGGATCTCAAAGAAATTATGCTCTGTGCAAGAAATCAGACACAAAAGAGAACATACTATGTAGTTCCATTTATATAAGCTTTGAGAATAGAAAAAACTACGGTGAGAAAACAAAACAAAACATCCCATTTATTGCCTCGGGAGGCTGACTGGGAAAGGGCAGAAAGGGAACTTTCAGAGTGGTGGAAATGTTCTTTATTTTGGATTGGGGTGTTGTTTACATGGTTGTGTGCATTTGCCAAAGCTCAAATTCTTCACTTATGATCTGTGCATTTCCCTATATGTAAATTTTACCTCATTTATTTTTTTAAAAATTAGGGATGGGAGGTGGAAGAGGAATAGAATCCTTTAAAGGAGAGAATGAGACAAAGATTATAAGAAAGGGAACATGATCCTTAAATTTTTAACACATTCAGGGGCAAACTAAAAGTTTGGCCCCAAGCCAAAAATCTGAAGCACAATTTAATAGGCATGAACGAAAAGAGGCAAGAACCAATTCGGCTAAAATGATGATGAAAATAAAACTCAGTGCATATGTTAAATCACGAGATTGTCAGATTTAGCAAATATGTTGAATCTGGCAACCCAAAGCAATAGATCCTTAGAAACAAAACACCAGCCCACCCAACATAAAACAATTTTCTAAAGCATCTTCTACAAAATGCTCTTTTTATCATTTCCATGTTAGAAATTCTTACTGAGTATGAACTAACTTATACCAGGAACAGCCAAAACTTATCCTTACCTTCAGTGAAGCTCCCTGTTAGGGTTATTACCACAAATACTTTCCCTTCTGGCTCCAGATCCACCTAGAAAGAGAAAAGAATTGTGTGTCATATTCTAATTGTAAAGTATTTTTTTTGAGGGCCTCAAATAATTCTTTACAAAGAGGTCTATATTGTGCAAATCACAGCCATAAATCAGACCTCAGCAGTCTTTCATTCAACAGTAGGGGAATAAGAAACGAGTGCACAAGAAACTACAAAGATAAAAAAGCGAATCTAAGAGAAACAGTTCTTTCAATAAGTTTTCCTGGTCTTGAATTGTATTCTCTTCCATTTTGGCTCCTTGTGATATTATTGAGAAGTACGCAAAAACTTGGTCACTGTTTCTGAGACATTCCTAGCTGACGTCAGGGCAACATTTTATTAACCCACATGGCCGGTGTATGAAATAGAGAAACAATGGCAACATACAAGGTAATGAACAAATGTGGCATAGTCAGTTGCAACCTTTCCTTTTAGGAAGTAAAAAGTAGGAGAATACTGTCTCCATCTCTACCATTTTCTCTAAGTGTAGTTCATCTTCAGGAAGCACCAGGGAAGGCAATTCAGGAGCTTTGCATGAGCTCTTGCTCATTCCCGGAGCGTCAACATCCTTTAAAGCTCTTAATCTATGCTCTGAGATATCAAGACATCCGCTCTGCAAACGAGGCAGCTTGCAGTCTCCCAACCAGGTCTCATCCTCCACACACACTCGGGTTCCCAAAGACCCTCATGCAGCATGCCTCCGGATTTGGGCAGCGCCCTCTAGATCTGCTCTGATCACACTCAGTCCAGATAGACAGGCTCTGCCCTCTCCGTGCTGCGTGCTAACCTTGAACTCCCCAAGAACACCTCTGGGCCTTGGACTGTGAGGTTCTTCTGGCCCCCAATATGTGAATTTACAGCTGTCAAAATCTTGTCAGATTCAGCCATGGCTCCATTTCTGCCTTTCACCTTTCATCTGAGAGAGAGAGGTCCAGAGAAGCTGAGTACAGATACAGCTGGTCATTTTTGGTAGAATATTACATTTAAAGAAGCTGCAAATCGTATGGTATCGTGTCCAAACTAGGCAAGGACATGGCCTCCAGCCTGACTGCCCCAGCTGGTTCAGGTCTCTGGGCAAGGTCTTTAACCACCCCAAGCTTCGCTGTTCTCATTCAAAAGTCAGTGACATCACTATTCAGCATTTCTGGCATGGCTTCCACGAGATGAGCTCAAAGAGCCTTGACAGTGCTATTTACTGTTTTTACTGTACTTTACATCCACCCACCCAAAGACTGGTGGAAAAAATGCATTGACCTTACATATTTTTTTAATACCACGCTCCAATTCCATACTTTTTCAAAATAAAAGATGCCTGTTTTGCTCTGACTCAGAAAGTGTCACCTGTACAACAGCCTATTCTTATAAACCCCCCATTCTTCTGCACAAAATCTGCTGTCACGGTGTTACCACACTGTGGATCACCCCAGTGTTCAAACCGGCTACTTACCTCATGACTACCGCTTAGTTAACAATAACCCCTTAACTATCTTAATACCACTTGTGAACCTTTATGGAACAGTTCTGAAAATAGAGCTCTCTGGAGAGATGACTAAACAGGATGTCAGTCTCTAATTGTCTCCACTCTCTGCCTTGACTTGTTTCAAGTCAAAAATATGTTATTTTTACAAGCCACTCCCTCATCTTCAATATAAAGGCCTGGCAGAAAGCACAGGCATGCACACACATTCAACTCACAATATAAACTGCTGCTGGCATAGAAGGAGCTGCTGCCAGCCTCCAGACAGACAGACAGACTGCCGGGGCCGCCTCCGAGATCCTGCGGTCCACGGCCAGCCCGTAAACTCCCTGCAACACTGCCCTGCGGGCCCACAAAGAAGGCCACTCCACCCCCACGGGCCCAGAGCTGCTCTGACAGCCGGAGGTGCCACCACACGGAATCAGGAGCCCTCACAAGTAAAACGGGTTTGCTTCCTCATTTTTGACCACTGCCACCGTCACCATGGAAAAGCCAGCCTCAAACACCAGCGTCAAGCCTAGCCCAGCTAAGACCCCTGACCTTAGAAGAGGGCTTTACAAACTACTGGTCCACCATCAGTCTGACAGGAAAACAATGGCATGGGTTGCACACAACAGGGATTCTGCAACAGAAGATACGCGCATGTCACACAGTAAGGAAAAGTGCTATGCTGTGAAACTGCTGTTTGCGGTTTCATACGCATGTTTAAGAGTATACTGGGTTTTGGTGTAAAAATGTATCTCTCTCCAAAAGCAGAAGTGTTTCCACCATTAGTTTCCATGCATTGATACTAGTCTTTCCTCTACAGCTATGGTGGCTATTTTCTCTCCAGGTAGAACATCCATTCCAGCCTCCAGGAACAGCACTTCTGCTTGATTTGAGAACTATCCCTCCCTTATGGTGGTCCAGATGGTACAGCTGGGATTCTACTCCTAGTTCCAGATTGGACATGTGACCCAGGCCTCGCCAGTCAAGGCACTGAATTCTTCCAGCCACGATGGCTGGCCTGGAGCTGACACGTACCCTATAACCAATCATCTGAGTAATCACTATTCCCTACCCACAGTAACTGGCTCAGGTGTGGGCACAAAATCTAACTGGATCCAATTAGGAATCCTGGATCTATAAGGAAGAGACAAGATCTCACTTCTGCTGAGCTTTAATCTAGAAGGGCATAAACTTGGGAGTGCCCGGCACCCTTCCTGTCACCACATTGGGCTAAAGAAGGAAGCCAGTTACAACGAGCCGACAGACAGAAAGAGACCAGGTCTTATTGTCATTTACATCCTTAGATCAAGCAAGGCTTGATTCTTCTGGACTTTTCAGTTATCTGAGCCTGTAAATTCCTTTTGCTTTGGCCAGTTTGAGTAGGGTGTCCTATCATCTGTACCCAAAAGATTATCCAAATTGGCAGCCAAAGAAAATTAGTCAACTTTTTGAAAACAGTTATCGCCTCCCCTCTATACCTTCAAACATCCATTTTACCCCTACAATCTGATCCTCTGCCTCCTTTTGGCATCGAAACAGCTTCTGCAACCAATGACAAATACAAAATACAAAAAAAAGAAAAAACCACTGTCAAATACAAAGATATGTGTTTTCATGTCCATTCATTTCTGCAGCTCTGATCCTCTTGACAGCTTCCTTCTTTATGATTTCCTTGCTCCTTATTTCCAGGGCACCCACTTTCCTCATCTCCTCACTGTTCTCTTTCTCTCTCAGACTCCTTTCCAACATAGCTCTCTCTCTCGCGCGCGCGCGCTCCTTTCCAGCACCTCTTTCTCTCTCTTGGGTTGCCTTTAAACCATGCTAAGCCCTCTGTTTCTTCCTCTGTGTTTCTTCCTCTGAGCCTGCTTCGGATTCTGTCTCCCTCTCTCTCTGCCCATCTCCATCAGAAATTTAAAAAATTAAAAGAAAAAACTCAAAACTCATCCTTATAGGAAGACCTTCCCAGACCTTTTATTTTTTTCCCTTTGAGAGAGAGAACGTGCATTCACGCGCACGAGTGGAGGAGGGGCAGACAGAGAGGGAGGGAGAATCTTAAGCAGGCTTAATGTCCAGTGCAGAGCCTGATGTAGGGATCAATCTCACAACCATGAGATCATGACCTGAGCTGAAATCAAGAGATGCTTAACCGACTAAGCCACCCAGTTGCCCCAATTTTCCCAGACCTCTTCAAGCAGTTGGACAACTTTGCACCATTCTAGACACCATTGCTAGAACCCACATCATGCTGCAGTCATTGTGCCCTGTCCCTTAGAATCTACCTTGAACATAAGAGGACTGAAACATTAGTGGAACTAATGAGTAAATAAGTTAACACAAGGTGAATATCCCAAGCTCCTTCAGTAGCTTCCTACAAGGCATGGTTTTCTCCTCCTTCCACATTCAGATCAGTTTCCTCCAGATATGCCTTAATTTATCCATATACCCTTAAAAAGAGAACATCAGCCTGTAGGTATGACTGGGTCCTTACAGAGGAGATCAAAATAACACCAACCTTGATCTTGTCAGTGACACTGTCCATTGCTGATGCAGCTACAGACTGCATGAACACTATGAGAAGCCCTAGTGAGCCAGGTTGAGTTTGCTATCAACTAAAACCTCTGCACCTCTTCTATGTGCCATCAGGCTCTGTTTCCCACATCCTGTGTAGTGGTTAGGCCCAAAATCCTAGGAGCTTCCTATTTTCTCCCTAGAACTACAGATTGTTCTAGGCCCCAAGGTTTGCTACATCCCACATCCACTTGGTTCAAATAATTTTCCTTCTCAGCTTTATGGCCTCCAGTGTCAGGGCATGGGTTAGCTATGTCATCATCTAAAGCACTGAGAGAATGTCCAACAGAAAAAGGTTGAGGCCAGAGTGTTAGGGAGGCTTCACATAGAAATGGATGCATTTAGCATTCTTTCTGTAACAGACATTCAGGGAGAAATAACTATACTAACACTTCTCTCCAATAGACCACTTCTGTGGGTCAGAAGGGCACTCCTGGGTGCCGTCAAAACTCAGAAAGCAATAGACTTTTCTTTTTGTTTAATTTACATCCAAGTTAGTTAGCATATAGTATAACAGTGATTTCAGGAGTTGATTCCTTAATGCCCCTTACCCATTTTAGCCCATCCCCCTTCCCACAAGACCTCCAGTAACCCTCTGTTTGTTCTCCATATTTATGAGTCTCTTATGTTTTATCCCCCTCCCTATTTTTATATTTTTGCTTCCCTTCCCTTATGTTCATCTGTTTTGTATCTTAAAGTCCTCCTATGAGTGAAGTTATATGATATTTGTCTTTCTCTAATTTCCCTTAGCATAAAACCCTCTAGTTCCATCCATATAGTTGCAAACGGCAAGATTTCCTTCTTTTTGATTGCTGAGTAATACTCCATTATATATATATATATATATATATATATATATATACACACACACACACACACACACACACCACATCTTCTTTATCCATTCACCCATAACAATGGACTTTTAAAAAATGACATTATAATGCACAAATAGTATTAATTCAACAAATGGCGCTGTAACCAATGGATGTCTATATGCAAAATAGTGAACTTCAGCTCTTACATTGTAAATTACACAAAAATTAACTCAAAATGGATCACAGACCTAAAGAAAAACCTAAAAATTTAATACTTCAAGAAAAATACACAAGGGAAAGTTGGGGGGATCCTGGGTTAGACAAATTTTTCTAGATATGAAACCAAAAGCACAATCCATGGAAGAAAAAAATGACAAATTGGACTTCATCAAAATTAAAGTTTCTCTCTTTGAAAGACCTGCTCAAGAGTATGAAATATGAATCACAGATTAGGAGAAAATAGTTGAAAATAGTATAAAACAGATTAGGAGTAAATCCTATATCTGATAAAGTATTTGTATCCAGAATGGAGGACTTACAAAATTCACTAATAAAACGAACAAACTAACTTGTCAAAGATGGGTTTCATCACTTCATGTTTCACTGAAGAAGATATACAGATGGCAGATAGGTACATAAAAACAAGCTCAACATCATTACTCATTAGAGAAATGCAAATTAAAACCACAATGCAATAACAATATATACCTCTTAGGATGGCTAACATTGAAAAGTCCAACCATACTGTTTGCACAAATACGGAATAACTGGAATTCTCACACACTATTGATGTGACTGTAGAATGGCACCATTACTCTGGAAACAGTTTGACATTTTCTTAAAAAGTTACACAACACACACACCTCCCATTTGATCCGGCCATTCCGCTCTAGGTATATACCCAAGATTAAAGACAGCATATGTCCATACAAAGACATGCACACAAATGCTCACAGGAGTTTTTAAAATGTGGTATAGCCATATACTGGAATAGCATTCAATAATAAAAAGAATGAACTGTTGATGCATGCAACAGCATGGAAGAATACTGAATGAAAGAAACCAAACAAAAAAGAGTACATTCTGTCTAGAAAAGGCAAACTAATCTATAGTGACAGAAAGGTGATCAGGGGTTGCCTGGACGCAAGGGTAAGGAAACTAGGACAAGTGATAGGGAAGGATTACCACAGGGCATGAGAGTACCAACACAATTAAATGGAAAAAGAATATTCTTTTTAACTAATGGTGCTAGGACAACTGGATATCCACATGCCAAGGAATGAAGGTGGCCTGTACCTTATACCATATGTAAACATGAACTCAACATGGATCAGAGACCCAATACAGAGCTAAAACTATAAAATTCTTAGAAGAAAGCATAGGAGTAAGTTTTCCTGACCTTGGGTTAGACAATGGTTTCTTAGGTAGGACATCCAAGTGCAAGATATGACATCAAGTACAAGAATATGTACAAGCGACAAAAAAAAAAAAGTGGTAAGTTGGACTGCATCAAAGTTAAAAACTTTTAAGGTAGGAAAACAAAGAGTCTATACCTCACCACCCAGATACCCTTTCCCAAGGGCCGCTCTCATCAACTTTCCCCTTCGAAGCCTCAGCTGGCTTCCCAGTGCCTTCAGAATAAAACTCAAGCCGCTCCACCTGGCTCTCTGGGCTACCTGGGTTCCCTTTCACTGCTTCCACATTAATTTATCCAAACCTCTTTTTCAAGCTTCCATTCTTTAAACCTGCTCATCCAGTCAGGCCTGTCTCCTCACCATGGCTTAGCCGTTCCTTTGCTCATGCTGTCATCTCTGCTTGGAAAGTCTCTCTTCACCTAGCCACTCATTCAAACCTTTACTGAATTATTCCTAGGGCTGGGATTATCTCCAGGTGTTCAGGATTTCCCAAAGTAGCTCCCTAGGGCTACAGGTGGGATATGGAACCCAGTGTACCTGGTGAAAATGAACCAGCCATAGGAGCTGAAGGAAAGAACTTTTCCCAGGAAGATCTTGACATGAGCACTGATGCCTCTAGTCTCAAAATTCCTATCTTGAGTATTATCTGAATACTTACCTATGCCCTTGAACAATTAGATAAAATTTCATATACTTATATCTTGTCACTTGCAGTAAGTCTGTAAGCTCCACTCCAGCAGGATCTGACACTTTTATGTTCCCCAAAGGGCCTAGCAAAGTTCCTTGAACCAAATAAACACTCAACAAATATCTGCTGATTTAGTCTAATGAGTTGAATTGGAAGTTGCATTTGATCACCTCAATTTCATCACCTATAAAATGGGAATAATATCCCCACATGCTATAATAAACATGTGAATGCACTTCACAAAATATAAAAGCACGCCAAAATGACACCAAGGCATACCAGTAGTGTGTGGAGTTCATGGGCCCACGGCCTAGGCATCCTGCTCTGTTTGCTTGATGTTCCCACTAGATCTCTAGGATCCCCTCCCTCCCCTCTACACCCCTACCCTGTGTTTGCCTTCCCTTGGCATCACTTGGCAGAAGCTGAACAAGTCACTTACATCCCGACTCTGTCTCCTTGGTCATGAAATGAGAGGACTGTCTAAAAACCTTTCTAGCTCTGATGTTGCATGATTCTAAACAGGCTTAGATAAAAGCCTACATACAGGACTCAACGGAAACACTCATTTAATTAACTGGTAATAATTTACAACCATTTCCCTTCACAAAAGGCATTAGAATTGATCATAGACAGGAACCTTCTGTCTACTTAATATTCATCTTGTCCTGGGATAAGCAGAGGGATCTAGCATATTAAAAGAAAAAAAAAACAATCCTTTATTTGGGCAAAAGTAGAAGTTCACCTAGACTCTGGGCCTTGAGCCAAACATCTGTGAGATTCAGATTTTTGGCTTGGTGGCTTGTTTCTGTAACTTTTCTAAGTCCTGCTCTCTAGCGATAAGTAACCACCTAAAACCGTGATAAAGTATTTCACAATTCTCTTTCAGCTGAAACTATCAGGCTTAAGAATGAAAGTTCATATCTCCAACAAGGAAATATACAGCTGTGTTCTTTAATAATACAAATAACAGCTACTATGTCTTGAGTTTATCAATATGTAGGAGCTAAGTGCCTGACCTACATTGTTTCTCACCTTCACCACCTGCAAGTATCACCACCACCACTATACGGACGGGAAAAATGGAGGCTCAGAGAGGTAATGGAATTGACCAAGGTCACCAGCGGTGAAGGCCAAGACAAGACCCAGATTCAATGAAGATCACATATTGGTTCCACAGCAGCCTGTCTCAAGGCTGCAATGTGTGACGGCATCTGTCTATGGGTTACTGCAGGCTTACCCCTTGCCTTTTGCTCCCCTGATGCCAGCTTGCCTGCGTTTCTGGCATGGTAGGTCATCACATCACCTATCTCCTTTGGGAACTCAGGCAAGACTCATGCCATCAGCACCTGAGGATGCTCCCTGTCAAATGCCAGTTTTCCTCAGTGTTCCAGGCTTGCCTCCTCACTGCCAAGGCCAGTGGTAGTGGCACCAGCCTGACGGTGTCACTAGATGGCTCCCCATAGGGGGTACGAGGCAGGAGCTGCTAAGCATAGCAAATCTGTGCTGGAACTGGTAAAAAGCAGTGCGCAGCTCAGGACCCATTAGTCATCTGCCTGGAGGACCCGAGTCAGTGTCATGTGCTGTAGACAGACAACGCATCCCCTCGCTGTGGGAAGGCATTTATAGCAAAAGGGGGTGAATGAGGCAAATCCCACGGCCCTGCTGATTTTCTATTTTCATCTAACAATCAGACAAGTTTTAGGAGTTAAAAACACTCTAAGAGGTATCACAGATTAAAATTATCAGAAAAAGGTGGCAAAAGCTGAACAGAAGAGCGAGGCTTATCAAATCTGACTCAAGTTGAAAGTGAAGGAAGATACTATCTCTATTTTAGTGATTATGTCCTCATCTCGCCAAGTCTGGGCCTTCCATTAGGGTCAGAAAAGGGGATGGGCATAGAGCCCCAGGCTGTGACCACAGCTCTGGTGGCAGGACATCTGGTGGACTAGCCTTTAAGTTTTGTTTGTTTTTTTTTCATATCTATGGTTCCAAGTCAGAAGTGATTTCTGAACTCCATTGAGCAAGTGAAGACGTTTCAATACTACTAAAGAATCTGTCTCTGAAATTCACACTTAAGGCTCATGATAACTCTTCACCAGCCCAGCTAAACATACCCACAAAACCATTATAAATTTAGCTGACACTCCATTACCTCTATGTTCGAGCATAAACGACGTATCTCGGGCAAAGTCAAGTCTGGTGCATTAAAATTAATTTTTCAAAGTTTCTCTGCCTGTAAGGAAAAATCAAGATTGATTGATTGGAGAGTCAAGATTGGATATCTCTGAGGAGAGGTTTTGTTTTCTCTGCCAAAAGTGGGCTAAGGACAGATAGAAATGGTCTTCTGGAGAAGTGCTGTGTCTCTCTGTCAGTCTTTGACTCCACTATCTAAGGGACTGAAAATGTAAATTAAATGAATGTCGCCTTAGGCTCTTCAAAATGTTCCACTACAGTTCCTCCCCAGTTACATCCCAGGTAGTTTAATTCTGTGCTTACCTGATGCATCCTCTGTGAATGAGGACAGAGGCTGTGAAGGCCCCTGCCCAGGCCCCACTGCAGTCCAGAGAGGCCAACGCTCCTAATGGACCAAAAGGGGCAGGCCAAGCCCTTCTGAAGAAGCCAAACACCCACCCTGGAAACCGGCAAAGGCTTCTCTGAATAGCACCCTCCAAAACCGAGGAGGCACCTTCCTTCTCCTCCAATAGGATGTCCCCGAGGACCTCACACCAAAGCAGATCCTGAAGTGAGAGAGAGAACCATAGTAATTGTGTTCCCTCACCATACCGCATATCCCGCATATCAAAGAACACTTTAAAGGAGCACTTTCTTCATGATCTCAACCCTTCTCTTTCCTGCTCCATAGACCCTTCCAGAAAGAGAACATACTCTCCACTTGCCAGGATGAGGCACTAGATGAAATGGACAGGTGGCTGTTTGACCCTGGCTACAGGAGACAAATGTTGTCCGTGCCCAACCTCCTACTCAGCAGCCTTCCAGCCTCCTTCCTTTTCCACAGCCTCTGTGGCTGTCTGGTAAGAGGTGTCAGTCAGCGCCACAAGAAGCCTCCTCCTCTGAGGGGAAGCTCCCACAAAAAAGGGAAAATAGCAGGAGATAGAGTCTAGTAAGTTTTGCCACAGATGTTAAGTTACTTTTCTAGAGTGAACAGGGATATATCAAATATTTGTAATGAAATAATTATCCCCCACTGCTCTGCCCCCATCCTAACATTTTAAACTGAAGCTGTCAGATTATTTTTTAAAAGGATATAAATACACCCAGAATTATTCTACATTGTTGACTCTCACTATCCATCATAATGGAGGAAGAAGGAAAAGCTCTAGCAAAACCAAACCAAGGAATAAGCCAAAACTACATATTTAGCATACTTAAGCATTCAGGATGCTTTACTCACTTATACTTAAATGGTCATTGCTCAGGCTCTAGGTCAACTGGAAAAGACTCTAAATTTCAAGGGACACCAGAAAATACCTCCAGCCCAAGTGTCTCTCCCAAATGGTTATGACACCTGTACTCTTTTTGGTCTTCCAGAAGGAAGGAGAAATGAAAGCTCTACAGAGGGGACATTTATGCCCTTCCTAGAAATTCAGATAGTTTTCCAGGAAGACCAGAAGAGGAAGTATATACTAATGCATAGAGGACCTGTTGGTGTTACATACGGTTGAATGCAGACTCTGTCAATGAAACAGGTCAAGAACGACGCTGGAGAAGAAAGGGTATTCGATCAATCATTGCCTCATGGCACAATGGAAAGTTAGCCCTTATCCTAGGACAATGGAGAGCCACTGAGGGGGTTCAGTCAGCAATGTTACAGGATCACATCTATATGACAGGTCCCTACCTATAGAGTGTTGGGGTTATAAGGAGAAAGAAGCTGGTGGTGGGCATAAACATTCAAAGAATAGTCCAGCAGTCTTAGGGAAGGATGGCACTGACTTGAGCTAAGCCAGCAGCAGAGGGAATGGAGAGGAGGAGCAGCCAAACCTTGTAACCGAAGTGTAGTGGAAGATGAAAGAGAAGTAGCCACAGAGTCTCTAGGCCCAATGGTGGTCCCTGGTGCCATTAACCGAGACAAGAACTCCAAAGGGATGAGCAGATTTGGAGGAGAGATAGAGTTTAATCATTACCCATGTCAATCGACCATCTACGGCTTAACAACTGCAGATGAAGAACGAGGAAGGCCAGAAAAATATAAAATACAGCCCAGTACAGTCTCAGCCAAAAAGGTAAGGACAACATTAAAAGCACATGCAGATCAAGAGAAGGAACAATCAAGTTATAATAAGTGGAAGGGGAGGCCACTGTGAGTCAAGAGAACATCATGAGCAGAGGTAGAACAAATATCGGAATACAAACTAGACCAGTGTGCATGGAGGAGTGTCCATTCAGAGGACTAAGAGAAGGTTGGAGGCAAAACCATAGAAGCTGCTGCACTGGGAAAACTTTAACCTTATTATGCGTGCGAAGAGCCATCACTAGAGGTTTCTGATTATGCAAATTAATGGAGAGTAACAAGTAAAGGGGGCATTTGGTCTATTAGACCAATGAATGGGGAATCACTATGGTCTAGAAATATGAAAAGTTTCATAAAGGTAGAATCAGCAGAAATTAAAAATAATTTGAAGTGAGTAAACAAAAGTAGTAGAAAGGCAAAGGAATATTGAATTTTGGAGCTGGGTAACCTAGGGTCTATGCCCCACAGGCCAATTTCAGCCCACTGCTTATTTTTGTAAGTAAAGTTTTATTGAAACACAGCACACCTATCTTTGTTTACATATTATCTATGGGTATTTTTGCGCTACAAAGGCAGAGGTAAGTAGTTATGACCGAGACCTTATGGCCACAAAGTCAAAAATAGTTACTGTCTGGCCCTTTACAGAAAAAGTCTGCCAACCTCTGTTGCCATCAACCAACCAAGGAACGCAGGGGGAAGGAACATGTTTTAGAAGGAAGGAAATGAGTTCAAATTTGGACACAAGGTACTCAAATAGAAACATCTAGCAAGAAGTTAGAAATAAGGACAAACTGTGAAGATAGGGATGGGGTTCTTATCTGGGAATCTTTCTCAAAAGTTGGTCACTAAGAGCCACTAAATTTTTCAAGAAAGAGCACAGGAAAGGGAGAATCAGGAAAGGAAATTCATTTAGGAGATGGAAGAAAGAAGAACCAGAGATGCAATCTGAGAGGTGAGTGGCCTCACCCAGGTGCGGTTGTGGCACGTGAGAGAAAACAGCTTCAAAAGAGAAGAGAAGCCACACGCTGCACAGGTGGAGGAAGGTAAGAGCCCTCAGGCTTGGGAACTGGGAGGTAACAGAAGGACTTCTTCCAGGATACCCATCCCATCTTTAGCAGCTCTGTTGGAAAGGTCCTCCTCATGCTAAGCTAAAGTGCATCCAGATCCCTGTACCTTCCCCTGCAAGTTCAGTTCCACCTCTACAATTTACCCTGCCAAGACAGGGACAGAGAGAACAGCACAAAGGCAGGAAGGAACATGTAGTTTAGTTAAGTTGTACTATATAGTTTGAGTTTTGAAGGTAAAGCTAGAAATGCAAGGTTTGGATGCCAAGTTGAGTTTAAATTTAAGTGTGAAAAATGAGACTAGTAATAGTAAGGATAGGCTAGAAGACAAGCTAGCAGGGAGCAGACTGGACTGGGTTATAGCGGGCACAGTTAAGGGTCTATTCCAACCATACAGGTTGGCAGTGGAGGAAACAGGAGGAAAACACTGTAAGAGGAGCTCAGCGTGACTTGGAGACTAAGGGTTCAAGATGATGAAAAGCCAAAAAGGCTCCAGGATCGGAAGCTCGTAAGACAGCCTGGAAGAAGTAACAGAATCCAGAAGGTCAGTTGGGTGTGGATGACTCTAATTTATAAACATCTTGATTTTGAAAGGACAGGTTCAGGTAGAAATGTTTGGCCAAAAGATAGATGGGTCTGAAACGTAGAACAAAGGGCCAGGCAGAGTTTTAAGCGTCACCCACGCAAAAGTACAACTGAGCCACAAGATAGTTGATCCCAAGGACAGAGGGTACAGTTGAAAGAGCAAAGGGTCAAGGGCCAACACCGTGTTTAGAGGATAGGAGAAAGCAGAACGAGCAAAAGAGAAAGAAGAGAGTGCAGAAAGACACCACAGTCACGTGAGGCACCCTGAGCAGTTCCACGTGCTTTTTTGCCATCTATCTTCACAACTGCCTCTGAGTAAGGAGAAGCAGAGCACCATTATCCCCACCGTACCGCACAGTCACCCAGAGGGAAAAGACGTAATAAATTGGCAGCAGGTTAACCTAGGTTTGGATTTTAGGGCCTCAACTACCACTCCCACCATCCTGTGAAGAGAATCCTACAGCATTTATGTCTTTTTGAGAAGCCTGATTAATGAATATTTACCACACAAGAAGGTTTCATAAAGTTTACCTGCTCCATTCTCTTACTTCTTCCTAAAGCATCTGCTTTTAGGAACTAGTTTCCATCCACAGCTGCAACCCAACGAGGGCATCCGCCAGCTGACAGGCTGACAGCAGACCAGTTTCTAAATATCAGGTGAAATTAAAACCAGATCCGCTTTCAGATACAACTGGCTGGTAGGACTCTCAACTGGATATTAAATGAAATGGTGAGTTGGGGCCATTGATGGGCTTAGGAAGTAAGAAGAGAAACCTGAGACAGAATCCGCACCGCCCCCCCCACCACTTCCCACCCCAGATCTAAATCGGAGCTACTCAAACACCTGAACCAGGACTCTCTGGGGGCTTTTCAGGGAAATGGAAAACCCATCCCACACTACTTCCTTCTTTTAAAGCAGCAAATGACAAGGCCCTGCCAGCCTTGCCTTGTCCTATAAGAAACTGCTAATATTTATTCTATTTCTTCTACCTAGCAACACTTTCAGGCTCTTAAAAATGCCTTCATGGGGTGCCCTGAGTGGCACAGTTGGTTAGGCATCTGACTCTTGACTTCAGCTCAGATCATGAGCTCCTGGATCGTGAGATCCAGCCCCGCGACAGACTGCGCTGACAGCACAGAACCTGCTTGGGATATTCTCTCTCTCTCTCTCTCTCTCTCTCTCTCTCTCTCTCTCTCAAAATAAGAAATCATTTTTAAAATGCCTTCATTAGGGCAGGAGGTTTTTTTAGGGCAGTAAAACTCTTCCATATGATACTATAAGGACACGAAGCATTTGTCAAAACCCTTAAAACTTCACAGCACAATGAACCTGAATGCAGTTAAAAAAATAAAAAGCATTTAGGAGGTCAAGAGATCCCAGGATGGAATGCAGACCACAACATGAGAATCAACCGTATTAAAATGTATGAAATCACCTCACCGAAGGGAGTAGGGGAAAAGGTGCTGAGCTAAGTAACTCTGGGAGTGAAGACTCTAGGCAAAAGGAGGCACTTAACTGTAGCTAAAGTTGAGCAGTGGGAATGATCCCAGCGGATCGTTCTGACACTGCTATACGTGTGAGCAATGGATGGATGGAGGGTGGTGGGAGGGAGCTTCTCACTGTTGCATGGGAGTCTGCAGACAAGGGGAGAAAGGCCAAAATGACCCATGTGGTACTGTATTGGAGTTGGAGACATCCGTATGAACTCATGTTTGCTTAATACAGCTACATATGGATATACACAGAAATACAGATATGTGTATACATAAAAGTTAGGACACATACATCCATTTCCTTGACCTGTCAGCTGGAAGGCCCTGCACCCAATGAGCAACATGCACATGCAGCTTCCAGAACTTGGTTTCTAATTCCATTCTCTGATAAAAGGAACCAGGGCTCCTTGAAAGAATGGCTGATTCCAGGGATGCATTAAGGAATATATACAATGAGCCTGGAACACCAGGTAGTGCCAGCAAGAGTAAGAAAGCATTAAGGGGCACCTGCGTGGCCCAGTCAGTTGAGCATCTGAATTAGGCTCAGGTCATGATCTCACCATTTGTGAGCTTGAGCCCCACATCAGGCTCTGTGCTGACAGCTCAGAGCCTGGAGCCTGCTTTGGATTCTGTGTGTGTGTGTGTGTGTGTGTGTGTGTGTATGTGTGTGTGAGTGTGTGTGTCTCTCTCTGCCCCTCCCCAACTCACACTCTGTCTCTCTCTCTCTCAAAAATACACATTTAAAAATTAAAAAGAAAGTCTTAAAAAAAAAAACCCACAACGATGGAGGTATTTCACAAAAGGATAAAGGAGCCGCTGAAAGAGCTCCCAAAAACCAAAACTGGAAGATTTTGAGCAAAAAAATAATGTAGAATTGTATATAACCTGAAGTATAAATATTCATAAGTCCACAGAGAACTAAATAAATGACTGAATACATACATACATACATACATACATACATACATACATACATACATTGGGAGAAGGGACAAGTCTCCAATGCAGAAAATTATCAAATAATGTATGTACATACTGCCCCCCTCCTGGAGGTGGGCCATAACTCATCACACCTTAAGTGTGAGCTCTGCATAGTGACTTCCTTCCAAAGAGTACAGTGCAGAAACGGAGGAAAAGGAGTAAGTTCAGGGGAGAAACCTTACAAACGTTAGCTCAGCCATGTGATCAAGGTCCACATCCACAGGATTAAATCATGTTGATAGTATTCCTGTATGTAATGTGTAGCAATGTAATTGATGTGACGTAATGAAATACGGCACTTTAATTCTGTGGTCTTCCTCTGCAAAAGCCTTCCATAAGCCCTGTCTAACCACAGAGAAATATTAGGCAAACCCAAATTGAAGGATATTCTACCTGACTTGTATTCCTCAAGCTTTTAAGCTCACCAAAAACAAAGAACATCTAAGAAACTGACAGTCTCAAGGAGACTAAGGAATAATGACAATAAAATACAGTAAAACCTTGGTTTGTGAGCATAATTTGTTCTGGAAACATGCTTCTAATCCAAAGCACCTGTGTATCAAAATGAATTTCCAGAACCATTGGCACAGTTGTGATCATGTGACATTTGGCATCACGTACTACTCGTTTTGCAAGACATCACTCGTTTATCAAGTTAAAATTTATTAGAACTGTTTGCTCGACTCACGGAACCCTCGCAGAAAAAGTTACGCACAATCCAAGGTTTTACTATGGAATGTAGTATCCTGGATGGAATCCTCACACAGAAAGGGCACATTGGGTAAAAACTGATGAAATCTGATTAACCTATAGAGTTTAGGAATAATACATCATTATTGGTTCATTAGCTGTGACAAATGTACCATGCTAATGTAAGATAGTAATAACAGAGGAAACTGGGTGTGGGGTGTATGGGAATTCTCTGTACTAGCTTTCCAATTTTTTTGGAAATCTGCAATTATTTTAAAATGTCTATTTAAGAAAAATGTCTTTTAAATAAAAACTGCCTGGGGCGCCTGGGTGGCTCAGTCGGTTAAGCGTCCGACTTCAGCTCAGGTCACGATCTCGAGGTCCGTGAGTTCGAGCCCCGCGTAGGGCTCTGGGCTGATGATGGCCCAGAGCCTGGAGCCTGCTTCCGATTCTGTGTCTCCCTCTCTCTTTGCCCCTCCCCCGTTCATGCTCTGTCTCTCTCTGTCCCAAAAATAAACGTTGAAAAAAAAATTAAAAAAAAAAAAAAAGAACACCTGACCTTTTTAGACTGTGTATGTAACATTACCATATGAAGGCTGAGATGTCCCGTTCCTAACCTGCCCCATCTGGCGTGGTGTTAGCACATTGAACCTCAGCCAGCTTTCATGCTGCGGTGTTCTGTTACCCCACACTCCTGGAGAAGGCCCACAGTGAGAACCCCAAGACTTGTTTTATTTTAGAAGAATTCCTTTCTCTACTTGCTCTTAGACAAGTTGTTAATAGGGGGTCTTCCCTTAAGCTAAAAGTAGGGGAAAAAAAGACAAAGTGAGGGAGAGAGGGACAAAGAAAAGAAAGGGGGGAGAGAGAGGAGAAATCAGCTACAAATGGCTTCCAACTACCATCTAACATAATGAGTATTTTTTTTTTAAGTTGAGGCTGTGTAATGCGAATGACATCATGCCCATTACACTATCTGATTTCACCAAGAGTTGTAGAAAAATCTGAACAGGAACGCCTCATCTAAAAAATGGATGGACTCAGAGGAGGGGTTCAGCCCTGCTTTTCATTTTTCTGCTCAATGCCGAGGGAGTAAGAGCTGTAAGAACTTCTCCAGGTCCCTGCCCCCTGAAGCCGGAGTCTCCCGCTGTACTTCCACACAAATACGGGCCCCCAGCCCAGGCCCAGTAAACAGCAGCCAATTTAACCAGCTCCTCCGGCGACGGACTCCAATGCCCACTCAAGTCTGGCAACCACTATAATTACTCTTCCTTCACTGTTCTCATTACTCCATCCTACTCTGTCCACCCAACCACCTAAGTAACTGTGTAATTTGCTTATGAGCAACTCATTAAAAAACTATGCACCAGTTGTTTTATATTTAAAAAATATGTTTTTTAATGAGAACTTTGTCATCTTCTTATCAATTTTTTTTCTTTTTCATGCACTGCACTGGTTAGTCGCTATCAATAACCTGAGCCTTCTGGAGAAACTACTACCAGAGCCAATGCATTAAACACTTAAAACGTAGGGCTTTGGAGTTGATTTGAAAGCCAAATGCCCAAGAAAAGAACAATGACTGCAATTATATTTATCAGTATATACTATATTCCACAACAGAGTCATTTACCAGAAGTTATATAATAAAACTGCAAGATGTAAACAGGTTAAAATAAAAAAAAAATCAGAATGGGGAAAATGAAATAGGAGATCAAGACCAAGGGCCAAGTTCAAATGTAAACAATTTAACTCTTATCAAAGTTGAGCTGCGAATTTGAATCTGAATTTCTAAAGCAAAGCAGAAAGGGAACCTGCCTCACAAACATGATTCACATTAACCGTAATGAAACTACACTAGTTTCTCAAGAAGAAACTTCCAAGGACCTTCCAAGGTCCTTCCAAGGACCTTAGGTCTAAAAAAAAGAAAGAAAAAAAAAATGTTCCTAATGTAGTGTTTCTCGAAGTGTGGTCCCCAGACTAGCAACATCAGTATCACCAGGGAATTTCTTAGAAATGCAAAGTCTAGCCCCACCCTTAATGTAGTGAATCAGAAACTCTGGGGTGGGGCCCAGTGATCACATTAACAAGCCCTCTAGGTGACTCTGACGCAGGCTCACGCTGGAGTTTCAGAACCACTGCTTCAAGGGAGTCTTCACATAGGATACATCGGAAGTGGTTACAAACCTTGGAAATATCCCAACCATAAGTCAGTGCTGTGTTTTACACAGCAAATTCTAGTCGTGTTCGTCAGAGTAAAGCAGATTTGTAAAATCCAAAACCCTATGGCCAAGTACACAGATTGGGTGACAAGAGTGGGCTAAAGTAGGTTTCCCAAGGACTGGCACATAGTAGACGGACGTACACAAGTGTTTTGAATAAATGAATGAGGAATACATGCACACATGTATTGTTCAATACCCTTCAAACAATTCCCCATAAGTACCAATTATTATCAGCTGTGCTTGGATGCCCCCATCAACTATATCACCTTCAAAGTCTGCAAACATTTTTAATGACTTTATTTTAGAAGGAAGAAATCACCATTTATAATCAAATATCTTTCTATTTTTAATTTTTGTTTAATTGCAAAAACATTTCAACCTCCATAGCACACTCCAGCTATCAACCCATGTGAGGTCCATAGCCAGGAGGTAATTAGTACCAGCCCTAGTTCTACCAAAGGAAAATACCTACAGGAGAGCTCCGTGAGTTGCCAAAAGGCACATCAGCATTAAATCCTCTGACCTCTGGCCTAGTTATCCTTCCTTTGTTATTTCACAAACATAACATGTGTCTGCTGGGCAGTGACTCCATAAAGTCAGCCCTGCCTTTAAAGGCTTCCCTTACAAATCCTTCTGGAGGATCCGCCTCCTATCTCCATTAGGCACAAGGAACATTAGCATGAAGCCTTCTACCCAGGTAGGACACACCCCAGGATCAAAGGAAGGCAAGATCATCTTAGAAGATGGTTTCTTCCTTTTTTTTTTTTTTTTCATAATGAAGGCTAATTCCGGGAATTCTGGTAATAGCCAGGGAAGAGCGAAGGGTGGGCTATGTCAGGAACCTATAGCAGATGCTGGATTAGAGGGTGCTGTAATGCACACACAAGGGCTCATCCAGGTTAAAGCACTTCTGCTCTGCCTGGTTGGGTCACAGATTCCTCTGGCTCCTTCCCTAGAAAATCCCATTTCACAAGGCTCTCAGACACCTGGAGGCTCCTCCAAGGACCCCAGGTTAGGAGCGTATAGTCTATCTGGGTAACACATTCCTTGTAGTTGTTACAAGAAGGTCAAAAGCAGGACATAATTCTGCTCTGGGTGGAATTCTTTCTAGAATGATTCCAAGTCATAGAACTTCTGACGGGGTCAGAGTTAACATTCATTCATCCAATTAGTCATCCAGGAGACATTTATTGAGCACCTACTGCATGCCAGCCACCAAGCTGGGTGCTGAGAACAGGGAAATCTCAGGACAAGAGCGGCACCCAGGGACAACTTGGGCATGCCGCACCTTTTGTACGTGACCTTACCCATCGTGACCTGTGTGACAATTACATCAGGGCTGACCTCCAACACACACACACACACACACACACACACACATGCAATATTCGAGTCGCACCATCTCATGTTGGTATTCCTGGGTGCATGTCCCCTGGAGATGTTGAGTCAGACATGGACATTTAGATTGGGGTAGGGCAGACGACACTGGGAATTACTAGCTGACTCTACCCTGTCTCTTTGGTTGTAATGCATGCTTTCTTCACCTTCCTGTCTCTTTCCCCTTTTCCTGTTGTTCTTTGTCACACCTTCTGTCTTCTCTTAGCTCTACATCCCCAACCTGCCAAAGTAGGAAAGAGTCCTACTTATGACCCCTGGGCCACCAGTTCCAGATGCAGTAAAGGGGTGGAGCAGTGGAGTATGTGAGAAAGTAGATACATTCAGGAAAAGAAGAGTTTCCCTATTCATCCAAATACTTGTTTCAGACATGTCACACTTGGTGCCTCTTAGTGCTATTATTTTAGAAGGAAAGGGGCACCTGGGTGGCTCAGTCGGTTGAGCGTCCGACCTCGGCTCAGGTCATGATCTCACGGTCCGTGAGTTCGAGCCCTGCGTCGGGCTCTGTGCTGACAGCTCAGAGCCTGGAGCCTGCTTTGGATTCTGTCTCCCTCTCTCAGACCCTCCTCCATTTATGCTCTGTCTCTCTCTGTCTCAAAAATAAAAAAAAAAAACACATTAAAAAAATTTAAAAAAAAAAAGAAAGAAGGAAAGACTACAGCAGAAGGAGCCACCACTCTCAACAGAGAAGAACGCTGTGGTTTAAGGCTGAAGTTCTAGGGTTCCATTTTCATCCTCATTACACTGATGAGCCTTTGGCAACTGAGGCAAGTATAAAAATACACATAAACATAGAATACAGAGATGCTGAAGGATTGCTGGTTGTAGAAGAAGGGTCCACAGCTGGCTGGTTACAAGCTCCCTTGCCTAATGAATACCATCCGTATTCCCAAAGCAATTAACAATAAGGTTGAAATGACTGACACCCGTGTCCTTATATTCAGGATGCCCATGAACTCTGAGGCCAGAGTCCCCAAAATGCCAGAGGTCGAGCTGGGTTCACCCGAAGTGGCCATCAGCCAACCTACAGCCTCCACTGCACTTCCTCACGGATGCCAGGTGAACTGGTGAATTACATGCTATTTTTCTCCTAACTGGGATCTGGCTCCTCTCCTGTTTTGCTTCCTTAGGAATCATTTTTTTTTCCCCCAAAGAAATGAAGAAATAAACATGGAAACCATTTTACCAAAGTAGGAATCTGTCTAGTAGTTTGTTTAAAATGTCTTCAGAGTTTTAGGAGTCTTTCCTTACTAGGAAAAAAAAAAGGCCAAACTTTTGGCAATATACTAATTCTTTTCATCTTACTTGGTAAATTTCAACAACAAAAAAGACACCCTAGTAACCTAAAACTTCACATACCTTCCCAAGGTGTGTAGTTTGCACCTCCTACACACTATGGAAAAAACAGGGCTTATTTGCAAGGAGCTCTGCCCTCACAGTCTCACCTTCTGACGGTCTGGAGGCAGCACATCGTCATTACCTCTTCAGATTGGGAAATTGAGACAAAAGGTAGAGAAGTTGCAGAACAAGGCTTTAGTAATTCCCAAGTTTCAGTCTTTCTACCTTTCTTTCTTTCTTTCTTTCTTTCTTTCTTTCTTTCTTTCTTTCTTTCTTTCTTTCTTTCTTTCTTTCTTTCTTTCTTTCTTTCAGAGACAGAGGGGCAGAGAGCAGGGGGAAGGGCAGAGAGAGACTCAAGCAGGCTCCACACACAGTGTCGGGCCCCACTCAGGGCTGTGACCATGAGATTGTGACCTGAGCTGCAATCAAGAGTCAGACACTTAACCGACTGAGCCACCCAGGTGTCCCTCAAATTTCAGTCTTTCGACTTAACCCTTTTCTTCTTTCCCTTCATTTCTTCAGTCATTACACCCTTCCCTTACCGTCACAGCCGGAAATGACCTTTCTTCTGAACTCCTGTAGGAATTGCAGCCTGAACAATGCATCTATTAGTCATGTAATGCCATGCTATTTAAATCCTGCATAATTATCTAACTTTTCCTGTGTTTATGTCTTGTTTCTTTGACTGAATGTGAAGTCCTTTGGGGCCAGAATTAAGTCTTAATGCGTCTTTCTGT
Organism: Lynx rufus; assembly: GCF_022079265.1. Taxonomy (NCBI): domain Eukaryota; kingdom Metazoa; phylum Chordata; class Mammalia; order Carnivora; family Felidae; genus Lynx; species Lynx rufus. The sequence goes on from NW_025814831.1 coordinate 40,422,848, forward strand.
CCTCACACCAACCCAGCACACAGTAGGACTCCAGAAAATACATGGTAATGTGATTTGTTTGGATTTTTTCAAATCTCAGAAGACACAGATGCCTGAAGCTTAAAAAAAATTAAACACAGAAATACATAAAGTTGAAAATAAAACTTCAGATAGGATTGCACAGAAGTGCATATAATTCGGCCTCAATCTATTGCCTTCCTTAGCACTGGAAAATACTCAAATTTACTTTAGAGCGTTCAGTTCTTTTTGTTAATAATTCATTCTCTTACCCAATGAAATATGTGAGTTATGTGTTCCCTCCCTCTACAGAAAGAGAAATTAACTTTTAATAGGTCATGCAGAAACACCAAACTAAATAGCAATCAATGAAATAACTTTGAAAAGTATAAATATATAAAGTAGTGTCATAAATCACATCCATTGTCAAAGCTTTCTCCCTATTTTACTCCTTAAAGAGACATAAACTCAGCATTTTTTCCACACCATAAATAAATGACAAGACAATCCCAACAGAAGTCTTCAGAGATACTCAGATGAGATGCCCCCTGCATCTAGGAAGGCTGCTCAAAATATTTAGGACACTCTTCTATCTTTTGTGCTCATAAACATCCAAATACAATTTTTTATTCTACACATTGTCTCGTAATTCAGGGTGAATCTTACAAATTTGTCCAAGTGGAATCAAAGTCCTTTTTTCTACCCAATTTGGCCTTCCTCCACTCAGCTGGCCTTCACCATCAGGCCACTTCTGCCACCCACTCCCACACCCACACCCTGGAACTGCTCTGTCCTGAACTCCACACCACCCTACAGCTCCCTGCCCTTCTCCCACTACACCTGTCTTTCACACTACAGAGGCTTCCCCAAACCATGAACTGTTTCCTTCCAGCCTCTTAGGCCCCTCCTGGCCACATTTCATTCCCAACTCTTATCAACTGCTCCCTGCAACATCCTCACACCTTGCTTTTCAGCCACATCTGATTAGCGAGAATCCACCCTGGACCAATCTCACGATCTGTTGCCTCTGCTCCAGCATACGGTGCCGGGAGCCGTGTACACTGGGGCCTCTGTAAATTCGGTTTCTAATCTTGGCTAGGTCTCAGCACCTCTTCACTTTTCTTTCACTTTTTCTTGATCAGCTCCTCTGCCGTGTCCTTCAGTGACTGGAATATTCCAAATAATCTCCATTTTTTCAAGCTTTCAATCCCATTTTACTTTGCCCGCTATCTCATCAAATGCTTATGGTGGCCTAGGGTTTGCTAGGTCTCCCCTCCCAGCTTCCATAACAACCACAGAGTCCACCTTCAGAACCATCCTTCTGAGATTTCTCTACGAAGGCCTTCTTTCACCGATCCCTCCATTTTTGTCTGATCTTCCCTGGGACTCCATCCTTCATCTGTGTTCTCCTTGGGCATCAAACTACTCATACTGTTTTACCTACCACCTCTGTACAGATACATATCTCCAGTCACCCACCCTCCCAGAGCTTCAGACTCACATTCAGTTGGCTGGTGGGCACGTGAAAAATCAATATATCACCTTAGCCCAATGTCAATTATTTCTCCTACATTCCCTAGATCCATAATGACACCAGAACTTTAGGAGACATTCTAGTCCCTTCCATCTCATGCATTTCCCCTAGCCAATTGATCAAAATCATATAGACTTCACATCTTGGGCACTTCTCAAACCTATCTTCTCTCCAGCTCTGACTTTCACTCCTTTCTTGCATGTCTGATCCTTTCATCTGGCCTACCACGAGAGCTTCCTGCCATCCAACTGCAAATCTATGGTCCACCATGCTGCCATGACAACCCATCCAAAATGCAAATCTGACCATTTACACCCCATTATAATGGGGTTTTTCAATGGTTCCCCATCAGCTAAAGCATATAGTCTAAGCCCTCGCATAGTATATATCTGAATTTTTGTGGGCTGGCCCCCAACTACACCAAACCCCTTACAGCCCTTGACTCCCACCCCGTGCTTTATACTTGATCAATACTGAAATGCCTGAACTTACAAGCATACATAGCTGTTTAAGGCTTTAACATTGTAGGCTATTCCCTTAGCCTACAATCCTTTTCTTTCCGTCTTGCCCATTCATCATATAAGTCTTACTCCTCATTCAAGACTCAGTGCAGGTGACTTCTCCAGGAAGCAAGCCTGATCTTGACCTCCTTCTCACATGCAGTAAGAGCCTGTTTTAGCAACCTGTCATGGCACTCATGATTTGATACTGACATCACCTGTACTCACATCCACATCCTCCTTAACATGACATGCAACCACGAGACTGGGGCCATACTTTATCCATCTTTGTACCCTTAGGGATTAGCCCATTATCAGATACAAAGAGGATCATCAGCATTTGCTGTGGCTTCAACAGAATACACACCTTCGGGAATAAGCAGCCCAAGCATTAAGGAAAAGGGAACTTCATTTCCTCCTGTGATGAGCACTACATAGTGTTCTAGGGAGGAACACTTGATTACTCCACCTCCTCTGTGTCAGAGTCACATGAAACCTGACTTTTACAAATCTGTAATAATGTATGTGATCAGTCAAAACTAAGCAGTCTGTCCTCAAAAACTCTCTGGAAGAGAAGTTGGATTCATTATTCTGCTTAGGCTGGACTGAAATCAGTAAACAATGATACTACTCCAAACAGCAAAAAGTGTAAATCATCAAGGGTTTTTATTGTTTTTCTAAATGAATATCCTTTGAATATTCAGTTTCCTCATTTCCCTTGACCCCTTTGTTTTCTTTTAAATAAATACAGAAGTCTCAAGAAGCAACTTGCTATTAAAACACATCCTTTTGATCACCTTCAATTTTATTTCCAGATTAATGCCCTAAAGTAACACAGATTCTGAAACTATGTCACTGATTTCATCAAGAGTCCTTTCTCTTTATGCTTTTATAGCACTAAGTGCATATGTGTGGTAAAACTTAAATATGTGACCAGATGTAATCATATAAGTAATCAAGGAATATAGCATGTTTAATAATTTTTAAAGGTCCTTCAGAAAATGAGTCAACTTGACTTAGTTTCTTATTCCACACATGGAAATGTCCTTCTCTTGCCTGTGGGGGTAAGCATCGCTATTCCCATTTTACAGGTTGTAAAATTAAGGTTCAGAAAGCTTAAAAACATGTCCAAGCGGTGACCATGGGTTTCCATCTCCACTCTGTCTACTCCAAAGCCCAAGTTCAGAACACTCAGTTGTACGGCCTCTTCTCAAAAGAGGACATCCAGGTTATAAAATAAGCCTCACTGGCATTAAAGGAGACAGAGCTGAAAGTTTTAGAAAACCCACAAACAAAGTTCACAAATAATTGACTCTCTGGAATTCTGTTTCACTTGTTCCTGAAAGGTTTCACGTTGGTCAGGAACCCACTTCGTCTACACAAGAACAACCATTGTAATTATCATCTAGAACAAGCACCCTTAGCTTTTCATCTCTTATAAACATTTCCATACTGTACTCCAACTTACAGACCCTCTATTCTTTTCCTCAGTAATGAAGTACTTCAAGAGGAAAAAGGCACAGAAAGGTAAAAGTAGGGGGATTCAATCCCCTTCACCCTCAAGCTCACATCTCTCTTCTTTCTCTCAAAAAAAGGAAAAAAAAAAAGTTAAACTTAAGAACTTCTCCAGGCACTGTGCTGAACAGACTAGGGAAAGACATTGTGTGTATGAAACAAAAGAGAATTTCTTAATCCAAAAAAGATCACACCTGCTACAACCTCTGAATGGAGCTTCAAGAGCCAAGCAGATGGGAGTCACCTATGGTCTCCTGGGGTCTTTCATCATGGAATGACTCACACCACACTTCTCTGTGAGCTGCAATCATGTGAGTGAGCTGCACAGGTCTGTCGTTCTTGTTCTTTCTGAATGAGGGTTCTTTCCCTCCAATCCCTCTACAGTACTGATATCCAAGGTGTTTGGTCTACAGTGACCCTGCTCCACAAAGAAATATTCTAGTGAGTTCCATGGTATACAAGATAGTTAGAGTTTCCTACCATGATTCCAGTTGCACTAAACCTATGTTCCTTGAATTCTTCAGGCCACTGGAAGCCAAGTGGATAAGCCAACTGGGCAGCAAAATAAAAGGAAATCTTGTCCTTTGTTTTGATTTCCTTTTTAAAAGTATTTTTATATTATCCAAGGGTACGGATCTCTTATTTCTCTGTCATCCAAATACACACACACACACACACACACACACACACACACACACACGGCTTAAGACTTTCTTCAAGAAATGTAAATATTTGGGGTGCCTAGGTGGCGCAGTCGGTTGAGTGATCGACTTCGGCTCAGGTCATGATCTCACAGCTCTTGAGTTCGAGCCCCGCGTCAGGCTCTGTGCTGACAGCTCGGAGCCTGGAGCCTGCTTCAGACTATGTGCCTCCCTCTCTCTCTGCCCTGACCCACTCGCATTCTGTCTCTGTCTCTCTCAAAAATAAATAAACATTAAAAAAAAAGAAATGTAAATATTTAGTTCCAGGATACATTTTAGCCTCTGAGTTATTCTGCTAATGTGAAACAAGAAAAATAATTCAATTTACTCAACCTGTGTTCTTTCTTTTCCCTTTTGTGTTGTATAAGAAAACACTTTCAGATAGGCAATATAACGTTATTTGGTGTCTGAATGTTGTTGTCCCTGAATATAGAGACATGCTCAAATGATAAGATGATGTAATGCTACATCCACTATATAAAATGATACAGCAATTCTATGATGTTCCCGGTAAAAATTCTTATTTCACAGCTCTGTAAAACTCCCTCTGTGGGAAAGTGGCTTTGATATTGTCCATCAAGACTCCTACATTCAAAAACAGCGTTTTCTGCAACGATAGGAATGTTTTATATCTGAGGTATCCAATATGGTAGGCACTGGCCATATGTGGCTATTCAGACTTGAAATATGGCTAATGTGACTGAGGATCTGAATTTCGGTCTGCGTGTCAGGCAGCACAGTTCTAAATGGTCTAGGCTTTTTAGTGTTTGGCCATGATCTTTTTAAAATAAAAGATTAGGAAACAGACAGTCTCTCAAATAGATCAGTCTACTTCTCTAAAGAAGTTCTGTCTCAAAGTATACACGTTCTCTATCTCCATATTGATGGAAAGTAGGTCCACTGTGGTGTGACACTACTCAGAAAACTTCACACCTGCAGTGTCTCCCAACAGGGAAGTGCTCATGCAAATAGAAAGTATTAACGTTACCATAGGTTTTAAAACATTAAAGTGCTCTATGAGGAAAAAAAAACATTAGAATTAACCCAAATAATGTGATATATTTTCTTTCATTCTTCACAAGAATAACTTTCAGGCTCTGACACTCCTTAGTTGATAGCCTCACTCCAGGATCTAGGGCTAGGGACTCAGAGGAAGGAATATTAGGGTGTCTACTTCAGGTGTGGCCACCCAGCTATGATGTGAACTGCTGATACCCAGCCCTGCCCCAGAACACTGTCGTCCACACAAACAGGAAACCAAGGTCATCGGGAGGTTCGCTCGTTCTTGAATTCAGTCATTCATTTAGCAAACATTTCATGAGACTACTACATGTCAAGCATCAAGCCAGGCGCAAAAAATATAAAGTTGAGTGACACATAGTTTTTGCCCTTCAGGACTTCGGTTGGAAGGAAACCACATAAATAGATCATGATCTAGCATGGAAGTATATGATGAGCACAGAGAAGACAGGACTCTATGGATGGTTACCTAACCAATTTGGGAGGGTCAGGGAAGGCTTCTTGGAGGAGGTAACACCTGAGCTGAGTCCTCAGCATGAGGAGGAGTTAGTAAGGCAAAGGCAGGGAAGAAAACATTCCAAGCAATGTGGATAATAAAAACAAGACACAGCCTAAATGGCATGGTAGACACAGGGAACATAGCAAGACGGTGTTGCTCAAGAATAAAGTTAGAGGAAGACGGTGGTGAGAAAAGAGGCTACAATGCCAGCAAAGGCCAGGGCAAGGCCAAGTATACCACATTAAGGAGCTTGGTCTTTGATCTGCACAAAATGGGAGTCGCCAGAGGGCTTCAGCCTGGGGAAAGGTCCTGTTAGAGAGAGGCCATTTGGTACCTTACAGAATTTGCAGGGATAAAAGGAGACTAGGATTTTATATTGGAAAACAACAATATGAGCCTGCACGCAGACATTAGTAGTGAGAATCAAGACAAGAGGAAACGCCAAAATTCTCAGAAATAGCAAATAAACAGTAATTAGAAATCAGCCACACCTGGGGCGTCTGGGTGGCTCAGTCGGTTGAGTGTCCGACTTCAGCTCAGGTCATGATCTCACAGCTCCTGAGTTCGAGCCCCGTGTTGGGCTCTGTGATGACAGCTCAGAACCTGGAGCCTGCTTCAGATTCTGTGTCTCCCTCTCTCTGCCCTTCCCCTGCTCATGCTCTGTCTCTCTCTGTCTCAAAAATAAATAAAAACATTTTTAAAAAACTAAAAAAAAAAGAAAAAGAAAAAGAAATCAGCCACACCAGGTGACTGGCTGGATCCAGGAGCTAAACAGGGTGACTCAGTGATGAGGGTAATGAAGAGACCACTACCAGTAACAGCCAGTATTTATCACACTCATATTCTGAGCCGGGCACCATACAGACGCACTAGGGATGGCCTCAGAGGAACCTTCTGAGATAGATCCTGTTTTTATCCCCCCCTTTTCAAAAAATTTTTTTTAATGTTTATTCATTTTTGAGAGAGACAGAGACAGAATGTGAGTGGGTTAGGGGCAGAGGGAGAGGGAGACACAGAATCCGAAGCAGGTTCCAGGCTCTGAGCTGTCAGCACAGAGCCTGACGCGGGGCTCTAACTCAAGAGCTGTGAGATCATGACCTGAGCAGAAGTCGGACGCTCAACCAACTGAGCCACCCAGGCGCCCCATCCCCATTTTTAAAAGGAAGACACTGAGGTTTGGGAATTAAATAACCTATTCAAGACCAAACATCAAGGAAGGGGCAGAGTTGCAATTCAAATTCAGATGTGTCTGATTCCAGAGCCCACAACTTCACCATCATGCAATCGTCTCAAAGGACAGGAGAAAGGGGAGGTTTAGGAGGAAAAGCGGTGGGTGCAGCTCCTGTAACTTTAAGAAGCCTTTCGGATATACACACGGCAACCAACAGATGGCTATACACCGCCCTGCTGTGCAAGGCAGAGACATGGGGTCCTGGACACATGGGTGGTGGCAAAGAGCCAGTGAGCAGATGAAGTCCTGAAGCCAGAGTCTGTGGGAAATACTCCCCGAACTGAACTCCGACAACAAGGTGTGAGTACAGGAAGAGAAGCCCACAAAGGGCATACAAGACAGAGTAACAGAGGGAAAACCAGAGGCACGGACCATGCCAGAAGCCAGACTCTAGGAGAAGAGATCTGACAAGGCGCACTGAACACAACAAAGAGATCCAGAATGTTAAGGACCGCAGCACTGTCCACTGGATCTGACAAACAGATCAATCATTAGTAAGTATGACAAATACAAAAATGGGAGACACAGGACATTTCACAGCCAATGGGAGAGAAACAGTAAAGATGTGAAAGCTGAAAATTAGAGAAAGAGAAAGGCACAATGAGTGATGATACAGTAAGGTCCAGGAGGAGGCCAGAGGGGTGGGAGAAACCAGAGCAAAGCAGATGAAGTTAACTCTGACTACACACTGTTTGCAGGCATCAGGACAGGAAATTGGTGATCATTCGAGGAAGCTCAAGTTATTAATGAAGTCAGATGCAAGGTCATCTGAGTGAGGGGGTGGAGAGGTCTTCCAGACAACGGTAACTGCTTGGAATAATCATGAGAAAGGGAAAGAAATGGGCAGCACCAACCTGCCCAGCTGTGAGTGTCCCCAGCACCACTTGGTGGCCCAGGCACAGGCTTGGAGAAGGGAGTCCTGCCAGCCAAAGATGGCAGAAGCTCAGATCCACCACTGACTTGGGGGAACTGACTAGTGTTCAGATGACCCACCATTTTCTGGGAAGCCTCCTCACCACTGGTTCTCATTCTACTCTTGGGTGAGTTCTGGCCACAGTAACAAAGAACCAAGAAGTAACTCTTCTCCCCAGAAGATCTCCCAAGACAGCACTTTAAAAATTATCAAAAACACTACAGCTACAGTTAAACTGCTTGACTCTTATTATATAAGCTTATAAACTGAGACTAAAATCAACTGACACTCAAAACATGGCAATGGCAAAGCCAGAAACAGCCTATAAAAAGTCTTTTGGCTCTCAAATTTCACAGAAATTTGACACAGGAGAATCCCAGTTCTTCTAATGATGCTAGAATTATCATCAGCAGAGTCCAGGACCCAGTGTGAGGGGAATAGTAGGAATCACAAGCAATCTGGATTCTGTAGCACCACAAGGATAAGATGAGTCCACGTTCTCCTTGACAAAATGGCACAGCACATCTGCTTAGGAGAGTAACATTGAAGTACAAGATTCTAACGCCTACCCTCCCCCAAACAACCACTGCACTAGAGCTAGCAGTCTCCAAAACAATGGAAATGTCAGGTCACCCTCCTGTTCCATGCCCTCCCCCCCACCACCACCACTTCCTCTTTCACCCTGGATGAGTTGTCATCTTTCCATGAAAGAATGCCAAGCCTTCAGTCAGTCTGACTGGCAGTTCCTGCTCTTCAGGTTCCCTGGATGCTTCAAAAGGGTGGCAATGTGTTACCAGAAAGACTACCCTTCTTGGCAGGCTGTTTTCCAGGCTTCCACCCCCGGTGAGTCACCCGCCAGTTTCTGTCATGTATAAGGAGATCTGTGATTATAGAAGACTTCATTCGAGTCTCATGGACCTGAGACTCACCAGTGACACCTTCTAAATTCAGACTGGATTATACGGGTGTTTTGGTGGAGACCTTCCAGATCTCAGGTGAACTAGAATGCGGAAGTGGCAGCAAATAAAATCATGACATAATAGTAACAGTCGGTCCTGAATAATAACATTCCCCCAAAACTGAATTCAAAAGCCACCCAGAAAGTAAACAATTAAGTCAAAGCAAGAGTAGTCAAAAGATTTCAACCTTGAACATGAGTCTCCAAAATCTTCTCTTAAAATTATTCCGTGCATGTTTTTAGTAAACGTGCAAGAAAATAAATTTTAGTCCATTACTTAAATACTTATTTTATAATCACCCTTAATAAAAAAGAATCCTCCATTTGACACAAGGGATACATTAAAGAGTACACAAGAAAATGGATATTTTAAAGTCTCCTACCAAAGCTTTATTACCACCCCTCTTCTGCATGAATCTGTATTAGACACTATTAGAAATCAAACTATCCTTTCCCTCAAGGAACAGCTTTTCAAAGAGCATAAAGACCAAAATAAGTATTGCTATCAGATAATATCAGTTAAATATCCTGAAACATATTTTTAAAAATAAGATGAAAATGGGGTGCCTGGGTGGCTCAGTCAGTTAAGCATACGACTCTTGCTTTTGGCTCAGGTCCTGATCTCATGGGTTGTGAGTTTGAGCTCCACATTGGGCTCTGTGCTGATAGCATGGAGCCTGCTTGGGATTCTCTGTCTCCCTCTCTCTCTGCATTCCCTGCTCATTCTTTTTCTCTCTCTCTCAAAAAATAAACATTTAAAAAATAAATAAAGATGAAAATAAGAAAACAAGGATGTCAAAATAAGTCCAACAGGTGAATGTTAATGGTGTGTAATGCGATGACAGATAAAGGATTTATACAGAAAAGCAATAGCTTTAGCAGAAAAGAACTTAAGATGAGTTAAGAGTACTGGAGAGTACGGGAAAATGTCAGGTTGTAAGACGTTGAATAAGATGTTGGCAGTGAGTCCTTCCTTCTCTAGCGACTTCATTGCAAAGAGGAAGAAAGCTTATTTTGTATAAAGCATTTACACATCATTGAAATTATCAATCCAATCTATTGTTCCTCTCTAATAATCTAAGAACAGGTTCTAATGTTCTTCAAAGAAGGAAACACATTCAAATATTTGTTCACTTAATCCATTTATTCAAATATTCATTTGTTAGAGATATTTGGGTACCTAGTTTATGCCAGGTATATAGTAGTAAGTATAGAGGCCCCTAGGGGGAACAAATCAAACCTGAGACCTGTCTCAGAGTTTATAGTCTAATGAGGAAGACAGAAATCGAACAAGTAGTCCCAGAATGACTGTGTACTCACAAATGTCATTACATGAGAGAGAAAAGTACAAAAAACCTAAATTGCTTTGGGGGACTCATAAAAGGCCTCTTGGTGAAGTGGAATTTAAAAGGAGAATTAACTAAGTAATGGGTTGAGAGTTCTGGGACATGGACACAGCTTGTGCATAGGTCCTAAAAATTCATCTTGTATCTCCAGAGCCTCACAAATAGTAGGCGCTCAATAAACATTTATGGAACTTCAAGATCTTACAGCATTCAGAATATCTCTCCCAGGAACACAACCCGTACACACAGAAAAAAAGAAAAAAAGAAGAAGAAGAACTACCGGCACAGAGAGGTGTTATCTGGAACAAAAAATAATAGCAGAACAAAAAAAAATCATGTGAAGAAGTGACTGAAATATTATGCATATTATAGTTGTATGGGACAACATACAAAACTAATTATGCACTTAAGTGGGAAAAGATAATAAGTGTATTTTCTTTAGGAATATGAAAACATGTGAAAATTAAGAATAATACAGGTCCTCACATGTCAACTGATAAAATTAATCAACTAGCAACCATCCAAATTACATTCCGTATATAAAACTGCAAATTCCTTCTATTTTGAAGGAATTCTTCCAGTCAATTTTCAGACAAAGCTCATTCCCACCAACTCCATCCATGCCGGTCCCCAAAGAATTACAGTGTTACCTTAGTAACACCTTACATTTCCATAAGGCCTTATATTTCTATAAAGTCTCTTCCCATACGTTATATTTTTGCTATCATCATTGGCTTCTTCCATATGATTTTTATTATTTTATAGGTCAGTATAATGTGCTGTATGTACAAATCAGCAAGGAAGAAGTGGCTCCTGGTTCCCCACACGGGACCCCAAGGGATTTATTGTTCACCACTGGCATTTTAAGTATCACATATTTCTTTTTAACACCCTTATCTAGGAAAGGAATCAAGTGTATGTAAAATAGACCACTTCATAAGTTTGAAAAACTAAGAAAAATCATTTAAATCTTAATGTCCTAACAAAAACACTGCTATAGATTTGTGAAGTGTGTTTCTACCTATGTTTTATGTGTATCTCTAATTTTTCTGATAATAAATTATACATGCTCCTGGAAAAAACACAATTTAGATAATGAAAGTCCTCTATAACTCCACCCCACTTCTCCACCGGAGAAAACTATTGCTAAGGGTTTGGAACAAAATCTTCCAGATTTTTTTCCCTTTGGCTATGCAGGTCCACAATCCCTTATCTACTGTCCTATTATTCAAAAAGCTCCAAAACCCGGGGCACCTGGGTGATTCAGTTGGTTAAGTGTCCACTCTAGATTTTGGCTTAGGTCCTAATCCTACAGTTCATGGGTTCGAGCCTCATGTTGGACTCTGTGCAATGAGTGCTGGCAGTGCTGAGCCTCTTTGGGATTCTCTCTTTCTCTCTCTCTCTCTCTCTCTCTCTCACTCTCAAAATAAATAAATAAACTAAAACAAAACAAAACAAAACTCCAAAACCCAAAACACTTTTATAATGTTTGTTGTCAAAATCTGATTTGGAACATACATAATGTCATTTGTAATCTTTATATATCCCACTTAATGTGAATATTCATGTGTCACTGCAGAAGCATTAATGTTTTTGATCACAGGGTGCCATCCAACCCCCTTAGTAGAACCATTATTTAATAGACAACACATGGCCCTATGAAAGATTGAAAAATCCTGAATTCAGAAACACACTTTTTTTAATTTATTTTATTTATTTTTGAGAGAAAGAGAGAGAGAGCAAGAGGGAGAGAAAAAGTCCCAAGCAGGATCCCTCCTCTCTCAATACAGAGCCCAATGTGGGGCTCGAACTCACGAACCATGAGACCATGACCTGAGCCGAAACCAAGAGTCAGATGCTTAACGAACTGAGTCACCCAGGCACCCCCAAGTCTACATCCCTTACTTGAACTATTGGAGTCAAATGTGTTTCTGGGGAGTGCCTGGTTAAGTGCTCAGGCTCAGTCAGTTAAGCGTCTGACTCTTGGTTTCGGCTCAGGTCATGATCTCACAGTTTGTGGGTTCAAACCCTGCATCGGGCTCTGTGCTGACAGCTTGGAGCCTGGAGCCTGCTTTGGATTCTGTGTCTCCCTCTCTCTCTGCCTCTGCCCCAATTGTGCTCTCTGTCTCTCAAAAATAAATAAATGTAAAAAAAAAATTAAAAAATAAAAGATTCTCTCCCTTTCCCTCTGCCCCTCGCACACACAGAAACTCTCTCACTTTGTTTTTATTATTGCCATGCTAATTTTCTTTATTTATTTTTTACTATGAAATTTATTGTCAAATTTGTTTCCATACCACATCCAGTGCTCATCCCAACAGGTGCCCTCCTCCATGCCCATCACCCACTTTCCCCTCCCTCCCACCCCCCCATCAACCCTCAATTTATTCTCAGTTTTTAAGAGTCTCTTATGGTTTGCCTCCCTCCCTAACACACACTCTCTGAAAAAAAACAAAAACAAAAACCTACACTTGTACGAATATTACTATCATTAACACTGTTTCAGAAACAGACCATATACCATAAATACTTCTCCGCAATTAGATTTTCCAACGTGATAATACATCAGACCTATCTCTGCACATCAATTCACTGTGCTCTTTAACAGCCCTCTGGACACATGTGAGGAGTAGTAGGACAGGAAGAATGAGGGGAACCCTGACTTTAAGGAAAGGGTAAATAATTCAAAAGGAGACCCACAGAAATGGTTAGGGAGGAAGTCTACGAGCAAAGAACAGGTATCACAGAATTCAGAGCCAGAAAGGCTCTTCGGGACAACAGCCTCATTTTTCTGTTAGAAAGCTAACCTGGAGTAGACAGAGGTGATGACTCCCTTACATTCCTGCTGCCATTTAGCAGGCCACCTGCCACCAGAGCCCCAGGGTCCTACTTCCGCGCTCCTACCACACTCACTGCCGCTGCTCTGAGACTCCGTACCCCAAAAGGTGAGGGCACGATTAGCTATGAAAACTGTGGGAGCAGCTTTCTCCGTGCAGATGCGCAGACTGCTGCCGGGGTTAGTGCAAGCTGCTAATACAGAAGTCTGTTCGTCCACCACCGTGAACAGTAGCCGTGCAAACTCAGCAGCTTGTGCTTTTATAGCTTTGTCGCTAAACAGAGACAGGTATGGGAAGCCATCCCCAATTACTAAGAATTCAAGCTGGATGTTCACATTTAGGTTGCCTTCTCTCAAATCAAGCCACCGTAGGCCACGAGCATGTCATTTTCTTTACTAACCTTGATTTGCCTTTTTGGGCCCCACAGAGCTAACCCCATTATCGAAGAACACTGACACTATTCCACCAGCTGGGAAACCACCAACACCGGACGCGTCTCCTCCAGAATCTCCCCACCCCTCGCTGTGCCCCCAAAACCACTTGGTTCATTCAAATGTGTCCCTCCCAACAAGCAAGTATGCTTTTGTTTACATAAAGCAAATCTAAAATGTGCATATATATCCAAATCCTGGAATTCACCATACAGAAGAGCAGAGGAAAAAAGAGTGAATCTACAGAATATCAGCAGGCCTTTCCCTCTCCTCCTCCACACAGGCCCCAACCACCATGTCTAACCCCCTCCCCGTCATGCTTACAGCAGCAAGTGGGACGGACGCAACTTGGCCAACCCTTTGCTAGAAGCACCATCTGTGAGAATAAAGTTTATAAACATATACTTCCAGAATCCTGCGGCCCTTCAAAGGAACCCCCACCTCACAAAGACTGTGGAAATAAATTACAGTAATGCAGCCTTCTCTCAAGACACCTGGAGCTACAGCCCAGTCAATCCTGTGGGGGAAAATGAAAGCTTTTCAACAGAGTATCACAAAACCTCTGCCATGTCCCGAGGACTGCTTCAATTCTATAAATTGACTGAGAAGTTAAAAACACATGTAGTGTGCTCTTGTACCCTGGGGTCCTAATACACAAAGGAAAGCGGTGCTTCACCAAAGCCCACCCATTTCCAGAATCTACCCACTTCCACAGCTGTGGCTGCCTGGAACAGACTGGCTCTTACAGGGAAAGCTGGAGAATAACCTGTACAATCCCACCCCCCGACACCAGGGGACTGATCTCCGAGTATTGTAGATGGAAGTCAGCGAGGTTATTTTGAAGTTACATGAGGGTCTAAGCTAAGCAAAGGGCTTTTACACGGTCAGCACAGTGGACACCTCGACCCCACAAAGGAGCAGTAACAATATCACCTTCCCTTCCTCCCCAGGACGCTGGGGAAAGCATAGTCATGCAGGCTGTTGAGCTTCCCCAGTAGACACAGACACGGGGGAGAGAGGACATTCTTTAGTGTCTTGGAGAAGCAGGAGACTCTGATGAGAAGTGAGGAGAGAGACCCTACCGCACTTTCTAGTCTGTTTCAGATAGGGCTCCAAAAGGCAATGAGATGTTCTTAGTCTCTCGAGGAGTATGGAACCTGAAGATGAGGCATAAACTCTGACCAAATAAATTACTTTCTATAAAAGCCCATAGATCTAAATATCTGTCAGTTCCCTTCTCTCTGTTTTTACACGGTGTACAAAGCAGCCTGGCAAATGCATGTGCTGGTGTTTTCTGGGGTCCGGGGGCTGACGGGTGGCCTTTGGATGGGCTACAGTCTCATCCTCAGCCCTGACAGGAGAGGGAGGAGGGAGAGAGAGAATGCAAATAGGAGTGAACTCAAAAGACAACATACAAAGTGCTACACAAACGTCAGTTACCTTCCCAGCTCTGATTCCTATAGCACTTCATGCAGACCTTCTTGGGACATTTATAACAGATTATTTTGTCACCGTTCTCTGTGTAGTTACCGTATTCATATTTGTATCCCAAGCACAGTCCTGGCATAGCACAGGCACTTGCTAAATACAGTATTTGTGACCCAGCCACGAACACAGGAACGACCATATACTTAGACACCATCCAGAATTTCTGAAGCCACGAGCACTGTTCCCCACCCCGCACCAGAACAGTAGCAGGTTTCCGTTGGCACAGTGTGCAGGCAACAGCTCTACGCTCCCACAGTACAGGACTGGGTCTGCGCCCAAACCTTCCTTCCCCCTTTTACTGGATGCGTGTTCCTAGAGAATTTACTTAACCTCTCAGAGCCTCCATGTCCTCATCTGTACAATGGGGACCATAATATCTACCTCAACAAGACTGCCAGGAGATCAAATAAGCTAAGAAGTATTAAAGACTGGTATATAGTCCTCCATACATGTGGACAGGGCAGCAGGAGACAGCAGAAAGAGCACTGTATCTAGAGTCAGACCTAGGCTAGAGTCAGATAGGTCACGGGCTGTGTAAACCGCTCTGTTTCCTCAGGAATGGAGGTGATGCTGTGGCTGCCTCAGAGCATCACTGGAAGGGTCAGAGTAGGAAACAGGGAAAACACCTTGAAACCTGTAAAGGGCTAAGCAAACGAGCCGCCACTTACAAGTCTCAAGCGCAGACTTTTAAGAATATCAAGTGATACTCCCCCTCCCCCATCATGCTATCAAATTCGCAGAATGAATCCATGGAACCACACTTCCCACAGCTGCCTCTGCGTCAGTCTGTCGGCCGGACAAGCAATGCCCAGTGGTCACCTGCTGTGTGCCAGGCACGTGCTGGCGGCTGATGATGCTGACGGACTGTGGACCTTGCCTTCAAGCCTTCAAGATGCCTACAGTCTCAGGGGGATGACTCATCAATTACAAATAATCAAGTGCAAAGTGCCACCAGGCAGAAAAGCCAGTTGGGATGAAAGCGTAAAGCGGGGGCAGAGGTGGTAACCCTGAGCCTGGAGGACTCACAGGAAAGGCCACATTACCCAGGGTTACTGAAAATGTCGTTTGGTGACTGTGACAGAGAGGAAGGAGAGGAAAAGGTCAGCCGCAGAAATTATATACTGAAGCCAGTGTGCAAACCAGCTCAGAGCACAGCTTCCTAAAATTAAGAACATAGGTAATAAAAATGCTTCCCTTTTACTGGACCCAATAAAGAACGAGAGAAGCTTCTCTCTGTCTCAACACAATCAAAATAGAAAAGTGGCTTCCTTCACCTGAGGCTCACACATCAGAAGTGGAGGCAAAGCTTTTGTTTCCCTTCATCTGCCAACAAGCCTTGTCCTACCTCCCACTTTTCCAGACAGCACATGCTTTAAATGGCCCCATGTTTTCATCCACCCGGCCCTTTCCTTCTCTTCGTTCAAAACCCGCTTTCTGGCCACACGCCTCCAGACCATTCGAAAGTAGGAGGAGTCCCGGACACAGCCACAATCAGCCTTCTCTATGGCACACTGGTCTGGCTGTGACCCCCTCCCTGAGAACATCAACCGTGCGGTCTGACATTTAGGAAGACATGAAAACATCAGCGCTGACCAAAATGGAAGCCTGGTTACCAAATAAACCGGTCAAAGATCTCATCAGAAAGAGGAATGGAAAGGACCCCGGGAATTCCCCTGTGGGTTTCTAAGCTCTGTCGGCACCTGGAGGAATGGGTTTGGGGAGCCCAATGGCATAAACTCCCCTCCCCCCATACCCATTCATCCCCTCTCCTCATCCCACTGCCTCAGCCATGCTCATTAAAGTGTATTTAATGCCATTGCCTACAAAACCTGGGTCCTCCTCCCTTTCTATTTTGGTCAAAGGTGGTTGCGTTGTCCTACACCCCAGGAAACTTCGCCGACTGAATGAAGTTAACACTGCCGGTGTAAAACAGATTTTTAATATCTAACACTTCAGATCTGCCAATGTAAATTACTAACGAGGTTCACTGCTAGTTATATTAGGCTTCTGGGGTGTAAAACAGAAGCATTACTAACCGAAATCTGATGAAAAAGGACTCAGTACCTCTGAGGGGTCTACATTAGGTTTATCACCTCCACTAGCTTCTAGTTAACATTCACCACCACTTAGGGGTAACTAAATCCAAGCCAAGAGCACAGAGCTCCAGAAAATTGAGATTCCAGAATAAACTACAGATGCTCCAGGAGGCCCAGAAACACCACTGTTTTCCTAGCAGGCAACAGGTACTCTGGCCAGAAACCAGCGGGTATGGACACCCCAGCCAGGGAGACAGAGGATGAAGGCGGCTGCAGGAGGAGGAAAGCATGAATACACCTGCACGGACGCTTTCCATGCAGCCTTGAAGATAATCAGAAAAATACTACCAGTACAAAATTGCCATTTATACTGCAACACCCTATCCCCCTGGCTCCGGGAAAATAGTTAAATAAAAAGTAGGTGCATTTTTGGGAGCACCTGCTCAGTGGATTGAGCGTCTGACTCTTTGATTTCGACTCAGGTCATGATGTGATGGAGGCTGGGCTTGGAGCCTGTGGGTTCTCCCTCTCCCTCTGCCCCTCCCCGCCTCACGTGTGCGTATGCGCACGCGTGTGTGTGCGCACGCTCGCTCTCAAAAAAAAAAAAAAAGGGTAGGTGCATTTTTAAAAAGCAACTAAGTCAGTATTCTCTCTTTACCTTGGCAAAAACAAACCACCTTAGATTAGCAGCAGAATGACGGCCTCTCCTGAATTTTCACCAAAATCCCTTCAGTTTGAGGAATACCTATTACTGGCTTCCCTCCCCCCACCCCCAGCCCACCTCTTGCCAACCAAATTCAAAGAGACTCAATAAATAAATAAATAAATAAATAAATAAATAAATAAATAAATAAATAAATAAGACAGATAAACTGAAGAACAGATTATAAAGCAAGGGGCAGCAGACAAGCCCAAGTAAATATCTGGTAAAACCCCTACACCATCCCTAAACTATGCTTAAACATGACTTGTGAGAACGTTGACGTCATCCGCTAATGATGGAATGAAAGATAAACGAGAAGAACTTAAATGCTTAGGGAAAATAACTCATTTCAAAGATCATTCCTATAATGGCTGTTTGGTTGAAGTCCAGGACTGAGGGTAGACTTTAAATCAAGCTCACATTAACAGAACGGTTCACAAAACATAGGCAGAAAGATGTGCAGTGGCAGTGTTGGCTCTCACTTGCTTGGCTCATGAAAGTTTTATTCCTTTACAGGCTTCTGCATCAAGGTCTTATCACATACACAATAAAATATGTGATCCCTAAAAGTGTTCATGTACCTGTTTTCCCTAGGTAAGCTCCTCGAGGGCAGAGAACCTATCTTTATTTCTGCACATTCCATGTCTAACATAACCTCAGACACATAATAATTGCTTCAACAAAGTCGTGAACGTATTGGCCAATTAATCGCTAATCTAAAACTATCTTTTTTTAAATTTTTTTTTAATTTTATTTTTTTAATTTACATCCATGTTAGTTAGCATATAGCACAACAATGATTTCAGGAGTAGATTCCTTAGTGCCCCTTACCCATTGAGCCCATCCCCCCTCCCACAACCCCTCCAGTAACCCTCTGTCTGTTCTCCATATTTGAGTCTCTTATGTTTTGTCCCCCTCCCTGTTTTTAGATTATTTTTGTTTCCCTTCCCTTATGTTCATCTGTTTAGTCTCTTAAAATCCTCATATAAGTGAAGTCATGATATTTGTCTTTCTCTGACTAATTCCACTTAGCATAATACCCTCCAGTTCCATCCATGTAGTTGTAAATGGCAAGATTTTATTCTTTTTGATTGCCGAGTAATACTCCAGTGTGTGTGTGTGTGTGTGTGTGTGTGTGTGTGTGTGTGTGTGTGTGTTTATACATACCACATCTTTATCCATTCATCCATCAATGGACATTTGGGCTCTTTCCATACTTTGGCTATTGTCGATAGTGCTGCTATAAACGTGGGGGTGCATGTGTCCGTTCGAAACAGCACACCCGTATCCCTTGGATAAATACCTAGTAGTGCAATTGCTGGGTCATCGGGTAGTTCTATTTTTAGTTTTTTGAGGAACCTCCATACTGTTTTCCAGAGTGGCTGCACCAGCTTGCATTCCCAATTTTTAAACTATCTTCAAAGGAGAAAAAAGGCCATTGGTGTGGGCTACAGCCTCTAACACTGGGAAATGCCTCTGGCTACCTCCTGTTACTGTTTGTAGAATCTATCCAAAACGTGATGCAGTGCACTTGTGCTGACACACTCAACTGTGCCTTTACCTAGCAATTCACTGTTCAGTTAAGAGAACACGCAGTTAAAGATAAAAGAAGTGTCCAGCATAGCAAGTGCAGTGTTTGAAGGGAGGTTAACCCCAGAGATCAAATTTGTGCTCTGTGATCATTTGATACTTCACTCATTAAATTGCTAAGCTGCCAACATTAATTTGGGGAAGCGCTGTGCTATCTGAGGACCTGTCACCTGCGGTAGAATCACACACAGCAGAAGACATCCAACCTTCCTCTCTGGGGCCTTATAAACAATTAAACCCTTGCTAATTTCTCTACCACTTTATCAGAACTAAGAAATAGATACCCTTAAAAGGCAAATAGACAGGAGTTCATCTTGCAGTTTTTTGTTTTGCCTCCTATCAATCACCTGAAGTGGGCATGATGGGGGCTGGTGGCTCTACACAGATGCTCAAACTCTAGCTCCATCACTAAGTCGAAGCAAGCGTCTTACCCTCTCTGGGCCTCTGCTGCCTCCCAAATAGAGGAGAAGAAATACTATCTCCAAGGTGTTCTGACAACAGACTAGGTTAACGCATGTGAGCACTCAACCTGGCACCTAATTAACCCTTACTGAGTATCTACGATGATTAGGCATTACCCCATCTCCCCGCCCCGTTTATCACTTCTCTGCCCCTCTGGACACAGTAGCAGAACTCTTAGAAGGAACAAGTTGAGACTCATGGTGGAGGATCATCTGTCCTCTTCAGCGTGCACAGTGCACACTTGATTCCCATCACTGTCAAATTGCTGTTGGAGGCTCTGTCCATCTACTGTCCATAAATACATGTTACAAGTTTTAGTCCACGGATGAGGAAAAGATACAAACGACATACTACTTCTGCATAGTGGTCAACGTTAACTAGACACCTCATGTAAGCTCCTCCCTTTTTACTTGAGGTCTAATACCTACACAGTCTGGGGAAATTAAGTATTAAGGAGAGACTCTTACAAAAGCCAGCTTCAAAGGGACCCCAAGTGACAGAGACTTTAGGGAGAGATGGTGCTCCACAAACGTGCTCTCTGGAAAAGGGGGTGAGAGGGGAGATTGTCTATGTGTGAGTATCTTAGGACTGGCTACCCTAAAAATAGTGAAAACAGGAAAATGATTTGTGAGGAAATATACTAGAAAAAGGAACTGAGAGAGAATGAGTATGTGGCCTAGGATAGTGACAAAGACAGAAATGAGCTCTTAGCATGTCTGAGGTCATTCTTCCGAAGCAGAACCCAAAAAACTGTCATGCAAAGCCACATAGTTGGTAAGCAATTCCAGTCTAGCCTCAATCACTCAACTGGAGTGCAGGACAGTCACAGGGATTTAAAATTTAAAAAATTTGTCCTGGATGATTTGTAAGTAAGGTTCCTTGGTTCCTAGAGCTTTAAGGAGCTAGCAAATGTGGATCTGATTAAAACAGAAGGTTACACAGACAAGCCAGGGAAGGAACTTCTAGAAGTCACACACACACACACACACACACACACACACACACACACACACACACTCTCTCACCCAAGCAGAGATCAATAGGGTCAGGACGTTCATCAGAGCAGACCTGGAAGTGACCACCCCACCTATCTCATTGACAGACAGACCTGTTGATTACAGACCCAGGCGCTGCCCCAAGCTGTACCTGCAGCTGTTTGATGGCCTCACAGCTGGCTCTGCAGCCCTGAAAAGAGCAGGTCTGGTCACACAGCAACCTTCTGGCACTTTCCACCAGCTCTTTTTCTTGAAATTGGGTTACAAACATTAAGCACGTCATGCAACAAATCACCAAAGGGGGGGAAAGATGAAATCGGCCACTAAAATCCCTGCTTGAAGTGTGCTATACGCGTCACACAACAGCTTCCTTTTGTGGAAATGCCTGGCACAGAGTGGACCCTTTTGCCTGTTTTGATTTGCATCACAAAACACCTGTACTGACGTGGCTGGGAAATGCCAGGCACCACTGCACTTGACTGTTGCTCTACTTCCCATGGGCTCAGCGAAGCTAGGTCTCTCGTATTTATTTCCTTTTCTTCTTACGCAGCCAGTGTCATGAAGCAGCCATCCTGGCAGTGGACGTGAATGACATCAGAATTCTCAAGAGCTGGGAGAATTTCAGAGATCTCTCACTTCACCAACGGCCAGAACCAAGGCTATGCCTCTTCCGTCCCAAGCCCACAAGCAAGCAGTGTCCCTCACGTGGCAAATTCAATGGTGCTCCAAAGGTATACTGACATAATTTTAGGATCATGAGAGGAGATTGCTAGAAGTAGAAGTCACCATACAGAAGAGCCCGTGCATAAAACACCTGTGCAGCATGAAGGTGACAAGATTCTGGGGTTAGAAGAGTTACACTTAAGAACCGTCAGATGGAATACCACTCAGTCATAAAAAAGAATGGTATTTGCAACAACATGGATGGACCTAGAGGGTACGATACAAAGTGAAATAAGCCAGACAGAGAACGACAAATACTGTGTGATTACACTTACATGTGGAATCTGAAAAAAACCAAAACAAATGAAAAACCACTCTCAAATACAGAGAAGAAACTGGTGGTTGCCGGAAGTGGATAGGGAGGGATGAGATCAACGAAGGCGATTAACAGGTACAAACTTCTAGTTATAAAACAAGTCACAAAGATGAAAAGTACAGCATAAGGAATATAGTTATTATAACATGTTGCACACTGTGGACACTTACCATGGTGAGTACTAAGTAATGTACAGAATTGTCAAATCAATATGCTGTACACCTGAAACTAATATAACACTGTATGTCAATTCACTTTACGAATTAAAAAAAAGAATTAAAAAAAAAAAAAAAAAACCTCTCAGGATCCTAAGCCCAGGAGAAAGCCAAGGAGTCAGGCTCTGCTTCCACACAGAAGATGGGGACCTGGAAAACCCCTGTTCTAGACAATCCAGCTCTGTTTCCTTGACGCCAAATAGGATTCCACCCATTTCAGTCTAACAAAGCTATAGGCAAAACTCTTTTTATTTTTTAATCAACTTTTGTACTTTCACTATGTGTCACACGCTTTAGTTAAGCAATGACTATTACTCAAAATACTGCTTGATTACAAAAAGTGGCCAGGTACTACATTTAGATAAAAATACTTTACAGTGCACATTAGATACATGTTCTGTGTTTGAAATAAAAGTCTAAGGAAACCTGTCTGTCTTCCCTGTATTGCCTAGTTCTTGTTTTATCACAGCTCCAGAATGAATGAAAATCCCACCAATAAAATGTAAGACCCTCTTTTCCTTATAGGGTAGTCTTTTCATAGTTTTCTAAGAGAAGTTGACCAGTCTTAACACAGAAGTCTTCTCTATCCCGCCTAATGTCTTCCTTTTCAATGAGCTGGTCACTATTTCTCTAAAGGGCCATTCTATTGGAAGATCTCTCCCTCAGGCTATAATCATTGGAGATTCATTAATTTCCTAATTGAAGTTAATGTTAAACCTTTCTCCAGATAATACACTAACCTCTGAGCCATTCCTTTCACTTATCAATCCGAATAACCAGACTACTGTGGGGACTGCTCCACTGTAAACGCCAACCAGGCAATAAACACAAAGCACAGTTAACAGTGGGCTGTTCCGGGCCACTCAGAAAAAAAGTAAAGGCAGAAAAAAAGCAGGCACTCAGAAACAAAGTAAAGGCAAGAAGCCTGTGCAAGAGGAACCACAGATTCATTTGGAACAGTATCTGCTGATCCACGGAGAAGCTACTGCCTCAGTCAGAGGTAAAGCTTCTCTGTCTTGAAGTGATGCTACCCAGTTCCTGGACCTTCACAAGCAGCTTCTACAGGGCATTGTTTAAGGTCAGCTGGTAGAGAAATTCTAAGTGACTTTTCTGAATGCTAGTCTTCAACAGATCATTTAAGACATCTAACGATCAGTCCTTATGTGGTAATCGGTAAACCTGGCTTTAAGACTTCACACTGGACCAGAACACACTGGAAAATGTGCAGTGAGAGATGGAAAGATCTGTTGCATTTTCAACGAGGGCTAAGACACCTCCACCCTGCGGGTTCTGCCATGCAGCCACAACAATGACAGTGGCGAAGGGCAGAGTTCCTGTGGAAACACTTACAGTGCAATTCTTCTGGTGGAAACAGGCCTCTGAAAAAACAAAGGCTTTGCACCAACAGTGCATCGTGATGGAGTCCAGCGGAATGGTGGGTCTGGGGCGGAACATTCAGAGCCGAAGCCAAGAATAAATATTAACGTCGCATACGTGAAGCTGAAACTCTCTCGCTAATTAAAGCACAAAACCTGCAGATATGACATATCCTGGTATCTTCAGATCTTCAAGCAGCAGCTCATTGACTAACTCATAATCAAGGGCATCTCTCCAAGGCTCTTCTGCAGCTAGGAAAGGACAAACCACAACAAGCTACGTTTATGTGAGTTAGGTTGATCATATTATATGCTAATAAATGAGTTGGCTCCACCTTCAGCAACCTTCTGCTTGAATTTAATTACTGGGTTAGCCTTTAAAAGGGCACGCCCTCCACCTGCAAATGAGTTTGGCACTCGTGTTCAGAAGACAGCTGGACATCTAGACCACACTCTGCCCCTCCCATGAGATAGCCCAGTTCTACTACAGGGGCAAGCCACCAAGCTTACGACCACAGGGCCACCCCCACACGAGTCTCAACTTCACACTGACTTTTACCACCTCCGGTGCAAAGAGGAGAACCTTTTCTCACCCCTCACCCCAAGGCATCCAATTCAACCATTTATTCAGCACCTATCAGGGGACACGCACTGAGAATAAACGAGAATAGACCAAGACAATCCCCCTACACTCATGAACTGTGTTCCTGTCAATAGAATGAACCAGGAACAATTTGCTTTTAAAAAGCACTTAAGTTGGGGCGCCTGGGTGGCTCAGTCAGTTGGGCGTCCGACTTCGGCTCAGGTCACGATCTCGCGGTCTGTGAGTTCGAGCCCCGCGTGGGGCTCTGGGCTGATGGCTCAGAGCCTGGAGCCTGCTTCCGATTCTGTGTCTCCCTCTCTTTCTGCCCCTCCCCCGTTCATGCTCTGTCTCTCTCTGTTTCAAAAATAAATAAAACGTTGAAAAAAAATTAAAAACAAATAAAAAGCACTTAAGTATTGTTAGCCCCCCTCAGTCAGTTAAGCATTCGACTCTTGATTTCAGCTCATGATCTCGCAGTTTTGAGTTTGAGCCCCGGGTCAGACTCCGCACTGACAGCGCTGAGCCTACTTGGGGATCTCTCTCTCCTCTCTCTGCCCTTCCCCCGCACTCTCACACACTCTCTCTCAAAATAAATAAATAAATATTTTTAAATATTTTTTAAAAAAGTATTGTAGCTCTGTGTAAAATGACCCATACAGATAAAAATTCCATGGGAAAAATACCAATTTCCAAGGGGGAAATGGAGAAAGGTATTTGTACCACCTCAAACCTAGTTAATACTGACTTACCCTGAACACTGAACTCAAATATCACCTCCTCCAGAAAGTCCTTTCTCAATGCCCAGGTTTGCAATCCCTAACATTCATTTTTATTACCGCAGACATCTCTATTCCTAAACTCAGCTACTCTCCGATGGAACAGTGGGCTTGTGCTGTCTTCCCCACCACCAAGGGGAGCAACTTGAACTTTGCCCATCCAGCACCTAACACAGTCTCTGTCCATAGCAGGTGCTCAGTGAAGGCTGTCGGCTGACACATGGAAGCGTCCTGGCATGTGCATATGCACGCTCAGGCCTGTCAGTGGGTGTGTTTGTAGTTACAAGGAGAGTGACATATTTTTTCTGTGTAACCTCCTTCATCCTCTTATCTTTTCTAGTGTTGTTATATAACAAGCCTTCGGTGCAAGGTACAAAGGAATACCTGCCCTCCTCACCCAATATGCACTGGAAATGAAGTGAAATTAAATAAGAGGAGAAGAAAACCTAACTCGCTTGTTTGTATGTACATCCTGAACTGGACACAAGGAGAGGTGGGAGACAGAACGGGGGAGGTAGGCAAGGCCAGACTCCTGGGAATCTTCCCAGGAAGCCTGAACTTTATGGGCAATGGGAAGCCTTTAAAAGATTTCCAGCAGGACACAGGTTAGGCTTGAGCTGTGGACAGCTCATCCAAGCAGCTCTGAGGAAGGTGGACTTGAGGGAACAAGATTTGACTCATGGAGATTACTTCCAACGCTATTGCAATAACCCACCTATAGGACAAGGGCCTAACAGGTGTGGTACTGATGGAAAAGCAGAAATTGATTCAACAAGTATTTAGCGAGCCGGTTCAGCAGAACTTGGCAATTGATAGAAATGGCGAAATGGGTAAGAGAGAGAAAATTCCACAATGATGCCTAGAGGACTGAACAATGCTGAGACTAGTTCCAAGTAAACGGACAGAGGAGCAGGTTAAGGGGAAAGATGGAATATTTAATTGTGGGCAGTGCTGACCTGGAGATGCCTCATGGATGTCCAAATAGGTCTTCCCAGCAAGTATACTAGATGTGAGACCTTGGACTTGTTCTGGTACTTCCCTAAGCCACAGTTTCCTCAGGTAGAACATGCAGCTACCTGGTACCTTTTCATGCCTCATGGGATGTCGTGAGGATTGATGGAGACAGAGTATAAAGCCCTTTGCCCTGAGCTGCCCCGGTCCTAGAAGCAGAAGCGGGAAGTGGGCTCAGGGACAAAAATGGGAGACAAAGTATTGCAAGTCCTTGGCATATGCACAATATGGTTAAGATTGTGAAAGCAGAGATCATTTGAAGTGAAGAAGACAGCGATAAGGACAAAACCCCAGGAAATGCCAATATTTAAAAGAACCTCAAGGAGAAAGTAGCAGCCAACAAGACAAATAAGAAGTGACATGATGGCATAGTCATTCCCGGGCTTTGCTCGAATGGTATCCATGCAAACTGAGAAGACATGAGGGGAGACACTGAGCCCCACCTCGAAAGGGAAGCAAGCAAGGCCACGGGAGGGCTGTGCAGCTCGTTCTGTTGGAGCTGGGAAGGCTGAGTGTTTAGGGAGATTTGGGCCCCCTTCTAAAAGGGAAGGTGTCAGAGGAAGGGAGAGGATGAAGGTATGGGACAGGGAACACCTGACCCAGGAAAGACATGGAGAAGACCCCAACAAGGCAGTTGGAGGCGTGGGCCCCAACAGCAAGCTCACCTCACCCCAAGTCTGCCTGCAAGGGAAAGCAGGGCCAGAGGGGACATGTCACAGGTGGGAGTGGAAGTTCACTCCATCAGCTTCAGTTTTCTCGGGACATGGGTGTACTTGCCTACAGAGAATGATCTGGGTGCTGGGACACAAACAGGCTCTCCCTGGTTATAACTGACTAACCTGAGCTCTTCCAAATAATGGGCCAAGGAGGAGACAAGGAAGAAAGCAAGAGTCCGGCTAAGAGGAAGAGGGGGAGCTTGAAGAGAGTGACACTAAATAAATAAAGTGACACTTTATTATTCATTCTGCCAATTCTCTCCACGGGTTTCTTCCTTGTCATGTGAACTTTGCTGAAGCCGGACTGTCACTGAGTAACTGGACTTCAAAGTTTTAATGGAAACGATAGTAATGGAAAGCCTCATTCAATATCTTGACATGAACAATTTCAGAATCATGATTTTTCCTGTTTTAAAACAGAATCCTACATGCACAAGTTCAACAGGACCAAGTTACAGCTGGAGTCAGCAACGAGCTGTGAGAAATTCATTTCAGAGAGGAAAAGGCACACTGTAGAGTCATAATGAAGCAACTTCAGGGGTCCCTTATTTACTTTGCCAGAACAGGATATTTGAAGGCAAAAAAGAAGCTTAAAAGGCAACTATCACTTCAAGGTCACAGTTAAACCATGTCCTAGTTTATGTCCCTTGTTGGTGTCCTGTTCTCACCAAGGGCGGACGGGCGGTCATGAATATATTCCTGACATACGTGTACCGGAAGATAGTCTAAGCCTTCCGGTTCTTCCTATTTTGAAAACCATCTCTTATCACCTCAACAAAAGTTAACATTTTCTTTGGGGAACCTGGGATTCAGCTATTCTTTCACACACCTTTTACATTTATTTAAATAACAAAGAGAATAAAAATCATGCTGGCACATTCCTTCTCTCTTAACTACTCCTGAGGCTTCTCTTAAACTCTCTGTCTCTCTGTCTCTGTCTCTGTCTCTCTCTCTCTCTCACACACACACACACACACACAAAGTTTTAATGTCTCTATCTGAAATACGAATTTTTTAAAGACAAAATCTTTTAGCAAAAATGAATGGCAATGTTTGAATCCTGAATCAGACTCCAGACATGAAAACAATGAGGAATTTCTTCATTCTACAAATGTTTCCTGAATCCCTATCACACTCAGGGCACTTGGCCAGGGACTGGGGGTAGGCTGAGGGTCTCTGAGGGAGGCCCTCACACAGAGAGTGGTACCACTGGGCAGAAAGTAGCAGGTCATCTTGAAGCGAGGGCAGACACCCACAAACACATTCTCATTCACCCCCAGACAGTTGCAACAGCAGCACCCCAGCAAATCAATACAACCACAACTCGAGTACAGGATATGCATGATAAGATAGTGAGGAGGCCCAGCATGGAGACTCAGAAACAATATATTCTCTGCACAGCCAAAGAGGCAACTAAGGCTTCTGAATACCCAAAACCAAGGCTGTGCTAACATCTGTGCAAACACCGTTGGGCCTTACTATGGAACAAATGAAACTTCTGTTCTGAAAATTAAATATGCATACATCAGAAACCTCAAACTTAAAATCGACTGTGAAGGAGCTAGAACCCAATACAAGTAGCCAGTCAACAGCTAAAACTGTACCAAATCACCTTGAAAATGAGTCAATGCGGGGGAGGGGGACTTTATGTTTTTCTGCAAACCAAAATTGTTGGTACCCTTGATTTCATCCATAAATCGCAAGTTGAAATGACGCATTTTTAGGGGTGCCTGGGTGGCTCAGTCGCTTGGGCGTCCGACTTTGGCTCAGGTCATGATCTCACAGTCCGTGGGTTTGAGCCCCGCATCAGGATCTGTACTGACAGCTCAGAGCCTGGAACCTGCTTCGGATTCTGTGTCTCCCCCTCTCTCTGCTCCTCCCCTGCTCATGCTCTGTCTCTGTCTCAAAAATAAATAAAAACATTAAAAAAAATTTTTTTAAGTATAGTTTTCCTCCCTGAAAGCATGAAAGAAAAATTTACATCCAATGATGAGCATTATATGTTCCAACTTAAATCAAGGAGACATCTCTCAATGCCAACTGAAAGAGGCTATTTATCATCATTTCCCTTAACTACAGTTATAAAAATGCTCACTTCAGCTTTTGAAAGGGCTCCTTCAATCCTTTGCAACCAAATATTACAACTTTACTTCCTTCTGATGTATTATTCACACTAACTCAGACTCTTCTATCTGTCCAACATCAAATGAGCAAGCCAGCAGACTCAAGTTCAAGGCTTTGCATAAACTAACTTTGGCCAATATGGTAGCTATAGCATTTCCAGTTTCATTTCCCCAGATTCCTTGCTACATCTTTCAGAGTGGGCGTATGTACAGAATTTACCCCAAATCCCTAGGATTCCAGGGCAAAGAAGCCATCTCCTCTTCCATCAGTGAATATCTTATTGATTTACCCTCCAGAATCTTAAATAAAAAGCAAAAAGAGTAAGAAGGCTAGACTCAAAAATCCCTTCTAAAATTCTCAAAACTCCAAATTCTAAATCCCCTAAAACTAAAAACTCTAAACATCTACGTAAATAAACGTCTTCTTGTTTTCGGAGTTGATCTCAGAAAAAGCTGGGCCTGCGACTTCATTATTTAAGCACTGGCAGGTATGGTGGGGGTGGTTATGGTGACAGTGATAATTTTCTGCAGTGCTACGTGTCACACGCTGTGCTTGATGGTTTACGTAAGTCCTCACTGTATTCTCACATACGCCTGGGAGGTAGGTGCTATCTTAGGGTGAGAAAGCTGGAGCTCGCAGAGGTTGAATGGCCTCTGCTAATGAGAGGCAGAACTAATAGTTGAACCCCAATCTGGCTGACACCCAACCATCACACTATGATGCATTGATAATTATGGTAGTTGTCCAATAAATATTCCTCAAAGCCTGTACTTTGTACTATTACTCTGTAATTGTAGATCCTGTATCCTAATTTATGTGGCTTAGGCAAAGGCTAATGTATCTTTTTACATGAAACACAGACCAAACGGATATTGAAGGGAAGGTCAGAGATACTCTGGAGATCAAGGAGATGCCAAAATAGGCATTATCCAAAATTACTCAAGTAGGCAAAACTATCCAGAGCTAATTCACAAAATTATAGTCAATAAAGCAAATAAGCTTTCAGTGGTCAGAATCCACTGTATCTAGTTATTCATAATTTTTGAGGTTTTATTTCGTGATTACTGGCACCTTATTTATTAATTCTCATCCATAAGTCTACAGTTTTGTGAAAAGAAAAGAGAAACACTTTGGGGCCTTAATAGTTATATGACCACAGTGTAATAATTATCCTATCCCTCTAAGAATTAAAACTTTCCATTAATATGTATGAGTCTACAGAAAATAAATAGATCATTCAGAAATACAAAAATGTGAATTAAATTCAGAATCTTTGCTTTCTTTCTCCTTTAGAAAATATGGGGCTAGGGGCACCTGGGTGGCTCAGTCAGGTAAGCATCTGACTCTTGATTTCGGCTCAGGTCATGATCTCATGGATCATGGGATTGAGCCCTCCTGGTTGGGTTTCACACTGATGGCTCAGAAGCTGCGTGGGATTCTCTCTCCCTCTCTCTACCCCCCTCCCCCCACCCCCACCCCCACCCCTGCAACTTATGTGCTCTCTTTCTCTCTCTCTCTCTCACAATAAACTAATTAACTTAAGAAAGAAAGAAAGAAAGAAAGAAAGAAAGAAAGAAAGAAAGAAAGAAAAAGAGAGAGAGAGAGAGAAAGAGAGAAAGAAAGAGAGAAAGAAAGAAAGAAAGAAAGAAAGAAAGAAAGAAAGAAAGAAAATATGGTGCTGAAGGAAATAGAGTTAAGCAAACACTTCTGTGTCACTTTGGGGGCACCCTACCCTATCCCCTATCCCCGGGAAACTTTTAAATAACCACCCCATTGTCTCAAATGCAACCATCTGAATGTCTTTCCTTGGCCATTATGATTATGTTCAGAGGCTCTTGTTAAAATATTGATATCCTTTGGAGAGTAAAAGTAACCCAAGCTATCAAAAGAAAAAAAGTAATCAAAGCTATATTTCTTAAGGGTCTACTTGGTGCTGGGCACTTTTAATTTATTACATCTAATCTTCACATTAATCCTATAAGGTAGCTAACATTAGCACCATTTTCCAGAGGAGAAAACTGTCAGAGATTAAGGACCTGCTCACTGTAGCAGAACTGGGGGAATGCACTGAACTTGAAGTTGGTAATACCAAGTCTACCCTCTTTCCATTACCTCCTTTTTGTTTCTCCACATGTCAAACCTATTCCTACCTTTGGGCCTCTGCCTTAGCTGATCCCTCTGCTGGCTGGGTGCTTATCACTCAGGTCTCAGCCAAAACGTCACCCTCACCCTGTGAGTCTTTCTCTGTCCATTCTAGGTAAAGCAGTCATCCTGTCACACTCCATCACATCACCCTGTTTTAGTTCTCCAGGGAGCACCTAACAACCATTTGTTATTTTCATAATGACCTGTTTGCCTGTTTATTATCTACCTCTCCATGCTAGGATGGAAGCTCTGTGGGAGCCAAGATGCCGGGTGTTGTGCTCTCTGCCCTATCTCCTAGATGGAGCTGGGTACATAGCAGGCGCTCAGTAAAGATCTATGAATGGTTAAATGGCTTTTCTGCTGCCCCCACCACACACTGCGGTGATGCCGGGGAAGAATCTTGGATTCAAGTCCTCAGACCTAGATTCTAACTTCACTTCTAACCAGCTAGGGGCCTGCAATCTAGACAACCTTCACTCAGCTCAATTTCTACCATCATCAGGTCCCTTCCCAACATGTCAGTGAGGTGAGCTGAAACTCAAAGAAAATCTTATTGGGTCAGAGGGACTCAGACCATATGAGACCAGGGGTCACAAGACCAGAGCAGCAGACCAACATCACTGATTTCATCGTTTTGTCTTGGACCAACACAGCGATTCACCATAATGCTCATCACAGCTCAAAAAGAAGGCAAATGTTTTAAGTATACAGATATATCCTAGCTCTTTTCATAGGGGAAAAGTTGGTATTAACAAAAGATACAAGCAAAGTCACTCAAACTGTCCTAGTTTTTTTTTTTTTTTTAACTTTTCATCCACGGCAAACCTCAAAGAAACCCCTTCAAAAATAGAGGCTTTTGAAAATACCTAAATAACACAACCAAATAAGTCTTAAAATGGGTCATCATCTAGTATATTTTACCAGGAGCCAAAAGTAAGTGAGAATACATTTTTAAGCACATAGCTTTCTCTAAAATGTATAGCTCTTCTTTTCAACTAGTTAATTGTCTGCTATAATCAGTTCAAGTGAAAAATGTCCTCAAATATAGGGGAAAAGATTAGAACCATGCCCTGGGAATTAGAAATTAAGAAAAGCCTTATTTTTTATATCTTTCAATGGGGGTTTCTAAATTTGAAACCCCATCAGGCTTTGGGGACCAGTAATCTGGTGACACTGATCCCAGCACATTGTCAATATGCACATATATGCATTCTTCTAGAAACAGGATCCATAGCTTTCATCATCACTAAAAGGGTCAAGGACTCAAAACCAGTTTCAGAAGCACTGCTTCTGCTGAGAATTTGTTCTCAACTCTTCCATACTATGATAGAACAACAGCAAAATATAATAAAGCATTTAAGAGAGCCACACCTGACAAATTAATAAATATATTCTGTTTGAGGAATTATGCTAATATATTTATGACCTTTGTGCACTCTTTCAAAAATAATTTCAGAGCTTAGAACAAATCTGAGTATCAGCAGCACGGTCTCCAGAAGAAATTTCAGAAGGAAGCAAAACTTTCATTGTCCAATGGGACCATATCTAGAACCACATAACTCTGATGCTGGAAGAGGCCACAAGAAGGGGGCCCATGACATCACAGACAAGGATACCAAAGCCTCATGTGAGGACAAGGTACAACATCATATTTAAGTGCTATTAGAGGGAGATAGAACCAGTACTATGCAAGTACAAGGGATAAATATGACTTACAAATGAAAATACAGCTTTGGGGTTTGGGTTTAAGCATTTATAGAACAGGGGCTGAGTCTAGAACATGCTCACACTGGCCCCCTATGACTTATTTTATTAATATAATGATGGACTCTTGTTGTCCATCCTCTGACAAATTTTTTAAATTTTGTTACTTATTTTGAGAGAAAGTGCTCACTAGTGGGGAAGGGGCAGAGAGAGAGGGTCCATAGCAGGCTCCATGTTCAGCGCAGAGACTGATACTGGGCAGACCCCATGAACCGCGAGATCATGACCCAAGCCAAAACCAAGAGCCAGAAGCTTAACTAACTGATCCACCCAAGTGCCCGTATCCTCTGGCAAATTTCTTAATTTTCTTTCTTTCTTTTTCTTTCTTTCTTTTCTTTCTTTCTTTCTTCTTTCTTTCTTTCTTTCTTTCTTTCTTTCTTTCTTTCTTCTTTCTTTCTTTTCCTTCCTTCCTTCCTTCCTTCCTTCCTTCCTTCCTTTTTTCTTTCTTTCCCCACAAGCACAAACTAAACCTTCTAGGCATTTTCCTCCCTGTAAGATGCAAGGGTAAAGCTTATGTAAAATTGAAGGAATTCTGCAGAAGGCAGCACTTAATAAAAACACTGACCACTCTACTAAATGGTCTTTCTACAAAAAGTTCTATGTGCTTTGACAATTGCTGCTGTATTTTACCGAAATACACTAAAAATAATAATCTTGATAAATCACCCTGGATAGTACCATGATTCTCAGCAAAAATTTCCCATCTCATAAAGTTCTTTGACATAGCTTAAACACTACAATAGCCAATACCCTTGGGCTCATTCCTCCATCTAATTAAAATGTCTGTTCTACAAGTGATTTATAGTATTTGTCATCACCTAAGGTGAATATATAGACTGGTGGCTACAGACATGTTGTGACTACAAAACATTAATTACCATGCTAGTGAGAATGGCTTCCAGCAAAAGCTCAAACAGTGGGATTCTCAGTCTCTCTCTGAAAACAAGTAACAGGGACATAACTTACAACCACCCTATAGGACAAGGAGCCCATTAGTGTAAATCAAGAAAGATAACTGCATGTCTTGAAATGAGGACCCACTGTAATTCCCTAAGGCTGATTCTAAACCAGGGAAATAACACCAACATCACTAACAATGCTAAAAGTCATTTAGACATGTGCTACATCCTCTTCAAGCCTGAGCAATTTAGATTTGGGCCAATTCAATTCTTAGGAGTTACTAACTTTGATAAAGTTAGTATCAAAGTTTTTGACTGCTTAACACCCAACCAGTCACCCCAAACGAGAAGAAATGATGTAACTGCCTAAACACAGAGGAGGCAGAGGCTTTACGGATGGAAGGGTCCTTCGAGACATTCTAGTGTAACCTCTGTATGATCTAAACCAGGGAACTGAGACCCTGGTACACACAGGCTTGCCTAAGGTCACAGCTGACAGATGACAAAGCCACACCCTGAACCCCACTCTCCTGACTCCCAGTACAGCCCCGCACTTATACATTGCTGGGAGATGTGGAATGAAATACAAAGAGGGATTTTTTTTTTTAACTGGGAAGTTAATATAATACTGATTTCCAGTTAAAGTTAACTCCTAATATTTTTAGATTTAAATATTTATATTTACTAATAAGCCAAGTTCCTCCAAAATTTTAGGACACAAACATATAGATGTCAATAACTATCTAAATAAATATAAATCTAACTTAATGTATTCATAACTAAATTAATACACATCTAAATAAATCTAAGTAAATATATCTACATATTTACATTACAAGTATGAGCATGTGTGGGTCACACATCATGTGAACTAGGGCAACAGTAATGTTTTGGCTAGAGCTTCGGTTCCCACATTCTGAAAACAAAGGCTTGAGCTACAGTAGTTGTCAAAAACTCAAAAGCCTCCAGACCCAAGCAGGTGATGAGTGAAGAGGGCCAGTTTTTCAGGGAGTGGTGGGGTCTGGCAAACTGGAGGACCACAAAACTAAATAAAGATCTTCAGACTCAACATTAAAAACACCCCTGCTAAATGAATCCATCGGCAGGCTTTTTGTTGTTGTCCTGAACCAGATAATCCTCCTGCTTCAACATCTATGATTCTTTTACTATCTGCACAAAGCTTAAGGCATTTACTGGTTCACATAAGGTGTCACTGTTGTCTGCCTTTGGGAGTCCAGGGTTCTTTCGGGTCAGGCCATCTGTTCACAGGCATGGCAACTCTGTCACTTTCCAAAGATGGAAACACTTCTAATGGGTCGAGAACATTTACCTTTCAAAAGGGCACCTGTGATGTCTCTCTGGGAGAGCACTGTCAGGTCAAAAGTTCCTTTTCTTTTGAGGAATGATATTTCACAGTCATTTCATTGAAGTAGGCCTGTGGCTATCTGTGCTGGGGCTTTAAAATCAGCTGTTTTCCCTCCAGAAAAATGGCTCTCATGATTACCTCAAACCACGTGTCCACAGTAACTTAGTACTTCCTTTCTGAAATTTCCTGCTTGCTGGTTTTCTCCTCCAATGTCTCTCCCCCTTAAAACTCCAGGGCCTACGAAGGAAGGGGCCATGTCTGTCTTGTCCACTTCCCTTTCACGGTAGGGCACAGTGCCCAGAACATAGGACAAGCCCAATGGTGGATGAAGACTCACCTACGGCTTGGCATTTCATACAGACACATGTAATATAATAGTCTGTTAGAGTACTACTCTACTCCCCAGGAGCAGGGGAGATAAATCCTAGTTAATCACCCATACTATTACACCCTGAACTCCTTCTGACCAATATCACACACTTCCACGAGAGCCCAATCCATTCTTACAGCCATTCTTTCGGGATGGAGGGGAGGATGGGCAATGGAGATCCCAGGATGCTGAGGGAACACTAAGGAGGAGAACCCAGACTTGGCATGTCAGGAAAAGTTTTCTGGGTGAGTGATATCTACAGTGAGACCTGAGGCATAGGTGGGAATTAACAGGCAGCCTTGAGGATGAAAGACGTGACTGGAGCAGAGTGTGGGTTGCGCAGAGGTGAGCAATAAGGTGCAAGAGGAAACCAGGGCCTGGATCATGGAGAACAATCTATACATCTTAAAGATGTGTGCTTTATCCAAGAGCACGGGCAACCACTGAAGATATTAAGTAAAGGAATGACTACCAGCTTGGCAATGGAGAAAACTCATTTTGGATACAGCAGTATTAAGAGTGGAAAAGAGTGGTCAAGGCACTGAGTTTTCACTCAGGCCTCAATTTTCTCATATTCTAATAAAAGAGAGCTAAGCAGCTAACATAAAAGGAGAACCTGATCTAGCCAATTGTTTCAAAAAATAGAAAAGAGACTGCAGAAAATCCAAGGCACCTCTCTAAGTAAATGCTACCCATCTCATAAAAATATACTGCACTTTTACTATCATGACGAATCATCAATCTGAACACCTGCTAGATACCAAAAGAGTTACGTAAGATGAAATGATTCATACTCTGCCCACCAACCTCATTAACTCTCCAAGGTTGAAGCTTATTTCTTGCTTCGGCCCCAAATTTAACACGTTGGGCTCGCAAATTACCAGTGAAAGAAATAACAACCTATTAACAGACTTAAAAGTCACAGTTTTTTAAATTTATGCAAAAGCAAGGAATTTTTCACATGGGGTTTTGAATCTATTAACCATATTCAAAGGGCATAAAAGGGGCAGCCCAATATTTCAAGTATATATTGATACATCATCAATTGATTTTTAAAAAGGGACATGGTAATAATTGTAAAAATTGGTCACTGCCCAATTACTTTTATTTCTTTTTGAAAGATGAATCAACTGTTTAAAGATGTTCCCAAAGTACTTATACTCGACTTGCTCCAAAATCACATTTAAGCAATTTATTCTTTTGAGAAATGTTTAGTGCCTACTCTACGGAACATGGCTCCAGATGCTTGGGTTAGAACAGTGAATAAAAGAAGAGAAATTCCTGCTCTCACGGTGTTTATACTCTAAAGGAGGAAGGTGTAATAAGGAAATTAATAAAACGATCTCAGAGAGTGATGAGTGCGATGAAGGATGAAAAGATAATAATGTGGTCATGAAAATGCTCTCTGTGGGGTGGGGGTGGGGGACTTCTGAGCTACAACCTGTGTGATGAGAAGCAGCCAGTTTCACTGCAGCAAAATTCTTACAAAGAAACTGAAGACACGATATATCCAATACAATTCGTGTACACTGGGACAAAGCTCCCTAGAGAAGCTAAAATATGTTTTTCCCATCACCACTGTGAGTTAATGTTGGACACTCCTGGCCATCTGGCTCAGAAAGAAATAACTGTTAGAATAAATAGTTGCCCTGCAAAGTACAAAAGAGAGTGAACCGCTAGGCAATGAATCTGGAAGAATTTACGTGCTATCAATTCATATACCTGGATCCAGAAATCAGGGGAAAAGGTAAGCACTAATTGTCCAGTGGTAACCTAGCTGCTTCGCCTGACAGGACTACCAAAAGGTATCTCACTGAGAGAAGTTCAGAGAAAAGCAGCCTTCCAGTGCTGCAGGGAACATAATGTCTTCAGGAGGGGTGAAGGAGGAAAACAGCCTGAGATCCCGCCAAGCAGGTCCTTCCTTCCTGAGGGGATGCCAAGGTCTTTCCATGACGCAGCCTCCAGCTCCTCCTGCCTCCCCCCATTTCCCCATGTTCTGAAATAAGTATTAGCTGCTGGTACCCATTTGGACAGTCAGCAAATGAAGAGAAAATACACGAAAGACGGAAATAAAGTTTTAATGTAGACAAACTTTCAGTTTTCAGAAATCCAAGAAATTATGCAAAACCAGCCAGTTCTAGAAGAACCAGAAAAGGAAACGGACAGTGAATTAGAGAATGAGACTACGTCCCAAAAATCAGAAACTATATTTAATGAATTTGGTATGCGCTTACTCTGATAAATATTTTCTGCACTGAAGAGGCAATGTAGTTTTCAAGAGTCAGCCTTGGCTCAAACCTCATTCGGTCACTTATTTAACATCTTTGGTAAAATCCTCATTGTTTTTTCCCCTACAGCTTTACTGAAGTATAACTGTCATACAATAATATGTACATCCTTGAAAGTGAACCAGTTGATGAGCTTGGACACAAGCAGATATAACTATGAAACCATCACCACAATCAAAATAATAAATACATTCATCTCCCTCAAAATTTTCCTTGTGTGTTTGTAGCCCATCCCTCCCATACCTCCCTCCCCCATTCCCAAGCAACCACTGATCTGCCTCCTATCACTACAAACTGGTTTTCATTTTCTAGAATTCTGCATAAATGAAATCATACAGTATATACCCCTTTTTGTCTGGAATCTTTCACTCAATGTAAATTATGTTGAGATTCATTCATATTGTTGCCTATATGAATAGTTCATCACTTTTTATTACTTACTAGTATTCCATTGTATGGGTACACAATTCATTAGTCACTCACCTGTTCAACAGACACATGAAAAGATGCTCAACATCACTAATCATGAGAGAAATCTAAATCAAAACCACAATGAGATATCTCACACTAGTCAGAATGTCTATTATCAAAAAGACAAGAGATAACAAGTGTTGACAAGGATGTGGAGAAAAGGAAACCCTCATACACTGGTGATGGGAATATAAGTTGCTGCAGCTACTCTGGAAAACCGTATGGTGGTTCCTTAAAGAATGAAAAATAGAAATAGCGTATAATCCAATAATTCTACTACTATTTACCCCCAAAAAATGAAAACACAAAAAATTACAGGCATCACCATGTTCGCTGCAGTATTATACACAATAGCCAAGATATGGAAGCAACCTAAGCATCCATTGATAGAGAAGATGTGGTGTGTATACACAAACACATACACACACACACACACACACACAAACACACGTGCACGTGATATTGCTCAGCCATAAAGAATGAAATCTTGCCATTCGCAATAACATGGATGGACCTAGAGGATATTATACTAAGTGAAATAAGTCAAAGAAAGATAAATGCCAGATGATTTCACTTGTATGTGCAATCTAAAGACAAAACAACAAGCAAACAAAACATTGATAAATATAGAGAACTGGTGGTTACCAGAGGGAAAGGGCTGCAGGGATGGGCAAAATAGGTGAAGGGGATTTAGGGGTGCAAACTTCCAGTTATAAAATAAGTAAGTTATGGGGATGAAAAGTACAGCATAAGGAATATAATAACACTGTAATAACATCGTGTGGTGATAGATGATAGCTACACTTACCATGGCGAGCGCTGCATTATGTACAGAATTGTCAAATCACTATGTTCGACACCTGAAACTTGCATAACATTGTATGTCGACTATACTTCAGTAAAAGAATGTTTTTAATTCAACTGTTGACATTTGAATAGTTTCCAGTTTTATTACAAAATTAAGCAGCTATGAACATGCACGTATAAATGGTTTTTTGCATAAATGGTTTCATTTCTCTTGGTAAATACTTACGATTAGCTAGGCCACATGGTAGGCATATGTTTCACACTTTAAGAAACTGCCAAACTGGTTTCCATTGTGACTAAACCATTTTATATTCCTCACAGCCATGTAGGGGAGTTCTAGCTGCTCCACTTCCTCATTAACACTTGGTACGGTCGGTCTTCTTACTTGAGCCTTTCAAATGGGTTTTGGTTTTAATTTTGACTAATGACTAATGACTTTGAGTATCTTCTAATGTGCTATTTTCCATGAAGGAGCCTATACAAATCTTTGCCCCATTTTTAAATCAGCTATTTTTCTCATTGAGTTATAGGAGTTCTTTTATATGTTCACGTTACAAGTCCTTCTTCTGATTTAATGTTGAAAATAGTTCCTCCCTATCTGTGGCTTGTTTTTTCACTTTCTTAAGTCTTTTGAAAGGCAATACTTCTTCATTTTTATAAAGTCTGATTTAATTTTTTAATAGTTGGTGCTTTTTGTGCCCTATCTTAAAAATATTTGCTGAACCCAATGTCACTACGATTTTCTTCTGTGTTCTTATAGAAGTTTTACAGTTAAACTCCTATGTTGAGGTCTATGATCCATTTTGGGTTAATTTTTGTGTGTGGTGTCAGGTAAAGATTAACGCTCATATTTCTCCATTTCGCTATTCAATTGTTCAAGTACCACTTCTGAAAAGATTATTTCCCGATTAAGTTGTCTTGACATCTCTGTCAAAAAAAAAAAAATCAACCAAATATATATGTATGGATCTATTTCTAGACTTTCTTCCATCCCACAGACCTGTTGGACTCTCTTCACTCCAATAACACATTATCTTGATTATGGTAGCATTTACAGTAAGTCTGCAAATCAGTTGGTGTAAGTCCTCCAACTTGTTCTTTTTCAAAATTATTCTTAGGTGAGTCTAGGTCTTTTGCACATCCATATAAATTTTAAAATTGGTCTGTCAACTTCTACAACAAAGCTTGCTGAGATTTTGCCTAGGATTGCAATAAATCTATTGAACAGTTTGGGAAGATTTAGGGTCTTAACAATATTGAATCTTCCTACTTATAAACACAGTACCCCTTCTCCATTAATTTAGATCTTTATTTCAGCAATATTTTGTCATTTTCAGTTTTGCATATCCTTTATCACATTTACCCAATTTTATTTATCTCTGATGCTCTTAAAAGTTGTATTTTTTCTATTTCAGTTTTCAGTTGCCCACTAATCGTATATAGAAGTACAACTGACTTTTGTATATTGGTTTAGATCCTGCCACCCAGCTACAGTCACTTGTTAGATCTAGTAGCCCTTTTATAGAGATCTTAGAATTTTCTACAAACAGTCATCCAGAAGTAAAACACATGGCCAATCTGTGATGCTTGTGCATAACTGTTTAAGAATACCTCTTAAAAGAGGTTTTTAAGAATTATTTGAAAGATTCATTCACCACCGTGTGATTTCAGTGAGTGGAGCTTATATTTACTCAGTAATGCTGTCTGCAAATAAAGACAGTTTTACTTCTTCCTTTGTGATCTTTATGTATTTTATTTTTTAAAATTGCCTAATGCACTGAATGGGACCTCCAACATACTGTTGAACAGAAATAAGAATAGTCATCCTTGCCATTTCTGATCTTAGGGGAATATCATTCCTTCTTTCACCATTAAGATGTTACCTATAGGTTTTTCACAGATGTCCTTCAGCAGGCTGAGTAAGTTCCATTCTATTACTAATTTGTTGAGAGTTTTTATCATAAATGGATCCTTAATTTTGTCAAATACTTTTTCTATATTTATTAAAATGATCACACCAATTTCCTCTTCTATTCTGTTAATATGAAGAATTGCACTGATTTTTAAATTGCAGTCCTGATTATAAACCTCATTTGGTCATGATGTACTACCCATTTGCTATATTGTTGGATTTGAGTTGCTAAAACTTAAGAATTTTTATATCTATGTTCACGAGGGGTGTTGGTCTATACTTGTATTTTCTTATAATGTTTTCATCAGGTTTTGGTATAAGGGTCATGAAATGAGTTGGGATGTGTTTCCTTCTCTATTTTTTTTTAATGGTTATTTATTTTGAGAGAAAAAGAGAGCATGTGTGCATGGGTGAGGGCAGAGAGAGAGGTAGAGAGAAGCCCAAGCAGACTCCACGCTATCAGCACAGAGCCCCACACGAGGCTTGATCCCACGAGCCGTGAGATCACAACTGGAGCCAAAATCAAGAGTCACCCACTTAACCGACTGAGCCCCCCAGGTGCCCCTCCCTCTCTACTTTCTGAAATAGGATATGTAGAGTTGGCACTATTTCTTTCCTAAATATATAACAGAATTTACCAGTAAATCCATTTTAAGAACTTGAGTCTGCATTGTGGAAGGTTTTTAACAACAAATTCAATGACTTTAATAAACATAAAAATATTCAAGTTATTTGAATGAGCACAGGTAGTCTGTGTCTTTCAAGAAATGTATTTCATCTAAATTATGGAATTATTAACATAAAATTATTCATAATATTATTATTTTTTAACATCTGTAGGATCTATAGTGATGTTCTCTCTTTCCTAACATTGGTAATTTTGTCTTTTTTCTTGATCATTCTGGCTTGAGGTTTATTAATTTTATTGTCCCCCCCCCCAAAGAACCAGCTCTTTGTTTCACTGATTTTTCTCTATTGTTTCTTTTTTCTACTTCACTGACTTCTATCTTTACCATTCCCTTCATTCTGCTTACTTTTGGTTCAACTTGCTCTTTTTTTTTAGTTTCAGGTGGAAACTTAGGTCTTTGAGATCTTTTCTAATTTAACTGTTTAGTGCTGTGAATTTCTGTTTAAGAACTTCTTTAACTGTATCCCATCCACCTCCTTGGGTTTTTATGTAGATTAAGTGAAATAATCTTTCATTTAATTAGAAATGAAATATTTGATTGCCTAATCCATGTCAGGTCAGGCACTGTGCTTGGTACTAGGAATACACCACATTAAAATAAATCTAGTCCCTTCTTTCATCAAGCTTAGAAGGTAGTATTGACAAAATTGGTCCAAAAATAAATCTTGTTGATTTTCTTGATACTTAGAAAGTACATTAAGAATGCATAACTTTTTTGTTTTATTCTAATGATAAACGTATTTTCTATTTTTGGGTCTCTACTCATGAACTAGCAAAAAATAAGTCACTAGGTTTCCTTTTTTTAAAGTTCAGAGATTTGTAATCCAATTGCACCACATGAATTTATTGTAGAGTAAAACCAAATAATCTACTTGTAAATGTCTGAATAAACTACACATTTCAATTTAATATACTAAAGATAAATAAGTATTTCTGTAATTTTAAACCTAAAAACCACCTTTAGATCTATAAAGGATCATTCAAAAAACAAGCGTCAATATATTCCCAGTATTTTCCTAACAAGATTCTTCTTAAAATGTAAGGAAACACTCTTCCCATTCTATCTATCCTATCCTCAGTTTCAAAATACCCAGAATTTTTTACAAAAATCCTCTGCCCCTCCCCCCATTGAATATAAATGTATGACAAATCCCTGGTTTCAAGGTCTTTTAAATCTTGACAGATCCAACCAAACATTCATGTTTTCAAAAACACCACCAGTGTGTTAAACATCGCAATATAATTAATTCAGACAATTATAGATATAGATATTTAATTTACATTTAAATCTTTGTTCATTCAGTGGGGCCATAAGCAGTTCTGTACATCTCTACCGTGTCAGGTAACCTGGCTTGTCTTACCATATGCTTCTTTCAGTCCTAATCTGTTGGTCTTCATTTCAGCCACAGGTTCTCAACCTTAACTGCCCATTGGAATCACCTGGGAGTCTGAAAGTACTGACCCTGGGGTCCCACAGCCAGAGATTCTTAGAGTATTTAAAAGTGGGGATTTTCAATAGTTCCCCATGTGAGTTAATGTGCAGACCAGGGATAAGAAGGACTAGTCTAGGTTCTCTAGCGGAGGCCATGCTTCTAACAGCCATTGGCCAGTCTACACCACCATACTTAGAACCCAGTTCCTCTAGAGCTTTCCCAACCTAACTCCTATCAAACACTAATTCAGTAATTCCATTTGGATTCCTAGGCTCACCTGGGTCTGTCCAGAAATTCAAAGGATAAAATGCAAGTCTCTAACTTTATTTTAGCCATTCCTCTCCAATCCACTTCTAAATTTCATAAAATAAGTTCAGCGAAGAGAAATTAACCCCATATAATGATATGGTTAAAAAGTCATTATGTTTTCTCCTATTTAAGAGATAGTTCTACAAGCCATCTGTAATTTTACAGAATATATGGTAAAACTACCAATTCCTCAAAGCATAAATAAATATTAAAATGAGTCTTCATTTTTACCCATCTGATCTTATCACGTGTTAATTTCGAACAGGTTTTCAATCCTGATTCACATTCTGGGCTCA
The DNA here is from genome assembly GCF_022079265.1 of Lynx rufus. Taxonomy (NCBI): domain Eukaryota; kingdom Metazoa; phylum Chordata; class Mammalia; order Carnivora; family Felidae; genus Lynx; species Lynx rufus. The sequence goes on from NW_025814831.1 coordinate 40,466,192, forward strand.
AAACTGGCATCCTCCAGAAGAACTTAAACTTCTGAGAGTCTTCAAACGGCTTACTTTATTTTGCCAAGCCAGACCACTTCAGTATAATTATCACTTCATCATGTAAAAGTGGGAAGAACACCTGTATCACAAAGACAGTATGAGGAATAAGACGCAAAAGCTAACAGAAATTTAATCATTTGCAGCAGAAATTCTGCCTCATGGGAACCATGTGAAAAGAAGTGGCAAGCAGGAAGTTGTGGATAATTACTGGTCAATACACAGAGACACCAGCAGGTCAGGCGGGGAGAACTGGGGGTAGTTCACAAACTGCTAAGGAGTTCCCAAAGCTCCCAGACGGCTAGGAGCAGAAACGGCGCACTATAAGACCCGCACCGCTCAGGCTGCTGAAGTTATTTGCGAACACATGTAAACCTCCTCTCCTTGGAAAACTGCTAAACAGTAAAGCTGTGCCAACGTGCAGACCCAGGCACTCTGATCCCTGCCAGTGTAGGTAATGTACCCATGGGATGTAATGGATCTGCATGCCGAAACACGTGTGCACGTCTGAGCAGCTGAACCAACACGTATCCATAAACATTATGAATAATACTTGGGAGAATGTATGGCTTTCTCTTCAGAAGCCCTTTAAGTACTTTGCCCAAATCAAGTCACTTTCATATCACATCTTCTCGCCTTTCCTTAGTATTACCCATGTGCGGAGAGTTGGGGCGTCCTACCCAAAGTCTGAGCATGGGTGGGGGGGCAGGAGGGGGGCTGACTGCCTCCACCCTAACTTCCCGTTAAGCCCAAGCTGCCATCCCCAAAGGGGACCGTGTCCATCCTGGCTTCCTGGAGACACGCATGAGCCCTCACACACCCACCGCGGTCGCGTCACCAGTGCCGCGGCCACCTGGGCGAGGACCAAATCTGAAGGGAATTCCCTCCGCCGCGGAGCTCGGCAACAGGCTGGGAAAGCGGGACCCGGGCGAGTTTTGAAAAGTGGAGGGGGGAAAGAAGTCAAGTGGACACAACGGGGAGGGATCACAGTCACTCACCCAGCCCTCGAAGGTGTCCGAGGCGCCGGCGGTGCGCAGCAGCTCCTGGAATTGCAGAGTGCAGTTGGCCACGAAGTGGTCATAGCCCAGGGGCGTCTCGTGGAAGACGGCCAGTTCGAGGTGGCCACCGTCCGTGACGTTGGCGCAGAACTCCTCATTGTACGTGGGTTTGTTGGTCTTCTGTTTGGTGCTGGTCTGGCCCACGCGCACCTGGTCTACGCTCACCGTCAGGTAGGGGTCGAGCAGCTGGTAGCCCTTCTTGAAAAGCGAGTGGCGCAGGGACCAGCGGGTGGGCTGCAGCCCCACAGCCTCGCCGATGCGGACCCTCAAGTAACCATTGAACTTCATGTTGCCGGACGTCATGCCCGCGCCGCTGCCCCGGCCCGGGGGGGGCGCGCTGGCTCGCAGCGGGAGAGCCTGGAGCCCCTGCTCAGGCCAGCCCTCCCGGCAGCCGCAGGAGTGGAGGCAGCTCCTGGGAAAAGCAGCGGCCAAGCCCCCCTCGACTGGCCATTCTGCCTCCTCCGCGGGACCTTCCCCTCCCCTCCTTCCCTCGCCCCCTCCCTCGCGAGGTGGAAAGGAGGGGAGCCCGCAGCCGAGCTCTCCGCGAGCCGGGGTAGCCCGATCGTCCCTCTTGAGCGCCAGGCGCTTCCCGGGGGCTCGCACAGGACTCGCCCCTTCTCCAGGGCCGGGAAGCTCCTCTCCCTGGAGAGCCGGAGCGACCCGTCCGGTTAGCTCCAGCCCCAAGCGTCTCTTGCCCCCGCCTCCTCCTGCTTCTCCTCCTGCCCCCGCCTCCGCGGGCTCACGCTCTCCCCCCCTCGGCGAGCTTCAAACCAGGAAGCAGCTGCCGCCGCATCCCCGGCAGGAGTCTCGCGCCGCCAGGCTCCAAGTTCACAGAAGCCCTGCGCCGGCTCCCGCGCCTTTCGAACCCCGGGGGCGTGGCGCACAGCCGGCTGGGCCCGGCGGTGGGTCGGCGGCCGGGCGCACGCAGCCGGGGAGCTCCCACGCCGGCCCGCTGGTCCCGCTCTGCGCGCGCTCCGTGCCGCGCAGGGTCTGGCCGTGCCCTGTGGGCTAGATGCTCCCCCAGGTTCAGGCGAAAAAGGGAAGGGCTCGAGGCCTAGCGCGCGCCAACACCTGAGGCCCGGGGGTCAAGTCCAGGGAATGCTGGAAGGCGGGGAGGAGGTGCAGGAACAGGGAACCTGCGCCCCAGGAGTCGCCGGCACCTCCTTACCACCCGAGGAGCTGGGCCGGCGAGCCTTCCTGGCCGTCTGGGAGAGGCCCTGGGCAGAGGCGGGCGCACGGTGGGGAGGTTCCTTTTCCTGATCTTTTCCTGGGATGGCTCATCCCGGGTTCAGCTCGGGCCCATCCTGTTTGTGCGCCTTTCCTGCAGAGAGTAATTACACGGTTGTTTTTTTGTTGTTGTTGTTAATAGGGCGGCGGTAAAGATGGAAATCCTGTCCGCCTCCTTCCTTGGAGAGGTGTGCCTTGTTGCACAAAGAGCAGGAAAGGTCGGTTCTGAAGACAGACATGAGATGTGCGATTTCTCTTTCTCTCCGGGTGGTTCCCGGTCTGCCCGGCAGAGCGAAGGCAGAAGATGTTCACACCCGAACACTGCCCCTGGCACGTGTGCGCCAAAGAAACCGCCTCTCCGAGGAACATTCCAGTTTGTTGCTGTGTTGGAGTGGGCAGCCTTTTGTTCCTTCCCACCCGTGGCTCCAGTAATTTTTGGGCCCTTGGGAGAACCTTTCCGTCCGCTCTGCCCCACCGCAAAGCTTGCTCCTGAGGGCCAGCCACAACCAGTTTGTCTTGCATAAAGCCTAGGCGATGTTTAAGAAAATTACATTCCATCTGGCTGTTCTGAGCCAGTCGGTCTGAAGAGCCAGTCCGTCTTCCTAGCCCCCTCCACTGAAAGCCCTGTTTGGGGCTCCCTAAGTAGGTTCTCCACAATTTCACACGTGTGAAGGAAGGCACACTACACTATGAAAACAAGTAAGAACGATGGGCTGTCCGGAGTGGGGTGGGTTGGGGGGCGGGGGGGAGGACCTGTCTTAGAAACATCAAAACTTCAAGAGAACAGGGCAGGGATTCAGCACATCATCCTAATGACACTTTGCTTTAGGTAAGGCTTATATAAAACAATCTTCCAAACATCCCGGGAGCTCCCATCTGGCCCAAGTGCTCCGGGGAAGAGGTCAAGGGGACCATTTGAGCCAACTCTGTCACCCTGTCCTACAGAGAGCAGGGCTCTAGCTCTAAGAACCACTGAAAGAGGGGTGCCTGGGTGGCTCAGGCGGTTGAGCATGGGACTCTTGATTTCCACTCAGGTCGTGATCTCAGGGTGGGGGAGATGGGGCCCAAGCACCCCACCTCCACCCCAGGTGGGGCTCTGCACTGACAGCCTGGAGCCTGCTTGGGATTCTCTCCTTCCCTCTCTCTGTGCCCCTCCCCTGCTTGCTCCTGCTGTCTCTCAAAATAAATAAATAAACTTAAAAAAAAAAAAAAAAGAACCACTGAAAGATTTGCTGCTGTTGGGTTTTGGCACTAAAAAAAGACAGTCCCCAAACAGTGGGCAGCTGCACATCTACCCTGGGGTTGGGATGTGAGGGACACTAGATGCTCCATCTTTGCCCCATCAGCACCAGGCACAGGGGGGAGGGGCAGGGGTGACAGAGCTATCAGCAGGACAGCCCTGGTGCCTGCTCTCCTGGGACTTATAGTCCCATGGCCTGGAGCAACATGAAATAGATCACACATGCAGGGTGTGCAGTGAAGGAAGCGCGTCAGGTGCAATAGGACAATGGAACCTGGAGGGTGGTCAGGAAAGGGTCCCCTGAAGAAGTACATAGCAGAAGCATCAGTTTGTTCAGGGTGCCCAAGAAAAAGGAAAGCTTGGCCTCCTTCAGGAACAGGGAGGGCTCTGTGTGGCTGAAGCCAAAAAAAAAGGTGAGGGGAAAGTGACTGAAATTCACCTGAAAAGGTAGGTCAGGGTCCAAGATGGACCAGATTGGTAAATCCTGGGAAAGTCTTTGGACACGGTCTGTAGGCAGCTGGAAGACTATAAGAGTCTTTTAAGGTTTTTAAGCAGGGCCAGGGACAGGATGAGATTTGTATTTTAATATCGCTTGGGGGTCAGGGGGCACCTGGCTGGCTCAGTCAGGAGAGCATGGGACTCTTAGTCATGAGTTCAAGCCCCTCTTGGGTGTAACAATTGCTTAAACAAACAAACAAACAAACTTAAAAAAAAAATCTTTCTAGGGCTGTGTGAAGAGTGGCTTGGAAGGAGCAAGCATGGGTGTGGGGAGACCAGTTAGGAAGCTGATGCCCAAGTCCAGAGGAGAGAAGATGGTGACTGGGACTTGAGTGGTGGTGACAGAGGTGGAGATGGATGTGAGGGGTGTTTGAGAGGTGAAATGGCCGTGCCTTGGTGACGGACCGAAGGGAGGGAATGGGGAAGAGGAAGGTGTCCGTACAGACCGGGGAGCCATTGGTGATTAGGAAACACCAGAGAAAGAGCACATTTGTGGAGAGAGACAGTTCAATTTGAAACATGCCCGGTTTGATACATCCCGATACATTTGAGTTGAAATCCGAAGTGGGCACTCAGCTGCGTGCTTGTGAAGCTCAGAGATGCAGTCTGAGCTAAAGACCTAAAGTGAGCAGCCCTTGGTATGTAGATCTGCAATCAGAGCCAGAATTGTGGGGGCTCCTGGGTGGCTTGGTCGGTTAAGCGTCCGACTTCGGCTCAGGTCATGATCTCACGGTCCGTGAGTTCAAGCCCCGTGTCAGGCTCTGTGCTGACAGCTCAGAGCCTGGAGCCTGTTTCAGATTCTGTGTCTCCCTCTCTCTCTGCTCCTCCCCTGTTCATGCTCTGTCTCTCTCTGTCTCAAAAATAAACTTTAAAAAAAAATTAAAATAAATAAAAAAAAAAGCCAGAATTGTGGATAACATCTATGGAGAAAAGATGGGAGTAGAGTGTAGTATGAGGAAAGCAAGGGACCTACAATAGAGCCCTCCAGAAACTCCAACGTGTATAGATGGAGGAGAGGCAGACAAGGGGGTTCAGAGCAGCAGCAGGGACATAAGAGAAAAACCAGGACGATGTAATATCCAGGTATCGTGAAAAACAATCAAAGGGTTTTCAAGAAAGAATTGGTGGGCTAGGCCGAATGACACCAAGAGATTAAGTAAACAAGGACTAAAAGTGGCCATGTAGAGATGGCAATGGACATCCTCAGTAATCTTTGAGCTGTTTCTGTAGAGGGATGGGGGCTGAAGCCCATTTGGAGTAGCTTGAGGCGAAAAATAATGAAGTGGAGAGAATGGGTGTAGACACTCTTTCAAAAGGTTTGGCTGGAATGAGGATGAGAGTGAATGCTGAGGAGGAAGACAGGACCGCTGGGCAGAGGGGTTGTTAGTGGGGGGGGGCAACACAAGAGAGGAGAGAGACTGTGCCTTTCGAAGACTGCAGGACAGAATGCCATCTGAGACACGGGTGAAGAAGTGGGAATTCGTTTAGAAACAAACATCTATGTTTGTGGCTTTCAGCCTGCTGTCCAAAATTGCCTCTCTGCAGTCAGGAGAAATGGCCACCAGGAGCCCCTGCTGCCCAGATTTCCAGCTTCACGGCCCCAGTGGAAAGAGGATTTTTCTCTATCCACCTCCTTAAATCAATCTGGGGAAGACTCTGAATGTCCCCAGCCTATGTCATGTGTCCTTTGGTGGCTCCTGGGGGAGACACTCCACAGATAGTACACAGCACACGGTGCAAAGTCCCTGTGGGAAAGGGCTGTCTGCCAGTATAAACCTCACCTGTGTAACAGCTTTTATCCAGAGCTGGTCCTGACTTTCAAGGAAGGCAAGGGTCAAGAAGTCCCCTCTCTATTTATGCACACACACACACACACACACACACACACGACTAGCAGCTTGTAACACAATGTAATAATTTGCATAATTGTACTGACTACTTGAAACTCAGTATTATAGGTCTTGTTACAGACTAGAGGTTTCTTTGGGGTTTTTTTTCTTTATCGCTATTACAATTTCTTAGTCACACTCTTAACTTTGGACTTCTATACAATTCCTGACACAATATTTAAATGCTTTTTGGTTAATTGCTTGATTGACTGAATTACTGCCATTTTTCTAATTTCTTAAGGAACACTTCACACAACCTCCATTCCACTTTAAAGGAGAATTAGAGAGGGGCGCCTGAGTGGTTCAGTTGGTTAAGCGTCCGATTTCGGCTCAGGTCATGATCTCACGGTTTGTGGGTTGGAGCCCTGCATCAGGCTCTGTGCTGACAGCTCAGAGCCTGGAGCCTACTTCAGATTCTGTCTCCCTCTCTCTCTCTCTGCCCCTCCCCCACTGTTCTCTCTCTCTCTCTCTCTCTCTCTCTCTCTCTCTCTCTCTTTCTCAAAAATAAACATTAAAAAATGATAATAATAATAAATAGAATAAGAGGGTGCCTGGGCAGTTCAGTAGGTTAAGTGTCTGATTCTTGATTTTGGCTCAAGTCATGATCTCGTGGTCATGGTATCAAGCCCCACGTGGGGCTACGCACTGAGTGTGAAACCTGCTTGGGACTCTCTCTTTCCCTCTGCCTCTCCCCTGCTCATGTATGCATGAGCAGAATTAGAATTAGAGAATTTAGAGATTAAAACAGCTACGTCAAAAACTATCCCATGTTACTCCAAAACGGCACAACCTTTGAAGGGCAGTTTGACAGGACACATCAAAAGCTTCGAAGAAACCTGTTCTTTGCCTACGGAGGTCCAACACTAGTAGAATGACTAAGTCAATTACAGAAAGCAACCTAATGGAATAGTTATTAACATGACACATGATAAACAACATTGAAAAATAGTAAATAACATTTTAAAATGTAGAGTAAGAAGCACAAATGTGCTACCAAGTACATAAAATATGTATACCACAAGGTAAAGAATGCAACACAAATAAATTAAAACAGTTCTTACCTGGTGGACTCACAAACGAATAATAAACATACTTGTCTAAACAGGCTCTGAAGATAGAGTGATTCACATGAAGGATTTGATACATTGCCAAGCACGTGCTACATTTCAACTGTTACTTTGTCTGTCATACTGTCTTTATTGAGCATCCACCAGCTTGTAACAAGCCACTTGACAAGCGTTATTTCATATGATCCTCCTGACAACCATATGAAGTAAGTGCTATTATCTCTATTTTACAGATAAGGAAACTGAGAGCCAGAAAGGTTAAATGAATTGGAACACAGTTCATACACAGTAGACCTGAGATCTGACCCATTTCTTTAAAGGTGTGCCTAAGCCCCATCCCAGAGGGGTTGTAAGGAAGAGTAGGATTGAAAACTACCATGGTGCCCTGAGAAACAAGGGGGAAGATCGAGATTCTCAGTGGGCAGGAGAAAATGGTATGCAGGGCAAGAGAGCAGTATTGTTCCTTATCCATTTCTAAATATGCAAAGGTACATATAAATAGTGGGGCCACCCACTACTCAAAGGTGTTCTAAAAAGAACAGAAAAAGGTAAGATATTTCACAAAGATGGGACCATTTCTCAGAATGGAAGGACACTAGTCTCCTACTGAAAAGGACACAATATATTAGGCAGAATGAGTTAAAAGAAGGCCTTACACCTAACACATCATTGTGAGGTTTCTGAACACCAGGATTAAGGGAAGATCTTCAATGACCTACAGGAAGAAACAGAAGCAAAATCAGGAGGTAGAAGGGGTGTGGGATAAGTGAGCCAAAGGCTCCTGATGCCCCAATTAGTGTGTCAATGGATCAGCAGCTTACAATGAAAGAGGAAATGAGGGAAAGGAAGTCTGAAGGGGAGAAGTCCTAAAAGGGCAGACAGAGTGGATGGGCAGAGCTTCTCACCCTTCCTCAAAAGAAGAGCCTTAAATTATTATTTGCCTCAAAAGCCCACTTAAGCAAGACAGAGTCCAGGGATTGAGGTCAGCACAGACAAGCAAATGTAAAAGTAATACCCTCATAAAAAGCAGTCAAGTTGATAACACTTTCTACTGACAACTGCCTAGACAGAGCCTTGTGATCAAGAGAGATGACTCCATAAAACATTTCTGCCATTGTTTTCTAACAGGAAAATTGAATGAAGTTAAATATTGTATGCATGTAAAGAGAACAAACACAAATCTCTCCCATGACTGTTTTCTTTTTTGACATAGCACACCTACTGAAATCTACCCATATTAGAACACAGTAGTAAAACCTTGGTTTGTGAGCATAATTCGTTCCAGAAACATGCTTGTAATCCAAAGCGCAAGCAAATTTCCCCATAAGAAATAATGGAAATTCAGATGATTCGTTCCACAATCCTAAAATATTCACATAAAAATGATTACAATACTGTAATATAATACAAAATAATAAATAAAATACAAAATATAAAGAAAAAGAAACAAATTAACCTGCACTAACCTTTGGAAACCTTCGTGGGTGGTGTGAGAGGAAGGTTATTGTGTAGGACGACTTTCACTATCACTAACAGAATCACTGCTATCTATTGGCTCAATGGAATGTTTCTTTTCGTGCAACTTTAACAAGGAACATTTCCAATGACCTAGAATGAAGCAAAGCATTCCTAAGCATACTCGTATGGAAAAGCAAAGGACTGTCCATAGGTGTTTCGAAGTGACAAAAAATATACCAGTGCCAGTTGTGGGCACCTTCCAAGGTTCTGAAAACTCACTGATTTCTGCCAAACACCGGAGCCTGAGACCGAGCATCAAGCATGGAAGACAATCACCCACCATCCCTCAGCAAGAGAGAGAGAGAAGAATCATTGGCTCAGTTGTGATCATGTGACATCTGGTATCATGTACTACTTGTATTGCAAGACATCACTAGTTTATCAAGTTAAAATTTATTAGAAATGTTTGCTCTTCCTGCAGAATACTGGCGGAACAGGTTTCTTGCAATCCAAGGTTTCATTGTAGTTTCATTTAAAATCTTTTACATCACCTAAGTACATTTCTTAGTAGTAGTGTGGAACCCTGGACAACCTTATAGTCATTCTATCAAGAAGCAGGTTCATAAATGTCCTCAGCCTGAATTATAAGTTTGTGGATTAAAAAAAAAAGACACACCTCATATACAATAAGGGATAGTTTATAGAATCTAAGACTAATGACAGTCACCTCAAGCATTTCTTTGTATCCACTTCTGTAGTAACAACCTCAAGTAACATGTCACTAAATAAGGCAAAAGTATCTTTTCAAACTAGTTTAAAATTCCTTAATTCTGAATGCAGAACTTACTAAAACTCTTCATTTTTAATATTTTTCTTCTTGTTTTAATATTTTTAAAAAGCACCAGTGATAGAAGCAAGTGGGTATGGTTTACAATGGTAATGACTTGCTCTCAAACCCATTCTTAATATAGCTAATAGTGTGTTTCATTAACTTTTCTCATTTAGTTCTAGTCCATTAATAAGCCAAGTGGTTATTAACTACAAGCAGTGACTGAGTTATTAGATTTTATGGTTTGTGTAAGAAACCTGTGAAAGGAAAATGATAATCTTGCTCTAATAGCATCTTTCTCTTACCCTTCACTGGGTTTTCTCCATGCTGTTGATGGCATTCTCTGGTTCCTCAGTGACCATCTAATCAGTAAATCCATTCTGGTCATTGGGCTTCATACGCAGATTTTCCTAAGTCTTCTGGAATTGACTTTAGGTCATTTGTAAAACCCTCTACACATTCTTTCAGCCTAGGAATTGCATAGTTTCCTAGTGATAAAATTTAATATACAAAATGGATTTCATCAATTTAAATGATAATAATAGGAAGGTCAATCGGGCCATCTTGGTTATGTTTTTTCAGAGCTGTGCACAGGGTGGGGGGAGGGGCGGGGGAGCCTTTCTTTAAACAGACTATTTTACCAGAATGTAGCCATGACTATTTACTATAGTGGGCATTATAGATTTTCACAACATATTGTTAGTGAAGAAAGCAAGCTATCAAACTGTAACTTAGCAAGATCCTATTTGGTGTATGTTGTGTGGGTGTAAATTTGGAACAAGATACCCTGAAACGTGAATGGTGGTTATCCCTGGTCGTAGATAATAACACAGAGTCTGGCTAGTGTAGAGGTTGGAAATGGTGTTCTGGAGCCAGACTGCCTCCACCTGAATCCTCCCTGCCATCACCGAAATTCGATCTCCTTTAGCTGTGAGACTTTGGGCTCTACCTACATTATTGTGCCTCAGTTTTCCCATCTGTAAAGAGGGTCACTGTGAGTTTTATAGAAGTTATTATTTGTAAGGCACTTGGAACAGCACCTGGCACAAAGCAATCAACTTTACAAATGTTTATTATTATCGGTGGCTTTTTCTTCTTTTCATTTATTGAAATGAATACATTCATTCATTATGATTTTTCTGTAATGAAAAGTTTAGCAACTTAATAAAAGATTTTTAGCTAATATTAAAAAACTACACACCAAATCACAGATAAGGTTGACTTCAACCATTTGAAAACTGTAATCATTTCCTGTCATCTTTCTGCCGAAATTTGAACGTTTTCTGGTTCTTGGAAATGAAAAAGCAGTTTGGCCCCTGTTCCTAAGAGTTTATAGTTCATAATAAGGAGGCATAAAAAAAAGTCCTTTTGTCCTTGAAATCTTGATGATGAAGTATAAAATCTTCACATCAGCCCCAGTCATCTTTCTCGTACAAGGACAAAAATTTAACTTTCTACATAACTCAAGACATATTCCTACATTAAAATCCTTCAAATTCTTTCCCTTTCTCCCTTTGTAGGACTCTGAATCCAGGCATTTGTTTTGCACACAGAAAGCTGGGAAATGTTTACTCTGGATACTAGAAGATCAAATCAGGCAAACACTTGGTAGTAAATCGAGGTACCATTTATTTTTAATCCCAATTTCATGAAGTCCCACTGTGTGGTCACATAATTTTAACTCTAGAAGCCAACTAGTGTAGCAGGCAATTCAGGCAATCTGGTCATGAGCTCTTGGGTGGAGTCGGAGTCGGAAGACCCCCTATTGGCCCCTTTTGACAAAGTTTAACAAGCCCAGCTAGTTCTTCTGCACTCAGGTTTAAGAACCCTATGCATGAGAGACAATAACACTCAAAGACAGGTCTTCAACTTCCAAAACTATTAGATGAGCCCAGACAAGTCACACAGCGTACACAAGTAAATGAGAAACCAACTTTAAAGCACACTGCAAAGTCCTACAACGTTACATAAATGTTATCAGTTCTGTCCCACATGGCTGTTCACTCTCCCCTCCCCCCACCTCATTCTGGCTGCCTCACACTCTGCCCCTGTAGGGGGCAGCAGGAAGTGAGACACTGGTGCTCAAGATCACGCAGGGGCTCCACCCTGCCCCCCCCCACACACACAAAGACTCTTCCAATCAGACGCAGATATTTGACACATTCCCTTCAAATAGAATCACTCAAATTGAGATTCTAAAGATGACAGAAAACTTGAAAAAATAACACCAATAGCAAGAAAACAAAAGAGAGATCCGGTTGAGTATAACAAATAGAAAGGGAGAGAATAAGCTTATGGGCTCAGTGGGTTTGGAAATACAAAAACCACATATAGGACTCAGATGAAACTTAGGCTTGATACGGGAGAAAGGAAGCCAACAAAGGAATTTTACACATTTCCCTGAGTTACTCATTTTTTCTAAGAGTCTGAACAACTGAAATCAGGAAACACCTGTGCTTGTTAACATTAGTTAGGAAATGACTTTAAAAACTTGGACTCAGTTTAAGATTGCTGATGGCAGGCAGTGATATCATTCCAGAGTCTATCTTTCCATGTAAATGCTAAGTTATTTCTCTTAATTTGGGTCCATTTTTGCAATAGCAATCAGAGATTCGGTGCATTATATTTACGGGGTAATTGTTACAGTTTTTAAGTTTTAAAATCATCTGGCACTTAGCCACATGTTTGTTTTTTCTTCCCATTTATAATTATCCAATGATTGTTATAACCACCCTGAAATATGGCCATCATTACTTTGAAATGAAAATGTATGGAAAGAATGTTTTAAGATTAAAGACAAAAATACAGCACTGTAACAAGAAGATGGGTCAGAAAGTAAAAATAAGAACATAGAAAGAATGGATCCTTTGATCTGGAAGGCATGCTAGACAACTCTAGACCAAAACTTTATTTTACAGATGAGGAGTCAGAACCAGAAATAGGGCATTTTCCAGATAGTTTATTACAATTCCCTGGGTCTTCAGAATATGGGACCAGAGCTCCCCAGAACAGGTTCTAGTCTCAAGTAAATTACAGACTCAACAGGCCTTATCTCTAATGGATTTATATAAACAGCAGTACCATTTATATTGCTTTGATATGTTTTGTTCAACAATAAAGTAAAACATAAATTATGGTACAGTCAAGGATTTATATCAGTTTTCTTAGGAATACAATGTCAGGCAAATTTGTTTTTGGCATTTTCCTGTGATATGCCAGTTAAATTATAGCCAGTGAAAAAGTTATTTTGGAGTTTTTAAGAAAATTATAAACATTTTCTACGAGTGAACAACAGAGTTTATATGGATCATTTTATTGTCTTATAATTTTATTGCATCCCACTTTTTAAAATAGAAGGATATTAGGGTATACTTTGTTCTACCCCATTTAAATTTTTTTTTTAATTTTAGAGATAGAGTGCAAATGGGGGAGAGGGGCAGAGAGAGAGAGAGAGAGACAGAGACTCTTAAGCAGGCTCCACACTGAGTGTGCCCGATGCAGGGCTCAATCCCATGACCCTGGGATCATGACCTGAACGGAAATCAAGAGTTGGATGCTCAACTGACCGAGCCACCAGGTGCCCCTACCCAAATTTTGTTTCAAACTCTTGAAAAATGTCTTTTCAATCTTTGACAAACACTGTAATGAGTAATGCTACTTATTAATCATTGTGATTTAGAAATGTTAATTATAATAATTTAAATGACTTCAACAGACAAGATTATTGTGGTTAGAGTAAAATACATATAATCATCAAGAACAGTGCTCTGACACAGAAATGATGCAAGGATCTTTAAATAAAAAAACAAAAGTGATTTTTTGTTTTAGCACTTTATCAAGGGGTACATAGTGCACCAAAACATACATAGAAGGACGTCCACTTTTGGTAGTATACAGTGACAGGTACTAAACTTGCCCTCCCGCTGAAAACAGTTATAAATATCTAAGGTAACCAATTCCAGGCATTTGACAGTAAACATGCACGATTGTGATCCTTAAGAGGAGAGGAACACAAAGAGAGCCCCACGTCTTCTTCAACTTTCTGCCTAGAGACACCAACTGGACTAAAAGGAAGTGGAATCCAAGGGAATATGGAAGTCTTGCTGAGCTGAAGAAGTACACATAGAATGGCTGTGGTCCCTGGAATTTTTAAGGCAGGATATCATAGAGAAATGAGCTGTGCAGAGGAAGAGGGCAATGGACTTCATGAGTGTGCCCCTGCAGCCAAGTGCAGGATGAGACTTCATGAGGCCTAGCAGAGAATGGATGCTGCAAGTAAGAGAGCTGGGCCAAGACATCACAGAATATGCAGTGCAGGAAACATGAGAATATTGGCCCAGCCTAAGTGGAGAGACCTTACTAAGCACTTCCCGTATTCAACTGAAACTCCAAAGAGGCCACACCTCAGGAGTAAGTACCATGTTCCAGAAAAAGGGCCATTCCCCAAGACTTAGGACAAAATCAATATAGAACTGCCCTAAACAAACAATAAAACAAAGCCTAACAAGATCAAGAGGACTTGCCAGTAATTTAACAGCTTTAGAGAAGAAAGCTCAACACTTGTTGAAGGAAAATAAAATAATCCAGACTCTCTATAACTCCTGATAACAACATTCAAAAATAATTTTTAAAATATTGGGCATATGAAGAAGCAGGAAATGTGAACCATAACCAAGAAAAGAAGCAGTCAATAGAAGCAGAATCCCAAATGTCCCAAATATTGGAATTAATAGATGTTCTTAAAATGGCTCATATAAAGATATTTAAGGATGCACAGGAAAAGAAGAATATATTGAGTAAACAGATGGGGAGTAGAAGCAAAGAAATAAACCAAATGAATATATTACAAATAGAAAGTAAACTTCTGAAATTACATATATATTACAAATATATATAAATACATATATATTTGGAGTCCTAGTTAGGAGAGAGGAAAGAAAGATTGGGGTAGAATAGAATTTGAAGAAACAATGGCTGAAAATTCCTCTATTTTGGTGGAAAACATCAGCCTATTGATTAAAGAATCAACAAACTCTAGGCAGAATAAATTTTTAAAAAAAATCACACCTAGGTATATCATAGTCAAAAGGCTGACAACAAAGTAAAGAGTAAATGTTGAAAACAGAAAAAAGTCAATTACATGCATGGGACAATGCTAGAAGTGACAGTTGACTTCTCTATCAGAAACAAGGAAGACCAAAAGAAATGGAAAGTCTGATGAAAGCAGTGGTCAACCCAGAATTCTATATACAGTAAAAATATCTTTCAAAAATGTGAACAGGGGCATCTGGGTGGTTAAGTCAGTTAAGCTTCCGACTCTTGATTTCGGCTCAGGGCATGATCTCATGGTTCATGAGATTGAGCCCCACATTGGGCTCTGCACTGATGGTGTGGAGCCTGCTTGGGATTCTCCCTCTCCCTCTCTCTCTGCCCCTCCCCTACTCATGTGGATACACGTTCTCCCTCTCTCTCTCAAAATATATAAACATTTTTTTAATGAAAACAAAAAAGACATTTTCAGATAAATTAATGCAGTAATATTTCACTGAAAACTAAAAAAATTCTAATAGAAGAGTTTTTAGGATGATGGGAAATGATACAAGGGGAAACCTAAACTACAGGAAGGAAGCACCAGAATATACACTATTACAGGAAAAAAAGCACCAGAAATGGCAAATAGATATGGAAGTATGAAAAACTATCTTTTTTTTTCTTCTTGTAATTAAAAGACAAGACTATTTAAATACAAATATATTGTGGGGCTTTTAACTCATGTACAAATAAAACATATGACAACAATAACAAAAAGGATGGAGAGTTAATAAAATTATACTGTTCTAAGGTTCTTATAGTCTACATGAAATTGTACAGTATAAATCTAAGTAGACTGATAAGGATGTGCTGTCCAATATAGTATCCTCTGACCAAAAGTGACTAAATTTAAATTTAAATTAATTAAAATTAAACTTAACATAAAATTCGGTTCCTCAGTTATATTAGCCACATTTCAAGGCCTTAATAATCACATGTAGCTAGGACTCCCATATTGGAAAAGCATATATGGAATACTTCCATAACTGAAAAAAGTTTAGTTAGAGAATTCAAACAACAATAACAACAAATCTGCACAGATGTATAACTTAAAATGAACAGTAGAATTAAATTGAGTTCTAAAAATATTTTCTTAACCAAAACAAAGACAGAAAAAGGAGAAAATAAGCAAAAAAAAAACAGGACAAGTAAAAAACAAACTTAAATCTAACCATATCAATGATTATATTTAGTAAAAATGAACTGAACAATTCAATGAAAAGGAAGAGATTGCAAAGGTGAACAAAAAGCAAGATTTAACTATATGTTATCTGCATGAGATGTTAAAGACCCAAATAAGTTGCAAGTAAAAGGAGGAGGAAAAGATAGACCAAGCAAACCTAAGAAAGTTGGTGTTGATATCATCATGCAAAGTAAACTTCAAGTCGAGGAGAATTCAAGAGTAATTCAAGTCAAGAGTAACATTTCTTAATTATAAATCATCATTTCATAATGAAGATTTAAAATTCTAAATGTCTGTGTAACTAAAAAGTTTCAAGTACGAGAAGCAAAAATGAGAATTAATAGGACAAATGCATAAATCCATCATCATAGTTGAAGTCTTAACTCCCCTCTCTGTAACTGATAGAAGAACTAAACAAAACAATGATTCAAATATTACCAACCAACTTGATCTGACATTTATCGAATATCTCACCCAGCATCTGCAGAATACACATTGGTTTCAAATGTATATGGAATAGTTATTTTATTAGTCATATTCTCCAAAGAAACTGAACCACTAGGATAGATGATAGATAGAAAGATGATAGATGATAGATAGATAGATAGATAGATAATTTAGCATGAGGTATTGGTTCATGTGATTACAGAGGCTGATAAGTCCCACAATCTGCTGTCTGCAAGCTAGAGACCTAGAAAGCCAGTGGTGTCCTTCAAAGCCCTGAAACCCAGAGAGTCCAAATTTGAAGGCCTAAGAACCAGGAGGGCAGAAGAGATTAATACCCCAGCTCATGTGGTCAGGCAGACAGTGTATTCAACCTTCCTCTGCTTTTTTGTTCTATTCAGGCTGTCAAGAGATTGGATGATACCAACTCACATTGCAGGCAGGGAAGGGTGTGGGTGTGTGTGAGGGTATCTGCTTTACTCAGTTCACCAATTCAAGTACTAATTTCTTCCAGAAACACACTTATAGACAGGTCCACACAACATAATTATAAATAATTTATGAGTCAAAGAAAAATCACAGGGAATTTAGAAAATACTTTAATCTGAATTATAATAAAAATGTCAAAAGTTGTGGGATACAGCTAAAGTGGTATTTAGAAAAAATTTTAAATATTTATATTTTTATTGGAGAAAGTATTTTATAAAGCTGTAGAGAAAGAGCAAATTAAACCCAAAATAAATAGGGGTACCTGGGTGGCTCAGTCAGTTAAATGTCTGACTTCAACTCAGGACATGATCTCACAGTTCATGAGTTGGAGCCCTACATTGGGCTCTGTGCTGACAGCTCAGAGCCTGGAGCCTGTTTTGGATTCTGTGTGTCTCTCTCTCTTTTTCTGCCCCTCCCCCACTCGTACTCTGTCTCTGTGTCTCAAAAATGAATAAACATTAAAAAAAAATTTAAACCCAAAATAAGTTGCAGAAAAGAAATACTTAAGAGCTTTCTGGAACTACAAACCAACAAAATAGAAAACAGAAAAATGGAGAAAAATTAATAAAGCCAAAAGTTGGTTTTTTGAAAAAGTAATAAAATTTCTAATCCTCTAGCAAGACCACTAAAGAAAAAAATGCACACAAATTACCAATATAGGAATAAAAAGGGAACCTCACTACAGATCATATAGATATTAATAGGAAAATAAGAGAATACTATGCAAAACATTATGCCAATAAGTTCAACAGCTTAAATGAACTAGACAAATTTCTTGAAAAAACACAATGCATAAAAACTGACACTAGAAGAAATTAACACAGTAGAAGATCTGAATAGCCCTATTTCTGATAAAGAAACAGAACAGTCAAACCCCTGTTGTGGTAAAAACCAGATTAGTGATTGTCTGTGGAGGATGGAAGAGGCCTGATGGAACTTTCTAGAACAACAGAAAAGTCCATATAAACTTTCCGTGCTGGTTACAAGGATGTATCATTGTACATTGGATGTATCACTCATAAAAATTGTACCTTTAACATGCATACATTTCACTGTGTGTACATTTTACCTCAATTAAAAATAAATAAGTGGCATCCCCAAAACTATGACATGGACATATAAAATGTGAAACATTCTGAAGTTTTAAATTTTAAATTTTAAATAGAATTGAAGCAAAAATTTCCATGAGAGGTGTTAGACAGCATAATGCCAAAATTATCCTGTGACCTTATTTGAAAAATGTTTCTTACCTCTGAAGGTCAAACCCTAGCATATTTCTTTCTGCGATGATGATAATAACTATGCTAATTCAACCTTCCAGATGCAGCTTGTGACCCTTCTTCAATGTAGTCTTTCTGGAACTACAAAGAGGACATAAGCTCTCCTTCTCTGCTTCCTTGACCCCACAGTGTACATCTGCCTCACAGCATTATAAGAGGAAGAAAAACTTAACATACAGGACAGAGGTCTTTCTAAATCACTTTCCCAAAGGTTGGGTAGTATCCAAACTTTATCAAAAATGTTATTGATTCTTTGAAACATTGATTTCAAAATGGTCTTTCTAGTAGTGCATAAATATACATGATCATACTTGTTTATGTCAGATAACAATGCACTTTGTCAACATCTATAGCTGTGTTGTGATTGCAGGGCTCTAGTTTGATTTTAGGTCCATATGAAGTCTTAGGTAAACTCAAACATGAACTCAGGTAAAAGATGTGTGGTATGCTACTATACACAATAAATAATGTTTAGCAAGAGATCTTGTAAAGCTTAGCAGTTCTCTAAATTAGCATCAGTAGGCTGGAAGGAAAATAGCAGATAGAGATATATGGTCAAGAAAAGCAAGAATGAAGGCTCTCAGTTTGTGGAGACCTGAGCAAGGCTTTGCTTGCCTCCAGAAAAGGTGTCAGGAGATGAGAGAGAAAAATAGGATTGAAAACCTGAAAGGCAAAAGGTTGCAAGGCTTCCTGCAAGATTTTGGGCCAGGAATACTGTGGCCTGAGGCAGAGGAGGAGGAAGGTTTTGGCAATGGCACTGCCCTTTCAGTCACAGGTATCTACATATTAAAACAGGTCCGCACGCTTACGTTTTATTAAATGCCTGCTAGTATTGTCCATTAAAAGAATTAAGAAATGCATTTCCCTGTCAAGTTTTCTCTATGATATAGTGGATAACTGGTCAAGATCTAGAGCCAAATTGTCTGGGTCCAAATCCTGGCTCCTCTGTTCATCCCTGAACAAGTTACTAGCCCTTTCTGTGCCTCAGTCTTTACATTTCTGAACTAGGAATGATAACACTTGATGTTTGTTATTTTGAGGATGAAATGAGTTAACACATGCAAAATGGATACAGCAGTGTCTGACACACAATATGTGCTCTAGAAGTATTTTGTGTTACTATGTAATGAATAAACCCCTCTCTTCCTCTGAGGAAGTGAGTACACAGAATGGTTAAGGGAAGGAAACAGGAGTCAGGACACACACATTCCTTACACACATCTGAAAGTTACAACCTCCATCAGACATTCTGGGGCTTAACACCCATCTTGTTAATTGTATGATTAATTAACATGTTTAAGTAATCATAATTAGTGAGTTATTTTCATGGTTACTCATCGCATGGATAATTTTCACCAAGTTTATGTTGGATGTCTTTAAACCTCAGGGTTCTAAGTAAACTAAATCTTTAAAAAACTAAAGTCGAAGGCAATAGCCATAAAAACAAAACTAGGACTAAACCCCCAAATCAGGTGAGAACTTTATTCTGTCTTGATGTGCTGCATGATCTTCGGAAGCAAGATAACCTGTTCCTTTTATATACACTATCAGAGCTGGGAAGACAACTGATCTGGGGCATAAATGATGAGCAGAAGTGACCAGGTCTTCATTCATTTATTCAAAGGACATTTATTGAGCACCTACTACACTTTACAGTATAGTATTGTGTTGGATGGCGGACATATAATAGCGAGTAAGATACATTTGTTTACTACCGTCTGAGGGGTAGACAGACTAACAGACAGCACACAGTGTGATAATGGCTATGGGAAGCAGGACAGCCCATCCTATTTGGAGAAGCAGTGGGGAGGGGTCCCTTCCCAGAGGCAGTGACATCTAAACGTATTCCAGTAGGAATATCCAGGTGATAGGGGTGGAGAGAAAAGAATTGCAAACAGAGAGGACTCTGTGCAGAGACTGGAGACTGGAGAAAGGTATGTCTAAGGACAGAGTACAGAGTTTTGAGGCAGAAGAGATAAAGCCAGAAAGGAGGAAGGGCCCAGGGGCTTATGTTCATATTAAGGAGTTTGGATCTGTCTTGAGAGAGATAAAAGGGGTTTCAAGCAGAAGCCAGACATGGTGGTATCCACATTGTACAAAGATCACTCTGGCTATCATGTAAAAAAATGGGTCAAGAGGGACCAAGACCAGGGGAAAGTTAACTGATCATTATCCAAATGAGAGATGATCCAACCATGACCAAGATAGTCGCAGACTGAATGTCAAGGACTGGCAGGCGTGGAAATAGATTGGATATGGGGGATGGTAGCAAGAAAGGGTTAAGCCTGACTCAGATCTCTGCATGGGGTAACTAGATGCAGGTATCCATTCCTCATAGAGAAAATACTGGTGTGGAGTTGGGCGTGGTGAGTTCCATTTCAGATGGGTTTTTAAAAGGTTTCAAAAGTTGTTAAAAGTGTTTAAATGTGCCTGAAGATATCTGAGTGGAAGAAGTTGACACATGGGCTGAAGATACAGACTGGGAAACATCACCATCAAAAAGGAACCCGGAGTCCTGGGCATAGGTGAGGCTGTGAAGAGAGCTCAGAGAGGAGAGCACAGAAGGCCAGGGCAGAGGTCTGGAGGGACTGGGGTGTGCAGGTGTGGGAAGGTTGGAGGGGAGGGGAACAAGAATTCTGCTAGGGAAGAATTATGCAGGAGACGAAGTCTGGGATAAAACTTCTGTACTGTCATCTTCCCTTAGCTGGTTAACAAAGAGAGTAATAAAGCCAGTTCTGGGGTTGATCTATCAATTCTAAGAAAGCCAATTAATTTTATTCCTTTCCAGAGTTGAGTTTAGCATTTCAAATATTTGTAAATGAATTTGCATCCTATTAGTAAGTAAATACTTCCGTTGATAAAGACTTCCAAATGAGAATATGGCCACACTAATTAAAGTTCATCAACATTATTAGAAAATCAGCAGCAAGCAGCTGCTCTGAGGGGAGACCAAGGAGTTGTATTATCTCATGTGACTCAGGAACCCCACACCAAAATCTAAGTCTGAGAGGCATTACTCTTCTGGTTCATGGGAAGGAACATTTTCTTTATGCAAGGAAAGTTTCATATGGGGCTGAGGGATTATGTTCTAGATGTCTGCTTAATAAACTATAATACTGAAAAATTTTATGTGAAAAAAATGAAATGTTTCTACCATCACTGAAACAAAAAGGTGGCAATCTTAACTAATGCATATTACTTTCTTCGGCACCGCCCAGCATTAGAATTGCACAGGCTTCATGTTTGAAATGCACAGTGCCATCTAATGGCCACAGACCATAAATCAAAAGACAGGAAGAAAAAGGATCAGCATTAAAATAATAATGATACAAGTACAACCAAAACAAATTTCAAGTTCCAAAATTGTTTAGTCAACTGACCTTGCACACAACAATTTTATCTTTTTGCTAATCATTGTCATGTGAATTACAAATGATCATATTGCATAGATAACTATAGATGATATTTTAAATTTAAACAATTCATGACACACCTGTAACCATAAATTATATTTACATTTGTTAAAATCATTTGAAACAATATGTTCAAGAAATAACATGTTCAGGTAGGATGATTCTATTTTTAAGAAAAAAAGAGGTAAAATCAGGAGAACTAATAGAAGGACTTTATCTTGACTTTTACAAGGCATGACCAGTGTTCTGCATGGAAAATAATGATTCCAAGCACTCTTCCAGGAGTCCCCTCAAGACTGGGACATTATGGACCACTGAAGGAATCCTGGACTCTAAAGAAAGCCATCTTTGGAAAGAAATAGCGCATGGCATGACCCTTCTAAAGCCCAGCTCTGGGTCAAAGGAATTTTCCATTGCTCACACAAGCCGCCCACCCTGGGGGCATACATAGGAGAAGACAAGGAATGTGGCTGTGTACCATCTCAGTTAATCTCCCCTGAGGAACAGCCACACTTGCTACTCTAAGAACAATGCCTCAAAGACTGAAACTTGGGTGTGGGGTTCCCAGACCAAATGAGTCACCTTCCCAGCTCAGTGGCCTCTTCCAGGCTAGATCTCTTTGATCTCAGCCCTTCTGAGGTAGTTTGAACCATATGCTATAGGAATTGGAACTCTCCCAAGAATTGCTTTTAAAATATCCTGCTCTAATTGAAAAGGTTTTCTTTTTTTTTTTTTTTAAGTATGCTGTTTCACTCTCTCCTCATCAGGTAGGACATTAATATGACAAAAATTCCACGAAAACGTCATGATGTGCAAAAGTGATAATTTGCTGTTTAGCTTTTTGTACCTGTCTTTAAGTTCTTTGCGCAACGAAGGTTACATGTTGCTTTATGCACAACCGCTAATATTTCTTGAATTAACTTCCAGGCTTACCAGAATGCGAGGGGGATTTCAGTAATGCAAAAGTCACTGGGGGGGGGGGAGCATTTTAAACAAATAGATTAAAACATAAGTTATTTATCAAGGGCTCATTACTTTATATGGAGATTATTAGAAATAGTGATTTCTGCAAATTGGCAGCAACATCAATACTAAGCCATTACTTTCTTTGTTTTCTTCTTGGACTCAGATAAGATCCTAAAATGTGTTGGAAAGGGGAAGACGTAAGAGGTGTGATAAGCAATGACTTGTGAACAAGGATGAGAACAATGGGCTAGATGCTAGGGAGACTAACATATCACTTACTAGGCTACCCTGTACTCTGGGCACTGGATTAGGCATCTTGTGCACCTTACTCCATTTAAGCCTCACCACCATCCTTTAAGATAAATGCTAATGTCCCATTTTGAAGCTCAGGAAAAAAAATCTTATGAAGCTTAGGTTACTTACTGAGGTCCCACAGCCAATAAGAGGCAAAGAAGTTAGGTGTATTCTCAACTAATTAAGTGGCTCTGTCCTCTGGCTGGTCCAAGGACTGGCAACAGCAGTATCATCTGGTAATTCTCTCAAGGGAGATGTTTTAAAAAATCTCTCCCGGGGCGCCTCTGTGGCTCAGTCGGGTAAGTATCCGACTTCCGCTCAGGTCATGATCTCGTGGTTCTTGATTTCCAGCCCCGCGTAGGGCTCTGTGCTGACACTCAGAGCCTGGAGCCTGCTTGGGATTCTGTGTCTTCCTCTCTCTCTGCCTCACTCCCTCTCACACTCTGTCTCTTTCACTCTTTTTCAAAATTAAACATTAAAAAAAAAATCTCTTCCAATAACTCTGATCAGCAGAGCAGTCTGAGAACCACTTTACTGGATCTGGAAAAGGGTCTCTAGAGATATGCCATAGGGCTCTCTTTGATCTTTCTTCTTCTTTTGCATTTTTTTAACATACAAAATTTTTGTTATTTCCTCTATTTATAAAAGGATCTATACTAAATTATTTTTCAGAAGACACATACAAGTGTTAAAAAGAAAATGAAAAATGACTAGTATCCTGGTCACTCAGAGGTAAACACTGACTTTCTTGGTACATCTCTTTCCAGACCCTTTTCTACGTTTATATACACCTACACATATTTTGACAACAGTAGAATCAGAAATGCATAATATTAAATGATTTTTTTTCCATTTTCAATGTACCATGGACATCTTTCTATGACAATAAATAGATCTACAACAACACATTGAATGCCCATCTTATGTTCCATCAAACAAATATACCACCTAGTCAACATCAATATTTAGCCAAATCTAGTCAACATTTTGATTAGTGACGTGGATGAAGGGGTATGTTGATCAAATATTTGGATGAGGTAAACTGGGAGAGTTGGCTAACATACTAGATTTAAAGAGTTAATGTAAATTATCTTAATGGGAATTATGACTCTAAATTGATATGAAACTTATAACAGATATAAAACTTCAAGCAGTGGCTGTCTAGTGTCTCTGTTCAAGTCCCATATTTCTGGGAATGGGGAGTACACTGATTCTGAGAAGGGAGTGAAGGTTGGGTAGGCCAATCGATTGATTTGTCCACCTCAATCAGGCATCAACAAACAAAGTATAGTGACATTAGTGGCACACCATAAGCGTTGAGAATTGTAAATGGCCACGTAAGTACATGTAAAACGTAAACTCAATATAAACATATCATTACTTCAGAAGACCTAGGCTATCCACTGTATTAATAGGCAACTTCTGTGATAATTTCCCCAGTAAGATTTTCCTGGCACATGTTCTGACATTCTGACAAGTGGCAGCTTCCTGGGATGCTACCTTCTCAAAGCTTGCCACCAGAGGCTGACTGCTTTAAGTTTGCAAACCAGTCAGATACTGGGACCTACCAAGACTTTGTCCGATCACTTAGCACTTAAAAAAAAAAAAATGGAGTGCAATCCCTATCAAAATAACATCAGCATTTTTCACAGAGCTAGAACAAACAATCCTAAAATTTGTATGGAACCAGAAAAGACCCTGAACAGCCAAAGCAATCCTGAAAATGAAAACCAAAGCTGGAGGCATCACAATCCTGGACTTCAAGCTGTATTACAAAGTTGTAATCATCAAGACAGTATGGTACTGGCATAAGAACAGACACATAGATCAATGGAACAGAATAGAAAACCCAGAAATGGACCCACAAGTGTATGGCCAACTAATCTTTGACAAAGCAGGAAACAATATCCAATGGAATAAAGACAGTCTCTTCACCAAATGGTGTTGGGAAAACTGGACAGCGGCATACAGAAGAATGCCTGGACCAATTTCTTATACCATACAAAAATAAACTAAAAATGGATGAAAGTCCTAAACATAAGACAGGAAGCCATCAAAATCCTAGAGGAGAAAACAGGTAACAACCTCTTTGACCTGGGCCACAGCAACTTCTTACTCAACACATCTCCAGAGGCAAGGGAAACAAAAGCAAAACTGGGACCTCATCAAGATAAAAAGCTTCTGCACAGCAAGGAAACAATTAGCAAAACTAAAAGAAAACCTACAGAATAGGAGAAGATATTTGCAAATAACATATCAGATAAAGGGTTAGTATCCAAAGTCTATAAAGAACTTATCAAAGTCAACACCCAAAAAACAAATAGCCCAGTGAAAAAATGGGCAAAAGACATGAATAGACACCTTTCAAAAGAAGACATCCAGATTGATAATAGACACATAAAAAAAAAAAAAACCTCAACATCACTCATCATCAGGGAAATACACATCAAAACCACAATGAGATACCACCTCACACCTAGAAGAATGGCTGAAATTAACAACTCGGGCAACAATAGATGTCGGCGAGAATGTGGAGAAAGTGGAACAATTTTGTACTCTTGGTGGGAATGCAAACTGGTGCAGCCACTCTGAAAACAGTACGGAGGTTCCTCAAAAAATTAAAAATAGAACTACCCTACCTACCACCAAGCAATTACACTACTAGGTATCTATCCAAAGGATACAGGAGTGCTGATTCAGAGGGGCACATATACCCCAATGTTTATAGCAGTGCTAGCAACAATAGCCAAAGTATGGAAAGAGCCCAAATGTCCATCAACTGATGAATGGATAAAGAAGATGTGGTATATATATATATATATATATATATATATATATACACACACACACACACACACACACAATAGAATATTATTCGGCAATCAAAAAGAATGAAATCTTATCATTTGCAACAATGTGGATGGAACTAGGGTCTATTATGCTAAGTGAAATAAGTCAGAGGAAGACAAATATCATATGATTTCACTCATATGTGGAATTTAAGATACAAAACAGATTAATATAAGGGAAGAGAAGCAAACACAATATAAAAACAGAGAGGGAGACAAACCATAAGAGACTCTTAAATACAGAGAATAAACTGAGGGTTGCTGGCAGGGTGTTGGGTGGGGGGAAGGGCTAAAGGGGTGAGGGGCATTAAGGAGGACACTGTTGGGATGAGCACTGGGTGTTATATGTAATTGATGAATCACTAAATTCTATTCCTGAAAAAAATTAAATTAAATTTTTAAATGATGCCAATAAAATAAAAATTGCAAAAAAAAATGGAGCTAAATTAAACTCTTGGAGAAGATTCATCTGCCATAGATCCCTTCTAAGAGAGAGCTTTGATACTAGTTAATTTACTTGCTAAAAAAATATTTTTATCTTCAGCTGTTTTGAGAACCAAGTGATTTGTGTTTCTTGGCAAGTGGCATGTGTTTGTACAAGGTAGACAGAGGGAGTGCTGCCATATCAATGTTGGGATGAGGCATCATGTCCCAAACTGGATGTAAAGCTGACCTGAGGTGGGCTGTGTGAACCCACAGGGAGGGCACAATGGGCGGTCTTTCCCCTTTTGGAAGGAAGGAAGACTTTTGGAAGGAAGACTTGGGACCAGTCCTTCACAAGCCTGTCAACAAGCTTTGTTGCTGTCATCCTTGCTCCACAACCCACCAGGCTTTTGGCTCTGGGGTGCTGTCCCTGTCGTAGTCATTTAAAATGAGGTCAAAAGGTCCTGCAGATAGCCAGATGCATCCACTTCTGGCACCAGCTGGCAGGCCCTCTAAGAAGGTAGAGTTCTATCCGTCCATGTAGCTGTGGTCAACCAGGCATTTTGGATTTTGCCCCAACAGATTCTTGTTGCCTTCTGGGAGATTAATAAAGATTACTTGACATTTGATTAATTTTGCAACTTCCCACTTCCACTCTGATCATCTGCAGCCACAAAACACAGGGATCCTCATACATACACATTATTCCCGCAGAACTTTAAAAAAATTGAGTTATGACATGGTTTTGTGAATAGATGGGGAAGAGCCCATGTTGGCATTTAATAGAAATTTTTCTTTATTGGCTGGACCAGAGGTTAAGTCTATCACATTTTTCCTAAGGGCAATCATTTACTCTTCTCCTAATTTACTAGGTGATCTATCTAAAATGCATGTCACTTTCCTGCTTGAATAAGCTCTGGGTTTCTTGGGCTAATGTTCTACACAACACGAGTTGTAGGCACACCTATTCTACCACTGATCATTATTAAACTCTTCGTCAACATTGTGGTATAATCTGATAAAAACTTAAGAGTGTTTGCAGCATTTATTGATCTTTCCATAATCTTTGATTCTGAGGACTGAAATCAGTGATAAGCCAAGATTCTCATGCTCAGTACTGATTCGCCAGGCCCGTTCCCACCCTCAGTCACAGGGCTGATAAGGAACCTGCACTTCATGCCACTGTGTTTCGAGGTCAGGAATAACAGTCCATTGATGGATCAGAAACAGCATGTATTCCAATTACCAGGAATAGAGAGATGGGCTTTCTCCGGCACATCAATGCCAGGTTTTCTTTAGTATCATGAACCAGAATGGCACTGATACAGAGCGGATCCTATCTATTATTATCACAAAGAAAAGCTAGTTGCTCTGAATCCAAAACTTTCTAGTTTTATATATATTACATTTTTAAACTTATGTATATGCTTCTCGGTATAAAAAGCTAGATGTTCCATGAGTGATTTACTGAGATTTGCTTTTAGATAAGATAGATGTTTGGTTATCAGAGATTTAAATTTTTTTCAGGCTAAAATCATTGAGGCTGTACTGTATTATCTTGTTAGAGCAAACACCAAATTATTTCTTAAGGAGAATCTGGGCACTTACAGACAGTCCTTTCCTAGCCCACCTCAAAGTGGAGGTGCATTGGCCTTCTGTCCACCATATGTCATTGTCAAACACCTCAGATTTAATAAAAAGTTGTCAACCCTCCCTAGCTCACTTGATTATTACAACATATGGCTCTGAGTTTAACTGGCAACATTAGAAGTCCTGTGCTTTAGGAACTTATGAGGATGGTTAATCTTGAAACTCACTGCTGCTCCTTGACTATTGAAAACTTTGGGAAATGAGCATTATCTATGGTAGATTACCTGAAGGATAGCAGTGTACCCATTCTTTTATGTCAGCAGTTTTCAAATCTCTTTTTTAACCATAGAATCCTTGTTCAACCATGTCTTTCTAGAATTCCAGGGTCAGAGAATGGGATGCAGGGAAGGAATGGGAAACTTGAAGTCCTACCACTGATCAGGCCCTCAGAGCACAGCTTGAAAACCATTTCTAGATTTTCTAACACCAATCCACAGATACTGGGGCAAAGAACCACAGAGTGGCACACCCAGACTGGATCACATAGCCTCCCTAGAATGCCTTCACTGAACTGTGCTTTGACCAAACACCACTATACGTCACTTTGGCAGACCTTGTAAGAAACAGTCCTAGGAAATGGCTACAATATTTACTGCAAGGATATTGTTAAAAATATTGTTTACCTGGTTTTACATCTTCTCTGGGAGAACCCCAAGGAGAAAATATTTCCTGTTCTTTGCACCAGAAATTGTTTAAATTCTTCTGGGCTGATGCTTTGTTTTTCTCTCATGAATGCAGTGATCCATCATTCTCTCTTTGGGCTGGCCACTAGAAAGCTGAAGAAGAAATTGTGCAGACCACATGGAAGGTGCTTCTTGAACCAGTTTCTCTCTCAGCTTCTGCTTATTTTATGAAATGTATCCCCTTTGCCTTCATTCTTTTGCTTTGAAGGATATTTTTTATGTCGTTCTATTGCATATTTTAAAGCCACTCTCAATCCTTTAAAAAAATCACGATTTTTAAGTAAGCAAATACTTTAATAAAAACATCTACCAACTCAAGCCATGTGCAAAAGAAGGAGACCAGAATGATGAAAGGCTAGATCCAGCAAGGACCAGGTCAAGGAACTAAGTATGCATGGTGTGGAAATAAAAATCTTGAGATGAACACGAAAGCCATCTTCAGAGTTCTTAACGAGCAAGGAGTAAGTTTATTCTGCATCATTCCAGAGAATGAACTTAGAATATATGATGGTTATTACTAAAGAAGCTGTTGAGTGCTTGGAACTGGAAAAGGAATGGACCTTACAAAATGGTGAGTTCCCTGTCACAAGAAATGTTCAAGCAGAGCCCAAATGATTTCCTAGCTAGGAAGTTACAAAGTTATGGTAGACACCATTTGAGTTCTTACCCAGACTGTACTTCCCCTCCTTTGGAAGAGTCCCTTCAACCTTTACTGAGGAGTTTAACGGAGGCAGTCATGTGTATGTCATGAGACCTTTCTCCACCCCTGCCACAATAGATTGAACCAGGGCTGGACCCCTGACCCAAACTGGAGTCTCTCTTGAACTAAAGAATATGTCTGCTGGAGTCAGGAGGAGTTGTGACGTGATCCCGCACTGGTACTCAAGTCAGAGCTGGGACAACCCAAAGCCATGCAAGGCCCAAGACTTGGAGGACTAAAACTAAGTGCTGCTAATGAAGGTGGCCTGCTGAAGTACAGAGAGAAGCAGGGACAAACAGTGCAGAGAGGGGAAGCTGCCTGATGACTTTCTATTCCTGTGAGAGCCAGATCTATTTCCTTCAGTTCCTTCCTTGTGCGAGATTCCTCATCTCTGAACAATAGCCACCCCTTTACTAAAGTTGGCTTGGGTTTGTGTTCCTTGCATCGCAGAAATCCTTACAAAGATCAAAGAGAATTCCCCGAAAGGATTCTGAGGCTGGAGTAGATTAGTGGCTCCCAAAGATGGGTTATCATCAGATTGCTCTGAGTAAGCTTCCTTGGCACCAGCCCCTGGGGATTGTGATTTAGTGAAAAGGGCAGATGGAATATGTATTTTTAAACACTGCCCCTTACCAGCCCCAATTATTTTGCTACTTGGCCGCTTTGGAAACCAGTGGATAAGGTATCATCTAGGGTCCTGGTCCCTTTAAGATTCCTAAACTTTGGTTTAGAATTTGACACAATGCAGCCATCATCATGGTACTTTTCCTACAGAAAGAAAACTACAATTTTAAACACAACCACCACAAATTCAGATATACTATTCAGATCGTTTCTCGGCCTTTTGGCTAAGATCAAGTGCAGATATACTATCCAGAGAGAAAGGCCAGGGGCCCCCGCAACCTTCTATGGATATACAATCTACAGATTGAATGTTAACAAGTCAATGTTGATCAGCACACATGACAGGTACAGTTTCCTAGGGTGTTTGGCCAAGGTATTTAAACATTTGAATCAGTGACCTAGATAATGGAATTCAAAGTATGTTCATCCAGTTTATTGATGTTATCCAACAGGGAAGAGCATCTAAGCACATCTTTCTTAGGGACCTCCCATTTTCCTAAGATGTCAGCCCTCCCTCCCCAGCTTATGAATGTTAGAACATACATACAGCTTTGCCCTCTCATGACCCAGACATCTATTTTATTTAATTTCACAATATGATAACTTCTTGAAAAATTTTAAATGCTTAGCTATGTATTTCTGATACACAAGTGAAACTTCCTAAAGTTTCAAATAGATATTGTCACTGTGAAAGGGAAAGCTAGTATGTATACTACAGTCTTCAGTGAGGCCATCCCCAATCCAGTGAGTTCCACCTTCCCAGGGACAGAGGGATGGCAGAGGAGGGTGGGTGGCCTCCACCCTCAACAGATTTGCTGGTTCCAAAAACACTGCTCAGCTTTGGTGTCTCCTCCCTCCCCTAGCCCTCACCCTGGGATAAACCCCCTCCCATCTTTCATACTGGATAGTTCAATTCCACTGTGATTTAACTTTTCCAGTTCCAGAGCTCTTCTTTCCCCTCGGTCTCAGTTCTCTCACCCAACTTGTCCTCCTCACACTTTGGGCCTTTCTCCTACCAACTCACCAAGCACACCCCCTTCAACCAAACTCCAACCATATGGTTCAAGTCCAATCCCACCCTGGCTGGTTTATCCACCATCTTTTAACATGGCCATCCCATACCTGAAGTCAATGCCACTTAAGACCCATTGTCACCTACCTCATTTTTCTTTTACACTGCCCCCTGCAGCTCTTCTCACAACTGATCTCTACCATTTCTCAATAAATTAGTGACAAGAGGACCCACACACTGCAGCAAGGAGCACAGAGAATTCCTGTCTTTCGTACCTCCAGAACTTTTAGTAGTAGTTAACTGAAGTTGCTTTGTATCTTCCACTAGGGGGTACCAACTCATAATTTTTGAAACAGGAAGTCTGTTGAATATAGTTTCTAATGAAAAATGAAGTCCAGGCACAGTGAATTTTTTAAAACTTTTCTGAACACATGCTGTAATTTTATGAAGCAATTTAATTTGATTCCTTTTAAATAAAAGTTGCCCCATGGGCAGAGTAATAGGCAACAATCCTGAGTAGTATAAACTTACGTAAGGGAATGCCAATTAAAAATCCTGGCTCTATTACAGTAAGATATATAGTCATGAATTAAATGAAATAAATGCAAAAATTGAGTATAGCCAGACCAGTGAAGTTACTTTTACTTTAGCAAGAGAAATAGGCATGCTAAACAAAAGTTGGCTTCAAAACAATAGCTTTTGTTAAACAAAAATAAGCCAACTCATATGTTCCGGGATTCTCCATGAGTGGCATGGAATTCTTTTATCTTTGAGGTATAAGATGTGCAATACTAAAAACTGGTTCAAGGTTGAAGTGTTTTGGGTTCTTTTAGGAGGAAGTATGCCCAGGCATTACAGTGTAGTGGTTGAAAATGCAGGATGTAAGAAGTAAGCTGGTCTTTAACTTCCTGATCTCTCATTGACCTCCATGAGAAATTGGTCAGCCTCCATTTCCTTAGCCTAAATCTTAGTTCTGCATCAGCTCAATAGGTTTAATAATAATACTTCCCACATAAGTTTGTGGTGTGGATTAGATGAGATAATGTATATAAAGCACTTATAGAGTGGCCCACAGCAAGTACTCAATAAATGGTAACTATTCAATGAGTCAGTATAAAGATAACTTCTCAAGATGACTAAGAACAGAAATGTTTGCATCGAAAGAGATGGGGGGGTGGTGCCTGGGTGGCTCATTTGGTTAAGCTTCTGACTCTTGTTCTCAGCTCAGGTCTTGATCTCAGGGCCCTGAGTTCAAGCCCCACATTGGGCTCCTCAGTAGGAGTGAAATCCACTTAGAAGAAGAAAAAGGAGAAGGGGAAGAAGAAGAAAGAAGAAAAAAGAAGAAGAATGAGATATTCACTATCATTTTGGCAAACATAGTCATACAGATAAGCAATCAGGAGACCAGGGTAGTTAAGCAATCTGACAAGGTCATTTATTCCTGAAGAACTCTAGAGTAGAATTTGGACTTCCTTAGAGTCAAGCAGCGTTCTTTCCCGGATCCTACACTGCTTCCCCTAGTATCTAATAGTCTATTAGCATAAACTAAACATATTCTGTGGTTAACAACTGGTTTTTTTGGCAAAATTTTGGTGACCGTAGCAAAGTTCACATTACTATGGCAGTGTCAGATATTCTTCTAGTATGTATCTTTAAAGAGTTTCACTTTTAAGCCCCTTTCCTACTTTTAGACATTTATCCTAAGGAAATAGCTTTAAAAAAAAAAAAAGGCTATATGCAAAAAGATGTCCACTATCATATTCTTTGGAATACTGAAAAACTGGAAATAATCTATATGCCCCACAATAGAAGAGTGGTATTTAATGTAGTAGACCCATGAATTTGGGGACCATTTAAAAATGTAGGAAGACAACAAAAAAAACATGGAAAAATGTTTATTTTTATTTCTTATTCCAAAAGGAGATAACTTAACAAGCAGAATGATAAAAATTGTATTTTCATAATATTCAACCAATTAGAAATTAAATATTTCTATGGATAAAATAGAAAATGAAGTGACTTGGGGAGTATTATGATTGCAAATGCCTTTTTCTTTCACGTTGAATTCTCTTCATAATAAAGAGATGCGATAAAGAATTGTTTAGAATGAGCTCACTTCTTCACCTTATTGGTATTGAGAAGAATTTACATGATCCAAAGTGTCCTTTAAGGCACCATGACAACACGTATAATCAAATGAAAGACACAAGCTCAGAACCCTTATTATACAACGAATTCTGAGAGGCCCCACGATGTATATCAATCCTTGACCTCCTGGAACTTCCAAGCTGGTGCAGGAAATAGGACACACACATGGATCTCAGCACTACTCCACCTCCAAAATCTTTAACATCCCATCTTATACCAGCACTTTTTCTCTCCCAGCTTTCATGCCACCTGCTCATTAACATCATTAGGACTGCCAGTCTCTGGTCTGTTTCCTTTAGATCCACCAGTTTGGTTTCATTTTCCCTGCCATTCAGCTTAATAAGACATCTCACTTTAGCCACCTCTCCAGCAAGAACAGCACCTATCCTGAACGTTTATCTTTCCAATTCACCTGCCTTGAAAACCCCCATCCACTGGACATGTTCAATCACTTGCTTTCTCTCAGCCTGGGTGGCAGGACTCCCCCAGACAAAGCCATTCAACACACCTTCACGTGTTCCTGGGCAGTCCCCTCTCCCTCTCCTCTCTCTTCTCTTTGGATATGACCTTGTATTTACTCCCTAGAAGAAATTATTAAATGAAAGCTTCCTTCTCTTGAACTGAGCCCAAAGCCCAGTTGCATTATGCATCCATCCTTACTCCATGTTCTCCAATTTCAGAGGTGAGGTGACCCTGCACCTGTTCTCTGGACCCACTGCCTGCTCCTGCCTTTGTACCATCCAGTATCACCCATCTGCAACCTTGCCTGAGCTATTATCTTTTCCCCCCCAGAATAAACATTTGTCTGCCATCTATAAAGAAGCCTTTCCTTTGAGATACATACTCTTCTAAATGACTACCACCTGTCTTTCTCCTTCCCTGCTCCCCACATTTCTAGTGTTGTTCTACCTTGGCTGTCTCCACTTCCCCTTTTCCTCACCTGATAGAGCCTGACTCCTCCAACCCCAACACCCATATTGTTTCACAGAAGTTGAATGCAATGGCTCCTTTTCATTTCCTATCACACTTGAACCCTCAGCTGTGTTTCACCCTGTTGACTATTCCCTGCCTTTAAATACTCTCCTCTTGGCTTTTGCAACACTCTGGTGTTACCTTAATTAGCAGAATGAATATGTTGTTGCCTTCCATCCAGGGAGGGTACAGCTGGAAAGGCTCTCAGCTCAACAGAGGTCTCGTACTTTCAGGGGAGTAGTGGCATGACAATTGTTAGGCTTAAGATCTGCTAGATTAAGTTTTGAGGACTGACTTTTTTCCTAGTTTTCCTAGTTTTGTGTGCTGTCTGGATGACTGATGATTTGATGATAGAAATGTAGATTGAACTCAACCCTAATGATACAGAGAACTATTTGTCCTTTTATCTTATTGAAGAAAAGGTATAGTGGAGACTAGGTCGGACTATAGGAACTTGTTGCCAATGTTGGAATTTCCTCTCTTGGGGTACAATTAGACATGAGGGATGTGGAATTCAAGTCATCAAGGGTTCCTTCAGTAGCCTCCAACAGCTAAGGCTTCCAACCTGCATTCATCCCATTCAATAAGATAATGAATTTTTCATTATTAAAATAACTCTCCCTCTCTCTCTGCCCCTCCCTGCTCGCATGCTCTCTCTCTCAAAATAAACAAACTTAAAAAAATAAAATTTAAAAATAATAATTACTTCTTAATTTTAGTATCATTCCTGTAAAGTACAATTTGGTACTTGACTATATGCCATCTATTGGCCATTTTGATTCTTTCTTGCTTTGAAGTAATATATCCCCTATCAGACTGCAAATGCCATGAGGTCAAGGGTCCTTTTTAGTCTAATTCTCTCGTGTCTTTTACAGTACTTACCACAGGACTGACCACTTAGGAGATGCTTTTAAGAAATGCCTGTTTAGGGGCGCCTGGGTGGCGCAGTCGGTTAAGCGTCCGACTTCAGCCAGGTCACGATCTCGCGGTCCGGTCCGTGAGTTCGAGCCCCGCGTCAGGCTCTGGGCTGATGGCTCGGAGCCTGGAGCCTGTTTCCGATTCTGTGTCTCCCTCTCTCTCTGCCCCTCCCCCGTTCATGCTCTGTCTCTCTCTGTCCCAAAAATAAATAAACGTTGAAAAAAAAATTAAAAAAAAAAGAAATGCCTGTTTAATTTAGCAAGAATTTTAACTTTCCAAATTTCAATGGGCTTTGAACAACTCCTGAATGCAATATATTATTCTAGGTGCAAAAGTGTAATATAGAAAATATTTACATTGTTTGCATTTTATGAGCTGGAGAAGAGGCAGAAACCCCTCAATACCTAGGGAGGATTTAGCACAAAGCTGAAATGGCCAGATACCCCCTTATGTATACTGTATCAAACTAGACATAAAAGCCACAATCCCAAGCAATGTTCCAGAGCTAATTTGGGTTCTGTTTACAATAAATCCTTGTAGTTCACCTCCTTAGGCCAAACACTCCCAAAGTCCTTGACTGTGGATAGCAGCGAGGTCTTTTGGGACCTGGGACCAGACCTTTCTCCAGTCAGGCAAATAATCTGAAAAGAAAAGGAAATCACAGGTAGTCTGATGCATTTTTATTCTTGTGTGTTGTTTTCAGCAGCTAGAGATATTTAAAGACTCTGAACCTCTTGTAGTCTTTGATTCTCTTTTTTAAGAGTCACTTTTTTAGAGAACTTTCTACTTTTCTTAGCTTTGCAGCCAGATTGGTGCACCTGGCCGAAATATCATTCTTCTTTAAAAAAAAAAAAAATGCTAGGATTTGAACGCAGGCATTGAATTAATAACAGCTTTGCCGTAGTGTAATCTCTCGGCGTGCCAATTTGTGGTTAAAAGTTTACTGAAAGGGGGTCCATACGTTAACCTACAAAGACAAGAGGGTCTAGAGTCACACACACAAACACACACACACACACACACACACACCCCATCTTCACAGATAAAAGAGGATTGATAACCTGAAATCTTCAAGTCTCAAGGAGCCACGATGCAATCTCTCAGTGGACTTTGTGCTGAAGGCTGCAGCTCCGATGATCTCGGGGGGGAAAAACTGGCCTAGTCAGTTGGAAGGCGGAAGCGAAGGTGGTACCTGAGCCAGGTAGGAGCCGCCGAGAGGCAGCCTGGGGCCTCCACTCACGTCGGCGAGGAGGAGCTGGCGGCCGGACCCACCCAGATGGAGAGGAAACCCGAGCCGAGGACCCGCCAGGTGTGGAGACCAACGCCCGCACGGCTCACCTCCGAAGAGGCGGGGCGCGCGGCTGCCGATTACCGGCAGGGGCGGAACCGGCCGGGATCACCTGGGCCCAGGCGGAACTGAGGGGTCGGGTCACCGCACGAAGAACACCGAGACTCACCTGTGCGGGGGCCGGAGGTGGGGCCGGCCCCCACCCTCCCCGAAGCCGGCGGAAACCTCGGCCGGGAGCGGCCCCCGGGCTCGCCCTGCGCGCTGGGGCGGCGTCCCCGCTGGCCACCTCCTAGCGGCACTCCGCCCGTCCGCGCGTCCGTCCCGGCGCGGCCGCCATGACCTGGAGCGCCACGGCCCCGGGCGCCCACCAGCCCGACAACACTGCGTTCACGCAGCAGCGCCTCCCCGCCTGGCAGCCGCTGCTGTCGGCCAGCATCGCGCTGCCGCTCTTCTTCTGCGCGGGCCTGGCCTTCATCGGCCTGGGCCTGGGCCTCTTCTACTCCTCCAATGGCATCAAGGAGCTCGAGTACGACTACACGGGCAACCCGGGCACCGGCAACTGCTCGGCGTGCGCCCTGGCCGACCAGGGCCGCGCACCGCCGCTTCGCTGCTCGTGCGCCTGGTACTTCTCGCTGCCCGAGCTCTTCCCGGGCCCCGTGTACCTCTACTACGAGCTGACCAATTTCTACCAAAATAACCGGCGCTACGGAGTGTCCCGCGACGACTCGCAGCTGAGCGGGCTGCCCAGCGCGCTGCGCCACCCGGCCAACGAGTGCGCCCCCTACCAGCGCAGCGCCACCGGCCTGCCCATCGCGCCCTGCGGCGCCATCGCCAACAGCCTCTTCAACGACACCTTCTCGCTGTGGCACCAGCGCCGGCCCGGCGAGCCCTACGTCGAGGTGCCGCTCGATCGCACCGGCATCGCCTGGTGGACCGACTGCCACGTCAAGTTCCGCAACCCGCCGCTGGTGAACGGCAGTCTGGCGCTGGCTTTCCACGGCACCGCGCCCCCGCCCAACTGGCACAGGCCGGTCTACGAGCTGAGCCCCGACCCGAACAACACCGGCTTCATCAACCAGGACTTCGTGGTGTGGATGCGCACGGCGGCGCTGCCCACGTTCCGCAAGCTGTACGCGCGCATCCGCCAGGGCAACTACTCGGCCGGGCTGCCGCGCGGCGCCTACCTCGTCAACATCACCTATAACTACCCGGTGCGAGCCTTCGGCGGCCACAAGCTCCTCGTCTTCAGCAACATCTCGTGGATGGGCGGCAAGAATCCCTTCCTGGGCATCGCCTACCTGGTCGTGGGCTCCCTGTGCATCCTCATGGGCTTTGTCATGCTGGTGGTCTACATTCGCTACCAGGACCAGAACGACGAGGAGGAGGACGAAGAATGATTCCGGCTACTTGCCAAACAAAACTCTGGCAGGCTTCGTAGGCTTCTCCCCCTCGATTCCAATCCCAATTCCAACCTCTCCTCACTTTTCCTCCTGTTGTGATGAGGGGACCAGAGGGAGGAATTATACCCACTTGCTGGGGTGTTTGGATGGCAGAATGAGACGATCTTAACAAATTACCCCCATCTTCACGATTTCCCACGTTGACCTGTTAGGTTCTTAAAGTCTTCGGCATCTGAGCATGGAAGGGACGGTGGAGATCCCTTGTTCAACTTCTATCTGATGAGAAGACTGAGACCTAGAGACGTTAAATAACTTATTCAAGGTCACGTAGCCACTCGTTGGCTCCTGACTCTGACTCTTTTATCACTACAACACAGTGGTTTTCTTGCGGGGAGGGGGGCTGGAGGAGAGAGTAAAGCCCTCAAATAACTTCCAGAGGTGTGGAGGGGTGGGAAAGAATATATTTGTGAAAAATGTAGACAGATTAGGAAGCACTATCCCCAGATGCTGACACACGCAGGAGTGCACCTCCTAAAGCTGTATTTTAACAAGCCTGTCTGGAGATCCCTCCTGTATTCCCTCAAATTCTGGAATCACTGCCCTGAACCAGGGAGCAAGTAGAATACTGGCTGTTTCCCTGTTTTCTCATGTGTCTGAGGATGGGCCTGAAGCAGTCATGTGAGCCCAGCTTTTCAGGTAGTCATTTGTTCCCAGGGGCTGTAACAATCATAATGTTTCAAGTTTGGTCTACAATCCTGCCTTCAATATGGAAAACACTCCATAAGTTGTGGAATGAGTGAAAAATAACTTGCTATCTCTAGAAATCTGGCATAAAGATTTGCAAAACAGGGTTTGTATCAATTTATTTAATATTGGAGGGTTAAAGTGAAAAAAAAAACAAAACAAAACCAAACACTTTGCCAAGTACTGTGTAGAAACTTGAAAATGCCAGGTCACTTTGTATAGCTTGGAGTGAATGTTTTAAACTTAGAATCAGATAGATGGAAGGGGTCTTAGAGGGAAAATGATTTCCCTAAAGTCATACCTGTGTCTCCTGACTTGGTCCTCTTCATCATCTAAATTATTTTTTATGCTTAGAGAAAAAAAGTTTTCCTTCATGCATATATTTTCCCTGGAATCTAAGAAAAAAACTTTTTAATCTATGTTCTCAAGTGAAGCATGTTTGTTTGTAGTAATGGTTTAAAGGAATGCTAAGGAATATAGTCCTATATGTTATCTAGAATCTTAAGAATTATTTGAAACTTCAAGATAATTTTAAAGTCTGACTACTCTAAAATTATCCTAATGTATAGAAAGTTATTCTAAGCTATAGATTTAAAAAAAAAAACACCTTCTTTTTATGGCAAAACAAAAACTCCTTAGTGATATCATCTTAACCAGTTTATTTCCTGAAAGTAAACAATTGTCCAGTGCCTTCTCTCTATTATAGCTACTTTCCAGTTACTACTGTTTTTGCTCAGGCCTGTAAGGTATTATGAGACTTTGATGTATTTTTTTAAGTAGCCAAAGAATATTGAATTGTATTGAATTATTTACATTAATTTTATTATACTCTATTCTAGTTCTTTGAAAATTAATAATTGATGGACAGCATGCGTGTTCACTGACCTCTGTCTCAGACCTTCTGGAACAGTTGTGATTTAATATTCTGTCCCACTATTTTACATAAACCAAAAAATATTTTAGCAATTCTCGTGTGTTGGCTTCCCAGTCCGAGAATGTGACACAATTTTATTGTCAGATTGCATATTGCGATTTTAGACTATGAAAATAGGATCATTATATGTATATAAGATAATTTTTATTTATTGTGAATGTTTGATCAAGCAGCTTACTAGCCTAGCTTTCTTTATGTTGGGTAAGAGAATTTACTACTTTCTTACTATGTGGTCGTGAGCAACCATGTGTTTTGCTATCATTTTAACAATATTCAGTCCATTGCTCTAAATTGTTTAATGAGACCACAAAACTTAAGGGGTTCTGATTAAATCAATGAATGTGGTTCTAGGCCCTATTCTCTGGATTTTTGAAAGAGAAGAAAGGTTATGTTTGTCTTACCTTTGTTATCACATTTGCTTAATTCTTTTGAACTATGGTCTTAAAGGCACAAACAGCACCAACCACTTTGTTCATGTGTTATTAGCAGGTTTTTATTGCAGCAAGAAAATCATCTTTCAAAATAAGGCTCAGAGTAAATGCAGTCTTTCAGTGTTAACTTCCTAAAACAGAATTTGAACTTATGTGAACATCAACATGTAATACGAATTAGATGATCTTCAACTATTACTTAAATTTGGTAAAATGTGGTCAATGTAAAAAATAATATGAAATTTTATTAAAGAATATGATTGTAGTAGTCTTCTCCATTTCTGTATTTTACCCTAATTCTAAATTGCAATTATTTATTGGGTGGGTATTTTGGACTGCAAAGCCTCAAAAAATGTCCAGAACAAAAATGTGAAACATTCTCCTGTGATGATCTGTGTGCTGTAGCATTTTGTTTGGTATTTCAGGGTTCCAGCTGTGCTTGAATTTTCATGTTGTCTAGTAAATGCCCCTAGCTAGGGCTGTGTCTTCTGGAATGAGACAGAAAAGAGTGAGCCCCAACAACTGGAGTGGAAATGTGCTTTGATCTGCCTTGTAAATTAAACCACAAACCAAAGAGAAACAAAGACGGTAGGTGGGAACTCCCAAAACAATAATATAACAAGAAAGACTCCAGGTATCTCCAGAATCAAGTCAGCTAAACAATTTACTGACTATGCGTTCATTAAAAGTCAGAGACAGAATAATAGCCTGGGATTTCTGTTAGTAACCAACACCTCTTCACAACGTATAACCACAACACTTTCTTCCTCTCTTTAAATCTGTTGTCTCTTCCTGTCATTGAAGATCTCAACAATCTTGAGTAAGTTCTCAAAGAGAGTTATTGGTAGAACTGCAAGGTAATCAACTCCTTATCTTATATGTGCTTGGATATAAGTCATCACTGACTGTAATAATAGTAAATTCCCTCTTTATTTTTATCAGGCTTTTTTTTTTCTCTAGCTAAAACATAGCTGATTTTAGATGACAAATTTTTAAAAATTTTTGACTTCAATTTTTTCCCCAGAAGAATTTCTCTCAATTCCCCTCCTACAAAAACAGAGTTATCTTTTTTTAAATTTTTTAAATATTTACTTATTTTTGAGACAGAGACAGAGACAGAGCGTGAGTGGGGGAGGGGCAGAGAGAGAGGGAGACACAGAATCCGAAACAGGCTTCATTCAGGATCTGAGCTGTTAGCACGGAGCCCGATGCAGGGCTCCAACTCTGGAATAGCAAGATCATAACCTGAGCTAAAGTTGGAGCTTAACCGACTGAGCCACAAACAGAGTCATCTTTCAAGTGTCATTAAGAAGGCCTTAACGAATCTCACTGAAATACGTTCCTGAAGAGAACTTACATGACAGCAGCACTCTGTGTAAAGAACTTGCAAAAATTGCCGGCAGCATTGACTTTAGGCATATAGCCACCCCCCATCATTGCCCTGACAAGACTAACAACATGTATTCAAGAAATAAAACACTTCCCCGCTGGCTTGCCACCTGGCATTATGATCGCCACCATGTAGATTAAGTCACTGCAGCATGTTGCATTCTTTATGGCATGTGCTTGGCTGAGCAACTCACCATAGGACAGAGAAAAATCTTGGAGGTGATGAAACCCAGCAGAGACTCTTTGCTGGTGCAGAGAGATAAGAGAGGGGGGATAAAAGGGAAAGATGAGGTTTAGAGCATGAGACATTTTTCTGAACTAGCAAAGTGTCCAGGAGATAGGGAGGGGGGTTGGCAGCCAAAGGAGCCCATCCCAGAGGGCAGAGCTTGCCAGCGGGCTCATTGATGACAAGGCCTTTAAGAAATTCAGTAAGCAATGGCTCACCTCCTTCTGAACCCCTCAGCTTGTCTTTTTGATCAGTTTGAGTGTGATTTATCTTTTTCCTTAGAAGCGAAAGGTATTACTGTCAAGAACCTTTGTTAATAGCCTTGCCCTCTACATTGAGCTCGTAACCAAGTTCCCATTAGAGTGGCTGAAACTATACATTACTGATGAAAACTGTAAATGATGTGTCATTAATAATGATACTTTGTTCTTCTAAAAGGCCTTTGTTCTAAAAATTCAAGGTGCTTAACACTATGTGGTCTCATTAATCTTACCCATCAAAATGCATGAGCTTTTAGAAAGTCATCAGAAGTGATGAGGAAGAAATATATTCCTTTCTCATATTCCTTGCTATTTTGCTCAGTTGTGTTTTTTTTTCTCCAGAACTCTCTAATAGTGAGTAGTGTTCTCAAAAGCATAACTTCTGGATGTGGCAGTGATAGTCATTTAAATGGACCACTTGAGTATTTTCCAAGGGAGACTTAATTCTTACTCTGATTTTAATAGGTAAAAGACATTTCCCATTTGTGTCAAAGAATCCAAAATGGGAAAGGCAACATTCCTATTCATAGTGATAGAATGTACAATACGTTTTACTCTTTTCCCAAAAGACTTTAGGAGTTAAGACTTATGTTACATTAACAGAATTTGCAAATAACTGAATTATGGTGTTTCTCAAATTTTACTTGAGGGGCAAATTAGCTTGCACACTCACTTTCAAAAATCTTCAATAACAATATCGAATATCACGTACATGAATGGTATCCTGCCTTCTCACCAAACTCACATTTCCAAGTGCCTATGGAACACACCTAAATGGCTTACAGGTAGTGTAAATTCCATGGTCAGCACTAACTCATTGGCCTCTTTGCCAAGCCCATTCTTCCAAAACCAGTCCTGGTTGTGGGAAAGGACTCTCTCTCTCTCTCACCCAAACCAAAAATCTGAACTGCTTCCTTGACTATTCCCTGTTTCCTTTTACATCCAAATGGTTATCAGATCCTGTTGCTTCTATATCCCCAATGCACTTTCAATCAGGTCTCTCTTTGTCACCACTCTGGCCCAGGTCTTTGTTATTTCTCATCTGGAAGTTGGAGGAGCCTGCTAATTGGGTTCCAGTTTATTCTCCACATCCCAGCCACAACAAGCTAGCCAAAACATAAATCCCATCCTGTTCCCCTTGGCTCAAAATCTCTCCTGTCTATGCACAGCCGAAAGGAGGAAGTCTAAATTCCTTAGCAGGGTCTACAAGGCCTCCAGAGTTGGCCTCATTCTAAATCTTGATCCCCTTTTCTTCAAGGCCCCACCAAATTCCAGCCATATTGAATGATTTGAAGAGGTCTGTACCCAACAAACCCTCATGTCTTCGCCCATGCTGGTCTGGCTTGTCCACATGACACCCAAATCTCCCCACTCATCCTCAAGACTATACTGGGTCCTCCGTCCTCTGTGAAGTCCTCCGCGAGTCCCTCTTGCCTCCTCTCCTCCCTGTCCCCAACCTAGACTTCCCTCTGTGCTTATTCCTCTCTCAGAGCACTTACTGTGTTACGTAGAAATTGCTTATTTGCTTATCTATCTCTATATCCCGACTGTTAGCTCTTTGATGGCTGAGACTTTTTTTCTCATTTGTCTCTACTATTGCCAGTGCCAAGTTGAGTGACCAGCACATGGTGGGTCTTCAAATATTTGTTGAACGATTATTAGGAATCCAGTGATTCCATTACGTTACAACCACTGCACGTATTATTTCCTACCATACAGTTGAATACATAGGAAATAAGTGAGGGAACAAATGAGATGTGGAGAATGACACCCTCAACGTTTGAACATTTCAAGTAAGGAGTGCTGGGGATGCTCATATATTCTTAACAGCATGAACATGCTACGCTTAGGGTTCCCATTTGGATAACTTAAATGTGCAATCAGGGGGCGCCTGGGTGGCGCAGTCGGTTAAGCGTCCGACTTCAGCCAGGTCACGATCTCGCGGTCCGGTCCGTGAGTTCGAGCCCCGCGTCAGGCTCTGGGCTGATGGCTCGGAGCCTGGAGCCTGTTTCCGATTCTGTGTCTCCCTCTCTCTCTGCCCCTCCCCCGTTCATGCTCTGTCTCTCTCTGTCCCCAAAATAAATTAAAAAAAACGTTGAAAAAAAAATTAAAAAAAAATGTGCAATCAGGTCTTCCTCCATAAACTAATTTGCAGAAATGAATAGCGGATGGGTCACCTTAGTCCATTGATAGCAGGGACAGTTACTTCATACTCAAAGGGGATCAATGTCTTTCCTATTAAGCTGCAGTAAGTTAATGGAATGTTTACATTTTTGTGGTGCTTCTTTATGGAGCAGAATGTTTTCCTTACCGTAGTAGTCTATAATAAAATGTAAATGCACACTGCTTTCCTCTGCCAGGTAATTACCCCAGAATCCATTTAAGTAAAAATAGCATTTGTAGAGAAATATCCAGAAAGGAAAGCAAAAATAAATGGAATAGTAGTTGTCCCATTTGCCGGCTGATGTTTGGTTTATAACGTTTGGCACATCTTGATATCTACATAATAGTAGTTTTAAAACCATAAATAATATTTTACAGAGGTCACACCATAGTTATTTAAGTTCAGGGGTTTATTTCCCTGAACACTAAGTAGCTATGAATGAATTATGTTTAGTCTGATCTGCCACAGAAGGGCCATAAACCTCCAAGTCATAGCAAACCGTGGAATATTACTTCAATACGTCAGGAAAATTGTACATGTAAAAGAATAATGCATGATAAGGGAAAGGTATTTTTTTTAAGTAATATATGTTACTGGGCAGGAGCTATAAAATTTTGTTATTATAAACTTTCCTCTGATTCTGGAAAACAAGTTAAGGGACAGCTTGGCGTTGGCAGC
Source organism: Lynx rufus (assembly GCF_022079265.1). Classification (NCBI taxonomy): domain Eukaryota; kingdom Metazoa; phylum Chordata; class Mammalia; order Carnivora; family Felidae; genus Lynx; species Lynx rufus. The sequence goes on from NW_025814831.1 coordinate 40,510,150, forward strand.
CCTAAGCCGATGAAACAGGCGGTGGAACCAGAGGGAGGGCCTAGGAAGGCGAGTTTGGCCCTGAATCAGGAATACTTTCTCCTCCTCAGCACCCCATACCTCAGAAAGATGAAAACAAAGAAAGTCTGCAAGAGCACAGAGATGGTGCTACAAACTTCTCTTTACTATTGGTGTTCTCCAACACCAGGCAACAGCTTTCACAGACACTCAGAGGCTAGAGAGAGTTTTTAGCATTGAGGAGCAATTCGCTCTTAAAATTGAGGCTAGTTAAAATGCTGAAATGAAATTGTTAAGCACTTTCCGTGTGCCAGACGACATGCTCAGCAATTTCACTGGGTTTTCTCATTTAATCTTTACAACGACCTCGATTACCCCCATTTGCAAAAGTAGAAACGGAATTTTGGAAAAATAAACTAGTTCAAGTCTAACATAGTCTGGTGGGAGAGAGCCAGGAGTCTAGCCGAGTCAGTGTGACTTCAGAAGCTCCATAGCTATTCAAAGTCAATAGGGATGCAATCCTATGAGATAGATACTATTATCATCCGCATGTCACTGATGAGAGAGCTGAGGCTCAGAGGGGTTAAGTAACTAGCCTAAGGCAGCACAGTTAGTAGTGAAGAGCCAGCTCATCAGACCGAGAGGTTATACACCAAGGAGCTCAACATCCAACCTCTATTTTTCTTTTAGTTTCTAATAAGGATTAATTATGAATATTAAAACTAATCTTACAAAGAAACAAAAATAGTCAAGAAACCCCTGAAAAGGAAGATCAGGGGTTGGGAGAATGATGAAATGAAGACTTACTATAAAGCTTCAGGATTTTAGACAGGGTGATTTTATTTTATTTTTAATGTTTATTTATTTATTTTAAGAGAGAGAGAGAGAGAGCACAAGTGGGGAGGGGCAGAAAGAGAGGGAGACTGAGAATCCCAAGCAGGCTCTATCTACACTATCAGCTCAGAACCTAATGCAGGGCTCAAACTCACGAACTGCGAGATCATGACCTGCGCCAAAACCAAGAGTCCGTCGCTTAACCGACTGAACCACCCAGGCGCCCCTACACAGGGTGATTTTAGTGCAGGGACAGACAACTAGATCAACAGAACAGAGTAGAGAGAGTTTCAGACAATGAAGAAAAGCATGGAAATGATGATAATCTAGAAGAGGACTTACCCCTAAGAGAGAAGAAAGCAAATGGAAGCAGGGAGGGGCAAAGAGGGGCATCAAAGGTACTGGTAATATTGTTTTCCTTAAACTTCGAGGTTGGATACCCTGGCGTCCATTTTGCTATTATTTCTGAAATTGTGCACGTAATATGGTATGGAAAAAATAATAACAGCCTGGGCAAATGCTCCTGTGCTGATGAAAAGCTGTGGCAGGGGTTGTAAGACTACACTTTTCATGACACCTTTAGACTCTCTGTGGTGTTTCCAGTGCTTCTATAGACGCAATGCACAGAATTAGAAGAAGCTATTCTTAGGAATTTGTTACCTCGTTAAGGAAATTGGAAAAAAAATTGTTGAATGTAACATTTTCTTTAAATTGAATAATAAAAATGACATGAGATGGACTGCTGCCCAAAGCCCTCTGTTTTAATTGAAAGTTCAAAGGAACAGAGGTGCCCCTGCTGGTCAGTCCCTGGGAACCTGGTGGGTCTGACATTCTCGGTTTGTCCAAATACTGTATGAAAGAAGCAAAGCTCTGGGCAGTGACATGGGGAGAATTAGAAGATGCCCCTACAGGAGCCAAATCTGCCCATCTTCTCCTCACTCTCGTTCATCAGAGCAGAAAACAGGAGGAAATGGAATAATCTAACCTAATCTAATGCAGATATCATGGGCAGGGAATGCGTTGCATTTTAACCATATTTCCTCAAATTTGTTGCCCAAAGTGCACTCAAGCAGACAAGCAGTGGGGCTCAAGTCCCAGGCCCTTCGCATGTCATAAAACCTCACATTTTTCCTGTGTTTCATCCCCTGGGCTGGGGGACATTCCACAGAACCGGGAAGGGGAAGTTTCAACTCTGCCACCTTCAACTCGTCGTGGCCTGCTGACCCTGCCAGGGACTGTGATCAAGGCCTGATTCCAGAGACACAGAACGTGGTGTAAGGTTTCTCAGGTGGATGCCTGTCCAAATGGGCAGGAGAATCCCGCTTCTAAAGGTGTGCACTACTGCCCTCTGCTGGACAGAAACAGAATCACCAGCATTTAATTGCCTCTGGGCCTAACCCAAGTGGGAAGGGAAAAAAAATGTTTTATGTGATATATATGCTCATGTGAAATATTTGCTTCAAAAATTAAAGTTCCTGAGATTAAATTACATACAAACACTCTTAAATTGCATAATAATTCCATGAGTTTTAATGCATTCCAATTAATTAATCGAAAAAGAAACGGGCATGTTTAACTTGTATTCAAATATTATAGAATATTCTCTTCAAATATAATTCTAGTGGTTACTACCAATTTAAATTTTTGTCTCTTAAAACATCTGTGTTTATTTAGAGCTATGTCATAGAGGAAAGATCTTGATGCTAATGTTGGAAAAATATATGTCATCTATTTTGTTGAAAGCCTAGGCACAAAAAATGAAAAAGACTGTTACTATTCTTTTTTTCACCAAATAACTTTGCCAATAGGCATAAATATGTCATTTTATATTAGAAATTGTGTTTTGTTTTTTTTTTTTAACGAAGGGCTGGTAAATATTGCCAGTCACCTTTCCCAGGAACTATATGAAATTGCCTCACAGGCTTGTCAATAAGAACGTCTTTCAAGAAGAAAGCTTCTAGAGTCTCTCTAAAAGCAAAATAAATATCCTCACTTAGGATCCTATGCATTGGTGACACTGAGACAGTAATTCAGGTGTGGATGATTTTATTTTTTTGTTTTTTTTGTTTTTTTGTTTTGTTTGTTTGTTTTTTGGTTTTTTTTTGGTTTTTTTTTTGTTTTTTTTTTATATATATATATGAAATTTATTGACAAATTGGTTTCCATACAACCCCCAGTGCTTCAGGTGTGGATGATTTTAAACTTGGCATACTTTCCTGAGATTGATACTGAACCTCAGAAATAGAAATATTTACGAAGTGTTTTGAAATTTTGTGTATGTGAGTCTCACACCGTGCTTTGATGCCGACATATACCGTATTTCTTACCTCATAAGATACACCTGCCCTCCCATACACACACATTTTAACACCTCTAAAATAAGAACGTGTCTCAAGGGCCAGGCTCCTCACTATCCAGTGGCAACTTAAACTTATCCATTGTGCCACGTAAACTCACTGTCAGCCAGACAACAGTCATGATGTAGTTGTCTTTGGGCTGCAGTGTTGTATTTTGGGACAAAACACTGCATTGTGTACACCTTTGATGATTCTGTCTCCAGAGGCATTTGGAAGAGTTGGACTGTGAACGTGAAGAAGTTTGGGGAGAACTTTAGTCAATTTATTTTACATATATTTTCCTTTTTTATGTTTGCACAAGTGTGATATGTAATAAAAAAAACCTACCTAAAGAAATATAAAAGAACTTTTTTTAATAAGGATAAGATACAAAAATTTAGATGTAAGGAATTATTAGGTCCTATTCTATTGGCGGCATTTTTTTTTCTTAGCGGTACAGAAAATAATGGTACATTTTATGATTGATGGCATCTTAAATCCAATGAATTGCACAGTATAATAACAGGGCAGTGGAAAGAATGCTTCTGAATTTGAAACCAGATGACACGAGATGACATTAACTGCAAAGGCATATTCACTCAATTTCCACCACTTGCACCATCGATCAATTTGGAGAAGGAAATGGAATTTTAAAAATTCTCTCACTCCTCTGATGTACCCAGATATTAGTAGAATAAAACAATGTGCCAGCTGCCAGCTGAGATCAGCCCCTCAGCCTTCAGCATCCCACTGTAATTATTGGATACAGGCCAACCAACCTTCTAGACCACAAAGAGGGTAGGTGAAGGTCTCTGAGATCAAAGCCAACACGTAGCTCATCTGAAGCCCTTGCAATATACCTCACTGGAAGATGCACAGGGGGATAGAGTGTCAGAAGAGTGAGAATACTGAAGTGTCTTGCTCAGTCCCCGAGGTCTCCTTTGGACCAGGAAGCTTTGCCGGATAGACATACATCACAGCTCTGTATATTACATCTCTCTGTGCTCTTTCAGTGTGAGTTGTATGTGATTGTGTGAACTTGATGACCAAATATAAATCAGAGTTATTTCTGTTGACAGGAAATAAAGTTAGACCATCAGACATACTCAGAGCCAATATCTGCTTTCATGTTTTCCAAAGTTATAGGGAAAAGATGTCTTCTATTATTGTGACTGTCTTGTCAGAGCTCAGACTGAGCCAATTCCATTCTCCCTCAGTTCTTTTCTTGGCCAAGAATAGAAACTATACTGTGATAAAACATCGCCAAGGGAGAATTGCAAATAAAAGCCTCCCAGTCAATTTAGACTCAGCCTGGTTAAAGGTTCACTACAACCCCACCCTCTGCCACCCTGCCTAAGGAATCAGGTTTTAGTGGGGTTTTTTTTCCTTCAAAAGTTGTTTCTTATTCCCCACCACCCACCCCTATCTCCTCACCTCTTTTCCTAGACTCCATTTCAGAAAAATTCATAATACCAGACTTTTTTTTTCTTTTTTCTTTCTTTTTTTTTTCAACGTTTATTTATTTTTGGGACAGAGAGAGACAGAGCATGAACGGGGGAGGGGTAGAGAGAGAGGGAGACACAGAATCGGAAACAGGCTCCAGGCTCTGAACCATCAGCCCAGAGCCTGACGCGGGGCTCGAACTCACGGACCGCGAGATCGTGACCTGGCTGAAGTCAGACGCTTAACCGACTGCGCCACCTAGGCGCCCCAATACCAGACTTTTTTAACGTACATGGACTCTTGTGTCAATTTTGGGGGTCTTTGGTAGTACAAAATGTACACAAATATGGAGAATGGCAAGTTTACCAATAACTCAGGCACATAAAGTCTTTTCCAAAAAAAATAATATTCTGGCCCTTCAGAAGATACCTCTATCCATCTTCGCTCTGGTTCCCTGTTTCAGTGCTGAGTAACACCACTGGCTCAAGACTCTTGTAGACAATTTCTTCTGATAGTGTTTCCCCACAATGAGCTCTACCTTTTCTGTACCCCAAAAAGTTCCTTCAGTTTGAAAACTTTCTCAACTGCTTGCTTTATGAAGCATCGGGGTCTCTTTGGCATTGTATACATTCTGGATCTATAATTTTTCTAAAAGCCTTGGTCGTCTTTTAAACTCATCCCCCATCCCGGAGCACCTCCTTTTTCAAATTCTTAGGGCTCTCATCTTGGAGCTCTCTCCTGATACCTGTTCTGCAACCTAGTCTCGTCACAAACAAGCATTAGCACAGAACAGTGATGTAGCAACATTTCAGTTTTGTGTTTTCAAACCCAGCAAAAAATTACTCTAAATTGACAGATGATTTGGAGTAGGGAAGTATTAAAGGTGTTTTGAATGGCAGAGTGGTGACACAGACAGTCACTGCTTTGGGAGGTGGAGGGCCTCCATATGGTACATTTCTGTCACTACATGTGACTGAAATAAGTTATTTAATATTTTGTACCTCCTCCTCTGTGGAATAAGGCTGTTGGACCAAGTCATTGGATTCCTTCCAGTGGTAGAATTTTCACCTTGGGATTTAGTTGGAAATTTGTGTAGTGGACTGGACATAAGACTGATTTTTTTGTTTTAATGTCAAAGGGCAAACATTTCCCTGAAACGTCTTCCGTAGATTATTTCTATTTTCATGCGATGCTATATGTTGTTGTTTTGCTGCAAAGCCCATGGTCAAACAAGTTAAAATAAGACTTCTTTCCTGTAGGATTTCTAGAGCCTTTAGCATGCTAATATTCTTATGAAGCTCCAGGAAGTTTATATGTGTTGCAAAACTACGCAAACATATTTGAACACCTACCTTTTTTGTTGTTCCAACACCAAGTATCATCTTGCAGACATGGGGTTCCACATAAGGCATCTGGGAGAACGGTGTCCCAGTGATGGTTTCTGGAGGAGAAACACAATTGTCAGAATTGCAAGAGTTCATAACAGAGAAGAGTTCTCTTATTTCCTGCTGAAAATCTTTAGAAGATCTTATTGAGGTTTATTTGGGATTTGGTTCCTTCCAAGGTCAACTTGTCACCTTCCTTTCAAAACAAAATCATGATATGCTTATTTAGTTGGGGAGAAGGGGCACTTGGTGTCTTGGAGATCTTAACCCTCTTCCTCCTCCACTCCCAGTCCAGCCACCCTCCTTCGTTCCTCTTTATTCTCACTAACCACACGGATTCTTCTAAAATGCAAACGGAGCTTGCATCATCGGAATAGTTCAAATCTAAGGAATCCAAGCCTCTATGTTTCACTGCCAACTACTCTTCCAAAAAGTTCACTGATCTTTGAAATCAGCTAGCCCCTAAACCCTCCGAAGGGGGTCAAGAGAGTTAAAAGATTCCAGATGAGGCCAGAGCAGTCTCCCTAGTTTCTTCCACCGCTGTTGCTCGTTCAGGTGTGACCTGTACAGGTCACTAAATCTCTATGTGCTTTCAACTCCCCATTTATAAAATTTGGCCAATGTGTATTGATTTCTAAGATGTTTAGAGATACTTGAATTCAAGTCACTACAAAGAACAAATTCTGTACCTGATTTTTCTGTTATTACCAGTGATGGCCATAGGCACAACTCCACAGCAGGAAAGCAGCAATGTACGAGAAATTGCAGAAATTGGCCAAATTGGGCTTTCTTAGCTCTGGAGCCCCTGCTACCCTATTAAATCTGCACATTCACATTGGACAACATCTAGTTTATAAAGGCAAATATTTAATTAGTGGGACCGTAGGACTGGCAATGCTACTTCTAACACATGTAACAAGATACTCTAAGCTTGAGAAGTAAACCCTGTAAACTTAAATTACTGCAAAATTATAAAGTTTAACATAAAAATGGAAAAAATCTTTAAATAGCTGTTTTGTGCAGCGTTCTTAACAGACAAGACCGCCTCACAATGGGACCGTGTAACGGCTAGCAGCAGGCACTCCAGGAAGATAAAATAAACTGGCTTTATGGACCTGAGGAATTGATTTTTAATGAGATTCTGCTTGGCTGTAATGGCATCCTGAGAGAGTGATCCAGTTTCCATGGCCTCTGGTACACAGTTATAAGGTGCGGAGCAAGGACTTGGTTAAACAATGCCCATGCATTTGCCCTTTTAGTATATGAGATTAAATGACATAAGGATTTTGTTCTAAGACACACTTCAGAAAGTGCACGGGCATGTGTATGCATATGTGCACACACACGCGTTGTTATACCCTTAGATGCTTTGCTAAGACATTGTCTGCTTGTATATTCCGATGTTAAAGGACTAAAACTCTGAAGTTATAGGGATATGTTCATATTTCTCTACCAGGGTACAAGGACCTATCAACATAAGGTGGACCTGACTAATTCTTTCATATTCTATAACCCAGGTTTCCTGCTGGCATTATGTATAAATACATAAAAACAAATAAATACACACAACATACACCAGTGGATATAGAAAAGGATAGATATAGAGATATAATATAGATAATAGGCAATATAGAAGGGAAAAGGCAGCACGGCACGTTAGTTAACATTTTCAGATTTGAATCTTGCTTCTACTACTTTCTAACTCTGTGCCCTTGGGCATGTTAATCAACTTCTCTGAGCCCCAACTTTATCTTCAACAAATGTGGATAATAACACCTGTTTTGCAGGGTTGTAATAAATATTCAATGACACAAAGACACAAAACAATTAAAATGAATCTTAGCAACATAACATCAAGTGAAAAAAGTAAGTTCCAAAAGATTATATATAGTATTTTTTTCATAAAGATAAGTGACATATAAGTCTATATGCTTAAGAATTCACATAGCATTGGGACATCTGGGTGGCTCAGTTGATTGAGCTTCTGACTTCAGCTCAAGTCATGATCTCACGGTTCAGTTCGTGAGTTGGAGCCCAGCTTCAGGTTGCTGCTGTCAGCGCACAGCCCGCTTCGGATCCTCTGTCCCCATCTCTCTCTGCCCCTCCCCTACTTACACTCTCTCTTTCTCAAAAATAAATAAACATCTAAAAAAAAAAAAAAGAATTCACATAGCACCAATAAAATTGCATGTCAAAAGAAAAGGAATGATAAACATGGGATTCAGGATGATGATGGCTTTGACGGGGGGGGGGGGGGAAGGTGGGAGAATGCTACTATTCTCCCCCACAGAGAGGGTTATACAGCTAGATAATAGGTTATAGTCAAGGTTCTAGTTTTTGTTTGGGTGGTGGGCTTGCAAGTACATATGATGAGTAAGAATAATTAGCTAACTAAATAAAACTAGCCACACCTCGACCAATGATAAGAATATACTATGTACCAAGAAACATGACTAATCGAGTTCTGTGCACTGGAAGGTCAAAGAAAAAGAGAAGATAAGTGAGCTAATGTGTAATAAAATGATTAGCACAGTGCTTGGTGTAAACACTCAAGAAAAGTTTAAGTAGTTGGCTAGATATTTCTTCATATACCTGCAAACACTCTTATCATTAGGAAGATTCACTTTCCCAGTTTGATCAATTTCCCTTCATTTTCTCTACTTCCTGATTTCATCATTCATCTATTTTCTCCCATTGTATCGTTTCTATTTCCAAAATCCTTAGCTTCGTAATTTTTAAAAACCTTGAGGAATAATCTATATACAATACCAGGTACAGAGCTCAGGTGTTCAGCTCGTGTTTTGTTAATTGTATTCACAAACATAACCATTATTCAAAACAAGATGTAGATTATCTCTATTGCCCCAAGAAACTTCCTTTGTGACCCTTTCCAGTCAATTACCCCCCTGCCAGAGGCAACCTCTTGTTGACTCCTGACTTCTATACCATTGTAAATTGGTTTTGCCCATTCATGGACTCAGTATGAATAAGTCATGCAATATGTACTTGTATCTAGCTTTTTTTGATGAACCTTATGTTTTTGAGATTCTCCATATTGTTGTGTATCCGTAGGTGCATTTCTTTTCATTGCTGAGTAGTATTCTGTTGTATGAATATGCTATAATTCAATTATCTTTTCTCTTGTTGGTAGACATCTGGGTTGTTTCCACTTTGGAGTTATTATGAGTAATGCTGCTATGAACATGCTTGTACGATTGTTTTTGTAGACATATCTTCTTTTTTCTTTTGAGTAGTAAGAGTAGAATTGCTGAGTTGTAGAGTAGATGCCTGCTTATCTTCCTGAGAAACTACCAGTCTCCCAAAGTGGGAATTATTTGGAATTATTATTTGGAATTATTTGGGAATTATTCCAAATCCCTAAGTTTCCAACATCTAACTCCATGGAAGGGTGATTAAATAACCACATGGACAATGACCCATTTGTGTCAGGACAATGCCTTTTATCAACTCCAAAAGGATTCCCAGAACAAGAAAACAAAGAAAAAAAAAGGTGAATGTAAATGGTAACAGATTAAGTTAGACTTGGCTGATGGTAGAATGCACAAAATCAGAAGAGCAAGAAAGAGTTCCCTGCTGATTTAGACCATGAAACGAATCATTTTTAAGAATATAACTTAGGTGAAGTGTGAGCCTAAATCATAGGTTCCCCAGCCACGTGGATGCCCCTTTCTGTTCTTGGCTTCAACAGACAGAATGAATAATCTTTTAGGGGGGAAGGGGTGGGTGACCGATGGTAGGGACATTAATTGTCTTCCATTGGCTAGTTCCTTTGGCAGTAAAGAGAAAGGCCTGCCCTAGCCCCAAAGAGCTTACATCTGTTTCTCATAGAGCTTAGCCACCCATGCTGTTTCAACCATCCTCTTCTGCTGGCCTGGCTACCGCTTTATTGATTTTTTCCCTGCCCTTTTAAAAAGATAAAAGTTCCTAAAAGCTTTTTGCATGCAAATACATGTGTCTGTATGCATGTGTGTGTTGGTGACAGCAAGGGTTTGGTTAACAAACTACGCAGCAGCTAGGTGAGCCATCCGTGTGTGTGTGTGTGTGTGTGTGTGTGTGTGTGTGTGTATGTGTGTGTGTACCAATTACTCTGGGATTGTGCACCCCCAGTGGTGGAGCTGGCAGAAGCACAACAATTAGAATGTGTTGACAACAACTTAAAGATAATTAGTTGACAATGACTTGAGACCTCATTAACCCCTTTAACACCTCATGGTTTATGATTAAAATGAAATACTCAGAGATCATTTGAAGGGCATCTTGGCTTAACTACCAGCAGTTGTTTAAGTGCAGCTAGAATATTTGATATTTCAGTGATACATCTTCCACTATTTTGAAACCATCGACAATGATTATCCAAAAATGTTGTCATTATTCTGTGGAAATCAGTGAGCTAAGGTTTCGTACTTTTCCTCAGAAACCTATTGTTTTGCTTCTTTCCCGAACAGTCTTCCACTCTCATCCAGCCTGTTTAACTAAGTGATGTTCAAATTTTATTTTTTAAGTCAACTCTTCCGTTCTCAGAAATTACATGGATTGATAAAGTTAACTGTGACTTTTACTGAAATCACTCCAGTTGGGAGTGTACTGCCTACAGAATTCCACAATGAGAATCCTCAGGGGTGTGTATGTTTGGATGAACCTACAATATTTCACAAATCTGCTAGTCTCAGGCTCCGCTAAGCGTAACAATAGTTTTTATTTTTCTTGATGGGTTCTCAATAAATGTTTAACCGATAGATGGACTGATGCAGAAATTCCACAGTCTTCCAGAATTTATTCAGCTTCACCCAGCCTCTAAAATAGACACCTACAGGCAAAATCCCTTGGTTCCTTTGTTCCTAAATATTTCTTAGGAAAGAAGTCTCAGTGCTTCTGGGCCAATCCAATGATACTACATATGAAACAGCAAATATCAGACAACATTGTAATATCGACGAAGGTTTGAAATAAGCTTTATTTTGGTTAAAAGCTACAATCTTAATATCAATTGTACTATTTAGACATGTAATCAGTTGTCTATTTAGATATTCCAACTATTTATTTGATATGGAAGTTTCACATCAATGAGGCCAATATCACTAAATTTTTGTCCACTTTCAAGACAATAGTCCTGTACCTTCTCTGGGTCATAGACTCATTTGGGAATATGGTGAAATCGATGAACACTCCAATCCAAAAAAGGGCTCGAGTTACTTATATACCAAATTGATTGGATTTCCAGGGATTTATGGATTCCAGATTAATATTCATTTATCATCAGTAACAGAGGGATGATTTTAACCTCCCAGCCATGTTGGTGATAATCTATAAAATGAATGAAGGTAAAATGGGCCAGTTGTGAGAAGATTATATTCAAATTGGAACTATGATTTAAGAGAACTACCTTACTTTGAAATCCAAGGAGGTTTAAAAAAAAAAAAGTGCCTTGTTATAAAATAAACATCAAGTGCGTAGTGGACATTTATTTGAAAAGATTGATTGACCCGAAGTTCTAGCAAGTGCTTCTCACAATATAATCTATATGACTCCTTCAGTAGAATTCACAGAGATGCTTATTTAAAATACATATTCCTAGGCCCCGCGTTTAGCCAACTAAATTGGCATCTTCTCTGATGGGAGCTGAGGCCCTGCATTTCAGTTTAGCAAATTTCCAGGTGATTCTCAAACACAGCTAAGTTTGATACTCTTGCACTCTTATTAGGTCTTTTGCAAAGTACTTCATTTATATTAGTATCGTTAGTCAGTCAATGTGAATGCAGATCTTCCATAAACATCCAGAAAATGCTTTTGATAACTCCAATTTGGATAGTGGATGTCATTAGGGAGAGAGCCCTTGGAAGGCAGCTGCAAACAATTGTCACTCCACTGCACTTACCGTCAGAGTCAGGCCACTTTAGATTGGCCCATCACTTTGTTTCATTTTTTGGTACTTAGTCATTTGTTACAATAAAAATTAAGTTACAGGGAAGGAACACTGTGACAGGATAATGGACTCCTGCTCAGAAGAAACCAGCCTGCCTCCAATTCATCACGGCATTTATAGTGCATTAGAAGACATTACAGTGACAACATCATTCCTTTGGGGCAGGAAGAAAAACCAGATTGAGTGGGAAAGAGGGAATTTACTTCATGAACTTGGCAAAAGTGAAATAAAAATAGAATTCAGGGGTGGTTTAAATTGCCATGTTCAGCAAAGGACAAGGAAAAAGCTAACAATCTCTGAGACTAACATTCCAACATGTTAAAAAATTAGCTTAGTTCACCTTGCATAACATGAGTAGTTTGTGGCTTAAAATGAAATGGTTGCCTGAGGAATAACAGACAGGCATGGAGAAAATGGGCAAAGTTAAGGCAATTTAAAATGATTAAAGCCCACAAAATATTTTGCAAATATAAAATCCTGGAGAGAAGCTTAATGATAATATTTGTCCAATGAACTGGGCCAAAGATATCTATATTGTCTAGGTATTTTAATGGGAGGCCTAAAGTATCATTATAAAATCATAAAAAAATCTATGTCTGTGTTCTCATAAAAATAAAAATGGCTGTTTGATGTTGGAAAGGAGTGTTTTGAAACATAGGAGCTAAAGGAAGGTGGTGTTGGGTAGGCACGTCTGCCAATTTAGACCTGGAACTTAATTACTTCATCGTATTTTTACTAGTATACCCTACACTATGTTAGGCCTGGGAAAAAAAGAAGAGGGCAGCAGGCAATTTGGTCGAATGGGAACAATGTCTTCATTCTGGGAGATTTTTAAGGTAACATTTTTTTAACTCTACTTTTTGTTAAAGTGACATTATTTCCTAGATCTCAGATTTGGGGTGGGGGGGGGGTCCAATTTTCTCCTTAATAAAATCTTTCATTCACTTAAGAATCAATTTGAACAAAAGCCTGTGTGGTCTCATTTTCTTTCCCTGTCAATCTGTGTTATTTCCAGGTTGAAAGGCAATTTTGACCATAAACATGGTTTCCATCACACATTTCTAATTTTAACCTATTTGTCTCCGTTTGATTTACATTGGGTCTAGAGCAAATTAACTATTGTGAGCTTTTATTGAAAATTAATTAGGTGGCTAAAGTGCCCGTGGCAGTCTCTGCCAGTACATGTTCCTCTCTGGGTCGCCAGCCTTCTCCAGTTAAAACACCTAGCAACTTAAAAAAATCCATAAAACGAATGATATAATTAGTTCCAGAGTGGAACTCAATCTCTTTGAAATCAGATGCTTTCTTCTAGTGCTGAAGGGCCATGCTCTAGCAAGCATTTTATGGTATCAGGGGATTTTCCAGGGGGTAAAGAGTAGCTCATTCTAGCTGAATCGCCTCACATGACTTACAAAAGGTGTCCTTGTGGTACTAAATATAGCTGCGTCTATGATTTGATTCCTAAGTCAAAGCAAGGAGAAAGAGGGAAACTGGATTTACAATACCATCATGATAAAATATAAGCTATCTGGGTTGGGAAATAGACTCTATGAGTGTGTGTGTGTGTGTGTGTGTGTGTGTGTGTGTGTGTGTGTTTGCATGTGTGCATGTCTGTGTGTGTGTGTCAGAGAGAGAGAGAGAGAGAGAGAGAGAGAGAGAGAGATCTTACACTTCGGAAAAGCCAGGATGTAAATGTGATTTATTGTAAATAGTTCCACAACATTAAAATGAGTTTTTATTTTCTATGTATGCTGCTTCAAAGAAGAGCTCTGTGGGCTCATAAAAATGCAGAGAACAAATAGGGGCCTCTAAGTCCAATTTATATGCCATGCCCACTGTGCACTGAGACACATATAATCTGTAAAATGTCAGCTTCAAAGTTCCACCGAGATCGGTGTTAACCCTGACCTCTGGCCTTGCCGCCTCTGGCTGGGCCTGTGTGCTTTCTTTACCAGCTGTTTTAGATAAATGTGTTCCATTTTTAAGAGATTGTCTCAGTGTTTTTTACATGAATAGTGGTAATATTATTAACTCTCACTGGAGAAACCACCTTTTCTAAGAGGGCTTTACAGAGGAACCAATCATTTCATGCCCCATGCTGAGAGTACTGGATTAATAAATATGTCATTGTACTGAAAATATTTAAACAACACTGGGAGAAAAGAGTAAGGCACACAACAAAAGGAAAGCATATTAGTAGTGTTTCCTGTCAAAATACACAGAGGAAGCACTTTATTTGGACCATTTTCTCCATAAAGAGACATGGCGGGCCAAGATAAACACAGTGAAGGAATCTGGTTTATCCCACTTTGGAGATTGGAGACCATCAGCTCAACCAAAGTTATGAGACCAAAACCAGGTTTACTCTCTTGAGGCTGCTAAGTGAAGCCATCAACAGAGGCATGCAGATAGACTTAGTGGATCAATATTGCACAGTTAAGTGGTACATAGTTTCTTACATGGTTTCGTGAAACAATTCACTTATTAGGATCACAAAGCAGAAAACTCAGAGCAACATATATAAAATTTTAGTGTACAGGATTTACCCAACTAAGACTATAAACAAAGGTTTCAGTCAGAGTCCAGAGACATTCTTCCATTTCGGCAGAACAAAATACACCCTAAATTCATGTTTACTGAGTGTTTCCTGAATGTAACGTAGTTCTTGATGTAGAGTGAGTTTAAAGACACAGAAAAAGTATAATTACTACTAACCTAAAGAATTAGCTTTCCAGGAGGCGCCTGGGTGGCTCAGTCAGTTAAGCATCCCACTCTTGGTTTCAGCCCAGGTTATGATCTCCCGTTTCCTGAGTTCGAGCCCCACATGGGGCTCCACACGGACAGTGCAGAGCTGGCTTGGGATTCTCTCTCTCTCCCTGACTCTCTGTCCTCCCCTGCTCACGCTCTCTGTCTCTCTCAAAATGAATAAACTTAAAAAAAATAAAAAAGATGTTACCTTTAAAAAGAAGAAAGAACTAGCTTTCCAGGATCAAAAAACCAGTCAGACTTCACAGGGATGAGCACTGTCACTGGGAAGAGTGAACACAGATTGAACCACAATTATGATAGAAAGTGGTATACATATGGTGAGCTCCACTGAGGGAGATGGGCCCTAAAATCAACTCCAACCAGCAAATGATCAGACCGTTAGCAACTGGGAATGGAATGCCATTCTATTTTTTAAGGGAGACAGAGAATGGAGAGGAGACAAAATAAAAATAGACCACATTTTGGTATAAAACATTCGGTGTGAACGTCCTGAACAGAGGAAAGTGGAGGCGGGGGAGGGGGGCGGGCAGCCAACTGAATTCACTCCTGGTCAGTTTCTTCCAGTTGTCAGTGTCTCTCATCTAGAAATTCTGGCTGGTACCCATTTTGACAAGTCATGGAACTATGATTTATGATACATTCAGAATTTAAGATGATGGCAGAAAACATTACAAAACCCTGAAATTATCACGGCCCCTTCAAATCTACATACATTTGAAATAGGATCCTAAATTCTCACCATTAAACTTTATGCTCTAAAACAATTGGAACTTTTTCATATGTAAAGACTGACATCATGTAGATTGAATAAGCCACTATTAGTATTTTTGAACATGAAAACTTTCCTCAAAATAGATAAGACTGTCAAAAACCACTAGAGAAATTATTTTGAAAAGGTGGGTGTGCTCACTCCAAGATATATTATTAGTAAGTTTGGCACTCCCAAATGTGTTACCCAAAAGTATGAAGTCTACACCAGGTGAGAAGGTTGTTTTTGAAATTGATCTTGTAGAATTGTCCCTTTTAAGTGGCTGCTTTCATGAACCAGCCAGTATTTATATATTATTATAAAGATAATACCCTTACTTACCTCACATGGGTGTTTTGAAAATTAATTAATGTTTGCCAAGTACTTTGAGCTCTATAGATGAAAGGTGGGGTGGAAATGCTAAGTAGTATTATTATTTTCATCTGTATTTGAACTTACCTCTTATAAGACAGTCTCTCTCTCTTTTTTTTTTTTTTTTTTGTAAGATAATGATCTCTCCTTTGGGGAGAAAAGGCAAAAATTGCCTCATCCACAATCAAACCCTCATAAGGAGGACAGGTGTAATTATTAGGATTTGGCTAAAGAATAGATTGAAGCGGATGGTAAACTTCAAAAGGATGTATTCCCAACTCCCAAGACCTCTCCTGGGAGTCCCAAAAGTATCAAGTTCATCCTGTAATTTCTGCCGAGATGTGGCCAAATGTAAAGGTTGGGACCAGTTGGGTATATATGTGGCATATGAATGACAACCCAATCCCTTTCAATTAAATTCTTTGCTGCTAGCTGTCCATGAGGTCTACAATCTGTTTACTGAAGAGAAGGATGCTCCCTTAATCCTGCCGAGAGGTCAGAGGACAACATGGAGAAATTGGTTCAGCTAAACCAGTTGGCTAAACTGGCTTGAGAGGAACAGATTTTACTCTGTCCTGGGTCATCAACCCTAACTTTCATACTGGTCAGTGCAGCAAGAATGGTTGACATAGATCTCAATGGGCCCATCTGTGAAAGTATAGGACTGTAGTGAAGAAGAAGCAATGCAAATCTCAAGAGTCCCCCAAACTCAGAAGCCTTGTCCCCTCCTCCAACAGACTGCACTTCTCCTGGACAAGGGCTGGGTCATGGTTATCAGCATCGCTTCCAATACTTGGCAGGTACAGAGCTAGTGAAGGAGAGTCTATGTTGCACTGATGGTCAGTTGGGGTGCCTGTCTACACTAGACCAGATTCCCTTCTAGAAAAACAGTTTGAGATTCCCTGGAGTTTTCTGATTCTATTCTTTGGTAGAGATGTTCATATGGCCAGAAAAATGTTAAACTTGACTCATTTGTATTCTTGCCCCAAATTAAAGGCTTGCCTACCATCAATGATTTCCCTCTCAAAATTTGACATATGATTGCTAATCTTTTGGAATTTTTTTAATCATGATTTTTCTAAAACTTTAAAAAAAATTTTTTTAACATTTAATTATTATTGAGAAACAGAGAGAGACAGAGCAGGAGCATGGGAGGGGCAGAGAGAAGGGGAGACAGAATCTGAAGCAGGCTCCAGGCTCTGAGCCATCAGCACAGAGCCCAACGTGGGGCTCGAACTCACAAACTGCAAGATCATGACCTGAGCCAAAGTCGGATGCTCAACTGACTGAGCCACCCAGGCATCCCTAATCATGATTTTTCTGTCTTCACCTCTAAGATTGGACATTTTCATTTAAGCTAATTTGTACTGTTCCAGGGTATTAGCAAATGGGTTTTAGAATCACTAAGTGAGAGCCAGATGATAAAATGTCAAACACAGTGGAAGTTCCCTGAGGGAAGGAAAAGTGCCTTTTTCAGCTTCTTATGCTCCTCAGTGTCTAGTACAGAGGTTTGAACCTAGTAGAGATTCCATAAATATTTATTAAAAGAGGAATACAAGGAGGGAGAAATGGAGGGAGAAAGGAACCTGTCTGTATACAGATTTAGCTCACTTTCAATAACTATACCTTGTATTGAGTATTTACTGACGGCCATCTACCATCCAAGCACATGAGCATACATTATCTCAAGGAATCCTAATAACTCTGTTAAGGGAGTACCTTAAGCAACCCCATTTTACAGAGGAGGAAACTGAGGCCTAGGAAGCTTCGAAAACTTGCCTAAAGTTGCTTAACTAGGAAGTGTCAGATTAGAAATCAGTGTGATTAGGCATTTTGATGTTGAGAGTCAGAGAACTGACCTACCAAATTCTTCACTATGTCTGCAAAGCAGAATTAAAGAAGACATTACAAAGCAGAGCATGTTTTATTTTTTTTAATTTAACTCCAAGTTAGTTAACATATAGTGTAATAATGATTTTCAGAAATAAGAGTTTAGTGATTCATCACTTACATATAACACCCAGTGGTCATCCCAACAAGTGCCCTCCTTAATCCCCCTCTCCCATTTAGCCCATCCCCTCACCCAACACCCCTCCAGCAACTCTCATTTTGTTCTCTGTATTTAAGAGTCTTTCATGGTTTGTCTCCCTCTCTGCTTTTATATTAGTTTTGCTTCCCTTCCTTGTGTTCATCAAGCAGAGCATATTTTAAAGCCTCGGGATATATGCTACATAAAAGGAAACTTACTCTTTTTAAGAGCACTCACTCCCCCACCAAATTAAGGACTTATGGATTCTGAAAATATCTAAATTCCACTGCAGCCAAGGAAAAAGTTTGGTAAGATGTGTCAAATTTTCTTTGAATGTTCTGACCCCACTGACCTATCTCAAACACTTTTCCCTAGGCAGCCTTGAAATCCACCACATGCTTTCAGGTTTATCAGAATTACTCTTACTCACAAAGCAGATACATTCCGTGCACAATAACTTGGAGCCCTGGCAGACCATCACATAGAAAATAAACAGTTCAGCTACAGGCAGTTAAGCTGCTTTGGGGACCCATGCGCAGAATAGACAGAGCTCTTCAAAAAAATCACTTAAGTATCAACATACTGTGGAAACAGCACTCAACAAAATTTGTTTCTAGGAACCCAAAAAAGGATAAGTCTTGGAGGTTTGGTTTTTAACTCAATAAATTTTAAAAGGAGACCAAAAAAATGTTTGTTTCCTACTCCACCAGAAGTAAGTACTACTTTAAAACAATTTTTCTTCTCGTTTTGCTAGTTGTGCTAGTTGGTCCTCATTCATCCAGCAGGGGTCACTCTTGCCCACCATACTCTTAAAATGACTCCCTTGCTTGTCTATATATTCCACTCCAGGGGCTTTATTTATTCTGAGCAGGAGAATGAAGAAATATGGGCAAAGACATCAGGCCCAAAATACTGAGGAGAAAAGAATCTGTGGTTTTGGAGGAGGGATTGCATTACTGGGAGAATGGATACTTTAGTAATGACTGTATGAACAGTAGGCTTCAAGTCTTGAAACTTGTCAATTTATTGGATAAATTGGTCAGTTTCTATCACAAAATTGTAGCTTAGTTCCATTCTTGCTGCTAAATCTGAATATATATGGTGTCTCTCTTCTCTGTGTCATTATCAAGCTGGGAAAATAGGGAAAGGGGAGTCAAGCTGCATGTATTTCCATTTGTCCAGGCCATTCTCAGCCTGGTATTTCATCAGTGTTCAGCTAGGCCTCACTGATAGCTCAAACTTTGACAAAGCAATGACTGTCCAGCCGGGCATGTCCTTACTGATTGTCCTATCTTGGAGGGAAGTTAGTTTTTAGCTGTAGCAGCTTCCTCCTTCAGGGATGCAGCTTCCTCCTTCATGGGCTGTTTAGAGCAGATCCGAGTCTGTGGGTACATAGGAAAGTGGGTACATCCACTTCTGTGTGTGGGGGAAAGCTGATCTTCCCGCCTCCCCACACATTAGGGCTTCTCCTGAGGCCACAGGTGTAGACCAAATAGTGAACAGCCTGGAGGATGGCCAGGTTCTGACACTGAGGAGAGTAGGAGTGGGTTCTGGCACTGAGGAAAGTGGTCTAGTGAGGATGTAGCAACATCAATAAGGACACATCACAAATAAAGCATCCTTTTTTAATTGCTCTAAGCTGTTCAGTGAGTGAACATCAATATTTAAATCAAAATGTTTAAGGTTTGTTTTTTAAATGTTTATTTTTGAGACAGTGCAAGCAGGGGAGGGGCAGAGAGAGGGGGGCACAGAGGATCTGAAGTGGGCTCTGTGATGAGAGAAGCAAGCCCAACATGGGGCTTGAACTCACAAACCACAAGATCATGACCTGAGCCAAAGTCAAGAGTCAGACACTTAACCAATCCAGCCACCCAGGCACCCCTAAATCAAATTTTTGAAAGACTCCTGTTTATTTTGCTTCCTCTGTATCTTTTTCATTTTAATACCTTAGACTTAAAAAAAATAGACCTTAGTTTTAGATCAGTTTTAGGTTCGTAGCAAAATTGAGCAGAAAGTAGAGTTCCAACGTACGCCCTGCCCCACACATGCCAGCCTCTCCCACCAACACCACCCCACTAGAGTGGTCCATTTGTTACAATCAGTGTTTGTACAGTGACACATCATTACCACCCAGAGTCCATAGTTTACATTGGTGTTGTACATTCTATGGGTTTTGACAAATGTATAATGACGTGTATCCACCATTACAGTGCCATCCAAAATATTTTCACTGCCCTAAAAATCCTCTGTGCTCTCCCTTTTCATCTTCTCCTTCCCATCTAACCCTTGGCAACCATCCATCTTTTTACTATCTCCATAGTTTTGCCTTTTCCCAGGATGTCACATAGTTAGAATCACACAGTACCTAGACTTTTCATATTAGCTTCTTTCACTTAGTAATATACATTTAAGGTTCCTCCATGTCTTTTCATGGCCTGGTAGCCCATTTCTTTTTAGTGCTGAGTTATATTCTATTGTCTAGATGAACCACAATTTATCTATCTATTCACCTACTGATGGACATTGTGATTGCTTATGGCAATTATGAATAAAGCTGCTATAAACTTCTGTGTGCAAATTTTTGTGTTGATATAAGTTTCCAACTCATTGAGGTAAATACCAAGTATAACAATTGCAGGATTGAAATGGTGACCTTGATACCTTTCATTATGGTCTTCACAATTGTTGTGTAAACATTCAACCTTCAAAATTAGAGAACAGATGTTTTCTTCCATTTGGAGCATACATTCCAGCAGATAACTGAGTATTCCTTCTGCTCCAGGACTTTTGTGCCAACTTCTGGAAAAGGCCCTGTGTCTGAGCAGTAATTGTCAAAGGAAGGGCAATTGTGCAGTTGCTTTGATGCCTCTTCATCTAGAGACATAACAAGGGATAAGTGGTTTTTTGAGTGGTTTATCCAGAATTAGACCGAACCATATACAATAAAAGAAAAAAAAAAAAAAAACAAAACACTGCTTATGATCCTGGAAGTCACAATTGCTTGTTGCTCATATACATTGGGCTATTGAATTAGGTTAGTTTCAAGTTTACATTCGGGGAAAAAAAAGAAAATACTGCGTTGCAGTGGAGGTCATGGTGGTAGTGGTATGAATAGAGAGGCTTTATGGAATAATTTGATGTCAGTTTCAATTCCCAGTGTTGGATACTTTTCAAAAGCAGTCGGAACTTCTGAGGTATGTCCTTGTTCCTTTTGATCATATGAGCTTTCCTTGTTTAGACCCCCCAGATGGTACCAATGGTGACAACCTTGGTAAGCTACTGTGTATATGGAGAACTATTAGCCAACAAGCCCTCTGTGAGCACCTTCCACATGTTTAGTGGTGCCAGCCGATATCTTTGCTTTGTTTATACTGCTGTGATCTTTCTGGCATTGACATCCGTTTTGTTTGACCATTTTTGGTTTGCAGCAAATAGTTTTTTAAAATATAAACCAACTCCAGATTATGTTGATGGTTGAGGTAACATGCTGAATGTATAAATGTGAGTTTCCCAGTAACTGCAGGTGGTGACCTCCGGCTGAATGGAGGAAGTTGTGCTCTAGATGTGGTCCAACCCACCACCTCAGGAGTTCCAGAGAATACTGAGAAGATAAGGACATCTATAGGATATTGATTTAGGTGAAAAATGATGTTGTCAGAGGGTAACACTCATGAGGACTGAGGTACATTTGGCACATTTCTGTGAAACAAACCCCCAAACTCTGCGAGGTAGTCCTGTAGCCACACGATTATGAAACGACACTGAAAGACTATCTCCAGTAAGCAGTTGATGACATTTTTAGAATTCTAGAAAAATCAGGCCCATAGGGACATGGAGGTCAGACTATCCATATGATCTTTACTCTTGCCCTCGGTAAACATGTAACTTCACTTCTTCTACTGACAGGTATTTTAAAGCTTCCTTACATCAGATGCTCTATGGTTTATTTTTCTATTCTTTCCAATCATTCCACCAAAACATCCTTTAATCAACTAGCTTTCAAAATTATCTGGCTTTTCATTTAAATCAATTCTTAAGGGGGCGAGGTGTACATAGAACATATACAGAGAGATATTAAAGGTAATTAAGGATATAGGCTGTGTGTTTCTACACAGTTTAAAACAATGTCTGATGCCCCAGGGAGCTTTGCTTTGGTGGGGGGTGGGGGGCAGGGGGGGCATTTCTTTTTGGCAACTCACCATAGTTTAGGCCACCAAATATTTTCTGATGGCCACTCTTGCTAGATGCTGCAGCAGGAAGATTGGTTAATGAATAAGACATTGTCCCCACCCTCATGATGCTCCTAGTGCCAGTGGGGAGATGGGACATTTCAGTGTGATGCAGGGGTACTGTGTTGGAGGACAGTGAGGGAGGCAGCATCTCTGCCCCTCAGCCTGGAGACCTTACTCCTGAGGGGCGTCTCAAAACCAGTAGGAATCAGGCAGGTTGAAAAAATGGGAGCAGAAGACCCAGAAGAGGATCTCACCTGTCTCAAATGACATAAGCAAAAGTATTGATGTGGCTGCTACCTGAAAGGCAAGGAGGAGAGTTGAAAAGAGATGATATCCAAAGGGATACGCACACCCCTATGTTTAAAGCAACATTATTTACAACAGCAAAATTATGGAAGCAGCCCAAGTGTCCATTGATAGATGAATGGATAAAGAATATGAGGTATATAAACACAATGGAACATTGCTCAGCCATACAAAAGAATGAAATCTTACCATTTACAAACAATGTGGATGAAGCTAGAGAATATGATGCTAACAAAATAAGTCAACCAGAGAAAGACAAATACCATAGGATTTCACTCATGAGAGGAATTTAAGAAACAAATGAGCAAAGGGAAGAGAGAGAGAGAGAGAGAGAGAGAGAGAGAGAGAGAGAAACCAAGGAATAAGAAATGGGCTCTTAACTATAGAGAACAAACTGATGGCTACCACAGAGGAGGGGGTGGGGTGATGGTTGAAACAGGTGATGGGGATGAAGGAGTGCACTTGTGATGAGCACCTGGTGATGTATGGAAGTGCTGAATCACTACACTGTACACCTGAAACTAATATTACACTGTATGTTCGCTACACTGGAATTAAAATTAAAAATTAATTCAAGAAGAAAGAAAGAAAGAAAGAAAGAAAGAAAGAAAGAAAGAAAAGAAAGAAAAAGAAAGAAAGAAAGAAAGAGAAAGAAAGAAAGAAAGAAAGAAAGAGAAAGAAAGAAAGAAAGAAAGAAAGAAAGAAAGAAAGAAAGAAAGAAAGAAAAAGAAAGAAAGAAAGATGGAGGGAAGGAGGGAGGGAGGGAGAAAGGGAGGAAGGAAGGAAGGAAGGAAAAGAAAACAGATAAGGCTGTGGAAATACCTGAGGATATGCCATGGGGCTTGGACTCTACACTATAGGTAATGGGGAGTCATGGCAGGGTTTTAAGCAGGAATTAACTTCTTTAGATAGAATATTCTGATGGTTATGTGGAAGATCATGGCTTGGAGGGAGTAGGACCAGAAGCAGAGAAATTATTGAGGGAAGCCTTTGTCAACAGTTCAGGACTACGATGCGAGGCATGAATTAGTGACAAGCTTAATGGGAAAATTCTTTCAAGTACAAATATATTGCAGCGCAGTTCACATTTGTCCAGTGAATAAAAGCGTTTGGGGAGAGACAAGACTGGTACCTCACGCATACCCAATCTCATCTGGAAGCTCTCCCTACACCCCTGAGCTTCCCAAGACTAGAGGCCACCAACTACTGGGTGTGACTTTGGAAACAGAGACAGGCCCTTCTCCCACCCCCGCCTTCCACATCTGCTCACCGATATTCCCACCATTAGTACCTTTTAGGACTGAAAGTAAAATACCGCATGAGCACAACTTCTCTTTCAAACTTACTATGTTTTGGATGCTAAAAAATCTGAGCAACGTAATAGGTTGAAAAATCTGATGTCAGATCCTGTGCTGGTTATTTTCTGTTTGCCCCTCTAGATGGACTCTCTGACCTTCCATGGCCTATCCTGTGCCCCAGGAGGCTGACCACTGTAGGCAGCACCACGGTTCCTTTGCTGAAGCTCCTGCCAGCTCCCCGTCCCCTGAGCCCTTGGTGTTGGTGTTGGTAATAGTCCCTGGTGCCCCCATCCCTCATTAGTTCCCTTTACATGCCCACACCTCGTTATACAGCTCCTTCATTTAATTCTCCTCAGTTAACCGTGATGGGGTCCCTCCCTACGTTTGCACTTTGGCAGGGGAAGGACTCTGAGCCTCTGAGCATGAGAGTAGCCATGGAGAAAAGAAGAGACCAGGAAAGAAGATTCTGGGATCTCCTATGACCTATCACAGGGCTGCAGGACTGCCCATCTGCCAGGCTTCTCCTTTGCCTCGTGCTTACGCCGTCTAAGGGAAAGGTGGCCTCACAGATCTGGTTTGAATTTACGTTTAAAAAAAATACGAATTGATTTGTACATTGCAATCTGTAATTCATAACCACTCCATCAATAGGTATTTCTTGTCTAAGCGTGTAAGTTAGCAGACTCATCACGTGGAGGGAAACAAGAAACATACAGATGTCATCTGGGGTTGGGCGCATAACAGTCTTCGAGGGTTAAGAAACAGCCACACGCTGTGCCCCAGGTACAGTAGGTTTACCAGAGGTTTCCTTTTGTGTTTAAACAATAAAGTAGTTGGTGGTCTGCTGGCTACAGCCTGTTATACATTCCTTGGTTTTATTAGGATAACCATAAGCCTCAAAGACCCACCCTGATGTCAGTGGCAGGTTTTACAGAACTCTCACAAGTTTCTTCTTGTTGTGTTCGGGGTATATAAAGTGTGAGGCATAATAGGTAACAGGTTGGAAGACCAGTTGAAGGCCGACAAAAGTCCCAGTTCCTGATGTGAATATTTAATAACTCCTCATTACAGGAAAAGGTTGACTACCAGATGCCTGTTACTGGCGGCTCCAGAGGCCACTAAACGTTTGAGTTACTCCAGGAGCAGGAGTGTGTTTTGGCAGTTACCTCTGCCATTCAAACAGGCTGGAGGTCAGGACATGCCCAGTTGATTTAGGAACGCTGGAGAGGAGCGTTTGCTGGAAACATCTCCTCTGTTACTCAGCAACCAAGTGGCTAATTACTTTCGATATGCTGATTTCCTGAGGTGCTAGAGCACAGTAGGCTTCAAAATTTTGTTTAACGAACTCAAAAGCATTGTAACAAATAGATGCTTCTCACTGGTATATTAGTATGGCTAATACACAGTTTCAGGATGTGCATTTGTAGAGGTCCCTGAGATCCTCACCTGAGCTTGAACTATAGTTAACTGGCATGACAGTGACCTAGTTCTGCACTCCTGAGCTGAAAAACACCCTCACAATTTGTCAGGTTCTAGATGGTGTCGTTTGTCCAGCTGTGTTTTGACCGCAGCTGGTCTGGGAGTCGAATCGTATTGCATTTCCATGGCACATGAAGTTTCATGACAGAATGCTCATGTGGCGGTCTCATGCCTCAACTCCCGGGGGCATGTGGGAGGAAAGAGTCTCTTGCTACTCAGCCTTCCACCATATGGCCTGCCTTCTTTCCCCAGAGTGTTCCATGGCCCCAAACTGACACAGGAGGATCCAGGCTGCAGTGTTGTGCTCCTGTCGCTACCCAGGCTGCCTGCATAAAGGAAGCTAATGTTTCCAGAGCAGCTACTTAGGATAAAAACCCTTGCACCTCACATTTTAAAATATAGGATGCAGCTTTGAGTTGGCCTTAAAAATCTGAATCCAAGGGGCACCTGGGTGGCTGGATCAGTTAAGCGTCGGACTGCTAGTTTCGGCTCAGGTCATGATCTCACAGTTCCTGAGTTGGGCTCTGTGCTGACCGTGCAGAGCCTGCTTGGGATTCTATCTCTCTGCCCTTCCTCTGCTCATTCTCTCTCTCCCTCTCTCTCTCTCTCTCTCTCTCTCTCTCAAAATAAATAAATAAACTTAAAAAAAATCTGAATCCAAGAACTCCTCAACTGTAGATAACAAATACTTTTGTTGTTTTCTTTCTTTTGGAAACAATTCCAAAGTGGAAATAGCTATATGTTACTACCCTGCTTAAAACCCTGGCTTTCTAGTCCTCTTAAAGTCAAATGCAAAAACCATTCACACAATCAAGAGGCCATGTTTGTTCTGGCCCTTTGCCTTTTCTGAGTGTCTTCTTTCTTCCAAACTATAGCCCCTTCTGGCCTACTTTCAGTTTCTTGAATCCACTCTGCTTTGGGGTCTTTGCACATGCCATTCTCTACATCTGGAATATTTTCCTCTTTCTTCCCCCCCTCTCCCCTTCAGATTTTTGCTTCAGGGATACTATTTCTTCAGGGATACCTTCCCAAACTCTAGCTTAAGTCAAGTCCCTGATGACCTGATAGTCCCCTAGACTTCTCTATTGAGACTATTATCATTGGAAGCAATTATTTGTATAATTATTTATTCAATGTTTTATTCCCTTCTAGACCGTAGGTATCAGGAGATAATGGGGGCTGGATTCTCAATGCCTAGTACCTGGCATGGAGATGAGTGTCTAATTGTTGAATTAATTATTTAAACAATGCAGGCTCATTACAAAACGAATTATAGACATGCAGAAAAATACAAAGAAAATCAAAATAATCTATAACCCTCCATCTCAGGGATGACAGCTCTTAATATTTGGGTGTGTTTCCTTATATCCTTTATAAAAAACATACGTGGCATATACATCAGCATTACCTACTGAAAGGTGGAGCCTATAGCCATTTAGAACAATCTTTTAAAAATGCAACAGGCTCCTGGTGTTCCAAATGGAACCAGTGGAGGAGAGCTTCGAGCAGGGATATCATCATTCGTAGTCTCTAAGACTAGTGAGGGATTAAAATCTAGCTCCCAGAAGCAAGTTCCAGGATCTTCCTACCATATGCTATTGTCACTCTAAGATTGTCTATTTAGACCCTTTTAGTAAAGGAACAATCTCTTAAATACTTGGAAATATGTCACCTCACTGTTGAATTTTTGTTGCTGCTCCTGCCACTTTTCCCCTAATTCATAATATAGGGGACGCTTTTCAGAATTGTGGTACCACGTTGCTAGTTCCCAGCTCTTTTGCAAAGGGGAGGTATCTGGAAATAGACTGGGAACAACTGGATGATTCCTCATTCCCCGATAACGGTGTGACTTCTATATCCCAAGGGCCTGACACAGTTCATCACACAGAACCTGTTTCTGTCGGTGGGCTAAGTCCACAGAGCAGGTACTGCTATTATTCCCATTTTAAGCGTGAGGATAGCACAGAACTTGCCCATGGCCACACAACTAGTGGGTAGATGAGTCGGGGTTAAAACCCAAGCCAGCCTGACTCCAAAGCCCAGACGCTGAGCCACTATACCACGCTGCCCAAGGTGGCTCCCTCCAGAGTCCCCCAAGTAGATCAGGAATATGAGTAGACTTCACAGAGCCTTGAAAAACCTCTAAGCTTATATATAATTTTCGCGTGCCTGTGCTGATTTTTATTTTTTCTGGGAAGAAGTTCTCTATATTTCATCAGACTTGTTTGGAACAAGAAAAATAAAGATTCATCTGGATTAATAATTACACTAATATTTGTTGACTGGTTACCAAGTACTGTTCGAAGCACTTCACATGTATTAAATAATCACAATGGCCTTGTGGGAGAGGTACCATTATCCTCACCTTATGGTCAAAGAAACAGACACAGAGAGTTGTTACTTGCCAAGGTGGAGGGATTTCCTCCAGGCAGCCATTCAAGCCCACACTTTTATTTAACCACAGTGAACAAAAGCCCCTTGCAGATATCTCAATGTTAACGTGCATTTCCCTCCCCTGAACTTGGGGCGCACCTCCCTGTCAATGGATACAATCCATGTTATAGTTCTTCCTTCCTCTCCCTAAAAGTGACTAATAAATCAAATTGGTGGTAGATCTTACAAAAGAGGGTATCCTAGAAGACATTCATGACTTTCCTTAGCAGGATTAATCATATTAGTGATTCACACCTTTGTAGATACTATTTTAACAAGACTGTAGTCCCTGCGGCATGGAATCTGAACACATTCCTAATGGAGGTGGGATTCTGAATTAGAAGGGGGCCCTTTTGGTGGAGGCAGGGCCAGGGAATTGACCAGAAACAAGAGGGCATCCCAATGAAAACCACTGTGTGTATGGGGGTGGTCAGAGTTTGCATATACACCATCTCTGTAATGCGTGCATGTGTGAATACAAACTTGTATTATACTTACAGCCCGCTACACATCTGGTTTGTGTATATCGATTAAGAGGAATGCAGTTTGAATTATCTAATACTTTCTCTTCACCTTTTGAGATAATGACATACAACCTAAATTGTTCCCAAATGGCTTTCAGGGATTAGTGCCTTTGAGGACTAAACACACTTCACAGCTTTTCCCTTTACAGATGGAAAAACAGAGGTAAGTGAGTCAGGCTACTTGTTCAGGGGATCCTAGGGGCTTTAGTATAAAACTAAGAAGAGAATTATGACTTTATTCTCCCTGCTGAGAAATTAGCATTTTCCTGATTAAGTGACACTGAGACCAGAGACTGAAATAACAGTCTAAAAGATGAGAACTGAGTCTACCCCAGGGTCCAGATGAGGTGAAAGACAAAACAGGAAGCGTACGCGCTCACAACACAAGGCCTTGGCCGGCACCCGCACTGCCTCCATGGTTTAAGCCGAGTGGGTGTGGAAGAGAGGCCTGGAAAATGCACCCTAGGTTGGCTTTGGAGAGGAAGATCATGTACCTTTTTTTTCTGACTGTTCGAATTCTGGCAGATTCCTACTTGCAGACGCATTAAAATTCAGGAAGGAAAAAAGGAAAAATTTGAACTCGATTTCAAAGAAGAAAAAAGACAACAAACACACCCATTCTTGCAAAAATAAAATTCCACCCCAAAAAACCTTTATGAAAATGTTTTTGAGCTTTAAAAAACAGAAGGGGGTTGGAATGCAGATGGGGCGCAGGCCATGAAATGACTATTACATGTGGCGTGGCGACTGGCTCCCTTGCATGGGCGCCTTAGCCTCGTTTGATCCTCGGAGGGAAACGACCCTGTTCTCTCCCCCAGAAGAAGGAGTAGAACCCAGTTCTGTCAACAGGCTAGATCCCACTGTGTGTTAATGTGGTGAGGTGGAGCGCGGGGAACAATTTGTTCTAATTCACTGCCTCAACAGAAGAGCCTCTCACTCTGGAAGTTTCCTGTCCAACCCACCCTCCAGTGCAATCAACTGTCCCAGCCAAATCCTTCCTTCAGTCTCAGATTTCAGTTATATAAACTGTTCTAATCAAACAGACTCCTTCTAATTCAGAACAGGGTAAAATAGCTATTTACACAAACAGCTAGTGGCTTATGTAACCAGAGCCCAATACACAAATTATGAGAAATCTGCTCACTCATTCAGGTGCCTCAGGTGCACGTGGCAGGCAGTTTCGTAGCTGCGGTCTCAGTGACTCAGGCGGAACTCTGTTCAGGTGGCTTTCTTTTACCCCAGGAAGTCGTCCTTCCTGCTGTCTCTCTTTAGGTTAAAGGAGCCCATTGTCTGATGCACCCTACCCACTGGCCCCATGCAGATTCTTGTTCTTTATAGAAAATGGATTTTTAGCATTTTTTATATCAGAATTTTATTAGGTAGGTTTTCTCTCCTGCTGGTATGACTTCTTTATTATTATTGTTGTTGTTTAAATTAAAAAAAATTTTTTTAAATATTCATTTATTTTTGAGAGACAGAATGTTAGCAGGGGAGGGGCAGAGAGAGGGAGACACAGAATCTGAAGCAGGCTTCAGGCTCTGAGCTGTCAGCACAGAGCCTGACACAGGGCTCGAACCCATGAACCGTGAGATCATGACCTGAGCTGAAGTCAGATACTTAACCAACTGAGCCACCCAGGCGCCCCAGTATGACTTTTTCTAATGGCAGAAGCCATACACATTCAGAATACTAAAATTTGAAAGATTTGGAAAAAGCAGAAAATTGAATGCTCCTGTAATTCCACTCCCTAGAGCTGGTTACTTTTAACATTTTGCATATATCCTTCCAGTCTTTTTTCTATGCATATCATGTATACACACACACATACACACACACACACACACACACACAATGTATATAATATACACATATTGAAGATGCACATGTATATAATATTTAAATACATAATACATGGTGACCATACTGAACATTCTGTTCTGAAATCTGCCTTTTTTACTCACCATCATCACCACCCTCACAATGATCCCATCTTCGCTCCCAGTTTCAGGATTTGCCAGGACTGTGCCAAGCGCTTTACCTTTCTTACTTCTGTTATCTTGCTCAAAGCCCTGTGAGGCTGGCATCACCAC
Source organism: Lynx rufus (assembly GCF_022079265.1). Classification (NCBI taxonomy): domain Eukaryota; kingdom Metazoa; phylum Chordata; class Mammalia; order Carnivora; family Felidae; genus Lynx; species Lynx rufus. Next base: position 40,540,369 of record NW_025814831.1, read on the forward strand.
CCTCACATAGCAGCTGAAATGGAAGGCCTCAGAAGTCTGTGGCCTTCTATCTCTCTGCTATTAAATTCTTCTCCAAGGAAGGTTTTCAGTGGCTGTTTGATATTCCCATTGTATTCTATTCAACCCATCCCGTACTTCAGACTATTTAGGTAATTTCCATTTGGGGAGCCATTAGAAATAATTCTGTCAGGAGCATTCTCTCACATAAATATTTATGCTACTATGCCCGTTGTATAAATTCCTAGCAATGGAATTTCTGGGGCAAGGATATGCCCGTTTTGATGGCTCTGTACTACCAAATTGCTTTCTAGAAAGGTGAAATGAATTTTCACTCCCACCAGCTACCGTCCAATTACTCTAACCAAAGTCATTTAATAGTTTTTTAAATGATTTAAAATGAAAGACAAGAAATCTTTCTCAAACTACTTTCCTTAGGAACATAAAATACTTATAAAAAACGTTTGACGATCTGCCTATTTTCTCATTTATTCCTCTAAAACTTCCAGAAAAGAATCTTGGGAGGGCTAAAATACAACTATTAGATGTTTCTGGTCTGATGTGATGGATTCACCTTCAATTCCCAAAATACAAACCCTAGTTTTCTCCCTTTCTGTTTCCCTCTGCCCTGTGATCTCCAACTTCAGCTTCTGATGGCCAGTCTTCCAAGGGCTGTGGGAAGAAGTGGTCTCCAACAATGCAGTAGAAGGGAACTTGCTAGAGGGCGAGCAAAGGGGCTCAGGTTCCATGCTGTCAGCAAAAAGCTCCTATAAACAGAGTGCAATACATTAAGCCCTTGCTGTTAATATGCTGTCTAGACTTGAAGAGATTGCTTTTCTCTCTGTCTTCTAAGCTTCGACTCTTGACCTTGTGTTTTGTCCTTGTGTCTGTGCTGGACTCAAGCATTTCTTCTCTCCTGGAATTTCAACAGTGGAATTACTCGCCAGCAGAGCGGCTGCAGCAACTGAGCACAGACGTGATCCTAGCCACTTCTCCACTATACAATGAATGAAAAACTTCCCAACACCTGACCCATGAGGCAGAAAATACAGGGAGTCCTCCTTCTTCTGACTTCAGGGTAAAATGATACTCCCCTTTGTTGACTGCAGCTGGAATCCTGGAAGGTATTTGAAGGAGGGTTAAGAAGAAAAGTCTGTGGGTACCACACTTAGGGATAGAAACAAGTTGTTGGCAAAGTGATTGCCAGGCCTTTGTTTTTTGTTCTAGATTTTTCTTCTCTGACATCAAAATAAAAAAAAATCAACTTGTTTTTGAATAAGAGATGATTCTTCTTCCCCTCCACATTATCAGGGTTCTCAGAGCCCTCATGCTAATATCTGGCTGCTTAAGTCCTGCTCTAACACATAATAGTTACTAAGCACTTGCTAAATGTCAGCATTCTTATGCACTATCCTAAAAATGTTGTCATCTATTTCTCACAGCTTCACTTTGCTGATAGAGGGACTCATTATTATCATTCTGTTATACAAATGAAGAAATGGAAGCAGAGAGAAGTTATAGAAACTGAAGCTCATAGAGTGACAGCAAGTGGTCTCAGAATCACATGATTAACCATTATTCTACGCTGCCTATCAATCTAGATATTTTGTGTTCTAATTTTTCTTCTCTGACCTCAAAATAAAAAAAAAATCACTGTTCTCTCATTCCATCTAGGTCTTGCTGAGGTGGCTAAGCTAATCTGACAAATAAATTTAGTCTGCTAATGGCTGATTATGGACCAATGGTATCCACCGCAGTAAATATATAGTTCACTAGAACTTTTACCATGCCACTAGTGGTGATAGACAAAGATGCCTGGGAAAGATGATGGGGACAGTGGCAATAGGATGGGGTAGGGCGTAGTGGGTATAGAATATTCTTGGGTAGGGGAGCCTTTCCCATTATTAGCCAATGGCTCATTCAGCATACAGGACAAGCCCTGGATATAATATTTAGCCTTTATCAGGAATGACCAAAAGCCCAGATGTTTGCCCACATGATTAAGAGAACTCAGAATCTAACTCAGAAGTTTAGAGATGACCATTGTCTGCCAACGACTGCCAAACACCATGCTTCGTGGGAACCACATAATTTCACTGTCTATCCACAACATCCAGTTTTCTAGCACATTTTTGTGATTAAGGAAAGCAAAGAAGAGTATGATGTGGTTGCCCCACACAAATCTATCTCTCACCCCAACATGGTATAAACCAATTGAAATATCACAGATCCACATCAACTTGTCACATCCTTTTTATTTGACCCACAACATCCCACAAATACCTTTCCTCTCTTGACTCTCTTTGGGGCCAGGGCACTTGTGGAAGAGAAAAGATGGTTTGATGAAGGGTGTGGCCAAGGAATAATATAATCTTTGGCTTGAAGATGTATGTTCTGGTCTTGGGCAAATGTATTTAAAAGATTTTAATGAGTCATGAAGGTATTGCTGACACTTGGAATAATATTTTTCAGCTCTTTAGGATGAATAACTAACACAGAGCCTGGCTCAGAGTGGAAGCCAATACATGTTTGTTGGTTGAAAGAGTGAGTGAGTACCAAGAACTTAACATGGTAAATAGAATTCACCACAGTTGAAACTGTGCTGTAACCGAGGTGAATCTTTAGCAGTGGCTTGAAGGAGCTGCCAGACTCTGGTAAAATGAATTTTCATTTTAGCAGTCAGTCCTACAAATCGTATCAGTGGACCTAGGTATTTGGCTTCTCATTCAAAACGTTCCTACTCTTGAAATTACATTTGTTTATTTCAAGAACATTGATGGTTTTTCTTCACAGTAGGTTGTTTTGATTTGTTTATTCTTACAAGATGAATTTTAAAAAGAAGACACTTCTTAGGTTATTGCAGCTGTACCAGCAGACGATACCTGCTCATAGGCAAGTGGAATTGTCTCTCTTGGAACCTCAGAGAGCTTGTGAATGCTCTATACCGTGCCCCACACTCCTTGCCCTGTGAAGGTTTCACAGGAGACCGAGGAGACTTTTGTGTCTTTATGCCACACCATCTCTGCCGTCAAGAGCTGCTCAACTCAAGTCCACCTCATCCAGGTTACAGAGCGTTTAGTGAGGCGCTCTGCGGGGGCCTCGAGCTGTCCTCCCCACTTGGCAGGTGGCGATTCTGAAGTCTCGGGAGGCAAAAATGAATTTCCCAAGCCTACAGTGTGGGAGGCAGTGGTAAAATAGCGACAGGTTCAAATATTTTTATTTCCCAGCAGGAAGCCCCAGAGCTAGAGCTACAAAGCACACACGCGATGATAAGCCCGTGCGTGTGTTTTCCCTGCAATTACTGACCATCCCGTGAGCCACCCATTCTTTTTCAGGACTCAGATCAAAACAAAATCTAATGCAAAGCCACTGAAATTGAATGGAGAGAGCATTTTCCTAGTGCATACAGCACTATGGTATTCACCCTTGTAAAAGCTGGCTTGATGCAGGGGGTCCCTATAAAAGCATGATTAAATGACAGAGTGAAAGTTCAGTAATGGTTAGTGTGTGCAGTGCTTCTGAGAATGTGCAAGTCCTGTCGGGAGGTGAGATCCTGCTAAGAAGGTCTGATTTTAGAGCCTCCACTCAGAGGAACCGTCTTAGCGCAAGGTTTGGTGCTCCTGAGGAAGATGCCAATTTCCCAGACACAGATTAAGAAACACTGTAGGCCCCCTGGCATGTGGCTGCACTTAGGCACTTGCTTCCCAAGAGCTGAGTGTGGAAAAGGGAGGGAAAGATAACTTCACAGTAGAGAAACCTGGCAGATATCACCTCGACCAGGTGACCAAGGTCAACACCGAGAGTCTTTAAGTCATGGTAGCAGTACACCTCCCGGTCTCATCATGAGAAAAACATCAGTCAAACCCCACCTGTGAGACATCCTACAAAATACCCAACCCAGCATTCCTCCGGACTGTCAAAGTCACCAAAACACGCAAAATTTGTGAAACCGTCACAGCCAAGAGGAGATGAAGACGATGTGATGATGGATGCAGTATGGTGGGATCCTGGACCAGAAAAAAAGGACAATTAGTGGCAAAACTAGTGAAAGATGAAAGTGTGGACTTCAGTAGAAACACGCCAATGTTCATTTCTCAACTGTGATGAATGTACCACGATATCGTAAGATGATACCAATAGAGGAAGTGTGGTAGGGGAGTATATGAGAACGTTCAGCATTATCTTTGCAGTGTATCTGTAAATCTAAAGCTATTCTAAAACAAAAAGTTTATTTAAAAAAAAACAGGTGGAAAGTGAAAATAAACAGGGGCACTGAAAGGATATATAAGGAACTAATAAAAGTGGTTGTACATAGGGGTCAGGGCACAGGGTCAGGGGTGGGAGTTACATTTATCAATGGATTTTTTATACCATTTTGAATTATGAACACGTGCATGTATTCACTAGCTTGAAAAAAAAAAGACACGCTCTAGGTCTGCAGGCTGCTTAAAGATATTGAATGAGAATAACAATGACAAAGATTAAGCTTACTAGGCAAAATGTTAATTTTTTAAAAATATAGCTGGTGTACTAAATGAGGGCCAGACATGTGGGTATAAGGTTGCCAGTTGCAAATGCACTCCCCCACAAGGCACTGTTTGTGGCTGCCCGTCTGGACTGTTGGATTGTGAGTGTGAAGTTTTGAAAAAGCAATTTGGCTCTGAGGGGCCTCCAGGGGGTTAGCTCTTTTGCAAGCCTCTGGCCCTTCCTTTCTGGGTGCTGACTTTCTATGACTGTTTATGACAGGCTGCGCCTCTCATTCGCTCTGCTGCGTAGATACTGTGTCAGACAGGAAGGGTAAGGTTGTATATTATAGATCTGAGTCCTAATAAATAAATTCAGAGGCAGATATCATGCTGTATAATGGAGTGTGGGAAAAGAGCAATAAAGATCAGGCAACAGAGTCTTCCCAGGAGGCTGGGGAGGAGGGCAGGAGTTGCAGAGACGCTGAACTTGGGCCAAATGGTAGGAGCCAAAGATGAAGTTGTAGGCTGCAGGCAGTGGAAATTGTGCTAAGCTCATCTCAGCTGGGATCTCAAAGGCAAGACACTCTAGACTGTCTAAAAGCTAAAGAAATGGGTCACAGGGAAACACTGTCACTATATTTTAAACCCAAACCAAAAGTCAAACCTTTAACCCACACCCCCCCCCCTTCTTGTTCCTTTGCTGTCAGCCATTTTACGGGACTTGATGGTGGAAGGTGTCTGGAATCTAAAGATTGAAACAATTTTTTTCTTTCTGTGTATAAAGTCTCCCCGGTTTTGTAAGGATTCTTTCTCCCTCTACCTGGATCCCTCCCTGTGTTGAAACTCTTTAAATGGGTAAGACTAAATAACCTCCCACTTCTAAAAGCCTATGGAATATCTTTGTTTAAAGGGAACTGAGTTTCAGAGCTTAAATCCCCTTGGATGATCTCAGAAGATTAAGTTGGACTGGCTGGTGCAAAACAAAAAAAAAGTGAGCATCACTGGCTCAGTTTTGAAAGTTAAAGAAAAAAAGCAAGGGTGTCCTAACAGGCTGAAAATACCTTCCAGGCTTTCCAGGTCTCCTAAATGTTATGGGTGTGAAACTAGCCACTGGGAATAAAATGTGGAAACAGGAATAGATCAATTAGCTGAACCTTTGAGGTTCAAATTTCACGAGCTCATGAGAGCACTTTGGTCTTCTGAGAAGACAGAATATATGCAAGAAGCTGAAAGCTTTTTGTCCATGCAGAGTTTATTTTCTCAAACACTGCTTATCCGTTGCAAAACTAACAGTCTTTGCTGAAAGACCATCTCATGAAACATTTCAGGTAGGAGCAGAATATTTTATGCAGTCATAGCTCCCCATGAGGAAATCCATCCAAAGCTCAAATGATTCACACGCAAAAAAAGTTCACAGAGTTGTTCATGTCTGAACTCAAAATTCTCGGGAGACACATTAGCTTGTTTGATAAACCAGAAAGAACAGCGTTTTTGTGCAAGTATTTTTAATACAGGAAATATGAGTCTAGTCTGTATCTCTCCAAGTCCATGTGTATGAGTGGGTTTTGAAGTAAAATGCCATTTATTGTCTTAAAACATGGTGAAAAGAAATACACACGAGGTTACTACCCATGAAAATGCTTCTCTGATCAGTACCATGGTGAACACATACAAAAATGCACACAGTCTAATAGGGATGACCGAACTAAAGTGAGATGCTAAGCAACGGAGAACCATTTCAAAGATAGTCCCCTGTGAAAATCTTTTTCAATTGTCCTGGATACATAATTTAATACTTAAAACACAACCCCACACATCAAATTGTGTACCAAAGAGCTCTACCTATGGGGAGACTCAGAACCAGTCTGACAACTTTTCTGAGATTAGAAAAGGAGAAAATATCACCTTACAGAATCTACTTTTCAGAAGGCAGCATCAGCACTTTGTTGGGACCAAGGCAAGACCAGACAGTGCTGGGAGCACTTTGGGCCGCCTCCACCTCCCAGCTAAGACTCCAGAGAACTCTTAGCTAATAAGGGCATGGTACCAGAAGACAATCTCTGCGGACCATTTGGATTGTAAATATTCTCCCAAGCTACCTTTTAGCAAAAAGTCACCTGGGGAATTAGGAACCTGAAATCCCTCCTTCTCCCAATGGGTGGATGTCCTAGAAAATGATCCGAAGAGAGGCTGCCGCAAGAAAGAAGAGGAGGGGAGCCTAGAGAGCCTGGTTTGGAGGAAGGATGCTGGATGCCGCGCTCCTGAAGAGCAAGAGGGTGGGAAGCTACTGCAGAGGCCGCCGTGTGGCAGGCAGTGAGGTTCTCCACTGGAGCAAGAGGTCCTAACCTGAGACAGAATCAATGTGGGAGGAATGTGGGCGGCGGCAGCCCAGATGGCAGATAGGTGGCGCCCTAACACGCCTCCATTCTTCTCAAAAAGAGGAGGGAAGGGGAGAGGAGAATGGTGGGCAGGCACGTGGGGGAAGGGAGATGTGCCAAAGTTTTCCTGAGCAGAAGATGAGGGAAAATAGAAAGAGAGACTTCAAACAATAAAAACTTGAAAAGCAGAGCTAATCATGACAGTATCTAACATCCAAACACAATCCATGTGATTTTGTCTAAGCTTGTGGCTAATGGTGTTAATTTAATGGAAAATCCCTAGAGAAGTAAGCATCCAAAAAAACAAGTTCTAGGAAATAAGTGTCTCTGGTCCATTAGGGGTCTGGAAGCTGGGTTTCTCTCATTCTTGGTAACTGCTGAGTTTTTCAGCTGCTGCCAGACTCACACCTTTTCTTTGCCTCCATCCTATTTTCCTTCATTTCTAAAAGCTTCACCTTTGTCCTACATTTAAAGCTCAAGATCCATTTTTTTTTAAAAAAATGACCTGCCACCAGGCATGTAATTTTTATAAATGTCTGCCCAACACTAACAGCACCAAGTAATAAGATTCAAATCCCCAAAGCAACATTATTCTGCCAACCCCTCCCTTTCCCCCAGACTTGCCAGAGTGTGGGATGTCTGCCAGGGAAATATAATAAAATGTGGGAACAGGAATAAATAAAAATAAAATTTTAAATTCTGTATTTTTGCTTGCTTTGTTTTCCTTTTTAACTTTAATCCTTTTCTTTCCCTCCTTTTCTCATACTATTGTAGTATTTCTGTCTACCTAACTGTTTTTGCCCCCTGTGTTGATGATGCTAATATATCTACTCTCTCCTTATGGATTTTCCAGGCAAACAGGTTGCCTGCACCATCTGAACAATTTCCTCCCTTGCCTTGTCTTATTATATTTTCTGGGCAGTTAGTTCTTCCCCGTCAGGCTCTTCTTTGTCTTTTGTGTTCTGCACCATGACTCCCTCTCTTGGCTCCCTTGTTGTTGGCTCTTGCAAATCTTACCTGTTCTGTCATCCTCACAGCATCAGCTTCTGGTGATTGTATGGCCTCCCCCATTACCTGGTCGCATTTCTTGAGAAATCTCATTAATCTTCAAATGCCCGACCTTTCCTAACTGGCATGAGAGATAATTCAGGGTGTCTTTTTCTTTACTCAATCACATAAGCTTTGAGTATTTTTCCCTCCTGTTGAGGCCACTAGCTAGATCTCTGTCTGGGGAAGATCAAAAAAGTTTCCCTCTTGGGTGTACACCTCTTAGCAGGACTGTGCCTCCTGGCAGAGGAGGCATTCTTAGAGGGGGAACAATCAGGAGCATTCACTGATTGCATAGCCATTTTAGGGGGCAGGGGTCTGTGTGACAGGAAGTTGGAGTTTGCTATAAGAGTAATTTGGTTTAGGAGAAAAGAGGGATAGCGGGGAGCCCAGGACTGTGCCTTTCCAGGGGTTCTGTAGGACCATGGCAGCATCTCCCAACACTAACCACTGAGCTAAAAAAATACTGATGTCCCTGCACCAGTACATTGCTTATTCCCTTAGGGGAAAGAATGTACTCTGAGCCCTCCCAAGTGACAAAGTCAGCTGGCAGCTTCTCAAGTCCTACGTAGGAAATCTCTCCTAACATCACCACCTCCCTGAGTCTCCTGACCCCTTTTTCAATCTTAAGACAAAGCAGCTCTAGCATCTCTGCCTCATTCCTCATAAGCCATTTTTATGTGGACCCTAAACAACAATGACAAATATGACCTATAAAGAAGCTTCGTTATAAAATTGAAAACTATGACACAATTCTCTCCGTTGTTCGAATGAGAGGAAGTTGTAGCAATTCAAGAGTTCATTTTGTATGTTTCTATTTTTTTATTTCATTGTGGGTAATAATTCTTTTGAGTGACATCAAGTAATGCAACTGGTTGAGTAATAAGTGTCTGAAATACAGCACGGATCCCTATATAAACATTTTAAGCATCTGGGATGGTGACTTATAGGCAGCGACTTCTCTGCTGACTCATGAGGCTAACCCTAACTCCTCACCTAGGTAAGAAGGACAGGAAACTGGTGTTAAGGAGGAATTATGGACCAGTAGAAACAGAAATGACCCAAGGTTTTCAGATGGAGCCTTACAGAAGCTTACTGCCCTTGCCTCAGTGGGAAAGAGGTAAGATGAAGCACACCATGGCTCCTTTACTCCCAGAGCACCAACAATATTATGGTTGCCATGCAATATTTGGGATATTTACACGGAAATATTATTTGTTGCTTATCTGAAATTTAAACTTAACTGAGCATCCTCTATTTTACCTGGCAACTCTAATAGTACACAACCACCACATGGCTATGGGGGGGTCCAAGGACAGCTATCCATCTGCTCTTGATAACCGATAACACATCTATGAGAGACTCAAATTCCTTCTCAGTTCCAAAGCAAAAGGAGGTTTCTGAAGTCCAATTTCAGGTCATTTCCAGACTCAGTTTGGACTGTTTACTTCAGGGACACTGATTAAGTCATATATTACAAGGAAGCCTCCCATTGCCCCTAATTCAAAACAGCTGAGCCAGCTTCTCCTGCCAGCCAAGCGTCATGGTGGAAGCCTTGGGAGGGGACTGTGCTTGGGAAGAGGGGGAGGGCGATGGGGGGGGGACAGGTTTAATATTAAGTGAGGACATGTCTTAATGCTCTTGTGGAAATGCTCTTTATGGAGCATCGGGTTACAAAGCCACAGTTGGAGGGTGGGGGCGGTGAGGAGGAATGGAGTGTAAGGGGGCACTGGAGAAATCACTGCAACATTTGAGGATCAAAGAATCCAGCCTGTCAAGTGGTATGATATTTTTTCAGTGAGGAAACAAGCTCACATTTTTCCCCTGAGGGCTCAGAGACAAAAGCCAAGGTTCAACTAAAAATTTTTTAAGACTTTTTTTTAAGCCACAAATTATGTCTGTATATGTTTTGCTTCCACTCTTGCTTTTTTTTCCCCCTTTGAAATTCGGGTGGGTGGAACAGGAGAACACTGCATTTTGAAGCTACACTGATAACAACCAGTCTGGTGAATTTTTTGGAATGTAAAAAAGCATTCATTTGGTGCCCATCAATCTGGCAAATGTATTCATTTACTTAACAAAGCTTATCATTCCAACAGTGAGGGATGTTTTACCTAAATCTACAAGGTGATGAAGGGCTGGCGAGGGGCATGCATGTTGCTCAGCCATGCTTCCTGTTTCCTGTTTGTTGGTTTTTCTTCCCTGAAGCGTATCTGCACTACACAGGGTTGAAGAAGACAGTCTGGGGTTCGAGGATGAGGAGAGAGGACGAAAGAGAGCAGACAGATGGGAAGATGATGGTGATGAGTGAGGTAGATGTATTTTCCCTCCCTTTAGCAAATATTTCAACGTTTGCTTTTTGGAGAGAATCCAGTCTGTTTTAACTTCATTTTCCAGTAGATAATGCTTCTATGAATTTGATGGAACTAGAGAACAGAAAAGAAAGAGAGCAGGGTAAGCATGTTGAGGACTGAAACGTCCCGGTTCAGAGTAGTTCCGCATTCATGTCTGTTGACCATAAACACAACATTAGTTATGCCAGAGAAATGAATAGGAGATAGAAATCAAAATTCAGTCTTCATATGACTCCAAGGCAGGCCCTATATTTGCCTTTGCATGAGGTTTACAATATCTGTTCTAGCTTGATTGAAGTTTGGAAACTTATAAAACAGGACTTCTTTTAAAAAGTGGAAGAGGGATTTTTGAAGAAGTTGCTTGTCAAAGATCCTGGCCAAGATTTGAGTCGGCTCTGTACATGTGGAGGGCACATCTGTGATCACAGTACAAGAGCAGTGTTTTCATTCTTTTAAATGCCAGAATTACCTCTCCCCACGCCTGGCCACAAGACTTTCCCATGCCCGTCAAGAAGATTCTAGTGGAATTACCATTAGTTAGTGGCAAGAGGAAAGGCGATGATGTTCCCGTTGTGGTCGAGGTGATATTGTGGCGAGGTCAGGCAGACATGTGGAAGCAGTAAGTGGAGAAGCTGAACTAGGAAGACCCAAGACTGCTTCTCTAAGTGCTAATGGGAATTCAAAAGATGGACTCAGCACCATTCCATCCTCTACACTACAGTGAGGTTCTTTTCCTTTCTTTTCTTTTAAATGAGTTACAGCTGTACCGTTCACTTTTGGTAAAGGGCACAAACCTTAAGTGTACAGCCTGATGAATTTTTACAAATGCATGTGCTCAGGTAGCCGCCCCCGGATGCAGTTCTTGAAAGAAGCATCCCCGACCACAACATTCCACTTGGAAGAGTTTCATACTTTTGAATGCCAGAATAACTTTCTTACTTAGCCTGGCCGCAAGCCTTTCCCATGGAGAAACAGCCATACTAAATGAATTATGATTTTTAAAAATTATCTTAATTTTCTAACACATGGCTGCACAAAACAACTGAAAATTTTCATTTTTCACCATTGAGCCTCTTCAAACTATCTGTGATAACGTCTCAAGAAGCTGACCTTTGGCAGCCCACCTTCTTTTAAGCCTGGAAAGCAGCTTTCCAGTGAGGGTGTAAACATGAATTATGAACTTGGAGAAGTAAAGGTAGACTTTGGTAGGCTCTCCACCCTTCAGAAGAAGCAGATGTCTCCTTCTGCCTACTGCTGCTTCTTATTTGTTTGATAACCTTTGATTTGTCTAATTTTTTTTAATCTCCAGGTTTCTTTGTCAACCTGACAACAAAAGGTACCTAGGATTTGGATCACAAAATAAATAGGGAGAGAGAGAGCCCAGAAATGCTTCCAATCCTGAGCCGTACATTTTATTGGCCAGCAGGGTGTGCGAAATCTGCCAAGAACATGCTGCCGTGACCTTGGACAGAGTAGATCGCATAGTCCCAGAGGCCCTGGTGGTTCTCTCAGATGTCTCTTAAAACCTGTACCAATCCTGAGTAGCATTCTCAATTCTGGACTGGCTTAAAGGTCTCCTATGTCACACAAAACTGATCACAGGTTGAGGAACAGAATATGAATCTAGAATACCTCCCAAAGCTTTACTGCTAAATGGAAAGTGGAATATAGCTGAAATAGAATTTTACTCTTTTATTAAAAATGGCAAGTCCAAAAAGGGAGGCAAACTTTAGCACGGAAGCTTTGATAAATCAGACAATTAAATGACAGGCACTTAATAAATACCTTTTGTTCTTAAATATGCTTATCTAATAGATATTTATAAATATTTGTTGAACATCTGTATTAGTTAGGATTCTCCAGAGAAACAGAACCAATAGGATATGTTTATATAGAGAGAGAAAGATTTATTTTAAAGAACTGGCTCACACAATTCTTGGGATAATAAATCTGAACTCTACCAGGCAAGCTGGCAGTATGGAAGTTTAGGTGAGAACTGATGTTGCAACTCTGAGTCTGAAATCCACAGGACAAGCCAGCAGGCTGGAAAATCAGGCAGGGTTTCTATGTTGCAGTCTTGAGGCCAAATGTACTCTTCTCTGGGAAACCTCAACCTTTTGCTCTTAAGGCCTCCAACTGATTGATAAGACCCACCCCACATTATGGAGGGCAATCTATTTCACTTAAAGTCTATTGATTGTAAATGGTAATCATATCTTCAAAAATATCTCAATAGCAACATCTAAATAGGTGTTGGACCAAATGACCTGTCACCATAGCCTTGTGAAATTGACACATAAAGTTAACTATCACAGCATCTAATTGTTTAATACTGTGTTAGGGACCATGGATGATACTCATGGAAGACAAGATACAAAAGCTGACAAGAAAGATTCTCCCTCAAGGAGCTTAAAACCTAGTAATACAGAGAATATACAAATGCCTTCCTTCCCTTTCTAGAAATATGGTCAACTAGATAGTCTGAAAATCACTTCTGAAGTATTAAAAAATTATGATTTAAACAGTGTTTTTAAATTATTTCCTAAGCTAAGGGCACCTGGGTGGCTCAGTGCATTAAGTGTCTGACACTTGATTTTGGCTCAGGTCATGATTTCACAGTTGTGAGAGTGGGCCCTGAGTCAGACTCTGTGCTGAGCATGGAGTCTGCTTAAGATTCTCTCTCTCCCTCTCCCTCTGCCCCTCTCCCCTGCTAGCACTCTCTCAAAAAGAAAAGCTTTCTGAACTAAAGGAAAGTAATGAATCTGCAGAGGCCAAAAATGTACTGAAAGCAGGAACTCTGGGAGGCTATCTGTCAAACTCTGGTGGCCTTGGGCTTTTATTATGATGACTACTCAGGACATCAGATAGGAGATAAAGTCCAGGACCAACCAATGTGAGGAATCAAATAGAAGACTTTCAGATAAAGCCAGGGTTGCAATGAGCCACATCTGAATTAGAGTAGACTTAGAAGTAAGCCCATTGTGTCGAGGGGGATATCAAGGAAACTTGGTACCAATGGAATTAATCTTCATATAGGTTTATGACCAGAATATATAGTATCTCTGTGGGCTAAAAACTGCAAGTGGAGAATTTAATTAAAAGTAATTCCAAGTTATAATTTCCCCTAGGCAATTGACAAAAGCAATCACAGATCTTTTAGGGATTTGTCAACCACAACTCAGGTTTTAAAGAATTCCTACAGACAAAGTACTGAGAACATAAACTCACAGCACAAATCACAAAACAGGTAAACAGAGAACCATGAATGAGGGTCAGCAGAATTAGACCTAGGGACACTTCAGGTGCTCAAGTGATTAGATACAGAGTATAAAATAGATTTAATATGTTTTAAGAAATACTAGAACTGAAAATATAAGCAAAGAACAGGGAATTATAAAAATGGAATTTCTAGAAATGAAAAATTTAGTGCACATGTTCACTAGCAGATTAAAGACACAAAAAGAGAATTTGTAAACTGGAAAAAGGGCTTGATGAAATCCAGAAGTTTGTCCAAGGGCACACATGCAAAATAGGAAATATGAAAAAGTGGCCAAGAAACATAAGGATAAATTGAGAGTCTACCGTAAGTCTAATGGGAGTTCTAATTATTTCAATAACTACTGAAGAAAATCTCAAATCTGATACCCAGGAATCCAGGGAATCTTGATTAAGATAAATGACTAGAAAAATGTATCTAGACACATCATAATGAAACCAAAGACATAAGTTGTAAAACATCTGAAGAAAAAAGACAGAACAAATAAAATGGAGCAAGTAGTGCTCAGCAGTAAAATGAAAGGCAAAAGACACTGGAATAATATTGTTAATGTGCAGGAAAAAAATAAGTCAATCTAAAATTTTTATACCCAGAGAACCTATCTATCAAAACCAAGTATGAAAAAAAAAACACTTTCAGATAAACAAAAATGAAGAGTTTAATACAAAAGAATTCCCATTCAAGGAGAAATCTAAAGGATATAAACTCAATCCAAACATAAGGTAATTAAGAGGGAAAATAAAGTAACAGAGAAGACAGGACAAATAGGCACAGAATAAGGTGATGAAAATAAAACTAAATATGTTGGTAGTCAAAATAAATGTAAAAAGGAAATCCAGGTATATGCTGTTTATAGAGATTCATAAAGAAAGGTTGAAAGTAAATGGGTAGAAAGCATCTATTAGGCATATAAACCAAAAGAAAGTTTCTATTGTCTGTTTTATTATCACACCAAAAAGATTTTTTTTAATTCTTTTAAGTGTATTTTTTGATTCTCATTGAGAGACAGAGAACAAGTGGGGTATGGGGGAGAGGGAGAAGGAGGGAGAGAGAGAGAGAATCCCAAGCAGGCTCTGAAGTGTCAGTGCAGAGCCCAACACAGGGCTTGAACTCACCAATGGTGAAATCGTGACCCAATCCAAAACCAAGAGTCAGATGCTCAACCAATTGAGCCACCCAGGCACCTCACACCAAAACGATTTTTAAGGAAAAAATAATTACTAGTGATAAATAGGGTCATAACAAAATTATAAAATTTTTGATACATTAAAAAGGTACCACAATTCTAAGCTGATACGCATTTGCTATATAAAATAAAACTGAGAATATATAAATGCAGACTAGTGTTAGTTTTTAAGTGACAAGTGTTACAAGAAAGAAATGAGTGAAATACTATGTTAATTCAGAGGAGAAAGCAGATATCAGTTGATAAAGTTAAGAGTGTATGGTAGAACCAGATTATGGAGAGTGCTGAAAGTCAGAGAAATCTGGGTTCAGCATGATCAGAAATTGATAACCACCTATATTCTTTTTTTAAATATGAAATTTATTGTCAAATTGGTTTAATACAACACCCAGTGCTCATCCCAACAGGTGCCCTCTTCAATGTCCATCACTGACTTTCCCCTCCCTCCCACCCCTCATCAACCCTCAGTTTATTCTCAGTTTTTAGATAACTACCTATATTCTTAAGCAGGCAATTGACATGATGGAAGTGATTTCTTAGAAAGAAATACAGAAAATCTAGCTTTCATGTGCAAGACGAATTGGACGGGAGAGCTCAACACCAGGGTGTAAGCAAAGAGGGAAGTCACAATATTTTGGATTTAGGAGACAGAGAACATGAAAAGGAGGGGTAAATCCAAGAGACATTTTCATAGACAAAATCAATAGAAAATTAAATGGCCCTGTGCCATTTGGTGGGTTATTTGTCTTAGGAAGTGACTGCAGGAAATACATTTCCCAAAGATAACTATGTGAAAAGAGACCAGCTGACTCTTGGAAGATTCATCTCTATTAGCCTCAGAAAGTAAGGACAATAGCCCCAAATTTATGGGTTACAGGTCACTATCTACATGGGCTATGTACAGATGATTTTAAAACACTGAATGAATGAAGTACCATGGGAAGACTTTGTAGCTCCAGAACTGGTTAAATATCATTCTAAGTGTATTCATCAATAATTATGGTACAGGCAGGGCACAGTCAAGCCATACCCAGAATTGCAAATTGCTTATAGAGATGGATTTCTGGATATGCTCCCTTGAAAATGTTTTTCCATCCTGAAAATATTACAACTGTGCTATAGGGAGTAGAACATTTGGCTGTGGTACCTCATCAGCTTATGCATCAGTATAGACTCAAGGCAGTTTCTGAGGATGCTGTACCCTGCCCACAGGGTCTCCCCTGATTCATCTCTAAGCACAGGCAGTATGGCTGCTGATTCATGCCTGCATCTTCATTTGATTTCTCAGTTTTTACAAAATGATGTTAAATCTAATCTCAGAATAAACGCCTACCAAGTCACATAGGTCTATATTCAACTGGAAAGAGAGAGTATCTGCAATTGAGATCTTAGAAAATAGAGAGGGAACATTTTGTGAGTTGATATTCAGCAAGTACTCAATTGTCAGGAGCTAAGAGGACATCTTCTGTTGAGGAGGACATTGACTGTTTGTCAAGCAATAGTCTGAAAGCTATTCAACAATCTACCCCTGGAAAAGCAAAAGCAGATGAGAACTGGGGACATGCTCCACAACATATCCAGCCCCCAACAGGTGGATTTCACTGAATTGCGTTTTTGACAACGTGCCATCAACCTTCTTTGAGGTCATTATTTTTTTATAATTTATTTTGAGAGTGAGCATGAGTGGGGGAGGAGCAGAGAGAGAGCAGGAGAGACAGAGAGCATCCCAAGCTGGCTTTGCACTATCAACGTGGAGCCCAACACGGGGCTCGATTTCCCCGAATCATGAGATCATGACCTGAGTGAAATCAAGAGTTGGAAGCTTAACTGATTGAGCCACCCAGGTGCCCCAAGATCATTATTTTTTTAAATAGTCATGAAATGTGTGGGTTTTTTTTTTTTTCTGAAGGAAGGTTACTTATAAAATCATACCATGACCTCTTTATAGAAACTCTGGAAGAAATTCCCACCCCTATGCTAGCGTCAAAACCAGTTACACTTCTGGGGTGCCTGGGTGGCTCAGCCAGCTAAGCATCAGACACTTGATTTCAGCCCAGGTCATGATCTCACCACAGTCAGGCTCCCCAGTGGTCATGGAACCTGCTTAAGATTCTCTCTCTCTCTCTCTCTCTCTCTCTCTCTCTCGGTGCCTGGGTGGCTCCATCGGTTAAGTGTATGACTTCGGCTCAGGTCATGATCTCATGGTTTGTGAGTTTGAGCCCTGCGTCAGGCTCTGTGCTGACAGCTCAGAGCCTGGAGCTTGCTCTGGATTCTTTGTCTCTCTCTCTCTCTCTCTCTCTCTCTCTCTCTCTCTCTCTCTGTCTCTACCCCTTCCCCACTTGTGCTCTCTCTGTCTCTCAAAAATAAATGAATAAATGTAAAAAAAATTTGTTAAAGATTCTCTCTCTCTGTCTCTCTCTCTTTCTCTCCCTATGTCCCTCTCCTGTGCTCCCTCTCTCTCTCTCAAAAAAAAAAATGCTTGCACTTCTGAAGCTGGCATTTATTTTCTGAACACCAGATTGTGTAATTGATCAAGTTTCCCTTTTACACTATAGCCACACATGTGTCCCCCAGGAGGCAAACATGTTGATTAGAGCACACGTTGTGCTTCTAAAGAAGCCCTACTCCTGGCTTCTTTCTTATGTTCCTCTACCATTTTCCTTCTACTTTTCTTAGATATTTATGCAATCTTATTGTATTTTATATATTAGAGTGTGCCTTAAATCCTATATGGAACAAGTTTGGTATAAATAAGTAAATGAACTAAAATGGCTTGAGATATGTTAGAATCCCCCCCAGGTGGTCAGGACAATGTACCTTTTGTGGGATTTTGCCTAAAAGTCACACTTACTAGCTTCTTTCCCTTCCCTGTTCTGCTGTTCCCACTCAGGAGCACTTCCGTAATGAATCACTAGTGGACAAATCTTTGTCTTATGATGGTGCCTTCTTGGAATCTTCCTCACCCTCTACCTTCAAGTGATCACTGAGTTCCCCTGATTTTGCCTTCTAAATGTATTTGAATGCTGTCCAGTTTTTTTTTTCTTCCCCACTGTCACACCCTAGGCCATCTCATTTCCATTATCTCGTTCCCGTGAGAGGGCTACAACAGCCTCCCAGAACAAGAATTATTCTCCACACGTAGCCAAGAGAGATCTTCCCCCAAATAAAAATCTGATCATGTCATTTCTCTGCTTAGAATTCTTCAAGGAGGTCCCACTATCTTTAAGATAAAAGGCTAAACCTTTCACTGGGGCTCCAGGACCCTCCAATATCAGGACCCATCCTTTTGCCATCTTCTTTCCTTCCTCCCCACTCCACAGCCAACCAGTGTCTCTCCAACCTACCAAACCTTCCTCACCCCCAACCCTAGGCATGAGCTGCTCACTCCTTCCAAACACTTTCCCTTTCCCTCTGCTTAACTCTCCTCTCAGCATTTGTTTGGAGAAGCCATTCATTTGACAAATATTTCTTGAGGCCCTGCCAAGTACCAAGCATTGAGATGGGCTCCAAGGAGCACAGCAGTCAAGAGTGGCACAAAGGCCACTTTTCCAGAGACAATCATTCAATCCACCCACACTTAGTGACTCACTGGGCTGCTTTGAGTTCCCACAGCACCCGTAACAACCACCCAGTTCAGTGCTAGCTACCTGTGTGATGTGTGCCTCTAAGTTGCCTCTAAACTGCAAGCCCCAGAGGGCAGGGTCTGGGTCTGTCTTATTTCCTGCAGTATTTCCTGATACTGCATATCCCCTGATATTTATACAGTAATACAGCTGGCTTTTAGTAGGTGCTCAATAAACAGTTGTTAAATGGATTAATTCCTCTCCTTTTTGCATTACAAAATGATGGCTCATTGTGAAGATAATGGTGAGTCCTGTTTGCAGCAGCCCCATTTGCTGTAGACTCAGGTACTGGGAGAAGCCACAGAGAGGCCACACATGGTCCCCCTTCTGAAACCATCATCACAAAGAGTTTGGGTTCAGGAATAACTCAAAATGCCTTTGGCCAGAAGATGTTTTTTGCCCACCAATTTTCATAACCCTGTTTGTTTGAGAGGAAATTTGATCCAGATGTTTTAGATTCATTTACATTAAACTCATCACCACGTGACACTGTAACAGATTTGGATGGCCATGCAGTCCTTTTTCACAAACCAGGCTGCTGCATGTTGCCAGCTATAAATGAGGGCAGGACCCCAATTCTTTGCACTTGGGTCCAAATTTAGCAAGGACTGGGGGAGTGTGAAGTTTGGCAACTGTACATTCTTCTGTCCCTGCCGAGGCATGGATAGGGTTTTACAGATTTTGGAATGCAGATTTCCTAATGATTCGGAGGAATGTCACAATGTGATGGTTCCATCCACCAAAAGGACCATGAAACAAGACCCCTCCTTGTCTTTATGATTTCTTCTATTTCAAAAAAAAAAAAGTGGGAAGGAGAAGAGAGGTTAGGAAGGAGTTTTAGAGGAGTAGAAAATTAAGCACACATAGGCTCACACACATCCAAAATTCTTAACAACCTAATGATTCACTAACAGCACCAGGGAATTTAAATGTGTTAGTCCCTTGGCGGGCAGGAAGCCAAGCCCCCCCCCCCTCCTTCCCTCTCCCTGTGCTTTTCTGTATCCACCCCTCTCTCCCTGACATAAGGGTAAATTCTGGCACAGAAAGATGACTCCTCATTCCATCGAAAACTCAACACTGCAAAAACGAATTCAAAGTGGACTGAAAAGATATTTGATGGCTTGGAAAATGTTTACACCAGGGTGGTTCTCTGAAACAACTGGGAAATGTTATCGCAGCACAGTGAGCTGCTCCCTCCTCCGCTCGCAGAGCACTTGACTCTGTCTGTGCTCTTAACATGTTGTAATTTATCTGTTAGAAAGCTGTTCCCACCAATATATTGGTAAGATCCAAGGACAGGAGCTGCATCTCATTTGTTCTTATCCACTCAGAATTTAGCATAGTATCTGGCACATAGCGGTTGCCTATGAAATGTCTGATGAATGAAGGAATGAATGAATGAATGAATGAATCCTCTACCTTAAACAGAACTTCCTAATTACTGTGCCACCCACATCGATATATACAGATAGACAGATATAAAGAGATAAACAGACTTAGACAGAATGGAGAGGAAATATGGAAAGAAAGGAAAACCTATTTCTCGAAAATCCTGTGAGTACACTTAGAGAATTTTAAATAACTCAGACAAGTAGCCGCAATACAAAATTTGAGCAAGCCTATCTAACACTCTTTCATTTTACTGTTTCCATTTTTTATAGGCTTTTCAGAGAGGCAAATCCCTGACAGTGGACACTTCCCAGTCTTCTGATGATACCATAGTTACAGCCTCTCTACGACAGGAAAAGCCAGGCTTTCAACATATTGAAAAACACTCCACAGGCCCTTCAGTGAGGCAGGACACTTATGCCCTTGCTTAGATCCAAAGTTAACGACATCCATTTACAAAGGGGAAAAAGAGATCATAATTTTTTAAACTGTGTTTTTCCATGTGCGACTGGATTTTCTAAGTCAGCCTGAAAGCCGCACGCTTGCTAGACCACATCAGGGCTGCAAAGCAGAAGCGGGGTGAGCCTCTGTCTGAAACAGAGGAACGGATGATGTCACCGCACCAGTTACTGACCGAAGGGATTACGAGATTTGAAGTGGGATTTGGACAAATCTCTGGTGCTGTGAATACTGGGGGGCTGCTGGCTGCCTCTTCACCTGGGCAGGAACGCCTCATTCTCGCCCCTCTGGTTATGGGGGCTGTGTTGTCATAACCTCTGCGCTCTTGGCTAGGACTGAGACGGGTAATTTTCTGTCAGTTTTTCCATTCCAGGTTTCAAGAGCTTTTTCTGGGGATCTTAATTTTTTTCCACTTGTCTTCAAATCTTTTGGACAAGGTTGCAGATCATGAGCGGACGTAAGTGAGGAGGGACAGTAAAAGGATGGTGTATTTGGCAACTTGGGCGCTGGGATGGAGAAGCAGTCAAGGAGGAAGGGGCGTGCAGCCATCCGGGGGTCACCTCAACTCCCTAAAGGCTGCACAGCTGTGTTTGGCTTACTTGTGTGAGACTGCAAACCCACAAGACTAACATTTAGATTGTTTCATTAAAATGGAACATACTGTGGAGTATCTATTATGTGTAAGTCACGTTCCTAGATGTGGTGCACAATTGTTAACAATTCAGGGCACACTGTTGCCCCCAAGGTGGTTTCAAACCAGTATACTTAGATAGGTACAGATAGCACGCCTTGGTCCCTATTTCTTCATTTGCCAACTAAAAAAATTGTTTAAGTCCGTCTGTCTGTTCATTTATTTATTTTGAGAGAGAGAGAAAGAGAGAGAGAGAGACAGAGCTAGAGTCGGGGAGGGGCAGAGAGAAAAGGAGACACAGAATGGGAAGCAGGTTCCAGGCTCCCAGCTGTCAGCACAGAGCCCAACATGGGGCTCGAGCTCACTAACTGTGAGATCATGACCCGAGCCGAAGTCAGACGTTTAACTGACTGACACACCCAGGCGCCCCTTTATTTATCAATTTTAAATAATGTTTATTGACCCTCCAACGTAAAAGATGAGGATGATCTCCTACTTTTTCTTCCCTCCTCCTCCTTCCAATATTTAACATTGCACTCTTATTCTTTTGTTACTTTGAAATTTTAAACTTTATACCAAGTGCTACCTATTTCTCATTCTAGCAACTTCATTTTGTATCTTAAATACTTATGAAATATAAGAGTACAAAGAATAATGTATCACCTGTTACCTCTTAATATCTTTTTTATATATATTTGCATGTATCCATAAATGATATGTAGTATTTTGCCTTTTTTAAGGTGCACAGATGATACTACTACTCAGAACATTTTATTTTATAATTTGATGTTTTCCACTCAACTTGGTGTTTTCAAAATACATCTGTGTTAATGTAAGCTATAGTCCTTTCGTTTTTCTTGCTGCCTCGTATTCCTTCTATGAACCTACCACAGTGTCTTTATTCAGGCCTTGTTGGTGGAAAATAAGAACAGTAATAGCAACAGCATTGAGTGCCTACTGTGTTCCAAGCACTATTTTAAGGATGTTATGTTGCTTAACTAATGTGATCCTGTAGCAATCCTCATTTTCTATGAGAAAACTGAGGCACAGAGAAGAAATCGCATACCTGAAATCTCAACGGCTAATACATGACCATCTAGCTCCAGAGTCCTCTCTCTTAACTACTGTGTAGTCCTGCCTCTTAACCTAAACTGATTCCTTCGAACCATTCCAAACAATGATGTAGTGAACCTGTTTGTACTCATGTGTGAGAGATTCCCTTGGAGAATTACTGGGGTGTGGGATCTGGGGCATCTTCAGCTTGCCATATATCGCCAAATTGCTCTCCAAAAACACATTCCAATTCATACTCCCACAAGCTTCTATACACTTCAAACAGCATTCTATGACTCCCTACTTTATAAAAATGAGGCGATTATCATTCCATTCTGTCTTCCTTCTTTCCTTTCTTCTACACTCTACCTTCTGTTAGTTACATTTTACATGGTATACACAGTCAAAATTGTTGACATTTTCTGTATAAGCTCTGTTAACTTTTCTCTGCTTTGTCCACAAGTTGACTCTAAAGTTAGACACCAGTGAAAGATATTTACACATGTATAATCACTTAAATATTGTTCAGTGCCTGGGAAGCAGGTTGCAGGAATTGCATTTCCCTCCCTGCAGGCCCCATAACAACAACCTAGGACCACATTAAATAGAATGCTCATAGCATCAAAGACTAATGGAGCTCTTTTTCTTACATTTAGCTTTAAGGCATGTCATGTTTAGTTGACTGAGGTCCTTGTATACTTTGCCTGCCCCCTTGAAATTCCTTATTGTCTTTTTTCTCTTCATTTTGTTTTCCATTATTGTGTTCTCAAATTTTCTTTCCTTGTTTTTTAATTTTATTTTTTATGTTTTAAAATTCACATCCAAATTAGTTAGCATCTAGTGCAACAATGATTTCAGGAGTAGATTCCTTAGTGTCCCTTACCCATTGAGCCCATCTCCCCTCCCACAACCCCTCCAGCAACCCTCAGTTTGTTCTCCATATTTATGAGTCTCTTCTGTTTCGTCCCCCTCTCTGTTTTTATATTATTTTTGTTTACCTTCCCTTATGTTCATCTGTTTTGTCTCTTAAAGTCCTCATATGAGTGAAGTCATATGATTTTTGTCTTTCTCTGACTAATTTCACTTAGCATAACACCCTCCAGTTCCATCCACGTAGTTGCAAGTGGAAATATTTCATTCTTTTTGATTGCCGAGTAATACTCCAGTGTATATATGTACCACATCTTCTTTATCCATTCATCCATCGATGGTCATTTGGGCTCTTTCCATACTTTGGCTATGGTTGATAGTGCTGCTATAAGCATGGGGGTGCATGTGTCCCTTCAAAACAGCACACCTGTATCCCGTGGATAAATATCTAGTAGTGCAATTGCTGGGTAGTAGGGTAGTTCTATTTTTAGTTTTATGAGGAACCTCCAAACTGTTTTCCAGAGTGGCTGCACCAGCTTGCATTCCCACCAACAATACAAAAGAGATCCTTTTTCTCCGCATCCTCACCAACATCTGTTGTTGCCTGAGTTGTTAATGAAGCCATCAAAATCCTCAAGGAGAAAGCAGGCAAAAACCTCTTTGATCTTGGCCACAGCAACTTCTTACTCAACACATCTCCAGAGGCAAGGGAAACAAAAGCAAAAATGAACTACTGGGACCTCATCAAAATAAAAAGCTTCTGCACAGCGAAGGAAACAATCAGAAAAACTAAAAGGCAACCGACAGAATGGGAGAAGATATTTGCAAATGACATATCAGACAAAGGGTTAATATCCAAAATCTATAAAGAACTTATCAAACTCAACACCCAAAAAACAAATAATCCAGTGAAGAAATGGGCAAAAGACATGAATAGACACTTCTCCAAAGAAGACATCCAGATAGCCAGCAGACACATGAAAAAATGTTCAACATCACTCATCATCAGGGAAATACAAATCAAAACCACAATGAGGGGCGCCTGGGTGGCGCAGTCGGTTAAGCGTCCGACTTCAGCCAGGTCACGATCTCGCGGTCCGTGAGTTCGAGCCCCGCGTCAGGCTCTGGGCTGATGGCTCAGAGCCTGGAGCCTGTTTCTGATTCTGTGTCTCCCTCTCTCTCTGCCCCTCCCCCGTTCATGCTCTGTCTCTCTCTGTCCCAAAAATAAATAAACGTTGAAAAAAAAAATTAAAAAAAAAAAAAAAAAAAAACCACAATGAGATACCACCTTACACCTGGCAGAATGGCTAACATCAAATTTTCTTTCATATCATCTTTTCTACCGAGTAAGCTGGCATTTCCCCTCCAAAACCCTCCCACACCAATCTGGACTTATCCTCTGGGCCTGCTGTACTGTTCTCTTCCCAGAACCTTTTGTCTGCCCCTGCTCTCCTGCATCAGAGTTGTTAGTTTATGGATCGCATATCACCTTCTTTTTTAGTTTACTCCTTTATTTTGCTGGAGTATGTCCATAAGTAACTTCCCACAGAAGGGGACATGCAAGATAGATCTTCTAAGTCCTCATAGGTCTGAGATGTTTTTACCGTCACACTTAATCGCTGGGCTGTGGGAGCTCCCATGTGTCCAAATGAGAAGAAGAATAGTATTTATATGGAGGTCTTAGCTTTCCCCCAGATGGCTAGTTCCAAATTTTTGAAGCATACCCTTTTGCCCTGGGTGAGTGTCAGCTGCCTGGGCTTTCTGCCCTAAAGGGGTGGGGGATTACCAGGGTGTACCAACAGGAAAGTTACCTAGTATTTGCTCCAGTTATCACCTTGATCCTTGGCCATACTACTGATTCTGAGTGCACAGCCTCTCAATAATTTTGTTAGTTGACTGGCTCCAGCAGGGAGAATATGTGAGGTCTCATGTTTCTCCACCTGTTTCACTTAATAGCCTTGTTCTGTCCACTTTCCATCTTGCAGAAATCTATTGACCATTTTCTATCACTTTCAGTAGTTTTATTTCCCCATTTATTTGCTGTGTGGCCTGGGCAACTTACTTAACCTTCTTGTACCTCAATTATCTCATATATAAAATGCAAAATAATGGAACCTACTTTATTAAAGTTGTAATGAGAATGAAAAGGGTTAATACACTTAAGGCACTAGAATAGCATTTGGCACTTACTTAACCCCTTAATACAATCATTACTATTATGTGATGGAGCCCTGAGAGGGATGGGATACAAGATGAATACTAAGACTATAGTATTTAGACCATTTACTAATTGTCCCTTACGTGGAAAGAAATCACTTGGGGTTTACAGGGATGGTTTACTCATCTTTGAGTTTGACGTCCCCCAGATCAATGCTTTTTAAACCATGATTACTGGGGAACGTGGTTAAAATACCAATTCCGATTTAGTAGGCAAAAGTGAGCTCCTTATTTTGCATTTCTAGCAAGTTCCTAGGTGCTGCTGATACTGTTAACAGTGTGTATATGTTTGTGTATGCACAGTGTGTGCACTGTTATATACACTAGATGTCAATATGAAATAGATGTTCACTGTAGGTCATGGTAAAATCGTTTGAAAATCACTGCCTCGAGAAAGCCAGCCTCATTCTTGGCCACCTCCACAAGAGACTCTCCCCCGCACCCCACCCAGTGCTAACCTTGGAAATCAGGATATGGTTTTATCCGGGAAGCAGGAGAGCTCCATATTGCTCGTAATCAGTCTGCAGTAAGAGCTCCTCTCAAATCCTAAGTCCTGTTATTTGCTGTCCCTTCGCCACAGCAAGGATGTTATCCCACAGCTGGGATGTTACCCAACCCTATCTACATCCCCTTGCTGGTTTTCCCAGCACTTTTGGGTTTCTGGCTTGGTGCCTCTTCCAGACCACCAGAGACCTAACACCCCCCTACCCCTTCCCTGGGGTATCTGGTTTCACTCTTTAGCTACTGGTTTAGGGTTTCTCTTCCTTGGAAGACAGGGACAGCTGGGAATGTGGATCTCATCCTGTCTGGGTTTTCCCCTGACAAGTGGCAGTAGTGGCAGGATATGAGGTGCTTGAAGACCACTCACATACTATTATCACAGAAAGCAGAGTCACTAATGAAAAGAACAGGTGCAGTGGACTGAATTGCACTTCATGGGCAAGTGGGAACAGTATGGGAATCAGGACTACACGGGTTTTTAAAAAAATCAATTAGGGGGAGGGATGAATAGGTGAGCACAGGGGATTTTTAGGACAGTAAAATTGTTCTGTATGACACTATAATGGTGGATACATGTCATACATTTGTCAAAACCCACAGGATGTCAAACATAAGAGTGAATCCTAAAGTAAACTAGGGACTTTTGTTAATAATAACATACAGTATCGGCTCATCAACTGTAACAAATGTACCACACTAATGCAAGATGTTAATAATAGGAGAAACTGGGGAGGAAGGGGAGGGTAGGTGGATGAGAACTCTGTGATTTCCACTCAATTTTTCAGTAAACCTAAAACTCTAAAAATAAAGTCTATTAATTTCAAAAAAATAGAAAAAATAATTTTGCTGGGCTATTGTGATGATTAAAATGGATAAAACATGACAGCACTAAAAAAGTATCCATAGCAACAAGAACCAAAACAATTACTCATGTCATACATGAATACATCCTCCCTCCCCACTCACCTCCCTAGAAGTGTCCATTGCTATTGAAGCAGCCCGTGTCCTTGCAGACCTTTCTGGGTTTGTGTAGATACATAAGGGAGATGATGCCTTTGAAATACCTCCCAACATTCTTTTTGGTAGACTACGTTCCCCTCCTGCATCCCATCCACCATTAAAGCCAAGCCGTGAGGCTTTTGTGTCCCAGGTCAAAAAAGTAAGACACAGACCAGAAAAGGAAGTGGAATCTATTTTGCCTTCTCACCCGGAAGTAAATGTAAAAGAGAACAGAGGGTGAGAAACTCAGACACAAAAGTCCTTGTTTTCTCTGATCTCTGGGCTGCACCTTAGAATAGGTGGATAAGGTGCATTCAGATGGATAAGGTGGATAAGGACATTCAAATAGATATAAAGAGACCCCAGACCTTTGGGGCATGGTGTTTAGCCAGCACTGACTCCCCTTCAGGGACTGTATTTCCCGCCCTCCCACCCCCGGCCTTGGAGGAAGGCCCTCATTTCCCTTAGAGCCACTTCTATAATGTACATCATGAACATTTTTCTGGGATGGAAACCTAGATGTTGACTTACTGAATGAATAGTATGGGCATGGTTCTTATAAAACATAATATGTGTACATGGAAATAATAATTTCAGTGGAAAGGTATAAAATGAAAAGTAAAAATCTCGCTCTATGATCCTCACTCCAGGCCTGTCTTTCACAGGTAACTATTTTTCATCTGTTTGTTTATAGTTTTAAGTTTTCTGGTAGTCATCTACATAACTCAGCTAACATGTTTATGCTATTTCTTGATTTATCAACTTTAAGAAGAATCTATTGAATAATGTTTTGAAAAATAAAAAATTTACTCATTTGGATTAAACCCTCTTCCAACTTTTGTTAACTTATTTTTATTTTTAGCTCTGGCACCTATTTTTATAATTTTAAAAATACATCTCTTTTGGAGCACCTGGGTGGCTCAGTCGGTTAAGCATCCGACTTCGGTTCAGGTCATGATCTCACAGTTCGTGAGTTCAAGCCCCACATGGGGCTCTGTGCTGACAGCTCAGAGCCTGGAGCCTGCTTCAGATTCTGTGTCTGCCTCTCTCTGTGTCCCTCCCGCATTCGTGCTCTGTCTCGGTCTCTGTCTCTCTCTGTCTCAAAAATAAATAAACACTAAAAATTTTTTTTTAAATACAGCTCTTCTGATGCAGGAACATTAAACAATATCTCTTCTACTGGGAAAGGTGAGGAAATAAGTATTATTTTCTCTTCTCTTCCTCCCTCTTTCCCCTAGGTTTCTTCTATATTATTATGTGTATGTGCTTAGGTCTTTTGGATTTATAATCAAGTTTTACATGCTTTATCTATAGATTCTTTTAAAGATCCAAAGAGCATTTACAATTATGCAGATATCATTCATTCCTGAATGGGGATAATATAGCCTAGCCAGAAACGATATATCAGAGTAATAAAGCCTGAGGCTTTAGAATAACTGCCACTTAAGAGTCGTATGACTTGGTTACTTAATTTCTCTGTGCCTTAATTTTTCATCTGAAAAAAAAAATGGGATAATAATACCTACACTATAGGATTGTTTGAAGATTAAATGAAATAATCTATCTAAATCACTTAGCACAGTGTCTGTCACATAGTAAGAATTTCAACAGAAATTTTACCATTTGTGCTATTATATTATTAAGTAGTGTGAATGGATTCATTAGCAAGATATTGTAATTCTTATGTTATTAAGCCTGTGTCATGACAAGGAGAATATTCCTAATACCAAGGTTAAATGTATTCTCTCTCTTGACGCTCTATCAATTCAAAATATCATGTCACAGATTAATTTGCATTTTTAGACCATGACTTTTTGTACTTCTTGACATGTCTAATTGCTTTTCTATTTTCTTGTTGGGTGAAGAAATTAATAATAGACTATATTGTACTGTGTGTTGAATGGCCAATCTCAAGAAGAAAGAGATTGTACAATACCTGACACATGGTGGGGTGGGGAGAGAGAGAGAGAGAGAGAGAGAGAGAGAGAGAGAGAGAGCCCCAGGTTTCCATCTTTCCAGTTCTGGTTTCCATTTGACCTGGATTTTTTCTATTCCTCAGATGCCCGAAAGATTCTCCTATTATATTTTTATAACATCCCCTCTATACATGAACATATTCATTAAATTGTAGCACATGAGGGTTCCTTTCTTTGAAACCCAGTGATGTTATAGAGGGAATTGTAGTGACTATATCTAGGGACTCTTCTAACCCTGACATTTTTTCTATGTTTTTAAGTTCTTCTGATAGTCTGCTTATCCACGTTTTCCACTCTGGCTAAAGTTTTCCTATTCTCATTCTCTCCCTCTCACCATCCCCCATCTTCTCCCCTCCCTCCACCTGCCCCCACCACTTTCTGATAGAAACTGAGGACAGAAAAACACCCCCTGCCTTGTAGCAAGGATCATTTTTTCCCTTTCATCATTACTCCTGCTCAGGGATCTATAATGTATACAGTGGGATAAAGATAATTATTCCCTGGCTTCAGGAAGTTCCAATTCCCTGAGACATTTAAAGGGATACCATATAAAACATAAATTTCAATATATCAGATCCACAGTCACTATGAAGGAAGGGGAAGGAGCATTTCTGCTGCTTGATAAGAAAAACTAGCTCATGGGGTGCATGGGTGGCTCAGTCAGTTAAGCGTCCAACTTCAGCTCAGGTCATGATCTCGCAGTTTGTGAGTTCGAGCCCCGCATCAGGCTCTGTGCTGACAGCTCAGAGCCTGGAGCCTGCTTCAGATTCTGTGTCTCCCTCTCTCTCTCTGCCCCTCCCCCACTCACACTCTGTCTCTCTCTCTCTCTAAAATAAATAAACATTAAAAATAAAAAAATAAAATAAACAAAGAAAAACTAACCGACCTTTGTGTACATCTTAGCAGGCACAAAATACAAATGAGGGGGTGGGATATAATTTTTAAAATCTTGAAATGTCCTAGAAATAAATATCCTTGGGGTATAGTTTGAGATGTTGCTTGATACCAAACTTCCCTGAGGACCAAAGAGGAGAGGGGTACATAATAACAGATATAAGCTCTCCATAGGGAACTAGCGCCTGATGTTTTGTGACACTTTCCAACAACGCAAGTGGTGTCAGTTCCCCTACATTGACTGTGGTGTTTTAATAAATCAAATTATCAAAGCTTCATAGATGTGAAAAAAAATGAAACAAAAACAAGTGAAGCAAGCATGGTTTGCTGCTCTAACATCAAAGAACCTCAAACCATAAATCCATAACATTCACTTTCAAAAGCAGATGATGAAAAATATGGAATGAGTTTCTTAGATTTAATTTTAAAATGGCAAAAGTATGTGAGAGCAGAAGAGAGATGCTGAAATGCAGAAACCAGAGCAGAGGGTACCTCATTTTAGAATTTTTAAAATCTCCAGGGAGCATAAGAGCTTAGTTCCTTCATGGCTGGAAAGCCATAGGCGAACTTTGCAAGCTCTTTTTGTATTGAGTCCAGTCATTCAGCTCAAGTCAGTAAATCAGACACCCAGGGGATACATAACACATTATTAAATTTATGCAAGAGCTCTGAGTTCATCAAGGAAAATAAAGAAAGGTGCTAAATGTCACAAGTGAGCTTGCTGGTAATCAACCAATCCAATATTAAATTGATTTTAAAATCACTTAGTCTCTTTTTCTGCAAAATTTCATTCATAGTAGACATTTGTCACTTTTTTTATTGTTGGACACATTTGATTCCTCTTCATATTACATGTTGGTTTCCTTTAAGGGAATTGTTTTTCCCGAATGTATGTAATCTTGGTGAGAAGTAGTACCTGCCCCCAGCTCCCAGCCCCCAGACTCACAAGCTGACAAGGTTGGGTGTACCTCATCCCAGCCTGTCCATGGAGTGAACAGACCGAAGGTGTGAAGGTGTGCATGAGACACAGACTTGGTCAATGGGACATTCTCCCCATCCTGGGAATCCCAGGGGAGGGATGCAAAGATATGAATGATAATGAGAATTTCTTTGTCCCTGCTGATTTGCCCTCTTGAGTTCCCTTGTGTCCCACCCATTCTCCAAACCCAGTTTTCTAGTCCTTCAATGACTTGTCTCCAATGGTCATCCAATAAAATCTTTTTTCTTGAGATCATCAGTTGCTTGTGACCAAGAGGTCTAATGTATTCATTCATTTGGAGAAAAAAATTTCTTTAACATCCACTCTGTTTGGCATAGGAATATAGAGACATAGTTCCTACTCTCAAACTGACTGAGATTGCTATATAAATAGATTATAGTGCGGTATAGGAGGTGCTATTATAGATGAACAAAGATCACGGAGGCAGAAGTCAGTAATTCCACTTAGAGGATATAGGAAATGTTCCACAGAGAAGACAAAGCATAAGTCTTGTTTTGGAGGACAAATAGTTTACCTTCTCAAAAAAAAAAAAAAAAAAATTAGGCAAGCTTTCCAGCAGGGGGATAAAAAAAAGCACACGCAAAGGTATACAGGCATGGAAGAACATGCTTGAGATGCTTCCAGAATTAGGATGGAGCAGAACCTACATGAGTGAATGAATTTGTTTGGATGAGGCTGAGGCTGTATCATGAAGGATCATGTACTCAGTGAATGGGATGAGTGTTGAATAGCCAGGGGAATGGCTAATTCAAAGAAAATCAAAAGCATTGTCCTCAAATACATGAGGTCTCGGAAATAGTATGTGGGCAGAAGTAAAATTTAATGGGTGGCTTAAGTCAATTGAGTGTCCAACTCTTGATTTCAGCTCAGGTCATGAACCCAGGGTCGGGAATCCAGGCCCACATTAGGCTCTGCGCTGAGCATGGAGCCTGCTTCGGATTCTCTCTCTCTCTCTTTCTCTCTCTCTCTCTTCCTCTGGGGGCACTTGCTCTCTCTCTGTCCAAAATTTAAAAACATTAAAAAAAATTTTTTTAAGGAAAACTTAAAATGGAAAAATAGGTGCTTCAAATCAGTCATATGTAATTTTTTTTCAAGGATTAATTTAGGTTAAGTAGAAGTATTTGCAGGCCATATTTTAAAAAAAAACAATCTTGTTAAATCTCCTGGTATTCCAGTTTTCATTATCTACTTTATCGATCAGGAGAGTGTCAAGGAGATAATTGGTAGCTCTTATTAGCTGCTAAAATGTTAATGCTTGGGAATATTTGAGAATTACCTATCATTGGGAGACAATTCTTCATGGGTGTCTTACACTTCCAAGCAAACGCAAGCAAACATACTGACTGACCTTTGTTTCAGACTATGTTTTCAAGGATGCAGTGTATAATGGACAGTCTTGTAAAATGGCAAGATTGTTCTTTATGGGGCAAAGGGCATAATATTGAACACCTCTTCAGGGTTCAGCACTGGACCAGGCCTTATGAGAGATAAGAACCCCTATTTTCACCATATGGAGGGAGAGGTGACCAACACATGCCAAACTGCAGTGAACAACACAAAATAATATATAACCCAGGGCTACAGTCCCAACAACAGCTGCCATTTTATTTATATTATTTAGATCCTTAGTAAAATGTTGAATACTGTCAGATTTCAAAGGAGACAAGAGGGCTCCATGATGCAGAGGAAGCTTCTTTGAAGAGAAATTCCAGCTGGGCTCTGCAGGATGGGAGGATTTTTATGGGAGGAGACAGGGGGAAATATTTATTATGATCGTCAAGAATGAGATGGTGAAGGAGCAAGTTGTTGAATGTTGGTTGCCTGGGCTGCCTCCTGTATTTATCCTCTAGATGTCTCAATCTCCCCGTCTGTGAAGTCTGGGTAATAATGTCCCTCTTCCCCAGGGAAGTTAGAGGAAAGCAATGAAACAGCAGGTGTGAAACCTCTTTTGAAGTGAGAACCCATAAAAGATAAGATAGATAGACTGATTAAACCAGCAATTATCTTATTACTGCTGAATCTTCTCTTCTCTAGGCTAAATGTCCCTTAGTGGCTATACCCATGTGTCACATGGCAACACACAAGTCCTGTCTGTTGTTCTGTGTCACTACAACATAGTTCATGTTTTTCTCAAGTGTGGTGCCCAGAATTCTCCAGTTATAGCCTGACAGGTGCATATGGGAGAGGGATTTTTACTTTCTTTGTTGTCTATATTGTATTTTTACCAATGCAGGCCAAAAGTGCAATGGGCACCATGAACCCTTACAGTCCTGACAACTAAAGTTCCCTTTTATTTTAATGAGACCTGCTACTGTATCTTCTCCAACCTGTACTTCTGGACTCAAAGGCAGGAATTTCAACTCAAGCTTCAACTTGGTGTCTCTAGATGACAGCTGATACAAAATGGTAGTAATGGTTGAGCAGATTAGCAGCCTTCAAGGATGTGTAAGATACTTACCTAAATGAGGCATCATCACCCAACTGGGAAAACTGGACCACTATCAATTCCCAGTCTCGGTGCAGCCAGGGCTTAAGCAACCACACATCTACCTATCTCCTTAAACCCCTTCCTCCTGACCATCACCTCATTCTCAAATGACTTTGCATCTTCTATCAGCCTGGAATTCCCTACCAGAACACCTACTAGTGCATCCATCTTTACTCCATCTCCACTCCCTTCACCCTTAGTTCTGTGATCCAAGGCTATACGTTCGCTTCTAAGGGTCATCATTCCAATAGCCCATGTTCTTTCTCCTGTATTTTTAATATTGTCCTCCTTACTGGCTCTTCTACCTCAGCACTCACATACACACCAACATCTTCAGGTTTGTTTGTTTGTTTTCATAAAATCCATCTGTTATGGACTGAAGGTCTGTGTCCCCTTTAAAACTCATATGTTGAAGCACTAACCCCGAGTCTGACTGTATTTGGAGAGGGGGTACTTCTAAGGAAGTAATTAAGGTTAAATGAAGTCATTAGGGCAGGGCCCTGATCCTAATTTCTCTCTCCACTAGCACTCACTGAGGAAAGGCCATGTGAGGACAGACCAAGAAGGCAACCATCTATAAGCCAGAAAGAGAGTTCTCACCAGAAATGGAATTTGCTGGCAAGTTGATCATAGACTTCCAGCCTCTAGAACTATGAGAAAACAAATTTCTGTTGTTTTAGCCACCCAGTCAGTGGTATTCTGTTATAGAAGCCTGAGCAGACTGAGATGCCATCTGTTGACTTTCCCTCACTCCAGCTATTGTCCAGTTGCTTCATTTTGGTCATGGCCAAGTTTATGGAGATAGCACCTTAGGTTCACTGTCTCTATCTTCTTTCTTCCCATTCACTCTCCAACCCATGTCATGCAGCTTAAATCTCTACTACTC
Source organism: Lynx rufus (assembly GCF_022079265.1). NCBI lineage: Eukaryota > Metazoa > Chordata > Mammalia > Carnivora > Felidae > Lynx > Lynx rufus. Next base: position 40,574,060 of record NW_025814831.1, read on the forward strand.
TGCAAAATATCCATTCACTGAGGCTTTCTACAACCTGTAATGATAAAAGTCAGGATTGGAACTTTCTGTACCATTCAGTGCATTTGGTCACCCCTTCCCTTGTCTCATGTGACTCTCCTGGTTTGTCTTCCACCCTTGCAGCCATTTCTTTAGTCTTCTTCCCAGCTACTTTCCCTATCCCAAATCCTCCAAAGATGACTCAGATAACTAAGTGATCTCAATCAAATTTCAACTATAATGTGTAATATGTGATACTCAAATGTCTATTTTTGGTCAAATTCATTGTGCTCAAGTGTCACATGCCCAATGGCATAGGCCATTTGAATGTCCCTAAATTACCTTAAAGGCAAATGTTTCCAGTACTGAGCTTACATTTCTTTCCTTCAAACCTGTTTCCCCTCTAATATTCCCCATCCACTATCCAGAGTCTGAAACCTGTGGTCCACTTAGATCTTTTCTTTTCGCTCTATGTTAGCATCTATATAAATGTGTGAGTATATTCATATATAAAGAACTGAATGTGATTCTACATTAACAATTTACTGTATTATATCATTTAACCCCTATGAAGAGGATACTGGCCTCTCTCTGCCCCCACTTTGCAAATGAAAAGAGATTCCTAGAGGTTGAGTGATGCTCCCAGAGTTGTACAGCTAGGAAATGGCAGAGCAGATTTGAACCCAGTTATACCTTACTCCAAAACCCAAATTCTTAACAACTAAACTATATTACATTGTAATAGCTATTGTTTAAATAGAGTTCATGTTCATTGATACATCTTTATCTCCACAGTTACTCCTTATCCCTTCCTGTCTACATTACTGCAATAGCTTTCTGATTATTCTTCTTGGCTCCAATCTGGATTGCTTCCAAGACAACTTCAACATTGCCACCAGAGCAATCTTTTGAAAACACAACTCTGAGTATTATGCTAAGTGAAACAAGTCAGACAAAGAAAGACAAATATCATATGATTTCACTTATATCTGGGATCTAAAAAATAAAACAAATGAACGAACAAAACAAAACAAAACAAAATTCATAGATACAAAGAACAAATTCGTGGTCGCCAGAGGCGGGGCAGAAGGGGGTGAGTGAAACGGGGAAAGGAGATCAGGAGGTACAAACTTCCAGTTCTAAAATAAATAAGTCATGGGGATGTAATGCACAGCATGGGGACTGTAGTCAATAATATTGTATTCTAAATTTGAAAGTTGCTAAGAAAGTAAATCTTAAAAGTTCTCATCACAAGAAAAAAATTGTTGTAACTTTGTATGGTGGTGGATGATAAACAGACTTAATGTGTTGACCATTTCACAATGCATACAAATGTCAAATCATTATGTTATACATATGAAACTAACATAATGCTGTCTTTCAATTACGCTTCAATAAAAAATAAAATAATGGGGCGCCTGGGTGGCTCAGTCAGTTAAGCATCCGACTTCAGCTCAGGTCATGACCTCGCAGTTTGTGAGTTCGAGCCCCACGTCGGGCTCTGTGCTGACAGCTCAGAGCCTGGAGCCTGCTTTGAATTCTGTGTCTCCCTCACCCCCTGCCCTTCCCCCACTCACACTCTGTCTCTCACAAATAAATGAATGTTAAAAAATGTTTTTAAATAAAATAAAAACCAACTTTAATAAAAAAAAAGCAAACACAAGTCTGATCATTTCCCTCCTCTAGATGAGACCCTCTTTTGCTCATGGCCTGACTCTTTAGCCCATAAGTCACCTTGTGTTCTGGCCACTGTCTACCTTTCTAGCCTACCTGGGCATGCCCCATTTGTTCTAGAACTACTTGCAGTTCTCCAAATGTACATAAAATTTTATAACTCCAAACTTTTACATATTTGTTCCCTGTCCCTGAAGGCATTGTCCCCACCTTAGATTCATGCAGACACAGTGGTTGACTAACCCAACGGCCCTTTCCAGCACCCTGTTACCTCCCTCTCCAGAGGCCTGCAAAGCAGACCCTCCTTTGTCAGATGCCTTACATCTAGAAGTGGCCACAAGACCTACTATCATGGCCAATGAGATACAAGAGGAAGTCTGCTGTGAGACTTGTAAAGAAACAGGTCTATACAGCTGGTGCTGTCCATCCCCCCTCTTTTATCCACCTTCAGCAGGGATGTTATTTTGGGAGATGTGGATATCCTGTTGAAATTATGAGACCATAAAGCACAAGGATAAAAAGCCATGACCATAAGGATGGCAGAGCAGAAAAACAAAGAACATAAATGCACAGCTAAAATCAATGTCAAATGCCTCAGGACTTCCATCTAAGTCATTGTTAGTCAGATATTCTGTTACTTGCAGTCAAATCACTCTTAACTAATACATGGGTCCAACAACTTCTACTCTTCAAATTCAACTCAAGGTGTCTCCTGCGAAACATTTCCTGACTCTTAATTCTGATTTGGAGGTTCTTCCTTTGGCTCCTAAAATCACCTATGTGTGATTCTATCGCACAGCCTATCACATTTGTTTAGCTGTCTTTCCTATAAGACCATGGTTGTTAGAAGACAGCATCATGCCTTATTTGATTTTATATTCCCAGTGACTAGCACATTGCCTGACACAAGTTAAGCCTTCAAGACCTGACATTTTATCAATTTGGAATCATAAAATGCACTCGAGTCCTCCCTTTTAGGCAAAAGATATACATTCACATACTAAACTATAAACATTTCTCATAATTATTGCAGTGTCTCCCTGAAGGTGGGAAAACTAGTTTATGTGTGTAAATTTGGGCAGAGAAAGTGCCACAAGCAGAAGAAAAACCCATTTATCATAGAGTAAGTTTCAAAACAAAGACTCTCAAACAAACCAAACTGAGAGAATGTGCTGGCAGTGGGCATTTACTTAAAATAAATATTAAAAGAAGTTACTTAGAAGGAGTATAATCCCAGATGGAAACATGGTAATACAGGAAAGAATGTAGAGAAATGGAAAAGGTAAACATGTGGGTAAAATATAATGAATATTGACTATTTGGAAAAATAATAATAATGTTTTGTGGGATTAAAAGTATGTAGAAATAAAACACATGATAACAATAACAATGGCCCTAAACAGGAAAATCAGCTTAAATGTTGTGAGGTTCTTTTACTGTCCAAGAAGTATCAGTAATATCAATTTATAGTAGACTCTAATAAGTTAGGGACACATGTTTGTAATGTCTGTGGTAACCACAAAAAGAATAATTAAAGAGTATATAATCTAGAAGCTAACTGTGAAAGACGGAATAATTTTTAAAATGCTAAATTAATGTAAGAAAGAAGAATGTAGAAAAAGAGGAACAAAAAAACCCAGATGGGACAAATAGTAAACAAAGGCGAAGATTGTAGACTTAAACTCAAATAGGCAGGCATGGTGGGCCTATTGTTCCCCAAGCAGAAAAACCCAGCCTGGGGAGGAAATGAGGTTTTCATGGAGAAGGTGTGCAGAGAGAGACAGAAGATGCCTTGTGTCTTAAGACAAAGAGGGAGGGACGTATTGTCAAGATGAACTTTCTAAACTGATCGTATGCCCTGAACATGAAATTTCTGAGAGAGAAAGCCTCCTATATCCTTACAATAAACTCTTCTTTCTGAGCTAATTTCAGGCAGTTCTGTTCCAACCTTCTGTTGCAAACAAATGACCCCTGACTGAGACAGCGGTCACGGTTAATAGGAACTGAGAAATATGGTCTCATTAGACTGGCCTCTGGGGAGAGAGAACTAGTGTCTTGGTCATGAAGCTTCTATCACAAGAATGCTTTTATATTCCAGGTTTCCATAATGATGATTTCTGATATTTTTTTTTATATTCCAGAACACCAGGCAATAACTCTTTATACTAATCTTAATGAAAAGGTAGTGTTGCTTATGTATACCAGAATACTGAAATTGGTAAAGCAAAAATGTTTCATGCTAAGAAAACAAAAGAAAAACAAAGGCCTCTTAGTTGATTTTTCTACCATGACCATCTGGTTTTATAATTAATGTCTTGCCAATATGCTAAAATATTTTCTATGTAAATCTTTTACAATCTTGCTGCATTTTCAATTATAGTCTCTGAATTAAAACTTTGTACCATGAGTCAGCAGTTAAAGCAAACATGTTTTTTCCATTTATCTTCCTTTGGGAAAACCCAGTCCCAAATGCAGAATGCCTGCCATCCTGTAGTTCTTTTCATCAATCCAGATGTCCATAATTACTTCTGGAGGTTGCCATAGTGGTTTGCCCTGCCATTTGACACAATCTTTCCCATGATTGCCTACTATGGCTTCCCCTGCTTTTTCACTGTTCCCTACAAACACTCCCATTCAAAGTGTGCAACATACCTGTGGTCAATGCATTGTAAGACCTGGAGACACCTCATGTTCATGGGTGGCTTCATGCAGGGGCTGCCATTTCAGATTTGTGCTGGGACAGAGACACTCTCTCTTTATATCCTATTTTAGAATCCGTTATCCTGTTCCCTGAGCTATAATTGCAGAAAACTAATATTCTACGATATAGGGAAGTTGAAGTTCTCAAGATCACATACGCAAAAATCATGAGGTCCTCCTCACAGGCATTATTTACAACAATGTCCTTCAAAGTGTGGCCCCAAAACCATCATGACCCCCATCAACATTTGGTTGGCGGTGGACAAATGGCCAACTGACCATCTGCTCTAAATGTGGGTTTGTAAAGATGCTGAGCTTAGTAGTGTCCTGTTCCCTAAATATCTAGGGCAACAAGTACTGCTTTTCTTAAAGAAGCCTTTCTAAAAGCAGCCCACTTTGGCCACCTGGCCACTCTGTAGACTTTCCTTTCTGCACACGCCTCTCCACACACACACTATAACCAACTTGGTGGTGATAGTGTCACATATAGCTTCACCAAAAATATTACTAAAGACTATACAGATAGAACCATTTACCACTTGTTAAAACTCTACTATAAGCCACACATTATTCTAGGAGCTTTACCTACATTATCTCTAATCCTTGCAACAACTCTACAGATTGGATATCTGAATCCTAATTAACAGTAGAGGAAACTTGGGCTCAGAGTGGTTAACTTGTCTCGAATCACATGCTAGTTATTTTCTCTTGCTGCCATGACTCTTCCCATAGGAAAATTAGTCTAGTGTGGAAGTATTGCTCAGGATTTGAATAGTGAAGGGAAAATCCTGAAATGCCAACAAGTAAATAGAAAGCACTTCTTATTTAGAAAATTAAATTCAAATAATATGTAACTTTATTGTCAACTGCTTAATATCTTCCTATTTCACACATCAGAACAATAGCTAACTATTAGAGTTACCTATTTAGGATTCTGAGCAAATGTGCCATCATTTCAGGCGCACACACACACACACACACACACACACAAAATGTTTTAGGAAAAGTTTGTTTTTCTTCACATACTTTAAAGATGTATCTCTCTGCCAGTGATCCTGGGATGAGTTGAGCATAAATGAATATAACCATGTGGATTACATTTTTTAAGAAATACATATGAGCTTGTAAACTAAAAGGGAAAGAAGTTGGAAAAAAGTTTATTTGGGGGTTTGATCAAAACCAAATTACTCAGGAAAAAAATATCATATATATATAATCTGCAGCAGTTCAACAAACTCCCAAAGCCATCAAAACCAATGGCCTCTAAACAACGCAGACCAGGCACATCAGAAAGTGAGTTAAGACTTGAAAAAATTCAGACCCAATTACGAAGTATATGTTGCTTCCATAATTTTCTCTAGAGAAACCAAAAATTTCTTTTATGTTATGAAAACAAAGCCCATTGGTGGGGCCTGAGAAAAAAATCAGTAAGTAGGCAAAAACTGATTCTCTTAGCAGACCTAGGCAGTGTGGGTGTTAAATACATAATAGATTATCATAATTACAAAAATAAACCTATTCTCTCCTCCTACTTTCCTTGAAGCTGCTTGGGGAAAATTATTTTATTTTCCTTGGGATGAGGGGAAGTCAAATTTTTTTCACTCTTCTATGAGCTCCTCAGTAGTTTCCGTGGGGTAGAATTATATCCACCCAAGCTCTGACCACAGGCCATGGAATCAGGCTTCTTATTAACAACGATCTTTTTTTGTTGTTTTGATTCTAGAAATTGGTTAATCCTCTGACTCTCGCTCCTTGCTTTGAAAGATACTGCGTTTGTTTCTGTGGTCTTTTGGTTTGAGCTGATTGTTTTTAAGTTGTTTCCCCCCAGCAGGGGGAAAACAGGTAGTGGGATGGCATCTCTGAAGAGGTGACATTTGAGCTGAAAGAGTCAAGAGTTCAGGGGAAGAGAGTTTCAAGCCCAGGGCTGAGTGAGAGTAGAGCCTTCAGGCAGCTGAATGCCATCAAAGAACAGAAAGATCAGAAAGGTGGCCACGTAGCTGAAGCACAGAGACAGATTGAGAGAGAGGGAAAACTGGGTGGGGACCCAGAGGGAAGACAAGCTCGGAGAATCCTGGTCCCCGAGAAAGCAGATTAGATCTTATTCTAAGTGTAAGGGGAAACCATTGAAGGGGTCCAGAAAGGGAGTGACAGGATCCTGGACTTCCGGGGGAGGTGGGTTGTTGTTGTTGTTGTTGTTGTTGTTGTTTGTTTGTTTTGAATTTCTGTTTTTAAGAAGCCACTTTGGCTGCTGTTTGGAGAAGGTCTGAAGCACGACAAGAATGAAGGCGGACAGATTAAGAGGCTAAAGGAGATGTTCAGGTAGAAGAAAAACCTCTGGCCTCCCTTTTTGGGGAATAATATGAATATTTAAGTTGAAGGACTTTGAAGACCTGATTAACCTAAGATCTCAGAGCCTAGAAACTGTGAACTGAGGTTTTCTTAAAGGGAGATGGGGGGTGAGATTAGAAAACTAGTTGTATTCAGAAGAGCAACACCTATGATCATAGCTGTCCCTACTGAGTGTACTTTATGTGAGTATGTGATTATATTTAATATATTTTATCAGTTCCACAATCTCATAAATGGGGCATTACTAGCTCCATTTTTCAGATAAAGAAATGGAGGCTTAGAAAGGCTAAATGACTGGGAAGTTAGTAATTGACAAAGATGAGATTTGAACAAGTCCTTGAGAAAGAAGAAAACAGAGAAAAAGAGAGAGAAACAGGCAAGGGCTACCAGGTAGAGACCTAATAGACCCATTACATGAAAGGCCATATAAAAATTACATCACTGACCTTTGGGGGGAGAAATGAGGGTGCTCTAAACACATATTAGAAATTAATTTTAAACATTTACTTCAAATTTTAGCTGGGGGGGTGGAGAAAAAGAAAATGGTCAGGCCAAATTTTGCTATTTGAAAAAAGCAAATAGATTTAAAAAGCATAGTCGTTATCAGAAAGAAAAAAAAATAAACGCTCAAGCAAAAAGGAAGGAAGGAAGGAAGGAAGGAAGGAAGGAAGGAAGGAAGGAAGGAAGGAAGGAAGGAGAAAGGAAAGGAGGGAGGGAGGGAGGAAGGGAAGAAGGAAGGAAGGGAGGAAGGGAAGAAGGGAGGGAGGAAGGGAGGGAGGGAGGATGGATAGATGGATGAATGTGGCCCCTCACCGCAGGAAATAAAATCCTCACTCCAGAGAGGCAACATTTCAGTGCAGGCTGTCTTTATCAAGAAAGCATCTGGAATCCACTGGAATCCACTTGGGACAACCCAGTGAACAGGAATATCTTCTGGAGGGCCACAACTCATTCTTTTGTTTTGTTTTGTTTTCTGTTCAAACGACACAAATGCTGGGGTGAGGGGGTTGCCTCGGCAGCCCTCGTGACCCCGGGGAAGATTCCCAGACGCAGCGGGACCCGGATTTGGATGCGCCGGGAGCTGATCCAGGACTCGCTCCCCGGCCAAGCCGACGAGCCTTGCTGCTGGCGGTCCAGACGGAGGCTGCCGCAGGGCCCGTTCCCCGGGGGCCAGGATCCGGAGCTGCGGCCCTGCCTACTTCCTTTTCCTGGGGACAGTGGGCAGAAACCAAAGCCCGCACCCTCCTCCCAGCCGTGGGCTGCCCAGCCTACCCCGGCCCGCAGACAAGCTGACCTGCCTCAGCTCCCTCCCCAGGAGAGCCCTACACTCCTTCTTCAGCGGCTAAGCACAGAGGCAAAACCAGCTCTGGTCCCTCTGACAGGTCCCCCTCTGGGTCAGATGCGATGGGGAGAATATACATGATATATACTATTCATTATCTCATTAATATAAGTCACATATACAATATATTGTATGCTTTATCTTAATCTTCCCAATTTAACCTGAAGCTCCAAAGGATTAACTAAACCTGCCTGGGGTCACACAGCTAGTCAGTGGGATGCTGAGATTCAAACCCACGTCTCAACTCCAAAGCTGCGCTTTGAACTTGGATTCGTGAACAGATTCAACGAATTTATTAAGCACCTACCATGTGCCAGGTAAGGACAAAACCATTGGAGTGTCAAGCCCCTGAAAACAGAACTGTGTCCTCTGACCTCCACGCCCCCCCACTCCCCACTTTGTGGAATTTGATTTCTTTAAGGTTTCAGCATAAGTCTGCTGAAACGAACATTCAATGTTTAACTTGTTTTTCTGATTGAAAAGTTCTGAGTAAGTCCACTGCAGCTAAACTTTTCTCTCTTGTGTGTGCATGCATTCAAGCACATGCTTAATCCAGGCCTGGGTGTGATGGTGAGGACGACAGATGCAGCATCCTCCTCCAGGAGCTTGGAGCCGGGGCAGAGGCAGGCATTATAGCTATAAGCATGAGGCATTCTGAAGGGGAAGCCCGGGGCCTCACTCCACATTTCTACCCACCCCCCCCCGCACCCCCTCCCCAGGATCTGGCCTCCTGATACCTCCTACACTGTCAGACCCCAGAGCAATTCTGGAGGCCAGAGAGCAAGACTGGCAAAGCAGGGGCTCCCTGGGGTAATTAGGCCTGAGTTGCCCACAGGTGCTACACAGGTGGTCTCAGCCACCAGCAGTGACCTAGGAAAAGCCACAGGGCCGCTGAGCTGCAATCCTCTGCCTGCTGCCTTCCTGAAATAGTCCAGATTTAACTTATTAAACATATTAATCTGAAGTTAACAATTTGTGGTACTTTCACTAAACGGCTTGAAGAGAGGAATGTAAGGAAAAAGAATTTGATCTGATGGGAAGGCTTAATCCTGAAGGACTAAGTGGCCTTCATATCCTGACTTTGAAATAACTGGAAGTGGAGGGACTGTTCACAGAAGTGGAGAGTCAGAGGGTAAACCCCACTGGAGTTAAAGAAACACAAACAAAACCCATCCCCTTCTGGGCCCCAACCTGCCATGTGACTCTGAGGACATTGCTTACTGCAGTGACAGCATTTTAAACAGCTGCCCAGAGGGGTTTTAAATAGACTTGATGTAATTCAATGATTTATAGAGCATGGGTTACCAAAATATTAAAGTTCTGAAATGCCCCCAAACCAAGACGGTGGCCCCAGCACTACCCACTCTGAACCAAATAATTCCCTGCTGTTGCTCTGAATGTGGGGCCAGAAGAAGATAGTGAGCTTCTAATGAATAGAGAGATACTTGGATTCATTTACACTCAACTCATCCTGGGATCACTGGCAGAGAGATACATATTCAAAGTATGTGAAGAGTAAGAAACTTTTCCAAAACATTGTGTGCGTGTGTGCCTGGAGTGATGGCACACTAGCTCCGAATCCTGAATAGGCAACTCCAATAGTTAGGTATTGTTCTTACATATTAAGACCTACCCTCCCAGTCTTCAACGATTCAGTCCACGGAAGGCACCAATCTCCAGGAAACAAGCCACGCAATTATTCTTTAATTGCATATCAAATCTAAAGGAAATTGCAGGGGGATAGAGAAAGAAAGAAATCCGGTTAATGAAGTGCTTGTGGACCTCTATTTTATAAAAATAAGCTGCAATTATGTAAACAGTTTACAGCTTTAATCAATACCCCGCCCCCCTTCAAAATGCAATGGTCTAAAAGTGCACACAAGTTTGGAACTGGCGATCATTTCCATTCTTCCATTACATTCTTTTCATTATCTTGGAGCAAGCCTCCTTTTTCTAATCCTCACGGATCTCCCGGCCTCAAAGAGAACACCCTGAACCAAAGGCAGGTCTAGGTCTCCGAGAATTCTGACAGCTTTGTTTATGTCAAAAATAATGAAAGATGACAGGCTATCACATTTAGACTTGTAACATGATCATTTGCTTCAGGACTCCCTGCTCAGATTAATTTGGAGACAGGGAAGAAGAAAGAGGAGGAGGAAGGGGGGCGGGGGTGGAGGAGGAGGAAAAGAGCTCTTAAATGTTCTCCTTAAAAACAAGGAAGAAGGATGGACATCCTATGGATGATTTTTACTTAGCTCAAAGGGAAGGTAAAAATTGAGTCTCTGTATGGCTTTTGTCGAACTGTCCCTCATAGTTTAAATGCTTATTTGGCAGGGGACTGTTATATTGGGAAGCAATAGAAACCGTGCTGATAATGCCTTGGGTATGGAAGAAAGTCATGAGAAAGACCACCCTCTCCTGTGTGCTCATCACCATCACCACCATCACTGCTACCATCACCCCAAAAAAGGAAGCATAATTTTGTTGGGGGTAAACTTGCATATCCAAAAGAGTTACTTGCTCTCTTCCTCTCAGTCCAAACCAATTATACTGTTACAGCAAATACTCGGCACCCAGGAAGAGATAAGTGACAAGCACTCAGGGAATCAGAGAAGACTGTTTATTTCACACCTGTGCCGGCCCAACGGAGTCACCTCCAAAGGCGGAGCGCCCAGCTCAAGTTTTACTGATCTTTTATACATATGTGCTTCTGGGTTGGGCAGAACTAGTATAGTGAAGCTTCTGGTTCCTGGCTGCTGGCTGATGCAAGAGGCAAGCAAGATTGCAGAAGCCAAAAGCACGGGAGGGGAGTATCCAGCCTTGGACATCTGGCTGCCCCTTTTTATTTGCATTTACCAGCTTTCCTCCACAGTACTATAGTACTTAACTTTCCGATTTTTCAAAAATCCTTCTCATCCTTAAGCTAAGGCCCTGACATACCAAAGAGAAACTGAATCTCAAGGAGAGTAACTGTTTCGAGAAATGTGCCTTGGCACTGGGGTTGGTGATTGGAAGAAGCCAAAATAACATGGCAGCCAAGGACCTTGTCTCTCAGATGGGGAAAGTCAAAGATTTTCTGCTAATACATCTGGGTGCAGAGACACAACATGTAAAACTTTTAGCTTCATGAAGAAACCAACATGCAAAGACCTCCTCCGAAAGAGACTCAAAGGCAATGATCCAACGAAAAGAAGATTTTATAACAAAGGCTAATTTTCATCTATTGTTGATAGTTTCTTGGGACACTGTATTGAAAGGGTTTTAGTTTTGTTTTGTTTAAAGTTAAAGAAGAGACTGGAATACAAATGCATCACATAAGCGGTGATTTGTTGTTACTGCACACACATTGGGGAGGAGAATGGAAACCTTTCCACTGTTATTTACTGTCAACATCCCTCTTCACGCCCCTCCTAGATAGCAGGTGTGTCTGATAAACCCACAGTTATACGTGATCACATCCTAATGCACTAGCATCCCAGGCTTAATATCATCTTCTGAGAACCAGGAAACCCATTACTAACATGCTCGTTATTGGTTCACATTACCAGACCATACAAGACCAGAGGTAACTTGAACAAAGGTCTTAAACGCCATCCGGATACACCATATCGCATCGCTGCTTCTCTTAGCTGTGTCTGCTTTATTCTCCGAAACCCACCTTCTCCATGCCTCTGGCTGCGCCTACCGGAAGTGTTAAAGTCACACTCATGGCCTCAGAAGCACGGGAGAAGGGCTCTTCCTCTTTCTCTACAGCAGCTTTAGTTGAGAAATAAAAATCCTGGGACTGGGGGAAGGACTCCAGTTGGCTTAGTTCGAGTCACTGGCACAACTCCGCATCAGTCACTGAGGGGCAGAGGTGGGGCACAACGACTGGGCCAGGTTAGGTCAGCTGGCCATCTTCAACTCATGATTGTGGCCAGAGACGTGAAGTCCTATAAGCAGAAGCCTGCTCCAGTTTGGGCCCCATGTCTGGGTTCAAGAAGGGGGAGAGGGGAGGAGAGTTTGGCCTCTCCAAAGAAGGGTAAGTAGAACAGCCATGGTTACTAGGGCAATGGGTTGGGATGATACAGCCACTGCAATTGAAGCCTACCACAGCAGTCATCTGAAAAGTCTGCAATATAACTGTGCAGATATAATTATTAAGAAAAATACTTGTTCCTGGCCCCATAGATTTTGCCAGTTGTAGAGACAGTGGTGGCCGAGATATTGATAAACAAATCAAATAGTGAGGGGAGAGGATGTTGATAAAACACATTCCTGGTCCATCCCCAGAGATTCTTTTTTACCCTATTTGGGGCACAGGAATTTACATTTTTAAAGCCCCTTCCCTAGGGTAATTTGGAGGGATCTGATTCACAGAGCACACTTTGAGAAATACTGGTCCGGCATCTTATTTGATGCGGTGCCCAAGTTCTAATGAGAGGGTGAGTGGGCACAGCAGAACGTCTCCACCCCTTTTCCAGCCATCTGAGGCTTTTTCTGCTGCGGCTGCAGGTCAAAAAGAATGGCCCTCCCTTTCCTAGTACTTTACACCTAAAGTCTTTTCAGCAAAGTCTCAAAAGCCCCAGGCATCTTGCTCCCAGCTAACCTAATGCTCCAGGGTCTCAGCCTTGGCTTCCTCCCTAGAGTCATTACTACTGAAATCCACCTAGCTGCCCTTTAGGGGCTGAGCATCCACCCAGAGGCCAAGCGTAAAGCACTGAAGGCTTTCAGCCAAATCGCTTTCCAGAAACTACCTTAAGACTATATCCAAAAGTCACCCAAAGATAGGTCAATACAGGGCACAAAGACCCAGCCCCTACCTTCCCTCCAGACAGGGCAACTATGAAGGGCTGTCCTAGCCCCAGAGCTTCCTATAGGATTAGCTAAATCTCAGTGGCAACCACACCGCTCATTACCGTTTCATGCTTCCTCTGCCCAGTCCTGCTTCCACCACCCCCTCACCACCCCCATCCCCTTCAGCCCTGAGGTGTTGATCCTGAGGACCTTCTGCAGTAAACTTCTTCAAGCCAATTTCCATCTCAGAACGTTGTTTCCCTGGGAACCCAAACTAAGATCCACCCCAACTTAAGTACCTCATCCTCTTATGGATAGTTACCTCTTCCTGTTTGCAAGCAATACACTAGTTGAGCTACAAAGAGCCTTCAGGTAATAAATCTGCATTTTGGAAAAACCTTCTGGAGAAAGAGAAAGATGGCAGCGGTGAACCTGCAGGGAAGAAAACGTGATACAAGCCAGGCGGATCACTTAATGGTTTACGTCCTATCCCTGTCTGAGCACCAGAGCTCTTAAGGAGACCACAGGAGGCAGCACAGGCCCAGAAGTGTACAGTATGTGTGTGTGTGTGTGTGTGTGTGTGTGTGTGTGTGTGTGTGTGAAGGCAAGGAGCTGTGCCTTTCCTGGAAAGGACAGGGAGAGACAGAACCTCAGGGAGCTTAGGACAGGCCAAGAACAATTAATCCAGCTCTAAGCAGAAACGTGGTGTATAGATGAATTAGCAAGGATTCTAGAGCCCTGGGGTCCAGTCATGACTCTGCCAATTCTAGCAGTGTGCAAGGGCCTCCATTTCTTTATCTGTGAAATGGGAATAATAATGACTGCCTAATTTCTCCCTCCCAGAATTCTCATGACAATTCAGTGAGGTAGTGCATGCAAACATCCGGGAGAAGCCACTCTGCCTGTGACCCTATATCTTCCACGACCCTGACCCCACAATCCCTGACTGCCACTCCCAAAAGCATTTGGAGCAGGAATCCAGGGCTTTCCAAAGTGCTTTTGTAATAATAGCCATGTGATTTATCGAGCACTTATGACATACCCTGTCTGTCAAAGGCTGGCGTGACAGAGCAGAAAGCAAAGTGCCAGCATTTGACTCACATTCTTGATGACAACCCTGGCAGGTGAGTGTTTTCTCTGCTTCTCTGCAGAGGAACGTGAGGATCAGAAAGTCTGTCACCTTTCCCAGAGTTACACATCTAGTAAGAGATAGAGTTAGGGTTTGCACCAGCTCTGCCTGCTACCAAAGCTCTTAACTACAGGGCAAAACTGAAAAAGAAAAACCAATCCAGATGACTACTCACATGCCCCCCTTCACCACGTCCTTTTAGGAGAGAACGCCTGAGTAGCTAGTGGCATTAAGTTTTCCCGAGGCTTGAAGAAAGGGTTAAAAATGCAGGGTCCTGTCCAAAACATACTAGTAACTTTTCCCTTTTGTTGCATTCCAAACACACGTGTACTTCCCGCCCGCTCCAGGGGTTGTAACATCCTTGCAGAGGCTGCGGCTTATGACCTATCATCACCTTCAACATCAGCCTGGAAAGTAAGAAAAATATTATGTGAGAGGTTTTTCTCTCTTAAAGCCAGTCTTAGGGAACTGGCCGTTTTCAGAGGAAAAGCAAGATTGTTGAAGGCCAATACGCGCTGGGTTTATTTTAGCCCTATGTGATGCAATACTAATAATAATAATAATATATTTTAAAAAGTGTTGCTTAAGAAAAGGCTGGAGAGAATTGGGAGTCAGCTGGCTTGGGTTTAAGACCTGGTATGCAGCAAAACAGCCAGATACAGTTCTTTGGGGGAAAAGAAATCTAAAAAGAAAAGAAAAGAAAAAAAAAAACCCTCCCTGCGTTTGGGAAAGGGCAATAAAGCATATGAAGGTGCGTGGTGCCGTGCCAAAAGCAAAAGGATATTTCACTAAAACCACAACCCAGTCATATGCTATTACTTATGCTATGTTTGACAATGACTGGCACAGGGCATGAAGCAATAATGTCTGGCATCGCTCTATGTTAACAGGAAACCGTGTTCTTTTGATTCCGTTGATTGGTTTCCTGCTGAAGGCCATCCATGACAGGGCAGGGAATATACAAGACTATTGTCCAATTTCCATTTTTCCCAGTGCCTCTTGCTTCTGGCAGGGGAAGCTGGCAGCCTTCATTTGACATGAGCAGGCCCCAGCCTGGCAATAAGGCATGCGAGGCTGGTTGTAAATGTTGCATTTAGCAGGTTGGTTAGGGAAGGAAGAAATCACTGAAATGCAGAAGCATACACATGTACAAACAACCGCAGATGAAGCACCATTTGTTCAGGGGCAAATGCATAGACTCATTCATTCCCTGCCATCGACATCAAGGGGCCATGTCACCACGTGACAAGAGATCTACCTCCCACTGAGACCTGAAAATGTGTCAAAGGGATAGACTGGTACAAGGGAGGACAAGAACGAGAATAGGTGGGATTTGGCTGAGCTTTGCGTCTCCTTCCTCCATGGTTTCTAAGCCAAATCACCTTGAAAAGTCACTGAAAACTTGGTGGAGGGTAGAATGGTTGGGTCTGAGCCTGAGAAAACCTGCATTGATCAGTTCAGGTCATCTGCCATGTCCGTGTGTGTGCCTGGGGTTCTTAGTAATACCATGAATAGAATTTTGTATTTGACAGATAGCCTGCATATTTTCCATTGAGTTGACTTCAAGATGGAATTATGAGCCGTTTTTGCTTTGGCTTTGTGTTAGTCTAATGTCATGTCTCTAATAATTCCTTTTTTTTATTTTTTATTTTTTAATGTTTATTCATTTTTTGAGAGAGAGAGGGACACACACAGAGCACGAGTCAGGGAGGGGTAGAGAGTGAAGGAGACACAGGATCGGAGGCAGACCCTGTGCTGACAAGCTCACAGCCTCATGCGGCCCTCGAACTCCCAAACTGCAAGACCGTGACCTGAGCCAAAGTTGGATGCTTAACCAGCTGAGCCACCCAGGCGCCCCTAAAGTAATTTCTTTTTAAAATGATAAAGGAGGGTCTCCTGGGTTGAGCTTTCGACTCTTGGTTTTGGCTTAGGTCATGATCTTGTGGTTTCGTTCGTTCAAGCCCCACACCCAGCATCAGGCTCTGTGCTGGCAGCATGGAGCCTGCTTGGGATTCATTCTCTCTCTCTCTCTCTCTCTCTCTCTCTCTCTCTCTTTGCTCCTCACCTACTCGCGCTGTATCTGTCTCTCTCAAGAGAAATAAATAAATAAACTTTAGAAAATAATAATAATAAAATGATAAAGGAAGACATTCTTGTTAATAATGGGCTTCGGTTGGACCCTGGTAAGGCAACCAGTGTTGCCCAGTGTCGACCCCCACTGACCTGGCCCATCGGCACATCATACAACTTTGTCTCCTGTTTCAAGCAAAAGTGCCAGCCAGGATGGGAGTTGTCTCCTCTTTAGCCAGAGACACGGAAAGCTCGAGAGGCTCATCCCACATGTCTCTGGTAACCACCCCCACTGACCTGGCCCATCGGCACATCATACAACTTTGTCTCCTGTTTCAAGCAAAAGTGATAACAACAACAACAATTCATTTATTTCATTTCCAGGTAATGAGTTACAGGCCACACAACACACACAGGGGTCAATTACAGGAATTTACTCATTCACAGATTCTACTGGGTGTGGCTTACCTCCTACCTTTGGCTTGCCACCTAGTTAAGAGAGCCTTCCTAGCCTCTGATCTATGAAACCCAAATCCTTTTTGTCTCAGCTTTAAGTATAGCCCCCCCCCTTCCACTATGTACACTTGTGTGCATATGGGCACACACATATGTGCACACCCATCCACACATGCAGAGCCCTAGGCCCAAACCATACTCTCTGCGGCCACCAAAGCTTCGATCGGCCTTGGTGGGTGACCTGGGGATGCTGCGGGTGGCCAGGGCCAGATGGACAGAAGGAGGATCAGAATGAGGAGCTGAGACTGCTCCAACAAAGAGAAGCTTCTTGAGAATTTACAGGAGCGGGAGGGAGAACTGAGCTGAGCCCCCTCCCGGCCTGGTGGGGAGTGGGCAGAACTTTGAGAACCAACTGAGCCGCATAGAGGACAGCAATGAAGAAGGGAGATGCTGGGGAGAGTGGTGGGGCCACACCTGGTTGTCTCGGGACAATCAGGAAAGGAAGTGCTGGTGGCTGGGCTCTCAGTTAGCATTGCTTCCTCCCACTGTCTCCTCCCTCTTGGGCCTCAGTCCACCTTCAGTCAAGGCCTTTGAGCTGCTGTCTATCTCCTTCCATATTTCCTCTTCTCTCCCCACCCCCTCCCACCTCTCCTCTCTCTCTCCTTGTGATGTTTTGATCCTGTCTCTAATAAAGACTTTGCTGCAAGGCTGCTTGTCTGGATAGATTGGTGTGCAGTGGTCACTGGAGGTCAGTTGGGAGGAGGGGGTCCTGAGTGTGGGCCAGAAGGTAGGGTCAAGGGAGCAGCCAGATGGCCAGGGGGTGTCCGGGAGGGGGCGTCAGTGAGTTCTGACCTGGGTTTAGAGAACACAGAGCACTAGTGAGGCAGAAGTGCCCTCACTCTCAGCGGGAGGGCAGCCGGGCAATAGTTCAATCCTTCCCCCAGATCCTCCAAGCCCAGCCTCCCTCGGCCAGGGTCACTCAAGTGTGAGAAGCTTCATCCTTCACTCTGACTTCTTTAAGTTTCTGTGAGATGCCACTCATTATAACCCTGCCCAGTTTATGCCCAGTTTTGTCAGGTACCCACCTTCTTCTGTTCTTGACGGGGCGGGGGGGCTCTCCCCACAGTCTGCAAGACTGCCTGCCTCTCCAGGGCCAGTTCGTGGCAAGCGCAGCTCGGAACCTGGACCTTTGAATCCTAGTCTTTAGCTCTTTCTGCTCCTCAGTATCACCACCCTTTACTTCCCAAACTGCTGCCTACTGGCTGCAGACGGTCCTTTTGTAGGAAAGAGCCTCAGACTCATTCATACAAGTCAAGCAGAGGTGAAGCGAATCTGGTGAGAAGTGTTTTCTGTTTGCTTGGTTTGGTTTTTCTGTTGGTGGTTTGGAATCTTGCTAGACTTAGGACATTGTTTTTCCTGTCCCCAGACACACTTTTGGAGTCCATGATTTAACCGAGATCAACATGTACATTAAGAGAGTTCTTGGGGTGCCTGGAAGGCTCAGTCGGTTAAGCTTCCGACTTCGGCTCAGGTCATGATCTCACGGTTTGTGAGTTCGAAGCCCACGTGGGGCTCTGTCGGGCTCTGTGCTGACAGCTCAGAGCCTGGATCCTGCTTTAGGATTCTGTGTCTCTCTGTCCCTCTACCACTCCCTGCTCATGCTCTGTCTCTCTGTCTCTCTCTCAAAAATAAATAAATGTTAAAAAAAATTTTTTTTAAAGAGAGAGAGAGCTCTTAACCTCTGATGAGGCTTCAAACACACATAATAGGAGGGGGAGGGCCATCAAAGGGGACAGTTCAGGGCCATCATTTCCCCCTTTCGAAAACAGCCATGCCCATTCTCTAGGAGATGGGAGTCCCAGGTGTGGGGATGGGCAGCTGTGAGAGCCAGGACTCAGGCAAACCTTTGAATCACAGCACCCCTGACAGGGTCGACTCAAGTCTCTACCCCTGGAGGCACAGCAAAGTGCGCATGTTTGTAGATCCTGGAGTGGAACATTCCAGTGCCTAGAACAAAGTCTGGAACATCGAGCGTTCTCAGTCAACACTTGTGAAATGAAGGAACAAATGATAGCTCCATCTCTTACATTCGAAATTTCTGTAATCACAAATAAGAAGCAAAAGACCAGAGTCCATCTGGGCTGCCCCCCATCCCTTCATGGCCAGAGAGAGACCCCAGTTCTCCTCATTCCCCTAGGAGATGATTCCTTCCTCCTCAATGTCCTTCCTTTTTTGCCTTGTTTTTCTTTTAATTCTTGCATGTCTTTAA
Source organism: Lynx rufus (assembly GCF_022079265.1). Taxonomy (NCBI): domain Eukaryota; kingdom Metazoa; phylum Chordata; class Mammalia; order Carnivora; family Felidae; genus Lynx; species Lynx rufus. The sequence goes on from NW_025814831.1 coordinate 40,592,822, forward strand.
GTCTCCTACTAAGAATACAAGTGACCCTGTTTCCTCTACTGTTTCCAAACCACCGTCCATGCCATTTTCCCTTCAGTTTGCCTCTGGTGAAAAAAAAGTGCCTCCCAGAAATGTGACTCAGAGGTAATCAACGTAAATGTCATCCAAGGCCATGGGGAATTTCTTAGCCATGAGTCACATCCCCTGTGCTGAGAACCTGGGTTTTAGTCAAGGCAGAAAGTTTCAAAACCAACCTCCAGAGACCCCCCCCTTCCTCCCCAGTCTCATGCCCACTGACTGCAGGAATTTTTCCTTGTCATTCTTTGTTGTTGCTGCCCTTGGCTACACCTGGTGAAGGCTCCGGTCCCATTCCCTTCCCAGCAAACTTCCATGGTTGTGGACTTAAGCTCCCCAGCAGGAAGTGCCTGGCTGCTCCTCGTCTCCAGCAGCTGTGGCTGCCACCACTCATTTAGGACAGGGAGATGTAACCCACAGCCAGATTTTGCTGCAGGCTCGGGGCCAGGGCACCTCAGATTTTCCACTCCAGCTGGAAACAGGACATGAAAGGTACAGGTTAGGAAGGAGCCATGGCCACTGAGTTCAAAGGCCTCATTCATAAAGTTAAGAAAAAAATTTTTTTCAGTATTTAGATTGCTCTGCTTTCTTTCTTCTTTTCTCTTCCCTCTCAAATTTGTAGAGTAGGTCCCAGTGCATGAATTTAAAAATAGGAAGGAGGGAAGGAAGGAAGGAAGGAAGGAAGGAAGGAAGGAAGGAAGGAAGAAAATCTAAACCTCACCAAATACAAACAAAGGTGACAATCAGACACAAGCTATCCAAATGGAAGGGAACTAAGTCTGTACCCACACGTGAAAGGCAGCAACATTTTGAGAAATTGTTGTCCAGGTCATGGGGAGGTCATTGACAAGTTTTGAGGTCTCCCCCAAGTTGGAAAAAGATTGAACCCGACTGAGCTTCTGACACCCTTGCCTAAGACAGCATGGGCAGCCCTGAATGAGAGAAGCATCCCAGCGCAAGGTTAAGTGCAGGAGCTGGGAGCCATTTGCGGGGTTCAAATTGTAAGAACAGAGATAACCCATGCAAAACGAATGATCCTGGCACACGATGGGACCTCACCAAATACTGGTGGAATGAGTGAATGAATATGTAAAGAGCTTCTCAGAGGCCTGGAGCACAGAGAGGCGCTCACTTAATACCAGTGGTCATTCCTGAGCTCGTTACGGGAAATGATTGGGATCCTTTCCTGTCACTGAACTGGAGTTTGACCAGGAACTGTCAGGACACCACAGCACCAAGAGGAAGGGGAGGTTCAACAATACTGAGAGCATGTTCTCTTGCAGTGAGCAAGGCAGGTGAGAGCTAAATTGAAGTAACCACGACAGGAACAGGGAAGGGTCACTGTCTTCAGAAAAGGCAATGTCTAAATGGGTGCAAACTGAGTTGGACCCCTTCCAAAAGAAGGATTCCCCCCCCCCCCCAGCCCCAGTCCTGCTCTGCCTGGGAACTTCCTGGGCCAGCACTCAAGGGGTGAAGGAACAGTGTCTGCAGCACGGCACAGGCAGAACCTCTAATTTCAAGGGTAAACCTCAAAATTTAGGGTGCCCTCTACCTGAAGATGGCTAATTTACAAGTTAAAATGTGGCAGAAAGTCTCCCCGAGCTAGGAGAGAATTTGAACGCTATCCAGGCAACTCTGCATTAGCTAAGACCCTGCCTTATTAAAAAACGACAAACAAACAAAAACCCACCTCTAACTACTTGAAGCAAAAAAACAAAATTTTCTGGCTTACAAAATCAAACTTCCAGAAGAAGGGGTAGAGCTCATTTTAGGAACTAGTAGGACAGGGTCAGTCTCATCTTTTGTTGTTTTGGTTATTCCAGGCTTATTTCCAGGCCTTGGGACTTCCTGGCTTCAGTTTTTCTCATCTGTACAATGGGAATATTAACTTTCCCATCTACCTCACAGAATTAGTATACTGACCAGCTGAGAAAATACATGAACAGAGGTACCATAGCAGTCTGCTATAACACTTGTTTTGAAATGCAAATTTATTCAAATTAGACTAGTATGGGATACTTTGAGCATATGCAAATTTCTCACATGCAAGTTTTTCTTAAAAAAGAAAAAACTGCATTAATACAGAAAACTGTACCCAGCTGAGCCAAGTCTTGTAGGGATTCATAAAATACACACATGCACACATTTCACACATTGCCCCCTACCTTGTGGATGTATTGTCCTACCCATTCCACCTACCTTACCCAAGGGTCTTGTCCTACAAGGTTATGCTTGGCTATTATTGTGAACTTTTCTATATTAAAAAAATACTTATTCAACATCTGAAACATGTCTAAGTATCCTGATTTAAAAATACCAAACAGGTCACGAGAAAAAGAAAATGTTAATGTATTGAGGAGAAGCTTGAAGTTAAAAAAGCATTTTGAAAGAATCAAGAGAACGTGTTATTTCCCAAAGAACAGACATAAAGGAATCCACAATGCTGAGACAATAGAAGAAACATCTATGGATGGAACAACTCTGAGTGCTAAGACATCAAGAAGAAGTCCTGAAGAAATAGAAGAAATGGAAAGGCAAGCATCATTGAGATCGAAAAACCAAACAGTGCAAAGAGGGGGACAACATTTCTCACAAAGCGAAAGTGCTCTCTCTATACAGGAGCTTAAGGCAAAATGCCAAATTCTGCAGAAGTGGCACCTGTTAGTACTATGAGTGGCTGATTTGGTGGTTTCAAACTTCATTACAATTTCCAAAACCTTCAGCTGTTAGGTGAAGCCCCATGTGCAGATGAGAAAGCCATGGAAGAATGTCCAGCAGGGATACAGAAGTTAACTGAAAACAACGACTATCCATGGGGTCAAATTTTCAATTTTGATGATGCGGGTCTCTATTATGAATGCATGCTTCAAAGGGCCTGTATTTCAAAGACAGAATAACAAGCTCCAGGATTTCAAGACTGCAAACTCTGATGACCTTCCTTCTATCACTTCACAGTGACTTGCGAGCTGCAGTGCCGGCCTCTATAAGCAAACTTCAGGTCTTTTTCAAGAGAAAGCACCATATTTATTGTAGTATTCGCGCATTTCTCAATCATTTAACATGTGTGAGGCTGTGTTTTTATTAGATTTTTATCTTTTTTATGTCACTGACAAAATTTTTAGGTGGCCGCAGTTTTCTCTAAGCCCTCTGATTTTTACTGCGCGATTCTGCATAGTGAGGGGAGTTTGGGGAACACGTGCGTCATATGGTAGCAGAACCGACTATACTGTAATGAAATATATAAATGCACTGGGATGTTACTATCTAGATCTTTCAACTCCCACATGTTTCTCACTCAACCACAGGCTACAGGTGTGAACCCCTAAATTAAACTGGGCCCCAGGATCCGAACCCCGCAAGCTCCTCCTTATTCCTTGAGGCCCTCAGAGCTGAATCAAATGTCTTGACAGGCCCACACTGTGCAGCGACTTTTTGAAGGACTCCCCAAAATCCCATCTGTCCTCCGGAAGCATGCCCTTTCATCTTAATCTCCATTAATCTTGTCCTCTCTTTCTCGGGGCTACCTGCTAGATGCCCTGCATATCCATGTGGTTCCTATTGTCTGCTTTCCAATGAACAAGCACCTCCTCCCCTTCTCCATCATCAGGTGGCGCTGGCTGAGATGTCAGAGCCTGATCAAAGCTGGTACCCTTCCCTGCGTAATCAAGGGAGCGGCCAGAGAAAGCTAGCACAGCTCTTACTGTGACACAGACACCCCTTCTCTGCAGGAGCCTCAGCTGTGGGCTGGGCATCCTTCAGGCCGCCCTTGGGCTGTTCTGGAAGGCTTGGCTCTTCCGCAGGACTCTTCTGAAGATCTGCCTCTGCAAGAGCAACCTGAGACCAGCCCTGCAGGAGGTGAGGAGAAGGGGATGGAAATCAGACCCCCATGGCCACCTAGAAAACCATATTTTAGCCACTGCCATTTGCGAAATGCTTTTCCTGGGGAATTTTATTATTCTTTCCTGACTACCTAACACATGTCAGACTTTGGAGAGTTAAGGAAATCTCCCACTGTGTAAGCTTTATTTTACTTTTAAAAAGTGAGTTTCTAGCCCTTCCTGTTTCTAAACTCCAGTAGCTTTGTCTATATAAGAACACCACTGTGCAGCTCAGCTAAGACAACCCCAGAATGAAAGGTGTAAATTATGTCACTCCAATGAGGCAGAAACTTCAAAACTATTTTAGCACTGGAGTCTAAAAGTGGAAATCAATAGAATTCTTCTGAAATCTGACTTTCCTTAACCCCTTGGTTCAGCTGAATTGTGTGTGGTTTCAGAGTGGTTTTCAATGGGATCACACAGAACTTGACTAGCAATTAGGAGAATTGTGTATGATTCCAAATTCATCTCCTGACCTCTTAGCATGTGAATATTTCAGCTGTAAATCACAGACCACAATAACGTAATGGTAAGCAGCATCTACCGCAAAAGTGAAAAAGGTAGTGTTCACAGCTTAAAGGAAACATGTGTTGGGAAGGATGGTTGTGTAGAATAATTTCAATAAGAAGTGCATTGCTTTTAAATCAAAGTCAGACATCTACACTGACAGTCAGGGATTTGCCTAGGAACATCTGAGCTTGGAAATACGGTGGAGTCCTATCCATATGAGCAAGACAAGCGAGTTTTGGTGCTAGGCTTCCTGGGTTTGATTCTTGGCTCTGCCATTAATAGTTGTCTGACCTTCAGGATGTCACTTTCTGTCCTCTATTCCCTTAACTGTGAAATAAGCATCATAATGACGCCTGACTCATTGGTTATTATAAACATTCAATGCAAAATTCATGGAAAGTATCAGGTACACAGTAGAAACGCAATTAAATGGTTGCTATTTTTAACCATCTCAAGTTACCTTATGAACAGTCTAGTATAACATATAGTTTTATTCAAAAGTATTCACTGTGGTTATTTCTTTAAAAGGTGCAATTCTCCTAATAATATCACCTTTCATGAGCTGATAAATGGAAGGCACCTGCCACATAGTGAGCGCTCAATAAATGTTACTTATTATGGACCATCTCAAACTATCTAGGATGCTATCTGAAGAACACTCAAAAATATTTGTTGTTATTTTGTAAGAGATGTAGCCTTCAGTTCTTTCTGTTTGAGCCCAAATACAGGTTTCGGTTCTGATAAATGACTTATTTTAAACCCTGAGTTCATGAGGTCACTCTTGAAGGAATCACAGCCAAATGTGGTTGTTTATGTTGAAAGAGGAGAGGGAACACAAACAGAGCAGAAATCTATAGAAAATACACCAGTTCCCCTAAGAATTTGCAGGGCCCCTCCCTCCCTTCTGCAGGGGGTCTGCAGGCCTAACTCATGGGGCACTGGAATGCTAGAACCCACTCCCCCACAGCTTGCCAGACCTGATTTTGCTCATTTCTTCCCTTCTTCCAGGGACTCCTTGTTTCGGTTGGGAGCTTGCAACTGGGACTGGGGAGAATGTTTACACCATGAAAACTGACCAATGCTACAAACCAGGGAGTTCTTTTCTGGATAGCCATTTGTTAAATATTTAATAGCACACACTGCATGGTGGTGCCTGAAACTTTTTTCCCTCTTGTAGGAGTCCTCTTTCCAGAGATCCTCCAAAGGCAAGGGACCATCTGCCACCCCTGCTGCTGGTGTCCCTGTGGGGAGCCTATTACCATCTGGCCCTCTGCAGAGCTGTGCTCCCCTGATGGGCTGCCCACCTCTTCCACCAGAGAGCAGGCGGCAGGATGACTCTCTCTTGTCACTTTATCCCCTCAGTCACCCCAATACTAACACACAAACTGCAAAGACACAGGCAAATGTCTTTACAAATGGGTTAATATACTTTTAGCAGTCCCCCCCAGGGGAAGAGAAAGACCACCAGTCCTCCTAACACTAATTTTAGTCAGTCATCAATCTTTTCATTTTATCTAGTGATTCAGACATGAACTCAAACTTTTTAACTGCTAAAAGATGATAGCACAATTGATCAGTTTGAGTTTTGTCTCTTTTTCCTGTCTTTTCTCCCTTTGAGGCTCTAATTGTCACAATTACAAAGAGAACCAGGAGAAAAGACTAGAAAAAACCCTGAAGATCTGGTTAAATCAACAGCTCCTATCATTGCCATGGTTACAAGTAATAATTGCCCTTCACTAGTATGTATCTGCCCCTGACTAGACAGATGGGGGAGTTTTCCTACCTACTAACACCTTCCCCAGGAAATGAAATGTCATTGGCCCAGGACACCCTAAACAGAATTTTCCCTGTCCCAGTTCCATTGACAACTGCCTCTTGAAATTTCTGTGGCCATTTATTCTGGTTTAATAGGAATTTCTCCTCCCAAGGCCTTGGCCCAGAATTCCCTGAGTTCTTCACTGAGTTTACTGGGGTTCCAAGTGGCCTCCATTCCGTTCCATAACCACCACAGCCCAGACTCAGAGTAAGGCTCCCCTAAACAGAGAGTTAGAATAAGGGAGTGAATGGGATTTGTCCCAAAGAGCCAGAACTTGAGTGGAGATTTCCTAATGACATAGCGAGGGGTAGAAAGAGCCACAGAGCAAAATTGGAACAGAGTCTGGAGAGAGAACAGAATTGACACTGGGAAGCTTGAGGTCTCAGAGGAGAAGGGGAACTGAAAATGAGAGATATTTGCTACATTCATAAATGAGGTCTGTCCACAATGGGTGCCACAGCAGAGGGCACCAGGCTTCTGTAAAAAGGAGGCTTGCCCAGTACAGAGTTGGGTTACTCTCCATTATCGATAGAATCTCTCATTTCTCTGAAAGTTGATTTCATTCCCAGGGGGAAAAAAAGAAGGAAAACGTTCCTATCAGTGTAACAGTTGAGGTATAAGTACCAAAAACAGATTCATGTTTGTGGAGACAAACCCAAATGTTTTGTTCCCCATGTAAAATTCAAACAAAACACCAAAACAAAAACATTTCTGTTTGGAATGCAGTCTGAGTTCCCTGAATGTTTTGAAATTTAAATCCAGTCCCAAACCGAAAGTATGTTTGGCTAGTCCTCAATTATTAAAATTTAGGGGCATTTGAGGGAAATTTTATCCATATACTCTGATCTGTTTGCTTTCAACTCATCAAAAAAAACAATTTAAATCCTATTTCATCTCAAGAAATTTTTACAAAATCAAAAAACAGGAAGTTCTATTGTACAAAGAGTAAACAGATTGAAACACCAAACTGTTCTCATTTCGTGGGATTTGCCTAGACCAAAGAGACTGAATGAATTCTAAACTTGGCACGATGCAGCCTTGCCTCCCTACCAGACTCATTCTATCACATGCAAACAGCCATGAAGTGCTCAGAGAAGACAAATTTTAATGAATTTTTGATTCGCATACAAAGCGTTGTTCATATCAAGCTGGAGTAGAAACTTAAAAAGCATGAAAAGTTTCTGTTCTTTTTGTTGTGGCTCCAATCTCAGTTTCTCTTGGGACTCCATGGCACTGTTCCAGTTTTCTCATTTTCTGGAGCTCAGGTCTCTTGAGGAAGAGGGAGTCCCAGCATATGTCACTCTCATACAAATATACTGAAGGGTTTTCTTCATTGACTATAGTGACTGGAACTGCAATCATTTATTTTGCTATAATTTGCAGTGATCATGTGAACTGCCTTGTCACATTTAAAGAGAAAGTTTATAAAATCCCTAAATTGTTTTCCACGATAGCTAACTCATTAGCTTTATTTTTTTTTCTTTAGTTGTTCAGCTTTTCCACTGGGAAAGGATAATATGTGAAATGCTGGCATTGCAAATACCAATGAGTTTAAGTAAAGATCACTTTTAAATTGACCAGATGACCATAAACTTTTGAATTCTTAGTCTCTTAGAAACTACGTGAGATCCAAGCACAAAAACATTAGACTTAAGTTCAAGAAGTAATAAGAAATGACAACACTAGAGAACCAGCCAAAAGGCTGGAAGGAAAAGAGACACACAGAAGAGTGTGAAGTAACAGATTCTTTATCAAGGAAGAAGTTTTAAATCTCCAACAATAGACAGGTGCTATTATAATCAGGCTCAATATAGTAGATGGATTTCATTAATTGCTCTCATTGTTTGCCTTTCCCTGCACCCACAGTTTGCCAAGGAACTTTTTGCTTGTCACTCTGTTGTAAAGCCCTAGACCTAGAACCTTTTTTAAAAATCAGCTTTACTGAGTGATACTTTATATGCAAGAAAATACACCCATTTAAAAATGTATAGTTTGGTGAGTGTGATTAATATATAATCGCCATCACAATCAAGATATAAAACATTTCCATCACTCAGAAAGTGCTATTATGCCTTGGTGCAGTCAACCTCATTTTACCATCTCCCTCCCCAGGCAATGACTACTCTGGTCTGTTACTACAGTTCTAGAAAAATCTAGAATTTCATGTATATCAAATCAGGTAGTCTTCCACATCCGGCTTCTGTCACTTAATATAATGCTTTGGAGATTTGCTGTGTTGTTTCATGTATCAGTTCATTTCTTTATGTTGCTGAGAAGTATTCCATTGTTAGGAAATACTACAATTTGTTTATCCATTCATCAGTTATAGGTATTTGGATTGTTTTCAGCTTTTAGCTACTGAAAATGAAGTTGCATATCTTTGTGTGAACACATATTATTTTTCTTGTTTAAGTATCTAAGGATTGAATTGCTGGGTCATATGATAAGTGCACATCTAATTTTATAAAAAACTGACAAACTTTTTTCCAAAGGACTGTATCATCTCACACTTCCCATCACTAATGGAAGAGAGTTCCAGTTGCTCTATATCCTCACCAACACATGGTATTATAAGTATTTTTAATTTTAGTCATTCAAGTACATGTGTAGCAATAACTCCTTGGGGTTTTTTACGTTTATTTATTTATTTTGAGAGAGCGAGCATGCACGCATGATTGGGGGAGGGGCACAGAGCTAGGGAGAGAGAGAATCCCAAGCAGGCTCTGTTCTGCCAGCGTGGAGTTGACCATGAGGCTTGAACTCACAAATGGTGAGATCATGAAACCAAGAGTCCAGCGCTTAATCAACTGAGCCACCCAGGGGCCCCAATAACTCATTGTTTTTAATTTGCATTTCCCTAATGATGACTGAAGTTGAGCATTTTTTCATGTCCTTATTTACCATTTGTATATCTTCTTTGGTGAACTGAATCTCCAAACCTTTTGTCCATTTGTTTCTTACTTATTACATAGTTGTAAGAGTTCTTTATATATTCTGGCTACCAGTCCTTTTTAATATATCTGTTTTTCAAACATTTTCTCCCAGTCTGTGGCTTATCTTGTCATTTTCTTGATAATGTCTTTTGAACAGCAAAAATTTATAATTTGGAAGAAGTTGGTTTATTAATTTTTATTTTTCAAGGTTTGTGCTTTTTGTATTCTGAGAAATCTTTGTCTAACCCACTTTAATTTTTTTGTGTGTATTTTCTACTAGCAGTTTTATAGTTTAGCTCTTACATTTAGGTCTATTACCTACTTAAAATAAATTTTATATATGGCATAAGGTAAAGGTCAAAGTTCATTTATTTCCTTATGGATATCCAGCTGTTTTTTTTTTTTTTTTGAAAAGACTCTCCTTTTTCCATTAAATTACATTGGCACCTTTTTTGAAAACTGATCAACCATATATGTGTGGATCTATTTTTGGATTCCCTATTTTGTCTGTATCTCTCCATTAATTTAAGTCTTTAATTTCTCTCAATAGAGTTTTATGTTTTAGTGTACAGGTGTTATACATATTTTGTTAAATTTATCCCAAAGTATTTCATGTTTTTAGATGCCATTTTAATGTCATATGTTTAAGATTCCATTTCTAGTGCTTTGTGACTAATATACAGCTGATTTTTGCTTAATCAATTTGCATGTTTCAACCTTGCTAAATTCACTTATTCGTTCTTATAACTTTTTTGTAGACTTTTAAAATTTTTTCCATGTAGACAATCATGTTGTCTGTAAATATAGTTTTACTTCCTTTGTCCAATCTCTATGGCTCCCATGCCCCTAGAATCTCCAGTACAATGTTGAATACAAGTAGTAAAAGAGGACATGACCCTTGGGGAAATCATTCAGTCTTTTATCATCAAGTATGATGTTAACTGTAGGTTTTCCATACCTGTTGTGTGTGTTTTTTTAAATCAGGATAAAGAAATTCCCAACTATTTCTCATTTACTGAGTTCTTTTATCATGAATAAGTGTCAAATTTTGTCAAATGCTTTATTTGCATCTATTGAGATGACCATTTTACTTTCTCAGTATGTTAATATGATGAATTACAATGATTTTTTTTATTAAACCAAATTTAAGCATTCTTGAGGTAAACATGATTTGATCATGATGTATTACTTTTTAATATATTGACGGATTTAATTTGCTCAAATTCTGCTAAATATTGGGGGGGGCTATGTCATGAGGAAAATTGGTCTCTGTGTTCTTGTAATGTCCTTGGTTTTGGTATCAGGGTAAAGTTAATTTCATAAAATGATTTGGGAAGTATTCCCAATTGAATTAGTAATAGTTTTCCCTTAACATTAGGTTCACCAGTGAAGCCAATGATGCCTGGAGTTTTCTTTGTGAGAAGGATTTTAAGTATAAATTTGATTTCTTTAATAAGATATAGAATTATTCACATTTCTTGAATGAGTTTCAGTAGTTTGTGTCTTTCAGAGATTTTGTCCTATTATCCAGATTGTTGAGTTTAGGGGTGCCTGGGTGACTCAGTTGGTTAAGCATCCAACTCTTGTTTTTGGCTCAGGTCATGATCTCACGGTTCATGAGATTGAGCCCTGTGTTGGGCTCTGCACTGTCAGTGAAAATTCTCCCTCTCTAAATAAATAAATAAATGACCATTTAAAAAATAAATAAATTGGTCAATTTTTATCATAAAATCGTTTATAATATTCATCTATGGTACTTTTTTAATTTATGAGGAATAAATGACATTGAGGAAAATTTGCCCAATTAGGCGTACTCTTCTATGAATTTTGAGAAACTCATGCCTGTCACGTAACCACCACTATAATCAAGACATAGAACATTTCTAATACCCCAAAAAGGTTTCTCATGTTCCTTTGGAGTCCGAGTCCCTGGCAACAGATGACATGATTTCTATCCCTGTAAGTTTGCTTTTCTACAGTGTCATCTAAATGGAGTCATACACTACATAGCCTTTTGAATATGCCTTCTTTCAACTTAGCTTAGTGCTATGTATCAGTAGCCCATCCTTTTTCATTGGTAAGTAGTACTCCATTGTTTGGATGCACCACAATTTGGTTTTGTATTCACCAAAGAAGATTTGGGTTGTTTGGCAATGTGAATAAAGGTACTATAAACATTTTTGCTTTTTTTGTGAATACATATGTTTTCATCTATCTTGGGTAAATATGCAGTTCTGCTTCATGTTTCTGAAGCTCTCTTATTAGGTGCATATGCATCTAGGATTGTTATGTCTTCCTGATGAATTTATTCCTCTCTCATTAATAAATTTCCCTCTTTGTCTCTGTTGTTATATATTCTGCTGTGGACCAACATACTGCACTCATGGAATAGTCTATTAAAAAAGCCCTGGAGATTTTTTTTCTCTTTCACCCTGAAGAATGTATTGAGATCAGGGTTGCCCTAGTTATCTCAGACTAGGGTTATAAAGCAATGCTGATCACCTTCAGATCAGAGCCTGGCCAAGGAGAAATCCAGTTGGCAAAAAAGCACTAGATTGCCTGAAAATATTTTCAAATATCACAGTTTTGAATCTACTCAAACCAACAGGAAATTAAAATTCATTGAAAACTCCTATATTAAGACTCCCAAGCCAGAATGAGTCAAATGTGAGATGATGAAATGTCAAGACTGATTTTTGAGGTTTTGGTTCATGAACTTTTTGGTTACTCCCTTTTTCTCTCCTCTGTCTTCCTGAGTTTCTTTGAAACGTTTTGCAGATTCATGTAAATCATTCCTGTGCCCAGGATTTTCATAAACATTAGGACAGAAAACTACCCTAATATCCTTCTGTCATTCTTCCTTCCTTCCTTTTTCTCTTCTCTTATGCCACATTTTTCTTTCTTCCCTGTCGTTAAACATTTATTTATCAAGTGCCCACTATGCATAAAATACAGTTGTCCTCAAAATTTTTCATCATGACCCATAGTAGAAAACACATTTTTACATCAAAACCCAGTACCCTCCCCCCTTTCTCCTTCCCCTATCTCTTTCTCCCTCCTCCCCCCGACTCCCTGCCCCCTTCTCCAATCTCTCTTCCTATCTCTCTCTCATCTGGTTTGAGTGCAATACTGTATTTGTTAACAGAACAGTGTACAACAATACCAGGACCTAGGCCCCAGCAACTCTAATCTAATTGGTTAGAGCAGAACTCATAGACCAGTTTTAAAAGCAGCCCGGGTGACTTTAATATGGAGTCAGGGCTGAGAGGTATTCAACTTAATAATGTTGAAGGCCCTTGCATCTCCTTTCCTGGGAAACAGATTAAATCATTGAAGGAATTGCATTGGGTGTTGTATGGAAGCGATGAACCACGGTAATCTACCCCCAAAACCAAGAGCACATTGTATACACTGTATGTTAGCCGATGTGACAATAAACTACATTTATAAAAAGAAGAAAAAGAGAAAAAGAAAACAAAATTATGGAAGGAATTGGCCACAAGTAACCCAGTGAGGCAAGATGGGAGCCCTGAGATCTTGCTTGTATGTATACCCCACCCCTGCATGCTTAAAGCGGCTGAATATATAGGTAGTTCATTGTCCTCTACCTAGCATGGCCTGAAATCCCTGTCTTCTCTTTCACTATAGTCTTTAGGTACTGCCCCTACCATTAATATCTCTGCTGTTACCGGTTCTTAATAACCTATATGCTGTCAAGAGCCTAAAGTGTACTCACTAATAGCTGGAAACCATCTTAATAAAGACCAAGCCTTGTTCAGCTAGTCAACATTGATCATTTCCTTGAGTTAAACTAGCTCAGACAAAACCCAGAGCAAGGCTTGTTCTTTTTGTAGTTAACTAGAATCCATGAGGAAGCGCAGGTGGTACGACTTTCAGGCCTCGTCCCGCAGGCAGAACCAGGCTGGGAGCAGAGAGAGGACAGCACACTTATCCCCCTCTACTGATGACCAATTACAGGGCCAGCCTGCTGACAGCTGACATGTCTGTTTCAGACACCGTGGCTCAAGCTGGGGTTTGGATTCCTTCGAACAACCTACACGTAAGGAAAGGAAACACCAACGTGATTTTCTTTGACACTTTCCCCCAAGTTCCTTTTCCACTATTATTGTTAGAAATTCCAGAAAGAAAACCACTGAATTAAGCATTACAGACATTCCTCCCTGGAAGAGAATCGGGTGTGTAGGTTCTGAGCTTACGAAGAAAGTTCTTCTGTACCGAGATACTTGGTAACCCAGGAAAAGCCACAGGGACTCCATGTCTAGCTTCTCTAAGGATAAAATGGGGTCAACACGTTGACTTCAAAGTCCAAGCTAATAACCCTAGCCTTGCTTGAATTTTCCTGATTGGATGTTGGGATGTTCAGGAAAGATGTGGACTCTCCTCAGCAGAAGCTAAAGTGAGCTCGAATGGCAGTCAGGGTCCCTGCAGGAAGCATATCACACACTCAGAATAGATGACTGAAGAGAGTTTATAAATGGATAATTTGCAGGGGTGCGTGTCAAACCTACAAGGGATTATGGAGCACCCCAGGGCTCCCGGTAGCCCTGTGCCTTCCCATCCTCAGGACTGAAAGGACAAAGAGATAAAAAGCAGTTCCTGGAATCTGGTGAGACCTGCCATTGTAGGAGCTGTGGTCATCAGTAGAGGCTTACAGCGGCTGCCAACCTGCAGCCCCGCAGGGAGGGATGGGGAAGCAAATACCCCAGCCTCCCCCTCCCCCACCCTGTGATCTCCTGCTGTGCCTCCCTTTGGCTGAACCCAGCAGGAAATGAGGGCAAAGGAGCCCAGGTGGTGCAATCCTTACAGGCCAGCCTCCTAGGGCACAGAGCAGGGTGGCAGGGTAATGGGGGGGGGGGGAGAGTGGATCCAAGGGGCAAACAGAATATCCAGCAGAGCTGGAGAAAAGCCCATGTCCGCCCAGAGAAAGAACAAGTCCCCAAATACACATCCACAGTGTATACCCCTACTTCAACATTATATCTTAATGCCTGACTATTAAATAAACTCTGTGCACACAAACACACAATCAACTATAAAGACCTATACATATTCCTATTATTCTTAATACTGTTTTTCAAAGGGGAATGAGAAAACTCTAGTGATTGGATGTCAGGAGCTGAGCAAATAAAATAATTTAGCAACTGTAAGATACAGAGGCTGTTATCAGGCTGCCTCCACCCCTTTGCCCTGCTCCATCTGGCCCCACCTGCAACACCAAGTGGCCCCACTAGAAATTCCAACAGCATAAGCTACAGTCCCTTTGCCTTCTCACTGTTGATTTTCCTCTCTCTTCAGCTCCTGCAGGGCGGAATGTCAGCTGAGTGGCAGGGAGCCTGCTCACCAAGGGGCTGGATGATTGCTTTGGAAACCCATCCCTCTACTGGAATTTAATAAAAACCACCCACCAGACCCAGGGTGGGGGCATTGGCTCTTTAAATGATGTGTTCCTTTGAGGGGGGAAAAAATCTATCTGTGCCAGTAAAAAAGAGAAAGAATCTAGCTATTCAAAGATGGAAGAAAAAATGTTTTTAATTTGTAACTTTGCTAATTTCATTCCCCTGCCCAAAGCTCTTTGATGGCTATCATTGCTGAGAAAATAACTTTCAAATGCTTTTGCCTGAGCTCTGCCCTCAGCTTTTTCTAACAAAATTCTCATGACTCTCCGTCAATTGTCCTTCTTCCATTAAAATGATTGACTCAGAGAACATTTTCTGGGTAATTCCAGGTGAGCTCCCACACACAGGTTTCTCACACTTTAGACCAATGGTTTTCAACCCAGGGCAGTTTGCTACCTAGGGGACATTTGGCAATATCTAGAGACATTCTTGATTGTCATAACCAGAAAGGGGACCTGCTCCTGGTATCGAGTGGCTAGATTCTAGAGATATTGCTAAACATCCCATAATGCACAGACAGCCTCCCACAGCAAAGAGTTATCCAGCCTCAAATGACAACAGTGCCGAGGTGGAGGAAAGTTGGTTGACACTATGCCAGGGTGTCCTCCTCCTCTCCACATCAGAATCCTGTCCATTCATTCATCACCTAGACCTGCATTATCCAACAAAGTTAGCCACTTATCGTAGGTGGCTAGTGAAGCCTGGAAATGTGGCTAGCACAAATTGAGATGTGCTGTGTCAAATAGTCATCGGATTTCAGAGACTTACCACGAAAATTAGAATGTTAAATGTTTCATTCATAATTTTTATATTGGTTACATGTTGAAGCAATATTTTTGGATATACTGGATTAAGTAAAATACATTATTAAAATTAATCTTATTTATTTTTACTTTATTAATGTGGCTACTAGAAAATGTTAAATTACATATGTAACTGAATTATATTTCTATTAGTAGTGGTCTAGACCAGGTGTTAACAAAGCTTTTCTGTAAAGGACCAGTTAGTATTTTAATATTTATGGCCCACACGTGGTCTGTCACCTATTTTCTCCTTCTCCTCCTACAGTCTCTTCATCCTCCTTCAACCTTTTAAAAATATAAAAACCATCCTTAGCTCCAGGGCTATAGAGACACAGGCCTTGGCCCCAGATGGAGCCTATGGGCCATCGCTGGCTGACCCATGGAGATCAAGGAGCTACAGAAGGAATCTCTCCTGCCTGCTCTTTCACCAAGAACTTGGACTCCTCCACATCTTTCCTTCTATAAATACTGATGTCTGCATCTCAGCCCTTCCTAGATCCATTAGCTCCTAGAAAGTTGATACCATCTTTCCCAACATGGATCCTCCAGAGAGATGAGCAAGATGGCTCACACCACGAATGGCCCAATGGGGAAGGCAGGAGCACACAGGGGTGAGGCACCCAGGCTATGGCTAGTTCCAAGGACCTCCATGACCTTTCATTTTCCTTAGCTCTAAGTGGAGCCAATGGTACAACCTAACTCAGAGAGTAAGTGTGAGGGTTGATGGAATAACAGACAAATAGAGCACTCAGCACTTGGCCACGAACATAGCTATGCTTCTCATTACCATTATTATTTTTATGAGTAACCATTAGAATTATTAAAAATCAAGTATGCATTGAGTTATAGAGAGAAATATGAAAACGATTCTTGTTTGTCTTCTTGTTGTTATGATTATGTTTTAAAAACCCAAGTATTTATGAATTGAATTACAAAGTCTATAGAATTATAGCCTACAGCTTCCAAAAATCTGATTGTTTTTCCAGGGAGTTACACACACGCATGAATGTGTATATGTTGGCAGCTCAGAATTAACGGAGTATTTTTTCAAGTTCTAAATTCCTCTCAAATGGGAACGAAGTGTTCTCCTGACCCTTCCTACACTTCATATTACTGTCGACATCTGCAACTAATTGGTGATCTATACGTCAAAACTGTGACCAATGCAAAAAACCTTTAGCAAAGCCTGCCCGGGTTTGGCTGACCCTTCTTAATGTATTTCAGATTAAGACTAAAACAAGCCACCTTTTAACTGTTCAACTGAGTACCAAACAGTAGCAGTGAATATTTATCAAACATCAAATAACAACATGATCAGATAACATGCTTACCAATGAAAACCTAATTTCGAGCATTTCTTAAGTTTCATTTGAATTTTTAAAACTCAGACATTTTTGAAAGTATAGAGGAATATATTGTCAGCATGCAATTTGATTGATTACAGTAACCCTTTAAGACAACAAATCAAATTATGACTATCTGAATATCTTTGTAGTAAAGGAATGACACTTCAAGAAACCATATGAAGAGGCAACATAGCATTTTGTTAAAGAGTTTGGGCCCTGGAATAAATAGGCCTGCGTTTGGGTCACAGCTTTACCATTTACTAGGTATGTGATGCTGGGCAAGCTACTCAACTGCCCTAACTAAGCCTCTGCCTTCATCTATGAAATGGGGACTGCAGAAGCTTCTTCATAGGGGAATCCCTGGGAGGATTAAATGTGATACATATAAAGCAAAGTGTCTCCCACACTGCAAACTATGTGTTTCAAACATTAGGAGCAAAAAGGCTTCGAAACATACAGACTAGACAAGTAACTATTTTCTTTAAATTAAATTGTATAAAAGTAATGGACTCCATACCTATTTGTGTGTTTACTAATTGACCTACCCTCTGTTCTTTGGGGGAATAAATACATATTCTACTCATGGACCTGACTACATAGAGTTGCCCACATGAAAAGAAGCTTCTTGCAAAGCAACAACCACATTCCAACTTAGGGCTTATATGCAGCTATTTGTTTTCTTGGTCTAGTATCTTAGTTCTGGGGCCAGTCTTCCCCAGCTGCCAGTCATGGCTACCTGTGGCCAAATTTCAGTTTCATTCCATCTGAAGAACGATGGCTTGTCTTTTCAAGACACCCCCACCCCCCAGGGCAGAGCCTACATCTTCATACCATCCTAACAGGCTCTCCAAATTTGGTAAACATCTACCCGGTTATTTTCATGAGATGTGGTAAAAGCAAACAAAGACTCAGGAACTTCATTTCTAAAATATAATTTTTGGGGTGCCTGGGTGTCTCTGTCGGTTAAGTGTCCGACTTTGGTTCAGGTCATGATCTTGCAGTCCGTGGGTTCAAGCCCCGCATCAGGCTCTGTGCTGACAGCTTGGAGCCTGGAGCCTGCTTCGGATTCTGTGTCTCCCTCTCTCTCTCTGCCCCTCTGCCTCTCACACTGTGTCTCTCAAAAATAAATAAACATTAAGAAAATAAATAAAATATAATTTTGTTCATCTATGACCCATGTTATTCAAAAATAGATTTTATATGACAAAGTTCATTTATTTTTAACATATTAATAGTTTGGAGAATGATGATGAGACTTTGGATTTTTTCCATTGATATCTGCATGTCTCAAGCTCTGGGTGATGCATCTCTATAACTGTAGACATTGTCTTCTACATGTGCTGTTACTTATTACTGTTGGATGAAGGGGCCTATAGCCTGATACCTCTGCAGATATAGGATTCCCCAGAGCCAAAAATATAGGCACAGTGGCCATATTCACCCCAAGGGGACAAGCTCCTTGGGCTGGAGTACTGATGTACTTTAACCTTCCTTCATTTGTAGGGTTCCAAAGCTACTTGGAGTTCAGGAAAATGCACCAACCACTTGGCCATGCCAAGTTTTCCAGGCTCTTCTGGAAACTGTGGCCACCTCCAACAGAAGACCAGGTCACCAAGGAACCTTGAACATAATCCTCTAAAGCCACATTTAGGAGGAAAATTGTCTGCTCCCACACCTGAAGTTACTGATAGGCTGGGCCAGTCCCTCTTGCATGATCAGGGTAGGATGTGTCCATGGGGAAATCAAATATCAGAGGTGCCCAGCACCCAAGTATGTGTTGCAGTAGGGAAGGAAAAGTTGACCATTGACTAGGGTGCCTCCAACCAAGCTGCTTAGACAAGGTGCTTGGTGATTTGGGTATATTATCTCATTTAATCCATAGCAGATCTTTGGAATTAGGCATTTTCCTCCTTGTTTAACAGCCGAGGAAGCTGAGGTTCAGGGAGGTTAAATCGATCATTTGCCCAAGTTCCTGCAGAGTCCAACCCAAGTCTGACCAATATATTCACACTCAGACCACTAGAAAAGGGCAGAAGGGGGTGTGCCAAAACTGTCCCCTGATTGCCTCTCTCCCCACACCGCCCCCCCACCCCGCCCCCATCTCTTTCTCTCCAGGGTGCCAGAGTAATATGGCTGTTCTGTTCTGCTCTCAGTTTCCTAACTCAGAGCACTGGAGTCCTCTGCTTGGCTTGAATTCATTCTGAGCTGAGAGCTGGCCAGCCCTCAGCAACGCAGAGCCGTCCATCACTCATGTCTCAGGTTTGCTCCTCGGAGAGCTGGAGTTGACCACAACTGCTTTGGCACAGTTCCACTGTGAGGGAGTCACAGAACTGGCATTTAAGTCCGGAGCGGAAAAAACACCCCAAGCTTGTTCGTTTTTTCTGACAGGTGCTGGAGCCCATGAAAGGTCAGATTCCAGCTCGCAGTCACATCCTGGCTTAGCCGTCTCCAGGCACACAAAGGCCTGTCTGTCTCACCCGAGCGCAGGGAGTAAGGACCCAGGCCAAGGGCTTAAAATGGCCGCCTGATGGCCTGCGCCTGCTGATCCATTCCTTCACGGGCATTGGCCTAAATGAAGCATTGGGAAACCCAGCTGCCAAGGATGTGTGGAACAGGCGAAATGAAGAAGAAAGCAGGCTTTTTTCTGATTTGTAATTGCAAGAGATATTAACCCCCCAGCAGCCCATGAATCCATACCCTGACGTCCAGCCTGCTGTGGCTCATTTGTAAAAGCCCTGGGATGTTTCTGTTTCATGTTCAAAGCCTTGCTGGCCTGGAAAATTGAGTGAGAGCTGTCTCTCCAAGCCCCAGCAAGGATGTTGAGAAAGGAAGGAGTTTGTTCTCTTCCTTGCTGATGCATCAGGGATAGCTCAGAATTGCGGTGTTATTGGAACAGAGGGTGTGTGTTTAAATGCACGTAGCACATGCTTTCAACCGGGAATGTTTGTTTTTGCAGGCTTTATGAAAACATCCCCCAATTCAAAATGGCTCCAGGGCCCCAAAGTCCTGTATATTTTAAGTTCCTCATCAACAGCTGTAGGCTGAGGCTCTTCAACACCCTTAACTTCTTCAAAAGGTGGTCACTGTACCAGCTCTCCAGCCCTCTCTAGTCATGTGATTCCTTCCCTTCTCCTTCCCTCCCCAAAACTTTACACCAAACTGTGATACTGGCGAGGAGCCAAGGGACAGCGGCTACTGCATATCACACTGTAAAGGAACATGGGAGATCTTGATCCTATAAGAACTTCATTTGAAAGCGCCTGTTAAATAGCAAGATCAGACTACCAATAAAATTCTTACAAAAGAAAAAGAAAAGAAATCTGCATATGGAATAAAAATAGTTGTTTTGGAATAATATTTTTCCCCACCAGTCAAGAATCTCACCCTAACTAGAAACTTTCTCAGTAAAACAAGCCACACACTGGAAGCTGGGGCCCCAGCCTCTTGTCCTAGCTGTGAGCCATGGAGTTGTTCTGGGTCCAAGTGTGTACATACCCAGATTACAGGGGAGCCCCAGGTTTCCAAGGTGGGGAGGGTCAAGAAGTGCCCTGAGCACCAGCAGGAGGCTGACTACAAACTTCTTCCTTTGTCTACCCTTCCTCATGTGTCCTAAATGTGTCCCCAACCCCTAAAAGTCCTGTCTCTGCCACCTCAGTAAGGTTCCATCCTAGAAACTCAACCACTGGTTTAACTCAAAGAACTTTTGTTAGCCGCCTCTGTGAAAAGGCAAGGCATCCGTGGGGACTATCCCACAGCCACTCTGTAATCAAGGCTCTCCATTTCTCATTGGGAAACACCAACACGACCCTAATAAACATACTGCAGGTCACATCTACTATGGGCACATATTGTGCTAAGCTCTTTCCTACCATGATCATATGATTTCCCTACCGCTCTGTGAAGGAAGTAGGATTTATCCCATTTTATAGAAAAAGAGCCTGAGGCTCAGAGAGGACCCCTAATGTGGTGGAACTAGCACCTAGACCATATAAATCTGACACCAAAGACGGGGTGCTTAGCCACCATGCTGTAGGGCCTCTCATCAAGGCTATTAGGAATAAATAATCCCCAATAATCTTTTTAAAGACTGTAGTAGAAAACATTTTGCCTGAAATAACTGTCATTTATTGGGATCTCAGTATGTGCCTGGCACTGCTAGGAGCTTTGCATAAATCTCTTCTAACATTCCTGCAAGGTAGCGAACATGCTTCCATGTTATGTCAATGGCTTGACAGACATGAGAGACAAAGCAAAACCCTGAGCTTGATCCCAGAGTAAGAGGACTCTGGCAATGCAGCTGGACTACATACAATATAAATTTGGCAGCATTCAAACAACTTACTGCTCCATCCTGTTATTTATTATTATCAGAAATAATAACTGGCATTTATTGAGCATGGAATACCACATGCTTTAGGGTTCCCATCCTGGTAGGTTTGTGGTCCTGCTTTAATGATGTCAACTTTCCAAAAATGTGATTCTTGTGATTTCCCAGACTGCCTGGAGCTCCGTGTGTGTGTGTGTGTGTGTGTGTGTGTGTGTGTGTGTGTGTGTATTTGCACATACCGGCTATGTGTCTGTCACACTGCAGGGAGCTTTTCCTCATTTAAACAGCCAATTAAAACCCACTTTGGCACTTAACGCATGTCACTGCTTCTAGGCACTCAGCTGCCTTCCCAGCAGGCCTTTAATTTGATAAAGAGCTTCTAATAACGACTAACAGAGCCCCGGTAAGTTAATTAAACCTTGTCCTTTATTTTGCTTTCAAGGTGTACCCTCCCTGTAAAAGGCCCAAGGTTTGTGCTTGCAAATGACTTTAGACAATGTTCCATGCTTCAATGAGAAAAGTATGTCTGTCATGTCCTGGCAAGTTACACTTAAAGTCTCAATTTCAGCATCATGTCAGGCTTTAACAGAGGCCAGAAGCAGATGGAAAAAACCTCTGCACCCAATTGTATGGAAGCCAGAGTTAGCAATGGAAGATGAGTTTCCTCTGAGAGTATAATGCTGAAAGACGACCTGGCTGTCATACTGAACTCCATTTATCCCATTTCTTTAAAGTAATCTGAGAGTCCAGATGGGTTGTATAAACAGAAGAGGAGGTTCCTGGGAGTTCACTAGCTTAATGAAGCCCGTATGTTTGACTCATGTAATAAGTATTTAATCATGCTGATGAAATTCATTTAAACCTCAGCCACACACGCTGTTGCAAAGCCCTGATAATGCCCTACATCACTCGTGCTAGCCACGCTGGAGCAAGATATGCGAAACAGAAAGTTGGTGATGTTTCACATGGTAAATGGACTTTGGAGGGTAATGCAGGGGAAAAGATAGTGAGCCATGAGAAGCTAATTTGTAGCTCTATTCCTACGCCCATGGTGAGGTGCTAAAGGCTGCGTAATGACTCACGTATCCACTCTTCTTAATTTCTGAGTCACCTATGAGAGAAGACACATCAGTTGAGAAGCTTTCTGCTGCAAGTAACAGCAACCCCCCAACTCAACCAACTCAAACAATCTGGAAGTTTTCTGAATGCCCATAATTAGAAGTCCTGATATAGAGTGCTGTCAGACCCAGGTAATTCAGCTTGATCACATCACTGAAGACTCAAGTCCTTCCCCTGTCTCTCTTCTGCAATCCATGATGTGTTCAGTTGTCCACAGACCAGCTGCTTCCACGACCACAAGATGGCTGCCAGTACTACATCAAAGTGGAATGTGAATTACTGCAGTCCATTCATGTCCAGTGGAAGGGGAGAAGTCATTCATTCCTTTATTAGTAAAGAAAACTTTTCTTAAAGTGCCCATTCCCATCCATAATATTTGTTGCTCACAAGCCAATTGCTGACACGGGGATAGGATCACCATTATTGGCTTAGACTATTATCTCTAAGCAGCAATAGGTAGTGTTGGACGAGAGCCAGCTCAGGCCAGTTTGCAGGAGCTGATAGTGCATGTCTCTTACCAACCCCCTCCATTCAGTGACCTCATGTTGGTAGCTTGAAGCTGGCCACAACGGGCATATTTATCCCATAGGAATTGGCAGACGCTACATACAGGGCTCTTTTCCTGAAGAGCCTGTTGATAAGCATTTATGAATACATCACAGCTACGGGGTCACCTTCCTTAAGGCTGGATGCCAGAACAAAACCGGGGTTCTTTTAGCTAGAAAGAAAAAGAGGGGCATGGATGCCAAATGAGCAATCAACAATATCTGTCTGAGAAGGGTTCAGCTGCCCATTCATTTTCTCCAGAAAACACAGCACTTGGTTGGGATGCCTGGGTGGCTCAGTAGGTTAAGTGTCTGACTCTTGATTTCAGCTCAGGTCACAATATTGCAGTTTGTGAGTTCGCGAGCCCTGCAACAGGCTCCATGAGCACGGAGCCTGCTTGGGATTCTCTCTCTCCCTCTCTCTCTGCCCCTCCCCTCATCCCCACACATACCTGTGCACATACTCTCTCTCTGAATAAATATATTTTTTAAAACTTCTAAAAACATTAGAAAACACATTACTTGAAAGCAAGTGGCTTTCAAAATATCCTAAAAGAACCTACTCAGGTAGGAAGCACTTTTCTGTTGGTTGGCTTCATTTTTCTGCCAAAATTGAAAAGCTTGTCTAAGGAAGTTTCCTTTTGTCTGAAATGGTTCTCCACACTTAGTGTATTTCACGCTCAGCTAGGAGGATCTGTGAAAATCGTGGTTTCCTGGTAGCTTCCCAGGTGATCTGATTCACCGGGTCTGGTGAGGGGACCAGGAAGCTATATTTTTAACAGACATTCCTTTCTACCCCTCAGTGATTCTGAGGCAATTTGTCTACAGAGAACTTCCGTAAAGCAAAAGAAAGTCTTCCCCATGATGGTCTAACTCAGAGGTTGGCCAGCTATAGCCCACAAGCTAAGATTTTTATATTTTTTAATGGCTTATAAATATCAAAAGCAGAATGCTGTTTTCTGATGTTAAAATAATATGAAATGCAAATTTCAGTGTCCACATTACAGTTTGACTGTAACACAGTCACACATTTGTTTATGTGTTGTCTGTGGCTGCCCTCATGCTATAATGGCTGAGTTGAGGAGAGTTGCAACAGAGATCATATGGCCTGCAAAGCCTAAAGTATTTACTATCCTGGCCCTTTACAGAAAAAAGTTTGCCAACCCCTGCTCTAACATATTCCATTCAGTGGAAGAACCAATCGAATGCGAAAGACTTTCTCTATCAATTCCCTAGCAGAGGGGTTCCCAACTGTTTAAGTAGAAGCCACCAGCCACATCAGAGCCCTGCAGCCCGGAATCATTCTGTGGCTTCATTTGCTCTGTCTCAAAGATGGCTAACAATGGCCAGATGCCTTTCCCTTTGACTGCTAAAGGGCTCTAGATGGTGTGTAAAGCAGGTAGTGGTGCTTTCTTAGCTATATGCTCCAACTCATACAAAACCAGTAACCATCATGCCATTTCCCATGGTGCCTCTACCCTATACACACCATCGTGCTTGCCCATGGTTGAGGTCAGTAAGGAGCAGATACAAACACATATGACACATGGCCTCTGTCCTCCTAGAACTTATGCTTTAGCTTGAAAGAAAATACAGAAAACCTCCACGCAAGGCAAAAACTAGTGCTTCCATTTCAAGCTGTGGAACTTTTCTCAAACAAAGTCAGAAATGTGGTCAACCATTAGCCATCCTGAGTCAGGGCTCTGTGGAGTCAATGTCTTCCATGAGGGAGGGATCCACAAAGCAGAGCTGTAGGCCTTCACTAGAGATCCCAGAAAGTTCCATTCAAAGAGTATTTGTTGGCAGAATGTCCCTGATGAGTAGAACACAGAATGTGAACTCAAGGAAGAAGGGAACTCAGAAGTGGGGGCTGAACAGGGACCAAGGAAGAATGCACAGAGAAGATGATATTTGAGAAGATCTTAAAGAGGAGGTCATAGAAGCATCAGACGAAGGACATAGAAGCAAGAAAGTTTAGGATGACTGAAAAGAATGATGTGTCTCCTACTGAGGTTGGACTAGGGTGATTAGGCTGTGAAGGGAAGTCAATGTAGAAGGCCCTTAATGCCAGAGTCAGAAATTGGCACTTAATTCCATAGAAAAGGAGGAACAGTTTTTTAATGTATGTTTTGCACTAAAATATAACATATAAAAAAGGGACACAAAACACAAGTGAATTTTCATCAAGTGAGAACATCCAGGTAACCAGTAGTTCTATTCCCTGCAATACCCCAGCCTGTGGGAAGTCTCCTCATCCAGGTATATAATTAATAGTAACAATAATCATTATGAGTTACATTTATATAGAATGTTATGATTCATAAATATATTTACATGCATTATTTAAGCCCCCAAATTATGTGATAGATATTACCATTGTCCTTGCATTGCAAAGGCATAAAGCAATATCACATGAGTATTAAGTAGAAAAATTTAGATTCTTTGTACCCTCACTCCACTAATGTCAATCACTAAAATGATGTTGTAGATGTATATTTATTCAAATAGAAACACGGTCAAAATATACTATGGAGTTGGGACACCTGGTGGCTCAGTCAGTTAAGCGTCCAACTCAGCTCAGGTCATGAGCTCATGGTTCATGAGTTTGAGCCCCACATCGGGCTCACTGCTGTCAGCCTGTCAGTGCAGAGCCAGCTTCAAATCCTCTGTTCCTCTCTCTCTGGCCTTTCCCTGCTTGCGTTCTCCCCCCCACCCCACCCCCGACCCAACACACACAAAATATATATACACTATGGAATTAAAGAAAATAGGCTACAGAACAGCCATATAGTATATCACTTATGGAAAATATTATGGGGCAGTAGAATATACTAGAGCCAGACCATCTGCATTCAAACTCTGGCTCTGAAACTTACTGGCTATGTGATTTCTATAGACTGAATATTCTGTGCCCCCCAAATTCATTTGTTGAAGCCCTAGTCCCCAGTGCAACGATATTTGGAGATGGAGCCTTTGGTGGGTGATTAGGAGCAGAGGAAACCATCACAGCTAGTGGCTGCCTAGTGGCCGAGAGGGGCAGATGGTGTCTCTGCTTCATCCCTGCTAATATTCTGGGAAATTGATTGCTTTATCTGAACAGCCTGGGTTTAGCTACTTGGCATTTTGACTAATTTACCTAGTGTTCCTTAAATATCTGAATTCTGATAAGCCTTGTGGTAGGAGGCAGTATAATTCACTTATTAAGCACGTGAGCATTGGAGTCATGTGTAGAATCCTTGGCTCCCCCAATTACTGGTATGATCTTGAATAATTATCATCACAGGAAGCTCAGTTTCCTTGTCTACAAGAGGATGCAGAAAGGATTCAGTGAGATGATGTCAAGTACTTAGCACAGTGCCGGATGGAAAATAAGCACTCCAGAGGGGCTGCATACGTTACTGATCACCCACAATGTGCCATCATCCCAAGAGGAGGGGCCCCTGAAACAAGCACAGTAGGTGCCTTCCCTACAACCCATGAGGCCTCAAAGCCTCCCAGAGTCTCCAGCGCACACTTGTGCTTAGCTCTGCTGAAAGAAGAGGTACAGGTGGGCTGCACCATCGAGGCCACCAGAGACCAGAGGGGTGGCAGCCACATACCACAGCCTGGCAAACTGAGAGAAGCAGCCCTGGCCTTCCTGAGACCTGACATAGCCCGTGGCTGGCTGCCACATTTGGAGCTGAAACCCAATAGGCCTGGCTTATGTCAGTTTTTCTGAGCAGAATGCAGGGGGGCTGCTGTGGGTGAGAGCAGGGGTCTTGGTGCTGGATTGCCTACCCTTCCTCCCACTTGCCAATGCATGGTGGACAGGAAGGGGTCTAACCTCACAGGGTGGTTGCTCTTGCTTTTTGCTTGAGATTTTCTGTAGATGCCTGCTTCTACCTGGTAAACACCCAAGCGCCCCCTGTGGGTTTGAGTGAATGAAGGTTCTTTGCCAAGGAACTCTGGCTTCCAAAGCTGGCAATGCTGGGAGGTACTTCCCAACCTCCCTCCTACTCTGTCTTAGCTGTGTCTCTGCCATGTCCCAGACCTTGAGGACACCAATGCCCTGATGTAGCACAAGAGTAACGCCAGGGCACCTAAAAACAACAAAGAAGTAAATGCCATTTTCCTGTTCCCTCTTTGACTTCTTGGAGCAAAGGGATGATTTTGAAAAAGCTCAAGGGCCATTTATTGTACAGCACAAACATAATGGGTTCAGGGTACTAGCTGCTTGGTGACAGCATGAAAAGGGCCACTCTCATCACTGTTATACTTTTATGGAAGGAAACCCCAATCCCCTCCATTTTCATGCCAAGAAATCAAACAAAGACTTGTGGGTTCTTAGGGAAGCTAAAAAGGAGGTAGGAAGGAGAGAAAAACTTGACTTCAAAGTTTTGAGCCAGGCCTGCCACAGATGGATAGTAGATCCTGGCAACCAATGAAGCTATAGTAAGAGAATGATGACTGGTGCTGTGGCCCAAGTGTCACACAAATAGCTGAAACTGCCAGTAAAATAGATGTGGCTACTGACCAACAGCCACCCATCCCCTGACAGCAAGTTCTGTAGGGAGATAGACAAGTGGAGTCTCTCTGTCTTTGTCATCAAACCCATAGTGCCCATGGTGGTATGAGATCTATTTTTTCTGGGACAAGGGGGCAGAAAGAAGAAAAGGAAAAAATGGCTGGCTCACTATGGATTCATAAATCACTGGAAGGGAGAGACCTTGCCTAGTGAAGTTGGAGATTCTACCTGGCACCATCCCGATAGTGAGCCTGGGTGTCATAAATCACCATGGCTCTGCCCACAACAGCCCTGCCTACTGTCCCAGTGCAAAGATGATGGTTATTTTGCTGGCTCTGGAGCAGGTCTCTGCCAGCCCATGGACACAAGCCCATTCTGTGTGTTTTCCCTTGAGTGTGATGGGGGATAGAGGAGAGTGGATAGCTGTCCCTGGGAACCTGGGAACTTGGCCCAGTGGCCTGGCAGAGCTGGAATGTCCTTGGCCAGCTCTTTGTGAGCAGTCAGAGACAGTCAGGAGATGAATCTCATGATCAGATGACTTAGGCTTGCTGGAGTATTTCCCTCAGGTTTTGGAATCATCTGAGGTCACTTGAGTGTCCTTGCTATTCTTGTTGGATCCCTCAGGTAGCTCTCTGAGATCTAACTGATTAGCTTGTGTTGAATGTTCAGCTCAGGTTGGCTTGCCCAAGAAGTAGATGTCAAAATACACTTTTAATAATCACCTCATTGCTACATCCATCAAGGAGGGGCCAGACACAAAAAGTGAGAGATTACAGATAGCAGTTGTCCCCCTCCCTATCACCCTGGAAGAGCTACATGTATCCCTGCCCCCCCCCACCCTTCACCCCTGTCAGAACCACCTCCCTGCTGGTACACCTGCAATGGCCCTTCCATCTGGCAAACACTTCATAGTGCTACAAGGTGCTGTTCAAATGTCCCGTCTTCTGGGAAGCCTTCTGTGACACCTCTGCCACCTCATACCACCAAATGCCAGAAAAACGACAAGAGAACCCTTCTTTTTTTCATTTGCTTAATAAATTATTTTTAAGTCCCTACCATGTGCCAGATGCTGTCAAAAACAAGATGATACGGTCTCTGCCCTCATGGTGCTTAGTCTGTTGTGGATTTGGAGAGATAATAAAATATAAATAAATAAGATGGTCACACTTGATAAATGCTTTAAAGGAAATAAACAAGAAACCTAGAGCAAATAATAACACTTAAAGTTGCTAGGTTACCATAGATGGGGCAATGGAGGAAGGCCTCTTTGAGGAAATGATATTCAGTAGAAGCTAGAAGTTGAAAAGCAGCCAGTGGTATATAGTTCAAAGGGGACAAAGTGTACAGAGAGACCAGTGAACAAGCTCATGCAGTCAGACTTAGATCACACAGGGCCAGTAGCCATGGGAAGGAGTTGAGTGGCCGTCCCTACTCAGGGTCCTTCAATCATTTAGTATTTTACCCCATTTTGGCAGTCATTCTGTGACACTCTTCCCATTGATTTACTTTCCTACCTTCCAAGTGTGAGCCTTTCAAGGGCAAGGTTGTGTTTTGTTCATGACAGTATCTTTGGCACTAGCCCATTCAATGCATCATGGATGGATGAGATGGGCATTGATCCCTGACCACCTGTGTAGATTTCATACCTATGTGTTCTCTCTCCTTTCCCTTCCTTTTCCAAGGTAAGAAAGAAGCTCCGGTTGGACGAAGGAGTTGCTGAGCCAAGTGGCCAGAGTAACTGACCTACCCTTCATCCTTAGATAACCCTGGCACCTGAGACACAAAGTCCACAGGACTGGAACTGTTGGAAGCTCTAAGCACCTTTCCAGCTGCTGGCAATGCCAAGGGTTCTCAGCAAGACTGAGCACCTTTTATGGACTCATCTATGTTTTGAATGCATGCCGGAAACTCGTGATGAGTTCCTGCCCATTGTTGAAAAATTGTTTCCATACAAAAAGTCTGGTAAAAACAAATCAGGTAATATATGCTTATCACATGATTCTATCTGTGGCAAGAAGCACTGATCATAGGTACACTTTTGTATTTCAGTTTAACACATTACTCTGCCAGGCCCTCTCTTCAGAGAGCTTACAGTCTGCTTAGACATAAACAGGCTTGTAAACAAGTAAATGCTAGAAAGTATTTTCATTGCTATGATGTGGGGCATTAGCTCAGTTTACAGATGAGATGATCAAGTGTACCTGGGGAGGAAAGGGAGAGTAGGGGACATTGGAAAGGCTTCTATTTGAGAGGAAGTGAGTATATATTGATCAGGCAGATGAGAAAGGGTCTTTCAGGTAGAGGGAGCGGGGTAAACGAGGAGGGGAAAGGGTTAGAAAGGGTATATTGCATTAGCTGTATGTGTGTTTGGCAAAGCTCAGTGTTGGAGGCTGGGGAGAGTGGAGGGGGTGGGGCAGGTTATAGAGATTTGTGCGCTGGCCTTCAGAGCTTAGACTTAATCCTGTTGGCATACGGAGCCTGTGAAGAGTTTTAAGTAGGACAGAGGTTATAGAGGTCATATTTACCCTAGGGAAAGAGTGCTGGGGTGGCCGTGTGGAGATGAGAGGAGAGGAGACCAACCCAGGAGGCCAGGAAATCAGTCCAGGAACAAGTGAGAGCTATCACTGGGTAGAAGCTGAGGGCTGAGGGCTGCCTGGGTGGTTCAGTCAGTTGAACATTCAACTCTTGATTTCAGCTCAGGTCATGATCCCAGGATTGTGGGATCAAGCCCTTTGCTGGGGTCCATGCTGAGTGTGGAACCTGTTTGGGATTCTCTCCCTCTCTTTTTCTCTCTCTGTCCCCTTCCCCCACTCTCTCTCTCTCAAAAAAAAAAAAAAAAAAAAGCTGAGGGCTGAAAGAGAGGGAAGATTCTGAAGGTGTGAAGGAGCTGGAACCCATAGAAAGCTGCTTTGAATGGACAAGGGGTTTCACTCTCTGCTTTCCCCTGATGGTGGACAGTGGTAGCAGAATAGAGGGGAGTAGATTTGGCAGGAAATTCATCCCATTTTGAACAACTTGAGCTTGACATACTCAGTCCCAGATTTATACCTGGGCTCCTGGGCCCCCACCCTGGGCTTCTCACCTTGGGAGCCCCATTCTAGCCCTTCCTGGGTCACATTGCTTTCCATGAAGCAATGACAAGCCTGTGGGACCAAGGGGACATGCCCACCTAGATGCAGTGACACCTCCTTCTAGACCTTGACAGGGGTGACCGTAACCTGAGAATTCCTTGCCCAAATAGCCCCAGTCTGTGGCCTCTTCCAGATCTGTGCTCACATGGGTGGCTTGACTTGCACACTTTGGTCCCAGGCAGCGGCTAAGGGGCAGCTGTTTGGCAGAGATGGAGCGTGGTTGTGAGTTCTTCACACACACCTGTGTGCAAGGCCTCTTGGGGTCTGGGACAGGGGAGGGGTTTGGAAGAAAAAGAGCCTCTATTGGTCTCCCACAAATATTAGGGACAGACCTAGGGGTAACCTATAGGGTTATTTTCTTGGTGTCCAGAAATCGCTTTTCTAGACTAGTTACAATATCTGCAACCCCACCCTCTCCCCCGCCCCTGCCACAAGTTGGTCTGACTCAGTTTCCAGACAGCTCATCATCTTGGTTACTTCTTTTGACCGGGCTCTGTTCTGTAGAACTAGAGATTCAGGTTGCTGCTGCATAAACTCTACAGTCAGGGACAACCACAGAGCTCGGATTCAGTTACACATAACCACTCCCCCAAAACACTGATGGATGTAGAGGTGACTCAGGAATTAGGTTGGGGGTGGGAGACAGAGTGGCTGCCCAGGGAAGGGTTTAGAGCTATACAGCTGTAATTCAGGGGAGGGATAATGAGCACAGAACCAAGAGGAAGAGAGGCTGAGCACATGCATCTCCTATGGCTCCATAAAAGACAAAGACATACAAGGCACAAAGGGAGGGTCCACTTCACTTTCAAGGCCGAGGTGCTAACCCAGACATCTCTGCAAAGTCTTCCTTTTGTCTCTTTCATGAAAACACATGGGTCCCCCTCTCCCTTTCCCTCTGCTCCGATTACAACACAGCACCTTCTGCGGAGCAACAGCCATCTGGATTATCTTCTCTGTCTGGCCATCTCTTCCACTCATCGTCTTTTTAATAATCTCATCTGAAAACATATCCTTTTCCATTTGTCTCCTAATGGCTCCCTCCTCCACAAATTTCTCTCTCTTCCTCACTCTTTCTCTCACCTGATTATTGTTACTTTATAGAACACTGGGGGAAAGACTGCCTAAAAAAAACATGCACTGTAAAGTAAACGCATATGGCCACGTCTCTGAATCATCCAGATCTACACCAGCTGTGTAACTTCACAGGTCCACCTGTTTCCTTGTGCACAACCCAGCGGCCTCATGATGTGGGTACTGGCTTAAGAGCTACTCTGTTAATGTCAGGAGCTTCTTGTGCATGGTTAACCTTACATCATGGTGATTAATCAGCCCACAGCCTCGGTAGATCACCCAAACCTAGTTTCCTGGCCGGGCAAACAGGAGCACTGCTCCAGCCCAAGCAGGGAGCAGATAATAATTCCAGGCCATCCCAAGGTGCCTGACATCAGCGTCCCCATGGTGTTTCATAAGCCCCGACGACTCCTCACCATGGCTTTGGGGAAAGTGGGAGATCCTCTCATTTTACCACCCCATCGCCTTCCCTGGAAATGAACACTCTCCCCACTTTGAATCTTGTCTCAGATAAAGGAGGGGAAACGACTGCATGTATCAAAAAAGGTCAAGTCTGGCCTTAATGAAAAGGGTGCACAGTTGGCCTCATTCCACAAGAGCCCTTTGCAGTTCCTTTTAATTAGCTTGTTTTGTGTTCCCCTCAGGTAGGGAGAGCCCAGGATCACTCTGTCAACAGCTCTATCTATAGCAGGACCCCGGGCAGGCCCAGCCTTCACCCCAGCCTCTCTGCTTGCACAGTGCTCACTGACCCTGCGGCTCAGCTGTGAGAATCAATCATCTCCTTCCAGAACTCATCATTCAGCAGCTGCAGGGCCTCAGCTATTTTTATCGCCCCAGGAAACCGGTGGCCAAGGACGTGCTGGGCTACCTTTGCGGGAGGTGTTGCTGTAGAAAGCTACGGGTTGTCAGGGCAGCTGATCCTCTGCCTCAAGGTTAAATCCAAAGTGCCTGACCTGGAACAGGAGAGCACTTGATCTTCTTCCACTCTGCAATAGTGAAAGCACCCCTGAGGCTTCCGCTGGGGAAGCAGATGTCCCAAGTAGGGAATGAGCCCAGGGACACTGTGGAAGGGCGGGGGGTGGGGGAGCGAGGGGGGAGGAAAGGAGGGTAGACAAGTGTGTGCATGTGCCCGGGCTTCTGTTACCCAAACAGGGAGATCAGAAATCATAACATCTAGGGCAGCTGGCCTCAATCATCGCACCATTCCAGCCAGGGAACACCCATCTCACTGCATTCCCATCAACAACCAACACTTATAGGGCACTTTCTATGTTTTGGGCCTGGATGGGGTCTGGGCATCCAGGGACTGCCCTGGACTTGTCCAGAGGTGAGAGAGGCCAATCAAACAGAACATCACCAACCCCCCGAGAGCCCCTTACTCTCCAGTCTGCCCATCACCCCAGTTCCTTTGCCCAGCCTGAGTTTATAACTATCTTCCTGCTTTGTTCCCAAGGGAGGAACCAGTGCAGTGTAAGAGCAGGTGACGCAAAGCATTTTATATTTGTAAAGGTTCACCCGATACCCTAAACAAGCTCCTTCAGCATAATCCTCTGAGGTAAGTCAGTATTTTTAGTCTGCTTAAAAATAGTCTGAACAGCCAGAGTCTCAGCTGCTGGTGCACATGTGTGCTTTGCTCACAAAGTGGGAAAAGCAGAAACTCACCAATGTCCTGACAGAGCGAAGGGTGACAGCCTCAGATTCCCTAGATGTCTTCCGTCTCCATAAAGGAAAGAAGGGGATCTGTAAAGGAAAGAAGAGCTCTGAGGCTCTGTTTGTGTGCACTCCTGATGCCTTTGGGGAGGGAGAAAGCAGACTGAAGGGACTGGATGATGGAATAGCTGAAGCCCTGATCCCCTCCAGGCTCCAATGAGGGAAAGAGAAATGAGTTTGGTGGTACCAGAGACCCAGTTCCCTATTGAATGGGGAGAAAGGCTCGTGTACCCAAAGTTACCCTGGTCTGTTGAGGAATAGCTAAGAGGAATGGCTGGGGCAGCATATCCAAAGTAGAATAAGAGATACCATAGGGAGGGGTGCCTGGGTGGCTCAGTGGGTTAAGCCGCGGACTCTTGATTTTGGCTCTGGTCATGATCTCACAATTCGTGGGATTGAACCCTGTGTTGGGCTCTGTGCTGGCAGTACAGAGCCTGCTGGGATTCTCTCTCTCTCTCTCTCTCTCTCTCTCTCTCTCTCCCCCCCGCTCTTTCTGCCCCTCCCCCACTCTCTCTCTCGAAATAGATCAATTAAAAAAAAAAGATACCCTAAGGAATGTTATGTCTCCAAGAGTAGGAGGCAGGGTGTGAGAACCTGTGTGCTTACATGAGTCACTGGGCATCCTTGCCTGGGTGGGGCAGCAGGACCAGAGGTTCTGAGATGTTTGTAGACTACCCCAGGGCTCTGAAGTCCAGCCAGGCCTAGAACACCCTCAGTGCCCCGGGCTTTCTGTGGCTGTAACTGACCAGATACTTTACTGCCCTGAAATACTCTTTCCCACAGCCAATGACAAATTAGCAAATCATTTAAAGAATAGTCACTTGACACTCTTCATTTACAGCTGTGTGCAAATTGACATAACCTTTCTGGAAGACAATTTGGCAATTAGTATTGGACCTTAAAAACATTCACACCCCTTAAGCTAATCATTTCTGCTTTATAAATTTCCCTAAAGCAAAGAATTCCCAACAATAGTGAAATGAACTTTATTGTTCATCATTGAAGAGTGAAATGAACAATGGTGCATCTATTTAATAATGATACGTCTTAATGATATGGGCAAGTGCGAAAAACATAATACTTGATTTTAAAAGGCAGGATGAAGACTACAGACAGTATGATCTCACCATTTTTATTACTATAACAGTTCTATAAGAAGAAAGGTCCTTGTTTAAGAAAATTTCTTCATAAGCCACTTGTATTAGAAGGGAGACCTTGAGGTTGGGTATTGAACAGGTGCAAAGCAACAGAGAAGCTATGGGGTATCTGGTGATGACTGTGGGGAGAAAGGGGCATGGAACCAAAGGAGGAACAAGGAGCTGGTGGGCATGATTCTGAGACTTCCCAGAGTAAAGCAGCCAGAGATATTTTACACTGGGAGGCTGCTTACAAGTCATGCAGATGTCTGGTTTTTCATTTGAAAGGTGCCACTGTGGCCACAATCAAAACACCAACTCTATATCCACCTGAAATTTTCAAGAAAGTCCACTTCATCAGTAGATGCTTTGTGTGAGTGGACATTTGGGGTAGAAGTCCAGAGAAAGACTTACTATCCATCTAAGTCTGTGAAATGCAGAACACAATTAAAATGTCTGTAGAGGGGCACCTGGGTGGCTCAGTTGATGAAGCGTCCACTCTTAAATTTTGGCTAAGGTCATGATCTCATGGTCGTGAGATTGAGCCTCATGTCGGGTTCTGTGCTGGGCACGGAGCCTATTTGAGATTCTCTTTCTCCTTCTCCCTCTGCTCCTCCTAGCTTGCTTTCTGAATGAATGAATGAATGAATGAATGATTGATTTAATGAATGAATAAATATCAAATGTCTGTAGAAATAGATGCTTTGGGGCAGTTAATCCAGAAGACATAAGACTCTCTGGAATTTCTAGAAATACTGGGGAGGACTTTGGACTTCTGGCATATATGCCACAGGTTTGAGCCTTTCCGGGAGTGCAAGATGCTGGGAAATCTTGCTATGATATATCATGCTTGCACACTTTCATGTATACACACACACACACACACACACACACACACGCACATAGGACTGAAAGAAGCAGTTCCAGGATTTCAACAGTGGTTACTTGGGTTTATGACAACATTTATTTTCCTTTCTATGCAGCTTAGAAATTTCTAACTCATATATAATAAATATACTTTTTATAATTTTTCAAAAAACAATAAATGTAAATAGTGCAGCCATTCCATGTGGCATTTGGAGTGTTTGTGTTTTTCTGTGGGTTGATGAGAAGCCCGGTGGGCCTAGATCCCATCATATATACTGACTCTTCATGTAACTCAGAGCAGCACTGCCCATATACTTACAACCAAAGACCACATGAAACCCCCAAGCTGGAGCTCTGGGACATGCCAGACACATTCTGGTCTTTTCTGCAGCCCAAAGGATCCTACAGCTCACATCAATAGGTCTGTGAAAGAGAACGTATTTCCCTGCAAATTGAGGCACAATTACAGTTGGAAGGCTATAATCAACCACCGTCTCCTGGTTTCTCTGCTTTCCTTTGATCTCTGTCTATATGTGTCTCCTAAAAGCATGCAAGTAAAATATCATTCTTTGTATCTTTGAACATATTTCCTTTCCTTATGGTAGAGAGAAACCCTACACTTCTGGATTTGTTCTCTTTTCTCTGTTCTTCCATTGAAGGGAAATTCTGCATATAGTAAATACAGATAAAAAGACACCCAACCCATTTCACGGAACTAGAACAAATAATATTAAAATTTGTATGGAAACACAAAGAACCCTGAGTAGTCAAAGCAATCTTGTAAAGGAACAAAGCTGATATCACAATCCTGTATTTCAAGATATACTACAAAGCCATAGTAATCAAAACAGTATGTTACTGGAAAAAAAAATAGACAACAAAAGAGAGCCCAGAAATAAACCCATGTTTACATGGTCAATCTACAACAAAGGAGGCAAGCATATACAGTGGGGAAAAGACAGTCTCTACAATAAACGGTGCTGGGAAAACTGGACAGCTACATGCCAAAGAATGAAACTGGACCACTTCCTTACACCATACACAAAAATAAATTCAAAATGGATTAAAGATCTAAATGTGAGACCTGAAATCTTGAAACTTGTGGAAGAAAACATCGGCAGTAATTTCTTTGACATTGGCCTTCACAACTTTTTTTTCAATGTGTATTTATTTTTGAGAGAGAGTGCACACATGAACAGGAGATGGGCAGAGGGAGATGGTGAGGGAGAATCCCACGTGGGATCTGTGCTGTCAGCGCAGAGCCCAATGCAGGACTCGAATTCACAAACCATGAGATCATGATGTAAGCCGAAGTCAGACACTTAATCCACTGAGCCATCCAGGCAGCCTGTGACATTTTTTCTAGATGTCTCCTCAGGCAAGGGAAACAAAAGCAAAAATAAACTATTGGGACTACACTAAAAAGGCCTTTGCAAAGTAAAGGAAACCATCGACAAAATACAAAGGCAACCCACTGAAAGAAGATATTTGTAAATGATGTATCTGATAAAGGGTTAAATCCAAAATACATAAAGAACTTAACACCAAAAAGCCCAAAAAACATAAAACAATCCAATTAAAAAATGGGCAGAGGACATAGACATTATTCTGAAGACAATGCACAGATGGCCAACAGACCCGTGAACAGATGCTCAGTATCACTCATCACGAGGGAAATGCAAATCAAACCACAGTAAGATATGACCTTACAACTGTCAGAAAGGCTAGAATCAAAAAGACAGGAAACAACAACTATTGGTCAGGAGTAGAGAAAAAGGAACCCTCATGCACTGTTGGGGGGAATGTAAACTGGTGCAGCCACTGTGGAAAAGAATATGGAGGTTCCTCAAAATATTAAAAATAGAAGTACCATATGATCCAATAATTCCACTACCGGGTATGTACCCCCCAAAATGAAACTCATCATCATTGTTAGATGAGTGGAAAAAGAAGATGTGAGGTGTGTGTGTGTGTGTGTACATATCCCATATATGTACAAAAAATGGAATATTAGTCAACCATAAAAAGGAATGAGATTTTGCCATTTACGACAACATGGTTGGACCTAGAGGATATTATTCCATGTGAAATGAGTTAGACAAGAAAACTCTTACAAATACAGTATGATTGTACGTGGAATCTAAAAAGCAAAACAAATGAATAAACAAAAAGCAGACTCAGGGGCGCCTGGGTGGCTCAGTTGGTTAAGCATCCAACATCGGCTCAGGTCATGATCTCGTAGTTCATGAGTTCGAGCCCCACATCAGGCTCTGCGCTTACAGTTCAGAGCCTGGAGCCTGCTGTGGATTCTGTGTCTCCCCCTCTCTATGCCCCTCCCTCCCTCACGCTTTGTCTCTCTCTCAAGAATAAACATGAAAAAAAAAAAGAGCAGGATCAGACCCACAGATACAGAGAACAAATTGATGGTTGCCAGAGGGGAGGAGATTGGGGGATGGACAACATGAGTGAAGAGGAGTGGGAGATACAGACTTGCAGTTATGGAATGAATAAGTCACGGGGATAAAAGGTACAACATAGGGAATATAGTCACTGGTACTGTAACAGTGTTGTATCATCACACTTGTGGTGAGGACAGTATATAGACTTGTAGAACTACCATGTTGTACACCTGACACTATACTTCAATCAAAAAAAAAAAAAAAAAAGACAATCAACCCATATGCCCATTGTACCTTTGGGTGGGCAAGGCAAATATTTCTTAGATGATAACATATACTATCACACTTAGAACTTTTCTACTATTGCCTTTGTGGAGATCTGAAAATATTTCACTGCCCAGCCATTAATCCTCAAACCAGTTTGAGGAAAAAGAGAAGAAACTGGGAAATTTTGTTTGCAATGTCCTTTTTCTGGTTGGTGCCCTTAAACTTTTCTGACTGTGGCCAACTTAGGCTTGGCATGAGACCCCAGAGCCTATGATCTTCTGCCTGTTCCCTCTTTCCAAAAGAAAACAAACAAAACTCAGTAGTAAAAAAACAAAACAAAACAAAACCTTAGAGGAACAAGAATTTTTTATTCACTTTATAAAAACATTATAAACATACCAACATGATTTTATACTAAAGTTCTATTATATATAATACCTATTTCTCATGTGTATATATTTTATAAAAATTTAAATATTTTTACATTGTATATGATTCATATTATATTTTACAGTGTGAAACAATGCTGTCTTCAAAAGTTTAGTAATGCTTAATAATTCTTAGTAGGTTTCAAATAAATAAGATTTGGTAGTCCATAGTGATGAAAGTTTGTAGAATCAGGCATCACTTGCATGGAAGAAACTGGCATTTTGGATTTCATAACCTTCTCTCACCCATTCTATTAGCCTTGAGCCATAACTCAAGAACCATTTTTTTCCTGAGAGACAACAAGGTAGACATTTTGAGCATAGACCCATTTTGTTAGGAAATGAAGCCTAAGCGTAGTGGTGCTTACATTGGTAGAAAATAGACATTCTAATCACAAATTTTCCCTTCAAATCTTCTGAGGAATGATCTCTTTCCAGACCTTCAAGTGCTTTTTCCCAACCAAGGATCTTGCGGTAGTGGAGTGAAAAGCAGTAGACACCCCTCCCGGGACAGTGAAAATAGAAAGTTTGCCAACTTCTTCCTCAGACGCCCAAGAGGATTTTCTCCCTGGGGTTTTTTAGTTAGGATCTTGAGCACTCAGAAGAGAGGTATAGGAAAACAGAGGAGTGGAGTTTAAATAAAGACCAAGCCATGTTTACTAAAAGGCCTGAGTAGAGAGAAAAAGACAAAACAACAGGTGGAGAGTCTGAGGCCACCTCCCAACACGACAAAGGACAATGTCAGGGAACAATCAGCCATCTTAATCCTTGAATGATTAAAATTGATCCCCATAGTCCAGGGACACACATAGTACAGCAAAGGAAGCTACATAAGAGCTTCAATCCCCTAGGGCCTGGCAAAGTTCTACTTCCTTTCTTTCCTTTTCTTCTAGAATTCAGTTTGAATGCATGTTTCTCTTGGATTCAATGAAATCCCAGGCTTCTGAGAAATAACCTTCAGAGAGGGCTCCCTAACCATTGTTAACTATAAATAAACCCCAGGGAAGAGGAACTCCTTTCTTTCAGGCTTCCCTAAAATTTGGGAGCTATTTAACAATACAAGATTCTATCATCTATAAGGTAAGATTAACTGTCTATGTTTTTACAGATAAGGACACTAAGGGTCAGAGAAGCTGAGAAATGAGGGATACACAGTAACAAGAGCCAGAGACAAGCCAGCATCCAGGTCTGACTCCAGAGCCTGGGCTCATCCTTCTGTTAGGTGATGCCCACGGCTAGATTATCAAGCACAGTTTTTGGATATCTTTGAAGAGGTGAAAAGGATGGTGGCAAAGCCAGATATGGAGGAGCTGGAGGAAGCAGTGGGGTAGGGAAGGCCATGAGCCATCATCAAAGAGTGTGTTCAATCAGCAAGTAAATGACAGGCACCCTCCATGGCTCCATCTCTATGCCACAGGCTGGGAAGGGCACCGAGGCACTAGAAGAGACGGACCTTAGCCACATTAGCATGGGCACATAAATGAGGTCAGAGGACAGATAAAGGGGTAGTAACTGTGGGGATGAGCAGGGGGAATCTTAGGACTCAGCTCGGGGAGTAGGGGCAGCCCCGGTGGAGGACACGTGTCCCCAGTAAGGAAATGCATGAGGGTAGAGTTAACGCTAGGCATGTTATGGGCAGTACATTTCACAGAGGACATAAGGCTGTTATCTTAACAATTTACCTTGACCGTTTAGGCATCAAGTGACCCTTGCGTCATGGCTAGGCACAGGTGTCTGTCCTTAAGGGAAAACAATGACCTGCAGGTTGACTTCCAGGGCTGGCTTTATTTGTACCGCAAAAGTATAAATATCAGAAAAATTTGAAGATACAAAATTAAATAAACACAACGAGCCTCTGATGCAACTCAACACACAAGGACTCGAAGTTCCTCAATGCAAGGTCAACTGTATCTCCCTTCCAGGCATTCAGTCCCCAAAACAGCTCAGTCGGGTTCACTTTGCCCCCAACCCTCTTGCACATCTCCAGGTGCTCTTTGCTGCACAAAGTGCTGCCCATCCAGGGCCTGTCATACATCCTCCAGAGGCCCTGCCTGGCCCCTCAGATAGTACCCTGGCAGAGAACATGGTATTTCCCAAGTTGCATATCATTCTGGCTTTTGACATCTTCCATTGTAGCTAAGTAGTTATTTTTGTGAAATTAAAAGATCTGGTGATTCTCTCCCCACTTTTTATAAATTCTGCAATGAGTGGGCATTGTCCTTGTGCTCCGGAAGTCTCTGTGAACTTGGTCTGGTCTTGCCCGCACGCAAATGGAAATGCCTAGATGGAACTCAGGCCGATGGAAAGGGTTTGGCCAAGTCCCAAAGAAAATAAAATGATTCGACCCCAAGGAGGCAGACAGTCCTGATTCCGGGCACACGAGGTAAACGCGAATGGAAATCCAACTGTTGCAGAGAGTGATTGCTCAGATGGAGCAAATGTGCTGTGAAATCAGCCCTTGGAAAATCATCTGGAGTTCATCTTAGTGAAATCCAAAAACAATAACTGACTCCCCGGCCGCCCCAGAGGGAGCCTCAGGAGCTCCCCTCGTCAGAAGCCCGGAAAGCCTCGGCAGGAGCCAGGCCCTGGGTCTCCGACTCTGCCCTTGTTTATTTACAAACCTGCTTTCCTTTCCCACCTCAGGTCATCCCTCAGCTTTGCCCCCTGGGGAGCCCAGGGCATCCATCACGCCTCTCACAGGGCAGGCGCAGAGGCACACACGAAAAAGAGAAACCATTAACTCCACAGCTGCCTCACCAGCCCAGAGCCCAGGCAAAGAGTTCCTGCTCACAGTGGGAGGATGGGCAGACCTAAGACTTTCCTCTGGGCCATTGCAAAGTCAGAGGGAGAGGTGAATCAGAAGGCAGTTCCTGAGGTCCCCTGGAAAAGAGAATGACCTGTTGGGTTGGGCTTTGTCTATCGAGGTGCACATTCTAAAATGTCAGAGAAGCAGCTCTGGTCACTGGGGCCTATTTCTGTCTTGCGAAGTGGCCTGATCTCATCTGCATTCCCAGAGGCACCAGGAGTCAGCCCAGGAAGCCTGTATCCACACCAGCGGGGAGAGTGAGGAGATGTCTCAGTGCAATGACTAGTGATTGCTTCCACAGATGATTTGTTGTCTTGTGATGGTCAGGTTTGGAATATCACAAACGACAGAGTGACATGGGTGACTCTCTGGAGGACTGATGGCTCCTGTCCCCAAACCTCACATCTGTCCTTGACACCCTCCCAGAGTCTGGAGCCAGCCCACTCTCACTCTGGGTCTGTGATCTCACTTGGAAAACTCAGATGGTCAGGCTAAGCAGAGAAGTTGGAGGGAGTCATGGGAAGGAATGGGAGAATGTTTGTAAGCTGCTTAGCAGATGAAAGTGACAACGTGTCAAATTTTCCAAGCTGGTTTCCAAAGCTTTCTGTTAATGGGTCTTCCAGAAGCCCATCTCTTAACAACCTGAACAAGTCTGATTCCTGACTTTCTCTGCCACAACACACAAGATGATGACATTCATACAGGCAACACGCTCCCATGGCCCAACCCACGCTTGTGCCCAATTCCCAGTACGTTGGCCATCCTCCACACTTCCTCTCCCACCCACGACAGCAAATCAGGATAAAAGTGAGTGGAAGGGCATGGTTATGGGTATAATCTAGAAACCACTCTAGTCACAAAAAGTAAATTAGTGAACAAATCACTCATAAGCTTTACTAGAAGGAACAAATGACTGTTGTCTAAGTGCAGTCTTGTTGGGCCCATGATTGAACAGGAGAGTTGGAACAGCTCAGAGCTCCCTGAGCGGGGTCTGACTCCTGGGCAACAAGCCCGGCTGCCCTGATTTCAGGGTCTGCTGTTGGGGATTGGCCATGATTCCAGGCCAGTGTCCCCAGCTGTCAGAAGATAGCCCCGGGGTTGGTGTCACGTACGACACTGCACCCCATTGTTGCAGACTGACAACTTCCGTGTCTGGCGGGGTTTGGGGTAACTAAAGTGTACTTATATCATCAAGATGTTCATGCGATCTTGTGACCCAGAAGAAGACACCGGGCTCCTGGGCCATGGACGAGACATGAAACTAAGGAAGGTGGCCTGGCAGGGGGACCTTAGAAGAAAACGGGGTGGCGGGGGAGGTCTGTGAGAATTCCCAAGACATGGGGTGAAGGATTCTCTCAGCATTTAGAATCTGCCTTCTTTGTTCCACTTCTTGGGCCTCCGGCAAGGTAATAACTTCTTTCCTTTTCCTTCCTGCCTCTAATAAAGAATGCAGCCGAAAATCTGTATTTGGGGGCTTTAAATCAAACCAGCAGCTTACCACATCAGATACCACTGGGCCCTGATCCTCACGCAGTTGCCAGAGGTCCTTGGGGTGC
The DNA here is from genome assembly GCF_022079265.1 of Lynx rufus. Lineage (NCBI taxonomy): Eukaryota > Metazoa > Chordata > Mammalia > Carnivora > Felidae > Lynx > Lynx rufus. Next base: position 40,635,445 of record NW_025814831.1, read on the forward strand.
GGCTGGCCTAGAGAGAGGTCAGAGTTCTTTCAAGCTGATTGGGTATTTGGATGTGCTTGAAACCAAAATGGACATTCCACAGAAAGTCTATGTGTCCCTCTGAGTCACAGCAACTGCACCAAACAACTGGGAGCTACGGGCATCAGTAAGGACTGTAAAGTGGCTCATCCCTTTTCATGCTCTAAGTCCCTTGCCTCTATGGTTTGACAAGAGATATTGAGTTGACAAGAACCATCCAAAGGCTTAGCTTGTCTAATTTGCAACATCTGGGGCCTGGCCTTCACTGACTGACCTCGGGCAAGAACGTCAGTGTTTTCGCCATAGTTCATTCTCATTCATTCCACAGACGTTCGAGTGTCATGCACACCACAGACCCGGTCACGCTTTCAGGGAGCTGCTCATCTGCTAGAGACAGGCAAGAAACAAACGCAGAGACATCCAATGCGCCCTAGGACGGTAAGGAATTTCATCTCTTTGGTCTCTCCAGACCCTAGAAGAACACCTGGCACGTAATAAGCACTCAATAAATGAATATGTTGGTAACCACGGAAGGCGTCTGAGCTCTGAGTGTTAAGGCCAGAATGCAAGTTTGCAGAGACAGAGAAGGGGCAGAGGAATGGCCTGCGAGGTGGGGCAGCTGAGAGAACAGGCCCAGCACCTCACTGTTTGTGCCCACATGCCTGTCACGCTGTGACTGGATTTGTTTACCGGAGCTGCTACAGCAAGAGCTACAGACCGCGCGGCTCAAGCAGCGGAAACTATTTCACAGTTCTAAAGGCCGGGAGTCCAAGGGGAAGGCATCGGCAGGGGTGCTCCCTTCCGAGGATTCTGAGGGAAATCTGTCCCAAGCCTCTCTCCTTGATGTGTAGACGGCCGGCTGCTCCTACGTCCCTTCACACCGTCTGCCTTCCACGCACGTCTGTGTCCAAACCTCTCCTTCCTATAAGGACACCAGCCATGCCTGTCTGAATGACTTTGTTGTAACTCGATTACCTTTCGAAAGATCCTGTCTCCAAATAAGGTCACACTGTGAGATACCAGGGGTTAGGACTTCCACATATATGAATTCTGGAGTGGACACAATTCAACCCACCAGTAAGTGTTTAATAAACACAAGCTGTTAGCAAATCAAAACCAAGGAAAAAGTAGAAGCAAAATCAAAACAAACATTCATAATGCAGTCAAAATTTTTGTTCCATTAGGTCAAAATCTTCCAGTAGCTCCATGTCACCCAACATATGAAGGCCAAGTCTCTCAGCCTGCTGGTCAAGGTCTTCCATGAGAAGCCTCCACCTTGTTTTCCAGCCTTTACTCGCTATCTAGACAATGTCTCCCTGGTGCCTCTGTTCCATCGGTTCTCCCCCAGAAAGCTCCTTTTTTTCTCTTCTCTGCTTACCCAACTTCAGCCCCTCCCCAGAAGCCCAGCTATAGGCTGTGCTCCTTTGAGGATATTTCTTAAGATGGTTCACTAGTCCATATCCCAGCACACTCAAGGGAACTCTGAAGAATAAAGGGACAGTTTTCAGAGGTATGGAGAGGCAAAGGGAAACCAGAAAGGGACCCAGGGACCAAGCATTAGCAGCAAGCCATATCATCCTGTGCTCTACAGGAGCTGTGGCTTTAGAGGAACCAGCCAAACCAGAATCGTAACAAGACAGGGAGGAAGCAAGGGGAGTAAATCCCAGGCCTCACTTTTCCTTTTGCCCTCCCATGCCTGTGGCTCTCCGGGTAAGCCCACCAGGAAGCTGGGGGCAAGGGGCCAGTCAATGTGGTCTCCAGCAGTCTGTCCCAGGGCACCCAGTGGGGAAAAGAGAGGCTCTGGGCATGAGTAGGGGGCAGACAGAATCATGAGCACACAACCTGCCCCTGTTTATCTTGCCCTCCTTGGAACCCACAGGGCATTTTTCATCTGGACCGTGTATATGACCTGTAGCCAAACCGATCACTCGCTGGTGATCTCACTTTCCAAGTGTGTGGCTGTCGCTATGGCTGGAGTATAAGCCCCAAAGCAGAGAGCGTGTCAGCCCGCTTCCTCTGCACCCGCCCCCTGTAGTGCTGAGTACAAAGCTGGGCTTGTAGTACGTGCTTAGTAAATCAGAGCTGAATACAAGCTGGGTTTTAGAGATGAAGTGTGGGTGGGATCCGCACAAATACATACTGAAAAATCACCGGCTCTGGAAGAACAATTGTCAGGCCCATTTCCTGCTGCAGATGGAGCCAGGAGACGCTCGGGGCTTGGCAACCTGACAGCTGAGGAGCCGCCAGGGAATTTAGCAGGAGACAGAGAAAATGAGCCCTGCGGGTCTGGCCCAGCCCCATCAAAAGCAGACTCAGGGCAGAGTCTCTCTTCCCAGATTCAGGGGCCAAGGTGGGGTGGGTGCTGGCTCTGTTTGCTCAGGTCTGCTCTGAGCCAGAGTATGGGGGAATTAGGGAGGAGGCAGCATCATTCTGGAAGCTGATGGCTCAGCCTGAGGCCAGGCAGAGCTTGAAGGCACAGAGACTGTCACCTGAAGGGAGAGCACAGATGTGTCAATTGTGGCATCTATCGTACTATCCCAGCCCCTCCTCTGGTTGAAGCTGTTCGCCCTTGACCTAGGCTGGGTTGGGACGAGGGGTAGTCACTGAAAGGACCAGCAGTGGGCACCTGCCTCGATGACAACCTGTCCATAGGCTAATCATTGGCATGTGTGATGAACACTGTGGCCATCACCTTAAAATCCTTTCTAGCCCAGAGGAACTTCCTGGTCATTCCATTTCCCTTTCCCAGGAATGCACATGTGACTCAGTTCTAGCCAATGAAATTTATAGGAAAGTCTGCTGGGAAACTTCTAGGAGAAAGCAAATGACAAAGACAATCTCCCTAGTTCTCTGTACGCCGTGCCTCAATGGGATGCTACAGCGACTGCCACCATCTTGCCACCATCAACCACCACGGAAGCTACTAACACAAAGGTGGCAAGAACTTCTGTCTCCGAGGAGATAACTGAGCCTCTGAAACAGCCAGTCTTCATGCTTCAGATTCCAGAATTCCAGTTGCCTGAGGTAGTAAACGCTATTGTTTAAGTCAGCTTCACTGGGGTTTCTGTTACTTACAGCCAAGAGGACCCTATTTGATACGACCTGACAGACAATTAGCTAAGCTGGGTAGACTACCCCCCTCTGGGACGTGAGCAAGACAAGTAGGCCACCTGTGGTTCAGGAGAGAACTTTAATGGGTACACAAACTTTTAGTAGTTATGTGTTTATCATCTATTCACTGAAATCTGTAAGTAGAATATCAAACCTGTGACACCACGTTTCTTTTGAAAATAAATTTGCTTGGGGCGCCTGGGTGGCTCAGTCGGTTAAGCATCCGACTTCGGCTCAGGTCATGGTCTCACGGTCCGTGGGTTCGAGCCCCGCATCGGGCTCTGTGCTGACCGCTCAGAGCCTGGAGTCTGTTTCAGATTCTGTGTCTCCCTCTTTCTCTGACCCTCCCCTGTTCATGCTCTCTCTCTGTCTCAAAAATAAATAAATGTTAAAAAAAATTTTTTTTTAAAAAAAGAAAATAAATTTGCTTATATAAAAATGTGAATGATTTTAAAGGGGAACATTAGGCAAAGTACAAATGGTACAAAGTGAGATATGGTATACAGAATGTGACTCTGAAATGTTAGTAAATTAGATCAGAGGCCACTAAGGAATCAGCCAGTAAGGAGTGAGAGAGGGGATGGGGCGCCTGGGTGGCTCGGTGAGGTAAGCGTCTGACTTCAGCTCAGGTCATGATCTCACTATTCCCAAGTTCGAGCCCCACATTGGGCTCTGTGCTGACAGCTCAGAGCCTGGAACCTGCTTCGGATTCTGTGTCTTCCTCTCTCTCTCTCTCTGCCCCTTCCCCACTCATGCTCTCTCTCTCTCTGTCTCAAAAATAAATATACAGTTTAAAAAAAAGGAGTGAGAGAGGGGAGCAGAAACACCAAGAGGGGGAGACATTTAACGACTGGAACTGAGTACGTTTATTTGCCAGGCCTGGGTCAAGAGCTGGGGAGGCTGCAAAGAACAAAACTATCATTCACCTGATGCCTCCAGTCCAGTGTGGAGGTAGACAGGGACTAGATAACTTCATACCATACAATTACAACACCAGTAAATTCTATAAGAGAGACAAAGCAGTATTAGGAGTGTGTGTAAAGAAAAACCTGACTTCACCCGGAGAGAATAGAAAGGCCAGAGAGAGATGGAGAAAGGAAAATCTCATCGCAGTGACCACTCCCATTGGCCCAACTCAGGGCCATGAGTATCCTTAAAATAAACTTTGCTTTAGGAGGCTGTTATGGGCTGAACTGTGTCCCCTCAAAAATCCATACATTGAAGGCTGCTTAGGATGTGGCCATACCTGGAGAGATGTTTCAGGGATAATTAAGTCAAAATGATGTCATTAGCATGGGCCCTAATCTGACTGTCCTAATAAAGAGGAGAAATTCGGGCAGAGAAACACGCACAGAGGGAAGATGATGTGAAGACACTGGGTGAAGACAGCCACCGACAAGCCAAGGAGAGAGGTCTGGGACATGTCCTTCCTCAGGATGGACCTCAGAAGGAAGCAGCCCTGCCGACCCCTTGATTCTGGACTTTCAGACTCCAAACTGCAAGATGATGCATTTCTGCTATTTAAGCCGCCTTGTCTGTGGCATTTTGTTAACGGCACTCCTCGCAAGCTAATACAGAGGCCTGCGGGAGTTTACGTCCTTCAGAGTTAAATCAGCCCGGCTGACCCTAAGAGAAAAGAGACTCGAGTTTGGGAAGGGAAGACCCAAGCCAGGCAGGATTTCACAGGGCAGCCCCCTTTGTGACTGGCAGGCCTCAGGGTCTTCTCCCATCCCCCATCTCCTCCAAATGGGAAATCTGTAGCGGACGCCTTTCCTCTTGGATGGGGAGTGAGCTGGTAAGGAGAACCCCCACCCCTGCCAGGTCATGGGCCCCCTGACCATAACCTTGGATCAGTTGTAACAGTCGTGCAGGGACAACCGAGCAGGTTTACTGCCAGGAAGAGAAACCCCAGGAAGCCAGCCTTTCTGCTTTTTGGGGTAGTGGGGTGGAGTGAAATTCTCCAGCCATGACTCATGCAAGGTTTCATGGGGAAGGGAAGTTAAGAGAGTCATAATGACCATACTGAAAAGCAGTTAAGCCCATTTTCATGGCAGCATTACACAGAATTAAAAACTGCACGATTTGATCCTATTTGCGATCACAGCTGCCATGAACTAATGCACCAGCAAACTGGACGGGGTGAGCTTAGTGCTGTGACTCAGGCTGGGCACACAGGCCAATATCCAGGGGAGGAAACCTTGAGCTTCAGGAGAAAATACCCTCATCCTTCCGTTCCCTTCGTATTCCTCAGACTCCTTGAAATCTCATGGGTGGGGACACCGTAAGAGCTGGCCTGTGCCAGAGGGAGGAGGGCAGGGGCTTCGGCTGGCCAGATTTCAGAGACTCTGAGGATGAGACTCACTCTTGTCCTGGTAAGAAGAAACCCCCTGGGGCTGCTGGGAAGGTGAAGAATTTGTAGCCATGCCTAGCCTAGAGCCCACTAGTTTTTCCGTCCAGAGTTTCTTGAGCAACACCTCCAGCAGCAGTAAGACTTGGACAGACAGCACTGAGGAAATCCCAGAGAAGTGGGGGGCCCAGCAGGGAGAAAAACAGGCTCTTTCACGGAGGACAGGAGATTGACATGTGCTAAGTGGGGGGTGTGGGGCTTAGCCAGGAGCTTTGCCACACACCAAGACTCGAAAGCTGGGCAAACCTCTCCCCACCAGAAGCCAGCGCTCTGGGAGCTGGGCAGTCAGTACTTTCAGACCAGCTGGTTGGCCTCGCTGCTTCCATCTGTGTGCCAGCATTTATTGAGTGCCGAGTGTTTACAAAGTGCAATACTAACAGCAGAGGCAAACTTTAATATTAAGTAGGAGATGATTCTTTGGTGTCTCGGTCTTTGAACTTGGTTTAGATGAGCAGAGGCAGCCTACTCATTCTTTTAATGGAGTGAGCAAGAGGCAGGAATGGTCACAGAAAAGGGAGTTATTCACTGAACTGCTTTAGCTGTCCCTGAGTTCATCCAAGCCCTATTTACTTTGTGCTAACCTGGCGTCCAAAGTCAACCAACCAGCATTTGCTTCGCGCCCTGCTGGGGGACATACAAAATGACTCAGGTTGGAGTACATGCCTACAAGGGTTTTTTTCAACCTCACTGAAAGACACACGTGCATGTGAATAATCACTAACAGCATAGGCATTGTGGGTGAGCAGAGGCATCTGGACTTTCGAGAGCAAGGAGAACGGCTCACACACTTCCTCACGGCACCCACGAATGATACTGTCTTTCCTCTGTGTGATGGCAACAGGAGGAAACATTTCTAGAAGCAGGCACCACGAAAGAGACCACATCCCCCCCACACTGCACCCCTGTCCCAGATGGGGAAGGAAATGCCAAAGGAACTTCTTCCCCCCCCCCCGCCCCCGCTAAAAATTATTGATAATAATTGCCAGAACTATTTGTTGAGAGTGTACTATGTGTCAGGTACTGAACAGTTATTCTCATTGTCACAATTCTGCATTGCAAGCTGTATCTCCCCATTTCGCAGATGTGAAAGTACAGACAATGACGTGATTAAATCATTGCCAAAGGCACACAGCTAGAGGCAGAATTTAATGCAGAATCTGGTGACAAAGCTTTCCTCCCAGCCTGCCTTGAAATGGCTCAGTGTTTCCATAATCAGTGATTACAACCAATCCAATTTGAAGAATAATAAATTTGGAGTGTGTCTGAAAGGGAGTCAGCAGTTATAAATACTCATGTAGATTTCTGTTGAGCAAGATCCAGTAAATTGTGAGGAGTCACAGTTCTACCTGGAATCCATTTTTCATTCAGGACACATGTCAGCAGCAGGCTGATCTTTCCCTGGATCACAATGCAAGAAGAGTGAGGCCGTCAGCACTGTTTCCTTGAATCCTGCTGTGCAACGGCAATTTATTCTAGAAACCACGCTGCAGAGCATGGCCAAAAATAGAAATGCAGGTTTTGCATATTTTATTCCTTAATGCTAGCACTGTGACCTTGCCCATAGTGGACTGAAATGGCTGCTGCAATTAATCAAACTTTATTGACACTTGACGCGTCCCAAGTTGGCTTGAAGTGCCAGGTGCCTCAAAGGCGACAGTTATCTTCAGAACAACATTTACGTCAAAGTCTAATATTTTAAGCACATTAACCTCCCTTGGTGCAGTGAAAGTTTCTAAACTTGAATAGGCATTTAGAACTAATGTGTTCTCTAAGGCCTGGGCCATGGTCAAGCATGGGTTTTAACAATGTTTTGAAACAGGGAGGATGACTAAGGAGTTTTGAGCCGGCCTTCACTAACAATAGGTCCATTTAGGTCAATTCCTGACCCTGATGGTCTGGGTAGTCAATCCTAGCAACCAAGGCTGGGTTCCCATAACAGCCATGAACTGGAGGCCAGTGAGGCCCACCTCCCGAGGCACAGAGATCCGATGGTGGAAATAGAAGGCAGAACAGCCAAGAAAACCAAGACCCTCTCTGTCTGTCTCCACTCGGCCCCTGCGGGTGTCTGGCCTCCCACTCTCAGGTATTCATCCCTTCTCATTAGCACCATGCTTCCCAAATGACCACCATGGTCAGTGGCAAAATAAAGGTAGTTGATTTTTCATAAACCAATTACATTCCATGGAAAGGACTCCCCTTTCCACTATTTGTTGTCAAAGTAGGCTTTCTTTTAGAAGGTATGGATGATATTAGGCAGGAATTCGTTTTCTTGTTTAATGTTCTCACTTAGCAAAATAAGAAGTTAGCACTTTGTCAGGGGTTGCCAAAATTTTTGGAAATCTCACTGGTCTAGGAACCTCGGCGTTAAAACATTCTCCGAAAGTTTGCCATGAGGATGCAAGGAGCACCCAAGCCCAGGAGAGTCCTGTGGGAATGAGCTTATGAGTTCCTTTTCCTCCGAAAGGTGGAAGCCTGAGATCAGTGAGCACAGGGAGAACTGGCAGGGGAGTCAGGCAAACATACTGTGTTTACTTTATAATTCTGCCAATGCTCTTCCCAGCTGCCTTTCCATCAAAGAGGAAGAAAGATGAAAATGAATCTCCCGAAGAAAGAAAAGGGGGACTGGGCAGATTACAGCCTGGAAGGGAAGTTTTCTTATGGATGATTTACCACGCTTCAAAAAAAAAGCATTCTTCATCTCTTATCCATGTTCTCGATTTTTCCAAAGCCCTGCACATGAGGAAAATGCCTCAAAATGAAGCAAGAACAAGTCTGGTTAGTACTTTCTGTTCCCCCAACTTGGAAAGCTCTTCCTCAACCTTCTCCAACTTCCAAGGCACAAATTAAAACTCTTCCCAGGACCGGTCCCAAGCCGCCCTTTTCTGGGCCCCCACAGTCTCCATTCATGCATCCAGTATAGCGCTGCTCATCAGCTATTTTTACATAGGCCATTTCCTTCTGATTAGGAAAACAAAGTGAAAATGTTGAAACTTAGGCCATAACTTAGGCAATGTTCACTGTGTGCCTGGCCTTTCTCTCAACAACACACAGTATCAGTGCATCAATCCCCTCAGTGACCCCGTTGTTAAGCAAACCCAGCGGTTCGGCAAACCCAGCATCACCCTACTTTCATAGCTAAAACCAGGCCCCTCTGATCTTTCTGCATCTGACCGCAGTCAGTGCCCAATAAAAGTGTGAGTTACAAGACAGTTTGATTTGGCTACTTTAGGTGTTGCCAAATCTAGGAATATGGGGCTGGTCTAGATAATGTATGGGCGTTTTCTCCAGCTGTTTAATTGTGGGAACCTATAATTAACTTGCACACTCCACAGTCATATTATCTGTATAAACAGATATCTGTATCAATATCAGATTATCTGTATCAATACAGTCGTAATGTACCAAATTGTTGATCACTGACTGATAGCTCTGGGTGGGTACATAATACTGTCACCGCCTTGGATCTTCGGAAGTTCTAGGAGGGTGTACAAAATTTGTTATGTGTGTGTGAGTCCCAAAAGGATTAGCAAATTAATACATTATGCCTGTGTCAACACTTCTATTTTTAAACGAAACTATTTACTTTCTTAACTAACTTTCGGCTTTACTAACAGCTGTTAGTACAGCAAGCTGGTGTTTAATGAAGCAGGAAAAATAATAAACCATGTTGATGTTATTTCCCAAATAAGTGCTTTTTAAAAACATCTCTTTGCTGGGAAGCCAAAATGGAGCTGGAGAAGATCCAGAGAAATATAATAATATGGTCAAGAAAATGGAATAATTTCTATGCAGCCAAAAAAAAAAAAAGTTCTCATTTTCCTGGGAAGATGAGGGATGAAAGAAAATGTGATAAAAAGCTGTAAAATTGTGAAAGTCACAACGGAGATAAACATGGGAAGTTGTTTCCAAATTCCAAAACAACAGAATCACTTTTTCTTTCTACCTTGGAGATCAACCTAAATGTAGGTACCTCAAAGGAACTATCACTGCTCATGAGTTGAGAAGAAGGATATAAAGTAGTACTAGTATTTACACAGTGACAATTAGGAGCTGATAATTGGTTTAGAGGTGGATGGATTAAGTCATCGTAATTATGAAGAGAAAATAATATGTGGGAGGAGGGAGGTATTTCTTAAGCTGATGAAGCAGATACTATGACCAGTAACTATGCCTTCTACCATAGTTCCTCAAACCAAATATGCTGAACGGACCGTGGATCAATGTGTCAATATTTGAATTTACATTTCTATAGGTCCCATTGTATTTGTCAGATGATTTGATTTTTGCTAGTATATTTTTGCTTGTACATACATAAAACTTATCCCCCTCTGACCAATTTCATTGCATTACTATGATGTAAAAACAATGGTCTTCTAATAAAAGGTCTTATTTTAGTGACGAATGATAGTCCTTCCTAACAGAACTACCAGCAGGACCCTAGTTAATACATAGGCCTTTTGGTTGGTCTTAGGAGCATTAGCCCGAGTTTTGTCTTTGGCCACAACACATCTCCATCCTTCTTTCTAGTGATTCCAAATCCCCAAACTGCCACGTGTTCCAGATGCAACAGCCATGTAAATAAATGATCCCTCTGCTCATAAACTCATCTTGGGCCGGGGACATTGGGTCCTGGCACCCAAGCCATGAAGGTGTTCACAGGGATATATATATTCTAATACATAAAAGGAGAGAATGAAAAGGGCTAGGAGCCCTTCACTGGCTTCGGTTCAGCATGCTGTTGCCATTCCTCTGGCTTCTTCCTGACAGAGCCTTCTTGTAGCAGATAATCGCATTTCACCCTTTAGAACATGTGATTTATATTAATGTTGCAGCCTTGCCTCGCAGGGCGGCCGGCTTTCCCATGGTTGCTGGATGCGTGTGGTGTGTGTCCACAGAGCAGGGGCTGTGCCAGCATCGGCATGTCCAAATAAGATCTTGGAGATCTTTGCCGTAAGTGGGAATTATTCTGGCAAAGGTCCCTTATACCTTGTTCTAAATGTTATCCCTCCAAGAGCAGAAACTGACTTTGCGGAAAGGCTTTCTTGTTTAAAAAAGAAAGTAGCAGCTTTAGAAAAGGCGTAACAGCTTTAGAGATGGAAAATGTATATTTTTACAGGCCCTTGTGAAATCAGCTTGCAGTAACTAATAACTATTTCACATACCCATTCGCCTCCTTCGGAGACCTTCCAGGATTCAAGATCTCAAACCAAACACAGTCTCATGTGTCCCCAAACTATTTGGTCTCAGGGTTGAAGAGAAATTCCTCTGAAGCCCCAGCGTTCCAGGATGTGGCACCCTACCCACGCCAAAGAAAAAAAGTACTTTAAAAAATGTGTTTCTCAATATTAGGGTACATTATGGATATGAAATCTTAGTCCAAGTCCCCATGGCCATATAAAACATGTCGCATAATTGTGTTTGGGGGCGTGGAGGAGTGTTACAAAATAAATATTTCCCCACCAGAGAACGCTGGGAAATGTTCGCTAACACCTACGCCCAACCCCAGCAGGTTCCCCCGGAAGGGTTTGGCAAAGAACAGGCCCCTCCTTGATGAGGTGCTGGAGTTGGTTAAAGATTAAATATTCATTTATAAAAATTGTGCATCTGAAAAATCAAAACCAAGGCCTGTCTGTGGGCGTCCATGCCGCCTGCGTTCCTTGGCTTCTGGTCTGTGAAATGTCCCGGGTCAACCAAGGACCGTCATCTCTTATTGAAGTGTATCATCCCTTCTTTCTCTAAAGCAGTCTGTGGAACACATCAAGGTTTTTTTTTTCTTTTTTGGAATTTTTTTCTTTATTTCCCCTATTGGAAAATTCTTTCTGAAACTGTTGATGGTTTGTTTCATAGGATTCCAAGAGATTCCTATTTGCAGGGGCCTTGGGAGCACAAATCAATAGGTGTGATAATTGCTGGTTCCTCTTGGAGGACTCTTGCCTCCACCACACCCTCTAGATAGTCCTTGCTGCCCAGTCATGCCCAGTTGCTCTGAGGAGCCTCATCTGCCCTGTCTCTGGTAGCCATATTGAAGCGGGATGGCCAGGGAGATGGACAAGGGGCTTTCCCTCACTGCCCCTCTCCACTGGAAGGTTTAATGTCCTTATTTTCAACTACTCAGGAGCACTCCGTTCCAGATTCAGCAATTTCCCTTCCAGCTCCCGTGTCCTTGACAGAATCCCTTTCCCCTCTTTACACACACATTCACAGCCTCACTCCAATCACACAAAACTCTGTCTAGTTTCATGGCCTTAGTTTGTAAGCGGTGTGATAGTGGCAAATTAGTTATTAACAGGTCCTTCCAAGGCAAACTGCGTGTGTCTTAATCCCTTAAGAAGCCTGAAGTATTTCTCTTACCTCTAATGCTGGAATTTGAAGGCACCAGAGCAAATGGGCAAAATTTCAAGGCAGGTTGGCCTTTGAGGACCCTTCCGATCACAACGCCTGCTCTGGCTGCCACATTCAGATCGTGGGGATGGGGGTTTTGACACTATCTGGGACCCAAATTAGTCTACATATTTTAACACCATTTCAATCAGAAAGGAATTTATTCTGGAGAGGTTGGGAGACGAGAAACTTGACAAAATGATTCTAAAGTGTATTTAAGGGAATAAGTACATGAGAATAGCCAAGAAAGATTTTGAAAGGAAGAGGAAAGAGGGTATATGCTTGATTAGATATGAAACCATGAGTTCCATTTTTGCCTAGTGTGTAGAAAGCTGAAAATAGTGCCTCCCTCATCCTCACAACCACAGAAAGTCAGATAAACTATAAAACCATAAATGTCCTTAAACCCCAGAAAGCTAAGCTCATAGAGAATTAAAAAGCCTGAAATCTATGGAAAAACAGTGCCTCCAAACAGAGATGGGACATAAGTAAGCACTTTTCTCTGGTTGAGTATGTGAAAAGGGACACCAGGTACCATCAAAAAAAAATATTTTTCAGCTAAAAATTGTAATAAATTGTCAAAGGCCAAGAGTGAGCTGGCATGAAAGTATAGCACCTGCGATTTGCAAATACAAGCAGACGTCACACCCAACTTACAGGCTCTTCTTCATAGGCCTCTACCCACTGCTTCAGAAAGGATTGAAAGCAGGGCATGAGGCCAAATAAGCTCTCTGTGGTGCAGGCCTGGGGAAGGGAAGCAACATTGCTAAGAGAAAGGCAGAGAGTTACACCTAGACTCTTTTCCCCTTAAGCCACTGGGGAAAGGCAGTAAACTGTGTTGCACTGGGGCACAGATGAAGATCCATTGCAGCTGGGAGAAGGGTGAGAGACCAAAACAAAACCTCTACACCTGGAAAGAGGGCAGGAAACAGTCCTGGGCCGAAGAGCCTATAAGAAATCTCTTATTAGTGGGAGAGAGAGAGGACAAGCTCTCCTGCCCAAGACAAAAGGCCAGCCCAAGTTCAAATGCCACAGGAAGGAAGGGCAGAATTTCTGAGAAAGCCCCACTTCTGAGACCCACATGTATAGGGCTAGCCTGGGACTGTACCAGGACAAAACCCACCCACCCACACTCCCCAGCACCCAGTAACAAGTGTAACAGCCATCTACCCCATAGGCTGGGGGAAAGAGCATGGAGAAAGAACCTTTCTGAGGCAGAGATACAAAGTGAAGGCTGAAATGAGTGGAAGAAAGAACACGGAGGAAAAATCTTCCGATATCCCAGTCATGACCATAAACATAAGGTAATGCTAAAAGAATATGAATCTGGTCATGTGCTGAATATAACCATAGCAAACCCAAAATAAAACAAAACCAAGAAAACACCAAACCCAGCTCAAATCCTGCTATATTCACTCAATCTAACAGAATAAGGTAAATGTCCATTTCCAGGCACAAATAGTATTTACCTCAGCTGGTCCACATGCAGCATTGGCATCAATCACAAATTAGGAGAAACATAAAAAAGCAAGGAAAAAAAACAAAAAACAAAACCCAACCTACTGTCAAGGGACAAAGTAATCAACAAAACCAGACTCAGAGATGATCCAGATAGAACTAGCAAATAGGGAATTTTAAAACAACTAATATATTAGAGGCTTAGTGGAAATGATGAATGTGTATGAACAGATCAAAAATTTTATCAGAGAGATGAAAACCATAAGAATCAAGTAGAAATGTCAGAAATAAAAAACATAGTAAAGATGAAGACCGCCTTTGATGGGCTCAAAAATAAATTTGACACAGTTGAGGATAGAAACAGTAAACTTGAAGGCAGGTCAATAGAAATAACCAAACTGAAACAAAGAGAAAAAAACAAAAGCCCAGATAATCCAAGAACTCTGGAACAGTATCAAACACTCTAACTGGAATTCTAAAAAGAGGAAAAAAAGAAAACGAGACAGAGAAATATTTGAAAAGATAGTTGTCAAAATTTCCAAAATAATGAAAGACATCATGCTGAGAACCCCAGGCAGGATAAATACAAATGAATAAAAAAAAGCCAACACACCAAGATACGTTATATTCAAACTGCTGGAATTGGATTATACTTACAAACATCTGAAATATTCAACAATAAAGAAACAACCTAAAGAAAGATCCAGACGGGTTCATTGGAAAATTCTATCAAACATTTGGAAAAGAAATTAGCACCAGTTATAGGCAATAGATTCTAAAAAATAGAAGAGAGGGTAACAAATCTCACTTTATGAGGCCAGCATTACCCTGACACCAAAACCAGACAGTTTAAAAAACTATTAATATCCCACATGAACATTGATGCAGAAATCCTTTTAAAAATATTAGAAATATATAAAAAGACTACAGGGAATAAACACTAAGTAAATTATAAATGGATAAAATTGCTTATGCCGATGTTAAAAAATTGGAAATTTCAGGCGAAAAATAATAAAAATCATAAATAAATGGAGTTTATTGTGGAAAAGCAAAATGGATTAAATATTAAAAATTATGTCTTCGAGGGGCACCTGGGTGGCGCAGTCGGTTAAGCGTCCGACTTCAGCCAGGTCACGATCTCACGGTCTGTGAGTTCGAGCCCTGCGTCAGGCTCTGGGCTGATGGCTCAGAGCCTGGAGCCTGTTTCTGATTCTGTGTCTCCCTCTCTCTCTGCCCCTCCTCTGTTCATGCTCTGTCTCTCTCTGTCCCAAAAAAATAAATAAACATTGAAAAAAAATTAAAAAAAAATTATGTCTTCGGGACATCTGGGTGGCCTAGTCAGTTAAGTGTCCAACTCTTGATTTCAGCTCAGGTCATGACCTCGCAGTTCGGTTTGTGAGACTGAGCCCCATGTTGGGCTCTGCGCTGAACAGACCCTGCTTGGGATCCTCTCCCTCTCTCTCTGCCACTCCCCTGCTCATGCATACACGTGCACTGACTCTTTCTCTCCCACCCCCTCTCAAAATAAATAAACTTTAAAAAACTACGTCTTCTACCATATTAACAGCATTTTTAAACACACAGAATACATTGCTACTATGTTCACTTTTGTCATGTCTTTTTAGAACAATTGAAAAAATTTTAATGTATTTCATTTTACCTTCACTTATTCAGTTCTCAGTGCTCTTCATATCTTTGTTTAGATACATGTTCCTGCTTGAAGAACAACATTTCTGGTAGAATGCATCTGTGGCCAATAAAGATTTAGTTTTCGTTTTCTGAGCTCTTGCCGCTTGGTTAGGGTGGAAGGGTTTTGTTTTTGTTTTTCTGTTTCCTTCCCTCAGTTTTATCGGTGCTGTAAGGAAAAGGTTTTGTCCTTTCTCCTTCAGATTGAGGCTTTTGTTCCAGAAGGGGCAAGGAGGGGAAGGGATCGTTTCATGGCTCTCTGTAGTGGCCTTTACGGCCCCCCCACCCACCCCCCTTCCCCAGATCTGCCCCACAGAGAGATTCTCAGAAGTTTGGTCAGTCTTTTCTATGAGAAAGGTCTGCAAAAAGTGCAGACCCGTATATATATGTGGTCCCCAGGGGCTCCACATTCCCTCACCAGCCCACACTCATTCTCCACTAATTCTTTACCTATTCCAGGTGACATTTGTTGGTCAGATCCGCACCCAGGAAAGCAAGGGCTCATGGCCTGTGCTTCTCCACAGGCCCCAATGATCCTTAGATTTGAGGCTAATTGCTTACCCTGTAACCTCAGCTCTCAGATGGGTCCAAAAAAAAAGGAGTAAACTTGTAGTTTGTCTGGAGTTTTTTTGTTTGTTTGCTTTAATCAGAGTGGAGGTGACATTCCTCCTAGATGTCTACATCTTGAGCTTTTACTCTCTTCTCACCTGCTAGCCCACAAGGCCATTACATTCCTCAATATGCTTTCCATACTCACAAGAATGCCTCAGTGACAGCCACAGCTGATGAGGACTGAACGGAGATAACAACACACTAACTCAAAGATGCTCCCATCAGCCTGGAGAGAGCCTCCTTCCAGCAGACAGCCCTACTCTGTGGTGAGCTAGAAGCTGGGGTCTTTAGCCCCACACCAGAAAGGGTCAGTAGAGAGTCCAGCTTGGAGAGAGGGAAACGAGGATACAAGCAGCCTCCTGGGTCCCTTTGCTTTCCAGACTCTATCTCAGCCTCCAGTGCCTATTGGTCCCCTCGTGGGTGCAACCTGGGAGGCTGGGACCGGCCCCCATTCTAGCAGCATCCCCATGCGTAATGCCAGGAGCAACCTCTTTGCAGCTGAGGGCTGGGAGCGGTAGAGAGTGTTTCAGCTTTTGCAGGTGAAGATAATGGTTGAGAAGCCACACTTATTGGAAATGGAAAATGAGATCCAAAAGACAATCTGTTCCTACTCTATACTGTGTACCTTTATAGGTGTCTGAGCTGCTCTGGTCTCCGGTGGGTTCATTCAACTTCAGTCTCTAACAAAAATGAGGGACAGGGCAAAGAGAAGCACACACCTGCTGTCTGTATGGGGCCTGTATCCGTGCTAGAAAGGGACAGCTGATTTCTTTCTTTTTAATGAAGAGCTAATAGGGGCGGCTGAGCAAATAGAGCCTCTCCCTCTTCCCTCAGCGTAGTCTTCATAGTGAAAGTCATTCTCTTGCCTCCAAAGATACCTTAGTTATGTGCATATTAATGAAATTGCTCACGGAATGCAATACAAAAGGACTTGGTTTCTTTGTAAGGTTTGAGACTCTCAGTTAATTCATATTCACATCTAACATTCACCACAAAATACCCCTACAGAGTTAGATTTCATTATCTATGCTTTACAGGGAGGAAAATCAAAGCTCATAGGGAGTGACTAAAACATAGTCACTCAGCTCTTTAGGAGAAGAAATCTCTTGGAGTAGCACTGGAGGACCCAGTGTGCTCACACACGGAGGGAGTCACAGATACCTTTACGTGGGATCTGCTTTCAGCAACCTACGTTCTCGCCTTTGTCACTAAGCCCTCCTGTTGGAGTCTAAGCTTGTCTGTCAGTCAGGAAACAAGAAACAGATGATGTGCTCAAAAGGAAAGTGCAGTGAAGAAACCATACAGTGTAATAAGCAAGGTTTAAGGAAATCACCAAGGGACAGTGAAGTGCCCTCACAGCCAGTGTATTAGTCTGCTAGGGCCGCCATAACAAAATACCACAGACTGGGTGGCTTCCATAATAGAAAGGTATTTGCTTATAGTTCTGTAGGCTACAAGTCCAAGATAAAGGTGTCGGCAGGTTTGATTTCTTCTGAAGCCTCTCTCCTTGGCTTGCAGATGGGTGCCTTCTTACTGTGGTCTTTCCTCTGTACATGTGCATTCCTAGTGTCTCTTTGTCCAAATTCCTTATGCTTATAAGGATGCCAGTGAGATTGGATTAGGGCCCACCTAAAGGCCCCATTTTAACCTAATCACCTTTTCAAAGGCCCTATCTCCAAATCCAGTTATATTCTGAAGTACTGGGGTTAGGGCTTCAATATACGAATTTTGGAGAGGACACAATTTAGCCCCTAACAGCTAGTAACAATGAGGGAGGGGTAGTTATTACTACCCTATGACTGGAGGGGCAAAAAGGAAGACCCTGGCAAGGATGGCTACATGGAGATGGCCACCTGACAGGAGTTGTGCCTTTGATAGACAGGTGTAGCCAACACGGCCTGGCAAGGACGGGATGGGCAGAATAATTACCCTGACATCACTGTCCACCCCTCTCTGACCTCCCATGGGTAACTTTCTTTGGCTGAACCCAATAGGAAGCCAGAGGCAAGGGAACCCATTGACATAGCCCACAGGTGTCTACCTCCTTGGCCTTGAGCAGGATGGGAAAGGGTGGAGGGGCAAGTATGAGATAGTATGGCTTGCAAACTGAACACTAAACTCTGCTCTGAAGCAATGGCGATTTACTGCCTGGTTTTTCAGTTATTCCTAGGTATGTTCAAAGGTGAGAGACTCTGAGAAAACAACCAAATCTTTAGGGTCATTCTGAGGAGACATTTCCCAAGAAAAGTCTCTAGAGACATCTTTCCTAGGGTTGGGGTCAAGAGTGTCATCTGCATTACTGAAGTGGGCAGCAAAGAAGGGGCAGGTATGACCTGGGTTTCCACCCTCTCCTCAGAGCCCTCTCAGTCACTGAGTGCAGGTGTGTTCATGGGTGCTTGTGATCATACCTCTAGGCCTTTATCCATGCTGCTCCCTCTGCCTGGAGCACCCTTCACGCTCCTTTTCACTGACTGACTCTTACTTACTCTTCAAGAGGGGCATCCACTCCCAAAACCCTTTCTTGGACTGTGAGGCCCAGGTTAGGTGCCCCTAAGTGCATTTCCATCATGTTATCTCCATTGTAATACTTGTTTGCTTGACTAAAACAGAGACTCAGAATGAAAAAGCCCCCTGGGTGGGGGGTAACCCATGGCAGTAGGCCTTGGCCCAAAATCAAAATCAAAGCAGTCAGCGGGACTGAAGGTCATACTCTGAACTTCCTGTAAGGTAAGGAGACTCTTATTGGAGATGTAATAGGCAGACCAGTTTTATTGTTTTAGCCAGGGGACAGTAGCAAGTGATAGGGATGATTACCTAAAGATCTCAACCTTTAATGTTTTATGTAGGACACAGCATAGATGAAAGTAGAGGAAGTTATCCATCCATCCATCCATCCATCTGAGCATACCCTGGGGGGCCGCTGTGCTAGGAGGTCAGGGGGTTCAGGAAAGCCTAAGTGATGGTCCTTGCCATGCAATGACTTACAGCCAGGAAACAGAGATGACACGTGCATGTGAGGCATTAGACAACACTACCATGGGCTCCTCTGCAGCATTTCTCTGAGGCACGCACTGTCTCCCCCATGTCATGCTAAATGCTACAGGCGATATAGCATTGCTTCATAGTTATGTAGCCTACTTCAGTGGTTCAGAACTGGGCTTTGGAATCAGTCTTCCATCCTGACTCTTATCAGCTCTGACATTGGACACATTATTTCATCTCTGTGAAGCTATGTCATCATCTGTACAGTGGAAACAACAGTGCCTTTGGCATCGGGCCGTTATGAATACATGAACTTGCAGCACAAATTAAATCCTCAGTAATTGCTAGTTGTCTTAATTTATGCACAAAAGTACTTAGGGATTCAGGAGAGAAATCACCATGGGCTGGGTGGTTAGGAAAGGCTTTGCAGAATATGAGAAACTTGAATCGGGCCTGGGAAGGGGGCTTTGGAATTTCGGTGGATGGCGGACAAAAGGATGGGTCAAGCAATGACCCAAACCACTGGCCAAATGAGAGTAATCCTATGGCCTCTGGGCTCAGACCCTTGTCCAACTTATTTTGGTTTTCTTCTTCTTCAGTCAAGCCTCCCACCTCAGGCAACCACCCCCCTCACAGCCCCTGCTTCCAGGTCTGCCTAATTCCCCTTCTGCTCAAAACCTCCATGATTTGCTACATGCCATGTGGCCCTCTAATTCCATCCCAAGGCTCCAGAGGTGCAGATCTGCAAACCAGCGTGATTAGCCACCACTGCTGGCTTCCCATTCAGCATATAAATCTACTGCCTGGGATTACCTCATGCCAGAAAACCGAAATCCAAGTCAGATGGTTAAAACATTAATAGCAGTGAGTGTTGTAAAGACTCAACAATGCGAACCTTCCCAAAATGAACCATCCTGACCTCCCTTGCGCTGACAATGCGTGTGTGACATCATGTGTAAATGAGCCTTAAATTTGAACCAGGTGCCGAGAGCTGTCTGGCGTCTCCTGGCTGCTGTATTAACCACTAACATGCACGGGGGGATTCTGAGGCAGTAAAATGAAGCGAAACCGATGGCAGGGACCAGCGCTGGGGTGCAGCAGCTGTGGCAGTGAATATTCAAATCACACCCACCCCGTTGGGCCTGGGGCCCCCAGGCCCTGTAAAGCTTATTTCCGGAGGGCTGGGGAGCCTGGGGAATTTGGCTGGCTTCACTCAGTGACAAAGCCTCCCCCATGCAAATCATTCCATTCTGACTTGATTCCCAGACTTGATTCTGAACTCTGTTTTGATTTGCATCCATGAGGAAGGACTCTGAAGCTGTCTGAAGCAGCAGTTGGAGACCGTCAAAACTGATGCATGTGGGGCAGGTCGCCTAAGACACATCTTTTGAGGGCACAAGTTCCAAGGAAGAGAGCCCGCCACAAATCCTCAGGTGCTGTGATTTCTACTGCACCGACACTTAGGGATACAAGTGTGCCTTTGTCCATCTGGTATCACAGATTCCCACAGCCGGGCCTCTGCTCACAGCAGGTTACAGGACAAACAGCCTCTAGAGATCACTAGAAAAATTTGGAGGGATGGATTTAGGTGTGTATGTGACCTACCATCGACTGTCATAGGTCTGAGAAGGGTAGAAGTGAGTTAGGAAGAAATTAAGCCGAGGTAAAATTAAGAGGATTTTTATTTTATTTTTTTAATGTTTATTTTTGACAGAGAGTGAGAGTGGGAGCTGGGGAGGAGCAGAGAGAGGGAGACAGAGGGTCCGAAGCAGGCTCTGTGCTGAGAGTGGAGAACCCAATGTGGGGCTCAAACTCACAAACTTGATCCCACTTGATTATGACCTGAGCTGAAGTTGGACGCTTAACAGACTGAGCCATCCAGGTGCACCTGGTTTTTATTATCATTTTTTAAATGTTTTTATTTATTTTTGAGACAGAGAGAGACAGAGCATGAATAGGGGAGGGGCAGAGAGAGGGGGAGACACAGTATCCAAAGCAGGCTCTGAGCTGTCAGCACAGGGCCTGATGCGGGCCTCGAACCCATGAACCGCGAGATCATGACCTGAGCCAAAGTTGGACGCTCAACTGACTGAGCCACCCAGGTGCCCCTATTATTATTTTTTTAATGCTTCCTGTTTGTGGTGCCCATTTCCAGGTTATTAACAGTATGCTTTACATACCCATCATCACTAGAAACTAGAGGTTCATAGAAACTGGAAACATTGAAGATAGAAAGAAGGCTTATGAAGTAATTCTGTCTTGGTGGGTACTCTTCTAGATCTATACATGCTGGTGAAAAGAAGCCGGCGCCCAAGGGAGGTGAAAACCCACACTCCACAGATCCTATAGGTCTTCAGCTCTGAAGAATTCCTGTGCTGTTCAGGGCAAAGTCAATGTTCACCAAGTGCACTGCACTGTTCTGTGAAGTTGGGTGTGGTGGGGTGGGGATGAGAGGCAGGTCCCAGACAGAGGATATAAAGGGGCTGTTAGACATAGTATCTTTCCTAAAGGCTATTACAGAGTGGTTAGATGTAAATATACATGAATTTGTATATTTCATTTAATTTAAAGAAACTAAATGTAGCGTCAAGACGTTAAGAATGGATTTCCTGAATAATGGAGCAAATAGTTTCATGAAGTCAATCTTAGAAGTCCTTCCAGAAGAGGAAAGTATTGAGTTAGGTTTTGAGGAAGAGGAGAAACTTTGGAGTTTTGGAAAACTCTGGAAAGAGAACAGCATGAATGGCTTGTGCAAAAGTATGGAGGCAGGAACTCATGGGGAGCTCCATAAGATGCCAGGGGTCTTAATAGGATCTGAGGCATGAGGTATTTCCCACAACTCCAGAAAAAGTTCCTCATGCCCCCTAGAGCTGAAACTTTGGAACAAATTAAGTGTGAATATTGAGATGACCAGCTCTTGAAGGTTGAAAGTGCTTCTTTTCATATAGCTTTTGGAAGATGATGATGGTGATAGTCAATGCAGAGAGGCAATTAATATCTATCACCATTTTTGAACATGCCTTATTCAAAGGCCTTCAACCAAGACCTTAACTTCTGTTTGATTTAAAGTTCTAAACTCAGCCTGGCATCCAGAATTCTCTACAACCAGGATCCTACCCTTCAGCTTTATTTCTCAAACTGTTCATTACATCTTTACTCCTGGAAAAATTTTTGTCATTTCAAAATATACCTTTCATTTTCTTGCACATTTATTATTTTCTTTCCAAGTGGAAATGCCTTCCTCCCATTTTCATCCCTACTTTGGTTTTCCTGCAATTTTACTCCGCTGTTAACTTCCTCCACAAAATCCTTCCCATTCATCCAGAAGGAATGAGCCTTCATCCCTATGAATTTGTCTAGCAGAGGTTTTAATGTTCCTATTACTCACCGAGCTATGTCATTCTTCTAACCGGTGCCCACTGTAGTCTCGTGTGCACATGGCATGCACTATGGCCAAACCCTGTCCTTCAGGAATTGTAATCCTAGTTATTGCATACAGTTTGCCTCTATTGGATTGGAAGTTCCAGGAGTGATTCACCAACTAAAGAACAATTACTATGGATAGAGAAAAATGCCATGTACCTATGTGACAGACAAGATCATCCATTCACAAATGAGGTTGGAGATGGAGTTTAAAAACTTTCTTGTCAGAATAAAGTTCTAAGTTGCTAGAGTATGGCTCTCTGACTTACTGAAAGCAAATTTCTCTGTTTTACTATAGAAGTGACAACATTGTGAAAAGTTTAAGTAACTGAGTCTGGGAATGATTAGACGTTTGGGGAAGGGGATTTGATTGAAAAGAAAAAAATCTGGGAAAACCATTTTTACATTGACATTAAAATGCATGAATGCAACTCTATTTATTTAGTCTGGTTTAGCTAATAAGTTGAGAACTATTCTGGATGAGTGAAAGCGAAGAATTTATTTGAATGCAAAAGAATGACAAATCTTTAGACAGAGACATAGGGAGAATCCAAGTATTTTGCTTCCCTGTGAAATGCAAATATTATCATGGTATAATCATTACTGATTAACTCTCGATATAACATATAAACCTATGAAGTTTTATAGGAGAAATGTTATTTTTCCTAAATGCTGAAATGTTGGCAAAATTGTGTGAATTTGTAAACCAGGAATTGATTACTCAGATATTTTTCCCTTCCAGAGTTTAGGATCAGCAATTACTGGGAAGAAAGCCAACTTAAAAAAAAATTTTTTTAAAGGAATATATGGCAAGTTTTTAACAAATATAGACCTATTGAATTTAAAGAACTGTATTTCTGGGGCGCCTGGGTGGCTCAGTCAGTTAAGCATCCAACTCTTGATTTCAGCTCAGGTCATAATCTGATGGGTTGGTTTGGTTTGTGGGTTTGAGCCCCACATCAGGCTCCAAGCTGAGTGCAGTGCCAGCTTGGGATTCTCTCTCTCTGCCCCTCCCCTGCTAGCACACTGTCTCTCTCTCAAAATAAACTTAAAAAAAAAAAAAGAACTGTATCTTTACTGTATTTATATAGTAGTATTATGATCTTCCTTACTTTTTTTATATTAAAGGACAGTGGCAAGTTTTTTTCTTAATGCCCTTGATCAATTTGCAAAATAAAAAGTTGGCAATGTCATGACTTTCCCCAAAATTTATTTTGAAGGTCTACGGATCCAAAAGAAATCCAAAGTCTGGAAAACACTAAATCATAATGTTGATGGTCTGAGCTTATTTGGATTTTAAAAAATTGTATCTGTAGAGAGTCAGAATGCAGAATTGGATTTCTAACACTGTTTTTCAAGGGATCCACGTTTTCTCAAAGTCTGGCTGACAAATATTGGAAAACATTATTGCTCTACCAAAAGTCCATATACTTCTGAAATACTTAACAAAAAGGAATAATGCTGTGGCAATAGACCATGACTCAGAGGACAAAGAGTGAACCCAAATGCTGTCTGGCTGGTGTGACAGAACAGACTTAGACTTAGGTACAAAATTTAAATGAATAAAGCAGCCTTCTATACAGTTGGTGTTTACTATGTATCTACTATGAGAATGTGTTTATACAAAAACAAAACAAAACAAATAAGAAACAAAACTCTAACAGCTTGATGTACTTAAGTTTACATTTGAGATGTGTGATCTTGGGCCAGTGCTTTAACTTCATAACTTTTTTTTTTCACTTTTCTTTAAAGATTATTTTGAGAGAGAGAGAGAGAGAGAGAGAGAGAGAGAGAGAGAGCGACAGCAAGCACAGGGGAGGGACAGAGGGAGAGAGAGAGAGAGAGAGAGAGAGAGAGAGAATCCCAGTGCAGAGCCTGACACAGAGCTCGAACTCACAAACTGTGAGATCGTGACCAGAGTCGAAATCAAGAATCAGATGCTCAACTGACTGAGCCACCCAGGCACTCCTGAACTTTAATTTCTAATGCAGTTAATGGGGGAATATAACTATATCTACTACAGAGGACACAAGATAATGTGCTCAGCCTGATGCCTGGTCCATACATACAAGGGCTTGCTCATGATTGTTACATTATTTTATGACTCTGATAACCTCCCATTCATTTAAAATATCAAAGTCTCTCAGATATAAACAGAGAACTGAGTAAGAGAACCAGGGAACTACAAAAATGGTCTTCATTCTTTCCTCATGGAGGTGCCCTGCCCTAGAGGCCCCACTCCCTTTGATTCCTACTTTTACCATCTAACTAGAAGTGGGGTCAAAGGGTTCTGATCCCAAACACAAAGCACCTTAGCTTGCTAGAAGTTCTGGGAGTCCAGTCTCTGAACTACCAACCTTGGTTCTAGAGAACCTAAGGAGATGCCTTTAAAGGGAAAAGCACAGAGCTGTCCCCGGCCCTCAAGATCTACTTTTTTCAAGGTCTGATCTTTTGTCTTTAAAAAAGAGCTATTTCCAGGGTGCCTGGGTGGCTCAGTTGATTGGTTAAGTCAACTTTGGCTCAGGTCATGATCTCACGGTTCATGAGATTGAGCCCTGTGTCCGGCTCTCCACTGACAGCCTGCTTGAGATTCTGTCTCTCTCTCTCTGCCTCTCCTCCACTCGTGCTCTCTCTCTCAAAATAAACAAACATTTAAAAAAATAACAGAAGAGAGGCATTTCTCTACAGGCCCAATTGCAGACTAGTCAAGACAGACCTTGGATCAATAAGAGGACATTAGAGTGCTACTGAGGGGGCAACCTAACTTGTCTCACTGTAAGGGCCAAGCAAGGTTGGGTCCATCACATCTTCATGTGGGGACGGTCTCACAACCATCTCTGAGAGGAAGCAGGGGCTTACGTTTTTTCTGGTCATCTCTGGTTTTGAAGTCTACTTTTCTGAGCTTTCTGGCTCGCCTGGCTAGCACATACGCTATTCCTGTTCTGCCCCATGTGGCTCCAGGGAAAGGTTTACACACATGCTCACACAAGGCATTTCTGTGTATAGCTTTTATTGGTTTCAGGAGACAGAGGCAGGCAAGTTAAAACCGAATATTAGACGTTTCTGTTCTTAAAACACCCTTCAGCCACTTTTACTCACAGGCTCCAGACTCCCACCACTGGCTTAGCACCGGCTGCCTCTTTCCTTCTGCTTCTCGACTCCCAAATCCACGTTCTCTTTTACAAAGAGTACTTTAAATATTTCTTCAACTTCCTCTTCTCCTGCCAACCCATTCTCATAAGGTCTCACCTTCTTAAAAAAAAAAAAAAAAAAAAAAAAGAGGTAAAATTCACATCATATAAAATGAACCATTTTAAATTATACAATTCACAGGCATTTAGTAAACTGTTGTGAAACCATATAGGGTCTCACCTTTCATCCCCAATGACTTATCAAGATAGTTTCCCACACAAAGACATGTAAGATTCTTCCCTAAGAGAAATTTTTTTTTTAAGATTGTATTTTTTTTAAGTAAGCTCTACACCCAATGTGGGGCTTGAACCTACAACCCTGAGATTAATAGTCGCATGCTCTACCGACTGAGCCAGCCAGGCGCCCCCTAAGAGAAATTTAGGGTGCCAGTCACTTCCCCTCCCTTAAACCTTGTTCTTACAGGGATAGAAGTCTTTTGGCATTTGAGGAAAAGATGCCATCAAGCAGCTACTTATCCTTTTGGAGAAGGAACTATAATTTGGGGGGGGGGGGGCGGAGAGAAAGGTTGTGAAACATTTAAAATAGATTTTTTCACAGAAGGTGGTATTTTTAAAACTAATTTTCAGCTTTATTTACCACTCAATGGAATATCAGCAACTCACTTGCAAATCATTCAGCAAATACTTTTTTATATGTATTTTTATACATTATATAAATATAACATTTATTCATATTTGTTTTGTTACATATATATAAATACATATGTGGGTAGCAAAACAAATATGAACCACATGTTAAATTTCAGTGGTGGGTATATGGGCATATTATTCCAATTTAGATGTATGCTTGAAATTTTAGATAATAAAAAGTTGGGGAAAACTCATGGAGTAGAGCTTTTTATTTAGATAATTTATACTAAATGCTATAAAAATGTATTATCTATGATGTTTTAGGATATGAAGGGTACTGGACACATGTTTGGCATCAGCTGCGGTCCTTATACTGAATTATTCAAACTAAACAAACCTCATAATAGATCCAAGGACTGGTTGACCTAAACAATGATAACAAAATCCTGGAAGAGCAGTAGCAGTGGACGGCATCTTTTCTCAGAACATCACACACACAGGTCACCTCCTCTCCTGGGAATAGCACCCACGTAAAGGACACAACTTTCTCATGGCATTCATTAAAGCCATAAGGAAACTCCCTAAACACACAATGAAGTAAGATTTAACAAATATTTACTGAGCACCAGTTAAGTGAACTTCTGGAATTAGGAGTGTGTACATGCCAATATAGTATGTGCAGAACATGGTTTCTCTTTGGGGGTTAATTACAACCGAGTTGGGGAAAGTAGGTGCTTAAAAGCAGTGAAAAGCAAATAACACCACAAAATTTAAAGAGCAATTATTACATCGTTGGTGAAAGTGTAGCTTGGTAAAACCTTTAATGGAGAGCAATTTAGTAATACCTACCAAAATTAGAAATGTGCATACCCTTTGCCTCAGGATTCCAATTAAATGGGTATGAATTTATCCTATAGATATGTTCATATGTGTGCCACATGATGTATGTATAAAGATAATAACTGAAGCATTATATAAAACAGCAAAATTAAAAAAAAACCTAAATATGCATAGGAAACTGGTTAAATTATGGTACATGCATTAACGAAATACTATGTAGTTGTTAAATAGAGTTAGGCTGCTTTTGACACAGAATATCTCCAAAACATAAGGTTGAAGCAAAAAGTAAACAAGTGGGACTACATCAAACTTAAAAGCTTCTGTGCAAGAAAGGAAACAATCAAGACAGTAAAAAGTCAACCTATGGAATGGGAGAAAATATTTACAAACCATCTCTTATCTGATAAGGAGTTAATATCCAAAATATGTAAGAACTCCTACAACTTAATAACAAAAAAAGCAAATAACTCTATTTAAAAATGGACAAAGGACTTGAATAGACATTTCTCCAATGGCCAGTGGGTATATGAAAAGATGCTCGACGTCACCATTAAGGAAATGCAAATCAAAGCCATAATGAGATATAACCTCACATCTGTTAGGATGGTCATTACAAAAAAAAATCAGAAAATAACAAATGCTAGTGAAGATGTGGAGAAATTGGGACCCTTGTGCACTGGTGGGAATGTAACATGGTACAGCTATTATGGAAAACAGTATGGAGGTCCCTCAAAAAATTACAAGTAGAACTACCCTTTGATCCAGCAATTGCACTTCTTTGTATTATTCCAAAATAACTGAATGAGATATTTGTACTAGCATGCCTATTACGGCATTATCCATAACAGCCAAGACAGAGAAACAATTGAAGTGTCCACAGATGGATGAATGGATAAAGAACTTGTGGTATATACAATTGTGGTAATACATTGCAGTATTATGCAGCCCTAATAAAGAAGGAAATCCTGTCATAGGCTACGACATGCATGAAACTTAAAGACACTATGGTAAGTGAAACAGCCAGTCACAAAGGACAAATACTGCATGATTCCACTAAAGCAGTCAAACTGATATAAGCAGAAAGTAAAATGATGGTAGCCAGGGATGCGGGGAGGGGAAAATGAGGAGTTTTGTTCAATGGGCATAGAGTTTTAGTCATGCAAGATGAAAAAGTTCTAGAGCTCTACTGTATGTATAACAATATACATATAATTAACAATAGTATTGTATACTTAAAGGTTTATTAAGAGGGCAGATTACCTGTTCCGTGTTTTGTTTTGTTTTTTTTTACAATTGAAATGATGTGTTTATACATATCTTTAAATATCTCTAAGTAAAAAGAAGTCAAGATGTAGAGGACTGCGCATAGTATGCCAACATTTGTGTGTGTGTATGTTTGTTCTATATACATAGTTAACTAGGCTTAACATATATTTGCAAAGATACAGAAAGTCGTAAGAGTGGTTGCTTCCAATGAGGAAAACTGGATGCTTGGGACAGACATTGCAGGGAGGCAATTTTGTAAATTTTGAATTTGTACCAATTAAATTTTAATATTACCAATCAAAAAATAGAACATACAGAGAAAGACAGATACCATATGTTTTCACTCTTATGTGGATCCTGAGAAACTTAACAGAAACCCATGGAGGAGGGGAAGGAAAAAAAAAAAAAGAGGTTAGAGTGGGAGAGAGCCAAAGCATAAGAGACTGTTAAAAACTGAGAACAAACTGAGGGTTGATGGGGGGTGGGAGGGAGGGGAGAGTGGGTGATGGGTATTGAGGAGGGCACCTTTTGGGATGAGCACTGGGTGTTGTATGGAAACCAATTTGACAATAAATTTCATATATTGAAAAAAAATAGAACATAAAGCAATTTATAAAAAAGTAGGAAATATATGGTACTAATGACACATACCAGAATAATTATCTAGATAACAAGAGATAAGTTGGAGTAGAGAATGCAGTATTTACAAGGCGGAACGTGAGCTGGGCCTTGAGAAATGGGAAGTGTTTGGATAGGTAGAGGAGAGCAGTAAGGACAGTCTGGGTGTGTACATAGAGGCTGGAGTGGGGAGAGGACATGGGAAGTAAAAATGGAGAAGCAGGGTAATGAAAGGTAAATCAAGCGCCAGTGAGACAGTTTCAGCGTCTGCAGAATGTAGGTACAAGAGAAAAGGATGAAATAGTTTAGTAGATGATGCACGGAAATGTGGAATTAATGTGGTGGGCAGCAGGGAGCCACTGTAGGCTCTTGAGCAGGGAAGTCATATTATGAAAGCAGGATTCCAAGATCAGCAGACAAAACAGACAAAATAAACCAAAAGACAGACAACTGTCAGAAGGCTAACGCAGCGATCCAGGGGTTGCCCATTGCAATCATCTGGGAAGCTTTAAAAATATATATTTGTGCCTAGGTCTCCACTGCCAGAGATTCTGATTTAATTGGTTTGGGGTGGAGCCTGATCATTGTCATTTTGAAAGCTCCCCCAAGTGATTTTAAAGAGCAGCATGGGTTGAACATAACTGTCACAATCCAGGCACAAAGAGATGAAGGCTAAGATTCAGGAGCTGGCAGGAGGCTGGAGACAGGATAAAAGCACACTTAGGAGACAGGTCCAAGGAAGAACTGATGTGCTGACAGATCAGGGGTAAAGAGTGGAAAGATATACACAGTCTGTTAGATTTATGCATTCATTCAACAGACATTTATTAAGTCCCTCCCAAGTACCAGGTACCATACTGAGCTTGAAGATTTAGTGATGAGCAAAGCAGACCAGTCCCAGTTCTTCAGAAACTTGTGGTCTAGTGGACACAGACAACAAACAAGACTTCCAGGGATGGCCTGTACAACTGGGTCTGAAGCTATCAAGCATGACCGCTATCAGGCTGCTTGTGTACATCAAGTGGTCGGGGGAGACGTCTCTGAGCTGGTGATACTTGAGCTGAGGCTTGAGTGATGAGGAGCTGAGTCTTCAAAGAGAGATGTTCTCTCTAGGAAAAGCAGTAAGCACGCAGGGACATGTTCAAGGCACAGAAATCTGTACAACGGAGAAGAGTCAAAGACTGATGGGAGATGAGGTCAGAGAAATACGTAGGTACAAACCAAATAGAGCCATGTGGGCCATGGCACAGATTTCATTCTCAATGACATGGGAGGCCCTTGGAGGAAATTAAGCAGAGTAGTGACGTGATCTGATTTACATTTTTGAACAACCACTTTTGCAGTGTGAAAACAGACTGCAGGTTGCAGGAATGAAAGCAAGAAAACTGATTGGAAGGATAGATTAGAGTATGAGGTGCGCTGACAGGGGAAAACTGTGGAGGGGAATAGATTTGAATATGTCGACTTTAGGTAACTGGGCAGCATCTAAGCAGAAACGACCCAGGACAACTGGACACGTGGGAAATAGGTGAGAATTTAGGTTGTACCTACTGACTTGGAGACACTTTCAGGACTGAAGAAATGCATGTTAGATGACACTACAGGACTATGGCAACTTTTTCCAAGAAGGGGACTAGTAACAACTTGGAAGAAAAGCCTCTAGTGGTGGGCTGCAGGGCTCTGTAGTTAGTTTTGTCTTACAGAACATCTTTATCTGTGAATGGGATAAAGAAATGGCAGGATAACGCAGGATGTCAAAAAACAGGGAACAATGATACACTGGAATCAAAACTTAAAAAAAGATCTCAACGGCTGGAAGAATGTACTAAAGTTAACAAGACAAAATTTAGATAGATAAAAAATAGATAACAAGTGTGTGTGTGTACAACATATATTTCTTCATATTAAAAAAAATAAAATTAATAGTAAAAGACCTAGAAATCTGGCAGTTCACCTAAAAGAGACCTGGGGCTTTTACTGATGATGTACTTTACAAGCCTAAAGTGTAAAGTCATTGTGAAAAAGCTGATGTAAAATCAGAGGAATTGACATTGTTACAAAACTAGAACTTATTTTTCTAGGGAAGAATACATCAGTAGTGAAAATAAACTACATTGATCAGGATTATTTCTAGAACACTATTTTCTGATCAGGCCACTGACTAGATGGCTGAAGTAGAGAAGGGAGAAGAGATATGAGATTTGAGGAACAGTCAAGTAATAAAACTATATATATTCAATTCAGTGCTTAACAGCATACTCAAACTTTCCCCAAATATCGTGTTAAATAACTTGGGGAAATAAGGTGTATTTCCCCTGGTTGAGAGAAAACATAGTCTTCAAACATGAAAGTCTTCAGAGATTAAAGAAAACTTGTCCAAAATTAGACAAAAGAGGTAGAGCTTGGATTTGAACACAAGTAAATAGGACTTCAGAATCTTTATTTAAAAAAAAAAAAAGTCTCTCCATAAATATATGAAACTATAGATATAGATCTATGTTTTCCTTTTCTTTTTTTTTTAAATAATTTATTGTCAGGTTAGCTAACATACAGCGTACACAGCGTAGTTTTGGCTTCAGGAGTAGATTCCCGTGATTCGCCAATTAAAACACCCAGTGCTCATCCCAACAAGTGCCCTCCTCAATGCCCATCACCCATCTTCCCTGCTCCCAAACCCCCTACCCCCACCCTCATCAACCCTCAATTTGTTCTCTGTAATTACGAGTCTCTTGTGGTTTGCTTCTCTGTTTGTAACTTATTTTTCCTTCCCTTCCCCTATGGTCTTCTGCTAAGTTTCTCAAGTTCCACATATGAGTGAAAACACAGGATATCTTTCTTTCTGACTGACTTATTTCACTTAGCATAATACCCTCTAGTTCCATCCATGTTGTTGCAAATGGCAAGATTTCATTCTTTTTCATCATTGAGTAGTATTCCTGTGTGTGTGTGTACACATACACATTACATCTTCTTTATCCATTCATCAGGTGATGGACATTTGGGCTCTTTTTGGCTATTGTTGATAGCACTGCTATAAACATTGGGTACATGTGCCCCTACGAATCAGCACTCCTATATCCTTTGGATAAATTTCTAGTAGTGCTATTGTTGGGACATAGGGTAATTCTGTTTTTAATTTTTTTGAGGAACCTCCACTATGTTTTCCAGAGTGGCTATACCAGTTTGCATTCCCACCAACAGTGCAAGAGTGTTCCCCTTTCTCCACAACCTCGCCAACATCTGTTGTTTCCTGAGTTGTTACTTTTAGCCACTCTGACCAGTCTGAGATGGTATCTCAATGTGGTTTTGATTTGTATTTCCCTGATGAGGAGTGACATTGAGTATCTTTTCATGTGCCTATTGGCCATATGGATGTCTTCTTTAGAGAAGTGTCTATTCATGTCTTCTGACCATTTCTTCACTGTATTATTTGTTTTTTTGGGAGTTGAGTTTGCTAAGTTCTCTAAAGACTTTGGATACTAACCCTTTATGTCATTTGCAAATATCTTCTCCCATTCTGTTGTTTGCCTTTTAGTTTTGTTGATTGTTTCCTTTGCTGTACAGAAGCTCTTAATCTTGATGGGATCCCAGCAGTTCATTTTTGCTTTTATTTCCCTTGCTTTGGAGACGTGTCAAATAAGAAGTTGCTGCGGCTGAGGTCAAAGAGGTTGTTGCCCATTTTGCCCTCTAGGATTTTGATGGTTTCCTGTCTCACATTTAGACCTTTCCTCCATTTTGAATTTATTTTTGTGTATGGTGTAAGAAAGTGGTCCAATTTCATTCTTCAGTATGTTGTTGTCCAGTTCTTCCAGCGCCACTTGCCAAAGAGACTGTCATTTTTCCATTGGATACTCTTTACTGCTTTGTCGAAGATCAGTTGGCCATACATTTGTAGGTCCATTTCTGTGTTCTCTATTCTATTCCATTGGTCTATGTGTCTGTTTTTGTGTCAATACCATACTGTCTTGATGACTACAGCTTTGTAGTATAGGCTAAAGTCTGGGATTGCAATGCCTCCAGTTTGGTTTTCTTTTCAACCTTACTTTGGTTATTCGCCGTCTTCTGTGGTTCCATGCAAATTTTAGGATTGTTTGTTCTAGCTCTGTGAAGAATACTGGTAATATTTTGATTGAGATTGCATTTGTATAGGTTGCTTTGGATAGTATCAACATTTTAACAATATTTGTTCTTCCAATCCATAAGCATGGAATGCTTTTCCATTTCTTTGTGTCTTCTTCAATTTCTTTCATTAGCTTTCTATAGTTTTCAGCATACAGATCTTTTACCTCTTTGGTTAGGTTTATTCCTAGGTATTTTATGGTTCTTGGTGCAATTTAAATGGGATCGATTCCTTGATATCTCTGTTGTTTCGTTACTGTATAGAAACGCGACTGATTTCTGTTCATTGATTTTATATCCTGCAACTTTTCTGAATTCATGTATTAGTTCTAGCAGTTTTTTGGTGGTCTTTTGGGTTTTCCATGTAGAGAGAGTACCACATCATCTGCGGAAAGTGCAAGTTTGACATCTTCTTTGCCAATTTAGATGCCTTTTATTTCATTTTATTGTCTAATTGCTGAGGCTAGGACTTAATCTATGTTTTCCTTTGCGTTAAGCAGTTGCATTACCAGGGCCATCTTGAAAAGGTTCAATCAGAAAATTCCAAGTTTTATTTGAGCTTTTTTCAGGCAAGAAATTCAGGGGTCTTATTTAACTTCACAACTTTAGGACTAGTGCAACTCTTAGTGTGTATTATGTGCTCAGTAAATACTTACTCAGTGAATTAGCCAGCCCCTTTGCCTGTGTTGTGCATTGATCCACTGATCAGTAGAAGACAAAACACACACAAATTCAAACAGTGAGAAACATTTCTCTGGAGGTCTTGTTTCTTTATACCATCCCATATGACAATGCCTTTTCATCCACTTGTCTTTTTTCCCCTGGCAACTCAATTTCCCTCTCTGCCCCTTTCCTTTGTCCCACAGGCGAAAAAACTTGTCCCCCTGGCCACCAGGCAAGATGAGTCTTCCTGCTCCTCATAAGTGCTCATCTTGATGGACAGCCTCACAAACTAGGACAGTGGATCATGATAGTAAAAACATAGATCAGATTGTTCAGGAAGAGTGATTGTAATGAGGAAGCCATATCCACAATATCTTTACTTATCCTTCACCAAAATTTTGTTTTCTTATTTTTCCCTCTTCATTAAGGGAAGACTATAGGAGGATAATGTAGAAAAATGAACAAATTGTGTGCTTAAATTAGAAAAACAATTGTTTCAGTACTATATCAGGTTCTGAGAAGTTCTAAGACCAAAAATTATGACACCTAAGTTTTAGGCAAAGTAATTGGCAGGAAACAAAGTCTTTTTTCAATAGGGCTAATTCTAATAAAGTCAGAGAGAGTACTGTCAACATGCCAAGAAGAAAATCAGGTTAAAATTAACTGTTCGAGTCCTTTTGTTTCTAGCATCTATTTTCCATCTCTATATATTCTACTGGCACTGTCAGCACGAGAGACCCCACACCCAGCTACCCACAGATTATCTAGTAACCTGATCCGGCAAATACACAGGGCAAGAATGGAGAAGAGAAAAATCCGTTTACCTTAAAAAGAGATCTTCCAAATTCATTAACATCTCATACAGTGCTCGCCATTTCATTTGTGCCCACATAACCTTATTCCTAGGCTCTAAAATGTTTCAGAGTCAGATGGCTATAGCACTTCCACAAATGGCGGGGGATGGGGGGGGTACACATTTCAAATACAGAAGAGTACTGGTGCCAAAGGTCACATGGAGAAAGAAATGAATCTTTCCTAGCTGATCTCTGCTCACATCAGAGATCACCCCCCAAACGGGGGAGAAGAAAAACGGTCTTACAGGTTTATATACAGGCAAATAAGGAAGATGAGATTTTGCAAAGGTAAAAATGTTTTTAGAAGCACAAGAAGGCCCGTGATTAGCTGATAACCATTTAAAGGCATGTGTAAAGTTTACCTGAAAATGGATGGTATGCTTCTGCTTTTCCATTGGTGGATTTACCAAGGTACTAAACTTAAATTTAAAAGGTGTCACGGGAGAAGGAACAAAGGAACAAACAAAGCCAGAGAGGTTGGGCTGATCTGGTAACAAGCTACCCATCAAATGCGAGTTAGGAATTGCCACAGTAGAGAATGTATGGTACTTTCAAGACCAGGTCTATACCCAGATTGTGCTGAATTTCAGATTCTGCTTCTAGATGGAAAGGCAAAAAAACCCACAAAGATTTCCAGACCTTGGGTGTTTAAAGGGCCTTCACACAGTAAATCAACCTACTCCTGTCTTGTTTTCTCCGCAGCCAGACTGAAATAATACAGCACCAGCAGAGGTGTGAATTACCCCCATTCATCTTAATGGAGTGTTAACTTCAAAGGCTTGTTTTAACCATTTAAATGCTAAGCTCATGAGTAAACATTCCGTTAAAAAAAAAAGGTACAATTTAAACATTCACCTTCAACATACGAAAGTAATTTATATTCTCAGCACTTCGTTTTTTAATTTAGCAAACAAGTCTCCAAGTGTTAGAAAAGTATATATTTTGTACTTTACTTAGTTTTATTTTAAATAGTTCTTACCTAATAAATTATGAACGTTAAGCCCATAATGCGAGGGCCTATATTTCCCAGGAAAAATGTTGCGGAGTACTTGAACAAGGGTTTTTGGTAATCCTAGTGAAGGGGACACTGCTCTTACCTGCCATCTTATTAGCTTCCTCCACACTCATAGAGAAAGCTGTGACCCCGAAGAGGCAACCAGATAAGGCAGAATATTGAAGTAAAAGAAAAGAAAAACACTTCCACAAATATTATCTCTTGATATTAACTAAGTTTTATGTTCAATATGTTACTTGTCCCTTTGCCAAACCTCTCATGATCCTATCCCATGAGCAGGTGACAAATGTATTAACTGATGCCCAGCTGTCATCACATTTAACATTTGCCCCACAGGGCATCCTTGCATCTGTTGCAGATTTAGTGTTATTTTGGTATTACTGGAATTAGATTTATGTAAGCAGCTGAACACCTATTTGTGTTTGGATCTATAATTTCATAAACAGAAAAAGAGGGTACAAGAATTAGCTTATCAGATTGATAGGCTCTGGCTGATCTGAAGCCACAGGGGAAGCCATGCCTGGCTGTGCCCCTGGGACCATGCTAAGTGCCCAGCTTCAGGAAGACATTAGTAGGAGAGCACAGCTGGGGCAGAACTGTGGCAAAACATGAAAAAGAGTGCACATGGGGCCAGTTCCCCTGTGAATGAAGGCTAGAGAAAGATTCTAAACATATTAGTTGTACAAGATGGAAGACGAAGAAATTCCCTGTCTCTGATTGGAAGCAAACTTATTTTACTGGTCCAGATGAAGGGATGGGGAAAAGGGGATAAGTATCTGATCTAAGAGCCTGTTTTGGTCTGCACCTAATTTATACAGGGTCATTTAATCCTCTCAACACAACCCTGTATAATTGGTATTAACTCCATTTAATACCTATATGAAAGTGGAGGCTTGGAGAGGTTAAGTACTTTGTCTAAACTCACTGAGATTTGAATCTAAGTCTTTCTAACCCTCAAACTTGGACTTTTTCCATTATACGATGCCGATCCAAAGTTGCCAAAGAAATATCTTAACTCAAAAGGGAAGCTCAGTTGTCAATTCTTCTGCCCATTTCCTAAGTAGGAAGCAAAGGGGCACCTGCAAAAGTGTGTATTTCCATTCATGCAAATTGGTGCTTTGCATGCAATCCCCTACTTTACATGTGCACAGGGGTAGCATTACATTTTCACTGATACACCCTGGCTTTGGTAGGCTACTAACAAGGTGCCTTTCACAAAGAGCACTCATGGGGAGAAGAGATCCAGCTTCTGCTTTCCAACCAAAAGTAAGCCACATCAATGGGAAACAATGATTTATAACCTCTGCACAAAACTTGATATAAATCGTCACTATTTGTCTCTGTTTGCCAACTAGAAAGTCACGTGTTTAAGTGACAAAAGAGAAAGTTCAGAGAACTTCCAAATCCACAGTCAATCATCACAGCTCTATGTCATAATGAACAACAGGAAAATCACAGAAGTTTCTTAGAGAAGATTGGGAGGCAGGGCAAAATACCAAATGAAATAATCCCACAGTTTCGTTATTAGTGATTGATGTTGACAACATTAACCCACAGCTAAGATTCAATTTTGTATATAAAGCCAATACACGGATTTCTTAAAAAACAAACAAATGTGGGGCGCCTGGGTGGCGCAGTCGGTTAAGCGTCTGACTTCAGCCAGGTCACGATCTCGCGGTCTGTGAGTTCGAGCCCCGCGTCGGGCTCTGGGCTGATGGCTCAGAGCCTGGAGCCTGTTTCCGATTCTGTGTCTCCCTCTCTCTCTGCCCCTCCCCCGTTCATGCTCTGTCTCTCTCTGTCCCAAAAATAAATAAACGTTGAAAAAAAAAATTAAAAAAAAAAAAACAAAAAAAACAAATGAAAGATTGACTCTATACATTTAATAACACTAAAAACTTCTGCCTGTGATAAACACTGTTAAGAGAACGAGAAGGCAAGCCACTGATTGGGAGAGAATTTTTGCAAAACACATTATCTGATAAAGGACTGGTATCTAAAATATACAAAGAATGCTTAAAAGCCAACAGTGAGAAAATAAACCAATTTAAAAAATGGGCAAAAGATCCAAACCTCACCCAAGAAAATATACAGATGGCAAATAAGCATATGAAAAGATGCTCCACATCATATGTCATTAGGGAAATGCAAATTGAAACAATGAGATATAACTACACACCCATTAGAATGGCAAAAATCCAAACCACTGACAACACCAAATGTTGGCGAGGATATGGAACAACAGGAACTCTCATTCACTGCTGTCAGAAATGTAATATATTACAGCTAGTTTGGAAGGCAGTTTGGCAGTTTCTTATAAGACCTAAACATATTCTTACCGTATGATGCAGCAATTGTGCTCTTTGGTATTAACCCAAAAAAGCTGAAACTTATATCCACACAAAAACCTGTACACACTTTATTCATAACTTTGAAAGCCAGGAAGAGGTCCTTCAACAGGTGAATGAAAACACAAACTGGCCCATCCATACAGTGGAATATTATTCAATAATAAAAAGAAATGAGCTATATGAAAATGCATGGAGGAAACAACTGCATTTTGTTTAAGTGAAAGAGCCAGCCTGAAAGGTTAGATAATATATAATTCCAACTATATGACATCCTAGAAAAGGCTCACAGGGAAAGGCTCAGAGTTTTTATGAAGTCAGTCAAAAGATCAGTGGTTGCCAATGCTTGCATCAACAGTGAACTCTCAGGCAAACTATGTACTTTAGTAAATAATACTGTATCAAGGGGTACCCAGGTGGCTCAGTCAGTTAAGTGTCTGACTCTTGATGTTGGCTCAGGTCATGATCTCCTGGTTTGTGAGTTCCAGCCCCATGTCAGGCTCTGTGCTGCCAGTGTGGAGCCTGCTTGATATTCTCTCTCTCTCTCTCTCTCTCTCTGCTCCTCCCTTGCTCATGTTCTCGCTCTCTCTCAAAATCAACAGACTTAAAAAATGTTTTACAAGTACTGTATCAATATTGGCTCATCAAGTATAACAAATGCACCACATGAATGCAAGATTTCAACAATATGGGAAACTATGGGTGTGTTGGGGATCAGGGGATATATGAGAACTCTGTACCTTCTGCTCAATGTTTCTGTAAACATTAAATCCACCCTAAAAAATAAAGTCTATTAATTTAAAAAAAAAAATACAAAGGTTGACCTAACTTATCAAAGAACATTTTGAGTTTTATTTTAATTAAAACTGCTATAAACCCACTTTCCGCTACCTATTCCCATTTTGTTCTGCTTTTCTGTTAATAATGTTTATAAAAATGTTTACCCATATAAAAAGGATTCATCAAAGATGCTTTACAGAATTATTCCTTTTTGCATATAGAGGTAAATTATTCTTTGTAAGAAGTGGGAAAATATTTGTTTCATTTACTAATCCAATTAAAAATGATTATTGCTAAACTAAAATTCCCAACCAAAATTCCAAAGATGAGCAAAACAAAAGCCTGTGGGGAAAGAAAAGATAAAGAACAATTAGAGTATTTTAAACCTCCACCTTCCTCAATAATGTATGTTATAGTTCAAAATACATGAACTTTCTTGATGTAAACTACTCAAGTACAAAATGACAAATTATTTCTTAAAATAGAATTATTAAAAGAAATAAAAGGTAACCTACCCCAAGTTTTTTCCATGAGAGAAAATCCTCTCTGCTAAGTTTAAGATAAAATAGTCCTGGGAATATAAAAATCAAACACGTTGATGTACTGGAACCTTTAAGTGGGAGGGGAAACAAGAAAAAAAAAAGAGGATATTGCCAGATTCAGATGCGGGGCCGGATGACAATTTTGATCTATTTTGTTACATGGATTTTTTGAAATAGAAAACTTACCAACCACACCAAATATATTCCTAATGTCAGGAACATATATTGCAAGTAAAACAATGGTAACATTGAGTGCTAGAGTGATCAAAGAATGGCGAGTCCATGAGAATGGAAAATTGGAGAAAAACATCATCATTAAAGCTCTTCTTGCCTGTATAACAGAAAAAGAAACAGATTTAAGCAGAGAGATTTAAGCAAAGCCAACATACTTGCTTAGGGAAACACAGGTACAGTATAGTAAGCATGACATCCTTGCTCCCTACACCATTTAGATTTTTAAAAAATACAGTATAAACGATTATTATAAAGTGTTTAGGACAAATCAACTAAGAAATACACCTTTCTGAGTGACCTTAATAAAAATTATTTTGGCCTGGGTGGCTCAGTTGGTTAAGCGGCCGACTTCAGCTCAGGTCACGATCTCACGGTCTGTGAGTTCGAGCCCCGCGTCGGGCTCTGGGCTGATGGCTCAGAGCCTGGAGCCTGTTTCAGATTCTGTGTCTCCCTCTCTCTCTGCCCCTCCCCCGTTCATGCTCTGTCTCTCTCTGTCTCAAAAATAAATAAAACGTTAAAAAAAAATTAAAAAAAATTATTTTGCTTTAATTCTTGAAGAAATGTTCACATTCAATGTCTTTAGGTTGCATAATTTTCAAAATGACCAACAATAACACTGTGTGATGAAATCTCAGAGAATCATTTTCATTAAATTCACAGAGAGAAGAACAAAAGGTTTGAAAAGAAAAAAGAATCATGCTATGGTAAAGAAACACCATGTACTATTTTATTTTATATTATCTGTTTCATAGCATGTAAATATGAAAACTAGTTCATGACACTTCCCACTGCCAAGGCGAGCAGCAGGCAGTCATACCCCACAAATGTTTACCCCCCACCGCTGCCCTCCTGGCTGTGCAGTCTACACAGGAAGTGGGCCAAAAATCTTGAAGGCCCAGTTCTTCGGGAACTTGCTGTTGAGGGATTCAAGACATTCATGCAGAAACATTCATACCTCAAGCCTCTGTTTCCATTTTCTCAGAAATTCTTAAGATTCTTACATATGGCAACTAAATACAGAATGAAGATCTGTTCTGCCCCTTAATTATAATTCTCAAGCAAATACAATATTTTGACTAAGATTAAATTAGAATGTCTATGTGAAAATA
Organism: Lynx rufus; assembly: GCF_022079265.1. Classification (NCBI taxonomy): domain Eukaryota; kingdom Metazoa; phylum Chordata; class Mammalia; order Carnivora; family Felidae; genus Lynx; species Lynx rufus. The sequence goes on from NW_025814831.1 coordinate 40,675,690, forward strand.
AATCTACAATAAACCAGAACGAGCTTATTTTTGCTGACTTGACTTTTGCTTCTTCATGCACATTCTTTTGAAAACAGAATACAGAATTAAAGGAGGGGGGGAAACCCCAAACTTTAGAAGAACCATAGTCTCTAAATTGGAAACAATGCTGTGGGAGAGCGTAAATCTAAACTAAATCTCAAAAAGCACAAATTAGCTTTGTGGTTCACTATTATTTTTGTGCCTTCATGGGGCCATATGCAAGTATGAGGTCTTTGATCAATTACCTGACAAATGAATAAGATATACAAGACTAGATGTGATTCAAACATTCCAGTCTGCAAAGAATTAGCGTTGCCATATCAGGGAGCTGCTACATTAAGCAACAAGACCTTTAAGAGTACTTACAGGGAAGTGGATTAGAGGGACTGTCAAAAGCACAGCAAATAGTATGCATAGCTTCACAGCCATGACAACAACATCATGTGGCAAGTACTTGCTATAACCTTGCAGTAATTCTGATGCCACTTTGTCTGTAAATTAAAACAATAATAAGGATCACATTATAAACTACTATGATGTCAATAACAGCAAAACTATTTTACTTTGCACAAATGGATCTTAACAAATTTTGGATTCTCAGTACCAAATCCATCTCTGGCCTTTTCCCTAGCCTTTGAAACATAGAGACATTAGTTAAATATCTGCTTTAAAGTTATAATCTTTTCTTTTAATTAAACTAGAAATCAGCAGAACTTCTAAAATTATGACCATGAAAATACATATATACATATACATATCTATATATATCTATATATATACATATAACTTGAGAACTTTTCCATAATCCAAAGGTCTTGAACATTTGTTTGTTTTGTAAGGTGTTTTCACATGTATCATTGAAAGGGTATCATGTGTACCCTTATAACAATTAAGAGGGTAGCTAGGCTGAAAAATATTAATGGACTTGCCCAAGATCACACAGCACAAAGGGGCAGAGCTCGAAGAGCTAAAAGAGTACCCACTTTTTTTTTGGTGCCAAAGCCAATACCCTTTCCTCAATACCGCAACGTTTTCTAGAATCTTACACTTCTGTACATGTTGTCTGTTTCATCAACATTTCACCTGTAAATTCCTCTTTCATAAGAAAATGTAGTTGTAGGGAAATGGCTTACTCAGCAAGCCAGTGGTAGTCAGTGACAGAATTTGTACATGCTGACCATGCTTTGCTCCATGTCAGTCTTCCATTTTCCCAATGTCTTCTGCGCCCCCAGTCAGACGAGGGGTACGAAGATTGAGCGTTCTCAAGAACGTTCCATGTCCTGCCTTGTAGTGAAAGATCAGTCTGTACTTAAAATAGAATACTGTCTTTTATTTTTAAGTAGGCTTCACGCCCAGTGTGGAGCCCTACGCGGAGCTTGAACTCATGACCCTGAGATCAAGACCTGAACTTAGATCAAGAGTTGGGTGCTTAACCAACTGAGCCACTCGGGTGCCCCAAAATAGATGGTGCTTTTTAAACTGCAGAGTAATATGTTTTCAGAGAGATGCTTTGGAGGAAATAAAAAACAAACACACCTCTGTTTTCAAGGAACTTAATATTTAAAGGAGCAATGAGATGAACATATACACATAAAATAGAAAGCGTTATAAACACAGATATACATGTACGTGGCAGTAGTTGTTCTAAACAAAGAACGATTGTGAATAGGGACATTGATATGACTTTGATATGGAGGAAGGAGGAAACACAGGGAGGCTTGGGGAGAGTCATCATGATATAGTGAAGAGCAGGAAGGTAGAGGGTCTTGAATTCTGGGACCACGCAGACTGATGTTCAAATTCCTCTACTTACTAGCAACCTAACTTCTCTGAGTCTCTTCGTTCTTACATCTGTAAAATGGGACACTAATATTTTGATGTGTGGAGTTACTGAGGGCCATAAATGAGTTAATGTATGGGTGGAGAAAGAGATTCTTTCTCAGAGGAAGAAGTAACATAAGCAGAAGCCCTGAAGTAGCACAGAGAATATGCATCTGAGAAAATGAGCAGTCTAGTAGTAGTAAGTACTTACAGTGGCTTAAACAGGATGTGCTGTAGAGCAGAGAGAGTATTGGGTGATAAGGCCAGAAATGCATTTAAGACCCAGTAACAGAGCTGTTCAGGAGGTTTGTACTCAATCTGGTGGGCTACAGAGATGCAATGACTTATGAAGATTGGTGTACTAGGATCTGAACTAAGTAGGAAGAAAAAGATACCCAAAACTGAAATAAGAGTTAGAAGGTTACTGTCATAATCACTGAGAGATAATGAGAATCTGAACTAGACTAGTGATAATGGAAAAGGGAGAAAAACCAATTATCTAACGTATCAAAGAACTACCTTACACAATGGGAGATTAATGGACTAAGTAAGAGATTAAGAAGAGCCAGGAAAGCCGGATTCTATTTCCAAGTCTGACATATTCGCAAGTCTTTGAAAAAATATGGCAAACTATTTTCTTTCTACTTTCTGAATCATGAAAATGAGCTATTAACACTGCTTAACAATTCTGTAGACTTTTAAAATGGTCTGGTTATTATGCAACATTTGGGCATTGGCCTGGCTCCCCAGAGGAACACTTTTTCTTCCTCACCTTATAATGCTGTAACGTCTGTAAAGAGCCAATATGATTAATCTAGGTACATACTTATAGGTCCCTGTAATCTGACAAAATTTAGATATTAACTAAGCCTTGGGAGCACTGGATAAAAGGATCCCAAGCAGCTCCAGAAGTCAGAAGAGCTAGATTATAAATTCAAAATATCTGTTACATATCCGCTTTCTACTTTCCCAGGATGAAAACATTTCTTCCGAGCCAGTCAATTCTGTGTTCTTAGCTGAGCCTTAACATATGTGAGGGATAGAGTACAACACACTTCTCTGAATTCAGACAAATCTCTATAAATCTTAGTAAGGACCTCTGCAAGTTATATATGCTATTAAGCGAGGAGGCTGTCTTGTGTAATACACATTGTCAAACCATCTGAAGTTTAGAAAGATTACCACAGAGTAGCAGAAAGATTACTAGATTAGTATTCAGGAGACATGCTACTACTAATATTGTTAACAGGTCACTTCACTTCTTTGGGCTTCAGCTGCTCATTTACAAAATGAGTTCAAGGCCTTAATTTGTGACTAGCCCTTTTGATAATTGCTCAGTAATTTCTCTCCATAAGAATGAGAGCTACTGATATCTCAACAGAAATATACCAAAAAAGATGCTCCTGAGTGATGATTAACAGCCCCCCAAAAGCTATTGTGAATGGAAAAATCAATATCTGAATCTTCTTTGGTCTTTGGAGAAGGAATTACTTTTATATCATTCTATCACCTACCTACAATGAGATTTTTCTTAGATGTGCATTTCTCCATTAGATAAAATGTGGACAGTCTGAAGAATTTGCGGTGCATTAAGTCAGAGACAACATAACAGCTTTACCTGATAACAAGGACAATCCCTGTGTAGGAAATATTTCATTTACATAATGAAAATGTTTCGCCTCTGTGTTCATGGAACAATAGATCAGTAGATAGGTAGGTAAGTAGACAGAGATATATAGATATGTCTGGAGCTTAAGTGAGCCAGGTTCTTCCAAAAGATAATCGACAAAAATTTGGGATGAAGGAAATCTGGGTTCTCTAGCATAATTCCTGAGGCGGGAACATAGTAATAAAAGCACTACCTTAGGAGACAGTCAGAATTGGATTCAAATCCCAACGCATCATTCATTAGCTGCAAGTATCTGGCCAAATTGCTCAAGCTATGTGAACCTATACCTTGTAGAGTTGCTGTAAGGATTAAGGTAAGCAATGTATATAAGATACCTGGCATTTACACAGGAAACGTTAGCTCAATAAATGTATTAGCATCCATCCTTCTTCCACTTTCCCTTCAATGTAAGCTTTCTGATAATTTAATACAGCATTCCATGGCAATTTATATAACTATTCCTCAGCTATCCCGGAGATTGGCAGGCCATTTGAGGCTTCTTCCAGATAGCTATCCATAAGGAGGAAAAGGAGGTCTATTTTTTGGACTCTTTCTCAATGTTGAAGATTCCTAAATACAGTAGTATTTGCGCCAGTGACAATTTTAATTTAGAAAAATACACAGCTAATCTGCTATACTAAGTTTTTGCTCAATCTCAACAGAGAGCTTGCTACAGTATCTTACTATTCTAGAAAAGTCTTACCGGGCTCAAGTCTGTGCAAAAACTTACAAACCCAACAACCAAAGCTAGAGCTTATATAGTTCAAGAATTTTGTTTTATGAGCCATGATCAAAAAAGCTTATCCATCTGCCTTAATTTTCTTTGTAGTGTATCCAGCAGGGTGTCATACTCATGTTGGAGATGATGCTTTTCCTGATGGTGTACACAGAGCTCTACCATTTTTATCCTCCATCAATATAAAATGCAAGAGCAGATTTAGATTAATGAATGGCCTTTCTTACTGTTAAAACAGCATAGAGATAGCAGGAAAGGGACTAGAGAACAATTATAATTTTCTCATATAATTCAAGAGCATACACATTATACTATTAAGTTACAATATTTAACTTAAATTTCATTAAAGATAGTGAGAAGTACAGTGCTGAAAAACTGAGCACCTGAAATTATAAAATGACTGTAACAATAATGACAATAATAATAACAGTAACCATCAGCAGTAGCTCTCCTTTGTGGAAGGCTGCTATGTGCCGGATACTATAATAGGCATTTTAGACATAACTCATTTCCTCCTCAATAAAACTCTATGCAATTTTCTGTTACAGATTAGAAGATGAAAAGATTACAAGGTGAGTGTCCTGTTCAAGCTAGTTAGAGCAGAATAGTTATTTGTACCACATTTGTTGGATTTCAAAATCCATACTCTTTCCACTGGGATTAGGAAAGGTAGCTGGTTTAGTAAAGGTAGCTGTGCAAGTAAACATCCAAAAACTTGTCAGACTTGGAAAAACTCTGGGAGAGAAGCAAAGTGCCATTAGAAGTAATCATGGATGTCTAAAACCTGAAACATGTGCACAAGGCTATCAACCATAAAATCAGTCATAACAGCTAAATATCACCAGAGTAATAACAGCCATTTACTTGAAGAGCTGTTATAAAAGCACTCATAAGCTGAAAAGTGTATTCCAGAATTGACAAATTGAGTGCAATTTGTTATAATGGGTTTGTTTGCAAATTAAATAGGTTTGCAGATTAAACAAAAGAGCCTACAATTTTTTTTCTTACTCTGGACTTTTAAGTTTTACTTTTTCTTTAGGTTCTTTTTAGAACAGAAAAAAACACATTCCAAGCAGACAATTTTTCAAAAATAAATAAAAATGTACTTAATTTTTTTAAATTTAAGAATTTAAAAGAATCTTTTTACCAAATTTAAGGGAGGGAAAGGTATCATAGAACGTACAATGCCAAATTGTGCAAATTAAGTGTGAAGGCAAAGATCTCTGAGATCTAAGTGTACAACTACAGTCCAGTGTAAAACCCTTCCCTTTCTCAAGTTGTTCTTTTGCAATTAAGATGACTGATTCTCCCAACCTTCCAAACTAGATTCCAAAATATTGAATTCTTAGAAAATAAAATCATGACTGCACATTTGTTTCTTGTAGAAAGACAGCAATGTCCCTAAGCCTTTGGCTTTACTTAGGTGTTAAAATTTTTTTTTATATGAAGTTATTATTAATCTTGAACTTGATCCATATTTTTAAGAGAAAGAAAATCAATTTTTTAAGGCCCATAAAGCTACTACAGTACTACACTGAATTTAGCAGCCTAAATTAACTTACTAACAAAAGGCGGAAACAAAGTCTATATTCAGGTGTGAGATCAACTAGAGAACAATTTGTCACTGATAATTAAATAATATACTTACCATAAAACGTGAGGTACCCAAAGAGTGCAGATATAAAATAAATGAGAAAACTTAAAGCAATTGCTGTATTGGTTGCATTTTGCATTCTTTTCTTTGAAGGGCTAAAAGACAAAAATGGCAAAAGTAGAAACTGTGATCTGAAATGTATCTAAAGAAACAAATATCAACCAAGCTAGTCAAGAGGATTCCTTAATTGTTCAAGAACTACTTCATTAATAACTATATACTAGAATTTTTGATTTGAAATTACTGCACAAAGATTTTGCTTCCAGGAAACATTTTTTTTTCCTTTTTTCAATTTACATCCAAATTAGTTAGCATATAGTGCAACAATGATTTCAGGAGTAGATTCCTTAATGCCCCTTAACCATTTATCCCATCCCCCACTCCCACATCCCCGCCAGTAACCCTCTGTTTGTTCTCCATATTTAAGAGTCTCTTATGTTTTTGTTCCCTTCCCTGTTATTATACAATTTTTGCTTCCCTTCCCTTATATTCATCTGTTTTGTATCTTAAAGTCCTCATATGAGTGAAGTCATATGACATTTGTCTTTCTCTGACTAATTTCACTTAGCATAATACCCTCCAGTTCCATCCACATAGTTGCAAATGGAAAGATTTCATTCTTTTCGATTGCCCACTAATACTCCATTGTATATATATACATATATATATATACATACATATATGTATTGTATATATATACATATATATATATACATACATACATATATGTATGTATGTATATATATATATGTGTGTATATATATACCACATCTTCTTTATCCATTCATCCATCGATGGACATTTGGGCTCTTTCCATACTTTGGCTATTGTTGATAGTGCTACCAAAAACATTGGGGTGAAATGTGCCCCTTAGAAACAGCATACCTGTATCCCTTGGATAAATACCTAGTAATGCAATTGCTGGGTTGTAAGGTAGTTCTATTTTTCATTTTTTGAGGAACTTCCATAATGTTTTCCGGAGTGGCTGCATCAGCTTGCATTCCTACCAGCAATGCAAAAGAGATCCTCTTTCTCCGCATCCTTGCCAACATCTGTTGTTGCCTGAGTTGTTAATGTTAGCCATTCTGACAGGTGTGAGGTGGTATTTCAATATGGTTTTGATTTGTATTTCCCTGATGATGAGTGATGTTGAGCATTTTTTCATGTGTCGGTTGGCCATCTGGATGTCTTCTTTGGAGAAGTGTCTATTCATGTCTTTTGCCCATTTCTTCACTGGATTATTTGTTTTTTGGGTGTTGAGTTTGATAAGTTCTTTACAGATTTTGGATACTAACCGTTTATCTGATATGTCATTTGCAAATGTCTTCTCCCATCCTGTCAGTTGCCTTTTAGTTTTGCTGATTGTTTCCTTCACTGTGCAGAAGCTTTTTATTTTGATGAAGTCCCAATAGTTCATTTTTGCTTGTGTTTCCCTTGCCTCCGGAGACATGTTGAGTAAGAAGTTGCTGTGGCTGAGGTCAAAGAGGTTTTTGCCTGCTTTCTCCTCAAGGATTTTGATGGCTTCCTGTCTTACATTTAGGTCTTTCATCCATTTTGGGTTTATTATTGTGTATGGTGTAAGAAAGTGGTCCAAGTTCATTTTTCTGCATGTTGCTGCCCAGTTTTTCCAGCATCACTTGCTGAAGAGACTGTCTTTATTCCATTGAATATTCTTTCCTGCTTTGTCAAAGATCAGTTGGCCATACATTTGTGTGTCCACTTCTGGGTTCTCTATTCTGTTCCATTGATCTGAGTGTCTGTCCTTGTGCCAGTGCCATACTGTCTTGATGATTACAGTTTTGTAATACAGCTTGAAGTCAGGAAACATTCTTCAGTAGGACCAAACTAACTCTTTGTTGTTTTGTTTTAAACAAACACCTGACTAGCTTAGTCAGTACTGCATGTGACTCTGGATCTCAGGGTTGTGAGTTCAAGCCCCACGTTGAGTGTGGAGATTACTTAAAAAGAGGGGTGCCTGGGTGACTCAGTTGGTGAAGCAGCCGACTCTTTATCTCAGCTCAGGTCATAATCTCACAGTTCATGGGATCAAGCCCTACATCAGGCTCTATGCAGATAGCATAGAGCCTGCTTCGGATTCTCTCTCTTCCCCTCCCCTGCTGGTTATCTCTCTCTTTCAAAATAAATAAACTTTTAAAGAAAATAAAATAAAGTCTTGGGGCACCTGGGTGGCTCAGTCGGTTAAGCGTCCGACTTTGGCTCAGGTCATGATCTCAGGTCTGTGAGTTCGAGCCCCGCATCAGGCTCTGTGCTGACAGCTCAGAGCCTGGAGCCTTCTGTGTCTCCCTCTCTCTCTGACCCTCCCCCGTTCATGCTCTGTCTCTCTCTGTCTCAAAAATAAATAAACGTTAAAAAAAATTTTTAGAAAATAAAATAAAGTCTTAAAAAAAACAAAAACAAAAAAAAACTAACGCTGAGAATCCAGCCATGAGAGAGAAGGATTCATAAAGGAGAATGTCATTCAATTTGAAAGTCCAAAAAGTAAAAAGAAATACTTAATACATTTAAAAGATTCCAGAATTCTATGGTACCTTTGAAGTTCACAGTATATGGGCAATATTGAGGTATGGCAGAGAAATGAAAAAGCCATGGTAGGTATGGCATAAGCACTCTGAAAAAGAATTTAAAAAGATCAAATTAGTAAATGCCACTGTTTAAACCACTACTTCATTTGACAATAAACTCAGGTCTCCAAAAAAAATCAAATTGGTTCAATTTACTTCATCTTTCATGAATCATCTCTTAAAAAAGGATGTTTTGTGTTTTTGTTTGTTTTTTTTTTAAAAGAGAGACACAAGTATGGTCACCAACAAATGTTTCACTTAATAGTTAGACAGCCTGTGCTAGCCAGAAAAATTCTTGGCTGGCTTCTATACCACGGTTGGCACACCACCAACTGAATCGAATGGAATACTGAAAATATTAATCCCATCTTTGCATTTTAACTAGGGTCTCTTTCATTGGGAATGAACATGATATATTCTAGACTGACAAATTCTTAAAGATCCATTGGAATATACAAACATAATTGTTTTGTTTTGTTTTTTTTAAAATTAGAACACTTAAGAGTCTGAGGAAGTTATAAAGCAAACAAATTACCATCTAAATGAAAATGCCATCTTTATAAAATTAATGGCGATTTACTTTCTCTTTTCTACTTTAAAATTTTTTCTAACTTTAGGCTCTTCAGCAAGCGTTCCAGACGACTGAAGAACTATCTTGGTATATAATGCCTCCTAAAATACCTGAAGGGAGCTAGGAAGGAGAGCTGTAGCATTTCCTGAGCTTGGATTAGGGGAATGAGAGTTTAATTCACAAAATCTCTTTCATATATTGCTCAGTTTCCTGGTTTGTCAATCACCCTACCTGGATCTTTAAGGCAGATGGCCTTTAACAGGTAAAGGATGTAGTAATCTCCTTTGTGGAGCCAGAGAGACATTTTTTCATAGAAAAACTAGGGATTAAAAAGAAAATTCTGCATAGAGCAGTTAGCACACCAACATGCTACACTGATAAGAGTTGTCTAAGAGTGGAGGGAATTCTAGTACCTGGGACTTGGATTTCAACAGAATACAAAAATGTAGATGAAGAAACGTGCAGCAACAGGAAGGACTTTGGGCTCTTCTAGAACAGTAAAGGAGAGACCTCCAGATCACAGTTCCTGTCTCCTCTGCTGATGTTCAGGGGCTCTTGCAGATATTTCCAGGATTCTAAGACTCTTAGAGATAGCAAGGAGACTTGATCTGCTAGTCTCCACTCTAAGCATCATAAATTTCAACTCTGGAATTTCAGCCCGAAGATATATTGGCAGCACTCAACTGCTGGTCCAATGATGAGGCTGTTTAGCTACAGACCAAGGTTCTACTCACAGGGGAGGAGTTTTTGATATAATTGGCTATTTAGCTTTACAAGTCCAGAAGGCAACAGGAAGTCTGTATCCACAGAGGACCTTATTGGCCAGACCAGACATTCGGTAAATCTGTTCTTTTAGGCAGTGGCCCATTTAAAACAGGCTCCATTTAAAGGCATGCCAAGAAAAAAAGAAAAAAAAAAAAAAAGGTGGCTGTTTCATAATGGGCCACCCTGTGTTAAATAATATTATTCTTCTGGTAGGCAACCCTATACTTAGCACTTTCATGAAAATTAATTAGCTACAGGTACAAAGACCTAAGAGACCCTGTTACACAAATCTCTTAAAACTTGAAATGTGAAAAATCAACCAAAAGTATCTGTTAATAACTTACACACCTCTTTGGAGAAATGAAAGAGCTTTGGTTTACAATCATCTGTAGCATTTGAAATCTGTTTAAGAGGATACAGGGGAAAAAGAGAAACCAACAGTCATTAAAAGTCCAAATTCATCCACAAAAATGATGTAGTTATTATTACTAGGCTTTCAAATAAAAACATTTCAAAACAAAGTTCCAAATTGCAATACAGCCATTACTTTTTCATTAATTAGGAAAAAAATCATTCTTGTTCTGTTTTTTTTCTTTTTAGCTTAAAATAAACAGGAAGAAACTGAAAATGTAAACTATTACCTGGAAAGATTGTTCTATATAATTTAATGGCAGAGGACAAGGGATGGACCATTTTTTAATTATTACCTGCAAGAAAAAATAGAATCCACACTCAAGATTATTTCTTATGAAATTCATGACAAGAAAATGATTTCAAACAAGTCAGCATTACTTCAATTAAATGAACTCCATCCCAACTAATAGCTAACAGAAGATTCTTTGCTTCTATGATCTTTTCCCAGTTAGAATGGGTTGTCACTTAACATGGCTGCCTACTGTGAGAGGGAAAGGGGGGTGACGCATATCTGTTTAGTGGGGATCTCCCCCCTTAAAGACTGAGTACTCTCGTGTCAACTTTCAAAACTCTAATAGCATCAAGGCACTAAAAAAAGTACAACTCAAAATGGGAACATGATGCCTTTAGTGACAATGGTATAAGACTATGGTTATTTGTGGACCTGGCATCAGTAGCGATAGAGAAATATTAATACCAGTTCTGGAAATGGCCACAGACAGAAATAAGGAGAGACCCCATACAAAGCAGGAGTTCAGGGATTCCTGATTCAGAAGCACCATCCTCCTGGCTGCTTTTAGACTTGTATTACTTTTCGTAAATGTAGATAAAGCTGGCTAAGAGTAACAGCACGTAGCTATTGAACTCCAGCTGGTACAAAGAATTCTTTTTTTTTTTTTTTTAATTAAGAGAAATCCAGAGGGATGCCACCTCTCAGAAAGAACCAATGCAAATATCTCAGGATTTTACTCTGGACTGTGGCCATCATGCTCCAGACCTATAGTTGTGGACATGTCGACATTACCATTGTTGAGGCTGTTTCAGGGCATGCAATTACTCTGCAAATATTTGCTCCAGGCTGAAACCCAGCATACAGAGGGGCAAGGGAGAATAAAGGAAGCATTTGTCTTTTGCAGGAGACCAGTAAGTAAATACTATTCCTATTCGGTATTTATCTAGTTTGGGATTTTACCCTATTCAAACAAAATTTTATATAGTGATAAAACAAATCAAGGACAATGTACACTTTTAGGATAAAGTTAATAGTGAACTAAAGAATTGCTTTGAACTCAAGCCCTCACCAAGAAAAAATAAATAAAAGGGTAAACTAAGCAAGTTGCTTTTGATATTTCTAGGTAAGTTTTCAATATGGAATACAAGTACATAATGGTCAACTTACCAAGAGGAAAGAAAAAAATCAAAAGCAGTAATTTCACATCTTTTTTTTCTGATACGTTTTCAAAAAAAGATGAGGATGGGGTAGGATAGGAGCTAGAGCAGCATGGTGGCTACTGGTCTCTGTCCGCAGCCCTACCCCAAGTTCAGCACCGCACACCTTCCCCTTGCTAACAGTGTGTGTGGCAACTGCAACCATGTACTGAACACCTGTGTACCAAGTACTTCGACAAAGTTGGAATGGGAGCTATCTCATTTATTTCATCAGCTTTTATTACTTGGCTTGCAAATCAAAACATCTCATAACAATGCTCTAAAATACAATATAATGAGTTTTTCATTCATTTGCAATGGATTTCTAATTAATGAAAAAAAATCATTGGCAGCTTGGCTTTATATTATTAATATTAAATCAAGCTTCTATAGCTAATTTCCCAGTAGAGACCTATCCCAAGTCTGAGCCTACATGGTGGGATGGTGAGGTGTGCTGTCCTACAAAGTAGAAGTACAGAACGAGAATAGACACCCAACAACAGTGACAGGGAGCCCTTGCTCAGGCTGAAGGTACAACATGGTAAGAAGGTAACTCCAGGGGTTAGAAAGAGAAAGGGAAAAACAGGATTAAGTTCACAGGCACAAAAGACCCTTCCTTTTCTCTGTTTCAAGTCCTTTCCACCTTTCAAGGCTCAAGTTTAATTTCCTTCTCTTCTCTCAATTCCTGCAATTCTTATTCTGAAGCAAATAAATCAATACTCAATTATATATTGTCTTCATTGTTCTCTATTGTTTTCCCATTAATTTTTCTTACGAGAGTGACAGATCCTTAAGAACAGCATCCACAAGTCTATAATGCCTCACTCAGTGCTCACAACAAGCAAAGCTTCTGACTAAAAGCCATCCAAATTCTTCTCTATTTTGATTAATGGCTTACTAAAATATTACTTAGAATACTTATCTCTACTCAAGACAGAACTTTTGGAAAAAACGGCAATCCATTTGTTTTCTAAAATGGACCCAAAAAGGTCGATCCATCTAGTTACTGTCATTCGGAGCCACTGATAAAACTGACTTTAAAAAGTTTAGATATTTCAGGGAGGCAGAATGTTATGTTAAATTTTTATGCAAAATAAGGATCTGGGACAACAGACAAGGCCATAAGTTTTGCTTTCTGTCTGGCGGCAGGCATCAGCTCAAAGGTCAGCCAAGACAGGCGCTTACAAGTACATCCAGGAGCTATGGAGAAGAGCAGTCCGCTGTAATGAGCTTTCTTCTCAGGGTGCGCTGCTGGCAGTATGGCCAGCTCTCCGCGGTCCACAGGGCCCTCACCCAATCCAGCCTGATAAAGCCCCCAGACTGGGCACAAGACCTAGCAAGGTTATGTCATATATCAGATTCGTGTGCGCCACAGTGGTTGCAAACACTCAGTTCCTAAGGGTGCAACCTACAGCAAACCTGGCCATCACGGTGCTAACCAGCCAAGATTGGCCCAAAGCCTTTAGTCGGCTGCAGATGTGTGGCTAGACCACTGTGGGGCTCTGAGAGTCCTGAATTCTAACTGGGTTGGCGAAGATTCCACATACAAATTCTTTGAGGTTACCTTCATTGATCCATTCCATTAAGCTCTCAGGAGAATCCTGACACCAGTGGATCGCTGAACCAGTCCACAAGCACAGGGAGACATGAGAGCTGACATCTGAGGCCACGAGAGATACGGCCTTGGAAAGGGTCACAAGTTCCACCACAGTTAGTGGCTCTCGCTGTGCGGCATGGAGGAGACACAATATTCCCCAGCTCCACCATTACTGCTAATGTAGGTCATGTTTGTAAAATTCTTACCTAATAAACAATTTAGGACAGTCATGTCTGCTTAAAAGTGTTCTTTAATTTGTCTGTTAAAATGAGTTGTCTGCAGATTGTTCCATAAATGCACTGTCAAATTATGAAAGTCAAAGAAGGATAATGTTTGAAGACTGTAAGTGATGGTGTATCTTGTTTCTAATAAGATAAACACTTTTGTCTTTGCTTTATCTTATTAGGGAGTTTATATGTGGGTGTTTAAAATGCTGTTTGGACTCAGATATCACCTCACGCCAGAGTGGCCAAAATGAATGAATCAGGAGACTACAGATGCTGGTGAGGATGTGGAGAAACGGGAACCCTCTTGCACTGTTGGTGGGAATGCAAATTGGTGCAGCCACTCTGGAAAACAGTGTGGAGGTTCCTCAAAAAATTAAAAATAGACCTACCCTATGACCCAGCAATAGCACTGCTAGGAATTTACCCAAGGGATACAGGAGTACTGATGCATAGGGGCACTTGTACCCCAAAGTTTATAGCAGCACTCTCAACAATAGCCAAATTATGGAAAGAGCCTAAGAGCCTAAATGTCCATCAACTGATGAATGGATAAAGAAATTGTGGTTTATATACACAATGGAGTACTACAGGGCAATGAGAAAGAATGAAATATGGCCCTTTGTAGCAACATGGATGGAACTGGAGAGTGTGATGCTAAGTGAAATAAGCCATACAGAGAAAGACAGATACCATATGGTTTCACTCTTATGTGGATCCTGAGAAACTTAACAGAAACCCATGGGGGAGGGGAAGGAAAAAAAAAAAAAAAGGAGGTTAGAGTGGGAGAGACCCAAAGCATAAGAGACTCTTAAAAACTGAGAACAAACTGAGGGTTGATGGGGGGTGGGAGGGAGGGGTGGGTGGGTGATGGGTATTGAGGAGGGCACCTTTTGGGATGAGCACTGGGTGTTGTATGGAAACCAATTTGACGATAAATTTCATATATTGAAAAAAACAAAAAAACAAAAAAATGCTGTTTGGTATAATAGGTGTAAAATAAATTCTGTAAAAGTAGAATGCAGAAGGTAGCCACGTGGGTCTGTAGGTGCGTGTAATGAAACCTACACTTCACTGGGGTGATACAACGCCCTGCTGGTTTCCCCTCAAATGGCTGTTTTTAGGGGTTTGGTAAGAATAAGCTTTTTAAATTGGATTTTGCTTGGAAATGTGAAGAATATCCTTATCCTTTATCATGATCATATGCAGAATAATAAAGGTAACCAGGGCCAACATTTTTAGGTTTAATGCAATATTCCATTTATGTAACTGCTGCTTCTGAAAGAATCGTTTAAAAGAATGCCACCACTTTGAGGAGAATTAAATAAACCTGTTGTAAGAAGGTTCTCTTACAAATAAAAATACCACTGAGGTTCACATAGAAGGTGGAGTCTCCTGATTCTATCCCGTGATTCCATGGGATGTGTAGGAGACTGAATTTCATACAAAATCGTCAGTAATGCTATTTACACCAGTGTATATTAAAACTGATAGAAACTGGGGGCACCTGCATACCTCAGTGGGTTAAGCATCTGACTTTGGCTTAGGTCATGATCTCATGGTTCATGGGTTTGAGACCCGCATCAGGCTCTGTGCTGACAGCTCTGAGCCTGGAGCCTGCTTCAGATTCTGTGTCCTCCTCTCTCTCTGCCCCTACCCCACTCGCGCTTTGTCTCTCTCTCTCCCTCTCAAAAATAAATAAAACATTAAAAAAATAAACGGACAGAAATTGAACATTAGGTAAACAAGATAAATTTACCTTAAGATTCCTTATCTAGTAACCAATGCTAGGACTGGTAAACGGTAGCCATCAGATAACCTTTTAAGTGTGAGGATAAAAAATTAAAGCTGGCTTTGATCAGATTTTTTTTAAAAAGACTGCAAGCTTTACTTACATTATTTAGGCAGTGTAATTTAAGAAACAGATTTCTGGGCTGACTTTTTTTTTTTGAAAAATGTAATATGGATATTATATAGATTTACAAACACAGATTGACAAAAATAATAAATGAAATCATTGACACCCTTCAAAAAAATCTGAGCTAATATATACAGGCTTCCTTTCCCTAACCACTAGTATTTCAAAACCTAATTATTTAGAAAGTCTAAAATAAATATGACAATTAGAAGGAGCATTAAAAAAAGGTGTACAGTATCTTCATTGTCTCATTGCAGATCAAATTTAAATTGTGCTCACAGGTAAAAATCTGGGCAGATGGTTTATAAAACGTTAGAATAAGTGCAGAAAAACGGTATTATTTCCATATGACTGCTACAGTAAGAAATCTGCACCGAATTTAAGAGTACCTGCCAGAAATGAATACTGTGAAAACTACAATAGACATCTTGTATCAATACATTTCACATGCTTCAAGCTATCGGCTATAAAAACCAAATTATTCTTACCTATGCAATGCTTGGATTGCCAATTATCTGTGAGGAAAAAATTCAATGTTATCTAGACTGATTCTCTTTCACATCCATATGTTCATTTGCATACATAGGTCATTCCTAACCTTGTAGATACTTCTCAACAATTAGATTATGAAAGTGGACTACTTTCTAACACCATATAGAAAAACAAACTCAAAATGGATTAAAGATCTCTACTTAGGATTAAATGTGAGACCTGAAACCATAAAGTTCCTGGAAGAGAACATAGGCAGTAATTTCTCTGACATCAGCCACGTCAACCTTTTTCTAGACATGTCTCTTAAGGCGAGGGAACTGAAAGCAAAAATAAACTACTGGGACTACATCAAAATAAAAAGCTTTTGCACAGCAAAGTAAACCAGCAAGAAAACAAAACTGAATGGGAGAAGATATTAGCAAATGATATATGTGATAAGGGGTTAATATCAAAAATACATAAATAACTTATACAACTCATGCCAAAAAAATAATCCAATTAAAAAATGAACAGAGGACTTGAATTTTTCCAAAGAGGACATACAGATGGCCAATAGACACACAAAAAGATGCTCAGCGTCACTAATCATCAGGGAAATGCAAATCAAAATCACAGTGAGATATTACCTTACACCTATCAGAATGCCTAAAATAAAAAGACAGGACATACATAGCAAGTGTTGGCGAAGATGTAGAGAAAAAAGAACCCTCAGGCACTGCTGAAGGGAACGTAAATTGGTACAACCACTGTGGATAACAGTATCGAGGTTCCCCCCAAAATTAAAAATAGAAATACCATATGACCCAATATTCCACTACTGGGTATTTACCCAAAGAAAACAAAAACACTAATTCGAAAAGATATATGCACCCCTACGTTTACTGCAGAGCTATTTACGATAGCCAAGATATGGGAGCAACATAAATATTCAAATAGACAAATGCATAAGGAAGATGTGGTGTGTGTGTGTGTGTGTGTGTGTGTGTGTGTGTGTACATAATGAAATATCACACAGCAACAAAAAAGGATGAGATAGTGCCATTTGCAACAACATGGATAGATTTAGAGGGTAGTTTGCTAAGTGAAATAAGTCAGACTGAAAAAGACAAATACCATATGATTTCACACAGGTGGAACCTAAAAAATCAAATGAATAAACAGAAAGTAGAATCAGACCTATACATACGGAGAACAAACTGAGGGTTGCCAGAGGTGAGGGGGGAGGGGGATGGGCAACACGGGTCAAGGGACGTGGGAGATACAGGCTTCCAGTTAAGCAATGAATAAGTCACGGGGAATAAAAGGTACAGCATAGGGAATATAGTCAATGATATTATAATAGTGTTGAATGGTGACAGATGGTACTAACACTTGTGGTGAGTATAGCATAATGTATTAACTTATGGAATCACTATGCTGTATACCTGAAGCTAATGTAACACTTTTTGTCAACTATACTCAAAAAATTAATAAAGTACCACTGCAAAAAAAAAAATCCACTTATGGTGAAAATAACTGTGGTTTCCCTTTTCAGTGCGGAGCCTAAAAAGTCTATGTTCATGGATGTTACCTAAACTTGCGGTGGTAATCATTTTGCTATATATGTAAGTCAGGTCTCTATGCAGTACGCCTTCAGCTTAGTGCTGTATGTCAACTGTATCTCAATTAAACTGAGGGAGAAAAGAGTCTGTGTTCAGTTCATTTACTTCTAAGATACAAGTCAGACAATCTGAGGGAGGGAGGGCAATGATTTTTAATGCTGATAAATTCAACAAATGATTAAATGAAAACGCTTTTGAGTATTTTAGTTTTAAGAGCATCCACTGAAGTATAACTATTTCTGGACACTAAAACCAGGGTCACTTCCTCTTCATTTAAATAATCCAAAGTTGTTTTATCCTCGTATCCCAGAAGACAGTTTAACCTAAATTAAATGCCTCCTAGATTGTTGTGATAGCTTGAAACCATGGCTCTATAATATGGCTCAATTACTGGTATACTGTGTTGTTGCTCATTTGGGTAGCATTTCTTTTCACTCATCTTTCAGTAGCAAGGGAGAGTTCAATCACATGCACACACAGCGTTATATGGAAATAAACTGAAACATGCACCTACATAAAGAACTAGACTTCATCTTAGGTTTTAACACAATCAGTGTGCTCTCCTCTCTAGTGAACCAAAAGAGATACCGAAGTTGAACTGTGGCTTTAGCTCAGCCTCTTCAAAAGAGATACAACAAAGGAAATAATTTTGTGGCCTAAAGGGCTTTTTAAATAACACAATGAACTAAAACTCTAACAGAAAACAGAGTTGAAGAAAAAAGAAGACATTGACACAGTTCAATTTTAGTGAGGAGATAAGCAATGTACTCTATTTCAAACTTACCACAACAGCAAAGAACACCATAAAGAAAAATGATAAACTACTTGTGTAGCCAAGAAAGCCTGTAAAATAACAGTAAAATAAAAAGCAATTTATAAGGAAAGTGTTCCTAACGTACAGCAAAAGCTATACATCTTGGGCATGTTTTCTATTACAGTGCTTGGTATCTGGGGCTTAGGGCTGAGAATAACAACATTCCAACTATCTGTCACAGATCATTTATGCAGCTCTGTACAGCAGAGTTGGAACAGGCTTACCACTAATGGTACACTGTAAGGAAAGGCTGCTCTTTAATGTTCCGCTGTAAAGATTTTATTTTAGTAGGGCAGACAAAATACTACTGCAAACCAAGTAATGGGCTAACTAGGCAAGGCTGAAGGCTGAACAACCTAAAATAAGTCCGAGTTCAAAATTATTCACCACTACCACCCTTCTGCTAAAAATGTGGTACTGTGAAATTTAAAAACCCGTTAACATTATCTTCTCTCTCTTCCAAACAAAAAAATGTTCTCTTCTCTAAAGACTTACCTATTTTAGGAAGAAGTGCAAGAGGGAACACAATGCCAACACAAATGATTATTAGTAGTATTTGTCCATCAAGATACCAAGACCTATTAGAAAAAAAAAAGTCCTATTTTAGGCACAGGAATCCACTGTTTGTGTTTACACACACACACACACACACACACACACACACACACACACAACCATTACAACCACCCATTAAGAAAAGTCTACTTCCTTTTAGTAAAATACGTTCTAGTGAAATCCTATTATTCTTATTAATGAATTTTCATTTAAGAAAGGTATCAAAATAATGAGATGCCATTTTTCAACCACCAAATTAGCAAATATTTAAAAGTAAGATAATAGTCAATGTTGGTGAGGAGTGACAAGGTAAGCACAAAACTGGTGAAGGTAAAAACTGCATAAAAAAATACAGAAAATCAGAAACAAACATCTAATACCATGACAATTTTTAAAAAAAAATTTTAAGTTTATTTATTTTTTGAGAGAGAGACAAGGGAGGGGCAAAGAGAGAGGGAAAGAGAGAGAGCATCCCAAGCAGGCTCTGCACTGTCAGCGCAGAGCCCCATGCAAGGCTTGAACTCATGAACCGTGAGATCATGACCTGAGCAGAAACCAAGAGCTTGACACTTAACTACTGAGCCATCTAGGTGCCCTTAAGACCATGACAATTCTAAAACAAATTATGTGACTAGGGAACAATTTCAAAAAAGAAATTTTTGTAAGTATAATAACGGAATGAATACTCAGTAAACATCATAAATATATATAGCATGATAGCAATTTTGAGGAAAGGATAGATTCATTAAAAATGGAAAGGAACTACAACCTATTGATAGCCATCATCTCTGGGTGATAGAATGATGAGTAATTTTTATTCTTTACAGTTTTCTATATTTTTCAAATTATCAAGAAAGAGCATGAATTACCAGGAAAAAAAGTACTATATTTTTCATATAAAGGCATTAGCAGAGTAAATGAAATAAAGGCAAGTTAAAAGTGTGTGATGATGTATTTGATTACTTAAGAAAATTGGATGAACATTAAAAAAAAAAAAAAAAACGGTCAGAAGGACAGATTTAAAATACCAGAAGCAGATATGTCTATGTGGTAGCAATATGAGCAATTTTTATTTTTTCCTGATTTACATATAGATGGGTTTCAATTTTCTAATATAAAATACACGTGTATAAGTTTTAAAATGTTAGAGTTAATGCCCCAAGAATTTAATAGTAAAGATTTCACTTTAGTATGTAAAGGACAAACAATTCATGCAAGAAGTATAACTAGTAAATACACACAAAGAAAAAATCCAATCTCTGGTGCTAATTTAAGAAATAAAAATGAGGCTGTTGAAATTAAACTAGTAAAATTATTTTAAAAACAATATTCAAGGATGTGGCACAGTTGATCTTTCACGCACTGTTAGTGATCTTGTCAATTACTACTACTTCTGGAAAAACAATGACAATATGTAGTAAAAGCAATAAAAATATGGTAATCTAAGAAAATAATCTATAATATAAAGAATTCTATGTGCATGAAACTATGAATATAACATTATTATAATATTAAGAAGCTGGCAGGAAGTCCTATATATTTAACAATAGAAAATATTAGGTCAATTAACAGCATATTCAGTGGAATGTTATGCAGCTTTAAAAAAAAGACAATTTAGTGAAATGGAAATGACAAAAGTATAAAATATATGGTTATTAACTATGTTTAAAAAAGCTTGAGAAAAATTAAAAGGGAATGAAATAACCATGATTAGGTAAGAGATGGTATTATGCATGATTTTTATTTTTTATCTGCCTTTTCTAAATTTCCTGTAATCATTTTTCACTGAAACATACACATATATACACACGCACAATGGTAACAAAGTAAAATTCATGCCAATATGGGAGCTAGAGTATCAAAGACAATAGGGATTATTTGTCCAAATCATATGGTAGATGCTCTCAGAATTCCCAGTTAGTGAAAATGCATCTTCTTTTTCTACCATGTAGCTAAAGTCTCCCACTGGCCTGTTAAATTAAGAAAATGGATAGGGGCATCTGGATGGCTCAGTTGGTTAAGCATCCGTCTCTTGATTTCAGTTCAGGTCGTGATCTCATAGTCATGAGACAGCCCTGCGTCGGGCTCTGCACTGGGCGTGGAGCTTGCTTAAGGTTCTCTCTCTCCTTTTCTCTCTACACCTCTCCCACTTGCACTCTCAAATTAAAAAAAAAAAAAAAAAAAAAAAAGAAAGAAAAGAAAACGGACAAATTCCTAGAACCATACATCAAAATTGAATCATGAGAAATAGGAAATATGAACAGAGCACTAATGAGTAAGGAAAATGAATCAGTAATCAAAAACTTCCCAACAAAGAAAAGCCCAGGACCAGATAGTTGTAATGATGAATTCTACCAAATATTTAAAGAAGAATTTATGTCAATTCTTCTCCAACTCTTCCAAAACTCTGAAGAGAAGGGAACACTCCCAAATTCATTTTACAAGGGCAGAATACTCTAATATCAAAGCCAGATAAGGATACTACAAAAAAAAGAAAACTACACATCAAAATTCCTGATTAATACAGATGCAAAAATCCTCAAAAAAATATTAGCAAACTGAATTCAGTGGTACATTAAAAAGGTCATATACCATGATCAAGTAGAATTTATCCCTGCAATACAAGGGTGGTAGGACATATGCAAATCAATAAATGTGACACAGCACATTAATAGTATGAGAGATAAAAATCATATGATCATCTCAACATATGAGAAAAAGCATTTGACAAAATACAATAACCTTTTATAATAAAAGCTTCAATAAACTAGGTATAAAAGGAACATACTTCAACATAATAAAGGCCATACACAACAAACCCATAGCTAACATCATACTCGATAGGGAAAGGTTGAAAGCTTTTCCCTAAGATCAGGAACCACACAAGGGTGCCCAATCTCACCACTTTTCTTTTTTAAAATTTTATTAAAAAAATTTTTTTTAATGTTTCTTCATTTTTGAGAGACAGAGAGCGACAGAGCATGAGTGGGGAAGGGGCAGAGAGAAGGAGACACAGAATCTGAAGCAGGCTCCAGGCTCTGAGCTGTCAGCACAGAGCCCCATGCTGGGCTTGAACTCACGAACTGCGAGATCATGACCTAGGCCAAAGTCGGACACCCAACCGACTGAGCCACTCAGGCGCCCCACCCCCTCATCTCACCACTCTTTTTATTTTTTTTTTTTTTTTTTTTTTTTTTTTTAAATTTTTTTTTTTTTTTTTCAACGTTTATTTATTTTTGGGACAGAGAGAGACAGAGCATGAACGGGGGAGGGGCAGAGAGAGAGGGAGACACAGAATCCGAAACAGGCTCCAGGCTCTGAGCCATCAGCCCAGAGCCCGACGCGGGGCTCGAACTCACGGACCGCGAGATCGTGACCTGGCTGAAGTCGGACGCTTAACCGACTGCGCCACCCAGGCGCCCCTCACCACTCTTTTTAAACATGGTACTGGAAGTCCTAGCTAGACAGCCAAATTGGAAAAGAAGTAGTAAATCTGTTTTTATTTGCAGATTATACGATCTTATACACAGGAAATCTCAACCAAAAAACTGTTAGAACTATCAACACATTCAGTAAAGTTGGAGGATACAAAATCAACTTACAGAAACCAGTTACATTTCTATACACTAACAACAAAATATCTGAAAAAGAAATAAAGAAAACAATCCCATTTATGACAGCATCAAAACCAGTAAAATATGTAGGAATAAATTTAACCAAGGAAGTGAAAATTCAATACACTGAAAACTGTAATACTTTGATGACAGAAATTAAAGACACAAATGAAAAGCTATCCTGTCCACGTTCATAGATAGGAAAAATTAATTTGTTAAAATGTCCATACTGCCCAAAGCTATCTATAGATTTAACATATTCCCTATCAAGATTTCAATGACACTTTTTATACAAATAGAACAAACGATCCTAAAATTTGTATGGAACCACAAAAGATCCCAGATAGCCAAAGCAATCCTGAGAGAAAAAACAAAGCATCACTCACACTTCCTGATCCTAAACTATGCTACCAAGCTGCTATACCATTCAAAATAGCATAGTTCTGGCTTAAAATAGACACATAGACCAACAGAACAAATAACAGAGCCCAGAAACAACTCTGTGTCCATATACAGCCAACTAACATTTGACAAGGGAGCCAAGAGTGTTCAATGGAGAAAATTTTTTCTTTAATAAATGGTGCTAGGAAAACTGGATAAACACATAAAAAATAAAAAGGACCCCTATCTTATATCACTCACAAAAATTAACTTAAAATGGATTAAAGACTTAAGTGTAATATCGGACCATAAAACTTCTACAAGAAAACATAGGAAAGTAACTCCTTGACATTGGTTTTGGCATTTATTTTTTGGACATGACATCAAAAGTATAAGCAACAAAAGCAGAAATAAGTGGCACTACATCAAACTAAAATGCTTCTGTACCGCAAAAGAAACAACAATATGAAGAGTCAATCTATGGAATGAGAGAAAATATTTGGAAACCATATCTTTGGTAGGGAGTTGATATCCAAATTATATAAAGAACTCATACAAAGCAATAGCAAAAAAAAAAATGAACAATCCAATGTAAAAATGGGCAGAGGAAATGAACATTCTTCCAAAGACAACATGCAAATGTCCAAGAAGTATATGAAAAGGAGCTCGACATCACTCATCTTCAGAGAAATGCAAATTAAAACCACAATGAGATATCAGCTCACACTTGTTAGTATGGGTATCAAAAAGACAAGAAATAGCAAGTGTTGGTGAGGAAGTAGCGATAAAGTAATCCCTGCGTACTGTTAGTGAGAATGTGAATTGGTTCAGCCATTATGGAAAATAGTACGGACGTTCCTAAGAAAATTAAAAATAGAACTACCATATGATCCAGCGATGCCGCTTCCGGGTGATATACCCAAAGGAAAACAGGATATGGAAAAGATAGCTGCAGTTCCATATTTATTGCAGCATTATTCACAATAGCCAAGATATAGAAACAACCTAAGAGTTTGTCAGTAGATGAATGGATAAAGATGTGGGATATGTGTGTGTGTATATGTATCTATCTATCTATCTATATATATACACACACACATACATAATATGCCATATATATAATATACATATGGAATAATGGAATATTATTCAGCCATGAGAAAGAAGGAAATCTTGACACTTGTGACAAAATGGATGGACTCTGAGGGTGTTGTGCTAAGTGAGATAAGTCAGGCAGAAAAAAGATCATTATCGTTTATCACTTATATGTAGAATCAAAAAAAGCCACACTCACAGAAACAGAATAGAATGGTGGTTACCAGGGGTGAGGGTGGGGGTGGGCAAGGGAACTGAGATGTTGGTTAAATGGTACAATTTGCAATTAGAGGATGAATAAGTTCTGGGGATCTAATGTACAGCCTTCTGATTGTAGTGAACAATAATGTATACCTGAAAGTTGCTAGGAGAGTAGATCTTTAGTAGAACGTGATGGAGGGGTTAGTTAACACTACTGTGGTAATCACACTGCAGTATAGAAGTGTGCTGACATGTTGTACACCTTAAATGTATACAATGTCATAGGTTATTTATATCTCAGTTTAAGAAAAAAGAAAGAAAAGGTTTTCCTCTACATGGGTTTCCACCCCTGGCTTCCGACATGGACTTCATCATGCACTGTGTCCTTCTGTACCTGGTTTAAGAGGAAGTCCTCTGTAACGTATCTTTCCCGGGTATTGTTGGGTGCCAGCAACTTCCTCTTAAACAGAGCAAAAGAAGGAGCGGCAGCAGAAATAGCACCATGATGACACCCTTCCCTTTTTCACTCTAATTCGTGTCTTTAGGAAATGCATGTGTCAGAACCCAAAAACCTATGCACAAGTATTTCTAGCACTAATGGACCCAAAGATGTGCTCTCTGCATTTGCACATGCCTCTCAATTCCTGTATGCAGGAGGGCCTAAGAGCACACATATTAAGAATACAAAATGACGGGGCACCCACGTGGCTCAGTCGGTTAGGCGTCCGACTTCAGCTCAGGTCATGATCCCACAGTTCATGAGTTCAAGCCCCGTGTAGGGCTCTGTGCTGACAGGTCAGAGCCTGGAGCCTACTTCAGATTCTGTGTCTCCCTCTCTCTCTGTCCTTCCTCCACTCACACTGTTTCTCAAAAAAGGAATAAATGTCAAAAAAAAAAAAAAAGAATACAAAATGATATTGGGCATGTTCCTCTTCTAGTCACTCTTGAATTCAAGTGTCAAAATGGGAACTTCAAAATATCCCTCATTGAGGAACACCTGGCCACCAAATTTCTGGAAACAGCAAAAAGCCCAGGGCTCTCTGCCTAAAACCACGCTCCTTCTGGGACCCGATATCAGACCCAGACCACTGCAGTGTCAGGAGAAAAAAGACCCAAAGGAGCACCAAAGCAGATTCCATCTGACAGTTCTGCTGTTCCTACTGTCATGAAGGTGCAGTTGTGCAGAGGGCATATTAATCTTTAGGACCAAAGACTCTTTTCTCTTGCGTAAGAATAAAGGAACACTTTAAGTCCTGAAGTTTATAACTTATACAACTTATATAACGTATTACAACTATATCAGACCACAATTCACTCATGTCCAAAAGCCATGAGACTGCCCAAAGCACTTAACTGTGGGACTAAAGACAACGTCACCTCCTCCCAGCAGTCCCTCAGAATCACAGTTATGGTATGTTAGTGCAGACTAACACATGCCTCAGATACTGCCTCCTTTTTCTCAGAACGGTGCTTTCCTTTAAACTGTCCTCTTCACAGGACTGGATTTTAAATTCCTGATATGAAAAGAACTTTATTGGGGTGCCTGGGTGGCTCAGTCAATTCAGTGTCCAACTCTTGATCTCGGCTCAGGTCATGATTTCACGGTTCATGAGATCGAGCCCCACAGCAGGCTCTGTGCTGATAGTGCAGCATTCTCTCTCCCTTCCTCTCTGGCCCTCCCCTGCTGGCGTAAGCTCTCTCTCTCAAAGTAAATAAATAAATAACCAACAAACAAATAAAACTTTATTGCAAAATATAATTTCTCTATCCCTGGCTTGGCTACTGGTTAATCATTTCTTATTAAGGTACATTAGTAAAGCCAATTGCAGATATAGTGCTTTTCTTTACCATTCAACCATAAGGCAATATAGTAATGCACAGTAAAGTTAGTTTAGATTTGATGTGCATGTCACAGTCAACTGAATTGTGTTTGGCGATGGATAGTTTCCAAAGAACAGAGGTGATTAAACTTGCAAAATAAAACCCAGCCTGAGAAATACAAACCAGTAAAACATAATCTCCAAAAGCACCTATTAAATAAGCATCTTTTATAAATCAAAATTTTAGAAGAATATACTAACCTTAAATTTTTTCCTAAGGGGGAAAAAGAATTATCTAACCGAACCCCTGTTTTCCTACTGTAATCTAAATATACATTCCTTTAAGCCAAAAGAATTAGAGTAAAAAGTTTTATACTTCCTAAAAAACTTGTTTGATCTGTGGATTTAATCCTATATGATAAAAATGTTCCAAGTATGAAATATAGAGTTTAAATCCTTAGCTGTATTGCAAATGCTTTGGCATGCAGATGCTTTTTTCCATATTTTAATGAAAACCAGATTTATTTATAAGTTGCTTTAATTTCATTCTCGAATGGAATGGAACAAGAGTATCATATGTTCTGAATTAGGATCTTACTCACATCCCATATCAATTATGTAACTCAAATGCAAGACAACTTAATTGTGTCAATCATATTCCCCTGACAAGATCATTAAATGTTAACAGAGAGCTTCCAACTTTTAACAGCCATAGATTTTTAAAATATAAATTATTCTGTGAAAAATACCAATGCCTCATACAAGTTTGGGATTAAGTATTATAGTTTCTGACTTCTAACAGTAATTTTTGAAATCAGAATATTGTGAACATACGGTTTCTTTTTGATAACATCTTTTTAGAGGTTTATATTTCACAAAGGTACATCAAATCTCACAGAAAATAAGCACACCTGAAAGACCTTAACTGCAATTTATTGTCAAACCCTAAAATAAAAGCATATCAATATCATATTGATCTCAGAAGAAATACTGCTATTTAACTTTTAAAATACACTGCCCTAGACAGTTGTTAATTACCATAACATTTGTTTCTTAATTATTTTACAGCATCAAGCTTTAAAGATTAATGATTTATCTATATTCTGACCAACTAATATAGTCTCTTATTAATGTTCTTCAAAATTCTGAAGTCCAAAGTAAGCAAATGTACATTTCATGTACAACAAGATGAGGCTGTCCAAGAGATGTGCAATTTTCCAAAACCGAGATGATACAAACTGGCCACAGTATTTTGAAGTATAGCTTTAAAAATCGATTTCTGACATATAAAAATACCATTGTAATCAATTTTCCACTAAGATGAATAAGATGGGAGTTTATTATTATTTTTTTTAGACAAACCAGAAAAAAATCCCAAGCAAATTGCAATTGATTTAAATTGAAGCTATGGTAAAAGTATCGCATTTACAGAAAGAAGACCTAAATTTTAGTGGCAGTTCTGTCTTATGCTACCTTAATTATTTCTGAAATTTTATATACATTTTTATCCCTTCTCTTTCCACAAAGACATATGACAATAAAAATTTAAACAGAAGTCACCAAATTCAGGAGCAAGAAGAAGGCAAAGCACATGTGACAACTATTAGGATTAACAGTTTATGCAACACATTCAAATTTGACTCTGACCTTCCTGGCAGAGCAAACAGGGCAAATTCACCTTTCATGTAGTTATTATTATTGAAATTTCTTTATTTTTAATTGCGGGTATATTTGACACACAACATTACGGAATTTCTTAATTCCCCTCATTTACACTATGCTATCAGCTTACAAAAAGCATTTGTATATACAATATCTTGTTTGATCATATCAACAACTTTCTTAAGAAGTTGTTCTTAAGAACACTGGTACTCCCATTAAGCCAGGTGAAGAAACCCAAACCACAGAATTAAGTCATATGGCCAAAAGAAGTAAAACTTCCTGAGGTCATTGAATGTCACATGGATAGAACATGTCTCCTTACTCTTAGTCTAACATTCCTGATTCTGCTTCTCATGGCCTTGAGTTCTTAGCCCTAAACCTTAAAATAAACCTGTCACATAGAATTTTTTTGAGTAACAGAAGTTGTCCTCATTATTTTCACAGCGATGCAAAAGTGAATTTAACACAGCTATTTCTTACAGCAATTGTTCATCAAACTAAGAGCATAAAATGTAAAAGTAACTAGATAAAGCTGTAGATGAGGCAGTTGTGAACACCAAATGTGATAATGAATGTGGAAACCCTATAAACTGTAAAGTACTACACAAAGGCACAATAGTTTCTGATGATGAAAAATCATGCGGGACTTCGATTCCTATTCAGATCTGAAGTACACCATACTTTCCTTATAAATATGTATTTGCAGTTGTCTAAGTAGAGTTTTTTCATGGAAGCCAAGTTGCAAAAGCTAAAAAGTTAATTTTGAAAACTTGCCTTTGAGTCCAGAACAAGTTCACATATTAGAGCACAACAGCCAAATAATTACATCAAAAAGTCTGATAGGTTTTTGTATTATGGTTTAGAAATTATGTGAAATAACTTGATGACATTTAAAAGAATTTATTCTGTCTTTTCGAGTTTATTCTTCGCAAAGTTTCTTTTCCTGTGCAAGGAAAAACAGAATTGTTTTTTTCCCATAAAAAGAGATGAGTCAATAGTCTTTAGAACCCAGTATTTTTTAAATAAGGGAGAAAGGAAGTATAATGTGGTTTAGTATTGTTTATAGTATTGTTAAAAAACAGGAAATGAAATAATTAAATCCCTGCAAACCATTTATTTTTTCAAACCCTGCTTTAGAATAGAAATTCACAAGTGTGGCTGTAACTTTATCACTGTGGTTTGCTGAAAAGCGACAGCAGTATTAACCACTCCCCTCCTTTGTTTAAGACCTTTACGGGCAGGACTTTCCACTAACCCCCATTCCCCACCTCATTTTTTCATCAAAAGAAGAAATTTCTCCTTTTTTCTTCTCCAAGAAACAGTTCCTTCCTGTCTTTGCCTAATATGCCATATCATGCATAAATACTTATTGAATTAATAAATTAATGGACACAACGGGAAATATTTTTTCTTACCCAGTATGGCCTCCTGACAAAAATTCTGAAATAGCAGCAGGAAGCTCTGTTTTAATAATTACAAGATATGATGACATAGCTGCAAAAAAAGATAAAAACAGTTTCTATTAGAATTCTATACTTCTTAACCATTTAAAGAATAATTTATACAGAAACACAGATGTCCATTAGGGCTTTGACAACATGTGGAAGATTAACTCATACTGCATTATCCCAAAGGTACATACACGCCAGGAATGGAGATAAATAACTGTGTAGAGAATAACTGGTAGCTCATTATAGATGCTTTGTTTACATTTCAAACCCAAGACAAACTATTTAGGTAAAAGGAAGGGTCTTAATTACAGGGAATTTATAAATGAAAAATTTTTTGATGTTTTGCACACGTTTGTATGTTATCAACCCTGTTCAAGGCATTAGAGGTTAGTTTAGCAACAACTGATACAGAAACAGGAGTTTAATAAGTACTAGAGAGAGACCCCCCCACACACCCAAAGAAGTCTCACTCCCTTCCTCTCCATTTCTTTGCTTCCCCCCAACACATTATGCACATGTTATTATAAAATAAAAATAAAGTGCATAATGAGTTACATTTTTAATTGTCCTCTAAAACTAATTAGAAAAGATTCAGTGGTAAGTGCTAAGCATATTAAATGGACAAAACTTACAACTTTTATTCCATTTTATTAACAGAGCTCATCTGTATTATGTAATCAAAACCTGAAGCTAGCATTATTTCTTACATTTGATCTGACAGGATCCAAGAAAGAAGTAGTTTTTAAAGCATTTTACTAATGATCCCATTTCTGATGCAGCTATAAAAAAAATCCTATAAACCTTCCATCATATATTAGGAAATATTTTAATATGGTTACAGAACATAGAACTCATTTATATGTAAATACTTGAGTTTAAGCTTACATGTTTAAGTACATAGAAACCCAGATGATTAGAGTCAGAACTTCAGTTTAACACAGTAATAATCTCTCTTTCCCCCAGAGATTAAGTGTATATTAAAAAAGGGCCAACAAGAGTATGTCCAAGAAGAATAAAGAGTGTACTCTGTACGCACGTTAATTTTATTACTTATTTATATTTCAGGAAACATTTTACTTTCTCCTTGGACCTACAAAAACTAAGAACACAAATGAATGCCAAGTCTGAATGGTAAAAATCTGGTGAAAAATTGATTAAAAGGCTCAAATGTTTAAAAAGAAGAATGCATTTTTCTCAAACAACATGTGTAAATGTAGCTGAACTTCTCCACAATTATTACAGTACTATGTGACCACTGGAGAAAGAAAAAAAGGAAATATACT
This sequence comes from Lynx rufus, assembly GCF_022079265.1. Classification (NCBI taxonomy): domain Eukaryota; kingdom Metazoa; phylum Chordata; class Mammalia; order Carnivora; family Felidae; genus Lynx; species Lynx rufus. The sequence goes on from NW_025814831.1 coordinate 40,706,059, forward strand.
ATTTTGTACATAAATTTATATGAAGATAGACAATAATTACATGCAAACACACATACACAATTTTTTTATTAAAATAATGTACACATGGCAAAATAAAATTTAGAACAGCTAAGTAAATACTCACTTCTCCTCAATGGAAATTCATTATGTATACACACATTTTCCAGTTAATGACTATTTATTTTCCCGCATTAGTATGGTTGTTGAAGTATAGCTTTTTGCCCAACAGAAGTACAGGACATTTCTTCAAACTCTTTTAGTTTTGGGGCATTGCAATTGATTGTATGTGAAAAGGTGTTCTGTATCATTCATTCAAAAGGAAAAATGCTATCAATTTGGCACAGAACAGAAGGAAGGTTTAGATTAACCTCCTTCACTCAAGGATTTGGGGTCTTGTTTATAATACTTTATCTATTCCAAAGAATCATACACATATGGTATGATGTTGAAAATCATGAGCTGAATTTTCTGCAACTGGCAAGCTGCTTAAATATATCTTGCAAGGAAAAAAAAAAGAGACAAAAGTACCTTGAACACAAGGAATGCAGACTTCCTATACAATTGTAATTTATTATCCGCCCATCAGTCTTTCTTGCTTGGATTAATCCAACACCACTTGCGTTTCTAAAGTTTCAGACATTCATCTCTTTCAGTAATTTTCTATTATTTCTTTTAGATCTTTAGTTGTAAAAGCTTCAATGAATATGATATCATATTTCTTTCTAATACACAATCTGTCATTCTTCCCAGAATTTCTATTAGCCCCTGGCTAATCATTTGATCACTTTTATCCTCTATTGTAGCCTTAACTCTTTGGTTTTCAAATGGGAGTCCTATTTCATTACATTCCAGTCTGAAGAATCATGTATATTTCAAGAAACATGAACTCACCAAACATATGTTTCTCTCTCAAAAAGAGATCTCAGCATACAAGATATAATACAACATGTAAATACTGCTTCCTTCTTAGAGAATGCTGGTGTTTGTTTTAAGAGCTACAAAACCACAGAGCTCCTGATGAGGAAAAGCCCCCATGATTAAGCAAGGAAAACAAAGACACTATCCTTTTCACTGCCTTCATTATTTTTTCCTAACCACAAGTAAACTTCCATGCAAGGACTACCACCTTAACATATTATATATAATACAGAGAAGAAGCAAAACAGACTACCAAATATATATTCTTAGGAAATACATCTTAATTAGATTCACATAAAAAGGACAACTAGCTCAATAAAAAAAAAGTTTTAAAGATATAATTATCAACAGGAGAGCTCATACATCCATTGTTTATAACCAAAAGGTTCACTAGATCAAACAGCTGCCTGCCACACCTTTTGTCTCATGTCTTCTATTAATGGCATAAGGAAGTGCTTAAAGACCTATCTTAGAGACAGTTCATAAGCAAGAATTTGTAAATGATTTTTGCTGACATCCATACATAGCATAGACTCCTAATACAAGACATACCATGTTGTACTCTAAATTAATAGCTGTACCAGGGTCATCCATTTTAGCCATGGTTATAGTTAAGTGATTCTGGCCCCCACACTACCAAGCCAGAATTGGTGCTAAAAGACATACCTTGATGACAGGTATTCAAGCCATTACAAATCACTTAGTTTTACCACATTAACTAACTAAGTGTTCTTTTCTCCTTCATTTTAAACATAACTAATAGAACTCATTCAATGGAAACTGCCCTGGGAAGGAAATAAAAAAATCTGTCAACCCAATCAAAACACAGAAGTTGAAAGTATTCTTTGAAAACCATGCGGAGAACCAAGTGTTATATTAAGAAATGACTAAAATAGGGTAAAATTTGACTAGACAATAGCAAGTAGTAAGCTATTAATATTGGTTGCTCTAATCATAAAAGAGAAACACATGAGCTGGGAACATGGACACTGAAGGAAGAGATGCCAGAAATACAGAACAGGGGAAAGAGACCTGTGAGAGAAGAACCATGAGAACAGTGAACACTTTTGGGTTTGGGATGCCTATACCATGCTGGCCAGTATTCTAAGTGATCTGCAAGTTATTTCCTCATTTAACCTTTACCACAAAGCTGTGAGGTATTTCTTTCACAGATAAAGATATGGAGGCACAAAGAAGTAACTTGCCCAAGGTGGTAATGGTATCAACAGTCAGTCTGGCTTGAGAAATTTGCACTATTAACTATTATGGAAAAGTGCAGGAGCAAAGTGAAGAAGAATCCGCCACAGGAAAGAAAAAATAAGGGTAGTCTATGAAAAGGACCACTCCCTAGAATTATTTTTTCTTCCATCATGAGCATTTCAATTACAAATTGCTTATGAATGCTGGAGTTCAAAGAAATTAGTTAGAAGTTTTAAAAACACTTAGGTTGATCTTAAAAACACTTAGGTTGATACTTTGACACATATTTTCTTTTAAAAAAAAATTTTTTTTTCAACGTTTTTTTTTAATTTATTTTTGGGACAGAGAGAGACAGAGCATGAACGGGGGAGGGGCAGAGAGAGAGGGAGACACAGAATCGGAAACAGGCTCCATCAGCCCAGAGCCTGACGCGGGGCTCGAACCCACGGACCGCGAGATCGTGACCTGGCTGAAGTCGGACGCTTAACCGACTGCGCCACCCAGGCGCCCCGACACGTATTTTCAATGTAATTTATTTCAGCTTTGTAGCTGGTTTGGTAGAGTTATTAGTACAAGATTTCTCAGACAAGCTAAGGAGTTTCATGAGGGACCCTGTTGCATGATTCTATGATTCTAATGCATCTACAGCTATTATTGTAATTCACAGGAGAAAGTTTCCTATTCTCACATATTTGAGATATTAACATCAAACTGAAATGTAAAAAAAAAAAAAAAAAAAAAAATTAAAACAACAGACCAATCTCTCTTCCCAAAACCCTGTATTCTTCTGGACTACTTTTCCCAGGACTCCTAAAAAAAAAAAAGAAAAAGAAAAAGAAAAAGAAAGAAAGCCTCAACTGGAATCTAGGTCTAACAAATCATTAATTTGTAAAAATAATTATCCTTTTTGTTAAACTCTTAAAATACACGTATGAAGATAAGATTACATACAGCTATTTTTAAAACAGAATTAGGTTTTCAGCACTTGGAGGAAGTTCAGCAACTTCTCAAAGGATTAGTCAGCCAGCCCTAAACAGATGTACTATGGGAGGAAATAATAAGTTTGCCTTTCCGTCTGAGAGATTCAATTTTACTTCAAACATGTTTTTAGTCATGGATAGCAACTGGTTTATTCTATTCAACATGTCTTATTAACCCAGTATTCCTCCTAAATGTCCAAATGCCACTAAAAGGCTATCCTCACTCAAAATAGTACACAACACAATCTCTTTTTCTAAAATCCTGAAAAATGTCATTTCCTTAATTTGTACACAAATGGAAATCAAAATACATGGATGAAATTTTCTCCCATAACCCTAAGAAAATATATACCATTATCATTTATCAAGATCTCAAATTTGAACACAATGGGACCAGAATATTTACTATTCTAAAATCCTCTAGCTGAACTTCAGTGAGTCATGGGTATAAATGGCATAATGAATACATACACTGAATACATAATGAATACAAAGATATTGTAATAGCAATATAACAGGACAGATGGTAGGTACCCTTGTGGTGAGCACAGAATAATGTATAAAAATGTTGGGGCGCCTGGGTGGCTCAGTCGGTTAAGCGTCTGACTTCAGCTCAAGTCACGATCTCGCAGTCCGTGAGTTCAAGCCCCGTGTCGGACTCTGGGCTGATGGCTCAGAGCCTGGAGCCTGTTTCCGATTCTGTGTCTCCCTCTCTCTCTGCCCCTTCCCCGTTCATGCTCTGCCTCTCTGTCTCAAAAATAAATAAAACATTTAAAAAAATTAAAAAATAAAATAAAATAAAATAAAAATGTCAAATCACTTAAAGTTGTACACCTGACACTAATGTAACATTGTGCATCCACTCTACCACTATCCACTCAAATAATTTTAAAAAATCATTACTAAGAAATACATTACTTTCAAAACCTTTTTAAAGTGACATGTTGCCAGTAAATTTTGTCAAAGTATGTATTTATGAAAAAAAACTCCTTCCAAATTTCCTATATCCTTCCTATTCTAAGGCAGTGCTTTCCAGAATTTCTGGACATACTGTTCAGGTTCAAAAAAGCTGTAGTATGTCCACAGATGAGCTGACCAGCAGATGGCGTTGAAACAGCACGTCCAATCCCAGTCTCCCAGGGGACAACACAAACTAGTACATCTAAAATGAGTTCATCATCCTACAAAAACAAAAATACAGGCAGAAAATAAAAATAAATAGCTTCTAATTTATCTAACATTAAATCATGAATTTTACAAATACTGAGACTTTGAAATTTTTATAGATCTCAACTGAAAACGATCTTATTTATACCTTTCTGACGATGAGATTTAGAAATTGTCCTGTTTGAGTACAAACAAGGGCTGTGGGGTTTCTTTTAAAACAGATTGCCAAACTGAGGTGTTAATCAAGACTGTTGGTCTTGTAGGTTTGTAGGGCCTGTGCCAGACTGGAAAATCTGGATCATTCTAGCACTTTCAGGAAGTTTCAGTAAGACTACTTAATGTTTAGGTTCTCCTTTCACAGTATGTAGCAGTGATTCAATCTTTAATCTCCTTTAAGGAATTGGGGCTTTAAAGAACTAAAGAAAGAATATGCTAGCCATAGTGGTCCTTCTTATTTTATAAAGAGCAAAGTAAGGATTTAACGTACTCCTTGGAGCCACTTACGTTTCTACACTTTGAGAGGACTGAAATACAAAACCAGAAAAAACATCAACTAACTTCACTTTATCATGCACTTCTAGGAGTCCACAGGACTTTCTCTGGCTTGACTAAAAATGACTTGGGGTTTACTGTTTGATTTCTAGCAATATTTTAGCCTACTAAGTGGTCTATATTGAGAGTTCAAATGAATGTGAAACTACTTACTTTGGTTTTTAGGAAAAGAATCTCATAATGCAAAAATGCTAGGACTATGTGGAAATTACCTACATTTATTTGCCACTACAGTTCTTACTCCTTTTTTTACTAGTAGCCCACCAAATTCAAACCCTAAGCCACAGTTCTCTTGCCGGTACTAGCATTAAATATTAAAACTTCCAGATGTCTCTTTACCGACTTTGTGTCCCAGCAGCAATGACTCTGAGTGAATGTCACTCCAGCTCCTGACGAAATGGCCAGCCGGGGGCTATTGCTGGGGCCTATTTCAGGCCCTGAATTCATTAGTGTTGGGAGGAGATAAGGAATTGCCTCGAAGTAGTATTTTACTGGAGGGCTTTCCATATTCCAAAGGCAAAGGTTTCCAAAAGCTTAGAATAAGAGTGCTATATTTAGTGAGTCACATTTTTTTCTAAACCTTAGAAATTATTCAAAGACACTATATTTTTCCAATCAATTTGTTAGACTACATCAGTGCCCTGTGACTAATACTTGGTGCCTCATTGATCCTGGGGGAAAGAGGTTTTCTGACAGTAAATTCTTTCCTAAAGAAGCTATATCCTCACTTATAATATTCCATGGTCCCTCTTGCCAGTTGATCAATTCTCTTCCTCCTAAAGAAGCACCAAGCCAGGCCGCTGGGTTTTCCTTCTCTCCCTCCTCTTACTCCTTCCTTTTTTCCCATAACAAATATTACTTATGAAATGTCTATTATATGCTAGATACTAAGAACACAAATGAATGAGCAAATTACTTGGACTTATGTAATAAAGAGATGTAGGGGATACGCTGGGTCTTTACTGACACATCCATGTAACAAATATTGATCAAGAACAATTCATAATCGGGCTCTGTGGTGACAGTTCAGAGCCTGGAGCGTGATTCAGATTCTGTGTCTCCCTCTCTCTGCTCCTCCCCAACTCATGCTCTCTCTTTCTCAAAAATAAATGTTAAAATTTTTTTTTTTTAAAAAAAGGGCAATTCATGATCATTTTGACTTTAAAGATCTCCCTCTTCCATATTTCTCATAGATTCATCAGGGGCACAGAATCCTAAGAAAACTGAAAAATGTTTAAATGTTACAAAGACTAGAAGAGTTAAGAAGCATTAATCTAAAATATGATTACCAGGGCGCCTGGGTGGCTCAGTCAGTAAGCGCTGGACTTTGGTTCAGGTAATGAACTCAGGGTTTGTGAGTTCAAGCCCCGCATCAGACTCTGTGCTGAAAGCTTGGAGCCTGCTTCGGATTCTGTGTCTCCCTCTCTCTCTCTGCCCCTCTCCTGCTCATGCTCTGTCTCTGTCTCTCAAAAATAAACAAATGTTTAAAAGTAAAAGTAAAGTAAAATAAAGTAAAATAAAATATGATTACCTAACCTCAAAATAACAGACTTCAAAATATTTTAATTCTATTTTATATAAATAAGATCTAACTCTCCATACTTTCAGCCTTTTAATTTTTATATAATTCTAATCTACAAATCATTCTCTGGGCTTTCAAATTTCTTTCTATCACTAATGTAGTATATAAAATGGTCTCTTTGAGGCAAAATCTTAGGCTTTTAAGTAGAACTTTTAAAATTCAACAAATATTATTTATTGGGTTTCTCTACCAGAAATTAGGTCAAGTTAGGAAAACAAATGAAAACACATAGTTCTTATCCCCAAGGAGTTTTAAAAATCCTCAACATTTAGTATTTTCACAGATTTTCAAACACTTACTATATCACAGCAGAAAGAATAAAGTCTTTAGCAGTAGAGTGAAGTTGAGTCCCAGCTTTATTAAAGGGTAAATGTAAGCAAGTTATTTATTCCCTCTACACACTGACCTCTTCCTCTGTAAAATGAGGATAACATCATCTCCCTTGAAGAGTTGCTGTAAGTACAACTAAAATGTGTAGTAGAATGTCTGATCTAGAGAGGATCTATTATAGTCATTTTTCAGTTCTAAATAATCAATACAAAAACTCAGCCATTTATACCAATAATTATCATCCTATCTTTCAGAAAATGCTACTGGAACCAAATTACATGCAGATGGGCATGTAAGAAGTACAAAAATTCTATCTGTGATGCTATATACTTCATATCATCTTATAAATATCCAACATATTTCTAATTGACAAAGAGAAAGGCAAAATCCAGTTTGAGGAAATAACATTAAATAAGTCATATGCACAACATAGTAAAGAACCTCCCGGATAAGTATGCTGGGCTTCTCAAGCATACAGAGTCTAGAAAGTACTCGTTTAGGACTTCCACAGAACCAACTTGCATCAATCAAAAACATACACCTGGGTGGCTCAGTCAGTTAAGCATCTGACTCTTGGTTTGGGCTCAAATCACGATCTCTCTGTTTAGTTGGTGGGTTTGAGCCATGCGTTGCACTCAGGCTGACAGTACAGAGCCTGCTTGGGATTCTCGCTCTCTCTCCCCTGGTCTCCCCAGCTCGGGCAAGCGCACATGCGCTCGCGTGCGTTCTATCTCAAAATAATGTTAAAAAAAAAAATACAACTTAAAAAAAAAAAAAAACATGAAAAAACTACTTCTTAAGACCAGAGTCCCTAGACTTTAACCCCAGAGGCTCAGCAGCTGCCCTGACAGGTAGTTGAAAAACCAAGACTCCCTTTTTCTGATAACAACATCCACAAAAGCTTTTAGAGCGATAGTTGCAGATTTGTTAGAGACACCTAAGAAAAGACCAAGTCATCTTTTGAACCAAGTATAACCCTCCTACTGAACTTACCTGTAATAAAAATATTTCAATATTCTGAAGGAGTTAACATGCCCTCCCAAAGTGTGGAATTTGAATTTTGGAGTAAGAAGGGACCTTAATAAGCTCCTAGTTTCCCATCCTATTCCCATAGCAATTTAAGAAGAAACTGAAGCCAAGAGAGTGAGTGAGCCAGAGCACAGAATCCAAGGCCCCTGACTTCCAACCCAGTGATCTGCTCACAAGAGCAAGCTTCGACTTCTATTATAACAAAGGAATGATTTATGCATATCTGGCTAAGACAACAGAAAACGGTTCTAGAAACACGTTTCAGTTATTACTTAGTGGGCTTTCAATAAACAAACTTTTAGCCAATGTGAAGAAAATCATTAGGATATTATTCTAAAAACTAAAGCAGCATTATCCGCTTTGCTGAATTTGAGGGACATCAAAAATTGCTGTGACTGCCTCTCACTTTTTTCTAAAAAAGGTTATAATATAAAGCAAGTAAGCAAATCAACATACTTAGAGTTGAGAAAATTAATGATTTATCTGTTACCAGATGCAAGAATCCTTTCTAGGAGATTCTTTTTCTAGAACATTTTTCTTTTAATTTCTTGTTCAGCTTTTCAAATATTTGAAGCTAATGAGGAGTCTAGCTCACCATTCCTTTTTCTCTTTTTCTTGATAAATATATATAGAATATTAAAAAGTATTTGGACATAGCTCATACAAATAATATTCAGCTCTGGTCAGTTCAGCAAAGGTCTATCATGCCCCAGGTATTGTGCTAGGTTCTAGGAATACAAAAAGAAATGAGAGATAGTCCTCGCCCTAGGAGATTATAATATAGTAAGGGAGGGATGCCTGAGTGACTCAGTTGGTTAACCGTCTGACTGCAGCTCAGGGCATGATCTTGAGGTTCATGAGTTCGAGCCCCATGTTGGGCTCTGTGCTGACAGCTCTGAGCCTGGAGCCTGTTTCGGATTCTGTGTCTCCCTCTCTCTCTGTTCCTCCCCTGCTCACACTGTCTCCCTCTCTCTCAAAAATAAAGATTATATATATATATACACACACACACACACACACACACATATATAGTAAGGGAGAAAAGCATACACAGAAATAACTTCATATCTAATAACAAGTGCTAAAATATATCATGTACAATAATAGTTAGATACAAGATTAGAGAACAAGGAAAGGATCAAAATGAAGGATACCAAGAATATAACAGCAGGCATTTTGGCAGGGTCACAAATTTAGATCCAAATTCCTGGATTGAAAATTCTACATAAAATGCAAACAATAGTTGGACCTAATCTAAACAAAATGTGATGGTTCTTAGTAATCAGACAGAATAATGAGGGACAGAAAATATTCCATTTTGGATTGAAATGTTTAATACATTTAGTCAGTAACTGTCTATAATTAACAGTAACTTTCATTTCTACATGGTTCTCAATATTGGGATTTTTTCTTTAAGTTTATTTATTTATTTTGAGAGAGAGAGACAGTGTGAGTGGGGGAGGGTCAGAAAGAGAGAGGGACAGAGAGAATCCCAAGCAGGCTCCAAGCTGTCAGGGCAGAGCCTGACACAAGGTTTGAACTCCCAAACCGTGATGTCATGACCTAAGCCAAAACCAAGAGTCAGATACTTAACCAATTGAGCCAGCCAGGCACCCCAATTATTGGGGTCTTTTTTAATGAAAACAAGATACAAGGTAAATGTGAGAATGGTTCTTATTTGTTTCAGGTTTGTTTGTTTTTTAAACTACCTTGTCATTTTAAATTCCTTGGTTGTAAGATGATATTGCTTGTCTACCCCGGATTGTTCACAGCCCAAGAAACATCACTCCCTCTGAAGCAGTATCTGCCAATGGGGCAATTAGGACAAAAGTAGAGGGGAAATAGTTTAGAATCATCTGAAGAGTTTTCCAAATTGTGTCTTGCAACTATCACAACTAACAGAAAGTCAATGCTTTAGAGGTGTGCTGCAGACCCAATAACAAGAATTTAAATTAAGGGTTTACCTGAAACTAAATTTAGAAGCTATTGTCCCCTAAGGCCTGCAAATAAAAAGGATCTAAAAGAGACAGAGAGAGAGTAATGAGGACAACACTGAGGGTTTCTGAAGATACCTATGTATGCAGAGATTCAGGCTCCCAGCTAGACCCATAGTCGAGCAATAACCAAAATGAAGAAATCATTTCCATCGCATTTATGCATAAGCAGTTCACTTTCAGTTGCTTACCTCCAATATTCTGAATTATGATGGTGCCCGCTACCACCATCTACGAAAGAACAAATATATTCAGAAGATGAAAGAAATAATAGAAAAGGATCAGTATTTTATTAAACAGATGTAGAGGTTGAGTGAAGAGAAACCGAAAAGAATACATTTTGTCAGCCATTTGTAATACATAAAACGAATTATCATCACATAAAAAGCCTGTCTTTAATAGTTCCACGGTTACTATAAAGAATGCTTTTGAAAATTTTCTTGGCAGTCATTTTCAAACAGTTAAAAGTGTTAAAGAGCTAGTAATTGGTGGTTATCAAAGTACCAAAAAATTGAAATTAAATCTATCTGGTCTCCTTCTCCCCTTTTCACTGCTTTAGTAGGTAGAACGTGACATTGCTTTAAGAGGTAGACTGCGACAGCTTGAGGTGTGCTGGGCCGATGCTGTTTTGCATAAAAGGAAATGATTTAGTCTTCTAAGTGTGTCGGCTTGGCATACACCAAGGCCTGGGACATCCTGTCCCAGAAAAAGTCTAGAGCAGAAAACTCTAGAGCCCACACATCCCAGACCTGAAATTTTAAGCAAACTATTTCAAACTCACTAATATAGAGCGGGCTCAGTGTAAGACAACAGAAGGTTGTGAAGACCATAGTCTATCGGAGAACTCCTCCCCTTTCAAAATGGGGCAACTACTACTGAGCTCTGGCCAGTTGTTGGCATGTGAGAAAGTGAATCCGATGTAGCTAGATCTTCTCCATTCCCTTAATTTTTCAAGGAAAGTCAGAAACTGAATTCTTTCAAAATTTCGTAACTCTTAGCGGGCAATTAGTTACACATAAAAAAAACTTAAGCCAAACAAAATATGCCTAAGGACTAAGTTCAGCTTGTAGGGCTTGATGGCTTGCGATTCTGATGAGATTCCTGGGGAACTCTAGACATTTTATCTCTTCTTAGTAATCAGATGTACTCAGAGCAAATGATGAAACATTCTGCTTCCACTTGGGCCTTTCAATCACATGAATTTTGGTGGATCTGTACCCCCAGTGTATGCTCAGAGTGGACTAGCTATGTAGGATAACTCAGTTCATGGACTGGGAGCAGATCACCTTTCAGACTCACCTCTACTAGAAATTCCAACAGTGGCACAGCATTTGCCTATCCTGGAAACCCTAGAGGACTTGGGGTTCGCAGAGCAGGATTAATGAGAGGTGTCTTTGAAGATGTAGTAGTTGCCACTCTAACATGTCCACAAGAAAGTTTGTGTATCAACCCATTTAAAAATTACAAAACCTCACAGTTATTTGTGAAAAGGCTATTTTGAACTTTTGCACACTATTTTTCATATGCAATTTGTATCTATTGCCAGTCATACATGAAATTTGGATTTCTACTAATATATTTCAAAAAAAGAATATCAACTTATTCATGATTATGTTTCCATTTTTGGCTGCATTTAAGCACTTAAGATCTAGAAAGTCAGTATGTCTGTCTACCTATGTAGGTCTTCATAGCCTACTAGTATACCAGTATAGTGCATGGCAGATGGTATTAACCTGATAAATATTTGTTTGGTGAGCATATAAATGGATTTATAGACAATTTTGAAAATCTTTCTTAAAAAGTCCAAAAAACTTAAAAATATTTAATTCTCAGAGCAATGTTATCTTATGTCATATCCATATCTGTATCATGTCTGGAAAGAAGGAAATAGGAAAGTTTGAACCCAATTGTGGAGGTGGAGAGGAAATATAAAAAAAGCAAACAAACAACAACTCCTCATTTAGAGAATCTTCTATGTACCTGCCTACTAAGGACTGAGTGCATACATAATGATAATGCAACTATCTAGAGTTTTAGGAAAAGGGGACTCCCAATAGTCCATGCTTTTTTAGACTCTGCTGCTATTCAAGGAATGCAGGAAATACTAGAGTGAAATAACAGTGATAATGCTTAGAGTCATATTTATAGATCATATTAAATTAATAAGAGTTTTCTTATATAAATAACATTTTCTTCTCGCTTGGTTAAAGTGTATGCAGGAAACTGACCATGACTATACCAAACATCCCCACCTTTAGGAAAGAGAAACCGGTACTAGGATGATTAACAAAACCCTTTACCTGCAAGTAACATACTCTTCATTTTGTTCAAGTTGCAGGTTGTTAAGACACGGTCCAAACTATGAGGCTACATAACATGATTTAGATATTCCCTTTTGTATGTTAAGAACAAAGTTAATGTGAATGTAAATCCAGGGTTGTTTCCCCTGTTACATAGCTAGATCTTTTTCCTCCCATTTTCACTTCTTAGAAGTGGGTTTGGCCATCTACAGATACTGTATCCTTTAAGATTACAAACAAAATAAACAAACAAAAAACATAAACAACAGATTGACAATGGAAAGAAAAAGTCCTATTTGCAACCCACATGAAAATGGGTTTTCGAAGTACGATAGATCTTCAGAAATAAAGTACTACAGAACTAACAAAAATACTTAACTCCTGATTATCTGTGGAAGAAGACATTGTTTTCTCTACCTCTCAGTTTAGTTTAATATGCCTATCACAAGTCAATGCCCAATTAATATTGCTGTTATTTCTATTCTGAGGAAGAAGAGCAGTTGATTTAGAGTCTGAAGTTCTACAACGTAATACTAGCTTTAAGTAACTGTGGGCAAATAGGCCCCTTCATTTCTCTGGGCCTTAATTTCCTCACCTATAAAAGAGGGAATAGCTATATAATCTTTTAGCATTGTTCAGCTTATAAATGATATAATCTAATGATTAGTTTTATAGTCATGCTATAATCTTAATTCTATGCTTCTTTTTTTCCCTATGTTTATGAAGATTAGTTAATGTTGCCAAAATTAATTTTAAAAAACTTAAAACAGGTCATTGTTACAATTTTAAAATTATTCACATCACCCCTCTCCTTCATTAGGGTGAAAAATAGATTTAAGTGTTAAATTTATTGATTCCAGAAGCACATAGAAAGAGATTCCTTCTCTCTCTCTTCCTGTTCCCACCATTCTGTCTTCCTTCATTTCCTTTCATTCCCCTGAATTTCTTTCTCTTGGATATATTTGTCTCTTTTAATTAGAAATGGAAGGGAAAAAAATGCCTGTATAGATTTTGGAGACAGTAAAGAAAAAAAAAATTACCTTTCCAGGTAATCCAAATGCAAAGAGTCCAAGATCTTCATAAGATGTCACAGCTGTGAAGAGACATTATAATTTTTTACTTTTACACAAAACTATTCGTGTGCCAAGTTTTAAAGGGAAGGAAGGAAGCTATTCCACTACTACCTTATAGCTACTGGATGGTCACACTAAATTTAAAGCAGAAGTAACCACTTCTGAGGGACTTTTGACAACTTACGGTCTCTAAGGATGGAGTCTTCTTAAAATAAGTAGAACTTAGCAAATCCCAAGGTTATCTGACCACCTCCAAGGCTGCATTAGTTCAAACACACTAATTACTCAAGAAGAACCCCACTTCTCTGAGGGGCACCTGGGTGACTTGGTGGATTAAGCGTCTGACTTCGGCTCAGGTCATGATCTCACAGTTTGGGATTCGAGCCCCATGTTGGACTCTGTGCTGTCAGCGCAGAGCCTGCTTCAAATCCTCTGTCTCCTTCTCTCTCTGCTCCATCCCTGCTTTTTTTCTCTCTCTCAAAAATAAACATTAAAAAAAGAGAAGAACCTCTCTTTTCCCTACACACTATTTGCATACTACACTAACCAAGAGTAGGTTTTCATTGGCAATCATTTCTGAAAACTGCATATGTAAATAAGGTTAGATAAAGTATGAAAGTTCTATCATACTTTCCGAGACCTTCAACTTTTTCTTACCCATCATTAGTAGGGCATACACTTTCTCTTTTCATCATAAAAGGGTATAAAGGGTATAAAATTACATTTTCAGTCCACACGTTCAAGAAATGTGGTCACAGAAAAGATGAAAATTAAACGGCTCAAAAAAGAACCAAATTTGTCCTTAGCCTATATAGTTTCATGTTCTAACTAATGACACCACCAGTAAAAATAAGAGAAGTAAAAACATTTGTGTAATCCTATAGTTTGAAAAGTGCTTAATTCTATAGTGCCTACACTAAAAAGAAGCAGACTGGCAGATAGTTAAGTCTTGGTACAGCAACATCTCCTATTGAGTCAAAGACATGGTTCAGCATTTTTTTTTTTTTTTGAAGTATATTTACTTTGAGAGAGACAACATGAGCTGGGGAGGCACAGAGAAAGAGGGAGAGAGGATCCCAGGCAGGATCCACACTGTCAGCGCAGAGTCTCACAAGGGGCTTGATCTCACAAACCGTGAGATTATGACCCGAGCTATAATCAAGAGTCGGACTTAACCAAATGAGGCACCCAGGTGCCCGGGCTCATCATTTCTTAAACCAAGTTTTAATATATTCTCTCAAGACACACACGAGTCTTCTTTCAATTGTCACTAACAAAAAGTTCCGCTGTACTTTTTATACACAAAGACCACCAGGTGTGTAAGGTTAAGTGTTTTAAAAACCATGTATGACTTTTACATGTTATGACTACAAAATCAGAAAGAAAATAAAAGTGTTGAAAAAATAAGCTGTACTGATTAAGAACAAAAACTTAAACATTTTTAATTGCAAAATTAAAATTTTTAATTTTAATCTATCATCAGAGTTGATCAAAGAATTTAGAAACTTTTTAGATGTCACAGCTGTTTTTTTTTACATCTATTTTCAGACTGCTAAACACAGTGAACAAAGAATTTAGTTTTGAACTTGGGATATATAATGTGTATAAGTAGGAACTTTTATGCTTTAACAATGAAAGACTCCTACAATAATCTCACATGGGTAGATTTTGGATATATGTTAGAACATAAAAATTAAAAAGCAGAGTTACAAAACTAAGAACTGGAAAATTTTCCTCCTATGTGAAATGCCAAAATTCTTTTTTCCATATAAACATATTCTAAAGGGTATCGCATCACAAAAATTAATAATTATTTTTATCAATAAATCTTTACTAGTTTAATTTTCCTAAACAAATTATTAAAATATTTATAATGTTATATAGGGTTATTCCTTAAATTTAACATTCCAAAGTCTAGGTGTATATATATTAAACCAGAAAAACTATCTAAATGTTAGCTTCTATCTAATTTGACATTGAGAAGGTAATTTGGTTCAATATTATGTATATGTAAACCAAGTCTCCAGAAGGGCTCTGATCTCTCACTGAAGCATGAGATTAAAGGAACATCGTTGTTCAATTTCAGCACCCTTCTTTTATGTTATAGTTAAAATTATCCGTTCTTTCTTAAGAAAAACTTCCCTTCTAAGAATTTAAAGCAAAGAGGCTTTTCAGTGTCACAAATGGGAATATATTGAATAATTTGCTTTTAGAGTGACCTATGTAGAGTTTCTCGGTCAATGAGCAAGTTATCAAGATGATACTGATCGAAAAGTTTAAGGTTTGTTTCACTTTTGAACAGCGGAAAACAAGTATAGGTTGCATATTTAGTAAACATGAAAAGCAAGTAACTTTCTCATAAGCAAAAGTTGTAACACTGTAAGATTCCAAAAAGAATTTGTATTTTAATTACCTAAATAAATTAAACACTTATTCTTAATTTTTATATTACAACACAACCTTTATTATTACAGAAAATATAATCAAACTAATAGCTCAATAAAGATCAATGTAATCGCAACCTCTGACAGTAGTGGCATACATTTTAGCAATCTCAAACTTGCTCTCTGTTACTTTCTAGTTTTACAAAAATATGTCTAAATACAGCAAACTCCCAAATTCAGAGTGAAAAACATTGAGATGTCTAAATGGAAACTGAGTACAATGTTCAAATCCTCACTCTATCTTTCAGATCAGCATGTCTGGCTAGCCATTCGGTTTTGTCACTGTCATCATACTTCTTTTATGTTGCAAAAATTAGAAGCATTTTCCCATGTCTAAGACATCACGGATATGAATAATGGCTTCTGGCTTAACATTGAGGCTTTACTAAAATATGTACACAGTCAGCCAAGTGCTTTATCTCTACATATTCTCTTTTTGATGGTTTTCTGGATCATCTCAACTGATAAACCAAAACAACCCTAGTGAAATATTTTTAAAGTTCTGTTCCGGCATTTGGGCAGTTAAGATGCTGGTTACAGTGTAAACTGGTGTGACCTTGGGAATGCAGTTTGAACAATGGACCTTTAAAATATAACACTGGACCCCTTGGAGTTTTTGCATCTTAGGAAATAACCCTAAAATAAGACAAAACATTATATGCAAGGTTTACACTGAAAAAAAAAATGACCTAAATGTTCAACGATGGTAAGTGGTTAAATTATAGTTAACCTGATAGAGTAATATGTAGCCATTAAAAACTATGTTTATAACATGAAAAATGTCAATATTGACTGAAACAATTGGATTAGAATATGATCTATAAAGTAAAAAACATAAAAAGAAGGGAATGAATTATAAACTGGTAACAATGATTGTGTAGTCTTCTTTATCTTACTGTTTTGGGTAGGAATTCAAATATTCTACAATGACTGTAATGGAGTGGTGGAATTTTAAAAACCATACCCCCCACCCCCCCAAATAGTTTCATTTTCTCCACTAAATATCTGATAAGGTTTATTTAAGCTGCAACTTTTAATTTCTCTGGTGTTTAGTAATTTAATTATTACCATTTGGTCTACCAATAAGGTACATTTTTCTGCTCTTTCATATGATCGATGTTTTAATATCTTATTTATAAAGTGAAAATGTTTTAAGAGATATCAAAATAAGATGTGGTAATGACCAGTCACATTAGTAGCATATTCTACAAAATAGGAATAACATTAATTATGAAAATTATAAAATTAATTCAGTCTTTTACAGGAAACCATATAAGCAGTACTTGGCACAATCCTCCTTAAGTAAATAACTGAAAGCAGTCATTAGCAATCTATTTTAGGAAATTATTTTTTGATATTAAAGAAATCAATGCTATGTTTTGAGGAGGCAGAAAGGCTGTAAATCTTAACAAGTAAATTGGGGGAAAATTTCTTCTTTAATGTACCATCAAGGCACACTTTAGTGCTATTTTGGCTAGACCAAGAGTTTGGCCTCCACACGAATCATTTGGAAAGCTGCTTCCCATAAAGTCATGGAATATTTCCAGCTAGTTACTCCAGTGTTCTGTCTGCTTTGCATTTTTTCCTCAATGAAATAGGACAATTAATAAACTCTGGTTACAGTACAAAGCCCAAGTTTCAGCAGCAGCAATATTATCTTTGGATCTGGATTGAGGGACATGAGTTATTCAAATACAGTTCAACTTTCAGAAACTTGGCCATTTGCAATGCACTTATTATTTTGAAATTCTTTTCTTTCTTGTGCTTTCCATCATTTTCCTCTTGCCTTTTTCTCCCTAATAGTGTTGTGCAGGTCATTCATTTACTGAGTGTCTACTATGCAACTGTATCACTAGTTCTTTTTTTTTTTTTTAAGTTTATTTATCTTTGAAAGAGAGAGAGAATGAGGGAGGGCATGGGTGCACCAGGGAGTGGGGGAGGGGCAGAGAGAAGGAGAAAGAGAGCCTCCCAAGCAGGCTCTGCACTGTCAACACAGAGTCCAATGCGGGGCTCCACCTCATGAACCTTGAGATTATGACCTGAGCTGAAATCAAGAGTTGGCAGCTTAACCAACTGAACCACCTAGGTACCCCTGTATCACTACTTCTGACTTTTTCAATATGTAATTAAATGTCAATTTACCCACTAAATGTGGCATGATTCCAGAGAACTCAATGCAGAAAAAGCAAACAGAATGTTAGAATACTAGAAACATTCTCCTTTCAAATGGCACAGAGGTTGTGATATTGCATGTGTAGAGAAAGTTCTAGGGCCCCAATATACTGCTTGGCCCTGCTGTGAACAACATTAACACAGTCTTATCCTATAAATGCTATTCATTAGTTTTCAACTTTTAGACTTATCTTACAGATAAAGCATGAATGCCTTACGTGTGATTACAAAACAGAAAGGAAATACTATCAACCTTGACAATACAAAGGTGTAGCAGGGAAATATGGAAAGTATGAAATAGGAGATGACAGGTGAGAGAAAGGACACCGCGCTAATATATAACATGGCAGAGAGTCAAGGGACACTATCTAAACTCCATGGAACAAAAATAAAAATTTAAATGTATTATTCAGAGTTACAAAATAATCAGTGCACCATAGGTGAGGTATAATACCTACAGGAATTTCATTTCAGATAGTAAAAGGGAGCATTTAGAATTTTTTTTTCAAGGAAGGTGTTGCAATGGACAGTTGTAAGAATCGTTGCTCTAAAGGGTTTAAGAAAAAAAATGGGGAGCACAAAGGAGACATTTACCCCTCATTTATATCCTCATCATTGCTAAGAATTAAAATCCTCATAAAAGCACTATAACCTGACTTTAGGAAGAGGAAGTTAGGAGACTCTGTTCTCTTTCCCAGTGGGCTCTAGGAGGGACCAAAATTCTCTTTGGAGGCAATAAGAAGTGAATCCCAGGATCTTCCTGGACTCTTTTCAACAACCTCAGTTGCTTCTTACTGGCTCAGCAAAAACTCCAAATTCTTTAGGGTGTGACACTTGTCTATCTGTTCTCTTTTGTACCTCATGCACAAGTAATAGTAAACTATTTTTGGTATCTTGAATAAAATATGTAGTATGTACCTTTGTATATGAAATATTCTCTCTTGCCTTGTCTCCTAGTCAAATTTCAGTTCAGTCCTTCAGGAATATTTAGTAACCCTCAACACCCAACCCAGACAAGACAAATCACTCCCTCCTCTGAGCTCTTACTGTATCTAGTCCATATTTATTTATTTTTCTTATTTTGAGAGAAAACAAGCATGAGCAGGGTAGGGAGCAGAGGGGGAGGGGAGAGAACGTTAGAGAGGGAGAGGGAGAGAGAGGGTGTGGAAAGAAAGGGAGAGAGAGGGAGGGAGAGGGAGAGAGAGAGAGAATAAATGAATCTTAAGCAGGTTCCACACTCAGTATGAGGCCCCATGCAGGGCTCAATCCCAATGACCCTGGGATCATAACCTGAGCCGAAATCAAGAGTTGGTTGCTCTGATGAATAAGCCATTGTGTTGTTCAAGGGTCAAATGTTCTTCAAAGTCCACCTATCCAAATCTGAACTCATTTTTACTTTGAATCAATGCATCCTGCTGTGTTCTTACCTCCATTTAAGGACACTATCATTATCCAGTGGCTCATAACAGAAATCTGGGAGATATCCTTAGACATCTCCTTCTCTCTTACTATTCACATTCAGACATCAACTTCTCTTGATTTTAACTCCCTTAATCTCCACAATTTCCTAATCCATTTCTTTCTTTTATTTCTCTTGTTAATACTTTGTTTCAATATTCTGGTATTTGATTCCTAGACTTTTGTGACAACCAGGCTTGACTGCTGACCTACTCAGGTACTGTTAGTGTAAATTAGAGCCATACAGACAAATGAGAAAGGGATTCTTTTAAGGGGAAAAAGAAGAAAAAGAGAAAGAGAAAGAGAAAGAGAAGAGAAAGAGAAAGAGAAAGAGAAAGAGAAAGAGAAAGAGAAAGAGAAAGAGAAAGAGAAAGAAAAAGGGTTTCCATCATGTTTATAATCCTGAAGGCAAGCATGGCCTGGAAAGCTGACAGTGCCTTTGTGAAAAAAGCTACTCCAATCTGGAGGTAGCTCTTAGATCAGCTGCTCAGTTGTCCTGAGAATTCCCTTTACTTCTCTTCTGTGCTACATTCCCTATTTCTTTGATAGTACATAACTTTGGTAAACGGCAAACTCCGTTGCTAATTAAGTACAAGTGCACAGGAGTCTTTGCATGTATGAAAATGTTATTATTCTACCCTTGCACTTAAATGATAGTTTTGCTGGGTATAGAATTCTATACTGAAATAATTTCCTTTCAAATTTTGAAGGTATTGTTTTATAGTCTTCTTATTTATAGTGTCTCCTGCAAAGCTATTTGCTATTACAGTCTTGATTCATTGTATGGAAATTTATTTGTTTCTCCTCTCTGAAAGCTTTTAGGATATTTTCTGGGTTTCTGATTTTTCACAACGATGTGTGTTGGTATGAATTATTTTACAAGTATAATGGATACTTTCAATCTATGAACTAATTTCCTTCAGTTAAACAAACTTTCCTTGTATTATTCTGTTGATATTTTTCTACCATTATATTTTTTCTTTTCTCTCTTTATGGAATTCCCCTTATTTGCATGTTGAACCTCTGGGACTGATCCTCTATTTTCCTATCTTTTCTCTCCCATTTTCAAGTTCCTTGTCTTCCTCTCATCCCCCTGCCTGAAGAATTTCCTTAGCTCTTTCAACTCAAATAATAAATTACTTTTAAATTTAATTTTTAATTTCTAGGACTCTTGTATTTTCTGATTATACCCTTTAAATAACTCCCTGTCCTTGTTTCAAGAATGCATTATCTCCTTTTAGTTCTTTAGAGCTATTAAATATAGTATTTTTAAATTTTCATCTGGTCTCTGTATTATGTTTCCTCTTTTCCTCTGAGTTTGTTACTTAATTTTTTTAAATAAACTTTATTTTTAAGAACAGTTTTAAGTTCACAGCAAAATTGAGCAGAAAGTATGGGGAGTTCCCACATCCCCAACCCCAGACATGCCCAACCTCCACCACCATCAACATTCCCCACTAGAGTGGTACATTTGTTACAACTGATGAGTCTACACTGACACGTCATTACCCAAAGTCCATAGAGTTTACTTTTGGTGTTGTACATTCTATGGGTTTTGACAAGTAAATAATGACATGTATCCTTTACTATAGTGTAATACGATAGTTTCACTGCCCCCAACATTCCCTGTGCTCTACCTATTCATTTCTCCTTCTCTTCTAGCCCCTGGCAACTACTGGACTTTTCACTGTCTCCATAGTTCTATCTTTTCTAGAATATCATATCATTGGCCATTTTTTAAAAACTAGGCTCCACACTCAACATGGGGCTTGAACTCATAAGCTCAAGATCAAGAGTTGCATGGTCTACCAACTGAGCCAGCCAGGTGTTCCAAGAACGTCAAATAGAGGGAATTGTATAGGATGTAGCCTTTTCAGATTGGCTTTCACTTAGCAGTATGCATCAAAGGTTCCTCCATATCTTTTCATTGCCTGATAGTTCATTCCTTTTTAGCACGGAATAACATTTCATTGAATGGACCACACAATCCATTCATGTACTGAAGGACAACTTGGTTACTTCTAAGTTCTGGCTATTATGAATAAAACTGCTATAAACATCATGTGCAGGTTTTTGTGTCAACATAAGTTTTCAATTCATTTAGGTATATACCAAGTGGTACAATTACTGGATCAAATGGTGGCCTCGACACCTTTTCATCATGGTCTTCATATGTTGTGTCAATATTTTACCTTCAAATGTATAGAATGGATACTTCCTCACATTTGGAGCTTCCATTTGGTGTATGAAGGGAAAAAATGAGTTCACCATAACTCTAAGACTTTTGGCCTAAGCAACTAGAAAGAAGATGCTATCATCTACTTAGATGAGAAAACAGTGGAAGGTATAGATTGGCATTTGCAAAAATAGACAGTTTGGTCAATTTGAGACATATAGTAGTATCCAAGTGGAGATGTCATAGAGGCAGTTGTATAGGAGACTGAAATTCAGGGGAAGAGATCCAGGCTAAGAATATAAATTTTAGGGTCACCATGAGCCCTAGAGTGAGCTCAAAAGAAAAGAGATCATGGGTGCCTGGATGGCTCAGTTGGTTAAGCGTCTGACTTAGGCTCACGTCATGATCTCTTGGTCCGTGAGTTCAAGCCCCGCGTCAGGATCTGTGTTGACAGCTCAGAGCCTGGAGCCTGCTTCAGATTCTGGGTCTCCCTCTCTCTCTGCCCTTCACCTGCTCATGCTCTGTCTCTCTCTCTCTCTCTCTCTCTCTCTCTCTCAAAAATAAATAAACATTAAAAAAAAGAGGAAGAAGAAAAGAAAAGAGATCAGAGGAATAGTCCTGGGGTACTCCAATGTTTAGAAGATAGAGAGATGAAGATTCAGCATAAAGAAAGAGAAGTATTCAGTGAAACAGGAAGAAAACCATTAGAGTGTAAATAAGTGTTACACACAGGATAGAACAACTGTGTCAAATGCTGCTGAATAGTCAACTGAGGTCAGCAATGACAACTGACTGCTGGATTTAGCAACTAACTGTAAGTCACTGGTACGATAATTTCAGTGGAATGATAGAGGAAAGCATAACTAGAGTGGGTTCAAAAGAGAACAAGAGGAAGAGGAACTATCTGGTATAAATAAGTCTTTTGAGGAGTTTTGCTATGAAGTCATGGAGCATACTGAAGGATGTGGAGTCGTTCTTAACATGGAAGAAATTATAGATTCTTTGTAGCCTGATAGGAAGAAAACAAAGGAACAAAGATGATAAAAGAGAGGAGATGGGGGAGAGTGGCTGGAATGATGCACGTGAGAGCAGACGAAATCACAGCATAAGTAGGGAAGCTGGTCTTAGATAGGAACACCAAGAGTTTATCCAAGGTAACAGAGCATATGGCACAAATGAAGATAGAAAGGTGTAAGCAGTGGCAAGAGCTTATGATTCCTTCTACTTTCTCAGTGAAGTAGAAAGTGAGGATATCCACTAAGAATGTAATCAATGAGAATGTGGTGAAGGTTTGAGAGAAAGGAGAAGCTATGAAAACCTCATCTCTTAGACAGCAGAGTAAGCAAGTGAATGAACTGAAGATAAGGATTGCGTAATAGCATCGTAGGTCCACCAGACACTGAATTATAGTGATATCAATCTGCATGGCTGTGTTTTTCTGCAGGAATATGCTACTGCACAGGGGCATGTGTGAAGTAGGCAGAACTGCATTTAACCATGGTTGGAGCTTTGCTAGAGGAGTAGGATGATAAAGGGGAGGAGCAAGGCAGTGATTGTAATAACATACCATGAAACTTCAATTAGACAAAGGGGCTATATGGACAGGAGAGTGAGAGACAGTACACAGGTAAGTCCTGGCATGCTAAGTTCTACAACTGTCATTCCTTCTTGCTTAGAGTGATATGGAGATCAGAGGAGGGGACCTATGGGTTTATTCCCTGAGCAGAGAAGTTTCCCCAAAGAATCACAATACGCCACTGTTTCTGAGGCAGAAGTGTGTACATCTTGCAATCTTCAAGGGTTCTGCATCAGTGAGAACTCATAATAAAAGCTAGCACTGACCAAGGACTTGGCATTTTATATACATTATTGTATTTCATTCTCACAATAATCCCAAAGGAAAGCATTATCATTATCATTTTACAGATGATAAACTAAGGCTACAGAGATTAAGGTACCTTATATGCTACCTCAGTTCCCCAAAAAAGTCTTCATAGACCTCAAACCCTATATATAATCCAAAACAGCAGAATTTCATGTGAAGAAATCCTTTACTTTTATAAAGATGAAAATTTCTCTTGCACTCCAGGCAAATAAATGAAGAATTTATTTTGTAAAGATTTACGACAGCCCTTTCTCTGACCAATGAATCTGATCTGAGCATAATACTCCTTAATGATGGTCCAAAACACTGAGAAGAAAATTTAGCTACATGTTATTCTCCAGTCTTTTATGTGTGTATGTGTGTATTAATAAAAAAAAAAAAAAAAAAAGCCTACCTCCATAGAGAATTTTACAACGACTGAAGGAATTCAATCAATGAAAGACAGGTGCATCAATGCATATGAAGAACCATGAAGAAGCTAGTTCATGGACCAAGTAAGCTACAAAAATGAAGGAAAAAAGAAAAGAGAGAAAGAAACAGGTTTTCAGTTTCATATGTCCTAAAGTTACAGAAAAGAACAACAGACAGTGTCAGAATTTTGAAGTTAAATATAGATGAAGTGAAGGAGAAAAAAAATCAGCAGTACTCAGAAATCTTCCTAAATTGAATATTATTTCCAAATAACTGAAATTAATAAAGTGTAATGAAGACATAATTGCCACAGTTGACTAACATATTACTCTTTCAGTAGAATCCATAACAAAAAAATAAAATAACCCTATTAAGATGTTAAAAACTAAAAAAATTAAAAACTAACAATTAGGTAAATAAATCTTTTCACACAGAGAAGAAAAATTTCAAAATAGGTCATTAAAATTCCAGTCAAGTTCAGCAGGATTTACAATGACACTTATTTAGTGCTATTATTTCTGAATTTGGGATGCTTTATGAATAACTTGTATTTTCAGATTAATATTGCATTTTCCTGGTCTTTTTATCTGTCTGCACCGTCCCCAATACCCTTGAAAGAAAGGCACACATTTGCAGGTTGGATGGCCAAAGGCACTGATACAAATTATAGCTGTGGAACTTAAACCAGTTTTGCAGAAGAATCACCTGGAGGACTTTTAAAAACATATTTCTAAGTCCCACTTCAGATTCTTGGACTTAGAAGCCCCGTGGTTTGTAAATCACTTACAAAAGGATCTGCAGATATGTCTGCTGCATAGATGGACGAAATAGAGTAGAGTTGTGGATTTAGGACTATGCTTGGAAGAGTCTTAAAATTCTCAAGAAATACCTTTGGGCTTCTCTCACCTGTTCCAGCCAGAATAATCCCACTGTCTATTTCATGTATCTATTCTACTTCTTAAAGTCTGAAAACAACAAAACCTGATAGAGCACAGTGAATTCACTCACATAAGAATTAAACTTATGATGGGGCACCTGGGTGGCTCAGTAGGTTAAGTGTCTGACTCTTGGTTTCAGCTCAGGTCATGATCTTGCCATTTGTGGGTTCAAGCCCCATGCCGGGTTCTGTGCTGACAGCTCAGAGACTGGAGCCTGTTTCAGATTCTGTGTCTCCCTCTCTCTCTGCCCCTCCCCCATTAGCACTCTGTCTCTCTCTCTCAAAAATAAATAAACATTAGGGGCGCCTGGGTGGCGCAGTCGGTTAAGCGTCCGACTTCAGCCAGGTCACGATCTCACGGTCTGTGAGTTCGAGCCCCGCGTTAGGCTCTGGGCTGATGGCTCGGAGCCTGGAGCCTGTTTCCGATTCTGTGTCTCCCTCTCTCTCTGCCCCTCCCCCGCTCATGCTCTGTCTCTGTCTGTCCCAAAAATAAATAAAAACGTTGAAAAAAAAATTTAAAAAAAAAATAAATAAATAAATAAATAAACATTAAAAAAAAAAAAGAAGAAGAAGAATTAAACTCATGATCTGGCATCAAAACTGACCTAATCCAAACATAAAAGAGACTAGACAGATAAAAAGACCAGGATTGATGGATACAGAATATTTGTTAATGCCAAAAGAAAAGCCTTATTACAGCAGTTCTGTAATTCATATACTTTTACTTATTGCAACTGAAAAGAACTTAATACATGAATGAATTACAGTCCAAATGGAAAAATATTTATAAATATCTATTCTGTTTTAATTGCATATAAATCTGTCATTTTCAAAAAGACTATCTTATTCCAGACTTGCAACTGAAAATATACAACTATCTAAATAAATGCAAGGTTTAGTGACCTTGCCTCCTACGGAGACAGGAGTAGATCTAGAGAGGCGTTCTCCTTGGGGAAATAATCACCCTAAGAGAAAACAATCAGAATGAACACCTGTCCACTGCTTCCCCATAGTATAAGGTTTGGATCCTTTGAACACCTTTCAGGTGTCTCCCCTAATCTACCCTAACCTAGAAAACTATGCTGTGTGCTATAGATAAAGGGAGGTAAGTTTCTTCCTTCCATTCTGTCCTTGGATACTTCCCTAGGGCTGGGAATCTTGGTCTTTTGAAATTCTCCATTTCAACCACCCTATCTAATAATAATGCATGCCTACTGGAAATTAAATTTGAGACATCGAATCCTGTATGTGGTTCCCATCTCAAGGAGCTGCTTCAACAAATGACTCAGAGTATTTTTACTCACCTGTCTGAATACACATACTTAGCAGGAGGTGAACTGAGTAGGAAGCCAGGAGAGCAACTATCAGCAGCAAGAAACTAAAATATAAAAGAGGACATGGTCAAACCCCACAAAAGTTTCTTTACTGAGGTATCTCTTTAAAAAACCAATTTTTTTTTCACATTCAAATGTTCACAGGGATGATCTTAGAGTTGGATTGTGGCCACTAAAGAAAGAAAATATTATTCTGCATTTACCGAATTTTATTTAAATGAAAATATACTGCTTTTAAATTTAAAAAAATCAGAAAGAAACCAATTTTATTTGAAACAAAAACAAATTTCCTCCTTCGGCACTCTTGTCTGCTGACTGCTGGTTCAGCCATTCAGTGATCTTGCAATACTTCCCTTTTATAACTATTTCTTCCTATTTTAAATCCAAACAGAGGTTTTGGTTGTGGAATCTCATTGTCTTTTTTTTTTTTTTCCTTTTTTTTCTTTTTTTAATGTTTGTTTATTTTGAGAGAGAGATAGAGTGTGAGTGGGGGAGGGGCAGAGAGAGAGGGAGACACAGACTCTGAAGCAGGCTCCAGGCTCTGAGCTGTCAACACAGAGCCCAACGCAGGGCTTGAACCCACAAACCACGAGATCATGACCTGAGCGGAAGTCTGACATTTAACTGACTGAGCAACCCAGGTGCCCACTTCATAAATAATTTATATATATACACGTGTGTGTGTGTGTGTATATATATATATGTATATATATATATATACACATATATTTAAAAAATTTTTTTAATGTTTATTATTTTTGAGAGACAGAGAGAGACAGAGAGCAAGCAGGGGAGGGGCAGAGAGAGAGGGAGACACAGACTCTGAAGCAGGCTCCAGGCTCTGAGCTGTCAGCACAGAGCCCGACGCGGGGCTCAGACCCACGAGCTAAGAGATCAAGACCGGAGCCGAAGTCGGATGCTCAACCGACTGAGCCACCCGGGTGCCCCGTCATTGTCTTCTTTTTCCTTCCCTCTGTCTTTTCTCTTCCGAAGATTGTACCCCACCTTCATCTATAAAACTGAATTAAGACTGCATTTCCTAGCATTAAACACACACATCCACCAAACCAAACAAATGCAGTTAACACAGTTGATGTGTTCATGACACAATTTGAAAAGGTGCAGACGATGTAATAATTGGGATTCTTTTACTGAAAGTGGTAAAAGAGACAACATGCATAATTTCCTACTTATTTTCAGGAAGATACTAACAAACAGGCTTCTAGAAAGCTGGCTCTAGTGGAGTACCCCAAAAGTTACTTTTGGCCCACTTAATACTTGTTATTAAGTAGCAAAACTGAGAGGTACACTTGAAGCCTCACAAAATAACAGTCTGGTATCACTAAATGGCAAATGTGATATGCTTCAATGAGGGCATGTTCCGTGGTATACATCTGCATGTAAGACCCTGGAGTATAAGATGTGATTTTTTTCAAAGGGAACCCAAAATAAGTTCTACAATTATGTTTTGCCTAAGATGTCACATACAGTTTTGAAGTTTTAAAACTATGAGTGTTTGTTAAGAAACAAGACAAACCAGAGAGAGAGAGAGAGAGAGAGAGAAATCAAAAATGGACTTTTTTTTTTTTTAATTTTTTTAACGTTTATTTATTTTTGAGACAGAGACAGAGCATGAACGGGGGAGGGGCAGAGAGAGAGGGAGACACAGAATCGGAGGCAGGCTCCAGGCTCTGAGCCATCAGCCCAGAGCCCGACGCGGGGCTCGAACTCACGGACCGCGAGATCGTGACCTGAGCTGAAGTCGGACGCTCAACCGACTGAGTCACCCAGGCGCCCCAAAAATGGACTCTTAATTATAGAGAACAAACTGTTACCAGAGTGGAGGCGGTAGGCGTTGGGTGAGACAGGTGATGGGGAAAAAGAAGTACATTTGTTGTGATGAGCACCGGGTGTCATAAAGGAAGTGTTGAATCACTGCAATATAGTGATAACATTGTATGTTAACTGGAAATAAAATAAAAACTCAAAAAATTATGAGGGGCACCTGGCTGTCTCAGTACAACATGCAACTCTTAATCTCGGGGGGGGGGGGGTTAGTTTAAGCCCTACTTAGGTGTGGATCCTACTTAAAAAAAATTTTTTTTATTTAAAAAAAATTATGGGGGTGCCTGGGTGGCTCAGTTGGTTAAGCGACCGACTTCAACTCAGGTCATGATTTCATGGTTTGTGACTTCAAGCCCCGTGTCCGGCTCTGTGCTGACAGCTCAGAGCCTGGAGCCCACTTTGGATTCTGTATCTCCCTTTCTCTCTGCTCCTTCCCTGCTCATGCTCTCTCTCTCTCGCCTTCGAAAATAATAAACATTCAAAAAAAATTTTTTTAATAAAAAAATTATGAAAGTTTGTGCATATATCTCATTATAAAAGGAAGTTGGGTTACTTAAAAGTTGGTTCGCTTATCAAGAAATTCAAAATAAAAGCAGAAAATAAACCTAAATGAGACTCTATGCATTTTAAATTTCCTGGTAAAATGGGTCTGCTTCTACTGATAAACAAAACAAACTTGCTAAATGCTAAGGATTAGGCCTAGTTCTAAACGATTTCAGTTTAGCAGAGAAACTAACTTGCAAACAAATCATTACAACATATTATAATAACAGAATGAATAGACAAGTACTATGGAAACACAGAAAAGCCAAGAATGTCTCCTATTTTGGGCCAACTGGCATATGAGTTGAGTCTAGATGAAAAGGAATAGGCACAGAACACATGCCTAGACTCAGGGAAATAAGACTACCTAACAGCTGGAGGACAGGAGATGATGGAGAGAAATGAAAACATTATGTGTTTTCCACTCACAAAATTGCTATTTGTAAGTAATCTAATAGCTGATAAACTTTAATTCACGTTGGCCAATGTGACACAACAACAGCCACTTCTTAATGTTATCATAAACAAGCATGGGTCAAGTTTCCATTTTTAAAAATTAGTCCCACTTTTGGATAAAAAATACAAATTATATAGCATCCCTCCAAACTACAGAGTAGCAATAATATATAAGTAGCAGGAAAATGCTAAACCTCCAGAAATGATTTAACTAGAAATTGTATAACACCAGCTCTGGGGCCTCTTTGCTTCTCAGTGTACTATCAAAATGGGGGGGGGGAGGGGAGAAATAAAGGAAAAAACTCACCTAAATCCAAGGATGCCAGTATGAGCCATAACATAAGCTAAACCAAGGATGCCACTTCCCATGATGGCATTTGTCAAATTAAACACAGAAAAACCAAATGAAACACCTGGGGATCCCTGTCTGTAAAGTTCCTGCAAGCACACAAATTTAACAGTGTTAAGTGTTTAGATGAAGTTCAGATTTCATCAAGAAATGAATGACAAGTTATGGAGAACTCCTGCAATCCATAGGCACTGTGTGACACTAATTTCTCAAGCAGCACTGGTTTCCTTTTTTCCCTTCCCACCTCCCACTAATGCAGTGCCAGAAAAATCTTGTTTCCTAGGAAGACCATCTCCACCAGTACAGAGGCCAGACAGGCTTCAGAAAAAACCATGACTAACCTTGTGACTGCAAAAGATGAAGATAGGATAGGAATGGGGTGGGACAGAGACGAGGGAGAGATGGCCTCAGCTCATGTGATTACTGAAGAAATCCTGAGTCAGCTTGGGGCTCCTGTAGACAATGGTTACTCCCCAATTACTAGGACTGCAAAAGTAATCTCTATATATTTAATGAATTCAGTCAGCTCAAATGCAAGGATGGTCGGGAATACCTTGCAATGACGATACAATAAACAGAAGCAATACACGTTGCTCTACCGAGGATACCCCTGAAAACACCCTCTGCCAAAACAGCATTGGTGAGCGAAGTCCTAGAAACTGTTACAGTCCAGGGACTTGAGTTAAAAAAGCGAAGGCCCCCCTTGCACAAGTTTTAGGGTCAGGGAAGTGCTATGTACTCATTACCAGGCCACCTCTACTCCTTCACCGCTAAGGAGCTCTGTATGAGGTTTCCAGGCACCCAATGACTAAGTCTAGGGAAGAAAAATCTCGTGACTCTGGCAAAAACCTCACAAGACTGTTGGAGGGAACAGGAAGTCGACAAAGACACTAACAGACAGCACTGAGTTACATAACGGCAGGGCTGCTCCTCCAGTCAGGTCCCCAACCTCCAAATGGTGCTGCACCTCTTCCACCTGTGCCCGCGCCTTTACTTTCTCTCTAGGGCATATTACGCTGCAATCACATTCGTGCACTCGCTGGCTCTCATCTGCGTCTGGCTCCTGACTTTGGGCCCCATCCCCCAAGAGTCAGGCTCCAGGTTCTCCCTTCTCCCCGTGCAGCACCCGCACCTCCTTTTCCAGGTCTCATCTGTCAGGCATTTCAGGAAAAAGGCCGGAGGCCTGCAGCACCCAGAAGCTTCCCGAGGAAACTTACGTTGCTTAGCAACGGGCTCAACTCTTCCGCCTCCGCAGCTTCGGACTGCTGGGCCGAGACGTACCAGCTCCGCTCGGCGTTGCCGATCCCCCAGGGTGCCTCCATGCTGCTCGCTGGCCGACAACCAGGTCCATCTGCGAGCTCCTACCCCAGCCTTCCAGTCAATAGTCGCGCGGGAGGCGGGGCGGGGAGCCCGGCCCTTCCGGGTTCCCGTACCGACCGGGGCGGAGAAGAAAGAAGGGAATCGACGGGCTCTGATGACGCTCGCCCCTCCGTGGCGAACCGTGATGATGTCATCGAGGGCCAGCCCTTCCACGAGCGACTCTCTTCCGAGCTGCACCAGAGCATGAGGTGAGGGGTCTAGACTTGGAGTCAACCGCCGAGCGGCGTCGGGAATTGGGATGGTGACGTTGGTGAAGTGGTGACCGCAGTGCCCCTGATCCGAGAGGCTGAGGGTCAGGTGGTAGTACCCGTCCTCCAAGGTCTGCTCTCCGCCACTCGCTTCTTGGCGCAGGTCGCGAGGTCACCCACCGCCCGGGTGCTGAGCTTGGGCCCTAGTACTGGGTGCGAAGGAATGTGTTTTATCTGTTCAGAAGCTTTCTGATCGAGCCTTTAGCCATATTTTACATGTGGGAAACCGAGACTCCGATTAAGAAATTACAAGATCACGCAGCTGGGGAACTGCTAGACCAAACTTGAACCCTGACTGTGAAGTTTGAGAATTGCTTCACGGGGTTCTGGGGCAGGGTCCTGTCCCCTTCCAATTATTTCTTTGGTATTCTAGAAGGCAAAGTGAATATCTGATACTATTAATGGAATGGACATAGAACTCCGCAAACCCCTAGTCCTCAAAATACTGAAACCTCAAGTTATAGACAGGACTTGGGGTAGTGAAGCATTAAAGACAAACAACATACCAATCAATATATTAAGAATACAGGCTCTGAAGTCAGTCAGACAGACCTGGTTTTTAATCCCTGCACAGCCACTTACAGAAACGAGACTGGATGAATTAACCTACTTCTGACCTT
Organism: Lynx rufus; assembly: GCF_022079265.1. Lineage (NCBI taxonomy): Eukaryota > Metazoa > Chordata > Mammalia > Carnivora > Felidae > Lynx > Lynx rufus. The sequence goes on from NW_025814831.1 coordinate 40,737,442, forward strand.
TAGTTTCCTCGTTTACAAAATAAAGATGTGATAACCACACACCTCCCAAGATAGATAATGTGTGTAAAGCATGTAGCACAGCCTCTGATGTAATAAGCACCCATAAGTATCCTAGTAAATATTGCCATTGGTAAAGTCATAAATATAATGACCATTTCATTTAGAGATGGATCATTTAAGTCAAACGTCAGCCTTCCAATCCCAAACTTATTCTGTAGAAAATTGTGGGTGGAGAGGTTCATTGACTGTAGGGAGGCTGATGGGTCACTAAGCCCTTGTCCTGGCAGCAGATGGGTTAAGGTGCAAATTTATTATTTACTACTTTTATAAAAGACAGCATATCATGGAAAAGATAGTATACTTCTCACACACCAGTCAGCATTTAGCATGTTATTTAAAACTATAGAATTTAGATTTTTTTTATTCTTAACCTGTTGTGAACATGTAAGTTTGTAGCTTTCTGTTTTTGTTTTGTTTGTTTTTTTTAAGTGCATCCTTTTTTTTTTTTTTTTTTTTTAGGAACTTATGGAGGCAATTTGGATTCTCAAGAATACTTTTCAAAGTGGAAACCTGTAGAATATCTGAATCAGAATCATTGGCTCCACTTGCTTGGACGTCACAGATACAGAAACTTAGCAGAGCACCTGGTATTTTCTTGCTGGATCAAAGGAGAAGATTCTCCACCATGACTGAAATAGAAACAAACCAGAGAGACTCTGAATTGTTTTTACCACCCTCTAATGTTCGAGGAATGACAAAACTTGATAGAACAGCTTTTAAAAAGACAGTCACCATCCCAGTACTTAAAGTGAGGAAAGAAATAGTCAATAAATTGATGCGATCCCTTAAAAGGGCAGCACTGCAGCGCCCAGGCATAAAACGTGTAATTGAAGATCCAGAAGATGAAGAAAGTAGACTAGTTATGTTGGATCCCTATAAAATATTTACTGATGGTTCCTTTGAGAGAGCAGAACTCAGTATTTTAAAGCAGCTTAATGTCAGTCCACAGATACATAAATATAATTTGGAACTCACTTATGAAAACTTTAAGTCAGAAGAAATCTTGAGAGCTGTGCTTCCTGAAGGTCAAGATGTGACTTCAGGATTTAGCAGAGTTGGACATATTGCCCACCTGAACCTTCGAGATCATCAACTACCTTTCAAGCATTTAATTGGTAGGTGTGTCTTAGTAATAATATTTATGTGCTAGAAAGTAATTAAGTTCTCATTTTAGTTCTTAAAATGAGTTTCTTAAATGTCAAATTACAGAAGCAGGACATGTTATCATTTTAATTTTAAGCTGCATCTTGAGCTACATACCCTCTCTTTTGAAAGCCATTTTGGAATACTCTCCCCAGAGTGATAGCAAACTCTAAAAATCAGTTCAGGCTTTTCTGTACACACTATACAAGCATAGATTAAACTCAGATTTTTTGCTTTGGCAGAATTCTTTGGCACCTCGTCATTTGGTACATAGGAGTTATTAGGCCCTCAGGACTATGCTGAATTCTAGGTTTCTTAAATTTGAGTGTTTACCATCAAAAGTTCAAGACCCTGTTTATTCATGCTTTGATTCGACTGACTGAGCCTCTTCTATATGTCTGGCACCATACTTTGTTTTTTAGTGCCCTTAGTCATTTAGAAATGATGCTTCTGGGGACACTTGGGTCACTCGTCAGTTGAGCGTCCAACTTCGGCCCAGGTCATGATCTCATGGTTCATGAGTTCAAGCCCCGTGTCAGGCTCTGTGCAGACAGCTCAGAGCCTGGAGTCTACTTCAGATTCTGTGTCTCCCTCTCTCTGCCCCTCTCTGGCTTGTGCTCGGTCTCTCTCTCTCAATCTCTCTCTCAAAAATAAACATTAAAAAAAAATAATGTTTTTGTATGTTGCATCTCTGTAAGCCCAAGTTTGAGCCTGGGTCCTTTATCCTTTGGGAGAAGAAAGAAGTAGAAGACTAATCAGGATTGCAGTTGTCCTTATACAAATATTTGATGTCCGTGTATTCTCCAGATTTTTTTTTTCTTTTTAATGTAGAGTAATTGTCAGAACTTTTGAGAATTATTTTCACCTTTAACATGTTCTCAGGGCACCTGTGTGGCTCAGTTGGTTGACTGTCCAATTCTTGATTTCAGCTCAGGTCATGATCCCAAAGGTCGTGGGATCAAGCCCTCTGTCAGGTTCCATGCTGAACATGGAGCTTGCCTGGGATATTCTCTCTCTCTATTCTCTCTCTGTCTCTCTCTCCCTCTCCCTCTTTCTCTCTCTCTCTACCCCCCCCTTCCTACCCCTCTGCCCCACTCCCCAGCTTGCTTGCACTCTCATGCTTTAAATAAAATAAAATAAAATAAAATAATAAAATAAAATAAAATAAAATAAAATAAAATAAAATAAAATAAAATGTAGTTCTCAGTATTTTGCATGATTAGGATTTCAGAAATATGCTATTATGCATTTCCTTTGTTTTTACTGATGAAAGGGACTGATAATGCACAATGATAACACAACAAATAATTAAGCAGATCTTTATAATTATGTCTGGGTACAAATGTCAAAGATAAGCTCTGCTATGTATGAGTCATCGCCTGTCAGAACTCAAAACATCCCTTCTGGCATCCCTATTTTATTCAGGGCCCTCCTAGATTAAAAGTGAAGCATTTTCATCCAGGGGTAATTTTAAAACTTTTGCTATAGACTTTCAGTTTGGTTTTTTTTTATTTCATTCCTCATTTCAAACTATTATACCTTAAAAATTGACTTCTGATACCTGAAGCAGAACAGGATAAGAATAATGATTGGCTAGAGTCATATTCAAAATCAGGTATCTAATTATCAAAAAGAAATTGGACAAATTCTGGTTATATATCAGCATGTTTGTATTATTGAACACTTTTTACTAACTTACAAATCAAGTTTTCTTTATGTAATGACATGACATGTAGATTCTTATAATTTTTTTAAGCGCTAACAAAAAAGTAGACTTTAAGTAAAGGGCATCAATATACCATTTCTGGTGTATTTTATTTGTAGCTCTTTCTGCTCTGGCAAATATTTGACAAAAAGAACAATTTAATTGAACATTTTACTTAGATAAGACTCTAAATAATCTGTTTCTTTTATTTGAAAACTTATTTTACTGGTATGTATTTCCAAAGTGGAGGCATCTTTTTTAAGTACATAGTAAAGCAGACATTTGATTAGGTCAGTGGGAACAGGCTGGTGATTTTAGAGATCGTTTGTTGCAATGGTCCTTATACTTTTCTGTTCTTTACCTTATGGTCTACTTTTTTGCTTATTGTTGTGTATTGGTCCGTTTGAGATTTAATTTAAAAAAAAAAAAAAGGAAAACTATTAGATAGACTGAAACTCCTCAAAAATTTTTCTTTAAAAATGTACCCCTATAGGGTGGCTGGGTGGCTCATTCGGTTGTGTCCAGCTCTTGATTTCAACTCACATCATCATCTCACACTTCGTGAGTTTGAGCCCTACCTTTGCACTGTTAGTGCAGAGCCTGCTTAGGATTCTCTGCATCTCTCTCTGCCTCTCCACTGCTCATGCGCACACTAGCTCACTTACTCTCTGTCTCTCTCAAAATAAATAAAAACTTGTGTACCCGTATGTTTTTTTGTCTTTGTATTAGAGGCTGGCAGACATTAATTAACTTTGCTAATCCATAGAATTTTTAGAATTGCATGCCACGATATACACACTAGATGCAACTTTTGTCTATAACCAAAAGAAATACAGTTTATTTCCATTTTTTATTTTCAGTTTTATTTTGGCAACCGATTGGCAATATTTATGAATTCTCATCTTTCAGGTCAAGTTATGATTGACAAAAATCCAGGAATCACCTCAGCAGTAAATAAAATCAATAACATTGATAATACGTACCGAAATTTCCAAATGGAAGTGCTGTCTGGAGAGGAGAACATGATGACCAAGGTATGGAATATCTTCTAGTCTCCTAGGTACAGATTATATCAAGATTAATGTTTAGGATCAGAATAGATGTCAAAGATTAAAAGTATTTATAATAACCCAATATTGATGAGTATGTGAGAATGTGAGCATTTATATATCCTTTTGATGGAAGTGCAAATTTGATACAAATATTCAGGAAGAGTATAGGTAAAAATTGCCATTTTGAATAGGTACCTCCTTTGACCTAGGATTCCGTTTATGGGAAGTTATCTCAAGGATATGATTGGAGAAAATTGTAGTGATGTGTATGTACCAGGTTCTACAAAGGAATAGAAACAACCTAAATGTTCATCAGAGAATTGATTAAATTTTGGTATAACAACACAATGAAATACTCCATCATTATAGATTATTGAGCTCCACATTTACTAAAATAAATTGCCCAGTGATAGGTTAAGTGACAAAAACACCAGTTGTAGAGTAGTATATATATACATGGCTCCATTTTAACTAAATATGTATGTAAATATGCACATATATCAGAATGTTAACAGTGGGCATATTTTTATTTGATATAGTAGTTACTAGTGACCTTTGTTCTCATTTTTATACTCTTCTACGGAGCACATATTTCTTTTATAAGAAAAACAAAACAAACCTATTTCAAAGAAAAAATATTTTTAATATGTAGGAAGAGATTCCTAGGGTAAACCACTTTCTCATCCTCTACCCCCAAAATCCTCTGAAGTGCTGGATAATATAAACATTTTTTTGATTTAAAAGTCTTAGATAATTATGTGTTAATATTATGTGAAATTTTGTACCCAAGCTAGGAAATAGGTTAACCTCTCTCCATAACTTGAAAGTCCACTCTTAAGATGTTAGATGTATCTTTGTTGGTTCCAAGTTTTTATTTAAATACTAGTTAGTTAACTAATAGGGTAATATTGGTTTCAGGTGTTGAATTTAGTGATTCATCACTTACAGATAACACTCAATGCTCATCGCAACAAGTGCCCCCCTTGATGCCCATCACCCATTTAGCTCCCCCCCCCACCTCCCATCCAGCAACCCTCAGTTCTCTATAGTTAAGAGACTTAAGCTCTTATGGTTTGCTTCTCTCTCTCTTTTTTTTTTTTTTGCCTTCTGTTTTTTTTTTGTTCATCTGTTTTGTTTCTTAAATTCTGTATGAGTGAAATTATATGGTATTTGTCTTTCTCTCACTGACTTCTTTCTCTTAAACAGGACTTTATAAAACCCAGGAGAGTTTATGCAAAATAACTATTTTTTAAGATTCTGGGCCACATAGATTTAGGTGAATATTTTAAGTATAAAATTGTTTCTCCATAATTTAATTATAACAGAATATTAAAACACCATTTACTACATACTTACTATTAGGCCTGAGCTAATGTTTTAAATATAACAAATCCTTAGAAGCCCACAAGATAATAGTGGCTATTTTGTTTTGTTTTAAATGTATTTATTGTTTAGTTTACATGCAAGTTAGTTAGCATATAGTGCATCAATGATTTCAGGAGTAGATTCTTTAATGCCCCTTACCCATTTAGCCCATCTCCTCTCCCAGAGCCCCTACGGCAACCCTCTGTTTGTTCTCTGTTCAAGAGTCTCTTATGTTTTGTCCCCTCCCTGTCTTTTTGCTTCCCCTCCCTAATGTTCATCTGTTTGGTATCTTAAAGTCTTCATATGAGTGACGTCATGTGATATTTGTCTTTTTCTAACTGGCTAATTTCACTGAGCATAATACTCTCCAGCTCCATCCACATAGTTGCAAATGGCAAGATTTCTTTCTTTTTGATTGCCAAGTAATACTCCAGTGTGTGTGTGTGTGTGTGTGTGTGTGTGTGTGTATACACATATATATATACCACATCTTCTTTATCCCTTCATCCATCATGGACATTTGGGTTGTTTCCATACTTTGGCTATTGTCGATAGCGCTGCTATAAACATTGGGGTGCGTGTGCCCCTTCGAAACAGCGCATCTGTATCCCTTGGGTAAATATAATGGTGGTGGTTTCTAATATTCTCTTTATGCAGATAAAGTAACAAGGAATGACTGAGCTGGATTTTTGGAGCCAGGCTTCTGACTCCAGAGTCCATGCATGATCTTTCCCTGTATAACGTCCACGGCCTACTGCTTGTGTGTATTGTGTGGGGTCTGATCTGGCAAGTAAGATTTGAATGTGAGTGCTTTGCTGGTATCCGTGCTTATCTCAGCATACGATTGACTGCTGCTTGTTCTTCATTTGGTACTGCCCTTTAGGGTACTTCCTTCTTCTCAGAGATCTAAAAGTTCTCAGAAACTTCTGTAACTTTTTAAATGGCTTCTGATTGATTTCTTAAGTCAACTGAAGTTTGTTCTTAGGATATATTTTATATTTAACATTTATACCATAAAGTAAATGCAAAAACTCAGTATAATTTCTTTACTACAAACAGAATCACATTTAATTTTAGGAGCTCAAGCAGCGTAAGTACTTTCTGTGTCTATTGTGAGTAAAAAGATTCCTGAGAGTGAATCGGGCTGAAAGTAATGCTGAGTGGGTTAGGTTGAAAGACAGTATGAGTAAAATCAGAAGGATACTTAAAGTCTAATTTTTTAAAAGTAGTACTATGCTTCACCTTAAAAAGGGGGAGTAGGAAGGATATTTCAGGAAAAGCATCCCAAGACATATTCAGACCTTCCAGGTTATAGATCTAGAGAGTTTTAGTTAGCAGAATAATGAAGGAACATTTCCAACTCTGGAGCCTTAACGTAGCCAGAGCATCTGATGTGGTCGGACGGAAAACATATTTACACAAATTTGAAAGCAAAATATTCCATGAAGGCAGAATATAGAAGATGTATCTCTCTCAGATTTGTAGAACTTAGGAACTTTTCTGGCCTTTTGATTCTTCATCAATTAAAACAAGGGGCTTAAAATGAAGGCTGAGGTCACATTACATGACTGTAATTTTAGTTTTGTTTTCTATTTTCTAACATGCTTATGATCGTTCCCCAAAAAAATGGCACAAAGTCTTAAAATTTTAAATTTCAAGACTTAGCTTCACTAAGTATATTTAGTTTAATCCATGAAAACTCAAATTTGGGAAAAGAGAAAGTAGGGGAAGGATTTGTTCTATACACTGGCTAAAATTTGTAGATATGAACCTTGCAAAATCCAAGTAACTATCTAAAAACATAGTAAAATACCTCAAAATCCAGTGTGTACATGGCACGTCTTTTCTTTCCCAAGATTTTTTTAAATGTTTTTTATTTATTTCAAGAGAGAGAACGTGCACACACAAGCTGGGGAAGGGCAGAGAGAGAGGGAGAAAGAGAACCCCAAGCAGGCTTCATGCTGCCAGTGCGGAGCCCAGCGCGGGGCTCGATCTCACGAACCGTGAGGTTGTGACCTGAGCTGAGATCAAGAGTTGGATGCTTAACTGATTGAGCCACACAGGTGCCCCAGTACAAGATACATCTGTCATGCCTCCCTCTTACAAACTGAAAATTAAGGAAGCTTATTTGCTGAGGGGAATGCTGTCTGCAACTTCAGTTAGTCCTCATGAAGATATGTGTTGTGTTGTTTCAAATTATAGGTTTATTTCCCTCTCTGTCAGGTGACAAAATAGAGTAGGATTAAGCCAGTCAATTGGCCTGTCTGAAAAATGCCTTATGTGATTTGGGAACTACTTTATGACTGGGTAGAATGAGACGGAGAGTCATTTGGCTTTAAAGAGAGGACTTTTCTTAGGTCAAAGTCTAATGCGGGGTGTTAACTGGCTTCGAGAATAGCATAAACACCAGAATTCTAATTAAAATGCAGTTATTTGCTCCTAAATTTAAATGTGTGGGCATACCCATCCAGTGTCCGTGGCTGGAATTTAAAACTAAACAGGTTAACCAAGGTATGATACCTTTTTCAGGTTCGAGAAAACGGCTACACCTATGAATTTGATTTTTCGAAAGTCTATTGGAATCCTCGTCTCTCTACAGAACACAGTCGTATCACAGAACTTCTCAAATCTGGAGATGTGCTATTTGATGTTTTTGCTGGGGTTGGGCCTTTTGCCATTCCAGTAGCAAAGAAAAATTGCACTGTATTTGCTAATGATCTCAATCCTGAATCCCATAAATGGCTATTGCACAATTGTAAATTAAACAAAGTGGACCAAAAGGTGAAAGTCTTTAACTTGGATGGGAAAGACTTCCTTCAAGGACCAGTCAGAGAAGAGTTAATGCAGCAGCTGGGACCACTGTCAAAAGAAAGAAAACACTCTGTGCACATTGTCATGAACTTGCCAGCAAAGGCTATTGAATTTCTCAGTGTTTTCAAATTGCTTTTAGATGGGCCGCCATGTGGCATTGAGCTCCTTCCCATAGTGCACTGTTACAGCTTTTCCAAAGACCCTAATCCTGCTAAGGATGTTCAGCAGCGAGCTGGGGCTGTGTTAGGCATTTCCTTGGAGGCATGCAGTTCAGTTCACCTAGTAAGAAATGTAGCCCCTAACAAGGAAATGTTATGTATCACCTTTCGGATTCCTGCTGCTGTGCTCTACAAGAACCAGACCCTAACTCTAGGTGAGCAATTTCTGGGAAATTAAATGTAAACTATAATACTTTTCATGTAGCTTTTAATATTTATTAAATTTGGAAATAGGTTAAACTAATTCTAGTTAGATATTTCGGTTCAAGATTCTTTGCCACTCAATTGTGACTGGTTTCTCGCAATTTTACGAATTTTAGTATGACATACACACTATTCAGTCTAGCAGAAGGTTATTTCATTATAATAATAAATCTGCAGTCATGTTACTATTTTATGTATACGTTGAGTATTCAGAATCTTTAAAATGCCTATATTGTTTGCTTTTTAAAGGTATTTTCCAATGTAGAGTCTCTTACCTAATAACGGGTTTTTTGGCTTTGTTACAGAGAATCAGGACGACCCACCTCTTAAACGCCAGAAGACAGATAAAGTCTTTTCAGAAGAAAAAACTCAAATTGCTTCAGTCACTTCATTGGAAATGTCTTCTCCAACTCCCCATTAGACCTTTATGTAATAAAATATAATGACTTCATAAAATTTTAGCATTCATTTTAGTACCGAACACATATATTTTACCCTTGCTGTTATAAGTTATCAAATTAAAATTTAAATAAGTCTATTTTATCTAAGTGATAATAATTAGATTATAATCTTATAATCTAAATTATGTCTAATTTTGTATTAGATACATATATTTAAATATTGACTGTTTCCTGGGACAATAGTTTTTGAAGGTGGGATAATTGCCTGCTAACAATCACTTTGCAGTGATCCCCAGTTGGAGAGTATGCCTAAATTTTATATAAGTACTCCTAAACTAGTAATAAAAAATGAAATTATTTAGATCAGGAATGGTAAACCATGCCTGACAAGCCAGATCTAGCCTACCACCTGTTTTTGTACGGCAAATAAATGACCTGAGAATGGTTCTTATACTAACGGTCGAAAAAGAATTTTAGAAATCTTGTGACATGAAAATTGTATGAAATTTGAATTTCAGTGTCCATAAATACAGTTTTATTGGAATACATCATGCTCGTTTGTTTACATGCTGTCTGTGGCTGCTTTTATGGTATTAAAGCAGAGTTGAGTAGTTTACAACACGGACAGGAAGTGATTCTCCTCAGTTCTTACTGCTGCTCTGCACACGGCACATCACAGTGACATGGTTGTAACTCAACAGCATCTTGAATGCCGTATAAATCACCAAGCTTTAAATACATTATTATTACTAGTGTATAGCCATCCTTTCAAAACAAGAAAACTGAACTTCTAATGTGCTTTGAAGGCACAGTGGAGTGTCAATTATTTTGTAATTAATTAGATAACAAAGAATCTATACTTGAGCTAAAATACAATATATGTTGACATTACCAATAGAAGCATTCATCTAGTATTTCACTCACAGGCAAGCAACTGTCAGAAAAACTAGAAATTTAATCTAGAAATACCTCAAATGAGCAGCACTTCTTCACAAAATAAAAAATGAAAATGAGGGCGCAACTGAAATAAGTCTCTAAGGGACTCTCGTAACCCCATCAAGGAAAGCCATTTACTGATGGCGAGTTAATTGTATTTGAGTGCAGCAGCCAAAGAAATGTATCCAGGGAAAGTAAAATTGTTTGAGACTGTTTGTTGGCCTTTTGGAAAAAACAGTTGCTCAAAAAGTTTGGGGCACTGGGAACAAAATGAAGTCAATTAAAAAGGTAAATGAGTCTGATTCTTGATGAGTTGATAGATGTTACTACTACTGCTCAGGCCTTATTAATTTGAGACATCAGTGCTGAGTTTGAAGTTGCTGAAGAATTAAGCTTCTGTGAATACTCTGCACGGAACAACTATGGGTGAGTATTTTTAAAGAAGTTGAGAAAACAATTCTTTACGACCTGAAGTGGAATCTGCTATGATGTGTTACAACTGATGGTGGTAAAAGATATGTGAAGTAGAAAAAGACCTGAGCCTGGGTGGCTCAGTCAGTTGTGTCCAACTTGGGCTTAGGTCATGATCTCACAGTTTGAGTTCGAGCCCTGCATCGGGCTCTGTGCTGATGGCTCAGAGCCTGGAGCCTGCTTCGCATTCTGTGTCTCCCTCTTGCTTTGCCTCTCCCCCACTCGTGCTCTCTCTCAAAAATAAATAAACATTAAAAAAAAAAAAAAAGACCTAGTTGGGAGAAATACACAGAGCTTGGTAAAACCTGTGGTTATTCACTCCTTTCTTCACCAGCAAGTTCCCTGCAGAAGATATTTGAACCTGCCATGTGTTACTGAACTAGTGGTGTCAATACTAAGTTTAATTTGCTTTCATGGCTCCTAACCACCCTCAAGTCCTTTAATTTTTGTCAGAAATTGAACTTGAATCTGAATCTGGCTTGTTCAACATGAGTTTGATTTGCTTAATAATTGTCCAGTTTGATTGCAATTTTTCTTCTTTTTAAAAAAAAATTTTTTTTTTTAATGTTTATTTTTAGACAGAGAGAGACAGAGCATGAACAGGGGAGGGTCAGAGAGGGAGACACAGAATCTGAAACAGGCTCCGGGGTCTGAGCTGTCAGCACAGAGCCCGACGCGGGGCTCGAACTCACGGGCTGCGAGATCATGACCTGAGCCAAAGTCGGCCGCTTAACCGACTGAGTCACCCAGGCGTCCCTGATTGCAGTTTTTCGAGTTCAAGGTCAAGACTGAAATTTTTCTTAAGAGGAACCACTCTTAAACATTATTCTAGAACACTGAATGGCTCTGGAAATTAGCTTTTGCTAATGACTTGATAATATTTCTTAAAGGTTTTAACCTATAATTATAAAGCAAACAACTTTAATGTGAAACTGCGGTAGTCATTTCAACAGACATTTGAATCACAGTATCTTTTGTTCCACATTTCTCATGCTGTCAAAAACTAAAACAAGAAACAAGATTTCCACTTTCAAATTAGCAGTAGAGATATTTTCTGTGTTCAGCATTTTTTTGGACCTTGGCAAAAATGCAAAGGAAATTTACATATTTCAAAATCTATTTACCATAATTGAGCTTCTACCTAATGTTCAATTGGAAGTGATTAATGTGCTATGTAATGACATGCTAAAAGGCAGGTATCAAGGGAAGAATCTAATAGAGTTCTACAAATGCCTTCCAAGTGATGAATATACCCAATTAAAATCGTATGCTTCTGGATTGGTGCCAGTATTTGGTAGTATATATCTATGTAAAAAAAGACATTTTTAAATCTCATCACAGATAACTATATAACAGGTAATCATTTACAACTGATTTTGATAGGAAATACTTAGAACCCCAGTTAAAGGAACAAGGTGCTCTTCTCCTTGAGCTACAATGCAATTAGACACACTCAATTATATTTTGAATTTTGTTCATTAAAAAGTGTGCTAACTTATTTTATCACAAAGCCTAAAATATTTACTGTCTGGCCTTACAGAAAGGTTTGAGGACCACTCATCTAAATCACTGATTACAAACTCAGATGCCTTCAGAAGCAAGTAGGTAATATAAACAGGTGAAGGCAATAAATGGTAAAAAGTGTAGGAAAGTAATGAATTAGAGCCCTCATCCCTTATCTAGAGGCACTGAAAATTGATTCTGAAAATCAACCAAAACTATCCTCTGCAAGACCTTGGGGGTTAATTCAGTTTGGGACTTCTAATTTTCTTCCCTTCCCTCCCCTCCAAATGAGGAGTGTGTAGGTCATGGGTCAGTATGCTTCCTTTTAAGAACCACATAGTATTTTGGGCTTTGCAAGCCATAAGGTCTGTGTTGCTGCTCAACTCCATCATAGTAGTACCCCAGAGCAGCCATGGACAATACATGCACTATATGCCAAAACAACTTTCATTTATGGACAGTGAAATCTGAATTTTTTATGCTTTTTACTTGTTAAAAAGTATGTATTTTGGCTTTTTTCAACCTTAAGAAATGTAGACAATTCTAGCTCATGGAACATACAGAAACAGGCACCAGCTGGATTTGACCAGGGGTCCATAGTTGGCCTTCTGCTCTAGGTGAAGAGAATTTTAATTTGCAAGTAGGAATGGGATTTTTTTTCCTAGTATTGTACATTGACATACTAGGTTGTAAATACTAACTATGGGTACAAATGATGTTCTTATTCATACATGTAAAGTGGTAAGATTCTTGCCTCTATTTAGTCACCCCTTAGACAAAATATGCAGTATATAATTGTAAAGGAAATGGAATCCTTAAAAGCCTCTATTAACATTTTAACTCCTCCCCCCTTTTCCCTCAGAGTGGATAAGTGAATGTACGATTATTTCATTATTTAAATTTAGGCCCATCCTGAAGTTTTTAATGGGATACCTGGTAACTGAACTCTTGATGTCCACTAGAAGATGACAGGTGGAAAGCTCAGTAGATCCATCTTTTTAAAATTTTTCCCCCACATTGGGGCACCTGGGTGGCGCAGTTGGTTAAGCGTCCGACTTCAGCCAGGTCACGATCTCGCGGTTCGTGAGTTCGAGCCCCGCGTCAGGCTCTGGGCTGATGGCTCAGAGCCTGGAGCCTGTTTCCAATTCTGTGTCTCCCTCTCTCTCTGCCCCTCCCCCGTTCATGCTCTGTCTCTCTCTGTCCCAAAAATAAAAAATAAACGTTGGAAAAAAAAAATTTTCCCCCACATTTATTTATTTTTGAGAGAAAGAGAGAGCATGAGTGAGGGAGGGGCAGTGAGAGAGAGAGACAGAATCGGAAGCAGGCTCCAGGCTCCGAGCTGTCAGCACAGAGCCCAGCACGGGGCTTGAACTCACAAACTGAGATCATGACCTGAGTCGAAGTTGGACACTTAACTGACTGAGCCACCCAGATGCCCATACAATTGTTCAACCTTGTTAGCTTTTTGACAAGTTTTTCTGCCACCTTAATTGGATTTTGAAATGATCACCTGACCACCAGTTGACAGCCTAAAGATAACATCTAAGAGAATTAGATCAAATATTTATTGAATGAAATTAAATACTAACAGTGCATCCCGACCATGATGTAAACCATATTCAATACCATTAATATCTGCTTCCCAAAGGAAGGTAGTTAATAGTCAAATCATGTTCTACATAATGAATTTCTCCCAAGGATATAAACAAGGTTATTAAGTTGATGTCATTTATATACCATAAAATAACTAGACACTTCATCTTTAAAACTTCCTGGAAGTCTTAGGAAGTTTGACTACTCAGACTTGATTCTACACAGCTGTTGTTTATAAGCTTGACAGTTTGACAGTCATCTCTGGAGCATGGACTTCTGACCACTTGGGTTCAAATCCACTGTGCTACTTTTAAGTTGTATTGACCTTTGGCAAGTTAGTTAACCTCCCTATGCCTTGGCTTCTCCATATGTTAAAATGGGTACAATAATACTAGCAGTGGAAAGACTAGATGATAATACACAGTGCATGAAATGCAGTGCTTGGGGCATAGGTATCGCTCAGTAGTTGCTAGCTATAGTTTCTGTGCTAGTGTTGTACAATGTTAAAAGACTTAATTCATGTAGAAGAAAGATTTGTACAGCATTTTGTCTCTGAAAGAGGAAATCACTGGGAAGATAGGGGATAACCTCATTAATTCAGAATATTTGTTATTTAGTGAATTGTCAGTAAGTTACCTTTCACCATTCCCTTTGATCTAATAGGGTTAGTTAGCAACTTCTTATTTGGCCTATTGAGCAAGGTATGGCAATAGTAAGGGCAAAATATTTACAAATATATAAAGGTTTTGGAATTCAATTTATTTGCCAAATCAGATGCAGGCAATTTCTACAATAAGGTAGGTTTGAAAAAAGTTTTGAAAGCCTTTGAACGGTTCTATTAATTCGTTCTTTTAAATACATTATACAAGGCACTAAGAACAAGTAATAGTGTTTCTTTTGTGAAGACTGGATACTGTAATTTGGCAGCTGAGTACAGCAAAGCCTTAACCGTAAGCCCAATGTTCTCACTATTCTTTGAACAGATTTATAGACTGTACTTAAAACCCTAATCCTCAATTGGAGAATGCTGATAGATATGAAAAACAGGATGCAGCCTGATAGAGTACAGATAGGAATAGACTTTAAAAAAAGGTTTCAATTCTAGCTTTTTATTGACTTGTTTATATTATCTTAGCCTACTCAATTATTTGATGCCTTGGTTTTCTGTTATCAAAGATAGTTAGAACTACAGTTGACCCTTGAACAACACAGGAGTTGGGGCACTGTTACCCACCCCCCGATACACACATTGGAAATCCACATATAACTTTTGACTCCCCCCAAAACTTAACTATTAATAGCCTACTGTTGACCAGAAGCCATAACAAACATAACAGTCAATTATACATATTTTGTATATGTTTTATACGCTATATTCTTACAATAAAGTAAGCTTAGAGAAAAGAAAATGTTAAGAAAATCATAAGGAAGAAAAAATACTTTTACAGTACTGTACAAAAAAAAATCCACATATAAGTGGATCCATATAGTTTAAACTTCTTCCAGGGTCTATTGTAAAGATAAAGATATACCTCAAAAATTAATACCTGCTTAGTCAAATAAGATGGAGTTGTTACATAAGGATATTCCACCCTAATGTAACCACAAATCTTGTTTCACATAACTTTCCTCCCATGAAATTAACATCTGTTGTGATGGACATTTGATAGGAAATCCCTTAATTTCCTTGAGAAAGTATGTCCCGTACCCAGTGGTCTACGTAACAGACTCGTGTAAGATTGAGATGCTACAAATATCCGTCCTGTCCACATCCAACTCTAAGCAAAATCCTGGGTATACCAAAAGCCTTTGAAGTTTCAACAGAAACTATATCAGAGTCTGCAATTTACTCTGGGAAATTTCGTTTAAAATGTATCCATTCCAGTCTCCAAGGTTTCATCATAAAATGAGCTCACATTTGAAGTGAAAGGTGCCATTTAGGTATTAAATTTTATTAACTTATTTCTTTGAATTTGTCATTAAAGCAGGTTAATACTCTCATCTGGTTTATCCTAAGTGTGGCTCACAGCTGGGAACTATAATACCTTGATCGAGGTTGTCTCACTTTCCACTGCTCAAAACAGGCACTGAGTCCTTAAAATTGAGAGAACGGCATTATCATAGGTCAAGTTTTACTTGCCACAACCTGCTGGTAGAAGGAAATATATCCACTTGTCTGGACTAGTATTAAGAACATTGGGGGAGGGGGGAAGGAACATTTTATGAGAAGAAATAATAGACTTGGATATTAACACTAAATGTCGTATTCAAAATGGCATTTTAAAATGTGTTCAAGTAAAACACTGTAATAAGAGAAAAACCACAAAACTTAATATAAAGTCTAGCTTTATTTTTAAAAAGATTTTACAAGTCTGTCAACCTCAAGCATACATAGGTGAATTATTCATATCTTCCATCAGATGAAGTTTACAGCTTCAATCCCTCTCAGAAAAATATAAGTAAAAAATAAATCTTTTTCACATATATTTGTCCACTATATTACTCAGCTTAGTTCTGAAATTTTCTCTTATAAATACTTTAACACAGCTGCTAATGTGGTGGGACTGTTGTGGTGCAGCTGCATTTGGCTATACTTTTACAAGTCTGCTTTACTTTTGCTAGTTCCCTGGTTCGGCTCCAAGGTCCAAATCTTATAAAGAAGAAATAAAGGTTAACTGGGCTGCCAGAAAAGCCCACTGAATGCATCCTGTAGCGCTCTGTGACAAGCCAGAGAAGAAGTATAGCCTCCAGCGAGATCCTGTGGAGAGGCAGCTCTGACGTGGTTTAAATACCTAAAACAAAACGAAAAGTGTAGCATTGATATAGAAAGCATATATAAATTGGTAACATTTTTAAAAGCAATAGTAAAACTGATGCAAATTTTAAAGAGGAATTCTGAGACTGAAATGTTCAGACATTCTAAATGCATTACTATTTTTTAAAAGGAAACTCACCAACTATATATAGAGAGCGCCTAAACTCGTTTAATTGTTGAGTTTATTGTAAAGCAAATTACATTAAGATCTTAAAACAGCTCTCAAGGAGGTTTCAAAAATAAAACTGGCTATTAAAATGCCCACTCTTCCCAATTTTTAAATGTTTACTTATTTACTTTGAAAGAGAGAGCATGCACAGGGGAGGGGCAGAGAGAGGGTGGGAGAGAGAGTCCCAAGCAGGCTCAGGGTGACAGCCCAGAGCCCAATGACACCGGGCTGGATCTCAGGAACCCTGTGAGATGATGACCTGAGCCAAAAATCAAGAGTCAGGTGCTTAGAGGATGGAGCCACCCAGGCATCCTTCACTGTTCCCAATTTTTAGAAATTACTTGTCTTGTTGGCTATTGTTTGGGTACCTCACTGCTATTCTCCTTCTGGCATACTCTTAATAAATAAATACATGGTATCATAATACTATTGTATTAATATTTTACATAAATATTGAATGTTTTGCATAAATGTATTCTGAAACAAATACTTAAATGAAGGAGGGTTGAAAAATATACTAGTTACTTCAAATTTACTTCAGTATTACAAAAATATATTGTCTCCTTCCTCACATGAGAAATCTCTGAAAGCCTGATTTCAACAGAATGTCCCAATTTGTAAATACAGAAGTCTTTTGAACTGTCTCAAAAGACAGTGTAACAGAAACCACTTTTCTCCAATCATACATATATTATTTAGCAATTAAAACTCTCTACCTTGGTAAAGGTAGACAAACAAGCCTAAAATATGGGACAATCCTAGACAAAGAAGGTCAACTTGTTAGCATGACTAACAGCATCGTTGGAAAACAAATATTTCCAGCTTTGCTTTAATGCCTAGTTTAAGAAACCACATTGTTTCTTCAGGCCTCAGGAAGTAAAGGAGCTTCACCCACCTTAGAATTACGGGTATGGCAAATGAATAAATCAGGTACCAGAACATTTTAATAACTTGGAAACTTTTCTACTCATTCATTCAAACTTCCTGTGTGTCAAAGTCTTGATGCATGAGCAACTTATTATTTCTAACATAATAACAAGTCTGTTTTTCATTTGTATCCATGTTTAATAAGGTTGTGTGATTAAAAAATATATGGCAATATAAGAGGCCAAAGAGAAAAAGTGGCCAAAGTAAGACGCAACATAAGCTCCTGGAATTGGCTATAATTTATTCACACTACCACAAATCAAGGTGTTAACTCAATTCTTTGCTTCTCTGCCAAGGGTGAAAGGGGAAAGCAGAAGGAGAAAGGTAATATTTACTGAGCAATGATCTACAAACTTTTTGATAGTATATTTATAGCAGTAAAAATATTTGAGCATGCATTTCCAATATTCGTATACTTATTTATAAATTATATACTTAATGCATTAATATATAGTGAATAATTATATAACATACTAATATAGAAGGATATTATAAAATATATATGAATATTCAAAGGAGATAAAAATATTTCAACCAAAGTTCTAATATTTTCTCCCTGTATCCATCTTCTGTACGTTGGTGAATGTATCCCACTTTCGAGGCTGTTATTAAACAGTCATTGTCAAACTCCTGATAGAACCTTATGTCCCATGGGATTTAAACAGGGATTCACCCACCAAACCTACCACATGGACAGAAGAAATATCTGTTTATTTCACCCCAGGACACAATAAAATGTCCACTGTTAAGACTGTGATGCATCAGAAATGATGTAAATTAGGTAAGTCACCTCAGAAGTCTAAAAATCAACCTGGAACAGCATAAAATCCATTTCTCTCCACTGAGATCTCAAAAACCATCACACAAATAAGTAATATTTTTACAAGTATCTTGGAAATGAAATGTTCCATTCCTGATACAAGTTTCAGGTAAGTTTTATCCATATACCAGACACTACTATATTAACCTTCCTTTCCTCAGACCCTCAAAAGAAAAGGACAGTCTTCGATCCAGTGGCTGTTCTCTCCTGGCAAAATTCAGGTACCACCGGAGAATGTCTGTCAACCTTAAGAAGCCAACTATCATGAAGAGAATTGGTTTTCATAGCTGTAATAGAAACCGCTGTGCAACTAGTTGTTTTGATTCATCACATTTTGGTACAACTTGCTTCTGGGAAAGTTGAGTCATACCATTTCTGGCTTGGCAATTCAAGCATAAACTTGAAGTGTACATACAGCTTTTTATATGTTATCCTGAGAAACCTGAAACAGCTGCACTGCTGGCAGGAAAACACAGGACCACCAGTAAAATATCCAAAACAGTTGCATCTTTTAATTTATGACCGTGCACTGTTTCCATAAAGAGTATATAAAACAGTTCAACATTTTATAGGTAAAATGTAATAAACAGTCATACTCATTGATGCCATAAATGTGTAAAAAAAATTTATTTAAAATGATTAATTAGTGTTCGAAAATAGGATTTCTTGAACAGTCATAATCCAGAGCAATGAACAAACATTTTAAAATTTTAGTTATTAATGCTAAGTTGTAGATTCTTACTGCCAAAATCAAGTCAATTAAAATTTCTTTGCATAGCACTGAAGAAAATGCACTTCCCTTCTAGCAATCATTTACATTAAACATGTCTGTGAGTATAGTTCTTTAAAGACCTGGTTATTTACATTACTGTTTTTGATCTCTAGGGCTACACAAAATAGTTACTGTTAAATATTTCAATCTATTTTCACCATGGCAACTTACATTAATTCCAATTTAAAAAAAAAAAAGCATAATTCATTCTTGGTACTCAACTGTGGGCTTTTATTTTCTAGGTATTTTAACTTAATGTTCTTAAACCCTTTAATTATTGTGGTACACCAAAGTATTGTAAAGGATCTGACACGCTGAAACCACACAATGAGAATTTAGCATTTTGCCTGCTTTTTCACATTAATCCCCATCTGTGTTGTTTTAATTCTTTCATGACCATTACAAGTACATCACTGAATAGGATTCCTGGGGTTTCTGGCAAAGGTCAGTATCATTTCATGTACACCTTTATATAACAGAATGAGGAAGAAGTCTTAGCCAAATTTATTTCTAAAAGTCAAGCTCAGTTGGATTTTGGAGCCTGGAGGTAATTGCTCTGACTATTTAGCCAATCCCAGGACAGTATTTCTGTTTTTCATGGGTTTATTTTAAATACCTGTAAATCTTATAAGCAGAAACCAGGAAAGAAAAAAAGAGGTTTGCTTACTTTGGTATCTATACCTTATTTTTACTGAAAGCAGACTAAACTCAAAGCTTTAAAAATCATACCTTTGATTATTTTCTTAATAAGACTAAAAAAGTATGCTTTCAAAAGCATGTCTAAGATAATTCCTGTACAAAGGGCATCTTGTGCCCTAATTTATACTGTGTCTAAAGTTGCTTTCCTTTGCCATTACCCATCAAAATCCCTTTCAAACAGACTCTGGAGGAGGGGGAGGAAAAGGAGGCAGTGGATCCTGTGAGAGGAGTAAGAAAGGATTAAGCATTCAAAACCCACACTTGAAAGTTTGTTCCTGAACTTTGATTTCCTACACTGTCATTTTCTTCTGTTACATTTAGCAGCTTCTACTCCCAAAGAAGGTGGTGTAATTTACACTTAGCTTCAGAAAGACTTCATTTACTCAGTCCTTTAACATAAGAGAGTTCCTCTGAGATTACTCTTTTACTATTTCCCTTCCTTTAAAAGCCCTATATCGACCATCTGGCTAAAGTCTTGGACTCAGCTCATTTTAGTGCTATTCAACAATGCTTTGAGTCCTCAGCTAGGGGCAGAGGGCAGGGGCTGTCACTCAAGACCCAGAGGCAGCACTCTTCCCCTCCAGTCATAACCTCCTCATGAAAACCCTTGAAACACTTTGGCTCTAGAGACTCAAAGAATCTTTAAATTTAAATTGAAATTAAAATGTGAAGCTCATATTAGTTTCCTTTACCTCAAATTACCAGGCCCAATGGGCAGTTAAAAAAAAGAAAAGTCCAAGTTTTTAAGTCTATAGTGCTTCCCTTTCCTAAGAAAGGGGGTGAACTCTAGAGCCTAAGACCTTCTTTTCACAAGTGGGCCCATTTTTGAACCTGAATTTAAAGGCACTATGCATCAAACAGACCAGTTCCAAGTATTTCTGCCTCCCAGCCTACAAAATTCAAATCTAAGTGCCATTAAGAGACATTAACCAGCTGATCTCAGCTGTCGAGACCAAGAGCTCTTATAAGAAATTCAGCCAAGGCTATAAAAGATTTACATGAACAACCTGAAGTCTACCTCAATAGGTTTAAAAACAATCAGAGCAATAGTGTACTCAATTATCACTAAAAAGCAGCAACATTCTGAAAACTGAAATTAGTGCTTAGGTGCCCTAACCCAACCATGATGTCAGAATAACAGACAAACTGTCTACAGAGAGAAACTGACAATCATATATTCTAACATAAATGAGGAAAGCAATCCAAGTCAGAACTACTGTCCATAATTCTGAGGGCAGTTTGATTATAAAAACACAAAGCTTCATGAACTCCAACCAAAATATAACAAACTTCCATAATCATGATACTACTCTTCACTTCATTATCTAACCTTCATGTGAGAACACAAATTGAATAAACTAACTATTAAAGCTATTTTCAGATTTATACTATACACTTAGAAATCTAGTAACCAATTTATCCCAGACATTTAGACCATCTGAACAGCAAAGCTCAGATTTAGAAATTAAAAGCCACATGGTGCCCAAGTGTACAGCTGAATACAGATTGCTCAAATAAACCTTTCTGAATTATAACTAAAAGTAAAGTGTGCAATTTAATGCTATCAAATAACACACTAGGCATTTTTAGGGCAGGGTAGCTGTTACTGAAAGTTAATGCAACTACAAAGTGAAAGGAACACTTCCTTGATTTGAGTGAAAGTGACTGAACACATAAAAGATATAGCTATTTAAGTGTAACATATTCTATGATCAATTTTTGTTGGTAGTTCTGGATATATCAAATGATAGAACGCTAAGGATAGATTCCATCTGTAGAATACAGATAAATACAAGAGTATCTCAGGAATCAGGTACTATGAGATATACTCGAATAGAGCCATGAAAACAGATAATAAAGGATGGCCATATATATCAAATGATTTTTGATAAATCTTAAATATACTCCTCAAAGTAAGAAGATGTTTATCTCAGTTATAATATGTTTAGCTAATTTCAGTATTATTCTAAATGCTTAAATGAGATTAAGCAGGAAAATGGTATAAATAATGTTTTTACTTACTGATTCTTAAAACATTATGATACTCATTCCTATGAATTTATTCAAAATAACCAGAGGAGAGAAGGGAAGGCAAAGTTTCATGAAAAATCTAAAAATAACAAATCATATCAGTCATAAAAATAACAAATCATATATAGATTTTGTATGTCCCAGTGAGGGACAGGTGTCACTTCTGTGGTGAAAATATAGTAGAGATAATAAAAACAAATATCCTAGTTTCTGATTTTCCTTTTTTTTTTTTTAATTTATTTTTGATAGAGAAAGAGACACTGAGCAGGGGAGGGACCGAGAGAGAGAATCCCAAACAGGCTCTACACTATCAGCATAGAGCCCAACATGGGGCTTGACCTCACAAACCATGAGATCATGACCTGAGCCAAAATCAATAGTTGGATGCTTAAGTGACAGAGCCACCCAGGAGCCCCTAATTTCTGATAAGTTCCTAAAAATTCTAGTGCCTCATTCTGCCTTATTTAATGTAATTTCTTACTGTGAATTCCGTGTAACAGACGTATACCAGATGTTTCATCATAACTTTATACAACCAGGATGGTAATTTTTCCCCAAAGGTGGGACAGACAAAATGCAGAAATTTATATGTATGCAGTGTATTCCTTCTTCAAAAAATTAAAACAAATTACTGAGTGCCTACTATGTGCCAGGTATTGAAGCAACTCTGAGAATAAAACAGAGAGCAGACTCCATATTCTCATGGACCTTATAATTCAGCAGAGAAAAAAAGATGTTAAATAATGAATATTATGAATGAGAAAGTCAGGGCTCTATCAGTGTAGATTAAAAGGAAGCCAGTATGAACAAGTTCAGAAAAGGTCTCCCTAAGGAAAGGACAGTCAGATTCAGACCCAAAGGATGAGGAAGAGTTAGTTATTAGCAAGGCAAGAGGAATAGAGCAGCAATCCAGTGCAGGAAGAATGTAGCAGCAAGGCATCATATTGAGAACATGGGGGAAAGGTGGCTCCAGGTCAACATGAGGCTGGAGATGCTGGCAGAAATTATCCAAAAGAAGACCTTATAGGAAATGCTAATAACTGTGAATTTTATTCAAAGGGCAATGGGAGCCACTGAAAAGTTACTGTTAGGAACCTGGTTATTTAAGCTACTTTGACTGTACAATGGATGGGAAAAAAGTAGGAGTCAATTAGAGAGAGACTCCTAAGAAGAATGTTTCTCTATTCCAGGCTTAAGATCATGGCACCTAAATTAGGGTGGTAGCAGTGGTAATAACCAAAAAAAAAAAAGGACTGGTTTAAGAGATATTTAAAAGCCAACTGAGTGAGTGGATATGGGAGCAAGAGAAGAGGGGAGGAGAAACTGGTGTCAAAGTCAACTTCCAGCTATCTAGTCATGTGGAACAGGGAATGTGCCCTCACAGAGGCAATGGAAAACTGGAAGAGAAACAAATTGGTGTGGGAGAGAAGGGAAGGGAAAGATCATTCATTTAATTTTGGAGTTAAGTCTGAAGTGATTATAGAACAGACACATGAGTGGATATAGCAGCTGGATATATGCGCCAAGTGCTAAGAAGAAAATTATAGAATGAAGGTAACAATTTGGGAGTCATCACTATTTAGATGGTATCTGAAACCATCAGGTAGATGCTAATATTTAAGGAGACAGGAAAGAATGAGAGAAGAGAGGGCCTAAGGCAGAGGCCTAGAGAACAACAACATATATATAACATGCCAAAAAACAAAAACAAAAACAAAATGGTGGTGAATTTTATGTGTAAACATAAAATTACGTTGAGTGGGCCACAGGATGCTCAGATTATCTGGTAAATCATTATTTCTGAGTGTGTCTGGAAGAGATGAGCATTTAAATTGGTGAACTACCCAACAGGAGTAGGTATTATTCAATCTGTTGACGACCTGAGAATCACAAAAAAGTGGAGAAAGACTGAATTTCCTATGGATGACTGAGCTGGAACATCGATCTTCTCTTGTCCTGAAAGCTCCAGACTGGCATCTAGACTTGATCTGGCACCTACACCATTGGTTCTCTCTTAGGCCTTTGAACTACACCACTAGCTTTCCTGAATCTCTAGCTTGCAGGCAGCAGATCATGGGCCTTCTCAGCCTCCATAATCACATGAGCTGATACTTATAATAAATCTCTTTTATCTCCCTCTCTCTCTCTCTCCCTGCCTCTCTCCCTCCTACTGGTTCTATTTCTCTAGACAACCTCACTAATACAGAAACTAATATTTTTTGAAGTGAAGGGTGTGTTCAGGTGTGGTAAATGTTGCCACTCCATACTAATGCCTTATGCACTCTTTTCCCCTAGATTTTCAAAGAAGGTAGAATCAAGGAAGGTTAAGCCACTTGGAAAGGTGTTAGAACCTGCTACTTGTGTCTGACTCCTTCTTGTAATTTTAAGAATAATGGCAGAGACAGAGATGTGAAACCTATTAGATTTCTCCATCTAGGGCCTCTTCATGGTATTTATAGCAGTAATGTTTCTTATAGCAAAAGAACAAAAGGAACAACTGAAATATCCACTGACAGAAGAATGGGCAAATTGTTACTTACACAGTAGAACAGAGTACAGCAGTGGAAACAAAGGATATACAGCTTCACGCATGTATCAACACTGCTGACTTTCATAAACAATGCTAAGTAAAAGCAAAGACAAAAAGCAAGTTACAGAAAATATGTAGAGCACAGTTCATTCATATAAAGCTCAGAAATGCAAAGTACACATGGAATGTATAGATATGACCAAACTGTAAACAAAGCAAGTAAATGATAATCAGCAGTTTCAGGGTGACCGAATCTCTGATTTGAGGTGGGACAACAATAAAGAGAAGAAGAATGCATGCAGAAAGGATTTCTACAGCATTGGTTATGCTCCATCTCCTAAGTTAATGAGTGGAATTCAAAATACAGAACCTGAAGGAGTAGAGGAGGGAGAAGCAATGAGAATGGAAAAAATTAGGGGTACTTTGGTGGCATAGTCAGTTAGACACCCAACTCTTGATTTCAGCTCAGGTCATGGTCTCCCCGTTCATGGGATCGAGCCCCGCATCTGGTTGTGCACTAACAGCACAGAGTCTGCTTGGGATTCTCTCTCTCTCCTCTCTCTCTCTCTGTCCTAGTTTTCTCAAAATAAATAAACTTAAAAAAAAATTAAAGGGGCACATGGGTGGCTCAGTCGGTTGAAGATCTGACTCTTGATCTCAGCTCAGGTAATGATCTCCTGGTTTGTGGGTTTGAGCCCCACATCAGTCTCTGTGCTAACAGTGCTGAGCCTGCTTGGGATTCTCTCTCTTCCTCTCTCTCTCTGCCCCTCCCCACTCTGTCTCTCTCTCTCAAAATAAATAATTTTTTAAAAAGAATGGAAAAAATTCAGCAACTGTTTTATTATTACTCTTTGTAAAATTATGTATCATATATTTTTTCTATGTATGAAATATTTTTTAAAAAGTAGTGCAAAGAGCATAGCCATTAATCCAGTACACAATCTGCATGTAAAACCAACCATTCTTAGTTGGCCTTAGTTTCATAAAATATTACTACTTTGATTCCATTTGCAATAATTCATGTTAATTATAATAATTTACCTTAAAATATGTTTAACACTGCAATATGTTACATTCATATTGTTCTCTGTACTGTTTTAGTGGACTCTGGTTTATGAGCAAGGTGAATACATTAATTTAAGATAGGGAAAGTTAGTAAAATCAGATTTATCTGCAAAGAACCCTTTGAAGAATACACATCTAAACAGCAAGCCTAAGTACTGGTTAAAAAGCTGATCTACTAAAGCAGCAAAAACAAAGTGGCAGATGAAATTGGTTAAGTGGTTAAGGAGACCTCAGCCAAATTCCTGATAATCTAGAATATTCCCCATAATGCTGCTGCAGATTTGTATTTCTTTACCAGAATGAAACATACTAGGGGGCATAGCTCAGTGGTAGAGCATTTGACTTCAGAATGAAACATACTGAGCCTTCTGTAGCTAATATTAAGGGAACAGCTTAGATGGATAAACCAAATTCAACTCTTCTCTCTGTCCAATGTTAGTTAGTTAAGCACCCCCTAAATTTGCAGAAGAACTGTCCCCACTGGTGTGGGTTTTTGTTAAGTGCACTGTCTAAATTAAATATAAACAACCTCAGTCCTCTCTCCTGTATCATTTTCCTTTTCTTCACTGTACCACCACATTAATACATAAAGACATCATGGTTTAGTAGAAAGGACAAAGACTTTGGAAACATACACTTAGGTTTGAATCTCTCCTTGAACAATTACAAACATGATTTGGAAAGTGCTTTAATTTTTCTGATCCTTATTTCCTCATCTGTAAAAGAAACAAGGAGGCAATACCTCTTCATAGTATTTTTTAGAGGATTAAACAAGAAAATGTGTATATTACATCTGGCAAAGAACAGATATTCAATAAAGTATATATCCCTGACCATCCTACATATTCTCTTTGATACTATTAATACAAAGTATACTCTCACAATAACCCAAATTTCCAAAGTCCTTTACTTTCTGCTAATTAATATGTACCTCTCCTTTCCCAACTCTGTGACCTTCCTGTCTCTTCCCACATCTATTTCAACAATATTTAATAGTTTTGCCCTCTCTGTTCCCCCTTTCATTGTACCCTAATTATAAAGATTCAAGTGGAGGTTTTGTTTATATTTTTTATATTAGTCAAAAGATAAGGAGTAGTCCTGCTTGTTCATCTTTTATCACAGGACACTAGAATAACCCAAGGATGCCAATACCTTCATATTAAAAGACAAATGGGGAAATTTGTATATAGAAATATATATATATATATATAATACATTTATATATACATAAACATATATGCACAGATCTGTATTTCACAAATACTAGCACACTCTAGTACGTTTTATTTCAAAAGTTAAATTGCTACATTATTTCCACTCTAATATACTCCATTTTGACTCTCATCACCATTGAATGGACATTTCTCTGTTCTCATTCCCCACAACATCTTCCTCTACCTCTCTTTATCTGGAGACAGCCTCCAGCTATAAAATGCTCTTAGCTTGTGACTTCCATAAGAATGTCTATAATTTGGGCCACACTCCTACTGCTTTCACACAGGATTCCTCAAATTTCTCTTTTCCACTTGGCTCCTAATTACTAGTTTTCTTCTTGGTTTACCTCGTCCTTCTTGGTTTATCTCGTACCTTCTCCTATTCTTTTTTTGCTATTATTTAAATTTCAGTTAGTTAACACACAGTGCAATATTGGTTTCAGGAGTAGAATTCAGTGATTTATCACTTATATTCAACATCTGATACTCATCACAGGTGCTCTCCTTAGTACCCATCACCCATCTAGTATATCCCCCACCTACCTACCTCCATCAACCCTCAGTTTGTTCTCTATCGTTAGGAGTCTCTTGTGGTTTGTTTCCCTCTCTCCTCTTCCCTTATCCCATATATTCATCTGTTTTGTTTCTTAAATTCCACATATGAGTGAAATCTACGGTATTTGTCTTTCTCTGATTGACTTATTTCACTTAGCATAATACATTCTAGTTCCATCCGCGTGATGGCAAATGTCAAGATTTCATTTTTGATGGCTGAATAATATTCCAGTGTGTGTGTGTGTGTGTGTGTGTGTGTGTGTGTGTGTGTGTGTGTGTGTATCTCTTCTGCTTCTTCAGTCCTCACTGTGACTATATCCAGTTGGTTGTGCACCTCAGTTACAGCATTTTTTATTTCAGCCTGGCTAGTTTTTAGTCTTTTATCTCAGCAGCAACAATTTCTCTGGTGCCTTCTATGCTTTTTTCAAGCCCAGCTAGTAGTCTCATGACTGTTGTTCTAAATTCTTGTTCAAATATATTGCTTATATCTGTTTTGAGCAAGTCCCTGGCTATGATTTAGTCTTGACCTTTCTTTTGTGAAGAATTCCTCTGTCTTGTCATTTTGCCTAAGTTTCTTTCTTTTGCATGGTTTGAAAGCTTGTTATGTTTCCTGCACTTACAGTGTCTTGCTTTTCCTTAGGGATGGAGCATATTCTATCAGTTTTGTCTGGTCCTCCAATTTTATTCCTGCTCATCAGTAACTTGGAAGGATCCTGGCTCACACCCCTCAGCGGGCTCCCGAAGCATGGCTTGGGCTGGAGCAGAGCCGCATGCAGGGAGAGACCAAGCCCACCACCCCACAACCCTGCAGGCACCTCCTGCTACAGACACTGCAATTTCCACGAGTCCCCTCTGCAGCTATGATGGCATCGTCTTCTCCTATTCTTTTTAATTTTTTTTAACTTTTATTCATTTTTGAGAGACAGAGAGAGACAGAGTTTGAGCAGGGGAGGGGCAGAGATAGAGAGAGACACACAGACTGAAGCAGGCTCCAGGCTCTGAGCTGTCAGCACAGAGCTCAATGCAGGGCTCGAACCCACCAACCGCAAGACCATGACCTTAGCTGAAGTTGAGTGCTTAACTGACTGAGCCATCCAGGCACCCCAAGTCTTCTCCTATTCTTGACTCTATCTCTGAAATGTCTGACTTCATTTATCAACTCTGTCGTACTAAACCTACAAATCTTATCTTTTGGTCTTTTGCCCTTCTTTCTTAGTTATAGCCCAAGTATTTTTATCTGCTTGAGTGGCCTTTCATACTCGGTGTCCCACTGGAACTACAAATTTAAATTTTCATAACTGAACTCATCTTCCTTTACAAACCTAGCCCTGTGTCTGTGTTTCTTAATAGTTTCAACATACTTCTAGAGTCATCTTGAATCCTCTTCCCTCTGCATACCAATGAGAAATCTACATCACAGTATCTCTCTACAAACATCTATTTACTTCTCACATCATCTTCATTGCTGCTGTTACCTAATCTTAGCTCTTTTTTTTTTTTTAACCTCTTTCATGGCCTACAGTTAATACTCTCTCAATCGGTTACCCTATTTCAGTATTACTGTTCTCTCCATTCCAATCTATTCATGGTTATCAAACTAATCTTCCTAAGGCAAAGCTCTGCATCACTCTCATACAAATAGACATGCACTGGCTGCCTGCTATATGTAGAATAAAGTCCAAATTCCTTAGCCTACCATTCAAGGCTTACTGCACTTGATTCCAACCCACCTTTCTAAACATATTTCTTATTAATAATCTCCATGTACCCTGAATGTAAGCCAACCATGAGGTTTTCAGTTTTTCTCTATGAAAGCCTCATAACCACTCACTCCATATCTCTGCTCATGCTATTTCATTATCTTGGAATGCCCTCACCATTGTCTGTCTTCCAAAGCCATGCTACAAATGTCAATCTCTTAATTCTGAACAAAGACATGAGAAGCTTAACTGTGCAACACAGAAATGTTATATTCAGTATAGCAAACAAAAAAAGTAAAATAAACTAAGCTTAAAAGCAAGAAAAGAGGGGCGCCTGGGTGGCTCAGTCAGGTAAGAGTCCAACTCTTGATTTTGGCTGAGGTCATGATCTCATGGTTTGTGAGTTTGAGCTCCATGTCAGGTTCTATGCTGTCAGAGGAGGATTCTCTCTTCCTCTCTTTCTGCCTCTCCCTCCCCCCCCCCACACCTCTCTCTCTCTCTCAAGATAAATAAACCTTAAGGGAAAAAAAAAAGGCAAGAAAAGAAACTCTCAGGTGCCAGAAATAATTCAGGAGCTCAAAAATCAGAGCATGAGCAGAGCCTTAAGTTCAGAAGATCACCTATAAAACAACTTGTAGGAATATTCTGCTCACTGGCCTGGGATAGTCACAAGAAAGTCTAGGGACATGAATAGAAAAGAATCACACATAAAAAATCACAATATCCAAGTCTGTTCCATCTCCAAGAAATTAAAAACAATACCTCCAGATTCAGTGAAGCCAACAGGAGTTTGGCTGAAGCAAAAAAAATCTCTTTATCAGTATGCCTTCACAATCCAAGGAAGGCTCCTAGGAATATAACACCCACTAAAAAGAAGTTCACAGTTAAAAAAAAAAAAAAAGAATGGAATGAGCCTCATTTATTAAAGAGTCAGAAAACACGATCAATGACAGGACTATCACACCCAGACACACAGCTAAGAGGAACTGAAAAAAATTTATCTCATGGAAGGAGAAATGAGTAAAGAAATAGATGCCATAAGACAAGAAATCAACAATAGGAAAAGAACAAGCATTTTCTTTAAAAAAAAAAAAAGTGAAACAGGAATTCTTAGAATAAAAGTCTCAATGGACAAGTTAGGCAGCTGGTTATCCAGAGACGGAGAAAAAATTAGTGAGTGGAAAATTATGGGAGGAAAACACAAAGAAGGAAGAATGTAGAGCTAAAAAGGAGACAAATGGAAAGAACCACTACCGGATATTTCAAGAAGAAAATTAAATCCCAATGGGAAGAGCGGTATGTAAGGAATAAAGATGAGAAAAAACCCACTGCCATTACCATTACTACCACAAACTGGTAACAATAACAACAGGGAAAAGACAAGACGAAGTGTAAGGTTAAGCCTGATGAGGTGTTTATTTTGTTCAAAAAAAAAAAAAAAGATTTAACCTTTAGACTTCTGAAAATAACATTTGTTAATTCTGGTTACTCCCTGTACCTCTCTCGGTTTGAAATACTTAACAGTTTTCTTAGATTCCACCCCCTCTGGATTGCCCAGGTAGAATAACTTATTTGCTCCCTGAATTTGCATAGCACTTTATCTTTACCTCCCTCGTAAGTACCATAACTATTTATAAACCTCACATGTTCCCTTGTCAGGTAAGTTTCTTGATAGCAAGATAAATATCTACTCACTAAACAGTCATTACTTAAAAAAAAAAAAATCATCCTTATGTAAGCAGAGAATACACAATTTTTTTTAATTACATAAAAATTCTGGTTAGTTAAGATACAGACCTAAAGAATGGTCATAAAAGATGGCAAATAAAAATACAGAGGACATGAAAAGAGCTATCACCACAAATTATAAAGCTGCAAAGGAAGATAGCATAAAACTGAATGGAAGACAGACTGCATATCAGTCACTGAGGAATATAAAAAGATTTCCTGGAAATCAGAAGGTGCCTATAATAATAACAGAAATGGGACATAATGCATAGTGTAAAATGACTTGAAACATAAACGAGTATTTTCTTTTTCTTTAATAGAAACACAGATGAGTACTTTTTTATAAATTTTATTTTAAATTTTTTTTTTCAACGTTTATTTATTTTTGGGACAGAGAGAGACAGAGCATGAACGGGGGAGGGGCAGAGAGAGAGGGAGACACAGAATCGGAAACAGGCTCCAGGCTCTGAGCCATCAGCCCAGAGCCCGACGCGGGGCTCGAACTCCCGGACCGCGAGATCGTGACCTGGCTGAAGTCGGACGCCCAACCGACTGCGCCACCCAGGCGCCCCTAAATTTTATTTTAGAGAGAGAGAGTCGGGGGGAGAAGGAAAGGGAGAGAAAGAAAGTATTTTAAGCAGGCTCCATGCTCAGCATGCAGCCCAACATGGATCCCATGACCCTGTGATCATGACCTGAGCTGAAATCAAGAGTTGGGACGCTCAATCAACTGAGCCACTCAGGCACCCCAATATGAGTATTTTCTTAAATACGTATATTTGAAAATTGCCTTGAGATTTTATCATCGTCTGTCTCAAAGCTAACCTCTCAGTGTGTTAACCAATTTTATGCTTAAAGATATGTAATATAATGGAATATAGCTATGAAGGCAAAGAAAAACAAGAAATTCAAACAGAACTAGACCCACCCAAAGCAAGATCTTTTGTAAGATATTTATTTTTCCATTCAAAGCACCTTCTCAAAAGCTCTATTTCATACACTGGAATCTGAATCATGTCAATAACTTAGATAAATCTCTAAAGCAAACAATAACAAGCAAAGACAAAGTCAAGGGGATAAAATACCTGATGTTTTCTCCTAATTATGAAAAATTCTATTTTCTAGCATGTAAAAACAGGTTCATAAAATATCTACTCAAGGGCCCGGTGACTATAAGCAGTCAAATCTGAAAAAGCTCCAAGAGTCCTGGTTTAATGCATAATAATTTGAAGTTTTTAAGAAGCATTTTTGATACTTAAGCCCACAGAAAAGTTGCACTTTCTTCCAAAAGCTAAATCACAGCATTGCTTTGGGAAAAAAATAATCCATGCTCATTATCATAAGTAATACACTAATGCAATCAGTTTTACCAAAAATGAAGCTTTTCTACAATAGAATGCTTTAATAGTCAGTTAGTTGGTTAAATACCATTTGGTCCAAAACCTTCATGTGTAAAGAAAATATTTTCCTCTTATTTAAAAAATTATAGCATTATTTTCAGTTTTCTGTTTTGCTTCCAGACTACATTTTTTGGCAATGCGTTATGACTCTGCACATGCTGGTATAATATTTTAAATAAAAACACATTCTAATCAGTTACATATGACTTGTTTTGAAAATGAGAAGTTTTTAAAAGTTTAAATTTACAGAATGTGCTTCAATATTATAAAAATTCTTTATAGTTAAAAACTTAGACTTATTTTATTATCTTAAAAGGTTAAAAGAAAGAAAAGAACTATACTGTTTTCTTGAATTCTACCTTTTGGGGAAAAAATGTATTTCTACCTGCCATTCCAAAGTTTATAAAATAAACCAGTCTTCTCATCTCTGGATCATACTTTGGATATGTGTCAGCAAAAAGTGAACAAGAAGCCAAATCCAAACTAAAATTATTCATGATAAATTTTGTCCCTAATTGATCTCCATTTGTAAAAACTAATGTATTATTAGAACTAAAGATAGGAAAAATTTTAACTGAAATGATATAAAATAAATACCAAGGGGATAATACCCCATCCTTTTAAGATGCACTTAAGATTAATCAATCCTACATGTGGTTACTGAAAATAAATTTTAGATGTTTTATAAAATAAAACTGAAAATAAATTTTAAATGTTTTATAAAATAAATGACAATAGTGTGTAGACAGTATAGATAGTACAGCAAGGAAAAAATATGCAGATTCCTAAAACTGGAAGGGAACATTGGAAACCATCTCATCTCACTGCCTCATTAACAGATAAAACAGATAAAGTAGCTGATTCCAGACAATGGTTAAAAATTTTTATTAATCTATTCAATGAACATGTCTTGAAAATTTACTATGTACCAGTATTATGCTAGGTGCTAAATGAGAAAACAGTCTTTCTTCCCAAGTAGCTCAAAGTCTAGTGTGAAGAAAGACAGGAAAATGAGCAATTTTTAAATATAAGAGACCTAGAAGCCTCAAGAAAGGAGAGTGCAGAAGACAGACGTTGATATATGAACGGAGAATAATAATTTGCCATGCAGATAAAGAGGCAAAGAGGGTATTCCAGAAAGGAGAAGAATTTGAAGGGCCTTATATGCCTTGAATATTTTTTTTTAATTTTTTTTTCAACGTTTATTTATTTTTGGGACAGAGAGAGACAGAGCATGAACGGGCGAGGGGCAGAGAGAGAGGGAGACACAGAATCGGAAACAGGCTCCAGACTCTGAGCCATCAGCCCAGAGCCTGACGCGGGGCTCGAACTCCCGGACCGCGAGATCGTGACCTGGCTGAAGTCGAACGCTTAACCGACTGCGCCACCCAGGCGCCCCTTGAATATTTTTAAAAATAAAGGACACATATGAAAATGTTAGTAGATGAGTAATGCAATCTGAACTGTAGAAATCTTTGTATGAAAGATAGATTGGAAGAAAGAGGATGAAAAGAAAGCAAAGTAAATGACTATGAGCACCTCTAGGGACTCTGACCCTAAGGACCTTAATTATCTAATTACAGGTGAGATAGAAGCAAGAGGAAATCTTTAACAACTCCCAAGTTTGGCTAGGCTAGCCAAGTTTCACCACAACAGGATGTACAATAGTTAGAGGAGGTTTCACAAAGAAGCCAATTCCCACTGGGGATATTAAAAAAAAAAAAAAAAAAAAATTAGGTACTTGTCAAACACACAGGTAGAAAGATGGAGTTGGAAATCAGAGTTTAAAACAAGGAAAATTAATACAGGCTTAGGACTTAATCTAAATCACTGTACGTTTTTAACAGACTTTCCCAGAGTCCTTGGGTTCTGAGTAAGTGCCTTTAGGGCATCATTGAGGGCAGAATGGGGAGGAGGGCCAAGCTGGACCTGTCACCTTGACTGTAACACACTTTTTATAAAGCATCTGTTTTAGATTTTGAGGACCTCAGTAAGATTTTTTTAAACTATTCTGTTTCTTTAAAAAGTTTGAAAAACATTATAATATAGCTTTAGAATCAAACTGATTTGGTGTTAAATCCTGACTACCCCTTAGTAATAGACTCAAAGTTACATGGCTGTTCAGAGTTGTTATAAATGATCAAGAACAACGTACAAGAAGTGCCTACGACACAGCCCAGCACACAGCAGGTACTCAATACTGAATGAGACTAAAAGATCAATGGAGAACGTTGTATAATAACAACTTTATTAGGAGAGAAGGAAGAGTTCACCAAAAAAAAATTCTTTTAAGGAGAACTGAGAGAAGATGAAAGAAAACTAAAAGGCAGTAGTGTCACAAAGCAAATGAAAGACACAGTTTGAGAAATAAGAGGTAAAATAAGATAAAGACAAGAAATCCACCAAATTTTGTAATTGGGAAGTCAAATGGAGAATGAGCAAAATCAGATTCTAAATAAAAGTCGAGTTGTACTAAGTTTAGGAAATTAATCAGAAATAAGGAAGTAGAGATAGCAAGCATAAAACTTCTTTGCAGTAGTTACAGGAAGATTCAGGATTGATGAAGTGATGAATATGTTGTTTCAAGACAGAAATTTGAATATGTTCATGTGGCAAATTAAAGTTTCAGGGCAGAAGAGAAGATCTGAAAGAGGGGTAGAGACCAACTTGATGGTGTGCTATCCCAGAGTTGAACGGCAAAGCAGCCCCAGAACAGAGATAGCAGGATCAGCCTCAGATGCACGATAGGCCCCCTGGCCTCTAAGGAGGGACATAAAAGAGTTAACCATGGCTGCAAAGATAAGTTTATAGTTAGGGTGTGGCTTTTGAGACAGTAAGTTCATACTTACATTTTCTCTATGTAGCGGGTTGAAAGATTAGCTGCTAAATGTAAAAGAGGGCAAGTGGGAGTGAGATTTAAGAGTGGTGATCTGGGAAAGCCATTGTGGGAAAGGAGAGAAGTCAGCAATGGACATGCACAAAATGATTCCTGAGTAGCTCCAATCTGCTCAGTTGTATGAGTTTCTTCAGCTGTACTCAGAACAAATTTAACATTCCATGTATTTTTTTAAATTTCCAACTACTCTCTGTATGTAAATGTCATATACTGTCACAATATAATTGAAACCTAAAAATACTCGTGTGATCTTGACTCTTATTTAAATTATTTTTAGAATTCCTCCATATAAAAAGCCACTGTCTTTTTCTCGACAAAGAGCTCTAAACAGAGGTCAAAGCACCTGACTGCTAGCTTACATAATAAATTTTGTTATTACACATTATAGACTCAGAAGATGGATTTTTAAAAATTAAAGTGCTACCTATTGCAAAAACACCTTTCTGAACACAGTGGGAGGCTATAATTTGGAAATATCCTTACTCCTAATGAAGTTTACCTTGAACAAGAAAGTACACTGCTGAGACTTGATGAGTGAAAGCACTTGAGCCTACATGATGATAGTAAGTGGTACTTAGTAGCTTTGAAACTCTGATTCATGTCTTCACATTAGCTGCTTAATTGCACTGACTGAATTTTTCATTAGCTGACCAAATATTTATTTTATTGGGTTTGGGAAACTGTTATAATCATGTTTACAGTAAGAATTTTCTAAACATTT
This sequence comes from Lynx rufus, assembly GCF_022079265.1. Classification (NCBI taxonomy): domain Eukaryota; kingdom Metazoa; phylum Chordata; class Mammalia; order Carnivora; family Felidae; genus Lynx; species Lynx rufus. The sequence continues at coordinate 40,772,946 of NW_025814831.1, forward strand.
ATTCCCTTACAGTTAACAAAGACTTAACTAAACTCCTTAATAGCTATGTTTTGTGTGAACACTCTCAGTCTTCCTTATATATTTTTCCATGAATTGTTAAGAAAATAAAATGGTTCCCAGTACTAGTCAGAAAACCAGAGATAATTTCTCACAGAAAATTATTAGTTCTAGAAACCAAAATTGAAGTGTCTGGCTTACCAGAATTTGGACAATTTGTAGCTTTGTAATTCTTATGGAATTTTGTAATTCTTAAGGAATCAGGAAAAAATCAGGTTTTATGCTTGTATAAACAAATATATCCTGCAAAGTTAAAAAATGGTTACATGTTGGCTAATTTGGGCAAACACTTCAGATACTATCTAAACAAGAAACTTTAGTTCAGCTTTAGCTCTCAAATTTAATGTTTTAAAAATGGCATAGTATGCTTAAATCAATAGAATGGACTCCCATATAATGTAAATCTACTGAAATGTCTGTCAATGTGTTACAGTGAATATATACAAAACCCAAACATTTAATTAGCTATAAAACAAGAATGCACGAGTGAGGGGAGTTCTTCAAGAGGATAGCAAATCACTTAACATACACTAGAAATATTCAGGGATTGAATATAGTAAAGTATGTCTAAGGAATAATTCTGTGTTTCTACATAAGATTATATTACATAAAACAATCAAGACCATGAAATGTCAAACATTAAAGTACTATAGCAATTATGTAATAAAGATGTTTAACACTGCTGCATTATAATAGAAGTACACTAAGTAGAAAAATAATGTAAGGATATGTTTTTCTCCAAAAAATACATCATGCTCTTAATTTGCATACAGAGTCTTTTAAACAACAAAAGGAATAACACACTACAATCAGACGGTACAAATATGTCTACAGCTCATCGTCTCAATCCTATTGTGTTTTCCTCTAAGAGAATAATACTTTCCAGTGGTTGACAGAATGTCTTTGGGTCTTGTGTCAAGAAAATGGAAATTTACACAAGTATAAAGAAATAAAGAAAATTAAGAATGATGTCTAAGACGCAGAAAACTACACAGCATTTTAATCAATGTATGCTTTAATAGTCTAGGTAACTAGCAATATTTAAACTCAGATTTGATTACAAAAGACCAAAAGAAGTTTAGTGATATGAATTTTCCCTTAGTTTGCTTCCTTTTCTTTCTTTGCTCAAGGGCAAGCATTTTAGTCTTCAGTGATCCAAAAAATATGCATGTTCTGCAGTAACCATAATTTGCTGACAAAATATGTGGAATAGATTCACAGAGCTCCCAGTTTACTTATTTCTACTTGATGGTTTTTGATGATTCATATTTCAATAACAAAAGAAAATAAGCCACTGATCAGGTTCCACATCAACAGATTATACAATTAAATTAACTTTACAAAAATACTTTCATGTTCAATTTCTCCTTTGATCTTCACAAGAACCCAGTGAAGGAGGAAACAGGGGAGGAAAGGAGAGTATCTTCAATTTATAAAAAGCAAATCAAAGCTCAGAGAAGCTCCAATTTGCCCAAGATAACAGATATTGCCCTACTAAGAGGGGTAACGGAAACCTGATTAAGACTATCCAGAAAGTGATATCCGGGACATGAGGAATATGGTGGAGAAGGCAGTTCCAGACTTCCATTCCTCCACAGAAACACTGAAAACAAGCAAAAACTGTCAGAACCAACTTTGTCAGAACTCTGGAAAGTAGCTAAAGGTTTACACCAACCAAGGGAATGCTGAATCAAGAAAAAGGCAACCTAGAAACAGCAGGAAAGCTTTGTGGCATGTTTACTTGCCCTTGCCCCATACCCTCCCCTGATCCGCAGCCCACCTCTCCGTATGGAGCCGTGGTTCCTGTTCCAGAGCAGACATTATAAGCAAATCATTGTGTCGGTCTGCTCTATCCTGTCTGGGAGCTACCTGAAGGACAAACACAAGGTACTCATCTCTACTTGAGGGAAAAAGTTACAGATGAGACATAAGACAGACCACCTAAAACCTGGGAGGGAAAAGTTAGGGAGAGACTATACATACATATTCTTTTTAATGCACATGGAATACTCTCAAGGATAGAATATGTGTTATGCCATAGCATATGTTAGTCTCAGTAAATTTTAGAAAACTCAAATCATACAAAGCATCCTCTCCGACCACAATGGAATGAAGCTAGAAATCAATAAAAGAAGGAAAATACAAAATACATGAATATGTGGAAATTAAACAATATACACTTAAGCAATGGGTCAAAAAAGATATCAAAAGGGAAATTAGAAAATTTCCCTTACTTATTGATGAGTGAAAATGAAAAAACAACACACAAAACTTCTAGGATACAGAGAATGTAGAGGCTGGTTTTGGACAACAGGCTTGAGCAACAGAAACCTGAGCAAGGCAAAGGGCCACGGCGACTACCACTTAGCTAAAAGCAAACAGGCTCATTAAGTAACCCACCTCAAAATAGCCATAGGTCCTAACTGACCAATTACAACCAGGCACAGTTCCTAAGATTACAAAAAAGGGAAAATTCCATGCATCCCCTTGCTCCTTTACTCCTCCCTGTAACTGTGGACCCTTACCACGGCCTCCTCCATGACAGCCTCTCTTTTGCTGTCCTGCCTGCTGCTCCCTAGTAAGTAGTGTATTCAGTAAATGTTTCTCTCTCTTGTTCTGCCTTGGTGAACTGTTTCACTGCTCCTGCCGCGAGCACCCACCCCCACCATCCAATTGCCACTCCCCCATCCGATCAAGACACCCCCACCTCACAGAGAAGATAGTGTTTAAGGGGAATTTATAACATTACAAAAGAAGAAAGATCTCTAATTAATAACCTAATGTCATACCTCAAGGAATTAGAAAAAGAGCAAACTAAACCTAAAGCTGGCAAAATTAAGGATAATAATGACTAGAGTAAACATAATTGAAACAGAGAACCATAACAAAAAAGAGAATCAATGAAAACAAATGGTACTTTGAAAAACTTAGCAAAATTGAGAAACCTTTAACCAGACTGACAAAAAGATGCAATTAAAACTATCAACCACTATATGCCAATAAACTGGATAACCTAGATGATATGGACAATCCCTAGAAACACACAAATTGAGAATATAACGTATTTATCTGCTTTGGATAATTTTATATTTCTGACAGAATTGTTTGGGAATAAAAAGATGAAGTAAATGAAAACTTCTCACCCCCTCCCCACTCCTCCCACCCAATGGCTGTATATATAATTGATCCTAATAAGAAGATAGGAAAAACAAAAACAAATAGTTGAAAGATCAGCCAGAAGGTGACATTCTAATTCTGTTGCCTATAGGCTATATGGCTTAAAGCAAATGGCTTTGTAGCAGCTTCCCCACTTGTAAAATGGATGTTAATAGTAATTAAACTTGTCCTGCTTTTTTCACAAGACTGTAGTTAAGAATCAAATGAGAGGATGTGCTTTGAAAATGTAAAGTGCTCTGAAATTATATTAACAGTGTTACTATTAATGAAGGCACATTTAGTCAGTTGGTTTTCACTTACAGTAAAACCTTGGTTTGAGAGCATAATTTGTTCCTGAAACATCCTTGTAATCCAAAGCACTTGTGTACTAATAAGAAATAATGGAAATTCAGATGATTCATTTCACAACCCCAAAATATCCATATAAAAATGACTACAATACCGGAATAGAATACAAAATAATAAAGAAAAATAAACAAATTAACCTGCAGTTACCTTTGAAAACCTTCATGGCTGGTGTGAGAGGAGGGTTATTGTGTAGGACGACTTTCACTATCAATAACAGAATCACTGCTATCTATTGGCTCAATTGGCTCAATGGACTCTTTTTCTTTTTGTGCAACTTTAACAAGAAACCTATCCAATGACACTAGTTTTTGCCTCCTTTAGAGGATTTTGAGGAAATGTGACATTGCATCGATGAGCACCCACAATCCCGCAGCAAGCGAGTGAGAGAGAGAGAGAGAACCACTGGCTCATTTCTGGTCATGTGACATTGACATCACGTACTACTCATATTGCAAGGCATCATTTATCACATTTAAATTTATTAGAAATGTTTTCTCATCTTGTGGAACACTTGCAGAACAAGTTACTCGCAATCCAAGGTTTTACTGTATTTCCAGTAGCAATTTATAAAGTGGCTCACAGATCTATAGCAGTTAAACTTCAAAGGTGAATTCTATGTTCAACATTCATTGGAAGAATCACACATGTTGATTTACAAACACACATGGTTCTTATTCCATTAACATAAATTTATGGAAAGTCAAAAAGTGGTGCCTGCAACTCTTCAAATCGGTAGAGTATGCAACTCTTCATCTCGGGGTTGTGGGTTCAGGACCCACATTGGGTATAGAGATTACTTAAAATCTTAAAAAAAAAATTATGGAAAGTCAAATGACAAAATAAGAGACTAGCAGCAGGTTAAAACCATATCTGTCAATAAATAAGTAATTTAATATTCACTGTGATCAAGTGTCTTACAACTGAATTCTATTGAAAAAAGCATTGTTACCAATTAGGATAGGTTCAGTTCTGCAGTAGTAATGAATAATCCCTAAATTTCAGTGGCTTAATATAACAGAGGCGTATTGCTTACTAACACTATGTGTCTAATGTAGGTCACAAAGGGAAGTGCCACTCATCATAGTCATTTAGGGACCCAGTTTGGTGGAGACCCCACCTCAATTGCTTCGAAGATTACTAAACCAGGAGGAAGAGAATACAAAGAAACTTACACAGCCATGAAAGCTTTCACTCTTTAACTCTTATTTCATTGGCAGAAGCAATTCATGTGGACTACTACTTCAAAGGGAACAGGGAAAAGGTATACCGATGTGTCCAAACAAAGTATTCATAATTTGACTTCTGGCTAGCACAGATATCAAATAGTAATTCATTAAAAAACAAAAACAAAAACAACCAGGGGTATCTGGGTGGCTCAGTTGGTTAAACATCCAAACCTTTGATTTTGGCTCAAGTCAATTGTGGGATCAAGGCCTGCGTCAAGCTCTATGCTAAGCGTAGAGCTTAAGATTCTCTCTCTCCCTCTGCCTCCCGTCCCCACTCGTACTCTATCTCAATAAAAAAAAAAAACCCAAAAATATAGCTCTACTTCTTTTTTCTTTTTGCCCTACATAGTAAAAGATTAAAACAATAATATACCCTTCTGAATTATTATTTCAATTTAAAATATATGCTACTTACTTGCCATTTAGTGTTTCTGTTGCCGTTTTACCCCCAGGAAATGAATTTTTATTAGTATCTCTACAAAAGGCTTAAATCATACTACTAAAATAAAATCATCTTTGACTTCTTTGCAGGTAGTACTTCAAGAGAACATTTGGATGGCTAAAGTCAACAACACAAGATTCTTGTTGGTGAGGATGTGGGGAAAGGAGAACCCTCTTGCACTGTTGGTGGGAATCCAAACTGGTGCAGCCACTCTGGAAAACAGTATGGAGGTTCCTCAAAAAGTTAAAAATAGAACTACCCTACGGTCCAGCAATTGCACTACTAGGTATTTACCCAAAGGATACAAAAATACTAATTCAAAGATACATGCACCCCTATGTTTATAACAGCATTATCTACAATAGCAGCAGGTTAAACCAGTATCTGTCAATAAATAACTTAATATTCACAATAGCCAAATCATGGAAACAGCCAAAGTAAGTGTCCACTGACTGATGAATGGATAAAGAAGATGTGGTGTATATACACAATAGAATATTACTCAGCCATAAAGAAAGAATGAAAGCTTGCCATTTGCAATGATGTGGATGGAGCTAAAGAGTATTATGCTAAGCAAAGTAAGTCAGAGAAAGACAAATTCCATATGATTTCACTTTGATGCAGAATGTAAGAAACAAATGATCTCAAGGTGAAAAAAGAGAGAGGCAAACCAAGAAACAGACTCTTAACTGCAGAGAATAAACTAATGGTTACCAGAGGGGAGCTAGGTGGGGGATAGGTTAAGTAATAGGGATTAAAGAGTGCACTTGTTGTGATGAGCACTGAGTGATATATAAAAGTGTTGAATCACTATATTGTACTATATTGTACACCTGAAGTGAGTATTACCCTAATATTTAAATATTACTAATATTTAAAACTAGAATTTAAATCACAACTTTAAAAAAAAGGACTACATTTGGAGAAAGCATTTCCCAAACCTACCAAATTTTTATTTTGGGCCTTTACAATATTCAGTATAGAGTAGGGAAAGACTGTATTTAAGTGAAGGTCACTGTTTATAAAAGTGTCATATGTACCATTTGGAATAGTAGGAATCAAAAGAGTCAACGAGCTCAGTCCTTGGAATTTATGGCCTTCTGAAATCACAGGCTTCTCACTTAGTGCATCTTAGGTAATCAGGCTATTATATTTGCAGTTAAAAATTACTAACAAAAATTTATTCGTGGCATCTCATTTATAACTACATTCTATGCTATTAAAATCTTGAAAACTTAATTATCCTTAATATAAATAACTTACAGTAGAAAGATAAATGTTGAATACTGATAATCAAGGTTATAAATTTCAGGAACAAGTGAAAATTGGAATATTTGGGATTATGAAAAACTAATGAATATTCAGAGCTCTATAAGAGCAATGACAGAGATTCTGCTGGGATTATTATGTGGGTAAAAGCACCAAAGTTTACCCATGACCCTGACTCCCATATGCATGGAAGATTTACTAATAAAGAAGGTAAAGAGATGTCTTGCTGCTGCCATGGACCCTGTCTGCAGACAACCTCGTCCCCAGTGCCTCCCATCAGCTTTATGAAAAGTACTAAGGTTCTCTCCTGTGTGTGCTCCTTGAATAACATGACAAAAACCTTTCAATATTAACATGAGATGAATAAACAGATGATAATTATTTTATTATTTTTCTTAAAACATTTTTTAAAGTTTATTTATTTATTTTTGAGAGACAGAGAGAGCAAGTGAGTGACAGAGCATGAGAAGGGGAAGGGCAGATAGGGAGATAGAGAACCAAAGCAGGCTCCAGGCTCTAAGCTGTCATCTTAGAGCCGGATGCGGGCTCGAACCCACCGACCATGAGATCATGACCTGAGCTGGAGTCTGACGCTTAACCGACTGAGCCACCCAGGAGCTCCTATTATTTTTCTACTTAAGGATAATGAAGGATAGCATGTACAGTAAAACCTTGGATTGCAAGTAACTTGTTCTGTGAGTGTTCCACAAGACAAGCAAACATTTCTAATAAATTTTAACTTGATAAGCAAGCAATGTCTTGCAATAACGAGTAGTACATGATGCAGAACATCACATGATCACAACTGAGGCAATGGCTCCTCTCTCGCTGTGGAATTGTGGGTTACCATCTCCCATGCTTGATGCTCGGTCTCAGATTGCAGTGTTTGGCAGAAATCAGTGATTTTTCAGAATGCTGGTAGGTGCCCACAACTGGCACTGGTGTATTTTTGTCATTTCAAAGCACCTATGGATGGTCCTTTGCTTTTCCATATAAGAGTAAGCTTGGAAATGTTTTCCTTCACTCTAGGTCAGGCTGCCTGCAGATATAGACCCTTTCCTCTGCTGCCTTATTGCCAATTACACTAAATACAGTATATGACAAGAGTTTATTAATACTGTATTACAGTCAACATCCATGTAAGCATACACAATAGCCCCCCTGTAGGGGCCCCTGGGTGGCTCAGTCGGTTGAGCGTCCAACTTCGGCTCAGGTCACAATCTCGCGGTTTGTGGGTTTGAGCCCCGCGTCGGGCTCTGTGCTGACAGCTCAGAGCCTGGAGCCTGCTTCGGATTCTGTCTCCCTCTCTCTCTGCCCCTCCCCCACTCACACTCTGTCTCTCTCTCTCTCTCCTTCAAAAATAAATAAATGTTAAAAAAATTTTTTTAGGGGCTCCTAGGTGGCTCAGTCGGTTAAGCATCCGACTTCGGCTCAGGTCATGATCTCGCGGTCCGTGAGTTCGAGCCCCGCGTCAGGCTCTGTGCTGACAGCTCAGAGCCTGGAGCCTGTTTCAGATTCTGTGTCTCCCTTTCTCTCTGACCCTCTCCCGTTCATGCTGTCTCTCCCTGTCTCAAAAATAAATAAACGTTAAAAAAATAAGTAAAAAATAAATAAATTTTTTTAAATAAAAAAAAACAATAGCCCCCATGCAGAAAGATTCCATTGAGCCAATAATAGATAGCAGTGATTCCATTAGTGATATTGAAAGTCATCCCACACAATAACCCTCCTCTCACACCAACCACAAAGGTTTTCAAAGGTAGTGCAAGTTAATTTATTTTCTTTATGTTTTGTATTTTCTTTATTATTTTGTGTTATATTACAGTCTTGTATTCATTTTTATATGGATATTTTTGGGTTGTGGAATAAATCATCTGATTTTCCATTATTTCTTATGGGAAAATTTACAATGATATAAAGTGTTTTGGATTACAAGTATGTTTCTGGAATGAATCATGCTCGCAAACCAAGGTTTTACTGTACTTAGTTATTTATGTTTTATGATGTGAACAGTGAAATTTTATCTGCCTTAAAAACCTCATTTCAATTAGGACTTTGGTATTTTTCCCCTTGTTATTACATATGTGTTTTTAAAAGAATGTTTTAAATTTAATTTTTTTTCAAGTTTTATTTAAGTAATCTCTACTCCTAACGTGGGGTTCAAACTCAAGATCTCAAGATTAAGAGTCACAAGGTCTTCCAACTGAGCTAACCAGGTGACACTTTAAATTAAATTCTAGGGGCACATGGGTGGCTCAGTCAGTTAAGCGTCTGACTCATGATCTTGGCTCAGGTCATGATCTCACGGTTCATGAGATTGAGCCCTGAGGTGGGCTCCATATTGACAGCATGGAGCCTGCTTGGTATTCTCTGTCTCCTTTTCTCTCTGCCCCTCCCCTGATTGCTTGCATGCATTTCTTCTCTTTGTCTCTCTCAAAATAAATAAACATTAAAAAATTTTATTCCTAAAATAAATTGTAATGGACATGGTGATCTCTGATACTGCAAATTTTTGCCTACTATTTTATTCATAAAAATGAGCTGATTTTTTAAAAATTCCATCTAATATAAATACAAATACAAGAAAATAGCTCCATCTCATCAAGATAAAAAAGCTTCTGCAGGGTGCCTGGTGGCTCAGTCAGTTAAGCGTCTGACTTCAGCTCAGGTCAGGATCTCACAGCTCATGAGCTCGAGCCTACTTTGGATTCTGTGTCTCCCTCTCTCTCTGCCCCCTCCAACATGTGCACATGCTCACTCTCTCTCTTTCTCTCTCAGAAATAAATATTAAAACATGTTTTTAATTAAAAAAAAAAAAGCTTCTGCACAGCAAAGAAACCAAAGTAAAAGCAACCGATGGGTTGGGAGAAAATATTTGTAAATGACGTATCAGATGAAAGGTTAGCATCCAAAATCTATAAAGAACTTACCAAACTCAACACCCAAAAAAACAAATAATCCTTTGAAGAAATGGGCAAAAGACATGAACAGACACTTGTCCAAAGAAGACATTCAGAGGCTAAGAGACACATAAAAAGATGCTCATCATCAGGGAAATACAAATCAAAATCACAATGAGATACCACCTCACATCTGTGAGAATGGCTAACATCAACAACTCAGGAAACAACAGATGTTGGCGAGGATGTGGAGAAAGGGGAACCCTTTTGCACTACTGGTGAGAATGCAAACTGGGGCAGCCACTCTGGAAAACAGTATGGAGGTTCCTCAAAAAATTAAAACCAAAACTACCCTATGACCCAACAATAGCACTAGTAGGTATTTATTCAAAGGATACAAAAATGCTGATTTGAAGAGGTACATGCACCCCAATGTTTATAGCAGCACTATCAAAAATAGCCAAATTATGGAAAGAGCCCAAATGTCTACAGACTGACTAATGGATAAAGAAGATGTAGTGTAGATATACAGTGGAATATTAGCAATGAAAAAGAATGAAATCTTGCCATTTGCAACAACATGGATGGAACTCGAATGTATTATACTAAGTGAAATAAGTCAAAAATAAATATCACATGATTTCACTCAAATGTGGAATTTAAGAACCCAACAGATGAACATGGGGAAGGGAAAGAAAAATAAGATAAAAACAGAGAGGGACGCAAACCATAAGAGCCTCTTAAATACAGAAAACAAACAGGGTTGCTAGAAGGGTGTTGGGTGAGGGGATGGGCTAAATGGGTCATGGGCATTAAGGAGGACACTTGTTGAAATGAGCACTGGGTGTTATATGCAAATGATGAATCACTAAATTCTACACATAAAACCATAACATGTTAATTAACTTGGTTTTAAATCAAATCTAAAAAAAAGAAAAGAAAATAGCCCCAAACCAGAGACTCTTAAGTATCCAAATCAAGCCAAAAAAAAAAAAAATCTTAATATTTTGACAGTTGTCACAGATTGTTTTATGCAGTGCTGGTAGAAAAACAAATGCCAGGACTGCAGGACTACTATTTAAATAGCACTATTTTAATTAAAACTAAAAAAGCCCAGGTTGGGGTAAAAAAAAAAAAAAGGTGAGGAATTACACCACGGCTCCACTTCCCAACACTCTACAACTGATTAGGCCAACATCGATCTGATTTTGGTATTGATGATAAAGCTTATAAATCCTCAACAAGTTATAGCATTTTGCTTCTGGTCACTGCTTGAGAACAAGATAGAAAATATCCAGAATAACCAGTTTCCGTATACTGTTACTAGTGGATTAAGAATAAGTAGCAATTGTTGAATGAAGACAGATGTACCATTTTGGCTGAACTCTTTAAGACAGACAATTTAATAACAATCATTTCAATCACACAAACCACTCTAATTATGAGTCTGTTCCCCTAAAAGTATTTTCATCAGCTTAAGAAGTTTTTAGCGGCATGTGGAAAGAAAATTTGAACAACCACTCCCTACCTTTAAATACAGAAGCAGCTTTCATTTATTGACTTTTAAAAATACTATGCTGTTTTTCAAACTCAACTAAGTGAGTAATTAAATAATATAATGCTTTTATACCTTACCAGAATCTTTTTTTTTTTAATGTTTATTTTTGATAGAGAGAGAGAGAGAGAGAGAGCGAGTATTAGTCAGGGAGGGGCAGAGACAGAGAGAGACACAGAATCCGAAGCAGGCTCCAGGCTCTAAACTATCAGCACAGAGCCTGACGTGGGGTGTGAACTCACGAACCATGAGATCATGACCTGAACTGAGGTCCGATGCTTAACCAACTGAGCCACCCAAGCACCCCTGTTTTAACAATGGAAATCTTTAAGAGAAACAAAGTTTCGCTTCATCATTCTAGCTACAAAAAAGTAACTTTACATTTTAAACTATTTTACTGAGAGTATCCTAGTCAGTTTTATTACCCAAATCACAGGAACTAAGAGATCAAGGGAAAAGGGACCAGACAGAGAAATATTTTCAAATGAGATATAAAGCAGTTATACAACTGAACAAAGTTTTGACTTGTTAAATTCAATATTGTTTATTATTTAAACATCACATAAAACAATCACACCACGTACTACATACTATAAAAACCAGAAATAAAACAAAATTTCTATATACTATGAAACTAACAGGAATATTGTAAAATTATCAGTACTTAACAAAGGCATTTCCTGGAAAATGGTAAATACCCAGTAGTGGTATTTACTGATTAATTCTACGTTCCTTAAATTCTTACCTATGATTTCCCCCAGGGTTTTGTTAACAGCACAAATGAAATCATTGGGACAAAACTTCTCACCTGCTACTTTGTCTATTTCAAAACATTACAAAACCATAGCAGTTTTCCTCAAAGATAAACTATACATTTCAATAATTAGAAAGCAAATGCTAACACTTAACTAACCCCAAAACTATAAGGAAGAATGGCCTTACAACCATTTATCATTGAATTGATACCCTTATTTGATCAAACTAGGAAGGGTGAGAAAGGAAAAGTAGGAAAACTCAATAGATCTAAAAACAGTATACCTAATACAAACAGATTCCAAACATAGACTTTCCATATTGTATTTTCATATTCTCCCAGTCAGTAATCTAGGGCCCTACATATATTATTTAATCAAAACAACCTCAAAACAACCCTTTAAGATAGGTGCTATGATTATATCTATTTTATAAAGGAGGAAACAAAGACACTGAATGATTAACTAACTTGACCAGGTTTATTGAAATCAAGCAAAAACACAGCCAAGATTTAAAAACAGGCAATATAAGTCCAAAAACCCTCCTCACAACTACTATTCTACACTGTATCTTTTTACTATTTACAAAGTGATTTATGTATCTTCAAAGATTTTTAAGATTACTATATTTATGACATCAAATTTTCAGAAAATAGACTACAACATACTGTTTGAAATTGTGATGCAAAATCACTAATATTTAGCTATTCAGAAACGAACACGACCTCTGAACATGGCTTTTAAAATGATAAATGATAGAGCACAGGATAAATGCCAGAGCACAGTTAAACAACTGTACAATGTACTTAACTGTCTTAGGAATTAATATCAATAGTACAGACTAAGATTCCTAAATATGTGAGATTAAATATAGGGATCATATATACATATAATAGTTAACCCCTCTTTTTTAAAACAATTTTTTTAATGTTTATTTATTTTTGAGAGAAAGAGACAGAGTGTGAGTGGGGGAGGGGCAGAGAGAGAGGGAGACAAAGAATCCGAAATAGGCGCCAGGCTCCGAGCTGTCAGCACAGAGCCCACCACAGGGCTCAAACTCACGGACCATAAGATCATGACTGTCGCTGAAGTCAGACACTTAACCAACTGAGCCACCCGGGCATCCCTAATAGTTAACTCCTTATAATTTATGTTCTAAAGGGATAGACTAAAATGTATCTAGCATTTAAAGAGGAATGAAAAGGGGCACCTGGGTGGCTCAGTAGGTTAAACGTTCAACTTCGGCTTAGGTCATGATGTCGCGGTCCATGGGTTTGAGCACTGCATCGGGCTCTGTGCTGAGAGCTCAGAGCCTGGAGCCTGGTTCGGATTCTGTGTGTGTTTCTCTCTCTCTGCCCCTCTCTTGCGCTCTTTCTCTCTCTCTCTCTCTCAAAAATAAGTAAACATTAAAATTTTAAAAAATAAAGAAAGAAGAATGAAAAAGCAAAAAACAAATAGCTGAAATACCTGCACACTCTATTGTGGCATCTCCTCGAAATGTATTAATCATTATTCAACCATATCTCTACGGTGAAAAAAAAAAAACCTTCAAATTTTCTAAAAATGGTAACTTCTTCTTAAAAATGAAATGAAATGTTATTTTAAGTGGAATTACAATTCTGGGATGCAAGCCAGTTTATGATGAACCAACACTGAACACTATGGCATAATTTAAGGTTGTTGTAGCTTTGCAATGAAAGAGAGAAACTAAATATTATTCTCTTGAAAAGTACTTTTTTATGCAAAAAAAAAATGAAACACATTTTAAGAAACACGAATGAATACAAAACTAATTTGTCAGTCTAATTTCAGACTGCACTTAACATAAGAAAAAAAGTAATAGGACTTTAATAAAACTTGTTTGAGAGAAGTCATTTCCTGTTAAGTAATAATACATTCCTGATGTCACTGGGTGGCAAAGTATTAGTACTAAAAGAAAGTGTCTGTATGCTTTTGGTAAGAAAACTTCATTTTTCCCATGTGCAACTGGAACCAATATCATGCCAGTCTGAAAATATCTGTCTTTCATAAGGCTACAAAGCAGGAAGCAAAATGAATAATGCAGTTGGGTCCATAAAATGAAAAGATTCTCTATCATTTTTTTTCCTATTTGATATCATCTATCAAATAAGTTATGGAAAATAAAACTACAATTAAAAATGAATGGCAATTCCATTTGAAACAACATGGATAGACCTAGAGGGTATTATGCTAAGTGAAATCAGAGGGAGAAAGACAAATACTTGGGCTCTAAAAAAACAAAACAAACAATCAAAGGCAGTAACAGACCCATAAATACAGAGAACAAATTGATTTGCCAGAGAGGAAGTGGGGGATAGCCAACACGGATAAAGGGATTAGAGGTACAGGCTTCCCATTATGGAATGAATAAGTCACAGGGATGCAAGGCACAGCATACATAATACAGTCAATGATACTGTAATAATGTTGTATAGTGACAGATGGGAGCTATGCTTGTGATGAGCATAACATAACCTATAGAATCATCAAGTCACTGTTATACACCTGAAACTAATGTAACATTGCAAGTCAACTACAGTGTAAAAAATGTTTAAAAAATGAATGGCAATTAATCAACCTACTGATCACCAGAACATTAACATTAACATGATGGTAACTAATACTGAGAGGTTCAACTTGTTTCAAACAAATGAAGCTGTGATTTTTTTAAACACTAACACAAGCTTGTACATGTAGAAATATATCAGATGATTCAAAGAGATCATTCAGCATATGAACATGATGGGGACTGGCTCTGGTCACCCAATGAAGATGGTATTGTTCTCCATATTAAGAAAACAGAAGAATAAGGGTAGAGGTCAAGTGAAGAACGTTAACCTGATACAATAAAATATTTTGTGCTACTGACAGTGAATTTTACAAAAATGACATAACTGTATCTTAGATTACAAACAAGCATAGCCAAATAGAATGATAAACCTAAAGATGGTCTTTGAAAGATCTTTCCTGAAACAGATTACCAACTGCAGAATAAAGATAAGATGAAGAGAAAAAGAAAAAAAATAAAATTTAAAAAAGAGGTTTTACTTTTCTAGATAGGAAAGCCCAAGGAGCTTACACAAAGCAAAAGTAAAGATATATATTAAGGGGAAAAAAGTTGATAATTAAACATCAAGTGGTTTAAAACTAATATCCCCATTGTATGAAGTTTGGACTGGAGAAAAATTAGTAAGAAGTCTAAACATTCTAGAAAAGGCAATATTTAAGTACAAGCTATCCTATGGAGAAATAGCATGCTTAATTCCCAAAATCACCGAACAAAAGATTTAAATGGCTGTATAAATTTAAAGTTAGCTGTACACCTAAGAGAGTACATAATTAATTCACCACTGTTTTTCAAAACTGACTTTTAGAATGTTTAAAAAATCTTTTACCTTGACAACTAAGCAATTCTTCTCAGACTCTAACAGCAACTCCACAGCTGTAATATATGCTTTAAATTATATATATTCATAATAAATATATATATATATATATATATATATATATATATATATAGGCACATCCATATATGAGCTTTAATGTTAGTAGTAGTGTTCACCCACATTGATTAAATCACAGACATTAAGGTGTCAGTGTTATTAAATAAAACATTTAGGCCTAAGATACACACAGATTGTTTTAAAAAAAAAAAAGGACACTAAGACAAAAATTGGAGAAATACCATGAATACAAAATTTGAAATTACACCCAATGATACAATGGGCTTTGTTTTCCCAGAAGTTCTTACAGTCTACCTACTTTTGTCCAGCCCAGCAGCTGTGGCAAGTGGTGGTGGTGAATCAGAAGGAAGTGGCAGCTGCACTTGACACAGCAGGGAACGAGAGCAAACAGAGAGAAATAAAGCCTGAAACAGCTGCCTGAACATTCTGATGCTTGTTGCAGCTCTCACACATAAAGACTTGTGTCCAAGTGTCATATTCTGTAGGCCATGCAAAGCACTGAAGGAGGCCTTCCCTCTACGAAAGTCTTCACAGGGTTGGGCAGGCACCCAAGCCAAAACCCTTGGTATTTTCCTAGCCTATTCCTTACTCTTCACATGAAGTCAGTTGCCAAATCCTATTAATTCTATCCCTAAATCTCTCTTGAATTCATTCTTTTAATTCCATCCTCCCTGTTTAGACCTGTTTTGGGCTCTTTTTTATTTCAGCCTACTCAAATACATCATTCACATTGCTGCCTTCAGAAGTATTTTTCTAAAATAGAAATCTGAATACGTCACCTATTAAAAGTTCTTCAACTCCCTATCACTAATAGTGTGTGGTCCAGAAGCACCTGGCTGGCTCAGTCAAGAGAGCATGCAACTCCTGATCTCAGAGTCCTGAGTTCAAGTCCCATATTAGGTGTAGAGATTGCTTAAAAATATATTTTTTTAAAAAAACCATAAGGTCCAAAGCCCATATGGAGAGAACAGAAATAAACAGTGGTTTTTCAACCCTGATTTAAGACACACAGAAGTAAACAGGGGGAAATGTGTATCCTCCAAAATACTTAATACGGCAAGTAAGACTCTTCATGATCTGGAATCCCACTCAGTTTCTTGTCACTTTTGTTACAAACCCCATGCTCTAGTCAGACTGAACTACTTACATTTCTATCAAAGGCACTATACTCTCAAATTTCTCTCCTTCCCCTCCAAATAGAATGGTGTATGCACGCTACTGGCAGACTCAAATTTATCCTTTAAAATGGAGCTAAAATGCCACCATCTCTATGAAGCCTTCCTTGACCCTCTCCCATATAATGATACACTTGTTTACATGACAGTCTCCATCTGCAGATGTCAGCTCTTAAGGAAGGAACCATGGATGACTAGAATTCACAATTTAAGGACCCAGCACAATTATACATAATACGCTTCCAAAAGAAGAATAATCTTGGCATTTGGCACGATCATGCCTCTGTTATAGCTCTCAAATCCTCTTCAGTCTAAAAAGTCATTTCAGGGAAAGATGATTCAGATGATTTTATAGGAAAGTTATGTCAAGATCATTCTTATGCTATTAGGACTATTTCAGAACATAGAAAATAGTTTATGAAGCAGACAAGATTGGCCTAAAAACCTTAAAGATAACATACTGCAAATGTGTTTAGGATTACAGATCTGAAGACCTTCAAGAGAACACTACCAATTTGCACCTCGTATGATATTAAAGCAATTAAATAAATAATTCTTTACAAAAGTCATTTCAGAAATGTGTGTGCCTTCAAGGCACCATGGGATGAGGTTAAGAAACAAAAATGAGTAAGAGATATTCCCAGACTTAGAAGAACTTGCACTCTAGAGGAAAAAAATGAGAAAAAGATAAGGAAGATGAATCTTTAATACGGATTTTGAAGGAACATGTCTTAAGCAAACTCTCTGGAATTAACTGATGAGAGAATTTGTAACAGCCAAAACTAAACACTGCCTCAATGACCTCTAATTTTTGATCTGGAAAATCAATTAAGGGAGCCAGTTTTGCTTTACCAAGGCATAGTATATTTTTCTGACCTCTGAATGCAAACATTTTATTTTGAAGACTGAAACAAAATTCAAGCCTTTTGGCATCAGAAGGTCAGGTGTTTGAGGTTGAAAGAAGCTGGTTCCCATTGAAATGTTTTCTGGCTTAGAAATCAGAGACCCTCTTGGATCCAGTACAGGAATAATAAATATTTACTTTAAGATTTGACTATAAACTGACAGCAAAGATGTGAAATGTTCCCTTACAGTTTTCACATTTAAAATTAAACATTCCTCAGGGCACCTGGGTGGCTCACTTGGTTAAGTGTCCGACTTTCAGCTCAGGTCATGATCTCATGGTTTGTGAGTTCGAGCTCTGCGTCTGGCTCTGTGCTGACAGCTCAGAGCCTGGAGCTTGCTTCAGATTCTGTGTCTCCTTCTCTCTCTGCCTCTCCCCCCACTCACATTCTGTCTCTCCTTTCCTCAAAAATAAATAAACATTAACAATTTTTTTAAAAAATTCAACATCGGGGCGCCTGGGTGGCGCAGTCGGTAAGCGTCCGACTTCAGCCAGGTCACGATCTCGTGGTCCGTGAGTTCGAGCCCCGCGTCGGGCTCTGGGCTGATGGCTCGGAGCCTGGAGCCTGTTTCCGATTCTGTGTCTCCCTCTCTCTCTGCCCCTCCCCCGTTCATGCTCTGTCTCTCTCTGTCCCAAAATAAATAAATGTTGAAAAAAAAAAAAAATTTAAAAAAAAAAAAAAATTCAACATTCCTCAAACTTAATATGTACCTCTAAGACTCACTATTACTACTCCAAATAAGTTCAAAGACAAAAATGGAATTCAAAGACAAGAAAAGACAATATTCCTTAGGTCAAGAAAAATTTCAGGACTCAACAATCATATACATTTACTTACAGTAAAAATTACTGAAGATGGTATGGAAAACACATGGCTTTAAAGGGAATCCAATAGGGAAAGGATAATTTTTTCAATAAATGGTATTGGGACAATTGGGTGTGTGTGCAAACAAATGGTCTTGGACCTATTTCTCACACCATTACAAAAACATTAATTTGACATAGATCAGAGACCTAAATGTAAAGACTAAAACTATAAAAGCTTTTAGAGGAAAACCTTGGAGGAAATCTTCATGGCTTTCAGGTGGGCAAAGTTGTCTTAGATATGACACCAAAAGCATGATCCATGAAATTAAAAAAACTGGTAAGCTGGACTTGATAAAAATTCAACTATATTTATATTCCTTTTTTTTTAAGAGAGAACAAGTGAGCACATACAAGTAGGAGAAAGGTGCACAAAGAGAGAGAATCATAAGAAGACTCCAAGCTTAGCAGAGAGCCTGACGTGGGGCTCCATCCCACAACCTGGGATCATGATCTGAGCCAAAGGAGTCAGATGCTCAACCACCTGAGCTACCCAGGCACCCCTACTACATTTATGTTTCGAAAGACATCATTAACACATGAAAAAACAAACCACACTCTGGGAGAAAATAATTGACAAATTATGATTCTAACAAAGAACTGGTATCAGAATATATAAATAACTCATAACTTAGTAAGACAAATGGCCAAAGTTTATAATAGGGAAAAGATATGAATGGACATCTCAACAAAAAAGAATCTCTAAATTGTTATTAAGGATATAAAAAGATGTTCAGGGACACCTGGGTGGCTCAGTAGGTTAAGCATCTGACTCTCCATTTTGGCTGTCAGGATCTCACGGTTCGTGGGTTCAAGACCCGCATCAGGCTCTGTATTGGCAGCATGGAGCCTGCTTAGGATTCTCTGTCTTCCTGTCTCTATCAGCCCCTTCCCTGCTTGTGCTCTCTCTCAAAATAAACAAACAAACAAACAAACACTAAAAAAGATTTTCAACATCATTAGTCAACAGGAAAATGCAGATTAAATATGCATTGGGATACTTGTTACCCACTAAAATGGTTACAATCAAAATGACAGGTAATACTATCTTTGGACCATGCACATACCAGAGAAAAAGAACAATAGTTTCTCAAAAATTTATTCTATTTTGGGGATTGGAACATTTTGCATCTTTTTGAAATCTAAATAGAAGCCCACCCACCTCTTCCTGACCCCTACCTTTACCCTACACACACACACACACACACACACACACACACACACACACACACACGTTGCTGAGGATTTGGAAAAAAGGAACACTCATGCTAGTGGAAATGTTAAATAGAATAGCCATTTTGGACAACAGTTCCTATACCTATTCCTAGGTACATAAACAAGGAAAATGAAAACATATGTCCA
Source organism: Lynx rufus (assembly GCF_022079265.1). Classification (NCBI taxonomy): domain Eukaryota; kingdom Metazoa; phylum Chordata; class Mammalia; order Carnivora; family Felidae; genus Lynx; species Lynx rufus. The sequence goes on from NW_025814831.1 coordinate 40,792,462, forward strand.
TACAAGGACTTACATATGAATGTCTGTATCAGCATTATGCATAATGCCCAAAATGCAGAAACAACGAAAGTCCATCAACTGATGAATGGATAAGACACATAACAGTTAGATAACATACAGTATATCCATATAATGGAGTATTATTCAGCAACAAAGAGAAATGAAATACTGATATATGCTACAATATGGACTCAAAAACATGAAAGAAGTCGGACACAAAAGACCACATATTGTATGATTACATTTACATGAAATGTCTCACTCAATAGGCAAATCTATAGAGACAACAAGGGGAAAAAATGTCTGGGGATGGGAAATGGGGATTAACTGTAAGCTGGCATACTGAATCTTTTTGGGATGATAGCAAAGTTCTAACACAGGATTGTGGTCGGGCTCAGTAAAAAAAAAAATGCTCAAAAGAAAAAATTTCCCCTTTCTTCTGTGATCTCTCTAGACCTGTCATAACACTTTTTATTTGCTATTTAACATCCTTCAGGCATGAGGATACTCACTGAATGAGTGCAGACCCTCCCAGGTATGCAGGGCACATCGAGTCCTGAACTTTCCTGTGTCCACAGCCCCGCTGGGGGTGGCAGTAACAGCAGGAACTGAACAGGGGCAGGGAGTAAGTAGATGGCCAAGTACATGTTGCAGAGGCAAGTGCATGTGGCTCCAAGCCCACTAAGGTATGCTCTATTGTTCCATCAGACTTTACTTACAAAACACAAATTCAAAGATAAGATTATTAAGAATTTCATGATGATGACCACAAAGCATTACACTCCAAGTGCCCCTTTCTGAGTATGGGGCCCTATGAGACCACACTGGTCATACATACATGAATCAGGACTTGATTGTAGCGATGGCTGCATAACTTGGTAAACTTACCAAAATTCACTGAATCATATACTTAAAATGGGTGAATTCTACAGTATGTAAATTATACCTCAACAAAGTGTTGTGGGTTTTCTTTAATGGCTTTAAGTCTTTAGTGGCAGTACACTAAAATTTACCAAATGAGTGAACATCATAGAGAGTACATGTCTAGGACTTTATGTCTAGGGCTTTATGTCTAGGCCTAAGTAAGTGCCTTTTCCAGAGACAAGCAAAGGACACCCTCTGATAAAGACATTGTATCTCAGAAAGTCCCACATCAGGTCAGAAGGTAAGGTTCTGTTTTTGAATATGTACATTGGCAACTCTCTGTAGATAGAACAGGGGTGATGAGTTTATCTCATAACTGGGGAAGACCTTTCAAATGCCAGGGGATTCTAAATGGAGAAGAGGGCCAAATCAACAGCACTGTGCTTCAAGTCCATAATTAAGACTGCATCCCCATCAAAAGATCTCCTCTTACACTGAGCACTTCCAAGTGCTGAATTACTTCTGACTAAGCCTACGCTGACTCAATGAACCAAATGCCTATATCTCTGTGCTGGAGTTTCTGTGGTAAATGCTCTCGAAAGACCTCACATTTCTACCAAAATGCATACCTAAAATTAGACGTAAAACAGGATTGAGGCAGTCCACACAAAACCTATGCAAAATTCATAATCAAAAGCACTAACAAAAACATTAGTAAGCCTCCCAAAAGTATTAGCATAGTTTATTTTAAAAAGCTGGTTAAGTTCCAAATAAATGGTTAATGCAGTATATATATGTTTTAGGAAAAAGGAAGAAATAAATGTAATTTGATGGGAAAGAGTTCTAAGAAAGCGGTAAGGTTGTCAAATCATGAAAACAAGGGCAAATGCACAAAAATTGTGGAGAACTCCAAAAATAGCACTTCCAAGAGAGAATGCATGGCAAAACTAAGCCAAAAGGAAGAACATGGTGAGAGTAGTACTTTATTCATTCTTCTGTGGCATTCTTCTGCATGCATTCATCTGTGGGAATGTATCTGTATATCTGAGTTCAGCTGCTACTACTAGGTAATATAACACATTTACCTACTGGGGAAAATCATGGGTGAACCAAAATGACTTTTACATTTTATAAATATAATTCCCCTATTTACCATTCACATATGATTAATTTGTGTTACAGACAGGTGTTCTAGAAACAAGTGATGTAACAGGACAGACTATTTGATCTATTGTCTGCTTCAACTTGTGTCCCCATTGTCAACTCTTTCCCTTCCCCATTCCCTGGCTTGCTTTACCCAAGATCCACAGTGTTAGACACCTTTCAGTAATCACATCCATTGAACCTCTCGCAGATTATTTTTTTCTACATGCATTTAGTATTTTGTTTTGAAAGTCAGGGGTGGGGATGGTGTCTGTCAGGATGGCCTTACAATATAGCAGAGAGATTTAATATGCATTCTTATTTCCTCATTTTAAAAGTAGATGAATGAATACAGTAGTCCCCACCCCCACCCCATCCCCCCTGCTTATCCACGGGGGGATACAGTCAGCCAGCAGATGCCTGGAACCACAGATAATACCCAACCCTATATATACTATGTTTTTCCTACATATACACACACATATGATAAAGTTTAATTTATAAATTAGGCACATTAAGAGATAAACAACTAATAAAAGTTGTGTAGTAAAAGTTATGTCACTGTGGGTCGCTTTCTCAAAGTATCTTATTGTACCATTCACCCTTCTTCTTGTGATTATGTGAGATAAAATGTCTACGTGGTAAGATGAAGTGAGGTAGTGACGGGCATTGTGCCACAGTGTTAGGCTACTTACTATTGACCCTCTGATGGTAAGTCAGAAGGAAGATCATCTGCATGCAGACTGTGGTTCACCTCGGGTAACTGAAATCACGGAAAGATGATGGACTGGGGGGAGGGAGATGTGTTGCTGCTGTACTTTGTTTTATTCTCACACTCAAAAACAATCTTAATTTAATTTTTCTTACTATAACACTAAATAGAAAAAAGTACTTTCGCACTATAATGTATACCACAGTTTTGCTGTTTTCAAGGCATGGAATATAATTAAAAAAAAAAAAAAAGAACAGGCACTGAATTTGAGCAGCTCTTTAATACTGGCAGAAGCTTAGTAATATAATTTTTTGTGCAAATTCTTATACAATATAAATTGTGTATATATGTAATATACCAATAAAGTAAAATGGTATTATCTTCTCAAATTAAAAAAAAAAACAACTATTACTCTTGGAAATTTCATTATGGTTACAAATACTGACATAAATGATTTTAACTTAGAAAAATCTACTGGTCAAACTAGTTTTCATCATTAAAAAGATGAGCCAATGAAAGGTAAAATACTTGTTTTCTGAAACAAACTTTTTTGTTTTAATATTTCTTCTGTCTCTTTTAAAGTGGTGGTCATTTTATTTATTAAATGTTCACATGCCAGATGTGAAAAATCATTTAGCCTCAAATGGACCTTAAGAACACGTTTATCCTTCAATCTAAAGATTTTACTAATGAAATAATAGGAAAGTTAACACAAAAATTTAGCAAAGATCTATTTATTATGAAAGCAATCAAAAATGATATAAATAATATAGAATTGCTAAATAAATTATAATATGGAATAATTTTATTTTTTAAATCTTATTTTTGAGAGAGAGAGAGAGAGAGAGAGAGAGAGAGAGAGAGAGAGAATGAGAGGCAGAGTGCAAGCAAGGGAAGAACAGAGAAAGAGGGAAACAGAATCCAAAGCAGGCTCCAGGCTCTGAGCTGCCAGCACAGAGCCCAACACGGGGCTCAAACTCATGAACCACGAGTTCATGACCTGAGCTGAAGTCAGACACTTAACTGGCCACCCAGTTGCCCCAAGATATGGAATACTTTAAATGATGCTATGGATAACTATGGAAAGATAGTAAAAAACATAGTAAGTTAAAAGAGGTAACAAAATAATATAGCATATGTGTGGGGGAGTGTTGTTTTTATTCTTTTAATATTTTTTTATTTAAATAAATTTTTTTAAGTTTATTTATTTTGAGAGAGAGCATGAATGGGGTAGGGGCAAAGAGAGAAGAGAGAGAAAGAATCTCAAGCAGGCTCTGTACTGTCAGCACAGAGCTCAATGTGGGGCCCGAACTCATGACCCATGAGATCATGACCTGAGCTGAAACCGAGTGGAATGCTTAATCGACTGAGTCACCCTGGTGCCCTAGCATATGTGTTTTTGTAAAATATACACTATACATGAATATAGGAAAGGGCCTAGAAAGCTATTTACCAAAGTTAAACCAGTGGTTCTCCAATCAACAGCATCAGCATCAGTTGGAAACTTGTTAGATATGAAAATTCTGGGCCCCACTCCAGTCTTACTGAATCAGAAACCCTGGAGGTAGAACCCAGCAATCTGTGTTTCAGTAAACCCTTCAAGTGATTCTGATGTATGCCAAAGTTTGAGAACCACCCACCACTCAAGATCCCTTACTGGGATCAGGATCCCTTTGAGACTATGATGACAATTAGGAACTTTCTCTCAGAAAAGTACACATTTGGAATATGCAATTTTACATGTATTTCAAAGACAAACATAGGGCAGAGGGTATCTGCAGTGGTACAATACTATTCCCAATGGAACATATCTATTGAGCCTGAGGACTCTACCTATAACAAAACACATACTTAACTGCATATAAGTTGCCAAAATTAAACTGAGAAAAATGAAAGAACCAAAAAACTGTAAGCCAACCCCTCAAGTCTGGCACACCAGTATTTCTTCTGGTTTGTCTTCACTTACTCAGATTCCAAGTCTGACATAAAATCTCCTGGGTTTAACTTCCCAAACTTCTGAACTTCATTGAGTTTATAGGCTGAACTTATGCCCTTTGCAATGGAGAATTCTCACATGATCACTATTCCATTTGACTATCAATCTGTACTTCCTGGCCTTAAGAGAAAAACTTTCAAACTTAAAAAAAAAAAAAAAACTTTTCTCATTTCTGAACAATCTGAATGTTTTAGAAACAAAGAGGCATAGAGCTCACATGTCCTATGATTTAAGCAAATCCCTGATTTCCTTTAACTTATAATAAGAAATAGTATCAAACTACACAGACTTGAAGTTATAGCTACATAAGAAAACAAAGGCTACAAATTAAAAGATTTAATTTAGGCAATCGGTAATCATCTCCTAATTGTATTTTTCTAAATCAATTGCAGGTTTCTGTGGTAACATATGCATCTCCTATGATAATGAAGTTTAACCATAAAAAAACACTAATGCTATTCTAAGAAAAATATTCTCTTTTTTTAAAAACACTATATGCACACCTGCTATTCTCCTATCAATCCAAGCAGGAAACTATTTCTCCTTTACATCATGAGCAATAGAAAAGTACTTATTAAAACATTAATCACAGTCCATTATATTCTGACTTACTGCCAAAAGTTCCCATTACATCATTGAAAATATCTATTAACCCAAACCTGCTTCTGACAAGTTACAGGAGTGTAGTGTTTAGAATTTAGTAATGTAAAAGTCAGTTTAAAAAGAACAGTTACACAATTGATTTTGCAGTGGCAGCAAAAATAATTAATTTTTTTCCGACATTTACTACCAAAAGGTTGATTTAACTGGTGTTTCTACTGTAAATTTATTTAAAAATTATTTCAAATTTCACCTAGCATTATTAAACACATTTACCAAGAAAGTATTAAATACAGGTGACTGGTTAAGGAATTTCAAAATGTGCTGAATACACCACTGTATGTAAAACTATATTGTCTTGTGTAAATATGGGCCTTGTTTAGAGCCATGTCTCACAGGAAATTGTAGCAAATGAAAACCATCCCTGTTTTTCCACTCCCACTCTTTAGGATTTATGCTTTTAGATTTAAAACCAGTTATACAGAGAAACAAAAAGAACATGGCAACATTACCTTCAAATCAGAATAATGACTACTTTGGTCATTCTTATTGTGTTAGAACAATTGAATATTAATAGAAGCAAAGCTTAAATATATTGAGTCTACACCAGCAGAACCAACTCTCTGGTTTTCACTTGTTGGATATTTGTTTGAGGAGTGGTAACATGGGCTTCTTCCAAATCAGGATGAAAAGAATCAACATTTAGGTGATAAAATGCTAAGAAAAAAGCACAAAGGGTTTGAGTAATTATTTCCCAAAAATAGAGACCTCTTATGACCTATTATTATTTGCATAATGAAAAAAACAGTAACTCGATAATAGAAAATTGGTAAACAGTGGTAAAAAAAACATTCTGTTTACTTTTGTTAAGTTTTTTCTATAAAGAACATACATTACCTTTATAATGGGGATAACTTCATGAACTTCAATTTATTTTAATAGAAGCTCTTAAGAAAGTTACATGTGACTCCAAGATGATAGGAGGAGATTCTTAGAAAACAAAAAGCTTATTTGTTTTCACATATTATATGTATTTTCTTTCAAATTTAAATTTTATAATTTCTATTCTTTCTGAAAATAGGAGTGAATGACAATTTTTAAAGCTTACATAAAATCTAATGTTTTTTACGCTTGATGACTAATTTAGTTAGAAAATTCATAGCAGAAGGATTTAGGGAAATTAAAAGCATGAATTATATCTTAGTTAATAAAAAGACAGAAAAAGAAAACAGACCTAGGTTACAATCATAGAATATGTTAACTATAAATTAGAAGGTTCTTTAGCACAAGAACCAACATGTTTTACATTTGAAAGGTTAAAAGAGTCACCAAGCTACACATGTCTAATAATTTCCTAACAACTCAATCTCCAGATTATTTCTCCTTTTATTTTACAGAAACACAATTCTACACATCTAAAGAAAATTAAGTTATCTAAATTTGAAAGTGGTTTTTAAGAGAATATGAATCTTCCAAGGTACACCTCTCAAAATAATTACCTGAATCCTAACCTGTTATCCTGAGTCCCCACCAAAAAAATGGAGAATTAGTAAGTGATTGCACATTTCACAGTACCTTCAATTAACAGGCTAGCCAACATATAATTAAAAGAGAGACTCTTCTTGCTGATGATTTCAAAGAACCTCATTTCATATAAACACAGACATATTATCCCCAATATGAATATAAATAATTAATTTTGCTCTACATTTTATTACTAAAATCACTATTTACAAAACTCAAAGTTGCCTCTAAAAACACTTAACATTTTTCATTAAGTTTTTTTTAGAACTACAAGCAAAAAATAAATGATAAAGATCTACTAGCATAGTCATCTCACTTCTTCCTTATCTGTTTAAGTCTTTAACAAGCATTCGTTGATGACTATTTCTGTTATACAACACTGACTAGAAAATAATTCTCATTGGTATGGTATGTGTAAATTATAGATATTAATATTTGTCTACAAACTTGGATTAAAAAAGGGTATGATTATCCTTAATAGGTCTTTGAAAATCATTACACTTAATAAACAATAGAGACTGTAGAAATGAAACAGTATTTAGATTAAAAATAAAACTTAATTTTAAAAAAGAATTAAATTGATACAGATCATGCAGAACAAGTAAATGACCCAGGCTACATAATTTGACATTTTTTTTTTTTTATCGAACTGTCTTTGGCCTGAAAATGCAACTTGACAATCATAATGGGAAAGAAAAAACAAATCCATCAACAAATTAAACTGAACTTAAACTTTAAAAATGAGTTTAAGGAAATGCCTGGGTGGCTCCCTCAGTTGAATGTCCGATTTCAGCTCAGGTGAGGATCTCATGGTTTGTAAGTCAGAGCCCCACAATGGACTCACGGCTGTCAGCACAGAGCCCACTTTGAATCGTCTGTCCCACCCTCTCTCTGCTCCTTCCCCATTCATACTTGCGCATTCTCTCTCTCTCAAAAACCCATTTTTTAAAAATGAGTTTAAGTTCAGTATTTATAGAGCTCACTACATATTAGCAATATTCCCAGTAATGAATGTTAACTCCAATGGTAGCATTTATCACTCAAATAGCTAACATTTATATAGTACTTACATGTGTCAAATATTATTCTAAGAATTTATCATTTATTAACTCATTTAATCTTCCCAATTCCATGACATAAGCACTAATATTATCCTCATTTTGAAAATGAAGAGATAAAGCACAGAGAGACTGGTAAACTGCCCAGGGAACTAATTAATGAAAAACCCAGTATTTAATAAACCCAGGCAGTGTATCTCCAGAGTATGTTCTCTTAATCTCTACACTAAAAGATTTATGTGACAATAAACCTTAAATAGTGTGGTATTGGGGTACCTGGGTGGCTCAGTCAGTTGAGCATCCAACTCTTACTTCAGCTCAGGTCATAATCCTAGGGTTGTGGAATCAAGCCGGATGTCAGCCTCCACACTGAGCATGGAGCCTGCTTAAGCTTCTCTCCCACCACCCTCTCTGCCCCTCTCCCTCCCTCCCTCCCAACTCCCCCCCCACACACACACACATACTCTGCCCCTCTCCCTCACTTGCACTTTCTCTAAAATTAAAAAAATAATAATAAAAATTAGGGGCACCGGGTGGCTCAGGCGGTTGGGCCTCTGACTTCAGCTCAGCTCGTGATCTCACCGTCCGTGAGTTTGAGCCCTGGGTTGGGCTCTGTTCTGACAGCTTGGAGCCTGGAACCTGCTTGGGATTCTGTGTCTTCCTCTCTCTGCCCCTCCCCTGCTCACACATGCTTTCTCTTTCTCTCTCTCTCTCTCTCTCAAAAATAAACATTTAAAATAATAATAATAATAATAATTAAAAAATAAAAATAGTTTGGTATTACTACATCTATGTTTAATAAATTAACAGAGGAACAGATGACATTATTCCTGTGAACAGTAATTCATCATCCTGGTGATATTCATTAATCACAATGATTTTCATCAAATGGAGACAGTATGTAATCCCAGCTAGTGCAGGGCATTCCTTTTGTTTATGTTAACTAGCCCACAATCTTGGCCAATCAAAATTAGACTCAGTTCAACAAGAGTCCACCTCCATGAACTTTCCCTTCTCTCTAAAGCCAGATGAAACCTCTACCTCTCCCTTGCTCCATAAAACCATTCCTATTAAAAAATAACAGTTAACATTTATTGAATGTTTTCTAAGTACTAAAAGTACTATGTCTTCAGTACTATAAATTAAGCTACATAATCAATCCTGAGAGATAGCTTCTATTATCAACTCCATTTTACAATTAAGAAAAGTAAGGTTCAGTGAGGTTAAGTTCTCATGACTAAGGTACAAAGCTTGGATTTCAAGCCAGGTATATTTCACACTAAATCTATGCTACTTAACCTTGTGCCAGCCACTGTGACACTATGGGAGCATATATCTCATATAATATATTGTGTCCTACTTATTTATATACCATTATATCCCTCAATTCTATATCGAGTTCTTTGCTGACCAAAACCGGTCTTATATACTTTTATTTCCTAAAAATAAATTGGGCTTAATGAACACCTGATGAATAAATGAATGAGTAAATAAAAGATTACTATAAAAGCTACATATCTAATGAAAAATATATGTAGAAAACAGACCAGCAATTCTCAAACTTTTTCATCTTAGGACCTCCTTACACTCTTAAAAATTACTGAGGACTTGGGGCGCCTGGGTGGCGCAGTCGGTTAAGCGTCCGACATCAGCCAGGTCACGATCTCGTGGTCCGTGAGTTCGAGCCCCGCGTCGGGCTCTGGGCTGATGGCTCGGAGCCTGGAGCCTGTTTCCAATTCTGTGTCTCCCTCTCTCTCTGCCCCTCCCCCGTTCATGCTCTGTCTCTCTCTGTCCCAAAAATAAATAAAAAACGTTGAAAAAAAAATTAAAAAAAAAAAAAATTACTGAGGACTCCTAAAGAGCTTTTGTTTAGCTTATATGTATCTATATTTTCTACATTAAAAATTAAAACTAAAAAATTAGAAAATATTTATTGATTCATTTTAAATAACAATTAAAACCCATTACATGTTAATATAAATAACATACCATGTTAACACTAGTCAAAAGGAAGCTGGAATGGTTATTTTAATATCAAACTAGATTTCATAGCAAAGAATATTACCAGAAATAAAGAGAATCATTTCATAATGATAAAGAGGCCAATAAATCCTAAATTTTTATGTTCCTAATACGAGAATTTGAAGATGACATGATTGTTTACACACAAAAAAATCCAATGGACTCCATAAAAAACTATTATCACTAAATGTAAGGTTGCAAGCTATTAGATCAACATATAAAATTTAATTATATCTCTTCATTCCAGAAGAAAGCAATTATAAATTGAAAAAAAAAACTTTTAAATACCATTTATAATAACATTAAAATATATATACCACACCTTTTTTATCCATTCATCAGTTGATGGATGGGTTAAATAGGTGATGGGGATTAAGGAGTACACTTGTAAGGAGCACCAGGTACTATAGGGAAGTGTTGAATCACTACATTGTGCACGTGAAACTAGTCTTACACTGTATGCTAACTAACTGGAATTTACACAAAAACTTTTAAAATATATATGAAATAGATACAAATCTATAAAATAGATACAATCTGATACAAGCAAGGCATGTACACTGAAACTGGTGAGAGAAAATTAAAGACGACCTAAATAAATGGGAAAATATGCCTTGTGCCTGAATCAGAAGATTCTATTATTAAAATAGACCCAATTCACTCCAAATTGGTCTACTGATTTAAAACAATCGTGACCGGGGCGCCTGGGTGGCGCAGTCGGTTAAGCGTCCGACTTCAGCCAGGTCACGATCTCGCGGTCCGTGAGTTCGAGCCCCGCGTCGGGCTCTGGGCTGATGGCTCGGAGCCTGGAGCCTGTTTCCGATTCTGTGTCTCCCTCTCTCTCTGCCCCTCCCCCGTTCATGCTCTGTCACTCTCTGTCCCAAAAATAAATAAACGTTGAAAAAAAAAAAATTTAAAACAATCGTGACCAAACTTCTGGTAGAACTTAGAAGCAATTATACCCCAGTAGTACAAGCATACTTACAGCACAAATATTAGTTTCTAATACATCTCTCTAATAAAAGAAACCGGGGCTTCTTAAAGAAAGGTTTGATTCTAGAACTGGATCAGAAAATATACATGATGAGCCTGAGGCATCTTGTAGTGCCAGAAAGCAAATAAATACTTAAAAAAAAAAAAAAAGCACAATGATGTGGGAATGGCTAATGGACACCAAAGCCAACTAAGACACGTCAAGTGGCCAACACTGGCTTATAATCCAAAGTGTAAACAAACATTCATGAGTCCTTAGTGATAGAAAAAACAAAAGACTGAATAAATAGATGGGGAAGAAGAGTTAAATCTCCCATGCAGAAGAATTCCAAATAACTTATGTAGATACAATACTGTCCAGAAAGTTAAGCACAAGTCCCCACTCTTTAGGTATGGTCAGTGCATAGTGACTTTCTTCCAAATAGAGAAATGGAGAAAGAGGGAATAAGAGTAATTTTACAGAGAAACCTGAAAACACTACCTCAGCCTTATGATCATGGTTAACTCCAACAGTAATAAGACATATTGATAGCATGTACCCTTGATATGAAGTAATGAAAATGGCATTTTATCTCTGCCTTAAAAAACATATAACCCTAGTCTAATCATGTGAAAAACATTAAACATATTACAATAGAAGGACATGCGACAAAATACCTGACCACTACTCAAAACTATCGAGGTCATCAGAAACATGGAAAGTCTGAGAAAACTGTCACAGCTAACAGGACCCTAAGGAGACATGACTACTAAATGTAATGTCGTACCCTAGATGAGATTCTGGAACATAGAAACACAGTAGATAAAAACTAATGAAGAATAATTAAGAATGAAGTATAGACATTAATAAAAATGCATCAATATTATTTCACTATTTACAGCAATTATACCATACTAATGTTAGGTGTTATTAGGAGAAATCATGTGAGGTATATACAAATTGTCTATATGACCTTTGAAGTTTTCCTGTAAATCCAAAGCTGTTCTAATATAAAAGTTTATTTTTTTAAGTTTATTTATTTGGAGAGAGAGAGGGATCCCAGAAAGGGCAGAGAGGGAGGGAATGGGAAAATCTCAAGCAGGCTCCATATTGTCAGCAGAGAGTCCGATGTGGGGCTCAAACTCACAAACCATGAGATGAACTGAACCTGAGCTGAAACCAAGAGTTGGACACTTAACCGAATGAGCCACCCAGGCAACCCTAAAATAACAGTTAATTTAAAAAAAATATCCCAACAGTCTCTGTTATAGAAATGGACAAACTGACCCTAAAATTTACATAGAAATGCAAAGGACCTAACAATCAAAACAACTTTGTAAAAACAATAATAAACTGAAGTCCTGATGTGCAGATTTCTCAGAAAGCAATCAAGGCAATATAGTTTTGGTATCAGGATCAACAAACCACTGGAAGAGAATGGAGCTGAGAAATAGATCTACACAGATACGGGCAAATGATTTTTGACAAAGGTAAAAAGGAAACTCAGTGGAGAAAATAATAGTCTATTCAACAAATAGTGTGGAAATAATTCAATATTCAAATGCAAAAAAAACCCACTTCAAATCATACTTACCATATATAAAAATTAACGATAATTTTTATAGCTAAACTTTTATAGCTACATCATAGCTAAATGATGTTAACTACAGAAATATAAAACTTATAGAAGAAAAGGCAGGAAAATTATTTTGACTTTGGATTAGGCAAACATTTCTTAGATATAACACCAAAAGCATGATCCATAAAAGAAAAAAATTAATGAACTAGACTTCATCAAAACTAAAATTTTTGTTTTAAAAACACTTAAGAGATTAAAAAGAATAAGCTACAGACTAGGAGAATAAATTTGCAAACTATACATCTGATAAACAGAATATAGAAACATTTGAATACAGCATATATACAAAGCTCTCAAAACTCAGTAAGAAAACAAATCCAGGGGCACGTGGGTGGCTCAGCTGGTTGAGTGTCTGACTTCGGCTCAGGTCATGATCTCACAATTTGTGGGTTCGAGCCCCACATTGGGCTCTGTGCTGACAGCCTGGAGCCTGAAGCATTCTTCGGATTCTGTGTCTCCCTCTCTCTCTGCCCCTCCCCCACTCATGTTCTCTCTCTCTCTCTCTCTCTCTCTCTCTCTCTCAATAATAAATAAAAATTAAAAAAAATTTTTTTTAAAGAAGGAAAAAAAAATCCAATAAAGAAATGGGCAAAATTGACAGCCAAATTCAAAAGAATGAAACTGAACCACTAATTTATAACTAAAATTAACTCAAAATGAATTAAAGACTTGAATGTAAGACCAGAAACCATAAAACTCCTAGAAGAAAACATAGGCGGTAAGCTCCCTGATACCAGTCTTAGCAGTATCTTTGTGGATCTGACTCCTGAAGTAACAGCAACAAAAGCAATAATAACAAATGGGACTATGTCAAACTAAAAAGCTTCTCCAAGGGTGCCTGGTGCCTCAGTCAGTTAAGTGTCTGACTCTTGATTTTGGCTTAGGTCATGATCTCACCGTTGTGAGATGGAGCCCCACAATGGGATTTGGACTGGGCCTGGAACCTGCTTAAGATTCTTTCTCCCTCTGCTCCTCCCACCCCACCCCAGCACATGCACATGCCCAATCAATCAGTCAATAGCATCTCCATGGCAAAGGAAATCATCAACAAAATGAAAAGGCCACCTACTGAATACAAGAAGATATTTGTAAATCACATATCTAATAAGGGGTAAACATCCAAAATATATAAAGAACTCATATGGCTCAATAAAGTATATGACTACTTTCTTGGTGGTTGGCTAAGAGGTATGAAGGAGAAATTACAAAGTGACAACTGCAATCTTTTGAGGATGACACATTGATTTTACACAGATGTTGAAGTTTGCAAACTGTGTATTTTAAATATATGCTGTTTACTGTATGTCAACTATACCTCAGTAAAACTGCTTAAAATAGAATAAAATTAAATCTAAATCGCCGTAATGATATCACCATGTATGTTCACTCTTAATATTATGGAATCTTACTGACCTTATTTTTACTATAGATAGAGACATGTAAAAAAAAAAAGAAACATGTTATTGTTTTATCATTCTAGGAATTATCTCAATTTTTCCCTATAATGCTAAAAACACAAAAAAACTAAAATAATGAATGAAAGAATGATGGTATCAACTGAAGAAAAATAAATCACAACTATCATATCAATCTTCAGTTTTCATTAAACATTGTCCAAATTATTCCATCTTTTTTTTTAATGTTTTTATTTATTTTTGAGACAGAGAGACAGCATGAGTAGGCGAGGGGTAGAGAGAAAGGGAGACACAGAATCCGAAGCAGGCTCCAGGCTCTGAGCTGTCAGCCCAGAGCTTGACGTGGGGCTCGAACTCATGGACTGTGAGATCATGACCTGAGCCGAAGTCAGATGCCCAACCAACTGAGCCACCCAGGCGCTCCTCCATCTTTTTTTACATCACTTTTTAAGAGGATTTTGAAAATATCCGAGATGAGGGGCACCTGGGTGGTCAGTCAGTTAAGTGTCTGACTTAGCTCAGATCATGATCTCACAGTTCGTGGGTTTGAGCCCCGTGTTGGGCACTATACTGACAGCTCAGAGCCTGGAGCCTGCTTGGGATTCTGTGTCTCCCTCTCTCTCTGCCCCTCCTCTGCTCATGCTCTGTCTCTCTCTCTCTCACTCAAAAATAAATAAACTTAAAAAAATTTTTGTTTTCAACGTTTATTTATTTTTGGGACAGAGAGAGACAGAGCATGAACGGGGGAGGGGCAGAGAGAGAGGGAGACACAGAATCGGAAACAGGCTCCAGGCTCTGAGCAGTCAGCACAGAGCCCGACGCGGGGCTCGAACTCACAGACCGCGAGATCGTGACCTGGCTGAAGTTGGACGCTTAACCGACTGCGCCACCCAGGCGCCCCACTTAAAAATTTTTTTAATAAAAGAATCCAAGAATTTTCTCAAATTCAAAAATCAGTGAATTACCAGTATGTTCTTAACTGTAAAAATTCAATCATTTTTAGTAAATTGATTTGTAAAACCAACACCACAATCCAATTTTTGAACGTTTTCATCAACCCAAAAGGGATTCCTGATGCCCATCTGCAGTCACCCAAGGGTATATTTTTAAGGACAAAAAGGAAATATTATATTCTCATTCATTCAGTCATTAAACAGGATGGATTTCTTTCCACAATAAATAACATGAGAGAAAAACTTTGACTATCTGTCATTTTCTGAAAGAATGTGTGTCAACATTTATTTTTGATGTTCATGTACAATAATTTACTTGCTACAGTTTTTAAGTGTATAAATGTAATAGGCTGGTGCATATACAAATATATAGAAGGAAGGAGAATTATGATGTAGAAATGAACAATTAATTGGTCATTCTAGCTGCCATTTATAAATCTAAAAATGAGAACCTTTTGTAATTTTATAGTGCAAAAGAGATGGTGGTCCTCTCTTGAACCAAATTACAAGGCATTTTTTTCATAAGTATTTAATTTTGACAAAGAGAGAAAGAAACAAAGAGAAAGAAAGAATAATAGGCTTGAACTTATAATTGACGTATTTGCATTTTGACAATATAAATGCAAGCAGAACCAGCAGTGATAAGCTGGATTCAATATTTACAAGATGGATATGTTCCATTTTCATACATGATCACTGATCAGTGGTTAGTTGCTCTCAAAGAATGATGTCAATTTGGGGTGTATATACCTTCTAAACCAAGAATATATGAAATTAAAATTTGTGCTATGCTTTAATCTCTTTAAAATTTTCTAATAAAGCTGTTTTCCACTATTCGTTTATTCTTGTATCTGCAAATTATTCACAAAATAACTTAAAATTATTTAATAAAAAGGGTCCATTGTACCTAGATGATAACTGGGGATGACTATTTTTCCTGATAAAAAGAGAGCTGAAAAAAAAAAAAAAGAGGGCTGGAAACTGATGAAACTCCATAAAGCATTATGATAGAAGAAATCAGAGGCTATACTCATGTATGCCCATAGATAGTTTCCCTTAGATCTTAAAAATATGTTTACTAGACTTCATAAATATTTTAGTAGTCACTTCTATTACTGTGTGCTCTGAGCTTAAAACAGCATTTCTCAAACTTTTCTTACCATAATTAGTAAATATACTTTACATGAAAACCTACTACAAATGTACCTACACACGCACATATAACTGAAACAAGAGTATCACAAAACAATACTCATATTTACTAAGTACAATGTCCTTGGCTAGTTTATTTTCTATTTTCTTCCAGTTTTTTAAAATGCTGGACATAATTGACAATCTGAAAACACTAATAATATAGCTTTTCAATATATCATTCTTAAACATTAAGTATAAGCTGAGAGTTAAGATGGTACTGGTAAAATTATTCTCCAACAAATAAATAAAATTCACCAAGACCAGTTAGCTAACTCCAGAAACAGATGGAAATGGTAGGGCCACCATCAGATTATATGTGTTAATTTCAACCAAATGAGAGGATAAAGATAACAACTAAGCCTTCCTAAAAATGGTAGCTTCATAGAAAAGTTACCATAGATGTGCAAGAAATACCCTTCTGTTAACTGACTCATTTGCTGGGAGACCAGAGCTGTCCAAAAATATATCTTACAACTGGGAAGACTCCCGTCTCTCACTAGCAAGTCCTGGCCACTGAATCTTTCTTCATCCTCTTCTCTTAGAAGGAGGGGTGGAAATAGGAGAATGAAGTAAATATTACTGCTTCTGGCTCCCTAACTTTCAATTCTTTCTAAATTCAGTTTGAGGTAAAACTCAAAGCTTTTGCCTTAAAGGTTGACCAAATTTTCTCTAAATCTAAAAACAGCTCATCACTCCTTGGCAGAGTATTTTTTTAAAGATTTAGAAAGCAGCAATCCCACAAGCCCAGATGTTACTCATCATAAACCAGTAAAGCAGATAGGCTGCATGCCTGTAACACAGGCAAGCACAAGGGCAGGGAAGACTAAGGTATTAACAAAAACAGCACTGAAGTGCCATCGACACTGGGTAAGGAGGTTAAAAGAAAGTGAAGAGTGATTATTCTATTTTACTTCCATATTTATTGGCCCCAGACTGGTTAAGTTGGTTTTAGGACTTGCTGAGGCAGGCAAGAGGCTGACAAATGGTGATATTCTATTTTGTTTTCATGCCCATTAGCCCCAGAAAAGTTAACATGATTTTAGGGTTTGATGAGGTAAGCAAGATGCTGATTAAGTCCAAAGAAAAAATTGAAGACCAAAAAAAAAAAAAAAAAAAAAAAAAAAAAAAGGGCAAGGCAATCATTATGAGAAATCTAAAGAAACAAAATCACTGTATTATACATGGCTCAGCTGAAAATAATATTTACATATTCACCATGGAAATAGTGACTATTGATTCAATATAAAAAGGGTGATATAACTGTTTTGAGACACAACAGGGGAACTGAAATTTGGATAGGGAAGGAATTGTAGACAGCTAAATCTTTATTTCTCACGTTAGGATGTTAAGAGACAAGTATAGGGGCACCTGGGTGGCTCAGTCAGTTAACTATTGACTCTTAATTTTGGCTCAGGTCATGATCTCACGGTTTGTGATATCCAGCCCAAAGTCGGGCTTTGCAATGACAATGCAGACAGAGCCTACTTGGGATTCTCTCTCTCTCTCCCCCCTCCCCCTGACTTGTGCTCGCTTGCTCACTCTCTCTCAAAATAAATAAATAAATAAACGTAAAAAATACACAAATAGAACAACAATAAGCTAAGATTTAGAAGCTGGGCAGAGTCAAAAAAGTTATCTTGAGGTATATAGAATTCAAGAACGACAATTCACTTGGCTTTGAAAAATTACCTGAAATAGCATCTTGTTCTCAGTAAATAAATATCAAAGCTACACAGAACCAATCAGCATCTTTTCCTACAAGAAAATATTTCAGCATGAAGAGCCCAATCCTGCCTGGTCATCTGATCCACATTTTACCATCCCATTGGCAATTTTCTTTTCAAAAGAGTATTCCCTTAAAAAATCTTTCATAAACTAAAAAATGATTAATCAGCCATATTCATTCTGCTCCCTCAGAGCACAGCCATTTGTTTTCCAGATTCAACAACCACAGTTTTTTAATCTAAGTAGGATCTAATTCCTGATCATTACTTTTTTTCCAAATCTGTTGTGTATTGGTTTATGATTTCAAATTCAATTGTTTATGACTTAAGTAAAGTGGTTTTGATCTAAGGGTGAATTTGTTTGCACTGAGGAAGCTGTGTCAGGATGTTGTCATAGACACCTGTTGTGGTTGGTTAAGTGCTCAGTAGTTCAACTGTTGACAGGCACTGCTGGAAACTTACTGACAGTAACATACTGAAGAGCAGCTAAGATGTAATGAACATTTAAACTTTAAATACCAAGAGTCTGCCAGGCCGTACTGAGGATGTTCAGTCTGGTCAAGCTTGCTCTGTTCCAAAAACTCTCCAGAGATCTTGAGACACTTGTCTCTGCCATAACCAGGCTTCTCTTGGTTGGCAATGGTATTAAACCATGCACCACTCCCAGGAAGGGAAGAGACATCTGTTCCTGCTCTGGCAAAGCTACTCCTCATAGACAGTGGTGCAAACAGTGTACAGGTCCCTAGAGTGATAACCTTCAGAGCAGCCCGCCATGCCTGCCAACACCAGAGCCATTGCCCACTAGCTACATGCTCCAACAGCAAGGGACCTACACCAGCAGCTGATACCCCAGCTTTTAGCTGCAAAGACTGACTCTACTGAGAACCAATGCATAGAAAGGTACACCTCAACTAAACTTGGGCTTTATTTCTTTCACCTCTCCTTTGCCTGAAACAACAGTGTAATTAATCTATCATTGACTTAGAGTATTTCTTTACTGGCTTACCAAGAGACATTATCCTATATGCTATTGGCTTGTGAAACATTATAAATTATAATTTCCACAATAAACCTGTTTTAAATAAATTATTGGCAAATACAATCTGTCTCTGAATAATAATTTGCCTCAAATAAAACAAAATCTAAGTCTCCACATTCTTCTGAAAACAATAAGACCAAATATGGGAAATTCATTTTTATAACTAAATTGACAATGCTTTGGTGTGACAGAAACCTATGACACAGGATCCCATCCTCAGGGCCAACTCTTATCAGTCAGCTGCACACCTAGCATATTGGATAAGCAGAGCAGATCATTTTTTACCACATCTACTCTCCTATACAACAAAATTATTTTCTGTAATAATCATGAAATGGGAATAACAATGTAGAAAGTGAACATAGTGAGATTTTTCTTTTATTGGACTTTGTGCACATAATTATGCCAGTAGAAAATTTCAAATGTAAAACAAAAATAAAATTTACATCACAAAAGAGGCCAAAAAGTTACAGATTAAAATACCTATTAATTATATCAATTTTTGAAAACATAATGAACTCAAAATACTTTGTTTTGAGCTCTGACTTCTCCAAAGTTGTCAATGAATTCATTAAAACTGATCTTCATATATTCCTGTTCAGTATGTAATAAAACCAGATTTGTCAATTTACCTTTCCTTAATCCTATAATAAGTCAGGGGAATATAATGTAGAACACAGACCGTACAGTTAATAATACTGTAATAACTTTGCATGGAAACAGATGGTAACTAGACTTATTGTGTGATCACTTTGTAATGTACAAAAATATTGAATCACTATGGTGTACACCTGAAACTAATAGGATACTGTATGTTGATTATACTTCAATTAAAAAGTTTACCTTTGCTCATAATCGATGAAGAATGTTTTGTTAATTTTAATTTCCAGTTTCTTTCCTGAAGCAATAGATCCAAACAGGAAACATCTTAATGATAAGGATGACTTTGACAGAGTTTCATAAAGTATCTATTTCAAAATAAATTCCAGAAATTGTAATACTATTCATGTCTGTGTTTCTTTAGGATTGATTCTAGCTGCAACCTTCAGATGCACCCTGGTTGAAGGGTTTTTAAACACAAATAAATGCTCCAAGAACTTACATTTTATTTTTTCATCTTTACAATCACTGGGCTATATCTATTTATCTATTTGAAGTTTATTCCAATTCTACTATTCAGGAACTTACAGCACCACAGGGGAGATGGATATAAAAATTTTGCCAGAAAAAAAGCTGGAAGGATTCTAAACCCTTACAGACTCACTCTTGAATGAGGCTAAATAGAGCTGAGCACATGGGTATTAGATATTGGGGGGTGGGGGTGTGGAGCATAGGGCTGACTATAAAACTGGGAGTTCTCTGAATTAACTATGTACAATACAGTGTTATTAAAAAACAAAAAATGAAGATGTGCTAATTGAAAGTTTACATACATACTATGAAATTCAAAAGTAACAACAGCGATTATTTAGAACTTGAACCAACAAAAGATATTTTTTAAGGAAGGAGTATTTGAAAATGGACAATGCTTAGACTGCTAGTACGTGGTGACAAAAAAAAAAAGTAGACTGACTTTCAACTGGTTTTATTATTTTTTAAATTCTCTACAGACAATGGAACTCCTAACTGCCTGCACTGGGACGAACTATTGCTTATGCCCCACCCTTGCTACACCCCCACTATCAGGTCACTTTTACCTATGCTCCAACACAAAAGCCTGTGAGTTACTTTGCCCAACTCAATCCTATTTTTCTCACATACACATGCACAAAACACAGAATGGAAACTAGAATTTGGCATATGCTTAGAACAGAATAATTTTTTTTGAGAGTACATAATTTGAATTCACTCTCCTTAATATGCTATCTGAAACTATAATGATGTAAAAGCAAAATAAAAATAAAGCTCATTCAGATTTTGAAAGCTCTGTATATGGTAAAGGTAGGTGGTACAACAGAGAAAAAGTAGCCTAAGAGACTAAGAATCTACTCCTAGCTTTGCACGAACCAGAGATGTGGCTATGCACACAAAAGTTTTCTTCTCTGGCCTCTTTTGTCTATAGTGGACTCAAGACAGCTCACTGTCCTACAAAAGAGGAGACATTGCATGGAGTTATCTCTAAGGTTTTTTTCCAACTCTTGCAGCCTCTTTGGAAACATTTTTTAGAAATATTTTTAAACAATGATTATTTGAGGGGCGCCTGGGTGGCGCAGTCGGTTAAGCGTCCGACTTCAGCCAGGTCACGATCTCGCGGTCCGTGAGTTCGAGCCCCGCGTCAGGCTCTGGGCTGATGGCTCGGAGCCTGGAGCCTGTTTCTGATTCTGTGTCTCCCTCTCTCTCTGCCCCTCCCCTGTTCATGCTCTGTCTCTCCCTGTCCCAAAAATAAATAAACATTGAAAAAAAAAATTAAAAAAAAAAAAAACAATGATTATTTGATAAATAACTTAAAGTAATTGACAACTATGCGGACTCAAAGAATCCCTCCCTTACTCTCCCTTATCACAGTAAATGGCAGCTTTGTTGCTCAGAAAATTTTTTATACCTCCCTACATCTAATCTATCAAAAATTCTTTGGTCTCCATATCAAAATTGTATCTATAATCTGACCATTTTCTCAGCAACTACGCTGCTACCATGTTAGTATGAGGCACTACCATCTTAATCAGGACTGCTGCAAGCTTTCTTGTTTTCACTCTATCGATTCTCCTATAATAAACCTTTCTAAATGTAAGTCACATGACACACCTGTATTCAAAATTCTCTTATGACCTCCCATATCCTTCAAAGTTAAAGCCCAAGTCTTAGAAATCATTACCTAAAAAATCCTACACAATCTAACTGGGCCCAGCCTGCCTCCTTACATAAAAACTTGCTACCACTCTGATATACCATTCCCCAATTCACTCTGCTCCAGACACGGGCCTACTTTCTCCTTCTCATGTAGACTCCCACCTCAGGACCTTTACACTTACAGTTCCTTCTGACTCTCCCGATGATATCACATGATTGGCTTCTTTGCTTAATTCACGTCTGTTCAAATATCTTTCTACAAAAGATTCTATCAGTACCATGTAAAAATAGCACTCTATTCCAATCACTACATATCCCTTTATCCTGCTGTATTTGTCCTCAAAATACTACCATCTAATAGATTCATTAGTGTATTTTTATTGTTGGCTTCATCCCAATAGAATGACAGTAGGTGTTTTCTCCTTTTTGTTCACTGCTGTTTTCTCAGTACCTAGAAGAGTAACTGGTACACAGAAGGTGCTCCATAACTCAAGGAACTATTAAATAACAAACTGTTTTTGCAATTAACATGAGCTAAATACCGTGAGGTTTCATTTCCCAATGGAAACGTTTATATATAGAGATACAGAGTCTTCTGAATTTTATAATGATTTGGGAAGAATTGACCAAATTCCAATAGTAACTTGAACTTGCTTTTTTTAGGGTCCTAGAAAAATCTGAATTAAAACTATATTTTGTTGTAATAATTTAATTATAGTTTTATTATTTAAACTAAATAATTTCATTTATGTAGTGCTTCTTTTCTTTCTAAGATTGATTTTTAGATATATATATCCATAATTAATATTATGATTTAATACTTTTAAAGTTCTTACTATAAAAAAACTATTCTGGAATCAACTGCATAATTACATTTCCTCAGTGA
The DNA here is from genome assembly GCF_022079265.1 of Lynx rufus. NCBI lineage: Eukaryota > Metazoa > Chordata > Mammalia > Carnivora > Felidae > Lynx > Lynx rufus. Next base: position 40,814,994 of record NW_025814831.1, read on the forward strand.
CCTTGTAATCTCATGAGCATTTACTCTAGACTAAACAGCCTCATTCAGCTGCCCTGTGTCTGACTGTCGATGAAAGAAGCTTGTTTGACAACTGCTTCAAGCAGAAACATATTTTTTTCCATGATTGCATAAAAAAGATTTAAAACTTACCAGACTAGAGCCAGACTAGAACTTTAAGCATAAAGGTTCATGTTAGATGTATGAGCTGATTTCTAATTCAAATGCCAAGAAAAACAGATACTTAAAGACATTTTGCTGTCATAGTCAGTGGGGAAAAAAAGTTAATTTAGTAATATGTTCATAATTATAACCAAATAAAACATATATCATATGTTTTATGCACAGACATATTGCAGTTTTTTCTGTGACTTTCCTATTTTTCCATGTTCTTTGATTTTCTGATGTCCCTAAGATTTTATAAAACTAACATTTAAACTTAGGACAGCATCAAAAACAAAGAAAACATACACCTTTCCTCCATTTTTTGACAATCCATGTATAATAGGTCAACAGGTAAAGACCTTGACCAAAAAACAGAAATTTCAATGTGATTTTTAAAAATGCTTCTCCAAAATGGTAAGAAAAAAATCACTTAAACAAATAGTCAATATGATACTTAATGATTAAACACTTGAAGCGTCAAAAATAAGAAACTGCAGTTATCAGAACTAGATATCACCAAGTTAGGAAGTTTTAGCCAAATTCAATAAAATATTTTAAAAAGTGCAGTCAGAGTTAGAGCATTTAAAAGAAAAAATTCATTTTTTCAGATGATTTACTTCCAAATAAACCCCAGATACTCACCTAATAGAACAAAATTATTAGAGTTCAGTAAAGCAGCTAGATACAAAATAAAAATATATTTATGAATCAGAGGGGTGCCTGGCTTAGTCAGTTAAGCACATGACTTTGGCTCAGGTCATGATCTCACAGTTCATGAGTTCGAGCCCCGCAATGGTTCCTGTGCTGACAGATCAAAGCCTGGAACCTGCTTTGGATTCTGTGTGTGGGTGTGTGTCTCTCTCTGCCCCTCACCCACTCATGCTCTGTGTCTCTCTCAAAAATAAATATTTAAAAAAAGTTTTTTATTTAAAAAAAGAATCAGAAAGCATAATGAAAATAATTCTATAACAGCATCACAAGTATAACAAAAATTAATTTCTAAGAGAGGTATATGAAAACTCAATAGATTTCAAATGCCCATTCTTTTCTAATCAGTTTATAAGTTTAAAGCAATTCCAAATAAAATCCCAAAAGGAGTGGTGCTTGATTATTATCTAAGGAATGAGTTGAATGGCTATATCTTAGTTAAGCTATTCATGGGTTTCAGTTTGTCTGAATACCTGTTTCACAATATCTTATTGTAAAAATTTTCAAATGTACAGAAAACTTGAAAGAATTATATAATGATTTGCTGCTTTGGCCAACAAAGTTTAATTAGAAGAATAAATGTATAAAAATGCTAAGAATTGGGGCGCCTGGGTGGCTCAGTCGGTTAAGCGTCCAACTTCGGCTCAGGTCATGATCTCGCGGTTTGTGAGTTCAAGCCCCACATCGGGCTCTGTGCTGACAGCTCAGAGCCTGGAGCCTGCTTGGGATTCTATGTCTCCCTCTCTCTCTGCCCCTCCCCTGCTCATGCTCTGTCTCTCTCTGTCTCAAAAATAAATAAAACATTTTTTTTAAATGCTAAGAATACTTTGAAAAAGCTAAATAGCAAAGGAAGACTTGTCCCACCTGAGATAGGCAAAATTCTGAAATGGCTTACAAGATTCCCTTATGTCATTCTTGCACAACTCCTTCTCAATGAGTGAATATGATGAATTTCACTCCTGAGATTAAATTATACTGCAAAAGGGATTTTGCAGATGTAATTGAGATCTCAAACAGGTTGACTGTCAGTTAATGAAAAGGGAAATTAGGGGTGCCTGCGTGACTCAGCATCCAACTTTGACTCAGGTCACGAGCTCATGGTTTGTGGGTTCAAGCCCTACACAGTGCTCTGTACTGATAGCTCAGAGCCTGGAGCCTGCTTTGGATTCTGTCTCCCTCTCTCTGTCCCTCCACCACTCACATTCTGTCTCTCTCTCTCTCTCTCTCTCTCTCTTTCTCTCAAAAATAAACATTAAAAAAATATAATAAGAAAAAAGGGAAATTATCTAGGTGGGCCAAACTTAATCAGATAGGTAGCCTTTAAAAGAAAGAGTCGGGGCGCCTGGGTGGCTCAGTCGGTTAAGTGTCCGGCTTCGGCTCAGGTCATGATCTCACGGTCTGTGGGTTCAAGCCCCGTGTCGGGCTCTGTGCTGACAGCTCAGAGCCTGGAGCCTGTTTCAGATTCTATGTCTCCCTCTTCCTCTGACCCTCCCCTGTTCATGCTCTCTCTCTCTCTGTCTCAAAAATAAATAAATGTTAAAAAAAAAATTTTTTTTTAAATAAAAATAAAAGAAAGAGTCAAAGTGATTTTCTCTTGCTGGCATTGAAGATGAAAGCCACCATAAGTTCTACATTTGGAAGGAACCTAAGTCTGCCAATAATATGAAGAAGCTTGGAAGACAATCACCACAAGCCTCGCTTACATGGAACCACAGCACTTGCTGACATTTGATTATAACCACGTGACACCAGAATTACTTGGTTCTGGATAACCCATGCCCAGACTACTGACTCACAGACACTGATAACGAATGAGATAAAAATGGATGTTAAATTTGCAGTAATTTGATACACAGCAACAGAAAAAAAATGCATAGCTTAATATTAAAACATATCATGAATTTAAGTTAATAATTATGTGATACTGTTAAATACCGAAACACAGATTAATGGAAAAGAAAGGGTAGCGGAGAAAAAGTCTTAGTATATTAATAAAACACATCAGTAGAAAAAAAAAAGTCTTATTGAATATATTGGTCTGGGCCAACTGATTTACCATGTTGAAAAAAAATAAAGATTCTTTTATAGCTCCTTACAAAAAATAAATTCCAGATGAATTAAGTAATTAGATAAAAAATTGAAGCTACACAAGTATTAGAATATAAATATATATAAAGTTCTATGTTGGTTTAGGACCTAGTAGAAGAAAAATGGAAAACTAACAGGACATCATCAATACATTTTACTGCTTAGAGATGAAAACTACTTCATATCATAAACAATATAAGATTAAAAAATAAAATTTTAAATTTCAAGGGTTAATAGTCTTACTATACAGCTGACTCATTTAAATAAATAAGGAAAACAATACTACCCCAGTAAAAAAGAAGACAAAGAATAAACAGACAACTCATGCATAGGAGGAAAAGAGGAAAAGAAATTACCAGGAGGACTGTGCCACAAATATAAAGACAGTAGTAAGATGCTAAGGAAAGCAAATGGCACATGCAATGGCACAAAAATGTGTGAGAAACAATAAGATTCTTAAGAAACACCAAGTATGAGGGGGCAGGGTATTATGACTACAAAGACAGAAGTCAGATTGTATGGGTGATGATGAGCCACTGAAAGATATTAATGACAGAGAGACATGACCAGATTGATAATATTAAAAACTCTTCTATGACAGCAATGAAGAAGTGCTTAAGGGGCACCTGCCTGGGTGGCTCAGTCAGTTAAGTGTCCCACTTAGACTCAGGTCATGATCTCACGGTTAGTGAGTTCAAGCCGCATATCAAGCTCTCTGTTGTCAGCCCAGGGCCTGCTTCAGATCCTCTCTCCCTCAACCCTCTGCCCTTCCCCTGCTTATGCTTTATCTCTCTCTCTCTCTCTCTCTCTCTCAAAATAAATAAATGAACACTAAAAAGAAGAAGAAGAAATGCTTAAGAAGGGAAACAGGGGTGCCTGGTGGTTCAGTTGCTTAAGCCTCAGACTCTTAACTTCAGCTCAGGTAATGATCTTGCAGTTCGTGGGTTCATGCCCCATATCAGGCTCTGTGCTAGCAGTGCAGAGCCTGCTTGGGATTCTCTCTCCCCTCTCTCTCTGCCCCTCCCCTGTTCATGCTCACTCTCAGTCTCAAAATAAATAAATAAACGTAAAAAAAAAAAAAAACAAGAAGAAGGGTGACAAAGTGTTATAACAAAAAAATTGATAGAATACGTTCAATGCCTCATCTCAAAGTCTTGATATATAAAGTTCCAATTTATCAACTGAAAAAAAAAAAAACCAAACAGTTTTTAAGACCAAAAGAATGGTCACGAAAGCATCTCCAAGGTTACTGTGAAGATAGGTCTTCTATTCTAGGGACTATAACCTATCCTAGTCCCTCAAGAACAAAAACTTTTAATTGCTTTGCCAATAGTAATGATTTGTTAACAGGTCAGTTACTTTTGGTAGGTTGGTTTTATCAACATAGTCTATGGCAACACAAGAAAACAAAACTGACAGGTATTCACAGAGATCAAACAAAAAACTTTCTAGTTGACTAACTCAATTCAATACTATTATTACTATCACAAATTTTTTCACCATTGGTTATGTAATAATAGCTAAATAAGCTTAGCATCTGATGAGGAAGGACTCAAGATATTAAACCATCAGACTTTAAATCTGTTTTGTAAAGTTATCATAACTGAGAGCACCTGGCTGGCTGGCTAAGTCAGTAGAGCATGTGACTCTTGATCTCAGGACTATAAGTTTGAGTCCCACATTGGGTGCAGAGATTACTTAAAAATAAAATCTTCAGGAACACCTGGGTGGCTCAACTGGTTGTCTCCCACTTCAGCTCAAGTCATGACCTCACAGTTCATGGGTTCGAGCCCCGCGTCAGGCTCTGGGCTGACAGCTCAGAGCCTGGAGCCGGCTTCAGATTCTGTGTCTGTCTGTCTCTCTCTCTCTCTCTCTCTCTCTGCACCTCCCCCGGTGGTACTCCCTCTCTCAAAAATTAATAAGTAAACATTAAAAAAATTTTTAATCTTTAAAAAATAAAAAATAGGGCTGCCTAGGTGGCTCAGTCTGTTGAACATCTGACTTTGGCTCAGGTCATGATCTCATAGTTCGTGGGTTCGAGCCCCACATCTGGCTCTGTCCTGACAGCTCAGAGCCTGGAACCTGCTTCGGATTCTGTGTCTCCCTCTCTCTCTGCTCCTCCCCCGACTGCACTGCACTCTCTCTCTCAAAAACTAAATAAACATTAAAAAAAATTTTTTTAATAAAAAAATAAACAGCATAACTGACAGCACAGACGTATCAGTTGTGTTAACAGATCTTATTTAAAGATCGCATTTTATCTTATAAAACTAGTTTTATAACCTCATGAATGAAAAACTCATGTTAAATAAATCACTTCCATCTACTTAAAACAGTAGAGAGATTTGATTAAATAATTAGAAACTGAAGAATAAAACTGATAAGCACTCATAATTTATATCAGTTAAGGGAATAACTCTTCTTTGGGTGGAAGGTAGTAAAATATTAACTAGAAATCCAGTTGATTATTAAAAAGACAATCTCAGAGTGCCAATCAATGAGACTACTAGACTAACCACTAAAGCCATTGTCTAGGGAATTGCAATTAGCAGTTAAATTTTCCCAATGCTTTCTCCCACTGGCACAGAATTAATAAACAAGTTTACATATTGCCTTGAGCAAACAAGAAGAGTACTACCAGTGCAAGGTGAAATATAATTATATATTCATAATACTCTCCTGAGTGAAAATTTTTCATTTATTCTTCTTCTGCTTCTCAAATTTAACTAACTCTAGAAAAGACCCTAGTAAAAGCCACTAAAAACTTCATGGCAATGTACTTTTGATTTCATCCTTTATCAAAGTTACGTGTGAGAAAAAATATATAATTCTTTGGAGACACAATGGCTCCCAAGACTTTATATCACTTAATTCCCAAAATATATAATTAAAATTATTTGAGGGGCACCTGGGTGGTTAAGTAGGTTAAGAGTCTGACTTCAGCTCAGGTCATGATCTCATGGCTCTTGAGTTCTAGCCCCTCATCGTGTTCTGTGCTGACAGCTCACAGCCTGGAGCCCATTTCCAGTTCTGTGTCTCCTTCTCTCTCTGACCTTTTCCTCCTCGTGCTCTGTCTGTCTCTCTCTCTCTCTCTCTCAAAAATAAATAAACATTAACAAAAATTTTTAAAAATAAAATTATTTTGAAAGAGCCTGCATCCATATTTTTGCAACATCTAAAGTGAAACTACAAAGTATACCATTCTTAACTTCACCAAGTCATACAGATTTCAAAGCAGATATAAGAAAATAGAAATAAGATAGTTAATTTATTCTTTATTTGCCTCTAGAAGAATTGAACTTGTTCCTCTATAGGATAATGTGATATAAAATGGAAATTTTGTTGTAATAGGAAAAAAAATAAAAAGAGTAGAAGGTAGAGGACCGGGGGAAGTGGGAGCGCCCACTGTAGTAAAGGGATACACAGGGCTTAGTAGATACAAGACATGGACAACTCTTAGGACACATATGTAACTATTACACCTTTAGTCAACTTAAGTTTATATTGTACTCTAACAGCAGCACCTTTGAGGATACCAAATAATTCTCTGAAAAGTCATTTCACAGAAAAAATTCTTCAGTCTGTCTCTAAATGTGTCTGAAAGTTAGAGTAAGCAAAAATATATTCTTAGATTAATAAAGCTTTCTTTAATAAGAAAAACATAAGATAGCATATAGCTTCAAATAATAACTACATTAAAAGAAATGAACTAATAGCATAAGAAATCAATTTAGAGTTTATTGTTGGCAAATGTTTTGTATGAGGTCATAACATCACCAAAAAGACAGCTTTTGAGCAAATCCTGGCTCCAAAAACTAAAACGGTCTGTATGGAATTCAATCCCTTTCTCAAGGTAGAAGGCTGAAGAGCTGTGAGTGAATTCTATCTTCACAGATAAATAGTTCTATATCAAGAAAAAGTCAATGTTTCCTTAGCAATTTTGACATCACTGTTGATGATCTAGAAATTCCTGCACTACTTAGCCATAGATGGCTAAAAGAAAGTGTTATAGGGGCGCCTGCATGGCTCAGTTGGTTAAGCATCCAACTTCAGCTCAGGTCATGATCTCACGGTTCATGGGTTTGAGCCCTGCATCAGGCTCTGTGTTGACAGCTCAGAACCCGGAGCCTGCTTCGAATTCTGTGTTTCCCTCTCTCTCTGCCCCTCCCCTGCTAATGTTCTGTCTCTCTTTCTCTCAAAAATAAATAAAACATGGAAAAAAATTTTTTTAAGAAAAAAAGAAAATATTATAGTCAAGGTCTACTGACTTAAATACATACATGTTTATTTCTAATCAAAAAAATTTGCCTTCTTAACTGTTATGGATATAAAATATATGTATAGTCTATTGAGAGCAGCAAAAATCTACCTTGAGAATTCTGGAACTAACTATATTATAAATAGTCAATGGCTAATGAAAGTCCCCCAACCACCACTACCAAAAGAAAAGAAAAAGAAAAAGAAAAAGAAAAAGAAAAAGAAAAAGAAAAAGAAAAAGAAAAAGAAAAAAAAGTGATCCAGTCTCCTTTATTTAGGTTCAAATAAGACTGCAGGTAAGAAAAACTTGGGAAGGGGCGCCTGGGTGGCGCAGTCGGTTAAGCGTCCGACTTCAGCCAGGTCACGATCTCGCGGTCCGGGAGTTCGAGCCCCGCGTCAGGCTCTGGGCTGATGGCTCAGAGCCTGGAGCCTGTTTCCGATTCTTTGTCTCCCTCTCTCTCTGCCCCTCCCCCGTTCATGCTCTGTCTCTCTCTGTCCCAAAAAAATAAATAAACGTTGAAAAAAAAATTTTTTTAAAAAAAAAGAAAAACTTGGGAAAAGTACAAACACTATATGGTAATACCTTATATAAAGAACACTTACCCGGGCATTATATCATAATTAAGGTGTCTATCCACCATGAAGACCTAACAACTGTAAAAATTTATGCTCCAAATGTGAAAGCACCCAAATATATAAATCAATTAATCACAAACATAAAGAAACCCATTGATAATAATACCATAATAGTAGGGGACTTCAACACCTCACTTACAGCAATGGACAGATCATCTACACAGAAAATTAACAAGGAAACAATGGCTTCAAATGACACACTGGACCAGATGGACTTAACAGATATACTGAGAACACTTCATCCTAAAGCAACGGAATATACATTCTTCTCCAGTGCATATGGAACGTTCTCCACCCCCAACAAGTACAGAAAGATCAAGAACATATCAAGCATATTTTCAGACCACAACGCTATGAAACACGAAATCAACCACAATAAAAAAAAAGTTGGAAAGATAACAAATACTTGGAGGCTAAAGAACATCCTACTAAAGAATGAATGGGCTAACCAAGAAGTTAAAAAGGAAATTAAAAAGTACACAGAAGCCAATGAAAATGGTAACACCACATCCCAAAACCTCTGGGATGCAGCAAAGGTGGTCATAAGAGGGGAATGTATAGCAATCCAGGCCTTCCTAAACAAGGAAGAAAGATCTCAGATACACAACCTAACCTTACACCTTAAAGAGCTGGAAAAAGAATAGTAAATAAAACCCCAAACCAGCAGAAGACAGGAAATAATACAGATTAGAGCACAAATCAATGTTATCAAAACCAAAAAAACCAGAACAGATCAATGAAACCAGAAGCTGGTCCTTTGAAAGAATTAATAAAATTGATAAACCACTAGCCAGTTTGATCAAAAAGAAAAAGGAAAGGACCCAAATAAATAAAATCAAGAATGAAACAGGACAGATCACAACCAACACAGAAATAAAAACAATAATAAGAGAATATTATGAGCAATTATATGCCAATAAAATGGAAAATCTGGAAGAAATGGACAAATTCCTAGAAACATATGAACTACCAAAACTGAAACAGTAAGAAATAGAAAATTGGAACAGACCCATAACCAGTAAAGAAATCAAATTAGTAACCAAAAATCTCCCAAGAAAACAAGAGTACAGGGCCAGATGGCTTTCCAGGGGAATTCTACCAAACATTTAAGGAAGAGTTAACACCTATTCTCTTGAAGCTGTTCCAAAAAATAGAAATGGAAGGAAAACTTCCAAACTCTTTCTATGAAGCCAGCATTACCTTGATTCCACAACCAAAGACCCCACTAAAAAGAACTATAGACCAATTTCCCTGATGAATACGGATGCAAAAACAAGATATTAGCCAACCAGATCCAACAATACATTAAAAAAATTATTCACCACGACCAAGTGGGATTTATACCTGGGATGCAAGGCTGGTTCAATATCCGCAAAACAATCAATGTGATTCATCACATCAGTAAAAGAAAGGACAAGAACCACATGATCCTCTCAATAGATTCAGAGAAAACATTTGACATACAGCATCCTTTCTTGAGAAAAACCCTTAAGAAAGTAGGGATAGAAGAATACCTCGAGATCATAAAAGCCATATACGAAAGACCCAAAGCTAATATTATCCTCAATGGGGAAAACTGAGAGCTTTCCCCCTAAGGTCAGGAACAAGACAGGGATCTCCACTCTCACCACTGTTATTCAACAAAGTATTGGAAGTCTTAGCCTCAGCAATCAGACAACACAAAGAAATAAAAAGCATCCAAATCAGCTAGGAGGAGGTCAAACTTTCACTCTTCGCAGATGAAATGATACTCTATATGGAAAACCCAAAAGATTCCACCAAAAAACTGCTAGAACTGATCCATGAATTCAGCAAAGTACCAGGATATAAAATCAATGCACAGAAATCAGTTGCATTCCCATACACCAACAATCAGAAAAAGAAATAAAGGAATTGATCCCACTTACAATTGCACCAAGAACCAGAAAATACCTAGGAATAAACCTAACCAAAGAGGTGAAAAATCTATACACTGAAAACTATGGAAAGCTTATGAAAGAAATTGAAGAAGACACACAAAAAAGGAAAAATATTCCATGCTCCTGGAGAGGAAGAACAAATATTGTTAAAATGTCAGTACTACCCAAAGCAATCTATGTATTCAATGTAATGCCTATCAAAATAACACCAGCATTCTTCACAGAGCTAGAACAAACAATCTTAAAATTTGTATGGGACCAGAAAAGACCCCGAATAGCCAAAGCAATCTTGAAAAAGAAAACCAAAGCAGGAGGCATCACAATCCCGGACTTTAAGCTGTATTACAAAGCTGTAATCATCAAGACAGTATGGTACTGGCACAAAAACAGACATTCAGATCAATGGAACAGAATAGAGAACCCAGAAATGGACTCACAAACATATGGCCAACTAATCTTTGACAAAGCAGGAAAGAATATTCAATGGAATAAAGACAGTCTCTTAAGCAAGAGGTGCTGGGAAAATTGGACAGCGACATGCAGAACAATGAACCTGGACCACTTTCTTACACCATACACAAAAATAAACTCAAAATGAATGAAAGACTTAAATGTAAGACAGGAAGCAAAATCCTCAAGGAGAAAGCAGGCAAAAATCTCTTTGACCTTGGCTGCAGCAACTTCTTAACATGTCTCCGGACGCAAGGGAAACACAAGCAAAAATGAACTATTGGGACTTCATCAAAATAAAAAGCTTCTGCACGGTGAAGGAAACAACCAGCAAAACTAAAAGGCAACCAATGGAATGGGAGATGACATTTGCAAACGACATATCAGATAAAGGGTTAGTATCCAAAATCTATAGAGAACTTATCAAACTCAACACCCAAAAACAATCCAGTGAAGAAATGGGCAAAAGACATGAATAGATGCTTCTCCAAAGAAGACATCCAGATGGCTAACCGACACATGAAAAAAATGCTCAACATCACTCATCATCAGGGAAATACAAATCAAAACCACAATGAGATACTACCTCACACCTGTCAGAATGGCTAACATTAACAACTCAAGCAACAACAGATGTTGGCGAGGATGCAGAGAAAGAGGATCTCTTTTGCACTGCTGGTGGGAATGCAAACTGGTACAGCCACTCTAGAAAACAGTATGGAAGTTCCTCAAAAAATTAAAAATAGAACTACCCTATGACCCAGCAATTGCACTACTAGGTATTTATCCAAGGGATACAGGTATGCTGTTTCTAAGGGACACATGCACCCCAACATTTATAGCAGCACTATCAACAATAGCCAAAGTATGGAAAGAGCCCAAATGTCCATCGATGGATGAATGGATAAAGTAGATGTGGCATATATATACAATGGAGTATTATTCAGCAATCAAAAAGAATGAAATCTTGCCATTTAAAACTATGTGGATGGAGCTGGAGGGTATTATGCTAAGCAAAATTCATCAGAAAAAGACAAATATGACTTCACTCGTAAGAGGACTTTAAAATACAAAACAGATGAACATAAGGGAAGGGAAGCAAAAATAACATAAAAATAGGGAGGGAGGACAAAAACATAAGAGACTCTTAAATACGGAGAACAGAGGGTTACTGGAGGGGATGTGGGAGGGGGGATGGGCTAAATGGGTAAGGGGCATTAAGAATCTACTCCTGAAATGACTGTTGCACTATATGCAAACTAACTTGGATGTAAATTTTAAAAAATAAAATTTAAAAAAATTTTTTTAATTTTTTAAAAGAACACTTACCCCACATTTTAAAATCTAAATCATAATGACAAAGACAAAATGAAATTAAAAAGGGTTCCAAACAATCAGAAGAGTTGCCAAAGTTTACTAAATTTAACAATTTACTCAAAACAAAGAGAAAAAGCAGTTAATTAAGCTACATCTATTTTACACAGATTTCCAATGGGGTTAGTTAAATATACACACGTGTATATATAGCAGCAGCACCAAAAATAACACATTATAAGAGGAAGATGAGGATATTCCACTGCAGAAACCCAGTAAGAATCGGCAAAAATAAAACATTAAATGCTAGAGGTAATGAACTTTAAGAAAAAAAAAACAAAAAACAAAACCAGCCAGAACTCAGCTGCTGGGAAAGGCAAAGGTTGGCTGCCACTGGGGGAGAAGTAGAAAACCTATGGCCACCCTCCTCAACTCTGTGGTGACACAGGGAAAAGCCTTCGAACACTGAGGAAAGGCAGAAAACCCATTTGTACCTGTGCTAACACAATGATGCAAAGCAGAGATTGGGGGAGGAAGAGAAAACTGCCTTACACCCAAGACTTCCCATCCCTATCAACACCTACTGTTTAGTTGTGGAGCTGGGAAAGGAATAGCTAACACACCTGCACTCTGAAATAAAAGATAAAAGTTGTTTGCCTCAGGAAAGAGATAGGTACCCCAAGAAAGCACCACTCTGAGGTTCCAGCAAATAAGACCTCTTGAGGCTAAAGTTAGAACAGGAGAACTAAGAAACCCCCTTGTTCCCACCACAAAACTTATTCCAAGTAAAGAGAAGAAGTAGTCTATTGCTGGGGAGAGAGAACCCAAGAGAGAATTCCTATGGGGCTCGGGCTGGCAGCACCTGCTGAGAGCTAAGAGTGGAGCAAGAAGACTGAAAAGATCCCTCCAGCACCCCAGGCCTCATACTAGGCACAAAGTGGCAACAGACTATAACTGGAAGAATATGAAGCCTATCAACATCAACTGAATCAACAATAAAACCCAAACTAAGATCAAACTACAGACTTAATGCTTAACTCCCTACACTAATGCCTTGGCAGAAGAACAGGACATAAATATTTTCAGGCATAAATATTATTTATCTCAGTCTCTGTTCTGTCACACAGATTATCCAATATTCAAACAGGAATTACAATAAACACAAGAAAGCAGGAAAAACAAATCTATCATCACGACATAAAATAAAATAGTCAACAGAACCAAACCCAGAGATGTTGGAACTATCAAAGAGGCACTTTAAAGTAACATGATTACTAAGTTAAAGGATCTAGTGAAAAAGGTAGAGAACATGTAGAAACAGGGGATTTCAGAAAAGAGGTAAAAATTATAAAAAGGAATGTTATGGAAATACTAGTTATGAAAATAGCAAGATGAGAAAGAAATCCTTTAATGAAAAAAAGAAATCTGTGAAGAATAAATGGTTGAGATATTTACAAAAGAAAAACAAACTATAAATCCAGAAAGTACAGAGAAACTTGGAAAGCTCAGAGAAACTGTATTTTTACATATAACGGTCAGTTCCTTGTAGGAAACATATAGTAAATCTTGGGTTTAATGCAATCTGACAATCTCTGCTTATTATGTGGAATATTTAGACCTGTGCTATCCAATATGGGAGCCACTAGCTATACATCATTATTTAAACTAAACTGAATTAGGGGTGCCTGGGTGGCTCAGTTGGTTAAGCGTCCAACTTTGGCTCAGGTCATGATCTCACAGTTCATGGGTCTGAGTCCAGCATCAGGCTCTGTGCTGACACAGCTGGCTCGAGCCTGGAGACTGCTTCGGATTCTGTGTCTTCCTCTCTCTCTTTCTGCCCCTCCCCTGCTGGTGCTCTGTCTCTCTGTCTCTCTCTCTCAAAAATAAATAAACATTAAAAATAAATAAATAAACAAACTGAATTAAAATTTAAAATTCAATTCTTCAACTGCGCTAGACACATTCAAGTGCTCAGTAGAAATACGAAACTGAGGACTGCTATTTTGGACAACAGAGACATAATATTTCTATCACATCAGAAAGTTGTATTGGATAGTACTGTTTTAGGTCATTTAAAAAGATGTTTTTTAATGTGTATTTATTCGAGAGAGAGAGAGAGAGAGAGAGCACGCGCACACACAACAGACCATGGACAGGGGAGGGGGCAGAGAGAGAGGGAGACACAGAAATCCGAAGCAGGCTCCAGGCTCTGAGCTATCTGCACAGAGCCTGAAGCGGGGCTCAAACCCATGAACCATAAGATCATGACCTGACCCAAAGTCAGATGCTTAACTGACTGAGCCACCTAGGTGCCCCCTAGATCATTTATATGTAATGCAATTACAGACATAGTTAAGACTAAATCCACTACTATGCTGTTTCCTAATTGTATCATATCTTTATTTTTTGCCACCCTCTTTTCCTGTGCTCCTCTTCATTAATGAAGTATTTTTATGATCTCATTATTTTCTCTGCTAGTGACTTACTGACTACCCTTCTTTTTTTTCTAACATTTTTAGTATTGCTGTAGGGTTTATATTAGACATCTTTAGCTTATCACAATCTATCTCCAGATACTCTTATACCACTTCATGTATACTGTAAGAACATTACAGCAATAGTTTTTCTCTCTTCCTATCCTTTGTACTGTTTTCATCCATTTCACTTGTATTCTCATTATGCATGCCTACTTCCATAATCTTTCAAATGTAATTTTGATGACAAAACTATTGGAAAATGCAAAGCCCTGTAACAAATGAATATTACTTTACATACCTTGTTGTCACTAACATTAAAAATAAAGATTTTTTAAAAATTTATTTTGAGATCTAGAATTCTGGCACTTGCTAACCCAATAAAAGATAAGAAGACAACATCTTTATCACTAACTTTTTACACCATGAAACCTATTATTGTCTGTCTCAAGCTTCAATTTTGGCCAATTATTTGACAAATTTATCTCAAACTCAAAAGGGGTTTAGGTTTTGTTTCACATCCCTTTGGCTTCATGTTTGGAAGATGTAGGACCTTAAGAGAATACAGAACTAAAGAAAATATTAAGATCTACTAAATAGCAGATTAGTAAATTATCTACCATTTTAATAGTAATTTGACCTTAGAGCCTCCAGTTTCATATGTAAAATACTATGCGTCACATTCAAGATTTTGGTTTTGAAGATACATGTAGGGATTTTTTTTTGTTGTTTTTTCTGGGGTTTTTTTGTATGTAGGTTTTATTATCTGTTTCATCTATCTTGTTTTTGCTTTTTGGGTCTTTTTTTTTTTTTTTTAGAGAGAGAGGGAGAGCACAAGCAAGGGAGAGGGGTAGAGACAGGCACAGAGAGAGAGAGAGAGAGAGAGAGAGAGAGAGACAGAGAGAATGAAGGAGGAGGAGGGAGGGGGGGGAATCTTAAGCAGGCTCCACACTCAGCACAGATTAAGACGCGGGGCTCAATCCCACAACCCTGGGATCAGGACCTGAGCCGAAATCCAGAGTCGGAGGCTGAACCAACTGACCCACCCAGGCGACTGGAGGGGTCTTCTTTTTTAATTACTTTTTAATCACCTGGTGTTGCTGAACCTATTACTTTCTTTTCACATTACATTCTTTTTTTTTTTTTAATGTTTATTTATTTTCAAGAGAGGGGGAGAGAGAGAGCACAAGTTGGAGAGGGGAAGATAGAGAGAGACAGACACAGAATCCAAAGCAGGCTCCAGGCTCAGCTGTCAGTGCAAAGCCCAATATGGAGCTCAAACCCATGAACTGTAAGATCATGACCTGAGCCAAAGTTGGACATTTAATCGACTGACCACCCAGGCTCCCCTCACATTATATTCTTTACACTATTTTATTTTGTTAAGAAGCAATGGTTTCTGAGTCTTCTTTTCATTCAAAAGTTTAGGTTGAGAAACCAGACCAGGACATGGATTTGTTCCATCCAACAAAGTCTGTACTTACACTTTTCAAGTATATTGTAGATACCCACCTGGTTCACTGACACAGACTATGATCATCTCCATCACTCAAAAGAGTCACAATCCCAGGTTCATTTCCAAAACAGATGCATATAGTATGGCTTTTGAGCCACTGGGCCATCCCTACATTATACCTTTTGACTAAATATATTTTGTGGCTCATTTCTCATAAATATACTTATGCTGTAAACAACAGGCAATGAGTAAATCCACTCTTTTTCATGGCAAGGTCACAACTCTCATATTTTTACTGGCTTACTAACGACTAAATTAAGCCCCTATTTCTAAAAACAAACAAAAAAAAAAATACACAGTGAGCTGAAAATGAACAGGTACTTCAGTATGACTGCCAACGACATCACTAAAAAGAGAACTAATATAATCCAATCTTAACTCAAAAGACCTAATAAAACCACAGAAAAAATAATGTGTACCTTTAGTATTAAGAACCATTCATTTTTTGCAGAAGAGTACAGTTCTATAAATTCAAAATCTAAAAAATTTTTTAAAGCGTAATTTAAAAATAGTACCAACAGTGAAGCCCTAAAATCAGCTCCTCAATGAGAAGTTCTTAGACACTTACCCAAGTCTTCCCAGCATCTCAAGCTCAGGAACTTGTGGTCCACATGTCTCTATCTGCAGTGGTTGGTATTCATATAGAGCTTCTTCAAGCTTTTGAATAGGTGCTAATGAAATATGCTGACCCTGTTAGAAAAATGAATTAGAGCAATATCTTTTAATATTATTTTCATATTACTATTTATCTGTAGACTAAATTCCTTACTTTAAAAATATTATCTATTAACTCTGCTATTTCATGGGTACAATTCATTATATTACTGAAACCCACATTATATAATTAACATATGGTAATTGACATGACTTAAAAGAAGAAAACCAAATCCATCATTAAATTCAAATTTAGCATTGGGACTCCCGGGTGGCTTGGTCAGCTGAGCGTCCAACTCTTGATTTTGGCTCAGGTCATGATCTCAGAGTTCTCCTGTGCTGAGCAGCTGGAGCCTGCCTGGGATTTTCTCGGTCTCTCTCTCTCTGTCCCTCCCCCGCTTGCACATGCTGCATGCACACTCTCTCTCTCTCTCAAAAAAATAAAATGGGTGATGGGCGTTGAGGAGGGCACTTGTTGGGATGAGCACTGGGTGTTGTATGTAAGCCAATCTGACTATAAATTATATTTACATAGATAAAAATTTTAAAAAATCAAAAATAATTAAAAATAATAATAAATTCAAATTTAGCCTTAAAGAGTATATATCTATTCATTATCAATGGTAGAATTCAGCACATATATAAGTGCAGTCCATCCTCATATTTTCCTATTTTTATTATACAGCTTTGACAATTTTGGTACTCAGTGTTTTACTGAAAGCCCTAATTAGGCAAGAACACTAATTAAATTATTCCCCACAAAATTTTGCCACATAAATGTCTACTCTCTTAAGTCTTTAAAATGAAAAAAAAACTTACTTACCAAATGTGTGGATATGATGGTTACTTATACCTCCCGCCCCCACAAACACACACATAGAGGGAATTCTGTAGTAAAAACTAAGTTGAATGAAACATCCAGGATTTTTCTGAAAAGAAATAACTACTGACTAACTAAAATAAAAGGACTGTATTTAATTACAAGCATACAAAATTAAAGACCACTGAGCTATATAAATCATTACATTGAGATTTATCATACATTTGAACATAGATTCTAATTTTTAAAAATCCCTATTTTTTTATATAGTCCATGTTTTCAGATTCTAACTCTAGTTATTTTTTCTTTGTATAGTTCTCAACAACTTAATTCCTAGCTTTTTAATAAAAACAAGCTCTTGCAGTTATTAATCCCACCATATTCTAGTTTATAGTTTAGTTCTGTTGTTACCTCCCTTAGTTTCCTTTATTTTTCTCCTAAGTTACTAAGTTGGATACACAGTACATTTCTCTTTTATTTGAAAAAAAAAAAGTAAAAACTATGACTTAAAAGTGATAAAGTGCAACTGAGGCAGTGAGAAACAACCACTGAAGACATCTGCATGTGACCTGTGGTTTTTCTTTTCAACAAAGTTTAATCCCATGTAGCATCACCCTAGTTAGTTTACTGTCAGGTATTAATAACTTCTTTGATAATGCAACCTCAAAAGTTCTTCCCCAAACACTGGCAAAGGACTCAAACTGCCATTTAGCATATAAAAAGACGCTTAATATTTCTAGTCATTAAGGAAATGCAAATCAAAACCACAATGATATACCATGTAACACCCGTGACTATTAAGGATGGCTATTATCCAAAACAAACAAATAAAACCACAGAAAATAACAAGTTTTGTCAAAGATGTAAATAAATTGGAACTCTTGTGCATTGCTGGTAGGAAGGTAAAATGGCACACCCAACTATGGAAAACAGAATGTTGATTCCTCAAAATATTAAGTATAGAATTATCACATAAGCCAACAAAATTCCATTATTGACTATATACACAAAAGCAGTGAAAGCAGGAACTCGAACAAATATTTGTACACCAATGTTCATGGCATCATTATTGACAATAGCCAAAAGGTAGGAGCAACCCACGTGTCCAATGATGGATGAATAAATAAACCGAATGCAGCATATACACACAATGGAATATTATTCAGCCTTAAAAAGTTAAAAACGTTGACACATGTTAAAACGTGAATGAATCTTAAAAACATTATGCTAAGTAAAATAAGCCAGTTACAGGGGCGCTTACGTGGCTCAGTCAAACATCCAACTCTTGACTTTCAGCTCAGGTCATGATCTCACGGTTTGGGAGGTCGAGCCCCACATCAGGCTCTGTGCTGATAGCATGGAGCCTGCTTGGGATTCTGTCTCCCTCTCTCTTTGCCCCTCCCTTGCTTGCTCTCTGTCTTTCAAAATAAATAAAAATAAACTAGAAAAGAAAAGAAAAGAAAAGAAAAGAAAAGAAAAGAAAAGAAAAGAAAAGAAAAGAAAAGAAAAGAAAAGAAAAGAAAGGAAAAGAAAAAGAAGAAGAAGAAGAAGAAGAAGAAGAAGAAGAAGAAGAAGAAGAAAGAAGCCAGTTACAAAAGGACAAACACTGTATGATTCTAATTACCTGAGATTCCTAGAGTAGTCAAATTCATAGAGACAGAAAGTAGAATGGTGGCTGCCAGAAGCCAGGGTGAGGCAGGAAGGAGACAGGATGTTAGTATTTAATAGGTACAGAAGTTTTAGTTGGAGAAGATTGAAAAAGTCTGGAGATGGATGCACTACAATATGAATGTATTTAATATCAATAATCATATACTTAAAAGGAGTTAAAATGGTAAAGTTTATGTCGTGCATATTTTACCATAATTTTTAAAAATGGGTTTTAGATATTCTGATTTACTCATTTACCTGGCTAGAATAATACACAGGAAAAAAAGAAGTGAAATACCTAGAAAACTTTGTTAACATTATTTTAACCCTTAACCTCCATATGTTTCAGAGCCTTTCTAAATAAACATGAAACTGTCAAGCGAAATCTTATACTATCTCACAGTAATCCAATCTCTGAATAATGAATCTAAGTACAGGGGGTTACACAGGTTAAGAAGAGGATTGCCCAAGTGGAACATTTTAAGTGGCATTCTGACATTCCTGTTTCAAAGTGTCTTCTTCATAACCTGCCAAGTACTAAATTCTCCTGCCATCTGATACAAAAAGTCCAGTATTAGCATCACACTGTTAGGTTAGGAGGGAAAAAAAAAAAAAAAGAAAGAAAACTGTAAGAATTAAAGAAGGAACCTATTATAGTTCCACTAACATAGTAACGCAGATTACTTTATTACTCCCATTTTCATTTTATAAATCAGTGTAATGCCCAGAAAAGATGATACAGAATGGGTATTTTCCAGAGCTAGAACACTTTCCAGAAAAAAATAATATTCAAAAGAGACAGGCTCTCTTAAGTCATTACAGTAGGAAACATACTTAATCATTCACTAAATACCAGCAATAAAGCCCAAGTTACTAAAGTTATGAAATCATATAATCTAAAATCTTCTCTGCAAGTTGGTAGGCACATGAAAGACCAACTGGTAATATTAACAGTTAACATTATTTACTTGGTGCCAGGCACTGGCCTAAGGGTTTTGTTTTGTTTTTAGTTTTTTAATGTTTATTTATATTTGAAAGAGCAAGGGAGAGAGACAGAGAGGGAGTAGGGGAAGGGCAGAGAGAGAGACAGAGACCCAGAATCTAAAGCATGTTCCAGGCTCTGAGCTGTCATCACAGAGCTGGACGTGTGGCTTCAACTTCAAACAGCAAGATCATGACCTGAGTCCAAGTTGGCCACTTAGCCATCCAGGTGCCCATAAGGGCTTTTTTTTAATGTACTATTTCATTAGTATTCACAATAGTTCTAGGAGATAAATACTATTATTCCTACTTTACAGATAAGAAACAGGGGTTTAGATATGTGACTTAGCAAGGTCACACAGTATTAAATGACAGATTGAGTATCAGAAGCCAATCCTGTCAGATTCTAAAGCCTATGTTCTTTTCCCCTAACTTCCTTATTTTATGAATAAAAAAGCTAAAATATAAAATTTCCTAAAGTCACACAGTAAGAGTCAAATCTCCTAATTCCTATCTCATATGGGTTCTACCATACAACACTACCTTTTAATATCTTATTTTTAGACAATATAATCATGGTTGCTCAATTTAAAAGTTTGACATTAATAAGTAAATCCTAGATAGTTAAAAATAAATTTTACTACAAATCCTAATAACTGAAATATGGTCAAAATAACACAGTGTCAAAGAGGATTCTTTTTAATTATGCGATTTAGAGAACAATAAATGTTACTCTGTGATAATTCTGTTTACCATGAGAATGATAAAACAAAATTCATAAATGATGCACAACTTAACCTTGTAATGTTCAATCAATCTTTCCCCAAAAATACTTGGTGTGAGATAGATGCCAAGTTTCTCAGATCTAAAGCTGGAAGAATTTACAGGACAAATCACGGACATAATTAAAATTAAAATTAAAATTAAAATTAAAATTAAAATTAAAATTAAAATTAAAATTAAAATTAAGTCACCAACAGAGAAAATGTCTTAGCAAGTCCTACAAGGAAAGTGTTGGGGTTTTTTTTAAGTGACTGGAGGCAAAAAAGTCTCTAAAAGTTTGGATGCAAAATGGTAATTGAACGTGATATTTCCACCAAAACAGTTATGATATGACTCTAAATTATCAGATTAAGGAAATCAAACTACATGAAGCTCCAGTGATATATCACATCTGAATTAATGGACATTTCATCAAAGAAGATCCACAAATGGCTAATACGTATGTGAAAAGATGGTCAACATCATTAATCTTTAAGAAAAATTCAAATTACAACCACAATGAAATACTACTTCATAGTTACTAGATTTGCTATAATCGAAAGGATAGATAATAAAAAGTTTTACTGAGGATGTGAAGAAACCGGATCCTTTCACACATTGCTAAGGAGAGTGTATAGTGGTGCCACCCCTTTGGAAATGAGTTTAGCATTTTTTCTTCAGTTTACAAATAATGTACTTTGACTTAGTATTAGTAATACTAATAGGTAATAATAATAGGTATCCAGTCAAGAGAAATGAAAACATATGACCACACAAAGACACAAGATATTCCTAGCATCATTATTCATAGTAGCCAAATAGTGGAAATAATCTACATGTCCATCAACTGGTGAATGAGTTAGAAAATGAGGTACATTCATATGATATAAAAATTAACTCACAATATTAATAAAATATGCTGAATGCTATTCAGCAACAAAAAAGAATAAAATATTGATACATGCTGCAACATAAATGAACTTCAAAAACATTATGCTAAGTGAAAGAAACCAGGCAAATGACTACATGTTGTACAATTCTACTTACATGAAATGTCCAAAAAAGGTAAAACTACAGAAACTGGTAAAAATCTACAGAAAGTAGATTAATGACTGAGGGCGACTACGAGTGTGAATTTAGAATAACTGCAAATAAATACAAAAATCAGTTGAACTGTACATTTAAAATGAATCACTGGTGGGGGGCACCTGGGTGGCTCATTCCATTAAGCATCTCACTGTTGATCTCACTGGCATGAGACCTCATGATCGGGCTCCAGACAGGGCATGAAACCTGCTTAAAATTCTCCCTCCCTCTGCTCCTCCCCCACTCATGCTCTCTCTCAATAAGAAAAAAAGATGGTGGTTCAAATCAGTTCAACATTGTTGACTACAAAATATCCAAGTAGAAATTATCAGTAAAGGCAGCTAAAAATACAAAACAAACCCAAGAGAAATTCTGCTATCTTTCTCATCAAAGCGATGGACAAGTCATGAGAATAAATAAGATTTGGAGGAGGCAAATGTCTTGAAAAACACCCACATTAAGCAATCAAGTACATTTTGCTGACTTTCAAGTGTACAACACGAAACTGGGGCCTTTCCAACTTTTGTTGTTGTTGTCATATAAATAATAAATAAATGAGGCATGGAGGGTAAAAATGTAGTGAGAAGAGCCACAGTGAATTATAGAACCTAAGGTAACATCCACTACACTCAGGGGGAAAAACCCATACAAATCTACATTCAATAGCATAAGTAATGTTTTTACTCCCCTAGAATAACAAAATGGAGCCCCTGATTCTCTTCTAAGATATACCTGAGAGCCCTATATCATATTTCAATCATTTGTCAAAAATATAAGCACACATGGAACGATTTTCAAAAATTCAGCTTATTCCCATTCAGAAAAATATACAAACATTTGAAAAGCGATGCTGACCAAGGTAATTATACATGGCTGTAACTTAAGTATTAATTTGAAGTATATTCTTTAACTTTTCTTACTTAGCAAATTTCAAGTCTATTATGAAAATAGTTTACACTTTACTAAAACTTAACTGTTAGATCATCTATACATTACAAACATTATCATTATGCTTTCTCCTAAAATAAAGGAAAAGTATAGACTACCTTTTGTGCTAACTCCAAAATCAGGATTTCATTCCAAATAAAAAGTTACTATGCTCTAGATTTCTGGAATCCATTCAAAAAGAAAAGAAATTAACTCTGAAAATAACTTTTACTTTAAGGAACTTCTGGTCATTATGTTAAAAGAGACACACACACACACACTTTTACAATGCAGCAACCATTTAGAATAACATCACTAAAGAAAATATATTATTTTCTAAGAAAAATAACAGCAACAGACATAGTTCATTAGTAATCATTAGTATATAGGTTCCTGAAATAAGCAATAATAAAAATACTAAAAAACATAGGAGTGCGCTTGTCATGATGCGTGCAATTGTTAACTCACTATATCATACACCTGAAACTAATATAACACTGGATGTTAACTGGAATTAAAATAGAAACTTTAAAAAATACTAAAAATGAGAATACCCTTTCATATAAACCAATATACAATTCTCTGCTAAGTACCATAGAAGAGGTATTCATTAAGTATTAGCAATTTAGTATGATAGGTTAAATGATTCTGAAAAGCCTTTAACACAATTTTAAGAACTCTCTTAATTTTTCTGTCTTGCTTAAATGACTTACTTGCCAGGCTAGCCTCATCTTCACCATATTTGCTAATAAACCCAGTAAGCTTGATAAACTCTGAATAATTAGCTGTTTAACATCTGTCTCCCCCATTAGACCATAAGGGCCTATGTTCACTGCCATGTCTACAGCACACAGCATGGCAACAAAGAGCTACTCAATATTTGTTGAATGAATGAATAAAAGGGCATGTGAACAGTCATATGGTATAGTAATATGAACACTAGGAAAACTAAGAGAAGTCAGGTGTCCATATTCTATAAATTTAAGAATGTTCTCACTAAGCATAAACAATTGAAATTTTGTTAATCACATATACTATGAAGTTACATAAGCAATACATCTCTACCTTTCCACACCTTAATATTGTTTTCTTTCACGTACTCATTCTAGAGGTTGTGGATGCTTTTTATCCCTAGGCTGGAAATGTACCTTCTAGCCACTTAAGAACTCATTTTAACAAAATTTCAGAGGTTATTGTCGTATCCTGTTGCAATCATCATTCATTCACATAACAAATACTGAATACTAATTATATGTCCAAAATTAAAAAGTACAGCAGTAAACAAAACAGATGTAAGTCCTGCACTCAGGTGGCTTACATTCTAGTAACTTTTCAGTGAGATTCTGCCTTCTACTTTTAAGTCTCTGAATCATCTAAATGCAAAAAAAAACAAAAACAAAAAAAAAACACAAAGAAAAAAAGAATACAATGACAGTGATGTTTGTTTTCATAAACTGAGTCCTTTCACATATTAAATTTATCAAATCCTATAGAATGTGTCACACTGCTCAAGAGAATTAAAAACCAGAATATTTCAGTACTCTCAGAGCATTAAACCACTACAATTCTGGTTATAATTTCTAGAGAAAATATCTGTAGGAGACTTCCCAGAAAATCATTTTTTTTTCTGAAATACTGTTTCTATGTTGGTAAATGTCCTAATAACTTAAATATGTATGTGCACATATGTGCATATGTTTTCCATTTGTGTATATATACATATGCATTTGTATATGGATGTAGATCTATTTTTTAATTATGTGGTGGGTGGGTGTGTACTCACAGAATTTTATAATGGCATAGAGAATACTTAAAGAATATGCCTGGCACTGCTTTCAAGCTGCTCCTTCTAATAATATTTTTTTGGTAATTCAGTTGCTTTTCATTTTTTTGAGTAGCAAGCAGAGCAATTTTTATACTATGCTGTTCTGATCACTCTAGGGTGATATTAGCTTGTCATCACCACAACAGCTGCACAGTAATAACTTCCTGGTAGCACATAATTTCATGGTAAGTACAATTCATTTTCCCCCATAGATATGTCTTTCTCTAATTTCTTTCAAAATTTACAATAAACAGTATTAAGGCCAATAAGGAACAAGACCCTGCATGGTAAGAAATAATTATATATTCATATATAAATATATATGGGGGGGACTGCTTCCAAACTAAAATGAACTGAGGTGATGCAACTTCTTTCAGTTTCATTGTCATAATCTAAAATGGGATGGGGTGGGGTGAGGGGGTGAACTGGGGGTGGACTAGATGTTCTTCCAGGTCTAACCTGCTATGATTTCATAACCACTAAGTGGAAATAAACCACTACCTCATAATGTATCATAAAAATAAAAAGAATTTTCCCCAAATTTAATGTAAAATAATTTGATTCTAAATATACCAGAGAAACAGCCAGTGGAAAAAAACAAGCATGAATTCCAATTCTCAAGTCTCTACTAGAATCAGGAGACTACAATCCCTTTCTGAATGCATGCTTTGTAATGAGCAGAATATAACTTTTTCTAAAAATTATTATGGTTTGCTCTTTTAAGCATTCTAATGCTGGATTATTCCCACAAATCAGCCTGTCTGAGCATTCCTTGTCTTTTAAAGTATGGTGCCTAGTAGTTAAATTAGCATTTTTTTTCCCAAAATTTTCCTTCTCAAAAAAAGCAGGCTTTTCCAGAGTATGAAAGAAGTTTCATCCTGAATACACTAGGAATAACACCATTGTTTTTTAGTTCTTTAGTGATGATCAGTTCCTTTCAAATATGTAAGACATGCTTTAAAACATTAAAGAAGAATTTCTATATCTAGCTAGGCTTAAGCTTCTTGTTCATCACTGGAAAGCAAATGGTCCTAAAAAAGTTACATCCTTACTTGGCGAAGCCAAGTCTCCAAAACAATTTCTGTCACACTGGCTCCGGAAACTTCATCACAATCTGTTCACTACAGTGGAATTACTTTAAGGCTTTGTTAACTAAAGTCATTTGCAATCCCCTCACTACAACAAACAGTACTTAGTGTTCAAATTACCACACAGAAAAACGTCCTTTAATAATATGTAAATTCTACAGGCGCCTGGGTGGCTCAGTCAGTTAAGCATACAACTCTTGATTTCGGCTCAGGTCATGATCTCATGGTTCCTGAGTTCAAGTCCCACATCAGGCTTTGCACTGACAACACAGAGCCTGCTTGGGATTCTCTCTCTCTCTCTCTCTCTCTCTCTCTCTCGCTCTCTCTCTCTCTCTCGCTCTCTCTCTCCCTCTTTCCCTCTCTCCCTCTCTCCCTCTCTCTCTGCCCCTCCCCTACACTCTCTCTCAAAATAAATAAATGAACATTAACAAATAATAATAATAATAATAGTATACCAATTCTATTTTTGAATTGTTACTGTTACACAAATACATTTGTGTATTTGTTATTGTACCTTTGTGTCTTATTGTTACACAACTATAAACTATTCATTGAGAAAGAAGTTTAAAAATAAAATGTAACATATTAGAAATTTAAAATGGGAGAAAATTAGGAAATAATATCTATAAAAAAGATTGATGCCATTAAAGCATCTCAAATATAATTACAACCAAGCTCTGCGTATTTTTTAAAAAGCATTTCTATAAACTCCTTTGTATTGGTGTAGAACTACTATGGCTTATATAGAAACTAAGTTCAGCAATATACTCGTGGATATATGTCATTAGTTTTCAGAAAGTCAAGGATCTCAAGCTATATAGATGAACATGAAATACAAAAGGAATATAGTATTTTCTCCCTATGCTTTAATCTGTTTTGACTATAACTACCTTCATACAAATTTATCTCCTGAAAAGTGCAAAGATAAAGGCAGGAAAGGAACTAAGCTAGTCATCTCTGCCTCAGATAGTTCTATACCTAAAACATCCAAGAGGTCCAAATGTGTCATCTAGAAGGGTACTAAGTGGTGTAACCAAGTTCAACGAAGCTGTTAACAGTGAAGTCACATCTTGCACAGGGATTAGGTTCTAACAGCAGAATCAAGGCAAAAGCTGGTCAAAATAACCTCTCAAAAAATCCTTTAAGTAGTCCATAAAGTAAACTATCCATTACTGTATTCATATTGTAATCGCTGTATATAATCCTCCAGCACTGGAATAGATTACTATGTATTCTATGGAAAACCAGAAGAAGCAGTTGGCTTGCTTTTGGCAACCATGTTGTTTTAATTTTTTTTTTTTTTTTTTTTTACTGAAGAAAGAAGAATTATTTGCTATTTTTCTCCCAGTTTTGTGTTGTTTTCAACTTCAGTTGAATTCAAATAAGTTAAATGTACATATGATATGATATGATACGACTTGGCTGAAGATGACAAGTATTTAAATGTTCATTCAATTGAATTCATGGAGAAAAAATGACATTTGAGATGGGCTATGAAGGCCAAATGGGGCTGAAATGGAAGGGAAGAAAGAGCATTTCTAGTGAAGGGAATTTCAATACCAAGAGCAGCTTCAGGACAGTAGCAAAAGTAGGAGCCAGAATATAAATGATAGAGGAAAGAATGAGGATTGAAGAAGTTGAAACATTGAGCAAACATGATTATTATTTTCATCAAATCATAAGATAAAATGAAAATAGATATGGCGGTAGCTTAAAAAACAAAGTAGGGTCTAAGGAAGAGACTTTATTTTGTTTTATTTTTGTGGTTCCAGGTTTTTTTTTTCCTTAGCCACTGATAAATGAGGCAGTGTTGAAAAGTATTATTTTTACATTCTTTCTCTGATGCTTGTCTTGCTACTGAACTACCATTCATTGCCAAGAGGACAGAGTGTCCAGCAAATCATATCTGTTTCTATAAAAAGATCAGAAAAGAAAAACATCAAGGAGACTATTTGGTGAGACAAAACCTGCCTCCTTAAAAGAGTCTGCATTAATTTTAAGAAAAACAGAATTTGCCAGAAATTTTTAAAACTTTTCAGGCATATAGCATTTTAGTTCATTTACTTTTAGTAATTACAAAAATAGTTTCCAGAAAGAAATCTTATCTTGGCACTTTAGGTGAACTTTTAAGTAACTAATAATAATGACAACTTACATGTAAGTCTACATTTTCTGAATGTAATAAAAGAAGAAAGTTGCTTAGAGTTCTCTACAAATATTAGTATTATTATATTAGTAAAACAAAAAGTATCGCATAGTACTATTATTAGTCTTCTGAAGCAGAAATATTTTTTAGTGAAAAGATAGCAGAAAGCTTCTTTATACCAAAATAGAGACTGAATAATTCAAAAGATCATATTTTATCTAGAACTAAACCTTCTGTGCCTAGTAGAGTGCTTGGTACATATTAGGAATGCTTGCTTCACGAATGAACAAATGTTTTGTAGTGACCCAGGCCATCCCACTCACTCCAATCCCCTACTCCAAGTCATGCTCCCCAAAAACCACATTACAAATCTGGTGCTATGTGAGGGCATTTAACTACAGAATGAATAGTTACTGTGCCATTCCCATTGTGGAAAATAAGTAAAAGATTTAGCCAAGCTGGAACTGACTTTATCCTTCCTTCTGTTCTAAAAGGAAATAACAAATACTATGAATACCCTAACCACCCCAATCTACCTTCCTCAAATACACACCACTACTACCATCACCAGCACCACCACTACCTTCACAAAAACCACCATGCAGTTAGATCTACATTCTTTAAAAAATATATATATATATGAAATATATATATAAAATATAAATATAAATATAAATATAAATATAAATATAAATATAAATATAAATATAAATATAAATATAAATATAAATATAAATATAAATATAAATATAAATATAAATATAAATATAAATATATATATATATATTTTTTTTTTTTTTTAAGCAATCGCCACAACCAACATGGGGCTTGAACCAACCAGCAGTCACATGCTCCACCAGGTGATCCAGCCAGGCACCTGTAGCTCTACCTTCTAAATGCAGAATAGAATAGAATAGAATAGAATGTTTAGGATTCTGTGATTCCCTTTTCACTTGCAGTTTTGCCTTTTTACTAAAGTCACACAGATATGGAATGTGATTATTAGCAGCGGGGTTCCATGCAAAGGACACAGAAATAGTTACTAAACATCTACCATATGCCATGCACTGGGTTGGGCACTCCATATACATTTGAAATAAGTTTTATTATGCCTATTTACAGGAAAAGAAACTGATGTTTCCGGAGGCCAAGTAAGCTACCCAGATTTTAAACTCTATACTGCCAGAATCCACCAAGCACTCTTCTACTGCAGGACTACAATATGAAAATTCAGTTATTTATCCAAACATTTAGTGGATATTAGGCACTGTGAAGACATGATAGAAAGGATACACCACCAGAACTGATTCTATTTTCAAGCAGTTAACAATATGTCTTTATATTTATGAAACATAAATTAGGAAGTGCTCATTTTTTAAAAATATTGGCATATAGGTGCTTTCTAAAATTTTTTTTAATGTTTGTTTATTTTTGAGAGAAAGAGAGGCAGACTGCAAGCAGGGGAGGGGCAGAGAGGGAGACAAAGAATCCAAAGCAGGGTCCAGGCTCTGAGCTGTCAGCACAGAGCCCGACTCAGGGCTTGAACTCACAAACCATGAGATCATGACCTGAGCTGAAATCAGACCCTTAACCGACTGAGCCACCCAGATGCCCCAGTATATAGGTGCTTTTTAAATGAAAGTTACCGTAGTTCATTAAAACATATAACTTTACTTTTGGAAAATATTCATGTTCACCTTTTCCATAATACATTTAGAATGACATAACTTTCACCTGTGCTGAAATATGTGCCTCATATTTTTTTACTTTTTTCTTCATCCTTTTTCAATACTCTCTCAGCATTTCATACTTCTTTTCATAACAAGCAAAAATACTACCTTTCTCAAACAACAATACAAATTGGTGCCTTGTCTATAAATCCATGTAAATTAAATATATTTTGAAATGTGAACCAGAAAGACTATTTCAACTAGAAAGAATACTTCCTAACAATGTAGAAATAAACTACCTTCCTAGAAAGCTGACTATAATAATCCATCCTTTAAATCACATTTGTACTATATTTTAACACACAATTTTTCATAATTGGCAGATAAGTTTTATGTTTGTGATATGAATTACAAAAGCAATGCACAGAAATCACAATATTTGTAAATTTTTCACCTGGGAACATTATGTGTTCACTAAGCATAAATGATGGTTCCACAAATATAATAGTACACAGACTATCACATCATTTTAGTTTTTAAATTTAAAAAATTAACTTTATTTTATAACCTTCATACATAAATACATACATAAATAAATAAAAATAGAAAGGTACATTTAGTAAAAGTGCCCCAGAGGACAAAGAAAGTGATTAGTATGGGAGACTTTAATGAACACAGCTTTGAAGCCCTTCTGGAAATTACAGGCTTGATGAAAGCACGAACATTCTACCAGTTGCTGAGACAGGTGCTACTGCCAATCAGCTGCATTTGCTGAAGCATATTCCAACAGATTACTAATTAATCTCAATACTGAAAACAATGGCTGCCTGCCATTTTCATCACATTTAAATAAAAAAAGAGAAAGAAAAAGGAAAAGAAAAAAAAAGAAACAGTCACTCTATGACCAAATACAACTCTGGGTAAAACACAATTCTAGGTAAGCTCTGCATCTATGTAATTACTTAGTTTTATCATTTTCTGGTGTTCATTATACTAAACTCAAAACTTGCACCGGCTGGAGTCATGGGTCCTATAGTCTCTCTGCCTGCTATTTCTGCTATTTCTAAGTTATTTCTACTTACCACAAATATATGAAAGTATTTGTGAGATATCTGGAGGGAATGAGTCATATAAGACAGCATTTTCTTTGTTGTTGTTGTTGTTGTTGTTAATTTTAAATCTCTCAATAATAAGCTGAGGAGAAATACAACCCTTGGAAGCATTCTCCTTTAGATCACATCTGTATTTTCATTAGAATTTACCCACACTCCTCTGCACCCACCCCCAATACACACACACACACACACACACACACACACACACACACACACACTTCATTCTACTATGGTCATATTCTACCTTTATTATATGAACTCTGTTCAGAGCACTGCTCAGACATTAACAAACATTAAAATACTCAATGTTTCCAAGTCTGGACAATTACTATTAAAGTGTTCATGAAGTTCTTCTAAAATATGCTGGCCCAAGGTGCCAAAGAAATTGTTTGAAATCCATTTGAAAACGTATAAAGTGAAAAATGTACGTAAGGATTCTTATGATTTTCTCCCCTTTTAATGTTTTAAATTAACACTGATTCTTGAATCTTAACACTATCTGTTCTACTATGTTTTTAAAGTTGCTTTCATTCAACTGTACATGCCTGTGACCTCTACAGTGACCTCTACAAAAGCAGTTGTGCACTTTACTGTGGTGCAAATCCTCACAGACAAGTTGAACCTGTTCTTTTTGGCACTGAGCCCTTATGCTGAACACACAGCTGAGATTTATTATAAAAGGGGAACTCAGGGGCATTATTGCACAACATTTATCCTTCACATATAGCCAAGTATAATCTTTTACAGCCTTTGAGAGTTCTTAAATAAACAGATCTTCTCTTAATTGCAGAGTTTCTTATTTGTCATCAATCATACGGCATATTGAGATTCATTTTATGTTAGGAAAAAGCCAACAACACACAAAGCATATGTACTAAGAGATATTAAATTTAGTCTCTTAATATTATTCAAAAATAATACTTCTGGGGTGCCTGGGTGACTCAGTCGGTTAAGCGTCCGACTTCAGCTCAGGTCATGATCTCGTGGCCCGTGAGTTCAAGCCCCCGCATCGGGCTCTGTGCTGACAGCTCAGAGCCTGGAGCCTGTTTCGGATTCTGTTTCTCCTTCTCTCTCTGACCCTCCCCCGTTCGTGCTCTGTCTCTCTCTGTCTCAAAAATAAATAAATGTTAAAAAAAAATACTTCTAATACTCAGACCTAAAGATAATTACCTGCCTTGCTGTTTTAGCAAAGTCAATGCAATTAAGTAATAAATATGTCTTCAATGATCTATACTTTAAGAAAACAGGTTAAAAAGTGTAGTACTCTCATATAGATCTTCTAAAAACATTTGAGAGAAAACATTAACCTTTACTTTTACACTGTTTTGTGTTTTCTTTATTTCAAAG
Source organism: Lynx rufus (assembly GCF_022079265.1). Lineage (NCBI taxonomy): Eukaryota > Metazoa > Chordata > Mammalia > Carnivora > Felidae > Lynx > Lynx rufus. Next base: position 40,846,589 of record NW_025814831.1, read on the forward strand.
TTCAATTTTAATTAGCTTTCCATAGTGCTTTAAAAACACTTCCCATTCTAAACAATTCTGAACTGAGCTCAGATACACAGGACTCTGCCAGGCTACTTCCTCAATTCAACAGTAGATGTGATACCCTGGGGGAAGGAGGAGTTTCATGAGTTCTAAGAAGTATCTCTTATAACAGGAATTACCACACCATTTACATTAATTCTTCAGGACTTGCTAATTGATCTATCATCAAGACTGTCCTTGTTGAAAACAAAGAAATTAATATAACCTCAAAAGTATTCTATCCTGGAAGTCAGGTTCAAACTAGCTTATCAGCTAATTGCTTAACATAAAGGAAACTAAAATATGTTGATTCAGGTGAATATTTCCTTGCTCTGAATTTTCATTTTTTCATTACTAGTAAGCATAAAAACAATTTTTAAAAAAAGTCTGTTACACCTATAGAGGAGGCGGGAGTACCTTTTAATGGGCATAAAGTTTCAGTTTTACAGAAGGAAGAGTTATGGAGACTGATGGTGGTGATTGTTGCACCACAATATTAATGTATTTAATACCACTGAACTGTACACTTAAAAATGGTTTAAAAGGTAAATATTATGTGTATTTTACTGGAATAAAAAAATTAATTAAAAAATAAAATTAATTAAAAAATTTTTTTAATTTACATTTATTTATTTTTGAGAGACAGAATGAGACAGAGCATGAGTGGAGGAGGGGCAGAGAGAGTAGACACAAAATCTGAAGCAGGTTCCAGGCTCCGAGCAAGCATTCAGCACAGGGCCCAATGCGGGGCTCAAACCCACGGACCATGAGATCATCACTTGAGCAGAAGTCAGACACTCGATGGACTGAGCCACCTAGGCGCCCCTAAAATTAAATTTTTTTAATTGACTACTGAACTGATTTTTTAATAGTGAAAAAAATCTGATACGTTTGTAGGAATAAGGGGTTTGACAGTGAGAGAAACAGACATGTTCATAGATGGAACCAAATTTATTTTGTAAAGGCAACATAACTGAAGAGTTAAATAAGAATTTCTTTCACTAAAGTTTAACATTTTAAGCAACATATTCATGTTGTTGCAGTTCTAAGAAAAGATGTTTTAAACAGTTTATATCCCTAATACTTTCTCTCCTTGTCTAGGGCAGACAAGTAGAAGTTTATGAGTTGGGACATTTTTTTATTCATCACTGAAACAAAACATTTTTTCTCAAAATATATAATCTTTCAGAAAAAGATGAATTATATTAAATTTTAAGTGTTACTGCAAGCATTACATCTTTAAATAGATATAATTAGCATGCAAGAAAATTACTAACCAGTTTAATTCATTGTATTAATCTACACCACATGAGGCAACATAAAAATCAATATAAATAACTATAAAAGATGAATCAAATATGTAAAAAATGTCTCAAACCTGATTTTACACAATGTTCTAATACTATGTCAACACTGGTGGTATTTCTTAAATGCCTAAGCTCTCTAACTCATTTTGAAATGCATGTGGGGCTTCACAGTTTCCATAATATCCAAAACTCCTCATTTTTTAAAATGTTTATTTATTTATTTTGAGAGAGAAAAAAGAGAAAGAGCAGGGGGTGGGGAGGGGCAGAATGAGAGGAGAGAGAGAATCCCAACCAGGCTCCACACTGTCATTGTGAAACTGACATGGGGCTTGATCCCACAAACTGTGAGATCATGACCTGAGCTGAAATCAAGAGTTGGGATGCTCAACTGACTGAACCACCCAGGCGCCCCTCCAAAACTACTCCTGATTAAGTCAAAATTGTAATTAAAAGTAACATCCAAAGAACCCATAGTGGCAATATCAAGCAGGTTAACCCAGTTTAATGTCCAAATAACTTAAAGCAGCTGTAAGAACAATCCCAGTCTCCATTTATTGTGGTTCTTTATGCTATAACAGCTTTCCCACCTATATCTCATTTTTCTAGAAAAGAATGCAAGCACACATGCTATCTGCCTATTAACACCCTATTGTTTTAAATTCCCCGTATCATGTGCCCCCTTATAAAAACCAATGTTAAATACATGGGCTTTGGAGTCTAAAGAGTCCAATCCCAGCTCTACCTTAAGCAAGTTTCATCTGTAAAATTATTTTAAAGGATCAAATAAAATGTATTTAAAGGACAGAGAGTCAAGGGTCTACAAAATGCTACCAATTATTATTTCTACTACTACTGTATCATCATCTTCATGAAGATGAGGACTATTTGGCACCATCTCTTAGTCACTATTACCACATAAAATCACCACAGGCAATCATCAACACGTGAATGGTAATCCAACAAAAGTTGGCCTAGAAGTTAGAATTCAAAACATCTTCCTACAAAAACAAAGTTGTGAATGATGGTTAAAAAAAAAACAACAAAACCTAAACTAATAATACATAAAACACATTAATTATCACATCTAATTATAAATTCAGTCTTGAGCCTTGGGAGAAATTTAAGAGAGAAAACAAAGAAAAGTTTGTCTCACCTTTTCTGGGCGCAATCCTGGCCTTAGGCACAAATTCTAAATCGCTGAAATTTAACTTCTCCCATTCTGCCTTTTGCACTCTTACCCAGAACCCAGTGCTTCTCCCAGGTATTATATGTGCCTGCAACACTGTAATACTAAGCTCCTAATTGGAAACACTCCACTTGAACTTACTCCTAATGTGCTCCCCTGATCTGAAGTCACCAACCTGCATCTCACTGCAATCAAAACTTCCTGATATCACTAAGGTGTTAGGAGGAAAGAAATTGCATTGCATGATTTTGCTTAGTGGACATCTGGTTTTTATTAGATTATTATTGCTTTTAAAAAGAACACTTGTAAAACTTTTTTTTCTGGAACAAAATACAAAACAGCAGTTGCCGGTTAAAGTCATGGGCTAAGAAATATTCACTCATCATTTTATATCTTGCTTACTGTTTTCGTATTTTTAATAAGTGTCAACAAATTACCTGGGCCAAATTTTTTCATCTTCATATTTTCCTACATAAAAAAACAGATTCTGAACAAGCATTAACATTTTCCCCAAGACTCCATTGGAGTACCATGATAAGGACTGGGAAAGGAAGATAGAAACCCTGGGCAAAACATGAGTGTCTATAAATGAAATTCAGAGACTCTCAGTAGACAGGATGTTAAAGATCACATCCAGTCTTAGCAGTCACTGGATTTTTTAATCCCTGCTTCAATATCCCTGTCAATGGCTAAACACGTCACATGTACAAAGGTAGGACAAAGCAATAAAATAGTCTATAAATATGCCTCTGGACCCAAACAAATGCATAAAAGTACACACCTAAATAAATGGAGAGATGAAATATAAAGGACAAAGATAAAATTCTACACATATATTAATACACACAAACCACAATATTTTTTATAAAAGTTAAATTAGAACTTCTCTTCAGTTTGTCTCAGACTTTCAAGAATACATGATTCTTACTGAAGAAAGATTATGTTCTGAGAAAAATGAATTGACATCTATCACCATACTAATAGTAATCTATCCACGCCCCCCCCGCCCCGCCGCCGCAACTCATGCTCTCTCAAAATAAATAAATAAACTTAAAAAAAAAAATCTTTAAGGGACGCCTGGGTGACTCAGTTGGTTAAGCATCCAACTTCAGCTCAGGTCATGATCTCATAATTCATGAGTTCAAACCCCGCATCGGGCTCTGTGCTGACAGCTCAGAGCCTGGAGCCTGCTTCGGATTCTGTGTCTCCCTCTCTCTCTGCCCCTCCCCAACTCACACTCTGTCTCAAAAATGAACATTAAAAAAAATTGGGGGGGGAGGGATGCCTGGGTGGCTCAGTCGATTGGGTGTCCGACTTCAGCTCAGGTCATGATCTCACAGTCTGTGACTTCAAGCCCCACGTCAGGCTCTGTGCTGACAGCTGGGAGCCTGGAGCCTGCTTCGGATTCTGTGTCTCCCTCTCTGTGCCCCTCCCCTGCTCATGCTCTGTCTCTGTCTCAAAAATAAATAAAAACATTAAAAAAAAAAAGAAAACACAAATTCATAAATACTTAGGAAGCTTCTTAATCTACAGTTATTTTAGTAAAGAAAACACCAGATTGTTTCTTCACTATGAGTTGATCTAAGGCTTTGACCTGACGACTTACTCTGCCTTTTTTCTTTCTTTTTTTTTTTTTTTAAGAGAAAGAGAGTGGCAGCAGGGGAGAGGGGCAGCGGGAGAGAGAGAGAATCACAAGCAGGTTCCACACTCAGCACAGAACCCAATGCAGGGCTCAATCCCATGACTCTGGGATCATGACTTGAGCCAAAGCCAAAAGCTGGATGCACAACCAACTGAGCCACCCAAGCACCCAAACAATCTGAATTCTTGATTTCTGCTTCCAATAATTCCAACTGATGGCCAGACCAAAGTTTGTTTTTTTAATATATTCACCAGTCAATATCTGCTCAATAGAAATTCATATAAAATGTGAACCCAATAAAGAATACAGTTACTTTTAGGGTTCCTTATCTGCAAAATGAAATTATCTTTGAGTCATCCTTCAATGACTTAGAGTCATTAATACTTTTTGATGAAGTATACCATTATTTCCTATAGCCTATTTATAATTTAGAATAGATGATTTTCCCTTTGTCTTTAGACTGCTTAAAATTTTGGGCAATTCTATATCTAGTCCTAAGATTTACCTTATATTTGGAATTAGTCACTGAATCATTCTCCTCCTTTATTTTCTTATTGTCAGCTTCCTCACTTCAAAAAAAAAAATCATCTACTATGTAATCTATGGAAGAACTACTAAATTAGATCTGGAAAAGAGTTTGTTTTTATAATTGATAATATCTAAGAAAATCATTCAAAAAATCTTCTGTGAGGGGTGCCTGGGTGGCTCAGTCAGTTGAGCATCCGACTTCAGCTCAGGTCATGGTCTCACAGTTCGTGAGTTCAAGCCCCATGCCAGGCTCTGTGCTGACAGCTCACAGCCTAGACCTTCTTCAGATTCTGCATCTCCCTCTCTATCTGCCCCACCCCCACTAGGACTCTCTCTCTCTCAAAAATAAATAAAACATTTTTAAAAATTATTTTAATAAATAAAAAAAATCTTCTGAGCTTACTTTCATTTCATTGTTAAAAATGCCACACTGCAAGGTACCTTCCAATGAATAAGGTTTATTATTATTCCAAATGAATAAGGTTATTTACCTATGTCCTAGAAGCATTAACTCACAGAGCCAGAATTTGAACCCACTCAGTCTGACATTAAAACCTTTATCTATCCCTAATCACACTGCTATCCTGCCTATCTTTTGTAAAAAGGCAATAAAAAAATGGCACTTTCTGTAACACTGAACAGAATGACAGGAAGCTACAATTACTCCCTATTACTTTCTCAACTCAAATGCTCTTACTGGAAAAGTGCAACTTGCTACTACATACAACACAGGGGAAAGTCTGATAGCCTTTGATATAACATAATGGAATTTTGCTAGAACTGGTGACAGCAGTGAAAAAGTATGCAACATTCTTTCACCATTTCAAGGTAACAGGCTTTGCATCACAAATAGGCAATTACATTTATGGCTCTAACTTCTAAAACTAAAATCAATAATACACAAATAAAAAGACTATTTTACAGAGCCATAGCATTATCAATAATCCTCACTCAAGAACCTAAGCATACACAAGGGCAATTTGGAATGCCTACCACTAACAATATGGTTGGTTCAGGTCTAACATTACTTTTTATAACAAATTCTTTTTCTTCTTTCATTTCTGTCTTTATCCATTTCTCTCCTACTTTTCATGTTTAAGTCAAGAGACACTGGAAATGAAAAAAGAAATGAACTAAGACTCTGAAAGCTTGTATTCTCACTCTGACTCCTGGTTTCCTGCTGGGCTTACAGAAAATAGCTGTTTAAAAAGGGGGAGTTAGGACTAGTAATATTCATTCATACTGCATATTTATATACAAGTATATTAAATGATATAAAATACTATTCAATTACAGTATCTTTTAATATGACTACAAATATAGAAATCTAGCACCATAGGCATTTCAAAATTCACTCTACTGACTTAAGATGCATCCTAAAGTCCATTCCTATTTAATAACATTCATTTTTAGAGCAGAATATAACTCATCAAGGCTACAAATAGTCAAAAAGTTTTGAATGAATGTCTACCATTTATTTGCATTAGCACCATTCAATTTAAATTTGTTTATGATCCTCCAAATATATTGTCATAATCTGATGTGAAAAATGTCACCATTACTTATCTTTTGAAAAAGTAAGCCTAGGGGTGCCTGGGTGGCTTGCTCAGTTAAGCATCAAACTCGATTTTGGCTCAGGTCATGATCTCACAGTTCGTGAGATAGAACTCCACATCAGGCTCCATGCTGACAGCGGGGAGCCTGCTTGGGATTCTCTCCCTCTCTCTGCTCCTTCCCTGCTTGTGCTCGCTCTCTCGCTCTCTCTCTCTCCAAATAAATAAATAAACATTTAAAAAAAAGTAAGTCCCAGATACAAAAAGTTCCAGCAAAATAATCATAATTGTGTTTATATTATATGAATGACTTGCTGTTTCTCAAAAATAGCATATAGGAAGTCAGTAATTCTCAAATGTGCAAAGTATTTCCATGTGCTTAACAAGAAAACTATCCAAAACAAACAATGCTTAAGACATTTTATTATTTTTATTACCCTGCCGTCTTTTTTTAGTTTGAGTCTTTTTCTTTTCCTTGTCCCACTTTCCTTCTTTCTGATGCTTGCTTATTGCTGACCGTAATACTTCTAAGAGTATAACACAGCAAAATTAAGATACTCATTGGGTATCTAGTCCTAGATGTTACTTGTTACAATGACAGAGCCCAGAGCTAAACATTTATAAACATAAATTCCTAAAGAGACTAATACATGCCTCAATACAAATATCAAATAAACTATTGGTGTCTTTTACATAGCCTTAAAGTTTATCATTCAATATTCATCAAGAGGAAAATACAAAATTAGATATTCCTTAAGAAAAGCCAATACTTTGTATTACTATAAGCCTTATTTTTAAACATGGGATTTCTATCTGACAAATATATGGAAAATAAGAATATATAGGTCTATATGTATAAAATCTCATGAGGCAGGAGGAAAATCTGAAAACAACAGTACATAATGCCACAACATGAAATAAGAAAAAAAAAAATGAAAACACTACTACCAATTCCCACTAGCAAAGATGCTTAAGTAGCCTCTCCTCAAACAAGTATTATTGAATTACAAAGTTGTGAAAACTTGAGGAAAAGACAAACATATAAAAAATAAGTTTAGGATATAAGTATTTTTAAAACACAATGAAAATCTATGGAATTCTCCTTTCTAAATTTACTCCTAAAGCCAAAAAACTAGGTGATAACGTTAGGAAAGTTGAAGCTCTAATGAGCCCTACAAATGTAGAAAGACAAAATCTTGAAAGCAGCAAAAAAAAAAAAAAAAAAAAAAAATGGCTCCTTACATACAAGGAAACCCCAAAAAGATTACCAGCTGACTTCTCATTAGAAATCACGGAAATCAGGAGCACCTCGGTGGCTCTGTCGGTTAAGCGTCCAACTTCACTTCAGCTCAGGTCACGATCTTGTGGTTCCTGAGTTTGAGCCCTGCATCAGGCTCTGCGCTGACAGCTTTAAGACCCGACCTGGAGCCTGATTGACATTCAATCTCCCTTTCTCTCTGCCCCTCCCGTGCTCATTCGCTCACTCACTCTCTCTCTCAAAAATAAACAAACATTAAAAAAAAATTTTTTTTAAAAGAAAGAAAGAAGTCATGGAAATCAGAATACAGTGGAATGATGTATTCAAAGTGCTGAGAGAAAAATAGTGTCAACTAAGACTTGTTTTTTTCCCCAACTAAACTAACCAACAAAACAGGGACAAAATAAAGGGTATTTCCAAATAAACAAAAACTGTTGCTAGTAAACATGCTATTAGAAAAAAAGAAGAAAAATAAGAAGAAAAACAAAACAAAAAACAAAAACCTAAAGAAGTCCTTCAAGAAACCCATGTGAAAACACTTGCACACACTGGAGTGATGTGGCTACCAGCAAAGAAATGCCAAAATTCCTAGGAGCCACCAAAAGCTAGGAAGGAGCAAGGAAAGATTCTTTCCTAGAGCCTTCAGAAAGATCATGGTCTTGCCAACACCTTGATTTCAGACTTCTAAGCCTCCAGAACTGTCAGACTTGATTTCTGTTGTTTTAAGCCACTCAAGTTTGTGGTATTTGGTTAGGGCAGTCCTAGGAAACTAATAAACCTCCCCAAACTCAAAAAAAAAAATAAAAAAAAATAAAAAAGTCCTTCAAGCCACAAAGCAATGATAGCAGGCAATAATTTAAATTCTCACAAAGAAATAAGGAACAATTTTAGGTAATTACATCAGTACATATAAAAGACTCAATGAAAACATTTCTTCCTCTTTTCATCTCTTAAATGATTTTAAAAATAACTGCAAAAAAATGGTAAGATTATATGGTTGGGTTTGTAATGTAAAACATAACATATACCACAATAACAGTGTACAAGATGAAAGAGACCTAATCTATCAAAGATTCAATATTACTGGTACTAAATTAGTATAATATGAAGTTGTTTATAATAAATTAAGATACATATTGTAACGACTAAAATATAACAAAAAATATGCATAGCAAAAAATATGCATAGTAAAAAAAGAATTACAATGTGTACCAAAAAAAAATGTCTATTTAACACAAAAGGAAGCAATAAACCAGAAGAGGGGACCAAAAAGGACTATGATATATACAGAAATCAAATATCAAAATGGCTGGTGTAAATCAAACCATACTGATAATAACATTAAGAAAAGATTGTCAAGGGGCGCCTGGGTGGCTCAGTCGGTTGAGCACCGGCTTCAGCGCAGGTCACGGTCTCACAGTCCGTGAGTTCGAGCCCCGCGTCAGGCTCTGTGCTGACAGCTCAGAGCCTGGAGCCTGTTTCGGATTCTGTGTCTCCCTCTCTCTCTGACCGTCCCCCATTCATGCTCTGTCTCTCTCTGTCTCCAAAATAAATAAACGTCAAAAAAAAATTTTTTTAAAAAGAAAACATTGTCAAATTGGAGAAATAAGATCCAACTATACGCTGCCCATAAGAAACACACCTTAGAATCAAGGCATAAAATAGATTGAAAGAAAAAATGTGAAACAAGATAAACTATAGAAACAATAACTATGAGAGAGCCAGAGAAGCTACCCTAATGACAAAACAGTCTTAAAAGACAAAAAGAAACAAAGAAAAAGGTTTTCAAATGTATAAAAATAAAAATATGACATATTAGTGCAATTAAAGCAGTACACAGGTTTATATATTTAAATGCCCATATCAGAAAAGAAGAAAACTCTCAAATAATCCAAGTGCCCACCTTAAGAAACTAGCAAAAAAGAGCAAAGTAAACCCAAAGTAAGTAAAAGAAATGATATAATACAAAAACAGAAATCAACAGAGCCTGGGTGACTCAGTCAAGCGTCCAACTCCTGATTTCAGCTCAGGTCATGATCTTGCAGTTTCATGAGTTTGAGACCCATGTCAGGCTCTTTGTCCTGACCACACAGAGCAGGGTTGGGAATCTCTCTCTCTCTCTCCCTTCCTCTCTGCTTCTCCCCCACTCACCCTCTGTCTCTCAAAATAAAAATAAAAATAAAAAATTATATTAATAAAATAAAATGGGAATCACTAAAATAGACATCAGAAAAACAATAGAAAAAAAGTCAATAAAACCAAGGTTGGTTCTTTGGAAAATATCGACAAAAATGTCACACTGTGAGCTTCACTGACCAAAGGAAAAAAAGAGAAGAGACAAACTACCACAATAGGAAATGAAAAAGGAAAGATCTCTCTTGACCCTAGAAATATTCAACTTAGATGAAACTGACTAATTCCTAGGAAGACTGAAATTACTAAAAGAAGGGAAAGAGTGAGGAGAATAAGGGAGGAAGAGAAAGAAAAAAGAAAAACGAAAAGAAAAAGTCTGAATAGATCTATACTAAGTAAAGAAATTAAAACAGTACTTAGAAATCCTCCCATTAAGAAAAGCCAAAGTCAGATCATATCCAAAATCTATAGAGAACTTATCAAACTCCACACCCAAAAAACAAATAATCCAGTGAAGAAATGGGCAAAAGACACGAATTGACACTTCTACAAAGAAGACATCCTGATGACCAATCCACACATGAAAACATGCTCAACATCACTCATCATCAGGGAAATACAAATCAAAACCACAATGAGATACCACCTCACACCTGTCAGAATGGCTCACATTAACAACTCAAGCAACAACAGATGTTGGTGAAGATGCAGAGAAAGACGCTCTCTTTTGCACTGCTGATGGGAACGCAAACTGGTGCAGCCACTCTGGAAAACAGTATGGAGGTTCTTCAAAAATTTAAAAATAGAACTATTCTATGACCCAGCAATTGCACTACTAGGTATTTATTCAAGGGATACAGGTGTGCTGTTTCAAAGGGGCACATGCACCCCAATGTTTATAGTAGCACTATCGACAATAGCCAAAGTATGGAAAGAGCCCAAATGTCCACCAATGGATGAACAAATAAAGATGTGGCATACACACACACACACACACACACACACACACACACACACACTGGAGTATTACTCAGCAATCAAAAAGAATGAAACTTGCCATTTGCAACTACGTGGATGGAACTAGAGGGTATTATGCCAAGCAAAATTAGTGAGTCAGAGAAAGACAAATATTGTATGACTTCACTCATATGAGGGCTTTAGGATACAAAACATGAACATAAGAGGGAAGCAAAAATAATATAAAAACAGGGAGGGGGACAAAACATAAAAGACTCTTTAATACAGAGAACAAACAGAGGGTTGCTGGAGGGGATGTAGGAGGGGGGATGGGCTAAATGGGAAAAGGGCATTAAGGAATCTACTCCTGAAATCACTGTTGCACTATATGCTAACTAACTTGGAAGGAAGGAAGGAAGGAAGGAAGGAAGGAAGGAAGGAAGGAAGGAGAAAGAAAGAAAGAAAGAAAGAAAGAAAGAAAGAAAGAAAGAAAGAAAGAAAAAGAGAAAGAGGAAAGAAGGAAGAAAGAAGAGAGAGAAAAAGAAAGAAGGAAGAGGAGAGAAAAAGAGGAAGAAAGGAAGGATGGAAGGAAGGAAGGAAGGAAGGAAGGAAGGCAGGCAGGCCGGCCGGCCGACCAGCCAAAGTCAGATGGCTTTACTGGTGAAATCCATCAAACATTTAACAAAAAAATAATACCAATCCTTTACAAATTCTTCCAGAAAACACAGAAGAGAATATTTTCCAACTCAGTCTATGGGGTCAATATTGCCATGATTCTAAAGCTAGACAAAGTCATGTGCTAACATAAAAATCCATGTGCTTAGCATAAAAACATTATGCTAAGGTAAGGAAGCTAGACTCAAAAGACTATATATTGTATAATTCCATTTACAGAAAAGGTACAAAAAAGGCAACTTTATAGAGACAGAAAGCAGATGAGTGGTTTCCTGGGGCTGGGAGTGGGAGCAAGAATTCCATGCAAACTGTCACAGAAATATTTCTGGAATGATGAAATACTCTAAAAGTGGTTTGTGGCTGCATATCTCTTTAATATCCCTAAAATTCATTAAAATGTACACTTAATACAGGTGAATTTTGTTGTATGTAAATTATACTTCAATAATCCTGTTTAAGAAAAAAAAAATGGCTCACTGACTAAATCAACAACCTCTAGCTAGACTGATCAAAATACAAGTTAGAATACTAGGAATTTTTAAAGGATTACTGCTATAACTTACAGGCATTAAAAGAATTTTGAGGGATTATTATAAACAGCTTGATGTCAATAAATATGATGTAACTTGGATGATAGGTATGGTCAAATTCCTTGAAAAAAATGAAATTTACAAAAAAAACCCAGAAAATTCAAATAGCTTGTATCTTTTTAAAAAGTAAATTTACCATTATATTCTGGTTTCTCTTCAGATTCACATAAAAATCAAATTTACCAATAATCTACATATGAACAAAATTAAAAGTCCCTGATGATTTCAATAGTGAATTTGAAACATTCAAGAAGAAATAATGCCAATTTCATATAAATTCTTTCAAAATACAGAATACGAGACCCCACTTCAAAATGAGGCCAAACACCCTGACAAAACCATTGTAGACATTACTGGTAAAAACATTATCAGTATAATAATGGTATTACCCTGATACCACAGACAAAGACATCTAAAGGCAAAGAAAACAGTCAACTAATACCCTCCTGAATACAGACACAAAAATCCTTAATAAACATAATAGCAAACTGAATAGCAAACTGAATAGCAAACTGAATACAAACTGAATACAAATCATAACCATACAGAATTTATCACAAGCATGAAGTAATTTAACTTTGATAATGAATCAATTTTTTAACTCACCACATCAACAATATAAAGAAGAAAACTCTTCAAAAGATGTCGTAAAAAGCATTTGACAAAATTCAACACCCATTCATAACTTTTTAAAATTTCAGTGCACTACAGCTAATTCTACAGCTAATATAATCTATAATACTGATAGATTAAATGATTCCCTCCACCGGGTGGGGAACAGGTAATGCAATATGGCAAGAAAAGGAAATAAAAGGCAGAAAGGAAGAAGTAATACAGTCTATACATGCAGATGACATGACTGCCTAAAAATACCTAAAAGCACCTACTAAAAATAAGTAAAATGTGCACAAGATACAAGATCAGTATAAAAAGTGCACACTAGGAGTAAGCAATAGGAAAATGAAATCTGAAATAACTATTTCCTCAAAAACAGTATCCAAAAGTATAAAATATAAAAGGGACAAATTTGACAGTAAGTGAAATGTCAACTACTAAAAACCAAACATTACTGCTGAGATAAATTAATGAGGCTCTCAATTAATAAAGAGATACACCAAATTCATAGACTGCAAGCTTCAATATTATTAAGATCTCAATTCCCAAATTTACCTATAGAACCAACAAAATCCCACTCATAATATGGCCAAGCCTTTTTGTAAAAATTAACAAATTGATCCTAAAATTCTGAATCTACAGAAAGCAATCTGGAAAAAGAACAAAGCTAGAAGACTTACATTATCTGACTTCAAGAATTGCTATTAAGCTACAGTAACCAAAGGGATGCCTGGTGGCTCAGTCGGTTAAGCGTCCAATTCTTGACTTCTGCTCAGGTCATGATCTCATGGGTGTGACATTGAGCTCTGTGCCCTGTATAGGGCCCTATGTTGGGCATGGAACCTGCTTAAGATTCTTTCTCCCTCTCCTGGTGCCCCCCCCCAAAAATAAAAAGAAATAAACTAATTTAATTAAATAAAATTTAAGCTACAGTAACCAAGATAGGAGTTGTGAGAACCAAATAGAATGAACACAAATAGACCCTACTTACAAACAATTAATTATAAACAAAGGCACCAAATGTGTGTAAAGCAATTCAATAGAGAAAGGAAAGTCTTTTAAGCAAATAGTGTTAGAATGAGAGGATGACCATATGCAATAAATGAACCTCAACACTTACTTCACACCATACACAAAAATTAATCCAAGATGGATCAAGGACCTATCTGTAAAAGGAAAAACTCTAAAGCTTTTAAAAGAGAGAATATCTTTGTGACTTTAGGGCAGTAAAAGGTTTCTTATATAAGATACAAAAAGAAATAACCTTAAAAGAAAAAAATTCCATAAATTACACTTCATTAAAAATAAAAACTTCAGCTCATCAAAGATACCATTAAGAAAATGAAAAAGTGGGGTGCATGGGTGGCTCAGTCAGTTAAGCATCCAACTTCAGCTCAGGTCATGATCTCACGGTTCATGAGTTCGAGCCCCACATTAGGCTCTGTGCTGACAGCTCAGAGCTTGGAGCCTGCTTTGGATTCTGTGTCTCCCTCTCTCTCTGCCCCTCCCACACTCACACTCTCTCTCCCACTCTCAAAAATAAATAAATGTTAAAAAAAATTAAAAAGAAAATGAAAAAGTGAGCTACAGACTGGGAGAAATGTGTTAGATATCTGACAAAAGACTTGTATGCAACATATTTTAAAGCCTTTTACAAATCAATAATAAAATGACAAACACCCCAATTACTTAAATGGACAAAAGATATGAAGAGACATCATAAAAGGAGATATAAAAAGGCAAACAAATAAAAAATCCTCAAAAACAAACTAAAGTTATGACAAGATGCCATTAAACGCCCACCAAAATAGCTAAAGTTAAAAACACTCATAGCACTAAAAGATGGCTAAAAGTGGAACAATCCAAACTCTCATATTATAGATGGCAGTATAAAACTATGTAAATACTATCAGGAAAAGGATGGACACTTTCTTCTAAAATTAACAAACAACCCCACAAATGAGCAATTTCACTCATATATTGACCAAAGAGAAATTAAAAGATGGGTTCATAAAATAACTTACACAAGAAAGTTCATAGCGGCTTTAATATCAAAACCTACAAACAACTCAGATATTCATCAATAAAAGAATTGCTAAACTGATATATTCAAATAGAACACTACATAGCAATAAAAAATAACTAATTCTTGATATACAAAATAACATGAATGAATCTCAAAATATTATTCTGCTTTCCTTGCATCTGACCACTTTATAATAAGGAATGGTTGGCCCATTCCCCACCTTAAGCAACTAGAAAACTGAAAAAAATGTAAGAATCAATGGTTTTATGAACTGACGATTAGACAGCACAGGACTATGATCTCCAAGGAAAGGGAAGCAAATGAGGTGAGCCCTATATTGTCCCAGCTTACTGCATGGAGGCCCCTTGGAAGCCATGATATCTGGAAGGGAACCCAAGTAAAACGGGGGAATCAAGCAGACTGAGATCAGACTTTGAGGCTGGCACGGTGGCTATAATTGCCAGGGGGGAGGGGCGCCTGGGTGGCGCAGTGGGTTAAGCGTCCGACTTCAGCCAGGTCACGATCTCACTGTCCGTGAGTTCAAGCCCCGCGTCAGGCTCTGGGCTGATGGCTCGGAGCCTGAAGCCTGTTTCCGATTCTGTGTCTCCCTCCCTCTCTGCCCCTCCCCCGTTCATGCTCTGTCTCTCTCTGTCCCAGAAATAAATAAAAACGTTGAAAAAATAATTGCCAGGGGAGATGACTAGAGAGGAAAATGCTACACAGAGAGAAAATTCTAAAGCAGGAGTCAGCAAATGTTTTCTGTAAAGGGCACATAAATATTTAAGGCTTTGCAAGCCATATGATTTCTGTGATAACTACTCAACTCATTAAAACTTGAAAGCAAACAAAGACAGTACATAAATTCCAATAAAACTTTAGTTAGAGTAACAGGTGGTAGGTGAAACGTGGCCTGAGTGTTGTAATTTGGCCACTTCTCCTCTAGAAATCTACAAAGTGATATCCTTAATTTATGCCTGGGTATTAATAGGATCATGACAGAGTATAAATTTCTCAAGGCCAAGAAAATAACCTGGAACCCAACAGGTCAAACAATTTCCAAAGCTCACAGTTATCAGAACAGTTCATATTCTCAATAAATAAGGGAGAAAGACCTCAATACATGAAGCATCAACTATAGTCCTCAAAATGGTAAATTAACTTGAAAGTGGAGCTAAATTAGCCTAATATTGAAGTCTTCTATGCCCTCCCAATGCTTAAAAATAATCCTTGCAAGGATCTAACAGATTATAAGTAATTTAGCTACAACCCCAAAGTCTGAAAATATTTAATGGGATACTATTAACTACTAGGTATTCAAAAACAAGGCAAAAATATATGACCCATACTCAGAGAAAATAGTCAATAGAAACAGACACAGAAATAACAGATAATGAAATCAGACAATGACATTAAAATAACTATTATAAATATGCTCCACATGTTTAAGAAAGTAGAGAAAAACATAAGCATGATGAGAGAAATGGAAGACAAAAGATTCAAATGACATATATAGAGATTTAAATTTTTTTTTTTTTTAACGTTTATTTTTGGGACAGAGAGAGACAGAGCATGAATGGGGGAGGGGCAGAGAGAGAGGGAGACACAGAATCGGAAACAGGCTCCAGGCTCTGAGCCATCAGCCCAGAGCCTGACGCGGGGCTCGAACTCATGGACCGCGAGATCGTGACCTGGCTGAAGTCGGACGCTTAACCGACTGCGCCACCCAGGCGCCCCTATATAGAGATTTAAAACACATACTACCTAAAGAACACCTGGGTGGCTCAGTCAGTGAAGCATTCAACTCTTGATTTTGTCTTAGGTCATGATCTCATAGTTGGTGAGTTTGAGCCTCACATCTGGCTCCACACTGCTGACAGTAAGGAAACTGCTTGGGATTCTCTCTCTCTCTCTCTCTCTCTCTCTCTCTCTCTCTGCCCAACGCCTCCCTCAAAATAAATAAATAAACTTTAAAAAATAAGTAAATAAAAAATAAATAACACATATACTACCTGAAATGAAAAATATAGTAAGTGGAATAAATAGGTTAGGCACTAGCAAGGTAAAAATCAGTGAAGGCATAGCTTGAAGGCTTGAAGGCACAGAGCAACAGTAGCTAACTAAAGCACAAAGAAATAAGACTAGAAAAATAATCAGCAAAGCACTGATGAACTAACAATATCAAGCAATATAACTTACATGTAATTGAAATTCTGGGTGGGAGGAAAATAAAAATACACAAAGAAATAATCACCAAAATTTTTCCAAATTTGATGAAGGTAAATTTAAAGCAAACCAACCATATCAATAATTACCTTAACACAACAAGCAAAGGGAGACTGTCAGATTTAATTAAAAACCAAGATCCAACTGTACACATTAAGAAAGCAACTCATACTATGAAAACACCAATCAAAAAAGCTAGAGTGGCTATATTAACATCAGTAAAAGTGGTAGTTACTGGTGTGCCTGGGTGGCTCAGTCGGTTAAGCCTCCGCCTCTTGATCTTGGCTCAGGTCATGACCTTACAGTCTGGTCCATGGAGCCCTGCATCAGGATCTACCCTGAGCCCACTTGGGATTCTCTCTCTCCCTCTTTCTCTGCCCCACCCCAGCTCATGCGCAAATTCGAGTGCTGTCTCTCTCTCTCTTAAAAATAAATAAACTTTAAAAAAAAGAAAAGAAAAAATAGTAGTTAGAACAAATATTACCAGGAATAAAGGGATATTTCATAACAATAAAGATGTGAAAGTATCAAAAGGACATAACCATCCTATGTGTCTATGCCACAAAAAACAGAGCTTAAACATATATAATGCAAAATTGATTTTTTTTAAATACACAATTATACTGGGATATTTCAACACTGCTCTCTCAGTAAGAAAAGGGAAAAAAAATCAATGAGGAAACAAGATTTAACAATATCAATTAACTTCACCTGACTGACATTTACAGAATGATCTGCCAAAGACCATAATACAAATCATTCCAAGTGCACAAAAAACTTCACCAAGATAGACCATACTCTGGGCTACAGAAAAAGTCTCAATGTGTCAAAGATGTCTAAAATCACACAAAGCATGTTCTCTCACTACAAGGGTATTAAACTACAAATCAATAGCAAAAAAAAAGTATTTAGAAAACCTGGAAATATTTGAAATTAAACAACACATTTAAAAAAAAATTTTTTTAATGTTTATTCATTTTCGAGAGAGAGAGAGAGCAGGGGAGGGGCAGAGAGAGAGAGAGAGAGAGAGAGAGAGAGAGAGAGAGAGAAAGGGTATCTGAAGCAGGCTCCAGGCTCTGAGCTGTCAGCACAGAGCCTGATGCGGGGCTTGAATCCACGAACCACAAGATCATGATCTGAGCTGAAGTCGGACGCTTAATAACCGACTGAGCCACCCAGGTATCCCACAACACATTTCTAAATAACCCATGGGTCAAGCAAGAAGTTAAAAACAAAGTCACACAATGATTTGAACTAAATGAAAATGAAAACACAACTGTGATGGCCACATGCACGCACCTCTCATCTCCCAACTGCAGAAGCAAAATGGAGGAAGAGTCCCAGTTGTTGCACTCTGAAATCCAGTTCCACACTTGCACTAAGGCCTTGATTTCCATGGGCCTCTAGCCAATGACTGAGTGAGGCAGGAATACCAAGGCAGTTCCATAGTTAGGAGATGCAAGCCTCCTCTGCCAGAAATCTCAGAACTCCCAACTTGCCTTGCCAAACTTTCCTTAGAAATATACGGTAATCTGAGACAATTCTACCCAACAGGTTTTCTTTTTTCACTTGGGTCAAACCCACAAAACCATCTGATGATTCTCTCAGTCTCTTACAGCTGCCTCATTTTCTCTCACAGGTATTTTCCCTAACACATTTCTTGTACATTTAAACCCATCTTTGTAACTGCCTCAGAGGACTCAAACTGTCAAGATAACATGTCAAAAGTGTGTGATGCAATGCTAAAAGAACATTTATACCATTAAATGTCAAAAAATCGGAAAGTCTCAAATCAATCATCTAAGTTTCTACTTTCAGAAACCAGAAAAGTAGGGCACCTGGGTGGCTCAGTCGGTTAAGTGTCCGACTCTTCATTTCAGCTCAGGTCATGATCTCAGTTTGTCAAGTCCCGCATTGACAGAGCAGAGCCTGCTTGGGATTCTCTCTCTGCCCTTTCCCTGCACGTGCTCACGCGCTCTCTCTCTCTCTCTCTCTCTCTCAAAATAAATAAATAAACTTAAATTAAAAAAAAAAACTAGAAAAGTAGAACAAATTATACCCCAATTAAGGAGAATGAAACAAATTATAAGGACTAAATATAACTGGAGTGGAAAATAGGAAAACAACAGAAAAATAAATCAATAAAGTAAAAAACTGGTTTGCTGACCAGATCAAGAAAATTGATAAACCTCTAGTCAGAATGATCAGAGAAGGGGCACCTGGCTGGCTCAGTTGGTGGAGCATACACAACTCTTGATCTTTGGATTGTAAATTCAAGGCCCATGGTCACTGTAGAGATTACTTAAAAATAAAATCTTTAAAAAAATTTTTTAAAAAAAAGGAATGATTAGGGAAATGAAGTGAGAAGATATAAATTACCAGTATCAGGAATGAAAGAGGGAAAAGCACTAGAAATCCTACAGGAATTTCCTAACTTTTTTTTTTTTTTTAACATTTACTTCACTTTTGAGAGAGTGTGAGTGGGGGAAGGGCAGAAAGAGGGAGACACAGAATCCAAAGCAGGCTCCAGACTGAGCTATCAGCACAGAGCCTGATGTGGGACTCAAATCCACCAACTGTGAGATCATGACCTGAGCTAAAGTCAGACACTCAACCAACTGAGCCACTCAGGTGCCCCAGGAATTTCCCAACTTCTAAAGAAATGGTCTTTCATATGTTTGCTAGTAAGTCCAGCTATGTTATGATGCTTTACTAGGCCACAAAATTTTATTTAAATTATGATACAGTTGAAAAGCCCTTTGTCCTCCTAAAAATATCTAACCCCTCTAAGCTCAAGCTTCTAGGAGTTATGAATCCTAAATCACCCTGAAACCAACGGAGGGGCTGGGCAGAAGTTGCAAAGCTGCCATGGCAGCATCTGGGAAAAGCTCTGATGAAGAGGAACAGAAGAAAGCAGTGTAAGTTCTTAGCTCTACTCTACCATTCCCCATTGGAGGGCTGGAGGAGGTGCAGAAGCATTCTCAGCAAAAGATGAGACAGGCTTCTAGTGCAGAAAAATGTTAACAAGAAAAAGGGAACTGACAGAATGAGAGTGTATTATAAGTTATCCATCAATTATGTATATTAACAAAGTTAAGAGATTATCCAAAAATAAGTGAACATAACCCCTGGTTTTCAAACACCCAGGAGGTGTGGCAAATTATATTCTAACCTAAAAAGAGTCTGTGATAGAAATAAATTGATGAACAAAATAGCAAGTAAAATTACATAGGAATAACCTAACACAAAATGATCAACAAAAGAAAAACCTAATAGTATTTTTTTAATATGAAATTTATTGTCAAATTGGTTTCCATACAACACCAGTGCTCATCCCAACAGGTACCCTCCTCAATGCCCGTCACCAATCCTCTCCTCCTTCCCACCCTCCCATCAATCCTCAGTTTATTCTCAGTTTTTAAGAGTCTCTTATGAAAAAAAAAAAAAGAGTCTCTTATGGTTTAGTTCCCTCCCTAACTTTTTTTTTCCTTCCCCTCCCCCATGGTCTTCTGTTAAGTTTCTCAGGATCCACGAAAGAGTAAAAACATATGGTATCTGTCTTTCTCTATATGACTTATTTCACTTAGCATAACACTCTCCAGTTCCATCCATGTTGCTAGAAAGGGCCATATTTCATTCTTTCTCATTGCCAAGTAGTATTCCATTGTGTATATAAACCAAACTTCTTTATCCATTCATCAGTTGATGGACATTTAGGCTCTTTCCATAGTTTGGCTATTGTTGAAAGTGCTGCTATAATCATTGGGGTACAAGTGCCCCTATACATCAGCACTCCTGTATCCTTTGACTAAATTCCTAGCAGTGCTATTGCTGGGTCATAGGGTAGATCTATTTGTACTTTTTTAAGGAACCTCCATACTGTTTGCCAGAGTGGCTGCACCAGTTTGCATTCCCACCAACAGTGCAAGAGGGTTCCCGTTTCTCCACATCCTCTCCAGCATCTACAGTCTTCTGATTTGTTCATTTTAGCCAGTCTGACTGGTGTAAGGTGGTATGTCAGTGTGGTTTTGATTTGTATTTCCCTGATGAGGAGTGACATTGAGCATCTTATAATGTGCCTGTTGGCCATCTGGATGTCTTCTTTAGAGAAGTGTCTATTCATGTTTTCTGCCCATTTCTTCACTGGATTATTTGTTTTTCGGCTGTGGAGTTTGGTGAGTTCTTTATAGATTTTGCATACTAGCCCTTTGTCTGATATATCATTTGCAAATATCTTTTCCCATTTCATTCGTTGCCTTTTAATTTTGTTGATTATTTCCTTTTCTACTATAGTTCTTGGGGTGCCTGGGTGGCAGTTGGTTAAGCGTCTGACTTTGGCTCAGGTCATGATCTCACGATTCGTGAGTTCGAGCCCCACATCAGGCTCTGTGCTGACAGCTCAGAGCCTGGAGCCTGCTTCGGATTCTGTGTCTCCTTCTCTCTCTGCCCCTCCCCCACTCATGCTGTGTCTCTCCCAAAAATGAATAAACATTTATAGTTCTAATAGTAATGTTCCTACAAATATTATTAGATGAAAAGTAAGATGAACGCTACAATTAGCTCAGGACAATACATACGTTCATGCAGTGATAAAATTACAAAGGAAAATAAATCTGCTTAACTAAACATTTAAAGTATCACATTGACAAACAGTGCAGGAATTATTTGGTCATGCACATGTGCAGATGTGGCCTTGTAAGACTACCAAATATTTGTGGCAGCTAGACTTCTCAGGAAAATACAGTATCATAGTCCTAAGCAAACAAAAAGTGGATTTATTTCAGCATTTCCAAATATCAATTTTAGTAACCTTTAACTTATTCAACTGATTATTAGTAAAGAGCTCTTACTGACATGTAAAAATAATTCTATGTATTTGAATTTCATAGCATAACCTCTTAGGACCAAAGAAAAGACGTGCATTTAAAAATTACTATGCAAGTTCATCAGAAGAAAATTCCTGGCTGGGAACCGCAGAATGAACTTTGTTAAATTCACTCCTTTCATTCTTTTGCTCAGAATGCTTCCACACACACATTTTAAAAATGGAATGCCTTCCTTCTTCCCTTCTATCTTTCTTAACGTTTGCTTTTTTCAAAGCTCAATTCTAGTTTGCCATATTCCACAAGGATTTATTTAATTTGGGTCCCTTGGTAGAAAGCTTCACTGTACTTAGAAACAATACCATACAGTTTCTTTATACATGTTCGTTTTCTCTTCCCACTTCAAAACTCAACCTCTGGAAAACAAGGACCATTCAGGTATAGAGTAGCAGAAAATACTTGGAATCTGCCAGACTTGCTTGAGTCTAAATCTTAGCCCTTCCACTTAGCAGAATTATGAGTTAGGGTGATTTATTTTATGAGTCATCATGTTTCCTCATAAATGGCAATACCACTATCAACCTTGCAGGATATTTGTAAGGATTTAGTGAAATAATAATCAGGGACTGCTTTAATCACATCTTCCTTCTTTTTATTATTGTATCTTCAACACCAACAGCTAAGATTGCTTTACAGATGTAATAGGTACATGATAAAATCTTATTGTGATAGACTGATTGGTACTTGATAAAACTATCTGTAGGACTGAAAAATGTGTCTCATGACATAGAGCAATACAAAATAAAGTGCATAAAACATGGCAGAAAAATGTTTGTTGAATACATTAACTCAACCAGGAAATCATTGTTTCTGCATTCCAGGCTAAGAATATTTTCACATTTTCACATATCTAAAAAGTCCTCCAGACTGAGATTAAAAAACAAAAGCTTCCCACTATTTATATCCTACGGATTTTAACTTGTTCCTATAACAATTAAAATAACTGATTTAACTCACAACTCCCTGATTCATTATTTCTCCCTATTATGCTCATGTCCAGATCATCAGACAAGCAGACAAGTTTCCTGGAATAAATTCAACCACTGTAATAAATTCTATCATCAATAGCTTGAGCATTAACTATATTTTTCCCTCACCATAGTAAGGTATGAGAAAGAATATAATATAAAACTCACAATATATAATCAGTTCATTCTAAGTATTCCCAACTATGGACACTAAATAGCTCAGTTTCTTATATATCCACAGTATAACTGAAATGTTATCCAGAAATATAGAAATATAAAAAAGGTTTCTAAAGGCATTTGGGGGTCTATAAGTAAAATATCTACTCAAAAATAAATGGTATAAGTTAAACAAGTCACAAACCCTACCTGCAATCCAAATTTACTGGCCTATTACAGTGTTTACTTACATCTATACCCATTTATACTTACAATGAACCAGGCACTCTAAGACTATTATGTAATTATTTCAAAAAATACTCAAACAATTCTACACTAATTCCAAGGGATATATGCACTCCAATGTTTATAGCAGCATTATCTACAATAGCCAAATTATGCAAAGAGCCCAAGTGTCCATAAATGGATAAAGAAGATGTGGTATATATACACAATGGAATATTACTCAGTCATTTAAAAAAAATACCAAAATCTTGCCATTTGCCACAACATGGATGGAGCTAGAGAGTATTATGCTAAGCAAAATAAGTCGGTCAGAGAAAGACAAATACCATATGATTTCACTCCTATGTGGAATTTAAGAAACAAAACAAAGGGGGAAAAAAAAGAGAGGGAAGTAAACCAAGAAACAGACTCTTAACTATAGAGAACAAACTGATGGTTACCAGAGGGGAGGTCGGTGGGGGAATGGGTCAAGTAGGTGATGGAGATTAAGGTGCACTTGCTGAAATGAGCCCCAGAAATTGTATAGAAGTGTTGAATCACTACACTGTACAACTGAAACTACTACTACACTGTAGGTTAACTGGAATTTAAAAACTCTAAAATTTTTTTTTAATTAAAAAAAAAACAAACTGAGTAACTTAAGGTTTTAAAGATTTAAATGATCTGCCCAAGGTCATATCAGCTAGTATGTATGTTATAGAGGTGCCACAGTTTGAACCCCTAATGATGATATTATAAGGACAACCCATTTTAAGTAATTCTAGGGATGCCTGGGTGGCTTAGTCAGTTAAGTGGCCAACTCTTGGTTTTGGCTCAGGTTATGATCTCACAGTTCGTGGGTTCAAGCCCTGCATCTGGCTCCATGCTGAAGCTATGGGGCCTGCTTGGGATTCTCTCTCTCCCTCTCTCTCTGCCCCTACCCAGCTCGCACTATGTCTCTCTCAAAATAAATAAACTTGAAAAAAAAAATTAAAAAGGGGCACCTGGGTGGTTCAGCCTGTTAAGCATTTGACTTCCGCTCAGGTCATGATCTCATAGTTTGTGGGTTTGAGCCCCACATCAGGCTCTGTGCTGACAGCTCAGAGCCTGGAGCCTGCTTCAGATTCTGTGTCTCCCTCTCTCTCTCTGTCCCTCCCCACTCATGCCTGTCTCTCTCTTATCTCTCAAAAATGAATAAACGTTAAAATAAATTTTAATTAAAAATAATTCTAAAATAATAAAATGTGAATTTACAATTTTAATCACAAGCAAGTTTATTTTATAAAAATGTTTATTAAAGTACTCACCATAGGATTATTCTAACTTATAAGAACCTGTATTTCCTTTAAAATATGACTGAACTAATAGAACTTCTATATGCTTACATATAAACTCTGCTTCAAAGATATCTACGGTGAAAAATAGAACTACAATTTTATCGAAATAACATAAAATAGCTAGAGACATTTAAATGCTTAGAGAAAATAATCACTTCATACTCACCTAGCTAAATAGCTTACTCATTTATGTATGGATTTCATAATGCCTAACAACTGGTAAGACTTTTTAATGCTAATTATAATTTCAAGACACATTTAAAGATGAAAACATATAAACAGTACTCTATTACTACTTGCATTTTTACAAGACTTGATAAAAGATACATCACTTCTTTGGCTGCTACACTTTGATTTGCTGCATAAGTGCAAAATATATATTAAAAATACAATTAATAATATCTGGTCAAGCTTTGTTTTCCTTTCTTAGGCAAAATGGTAAAGCACTTAAACTGTTTGGCATTAATTTATGGCTTTATAGGACAAAACTGACCACTCAGTACAATTTGTTTTATTTCAGATACAACTGGATATTAATTTTCTTTAACATATTTTAACGAAGAGTTTAATCTTCAAATGAGTTCAGAAGAATAAACAATGATTGATATAAATAGCTAAATACTAGTCAGAAAAGCCAATTAATATTACAAATGAGCTCTGATCTGGTTCACCCATAGATAATATAAATGTTTTTAAACATTAAGGTTAAAATACTCAAACAGCTTTCCCCTTTGGCAATGAGTGGCATATTCCCCTAAACAACACACCAGTAATCATCCATAAAGAACCAAAAGCTATACTTAAAAATAACTCTTAAGTTATCTTTGTGATTCAGTTTGTTTCCAGTTTGCATACAAACACATAGTGAAGTTTAGAACACCATCCTGTCTGAAAAAGTACTAGAATCCCAGCCTTCGATTCCGGCTCCTATTTTTATGACACGACCAATGTGTCTTTCCACCCTCCCAAACGACTAAGACTTAGTTACTTAAATCTGTAGATTTTCTGTATGAATATTTAATGACACTAATTAGTAACAAATGGGGGCAAAAATCTGTTTTTATTTTTTAAGTCTGTTCATAGGCTTGTCAGAATGATGTAATCAGGAATGGCAGCCATATCTATTCATTTGGGGAAAAAATTAGAATTACTTGTGAAATGAAGATGAAACAGAAGACCCTAAAGTTATACTGCTGGGATTTGAAGAAATAAAATTGAAAGAACTAACGTGAAACAAATTACAAAGAAGTAACTGAGAAACAAATTTGGAAATCTCATTTTAAAAGTTCAGAGGCACCTGGCTGGCTCAGTCAGTAAAGCATGTGACTCTTGATCTCAGGGTTTTAAGTTGGAGCCCCATGTTGGGTGTAGAGATTAGTTAAAAAAATAAAATCATAAAAAAAAAAAGAGTTCAAAGCTATCACCATAAAAAAGACAACAAATATATAAAATGAAGTTTCTCCTATTCACGCATTAGACAGTGATTAAGTGGAATTATTTAAGAAAGTCAAGTCACAAATTTTATAAATTATCTTTCTAAGATCCTACCCTTAACACTTCCCTACCAACTGAGAGTTTAATTCCTAGGACATATAATTCAAAGAATACATCAGGCACAATATTATGTGAACATCCCTAGCCAAAATATCTTCCCTGACAGCCTCAACTCTACATATTTCAATATATAATAATTAAATTCTCATTTCTTACTCATTATTTTATGCCAATTTTTAATCCTTTATCTTTCTCTAGGTTTATTAAATAAATTTTGTCTTCTCAGTCACATCTCAAAGGATCTATTTCTAAAACTCTCAATCACATTTATAATGTCTTCCTTGGACCTTCTCCAAATTCAGTGTATCTGACTTCATTTGTTGTGCTGGACTTTCTTGAAGTAGAGCAGATCAGGAAAGGAAAAGGTCATTGTGCTGGCTCCTGTCCTTTATGTTACCCAGTCCAAATAATCAGCCCACTATTACAAGCAATTAACTCAATCCTAGCTCTCTTCAAATCAGAAAGACACTTGAAGTAGAATTTATAAATTTTGGTTTTTTTAATAGTCTCATTAATTAAATAATGAGGTATAATACAAAGAGAATGAGTTCAGGTGTCATCTTTTATATGTGATCTAACTTCTCTGAGACAGACTCAGTTTTCACATCTGCAAAAATAAGATTATCATCTATTTCATGGAAATATAAAAACAAAATACGACAACTTTTATTAAAAAGAACTATCGTAAGTCACAAAGTCTTAAGCAATGTTGGCATCCTTACCAACATGTGTTCAATGAAATCAACCCCTGGGATATAGGTGCTCAATAAATGTTACTTTTCATCCCGCATTTTAGGATTGATTTTTCCAAAGAGTATAAAAGCACTCAACTACATCAACACTGGATTTCCATCTACATTATGTGTCAATCACCCCATTCAGTAATATTAATAAATCCACATAAAAACCGTCATTTAAAATGTTCACCTTGCCTTTGAACCAGAAGCTGAATTGTTATAATAAACAACAATAATAGGTATTTATCACACACTTAAGTTATATGAATCTCAACAAGCTAATGCTTACATCATATCAAAAAAATCAATTCCAGGTGGATAATAAAAAAGTAAATCAATAAAGACATCAAAAGACACCTTCAAGAGAGTGAAAACAAACAAGCCACGGTAAAAAAAAAACTCTGGTCTTTTCTTACACTCTTTGTGGGGTTTTTGCGGGGCAGGGGGGACAGGTAAAAGGAAACACTTTTACTTCTCAGCAAGTTGGAACAGTATGAAGGCATGCAACAGATCGCAAATGCTACCACTGAAATCACACAACCAAGAATCCCTATCCCTCGAGAGACAGTATGTGTGGGTATAGATACACACACACACACACACACACACACACACACACACACACGCACACACACACGCGCACACACACACACGCATAGTTTTTTTTTAAGATTTTATTTTTAGGTAATCTCTACATCCAACATGGGACTTGAATTCACAAGAGATGAAGAGTCACATGCTCCACCACCCGAGCCAACCTGGTGATCAATCTAGCAAATAATTTAATCTCAGCTCCTACGACACATATGATTAATAAAAGGCTTAAATCTAGAACATAAAAAGAATTCCTACACATGAGCAACAGTCTTGAGCAGGCATTTCAGAAAACAGGATAGCCAATGCTCAAGGTCATTAGTGATCAACAAAGTAAAATGCAGATTAGAATCACAAAACACAAGGTACCTGGCTGGCTCAGTCAGTAGAACATTTAACTCTTGATCTCAGGGTCGTGAGTTCAAGCCCCACATTGAGCATGGAGCTTACAAAAAAAAAGAATCATAATATACTACTAAATACCCACCAGATTGGTAAAACTGGAAAAGACAAAAACCTCCCAAATGTTGACAAGAATATGGAATAACAAGAATACTGCTGACAGAAATACAACTGGTAAAAACCACTTTGGAAAATGATTTAGTAATATCTTCTAAAGTGAATATACATATTCACTATCACCTAATAACTCTACTCCTAGATAAATAGCCACCAAACCAATGTGTACATGTATGCCAAGAAACATAAATAAAAACATTGGCATAATTCATAATACCAAAAAGTCTAAGGAATCCAAACATCCAGCAACAACAGAATGGATAAATAGTATATTCCTCCAATGGAACATTACCTAGCAATGAAAATGAAAAAAGTTACAGCTATATGCAAAAACATGGATGAATCTCACAAATATAACAATGAACAGACACAATATTAATGAAGTTAAGACATACATGCTTAGATGTAAAAGCTATTTATAAAACCAAGAAAGGAACTGCCATAAAAGAAGAGTGAGTGACTTCTTTGAGGAAAAAGAATAGGGTACTGACCAAATCTAAGGGGTCATGAGGTGGACTTCAAGAACATTGACAGTATCTTTTTTTTCTTTTACCCCTATGATGGTTACACAGATGTTAACTTTGTGACAATTCACTGAGCTATATAGTTTGGTTCTGTGCACGTTTGTGTATTTACATTACATTTCACAAAACAAAAAATTGTAAAAGAGGGAAGAAAAAAGAAAATAAATAATAAGGCCACAACCTTATCTGAAAAAATACCTAAAGTGTTGAAGTAAATGCTAAGGGCAAATGAAACACTGATAACAAACACATGAAAAGATGCTCAACATCACTAGTCAAATTAAAACCATAATGAAAAATCGTTACACACTTGTTTAGAATGCCTAAAATATTTTTAAAACTCAAAATACCAAGCACTGGCAAGGATACAGAGCAATTAGAACACTCATACAAGGTTGGTGGGAATGCCAACGGGCACAGTCACTTTGAAAAACAGTTTGACAGTTTATTACAAAACTAAACATACCCATACCCCATACGTCACCAATTTCATTCTTAGTATTTACCCAATAGAAATGAAAACCTATGTACACACACAACTGTATGCACACAACTGTATGTTGTAGCATACAGTTTGTAGCAACTTCATTTGTAATCATTAAAAAACAAAAACAAAACCCAAATGTCCTTCAACTGATGAATAAAGAAACTGGTATATCCATAAAATGATATATCACTCAACAAAAAGGAACAACAACAACATGCATGATCTCAAACACATGTTGCTAAGTTAACAAAACTTGACCTAAAGGCCTATATGTATGATTCCATTTATATGCCATTCTGGAAAATCCAAAACAACAGAGACAGAGATAGGGGGTTTAGGGGTACAGGGTTGACTATGAAATCGTAGCAGAAGGGAATTTTGAGGGGTGATGGAACTGCTCTATATTATGATTATAGAAGTAGATACACAGTGTGCATTTGTCAAGACCCTGTATACCACAAAGAATGACCTTTACTATACACGAATTAAAACATAAATTTTAGGGGCACCTAGGTGGCTCAGTCAGTTAAGCAGCCGACTTCAGCTCAGGTCATGATCTCACCATTCATGAACTCAAGCCCTGAATCGGGCTCTGTGCTGACAGCTCAGAACCTGCAGCCTGCTTCAGATTCTGTGTCTCCCTCGCTCTCTGCCCCTCCCCTACTCGTGCTCTGTCTCTCTTTCTTTCAAAAATAAATAAACATTTAAAAAAATTTTTTTAATTGTTTAAAACAATAAGTTTTAGGTGCCTGGGGTGGCTCTGTCAGTTAAGCATCCCACCTCCTGATTTCGGCTCAGGTCATTATCTCACAGTTCATGAGTTCAAGCCCTGTATTAGGTTCTCTCTCTCCCACTCGCTCTCTCTCTTCTCTCTCTCAAAATAAATAAGTAAGCATTTTATAAACAAATAAATAAATAAGTAAACAAACAAACAAATTAATTTTAAAGAGCTTTAAAACACTGTGATCATAGCAGGCACCTGGCTCAGTCATTTAAGTGTCCAACTTTGGTTCAGGTCATGATCTCGCAGTTCCTGAGTTGGAGCCCCCCACAGCACTCTGCTGACAGGTCAGAGCCTGGAGACTGCTTCGGATTTTGCGTCTCCCTCTCTCTCTGCCTCTCTCTCTCAAAAATAAACATTTATTTTTTTTGTTTATTTATTTGAGAGAGAGTGAAAGAGATAGCAAGCAGGGGAGGGGCAGAGAGAGGGAGAGAGAGAGAGAGAATCCCAGGCAGGCTGTGTGCTGTCAGTGTAGAGCCTGATGTGGGGCTCAAACTCACAAACTGTGAGATCATGACCTGAGGTGAAACCAAGAGTCAGATGCTTAAATGACTGAACCACCCAGGTGCCCCTCAAAAATAAACATGTAAAAAATTAAAAATAAAAAAAAAAACCACTATGATCACAGCACCACCACAGATTTACGAAGCATAAAAATGCCAAAAATATCATAAAATTCCCTCAAATTCAAGAATCCTAAAATATGTATTACCTAATTACACAATGTAAATAAATTATAATATAACTCACTTAGATATTTAACTATAATAAACAAACACTACTGATAACATTAAAGTTGCACTTAGTGAACATTTTATACATACGTTTTAATCTTCCAAACAATCATATAAAGTGAAATTTATCTCAGCTTTACCAATGAGGAAACAAACTCAGAAAGAGTAAAGAAATCTCTTACCCATGCACACACACCTAGTAAGTGGTAAAGCTGAAGTTTAATCCCATTGCATCTGAGTCTTTTCCATGCCCATTTTCTTTTCCCTATATTGTCTCTTAAAAGCTTTTGTAATTCCTTAATGAGTAATGTTTTCCTTTACGTTATTTGAAAATGTGTTATTTCCTAAATTTATAAATTTAAAATGAATTATGAATATTTTATATTGTCCAAGTACCCACATACTCATGATCATATAAAATGAAGTTAAAATATGCAGCCTCTGCCCTCAAGATGTTTATAATCTAATTGGTGGCACACATATGACAAACAAGATAGGCAATTTTAAAAATCAAAAATCAGCTGAATGGGCAGTTGGGGAGGGAAACATTGCTGTGAGTGCCTCATAATAATAAAATAATTCTAATTGCTTCCTCCTGTCTCTTGCATTACCACTGTCATTCATTGCACTTATATATAAGCATGTGTGTATATACAGACACACATAAACATACTCAAATATAATATTGCTATTAGACTTATCTGTTAGAATAAGAACAAAAATGTAAGTTTTTATTCTGTCTTATTTCTTCTCTTATGCTCTTCCTTTCCTTTTTTACATCTTAGCTTCTGACCTATTTCATTTTCCTTGGCTCTAAAAGAACTTCTTTTAACACTTCTTTCAAGGAAGGTCTACTGACAAACAATTCCTTTTTTTTTTTAGTTTGTCTGATAACCTTTATTTCTCCTTCACTTTTTTTTAAATGTTTATTTTGAAAGAGAGAGAGCAAGCAGGGAAGGGGCTGATAGAGAATCCCAAGCAGGTTCCACGCTGTCAGTGCAGAGCCTAATACAGGGTTCGATCTCACAAACCACAAGATCAAACCACCTGAGCTGAAACCAGGAGTTGGACGCTCAACCGACTGAGCCACCTGGGCATCCTGACTCAGTTTTAAAAGATAATTTTGCAAGGTACATTATTCTAGGTTCGTGGTTTTTTTCACTCATCATCTTATATTACACACCATTCTCTTCTTGTTTGTGTGGTTTCTGAGGAGAAGCCAGATATAATACTTGTCTTTGCTCCTCTATAGGTAAGGTATTTTCCCCCCTCTGGCTGCTTCAGGATTTTTTATCTTCAATTTCCTGTAATTTGAAAATGATATGCCTAGGCATAGTTTTTTGAGCATTTATCCTACTTAGTGTTTTCTGAGCTTTCTGGATCTTAGGTTTTGTTTCTGGTGTTAATTTGGGGGAAATTCTCACTTGTTACCATTTCAAATATTTCTTCTGTGCCTTTTTCTCATTCTTCTCTTTCTGGTATTTTCATTATGCAAGTGGTACAACTTTTTTCTTTTTTCTTTTGAGAGAGAGCCAGAGAGAGAGAGCACAAGCAGGGGATGGGGAGAGGGAGAGGGAGAGGGAGAGGGAGAGGGAGAGGGAGAGGGAGAGGGAGAGGGAGAGGGAGAGGGAGAGGGAGAGGGAGAGGGGGGGAGAGAGAGAGAGAGAGAGAGAGAGAGAGAGAGAGAGAGAGAGAGAGAGAATCACAAGCAAGCTCTGCACTGTCAGTGCAGATCCTGACATGGGGTTCAAACTCACAAACTGTGAGATCATGACCTGAGCAGAAATCAAGAGTTGGACGCTTAACCAACTGAGCCACCCAGGCGCCCTTGTGGTATACTTTTGTAGTCATCCCATAGTCCTTCGATATTGTTCTGCTTTTTTGTCTGTTTCCAGTCTTCTTCTCTTTGGTTTTCAGTTTTCAAGGAGTCTATTGGTATATCTTCTTGCTCAAAGATTCTTTCATCAGGGGTATCTAATCTATTAATGAGCCCATCAAAGGTATGCCTCATTTCTGTTAGTGTTTTTTTCTCTAGCATTTCTTTTTGGTTCTTTCTCAGAATTTCCATCCACCTCCTCACCACTGCCCATCTGATCTTGTATGTTGTCTACTTTATCCATTAGCATCCTTAGCATATTAATCACAATTGTTTTAAATTCCCAGTCTGATCATTCCAACATCCCTGCCATATCTGAGCCTGGTTCTGAGGCTGGCTCTGTCTCTTCCAACTCTGTTTTCTGCCTTTTAGTATGTTTTATCATTTTTTTTTCTTGATAGCTAAGGCATGATGGACTGGAAAAAAGGAACTACTATAAATAGGACTTAAGCAATGTGGTGGTGAGGTGTGGGGGTTGGTAGCACATTTTATAGTTCTATGATTAGGTCTCAGTCTTTTAAAGAGCCTGTGCCTCTAGAATATGAACTTCACATGTGCTTCTCAGTCCCTCCCTCCTCCTCTTAGGTGGGGCAAGATGGTTAGAGTGGGCTGAAGTTATGTTATTTCCCTTCTCCCACACAGAAGACCTGAGCAGCTGGAATTGAGTATTTCCCTTCCCCTGCATCAGGTAGGTTCTGATAAACTCCAGCAGTTTAGGCTCTGATGAAATAGTTTCTCCTGAGGGTAGGCCTTATTAAGAATAGAATGCACTTGGGGCGCCTGGGTGGCGCAGTCGGTTGAGCGTCCGACTTCAGCCAGGTCACGATCTCGCGGTCCGTGAGTTCGAGCCCCGCGTCAGGCTCTGGGCTGATGGCTCAGAGCCTGGAGCCTGTTTCCGATTGTGTCTCCCTCTCTCTCTGCCCCTCCCCCGTTCATGCTCTGTCTCTCTCTGTCCCAAAAATAAATAAACGTTGAAAAAAAAAAAAAATTAAAAAAAAAAAAAAAAAAAGAATAGAATGCACTGGTATATTTCAAAACTGTTCCATTTCCCTTTCCTCTGCCAGAAACAAGAGGGGATTTTTCTCTAATATTCACTAGAGAATCTCGTAAAGGTGCAAGAGGTAACACAAAAAAGTGTGGGGGCCCTCAATGACTGGTTCCTCCATGGAGTTTTAAACTCTCAGAGTTGTCCACACTGAGCCTCCAACAATTTATCAATTATAATCAGATTTCCCTATAGGAGCACTGGTTCCTGGTGAGATGACTGCCCTGGTAAGTTGTGAAACACTGTATTCTCTGTCGATCTCTCTAATTTTGAGGGCAGCGGTTTGCCTTTTGATCTCTCTTCATTTATGGATCTAAGAAAAGTTGTTGATTTTTCACTATGCTCAGCTTTTGACTTGTTATTATGAGTTGGCAACATCCAAGCTTCTTACATGCTATATGAGAAACCAGAATGCTGTATTTTCTTTTAAGAATGTTTTCCTACACTACAAGCTTAAAATTTATGTAGAAAAAGAAAAAAATATACAAACCCAGTATCATGTACAACAAAACTGTGTCATGTACTTTGAGAATTATTTATTACTTTCCATTTTCCTTACATTACACATATTCATGTTTCTAGATGTCTAGCCTAGATCAAATACTGTTCTTAAACATCTGAACCTTCCAGTTTATCTGTAAAAATCAATATAAAATTATAAACTGCAATCCTTGAAATATATCTTTCAAACAAGCCATTAAAATACAGCTTACCATTTTGATGCCTGTGGAAAATGTCACTGGTTTTATAGGTTTAGGTTTCTCAAGTTGCATTTCCAACTGGGTAGATCTATCTTTATGCTGAGCCAAAAGTAGAGCAACAGGGAGATCTGAACTCTCCTGTAAGAAAAGTTAAAGTGCAACATGAAAGTTAAAAAGGAAAAACTAATGAGCAACAAGTCTTTCATTTTAAATTATGCCCTTTCATAGGCACTTGATGTCAACCTAAATATTCACTTTATGGAGAACACTTCACAAAAAATTTTAACATTCCATAATAAGAAAAGGCTGTTTGAGATTCATAAATCAAAATAACCTGCAAAAAAGTATTTTTATAAAATCCACATTAAAGACAATAGGGTCTTATTTCATCTAGCAAAGCCAACCATATTTATTAAAATAAAAAAAATTAAAAGCTAATCACAAAAAGAGTAATACAAAGTACTATAACGTAGATCAGATGTTTATCTAAGACACATTCTTCTACCAGTGAATTCAGACCAGTTTGAAATTGTTTCCCATTAGATTTCACCTGAGGCCGTTTGGAAATGATCCTTGTTCTGTTTTGCACAATAGAACGATTGTTAAGTACAACCAAAAATATATTCTCTCCTTTACTGAACTTATTTTTAGAAATCAAGTCTAAATTTTTTTAATTGACAAAATGATAGCAAATATTTATTTTAATACCTTATATTGACACTAAAAGAGGGCTACTATTTACATAAATCTGCATATATACATATGAATGACACAAGCAATGATACTAATTCTTATATGCAGATGCATTTATCCTGTTTAACATGAAGTTCTCTTACATGTTCTTCCACATGCTGTGGAACTAAGGTCTAAACTAAACGTATCCAGACTTTTTCCTTCCCGAGTTTTCAGTTAAATAAGAACACAGAAACACATGCAGAAGGAAGGAGATAATATACACACAGTACTTTATATCTATAAACAAAAATGAAGATTACAAACACATTTCTATCTATACCTATAGATATTGAGCCTATACCAAGGCTATCTATGAAAACAGACATATTTTTCAAATGGCCTAGAGATTTTTAAAATAATAACAACCCAGAACTTAATCCTGGAAAGACTATATTGTTAAACATTCCCTAGTATGAAAGTAAACATACAGCAGAATCTAATTTTCTTTCCAAATCTAACAACTTTATACAATTTTTTAGGCACAAATGTAGTTAATATATTTAAAGGAACTTTTTTAAGTCTATAGTACAGAAGTAATTCAAATAAAAAGCAAATTATTTCAGCAGAATTGTCCTAGAATAAATCTGTACCTCAAGACTTGGTAACAGAAGTGCTTTGCAAGAGCAATGTTACAAAGATTAAAATTTTTTAAATGGAAGAACACAAATTTTATTTATAAAATATAGCCTTGGGGCCTTTAGCAATAATAAAGGAAAATAGGGGCACTTGGGTGGCTCACTCAGTTAAGTGGCCGACTTAGGCTCAGGTCATGATCTCCCGGTTTCTGAGTTCGAGCCCCACATCAGGCTCTGTGCTGACAGCTCAGAGCCTGGAGCCTGCTTCAGATTCTGTGTGTGTCTCTCTCTGCCCCTCCCCTGCTCATACTCTGTCTCTCTCAAAAATAAATAAATTTAAAAAAACATTAAAGGGGCGCATGGGTGACTCAGTCAGTTAAGCATCTGACTTCGGCTCAGACAGACAGTTCATGGGTTCGAGTCCTGCATCAGACTCGGTGCTGTCAGCACAGAGCCCGCTTTGGATCCTCTGTCTACCTCTCTCTCTGCCCCTCCCCCACTTACTCTCTCTGTCAAAAATAAACATTTAAAAAATTGTTTTAATTTAAAAAATAATAAAGGAGAATGAATGAAATATATACTATTGAGAATATACTTGAACACCTTTCATACTCTGCAATAAAGCATTAGTTATGCATTAGCAACAGTATTGCTGTGAATTCCTGCAGCTATTCTAGATGTTCATTAAGAATTTTATAATTAAACGTAAAATTAAGAGAGAATTTAAATGGACTGTGGACCAAAACATCTTTTAAAACCCATTACTGCCTTTTCATATGTAAAAATTAACAGAAGAAAACTAAATTTCTCAGCATTTCTCCTCAATCTATACTCTAAGTGAATTCAAATACTCTTCCATACCTGGTATTTCCTCTAAGTGAAAGTCCTTATGTAAACGCAAGACAGTGGGCTCACTTCAAAAAAGTTGCTAATCAATACTTGGGCCTGTTTTAATCCTGGTTTCACTTTCACATAAAAGGCCCTGAACATTAAAATGCCTTGGTAAAACAGCTGAAATTCAATAAAAAATAAACATTCTAGGAATCTAAAACCAATTTTGACATTAAGGCATACAATTTACTTCAAATCTGCTTCATTCCATTTTAGCACTCAAAACTTTGAAGCCTGAAAATTTTTGTGAAAGTTAACTTAGAATTAAACAGGAGCTCAGGCAGTTAATTGTCCAACTTTTGGTTTCAGCTCAGGTCATGATCTCAAGGTTCGTGAGTTTGAGCCCCACATCGGGCTCTGCACTGATGGTGCAGAGTCTGCTTGGGATTTCTCTCTCCCTCTCTCTCTGCCCCTCCCCTGTGTGTGCTCGCTCTCGCTCTCTCTCTCTCTCTCTCTCTCTCTCAAAAAGTAAATATACACATTAAAAAAAAGAGAGAGAATTAAGCAGGAGCTCTAACAACAACAAAATCAATCAATGGAGTAAAAAAAAAAACTATGGGAATATACATGCTCTCAAGAATACATAAAATGCAGATTCAGCCTTAGCAAGTTATTTCATTTTTCTTAGCTTTCCAGGTTATCTTGAAAGGTTCTCTAAACCTCATTAATTGCCTGAAGGTATACTGTTTAATATTTAAAGAAATTTTAATAAGACTGCCTGTAATACTCATTAAAAGCTTTATAATGACCACTTTTTAAAGATTATTTTAACTGACTTTAAGCAAGCCATCTGGCAAACAATATTTCTAATAAAAATCAGCTACTGCATTTTGACAGTATTAGCCCTTAACAAAATTTAAGACATAAACTGAAGAAAATTTTCAAACAGGAATATAAAAAGATTTAATAAGTTAGGACCTGTTTAAAAATCTTTTTCCAAACTGTTAAAAAAAAACTGAATTTACAGTTAGGATTAAATAAATGGACTTTTTAGGCAACATTATGGTAAATGCTAAGTCATAAACATTAAGACCATAACATTAAAATCTGTCACATACAGTATAATGTAATGCTTTTTAAAGGTTAAAGAGTGACCATTAGCACAAGAATCAAACCCAAAAACAGGAGAAAAAAAATTCTTAATAAGTAGTGCTTGTTGCCTAAATTAGATCCAGAGAACAATTCTAAGATTTAAGCTTCTAGACATATTTACAAATGCCAATATTATCTTTTTCATAGAATCTAACACACGAATATACATAGAAAAAGAAACAAAGTGTGTTTTTTACTTATTAAGGATTCAGGAAGATAAAAAGAAATTTAATAATTCTTTCTATTAGTCAATAAGAACTAAACATATATTAACATTTTAACAGAAACAATGAATGATCATTTAAAAATTAAAGTAACAGAGAATTTTTAAAAATAAAATTAGGAAACCGAAAATTCAAAATGTACTGATATTTAAAAACAATCTGTTGTAATTAATTGGTCTAATGAATACAGTAAATTTCTAACTTTTATTTAACCACCATGTTACATGCTCTAAACAGTGAAGAAAGTATGTGCAATAATGACTTGCAGGTGAAGAAAACAGGAAGTTGCAGGGAGTTTGGGGGGAGGTCTCACAAAAACCAATATTAACTCCAGGTTATACACAATGTACAACATTGGCAGTTTTACATCTTGCTTCATGCCCCACTGAATTAAAGGGGAGCGTCATGCCAACAGCACTCAATGAGGCAGCAAAACATTACTTTGAGGACTAAAAAAATACGAAAAGAATAATTGCTATGCAGAGCCAGCTAACCTCAAAATTCTATCTAAAATCTCTTTATACTAGATGCAATATTTTTAAATATTAAAGTATATTTTCATTTCATGTCTAAGTTCTATTTTGAATTAATTCAATTAATTGTATAAAGGAGAAGCATTACCAAGGAAAAGTATGTCCCTCTTTGTATAAAATGATGGGGGAAAGAACCTTTCAATAAAATAATTAGAACATCAGTATTTACTAATTCATTCTTTAAAGTTTTCAATTTTCACAAAATTCATGTCAACAAAAAAAGGTAAAACACATGTGTCATTTCAACTGTTAAAGGCACAACTGACAATGATTTCAAGAAAAATTAGTGGAAATCACTAAGAAAAATATATTCTATTTTATATGCTGTCTTTATTTTTAGAACCAAATTTACATTCCACTTACACAAAGTAGATAGGGTTTATGAAACACATTTTCTATCTAAGCCTCATTAATGCCCTTACTCTTACTTTTCCTTACTTTCTCACCTACTTCTAATTTAATTATCTTGTTTTCTCTTTTTATTCCTGGTCAGCTCACATTTGGCCAAAAGAATGGTATAAAAATATACACATACACATTTACCTAATCATAGAGTTACAAATACCACATCAACTAGACTGACGAATTAAAGTATGTTACCACTACATAGAAATTAATTATGTGGACAGAAAAGGAAAGGGAAGAATGCAAAAGACTTTCCTGGAAAGGACGATTTCTACTGTGATTTTATGTTATCACCGTAGGTTATAAGCATCAAATAATATACCGTCAAATCTGTGAAACATTTCCAAAGCCTTAGTTATTATTACTGCTATTATCTAACAATGAT
Organism: Lynx rufus; assembly: GCF_022079265.1. Lineage (NCBI taxonomy): Eukaryota > Metazoa > Chordata > Mammalia > Carnivora > Felidae > Lynx > Lynx rufus. The sequence goes on from NW_025814831.1 coordinate 40,885,285, forward strand.
GACTACTTGAGGAGCTAATTATTGGAAAACACAATTTGCAAAACACTGCCATTTCTTTCAAATACATTCTTTCTCATGCAAAAATATGAAACATAGTTCTCACAGAGTAAATAGAATCACTACAAATTTCACATGAAGCCAAAACACTTGAAAATGGGCTAGTTATAAGAAAGCCAGTGTTAATCAGGAGAAAACTGCCTTAAAAACAAAGCATTTTCATCAGTAAGCTTAAAAACATAAATAACCTATTAATAGTACACTGCCTTACATCAGTTACATTGCTCTTTCATCTAAAAATAAAACGGATATTGACAAAATGGGTTTTTTTTAATAAAGGAATAGAAGTTGAATACACCAGCACTGAATATGCCAATAAAAATGCCATTTAAATGCCATTATCCAGCATAATAAAAAGAAAAAATAAACTCTGAATACTAATGATTTGTTCAAGACATTTAGCATTATTACATACCAGTTCATCTAAAAAAGCTTGCTTGTTCTTCCTTTTTAGAATCTGCTGCAGTTGTTCTTCTTTTTGAATAAACAGTCTTCTTTGTTCATTTTCCTGTCTTTCTACCTCTAAAGCTTCTTCCAATTCCTCCTGTTCCCGAGTCTAAAACAGAAATATTTATATATAGCATGGAATAAATTTAGTAACCAAAATCAATCCTTTACTGCACTCTGACACTTTCTGGATACATAAAACATACTAGTCACTTAAGAGTTTAATAGAGCAGCAATTCTACTCTGCAGGAACTAGAGTTCATTTTATTATTTCACATGGACATGTTACTATGAAAGAGAATGACACCTATCATTTAACTAACACCTAAACAAGTACACTTCACTCAGTTGCAGAGCTGTAGGAAATGTGTTTAATAAAGAATTTATTTATTGATCATTATTACAGATAGTTTTGAGTAATTCATTTTAGAGGATTTAACAAGAAAAACAAAAACAAAACCCAATAAAAACAACAGAGACAATCTACATACAGAACTACCAATTGAAACACTCCATTGAAAGGACTGACTTATTTAATAGAAACAATTTCCAGAACATTCTAGGTAATGAAAAGTTATCAATGTCCTAAGCTTCTTTTCGCTAAGCTGAAATAAGTCTTTATGATGCTAGAGTTCCAAACATCATCATGTTGCAAAAAACTGAAATTATTTTCTAACATAAGCATATAAATTTCAAGTCTTCTTTGTGCACTGAAAAATTCAAAATTCAAAGCTAATATGTAAACAGAATGAACTATAGTTCTACTCATTCTCCTTTTATGGAGTGCCTCGGAAATATTAAATAATTCCAGGTTCTGAAATTTATTCCAACTTAAAGTCATGCTTAAAAGCAATACTGTACATAGTCTTTGTTCTTTCATTCTTATGAATGAAAAATACAGTAAAATCTAAATGGCTTTATTTTAAAGCTCTTTTTTTTTTTTTTTTACTTTGACAGAACAATGAGAATTTATGGCACCTTGAGGTAAATGCAGAACGGAGGAAGAGAGCATAATAGGTTTGAGCATCATAAATATATGAATAGCAGACACCTCAGAGAAAAATATATTTATATTTAAAATAATATTTAAAACCCTTCGGACTTCAAGCTGTATTACAAAGCTGAAATCATCAAGAGAGTATGGTACAGGCACAAAAGCAGACACTCAGATCAATGGAATAGAGAACCCAGAAATGGACCAACAAATGTATGGCCAACTAATCTTTGACAAAGCAGGAAAGAATATCCAATGGAATAAAGACGGTCTCTTCAGCAAGTGGTGCTGGGAAAACTGGACAGAGAGATGCAGAAAAATCAACCTGGACAACTTTCTTACACCATACACAAAAATAAACTCAAAATGGATGAAAGGCCTAAATATAAGACAGGAAGCCATCAAAATCCTTGAGGAGAAAGCAGGCAAGAACCTCTTTAACCTTGGCCGCAGCAACTTCTTACTTAACACGTCTCCAGAGGCAAGGGAAACAAAAGCAAAAATGAGCTATTGGGACCTCATCAAAATAAAAAGCTTCTGCAAAGCGAAGGCAACAATCAGCAAAACCAAAAGGCAACTAACGGAATGGGAGAAAACATTTGCAAATGACATATCAGATAAAGCATTAGGATCCTAAATCTATAAAGAACTTATCAAACTCAACACCCAAAAAACAAATAATCCAGTGAAGAAATGGGCAAAAGACATGAATAGACACTTCTCCAAAGAATACATCCAGATGGCCAACCAACACATGAAAAAATGCTCAACGTCACTCATCATCAGGGAAATACAAATCAAAACCACAATGAGATACTACCTCACACCTGTCAGAATGGCTAACATTAGCAACTCAGGCAACAACAGATGTTGGCGAGGATGAGGAGAAAGAGGATCTCTTTTGCACTGCTGGTGGGAATGCAAACTGGTGCAGCCACTCTGGAAAACAGTATGGAGGTTCCTCAAAAAATGAAAAATAGAACTACCCTATGACCCAGCAGTTGCACTACTAGGTATTTATTCAAGGGATAGAGATGTGCTGTTTCAAAGGGGCACATGCACCCCAATGTTTATAGCAGCACTATCAACAATAGCCAAAGTATGAAAAGAGCCCAAATGTCCATCAATGGATGAATGGATAAAGAAGATATGGTATATGGATACAATGGAGTATTACTCGGTAATCAGAAAGAATGAAACTTGCCATTTGCAACTATGTGGATGGAACTAGAGGGTATTATGCTAAGTGAAATTAGTCAGAGAAACACAAATATCATATGACTTCACTCATAGGAGAACTTTAAGTTACAAAACAGATGAACACACAGGAAGGGAAGTAAAAATAATATAAAAACAGGGAGGGAGACAAAAACATAAAGAGAGGGGCGCCTGGGTGGCTCAGTCAGTTAAGCGTCCAACTTCAACTCAGATCACGATCTCGCGGTCCCTGAGTTCAAGCCCCACGTCAGGCTCTGGGCTTATGGCTCAGAGCCTGGAGCCTGCTTCTGATTCTGTGTCTCCCTCTCTCTCTGCCCCTCCCCCATTCATGCTCTGTCTCTGTCTCAAAAATAAATAAACGTTAAAAAAAATTTAAAAAAAACAAACAAAAACAAAAAACAAAAACATAAAGAGACTCTTAAATATGGTGAACAGAGGGTTAATGGAGGGATTGTGGGAAGGAGGATGGGCTAAATCGGTAAGGGGCATTAAAGAATCTACTCCTGAAATCATTGTTGCACTATATGCTAACATGGATGTAAATTAAAAAAATAAGTTAAATAAAAATTTTTTTAGAAACCCTTTACTAGATTTTTTTTTAGTTCACATATTAGATAAACTCCCAAAAAACAAAATTCTCAACCAAAAAGATGATTCACCTACAGTTCAAACTCAGTACTATATCCAAAATTAAGTTTAGCATCTGGCCTCCCAAAGTGATCACACACCTATATTCCTTGTGTCCACAAAGTGCACACCTACATCTCAGTCAACTTCATTTGAAACTGCAAATTTAGCTCTATTTACTCCCTCTCTCCCTCCCATTCCTCTTAAATTAAATCAGTCTCTACTCCTATTAGCATCGCTCCCTATAATTTTACAAATGTTTCCTTCTCTATTGCCAAGGTCGCTACTCTAATTCAGGCCCCCCAGTGGAGAGGAGAATTCAAACTTCATCTAGAAGGATTAGTAGGAATAAATGCAAAAAGTCAGGGGCTGAGATATGAAGGCTGGAAAAGAGAACTACTTGATTAGAGGCATAGAAGCAGAAAAAGATGAGCCACATAGTAAAATAGTGCCATAGAATCAATTAAGTGTAACAAGATACAGTGAAAAGAGAATTGATAGAGTGGTAAATTCTCCTTGCAATGATAAAAGGACACACAGAGAAAGAAAAGATTTCATAGGGAGTATTATGGGTTAAATGTATCCCCCCCCCCAAATATATGTTGAAGTCTTAACCCCTAGTACATGTAAAAGTGACCTTATTTGGAAATAGGGTCTTTGCAGACATAATCAAATTAAGATGGGGTCATACTAGAAATTCAGACACAGACACACAGGGGAGAAGGCCATGTGGAGACAAAGGTAGAGATCAGAGTGGTACTGAAGGTTCTGACAACCACCAGAAGCTAGAAGAGGCAAGGAAGGATTCTTCCCTAGAGCATTTAGAGAAAGCATGACCTTGATGATACCTTAATTTCAGACTTCTAGACTCTAAATTCCTTTTTTAGTAATTTATTTCAGTGGCTCTTGGAAACCTAGGAGGTTGAGGCAAACACTGGAAACGGTAGTTTTTACCCCCATTGGAGAGTGGAACAGCTATATGGGCAGAGAAAACAAAGGTGCAAAGACATGAATAAAGCTGGAATGCTTAGTATATCCAAGTCATGAAGTATGGGGGTGGGGGAAAGCTCTAGATAAAACTGGAAAGGAAAGCAGAGGACAAATCATGGAGCACCCATCAAACCATACTAAGGAAATCTGTGTCATTAAGGAAATCTGAGGGATAACTTTAGAAAGATGATTAGAAGCAGTGAAGTATTCAGACCAATGGGATCATAACTGAAGACAGGAAAACTGGTTAGAAGAACATTTCGATACCCAGATAAGAAATGATGAGAGCCCTAAATAAGGTAATAATAGAATTAGAGGAGGAACCAGGTTTGAAAAATGATGGGGAGAGACTATCAACAGTATAGGAAGACAGACCAGATATGGCTTGAACACTCGGATAAAGAATGCAAGAGAAACAAATGGTAAACATTTAAAAATTCAGCTCTGGAATGCTGAATTAAAAGTGCCTATAATAATCAAGAAATAAATGTCTATTAACGATACATACATATATATATACACACATATATACATATACATATATACATATATATACATATACATACATACATATATATACATATATGTATACATATTACATAGTAAAATTCTACAAGCTCAGGAGAAAAACAATATGCTGCAGAAACATTTGAGAGTAATTAGTATACAGGGTTAACTCATAGAGAGAAGCATTGAAAGGAACCATGTTTTAGAGTCAGGAAGGAAAGCTTAAGTCTCCTAATCTTGAAAGGGGAAGGTGAGGGCAGCAGGACGAGGAGGAGAATGGAGTGGCCCCACAGAAGTTAAGAGAAGTTAAGGGAAGAGGGATTCCCTATCAAGGGAGAAGCCTACACCAAACACAGCCAACAGGCCCAGTGAGATTCAGACCAACAGTTCATCATCTTTGACAACGAGAAACTGGTAGCCTCAATTTTCTCACTGAAATAGAATATATGAGCACCTTGGACATAGTAGATCTCAATAAATATTGATTGGCTAGCTAGCTGACTGAATAACCGGGAAAACAGCCATCATTAAAAAAATCAAACACTGTGGGAATGAAGAAGAAGGTAATGGACTGAGAGAAGGAAAACAGGTTGAAAATTAAAGGTCTCTGTGTTCTTCCTCATGGCACTACGGTACCCAGTCAACCTCCCTTGCCTTCACCTCCTACTCCTAATCCATCAGTATAGGACTTGCTATTTTAAACTCAAACTGTTTCTCCAATTCATCCCCACCTCTCCATTTCTTGTTTAAGTCACCTCTGAACCCACCAACATGACTGCAATAACTTCCCATTGGTTTCACAAATTCCAACCTCGATTCTCTCAAATTCAACCTCCAGGAAACCACTATATTCATTCTAACAAAGACAATACATTATCGCTTGGTTTAAAACCCTTCAATGACGATCATCCACAACCAAGTTTTTATAACATTACTCTAAGGAATCTTGAATTCTCTAATAAGATGCCTAAGGTATACTACAAAGAGACTGAACAGATGGGAATTCAGCCTATCCCTCTACCCACTAAGAAAAGTTTGGTTTCACTTCAACCAAAGTATTCCAAGCAAGTTTTCATTTGAAGAAAAAGTTCACCGAAATTAGATTATTCTTTTACTGCAACACTCACTATTATTTCCTAGCTTAAAACTCTGAATGAGGGGTGCCTGGGTGGCTCAGTAAGTTCAGTGACTCTTGACTTTGGCTCGGGTCATAATCCCAGGGTTGTGAGATCGAGCTCCATATCGGGCTGAGCGTGGAGCCTGCTTAAGATTCATTCTCTGTCTCTCTCTGCCCCTCAACCGTGCTCTCTCTCTCTCTCTCTCAAAACAAACTTAAAAAAAAACTCTCTCTCTCTCTCTCTCTCTCTCCGTCTGCCCCTCCCCCACTCTCTCTCTCTCTCTCTCTCTCTCTCTAAAAATAAATAAATAAATGAAAACTTCAAAGCTCTGAATGAAAAAAAGTACTCACTTAAAAGGAACATCCTTCTATTAATGAGTTAAATGGCGCTAATGGAACAAGTTACCTAAGAATACCTATTTTGCATGTATCTTCTAACTCAGTGAAAGCTACTGGGCAAAGAGAGTAATTTTTATGTCACACTGATCCTCTCAGAAATGAGACACCTTTCTAAGGAAGGCAGGCTGGGTATGAATGGAATTAGAATGTAGTGTCAATCCCTTGAGAACTTTATGGCAGGAAAGAAGAACTGAAATGAAACACTCCTAAGACTATAAAGAGAAAGTCCCTCTAAACACAAGATGAAAACACAAGCTATGTGATCCAAATATGACTTGTATCATTTTTACCAATGATCACAAATTCCTGACAAAGTACCTCAAAAATAATCACCTCTGCTTTCCTCTAAAACTGGAAAGTCCAGCATTAAAAAAATGACAGCTAAACTGTATAAGTTGGACAATTAAATCTCTGCATGCTCACAATTCATCTCTCTCTCTCGCTCGCTCTCTCTCTCTATATATACACACACACACACACACAATACACATACACACATATGTGTGTGTGTGTACATATACATATACACATATATGTATATGTATACATATACAAATACTATATACATATACATAGTATTTCTGGCCTAGATTTCAGCTAAATTCTTTGTAATTTTAACTAGTTTTAGAGGAAGATAGCTTTTCAGGAATCAGATGGAAACATTCATTTCTAAAGCAAAATAAGAAAATACTTAGCAACCAACCAGCTTTAACTTATTTTTCTGAATGACATCTTTGTTTTCCTTTTGGTACATCTCCATTTTCTTTTTGGTGTTGTCCAAATCCACATTATTGGTCAAGTTGAAAACTGCATCAGAAAGGAAACAATGACATGAAAAACAGTTTTAATATAAATCTTGAGTGGACAATAAAAAAAATTCATCACACTGACTTAATTCATCAGATTGTCATTACTTACAGCTATATTTATGTCCTTTTACCTAATACCTACTTTAGAAACTAGTTCTAGTTCAGCAACTATGTTTCCAGAGCCAAAGACTATCAGACTATCACACAGAATATCTAAATCTCTGAATCACCCCAGAAAACCTAAGATACGTGTTTGTCATAATCACATTAGATTTGATTTTTAAAGTCCCCATTTTAACTTTAAAAGTACATAAAAGATTACTTAAATTATTTAAATACAAAGAGTAAGTCTGGGATCTATTATACTAGTCAGAATCAAAACTGAAAAGAATCTGTGCTCTACAAAGAGAAAATGTATCCATCAGAATAAAAAATATTATATAATTATATAATTTATAGAAAACAAAAACAAGTTTAATTCACATTCCAATGGTCCCTATAGTCTAGATGTAAAGAAGCATGATATAGGGGCACATGGTGGCTCAGTCGGTTAGGTGTCCAACTTCAGCTCAGGTCATAATCTCGCACTTGAGCCCCACATCGGGATCTGAGCTGTCAGCTCAGAGACTGGAGCCTGCTTCAGATTCTGTGTCTGCCTCTCTCTCTATCCCTTCCCCGCTCTCTCTCTTTCTCTCAAAAATAAATAAACATTAAAAAAAAATTTTAATAAATAAATATGATATAGATAGCAGTTAAAAATTAACTAAGAAGGTAAAGGATAAACTGGCACCAAAACTTAAGACTGAAACTATTTCATAAGAGAAGCCACTGAGGTATGTTCAAAAAAGATGACGGTAGGGGCGCCTGGGTGGCTCAGTTGGTTGGGCATCCGACTTCAGCTCAGGTCATGATCTCGCGGTTCATGGGTTCGAGCCCCACATCGGGCTCTGTACTGACAGCTCAGAGCCTGGAGCCTGCTTCAGATTCTGTGTCTCCCTCTCTCTGCCCCTCCCTGCTCATGCTCTGTCTCTCTCTGTCTCAAAAATAAACCATTAAAAAAAAAAAAACATTAAAAAAAAAAACAAAAAAAGATGATAAATTTTCAATGAGTTAGATTTTTTAATGTATAATTATTTAATAATTTTATAATTTTTTATTAATTCTGACTCAAAATAATGCCTTACTCCCTTCTAAGTTTACCTATATAAATCAAAGTGTCAATATAATACTCTGAATAACAACCAGAAAACTCTTTTGGTACAGGGCACCTGGGAGGCTCAGTCAGTTAAGCATCCAACTCTGGCTCAGGTTATGATCTCACAGCAGTTCATGAGTTTGAGCCCTGCATCGGGCTCTATGCTGTCAGCACAGAGCCCACTTTGGATTCTCTGCCCCTCCCCTTTTCGTGCACACTCTCTCTCTCTCTCAAAAATAAATTTTAAAAACAAGAAACTCTTTTGGTACATACAAATTCATATCATAAAGTACCACCACACTACCCCACATGTTACTGTGTTTGCATCAGCCTGTCTAAAGAAAAATCCAGGGGCGCCTGGGTGGCTCAGTCGGTTAAGCGTCCGACTTTGGCTCAGGTCATGATCTCGTGGTCCGTGGGTTTGAGCCTGGCATCGGGCTCTGTGCTGACAGCTCAGAGCCTGGAGCCTGTTTCAGATTCTGTGTCTCCCTCTTTCTCTGACCCTCCCCTGTTCATGCTCTCTCTCTCTCTCTCTCTCTCTCTCTCTCTCAAAAATAAATAAATGTTAAAAAAAAATTTTGTTTAAATTAAAAAAAGAAAAAAAAAGAAAAAAAAAGAAAAATCCATATTATTAAGATTCTCCTGTTCCATAATTCAATTCAGACCTGCCTGGGCTTCTTCTGTAATCTTTTCCATCCATTATTACCTATTCTATCCCTTTACCAATTACTTTTCCCTACTTCCTGCTTGTTCTATAAACGGGTTTCATCTACCCTAAACAACTATGCTCTAAGCCATGTCTCTAAGTGAAACAGTGAGCCCTGTCTCACTCTTTCCTTTAATAACCATCTCAAATAGTTGCTTGACTTTTTGCTTTTACTTGTTCTTTTTTTTTCTTATTTGAGTACAGTTGACACATAATGTTATATTAGTTTCAGATGTACAACACAGCGATTCAACAACCAAATGTTATGATATGCTCACCACAAGTTTAGCTATCAACTGTCACCATGCAACCCTATTACAACACCAATGACTATATTCCATATGCTGTACCTTTTATTCCTATGACTTATTCATTCCATAACTGGAAGCCTGTATCTCCTACTCCCATTCACCCATGTTACCCATCCCCTCACCCCCTCCCTACTGGCAATGATCAGTTTGTTCTCTATTTTTATCAGTTTGATTCCACTTTTTGTTTGTTTTTTTAGATTCCACATATAAGTGAAATCATATGATGTGTCTCCTAAGGCAAAGGAAACAAAAGCCAAAATAAACTACTGGGACTACATCAAAATAAAAAGCTTTTTGCACAGTGAAAAAAAAACCATCAACAAAACAAAAAGTCAACCTGCTGAATGAGAGAAGGTATTTGCAAATGATATATCTCATAAGGGGTTAATATATAAAGTTTATAAAAAACTGATACAACTCAACACCAAAAAAACCCAAATAATCCAATTGAAAATAGGCAGAGGAGGGGCACCTGGGTGGTTCAGTCAGTTAAGCATCCAACTTCAGCTCAGGTCATGATCTCACAGTTCATGGGTTCGAGTCCTGCATCAGGTTCTCTGCTAACAGCTTGGAGCCTGCAGCCTACTTCAGATTCTGTGTCTCCCTCTGTCTCTGCCCCTCCCCTGCTAGCGCTCTCTCTCTTTCTCTCTCTCTCAAAAATAAACAGTAAAAAAAATTTTGTTTAAATAGGCAGAGGACCTAAATGAACATTTTTCCAAAGAAGATATACAAATGGCTAACAGACACATGAAAAGATGTTCAACATCCCTAATCATCAGGGAAATGCAAACCAAAACCACAATGAGATATCACCTTACACCTATTAGAATGGCTAAAATCAAAACAGAAAGAAGTAACAAGTGTCGGCAAAGATGCAGAGAAAAAGGAACCCTCATATACTGTTGATAGGAATGTAAATTAATACAGCAACTGTGAAAAACAATATGAAGGTTCTCAAAAAAGTAAAGGTAGAAATACCATATGATACAGTAATTCACTACCTGGTATTTACCCAAAGAAAACAAAAACACTAATTCAAAAGATGTATGCACCCCTCTGTTTATTGCAGCATCATTTACAATAGCCATGATACGGAAGCAATTCACATGTCCGTCAATAGATGAACAGAAAGAGAAGGTGTGGGATATATACATATACAATGGAATATTAGCCATTTAAAAAAAAAATGAGGTCTTGGCATTTGTGACAACAGGTATGGACCTGGAGGGTACTACACTAAGTGAAGTAAGTCAGACAGAGAAAGTCAAATAGTACCAAGACTTTTGGATTATAGAGCCCTGTAAGAGTTGAAAAGTAATACTGGGAGCCCAACATAGCGTTACCTATTTTGTTGAATAAGGCATCAAACATACCCTAAAAACCAATTTGATCCATAATTTCATTTTTATCTCCTCAAAGGCCACCTTATTTCAGAACGTCAAATTATCATAATCATTGTTAATATCCCAGACTCATTTAGGTACGTAGAAAAAACAAAAGCAAACATCAATTCTATGATATGCAATCTTAAAACTCTGGGAGAAATTAGAGAAAATAAGAAACAATAGCCCCTAGCTACTTCTCCAGCCTTTTTTTTTTACCACAAAGTAGAAAAGAAAATAATCATGGTGGTAAACCAGGAAATCTGGCTAGGATACAATGTAAGGCATTCCCCATAAATCACATTCTGGTCCCAACACACAACAGAGGAGGAGGCTCAAAACTACCAAGTGCCCTTGGAAAGTCAACTGAGATCCATTAGTTAATACAGTATGATTCCACTACCTTTGCCAATCGCTCACATTTTACTCCTTGTATTTAACAGGTCATCTATTAAGCCACCAGATCCAGTAATCTACCATCCTCAGTACCTATGCCACTCAACAGTATTCATCACTTACGCTTCCTTAGGCACTTCCTTCTCTTGACTAACTTAAATACATTCTCCTGGGGGCGCCTGGGTGGCGCAGTCGGTTAAGCGTCCGACTTCAGCCAGGTCACGATCTCGCGGTCCGTGAGTTCGAGCCCCGCGTCAGGCTCTGGGCTGATGGCTCGGAGCCTGGAGCCTGTTTCCGATTCTGTGTCTCCCTCTCTCTCTGCCCCTCCCCCGTTCATGCTCTGTCTCTCTCTGTCCCAAAAATAAATAAACGTTGAAAAAAAAAAATTTTTTTAAAAAAAAATACATTCTCCTGATCTCTCTCCTACCATTCCAACTACTCTTTCCTGTTTCCATCTCTGGCTCTTCTTGGCCTCTAAGTAATCTATATAATTCTAGCTTTTGCCTTCTTTCCTCCCTCCCTATTCTTGAGGCAATCTCATCACTTCCCATAGTTTCAACCAAATAAATGCCAGCAAAAGCTGACACCATCTCAAAGTGCATTTCAGAAAACCAGTTAATAGATTAATGAATGACATTAATGACACCAAGACTTAACACCTGATTCATCTGACCCACTCTCCTTTGCATTCCACAAACACCAGTTCCCAAATCCTACAGTTACCACCAAAATCTCTTTAAAACTGCCCTTATTCTCAAAGTGCCCTGACAATATACCAAACCATATAATATTTCTCCCTGGATAACGTATAATAATCTCTGCCTTCATTTTCTATTTCCAGAATCTTCGCATCTGACCCTACACTCTAACCAATCCGTAATATACAGTGCTGTCCGACTAATATTTCTGAAGCATACCTCAAATCCCCTTCCAGTTCTACCATCCTATAGTGCTCTCATCCCCTCTGCCTTTCCCCCTTTTACTAAATAAATAAATAAATCAAACACTTTCGAAGCCTTTCTTTTTTTTTTTAAGTTTATTTAACGTGTGCATTCACACGTTAGGGAGGGGTAGAAAGAGAGGGAGAGAGAGAATCCCAAGCAGGCTCCATGCAGTCAGCCTGGAGCCTGCTGCAGGGCTACATCTCACCAATCGCTGAGATCATGACCTGAGCCAAAATCAAGAGTCAGACGCTTAACTGAAACTAAAGATCTCTCACTGGGGAGATCACCCCTAAACACATGAACTGAATAATACAAGACACAATATCATCAAATGACAACAGGGAATAACTAAAAGTATCCTTGCTTCATGCATTCAACAATATTTAGTACTGTTCTAGTTGTTAAGTGTTTATTAAAAGAATAAACTATCGTGGGGCACCTGGGTAGCTCAGTTGGTGAAGTGTCCGACTTCAGCTCAGGTCATGATCTCACAGTTCATGGGTTCGAGGCCCACGTCAGGCTCTACACTGACAGCTTAGAGCCTGGAGCCTGCTTCAGATTCTGTGTCTCCCTCTCTCTCTGCCCCTCTTCTGCTTGCACTCTGTCTCTCTTTCTCTTTCTCTCAAAAATAAACATTAAAGGGCGCCTGGGTGGCGCAGTCGGTTAAGCGTCCGACTTCAGCCAGGTCACGATCTCGCGGTCCGTGAGTTCGAGCCCCGCGTCAGGCTCTGGGCGGATGGGTCGGAGCCTGGAGCCTGTTTCCGATTCTGTGTCTCCCTCTCTCTCTGCCCCTCCCCCGTTCATGCTCTGTCTCTCTCTGTCCCAAAAATAAATAAAAACGTTGAAAAAAAAAATTAAAAAAAAAAAACATTAAAAAAATTAATAAAAGAATAAACTATTCTTCCTTTTTTTAAAAATTTTTTTTAATTTTTATTTATTTTTGAGACAGACTGAGCATGAGTGGGGGAGGGACAGAGAGAGAAGGAGACACAGAATCCGAAACAGGCTCCAGGCTCTGAGCTGTCAGCACAGAGCCCGACGCGGGGCTCAAACCCACAAACTGTGAGATCATGACCTGAGCTGAAGTCAGACGCCTAACCAACTGAGCCACCCAGGAGCCCCATTAACTATTCTTCCTTTTAATGGAATCAGCTACCAATTAACCCTACAAAGTTCTGATTATGTCATTCAGTCATGAGTCACTCAGTTCACTCATTGCTTCTGCATCCACAATGCCTTGAGAAAAGAAAAATCCAACCTTATCTCTTACATTGCTTTTTCCTTTCTGCTCTGGGAGTTCTGCAGATTCCTCATAGCCTCTTCAAGAAACAATGGAAAGATTGCACAATTCCAACCAGAGAGGCTTTGCTTCATTTGTTTGCTTAAAATGATCTCCTCAAAATTTTGCTTGAAGAATACAATCTATAATGTGTGTGTATCAAGTATCTACAATATACATATGACAGGCACTATGTCCAGGTTCGGCCTAATAACATCACTTAAACCTCCCAAAAACCTTCTGAGATAGGTATTACTATTATTCACACTTTATGGATAAGGTTTAAAGACATTAAATAACTACATCCAAGTTATACAGGAAGTAAATGTTGTAACCAGGATTATAACTTAGGCTATCTGATTCTAAAGCCTAAACTTTTATCTACAATGCTAGGTATATTGCTTCTCTCAATGCCTGAAAACCACTAGTAGCACAATTCAGCTCTTCTTCTACACCTGTACAGGCCCCGTAATTTCCTACCTCCAAACCTGTGATCATACTGCTTCTCCCAGAGGATCCATATTTTAGTACCAACCTCAACAAAGAACAATTGTGGATATCCTTATCTGGCCTACCCTTCTATACCCAGCTTAATCAACCAGCTCTTCTTCATAACTCACTTTGCAGGTACAATCTCTCTATCCCTGAATGCCCACAATACATTGCCTAATATGCTGGTAGCACTTACCCACTTTCTACCCTATAAAAAAAAAATTTTTTAACATTTATTTAATTTTCAGAGACAGAGAGCCAGTGAGGGAGGGGCAGAGAGAGAGAGAGAGAGAGAGAGAGAGAGAGAGAGAATCCAAAGCAGACTCCAGGCTCCGAGCTGTCAGCACAGAGACTGACGCAGGGCTCGAACCCACACGAACTGTGAGATCATGACCTGGGTCGAAGTCGGACACTTAACCGAGCCACCCAGGTGCCCCAAATTATTTTAAATGTACATATCTATTTGACCTAATAAAGTGTTCCTTGAGGGCAGATTCTAGGTCTGATTCATCTTTATCAGTCCCAGTACTTCAATAAAAAACATCCATTGCATACCCATTAAAATGGCAAAAATCCAATACACTGTCAACACCAAAATGCTGACATGGATGTGAGGAACTCTCATTCATTGCAGCAGGAATGCAAAATGACACAACACTTTGGGAGACAGTTTGTTTCTTATCATTTTATCCAACAATCATACTCCTTGGTATTTATCCAAAGGAACTGCAAACTGTCCACACAAAAACCTGTACACAGATATTTATAGCAGCTTTATTTGTAATTGCCAAAGCATGGAAGCAACCAAGATGTCTGTCAATAGGTTAGTGGATAAACTGTGGCATATCCAGACCATGGAGGAAACTTAAATGAAAGAAGCCAATTTGAGAAAGCTACATAGAATATGATTCTAACTACATGACAGTCTAAAAAGGTAAGTCTACAAAGACAGAAACAGGTCAATGGTTGCCAGAAGTTAAGGGAGGAAAAAGGAAAAACTAGGCAGAGCACAGAGGAATTTTAGGGCTGTGAAACTATTCTGTACAATACCATAATGGTGGATACATGTCATTATATATTTGTCCAAACCCATAAAATGTACAAAATCAAGAGTAAACTCTCATGTAAACTATGGTCTTTGGGCAATAATGATATGTCAATGTAGGTTCATCAATTATAACAAATTTACCACTCTGGTTGGAGATGTTGATAGCAGGGAAGTCCGTGCATGTGCGGGACAGGGGCTGTATAGGAATTCTCTACTTGCTGCTGGCTATGACTCTAAAACTACTCTAAAAAATAAAATCTATTAAAAAAGGGGGGAGGGGGAACTTCCCATCTGGTAAGAGCTCAAGAAACACTTAATTACCAAAAGAGGGAAAAAAATACATAAAATAAACCAATGCTAATGTTTATAATTATCTTTATAATTACAGATTTAATTAAGATGACCTTTATAAATTACAGAATTGAATTCTACAGAATGGTAAAGCAAGTGGATATAAAAGTACAGGAAAAAATTATCTTGGTTTCTTATGGCTATAAATCTACTGAGAAGTAAAAGTATTCAAATTGGTATCTATGTTGAACTCTAACAGAATATTTAGAGCAGTTTAAGAAAACAAAAAGTTTATCAGCAAGCTAGACAGTATACTACTGATTTAAACTTTCTATTTAATGGAACCCAGAAACAGGTAAAATTGAATTATAAATGAAATTTATCTGTATATGATTTTTTGTGCTTATTAGAAACCTCATGACGAATTCCAATAAAACTAAAATAATCTATTTCTTTATTTCATTTTTTAATTTAGGAAACTAAGGTAATACCAGTATAATAGATACAAATCATAATCATAAATAATACAAATTGCTTCCTTTAAAAAGAAAAAATAAGAGTTTAAAAAGAAAGTAAAGTACTATTTTTAAAACTTTTCAGATGAAGCAAGTCTCATTCATGTCATAATGAATCAGGTTGGTATAATGGCCTTGAGAAAAAAAGAATAGAAGATAATTTTCTATAACAATCATTTGGCCCTTTATCTGGTTACTGGTTTAGCTCAGATGTTGACCTGCCTTTAGTCAAGTATTAAAAGGCAACAAAAAACCTATTGTATTTTCTGAAAGATTTAATGTTATTTAAGTACAATTTTGAAGTCTTTTTGACATCCAGAATTTATAATTAAAGCCCTTAGGACTTTCTCACCCTTTCAAAATAAGCATACCCTGAACCAAAAGAATAATCTATTTATTATGAAACTAAGAGCAAACCTTTGAGATAATCCCTGGGGGCAAAAGGAACAAGAATTTTTATGTTTAGATTGTCATAACCACAGAAAAGAGCCTATTGTTAATGCCATAAGAAAGTTCATCTTCATGTGTGCCCTTTCTATTGTAATTTTTATACCATTATTCAAAATCATAGTATTTTAAAATTTTTATATTTGTGATGTTCAAAGGATTCATAATGAAATTTATTTAACAAAATGGCCAATCCCTAACTTATAAATCCTCAAACACGTACTCCTTAGCCTCCCTCCCAACTCTGTTCCTCTCACTCTAGGCCAAAGCATCTTCAATAGCACCCTTCTACCTTTAATACTGAGTTCAATCTTCTTTAAGGGCCTTCAAAATATGAACCCGATCTACTTATCTGCTCCTGCTATTTCACCAATTAGCACCCCATATTCTGCATTCAGACTAGTAACTCCTCTGAGAGTAGCAAGCACTTTGATGGGCTCTGAGAGTCAGAAAAACCTATGTTCAAAATTTGGCTCCAGTATTTACTAGCAATGCAATCCTCGGCACAATACTTAACTCCCTTTACCTCTTCTCCATATGCTAAGCAGGGATAAAAATGCCTGTCTCACAGCTGTGAAAATTATACAAGATAATGGGAGTACAGCAGAAGTCTGGCACTTAGCAGGTGTCCATAAAATTAACATTTTATACTTTTGATTAATACAGACATAGCCAATACAGGTATCACAGACATCAAACTGATCATCTTTGAAAGCATGAAAAAAACACAAAGTAGATAGCTGCTGAAACATGATTTTAAAAGGAAGTTTGATTTATACCACAACAATTAAAACAATAACACGCAACAAAGTGGTGGAGCCACACCCTAACAAAACTTAGAAGAGCTAAAACTAGTCTTTCCTTCATTGCTTCACTCTCCACCCAACAAAACAATAAAAAATATTGCCTGTTCTCCAGTTTTTACTTTCTAGATTAATACCACACAACTGCTCAAGGTCATGAATTTTAATTCATCTTTGCCTGCTCTTTCTACTTACTTCCTGTATCAAATTAGTCCTTGAATATTCTGTCTCTAAAACATCCCCTTTATCTATCCCTCCCTAACTACCTGCTCCAAGCTCTCATTATATCTCATCCAAATTGCTATAATGGCCCCTGAGAAATCGTTTCCCAGCCTCAAGGATCCCCTGTCAATATTGCACATCACTACCACACTATCCTTGCTGGCTCATTACTAGCCAGAGAATAAAATCTTACCCTGACAGTCTAGCTTGCAAAGCCCTCATTAACCCAGGTCTACTCTGTCTCTCAAGCCTCATTTCTGGTCATTCCCCATGTTCTACCTACCTATAGCATTACTTGTCCATTCTCCAACATGCTCAATACCCTTGTACCTCTGTAACTCTGTCTTTTGCTACATATGTTCTTCCATCCTCTTTCCACTGATAAACTCCTATTCCATTTTTTAAGGTCAAATTCAAATATGACCTCTTCTCTGATCAAACTATACCTCTATTTCCCAATGATGAATTAATTGTTTTGTTATCTGTATTCCCATAACACTTTACAAATAAATGCCTGTACTACTTTCCCATTAAATTATAAATATTAGTTTAAATAATTATTTCCCCTTTAGAGTCTGAACTTACAGAAGGCAAAGATCATATATGCTCATCAAGTAAAGTAGTTCAATAGAACAATTAATATTCGTTAAACTGAGCTAAAGCTCAGAAAATAAACTGTAAGTCCATGACGCTAGGCCCCAAACTTCATCAATATCTTTAAATATAATTAGAACTGCTCTTTATCCAACATGACCAAGATTAGTAGCTGACGATTTACAAAAGTCTGTTAAGGGAGGGAAACACACATACCCACTCCTTAAATACTTTAACTTAAAACATATATAGTAAGGGTAGTCATTCTCTAACTTAATGACATACAACCAATGTCTAGCCTTTAATTTCTTTAATTGTTCTTTCTCTTTTTTTAAGTTTATTTATTTATTTTGAGAGAAAAAGAGACTGTGCTAGTGGGTAGAGGCAGAAAAAGAGAGAGAGAGAGAGAGAGAGAGAGAGAGAGAGAATCCCCAGCAGGCTCCATGCTGCCAGCACAGAGCCCAATATGGGGCTCGAACCCACGAAGCAGTGAGATCATGATCTAAGCCAAAACCAGGAGTCAGATGCTTAACAGACTGAGCCACCCAGGCACCCCTGCTTCTTTCCTGTATAAACCACACCTGTCACCTACACTGTTCAGTTTCCATTTTTTAAAGTGGAAAAAGAACTTGAGAAGCAGAATGCTTCAGGAGATTTGCAATTTTTTTCCTAACACATGAACTACTTAATTAAATTACATAATTATAAGTTTAACATAAGAAGACTTGGTTACCAATGCAAACAACTCTCAGTATATAAGTGAACTGGTGAGAGAAGTACAAAAGTGTACATGAGGACATCTTCTAATGAACAAGGGTCATCTTCATTATGCTTTGGACATCAATCAGTACTTTTTATGGGAGGACTGGGAAATGTCAGTCACCCCAACGGATCAAGAAAGTTTCAACATACTGCAACTGAAGATAGTCTTTCATGAATACACATGATAGCAGAATCACTTTCAAATTAAATGCTCCGAGCCACAGTTTTCCTATCTGGTAAGGAAAGGACTACATATCCTATAAGCCATAATATCCAGACTTGTTCTTACTTGTCAATCCTAGCTCCCACTTCTAGACATAAACATGGTTTTACCTATGGGTCCCAGGTTATTTATATATTCAAAGTAATTCATCTCATAAAAAAAAAATATCTTGGGCGCCTGGGTGTCAGCACAGGGATTCTCTGTCTTCCTCTCTCTCTGCCCCTCCCCCGTGTGTGCGTGCCCGCGCGCACTCTCTTTCTCTCTCAAAATAAATAAGCTTAAATGTGTGTGTGTGTGTATGAAATAATGGCTCAACCAGAACCTTATTCTAGAATCAAAATCCCTGCCCGCTTTCCCCACCTTCTTTGTCCATCAGTTTCTTTAGATTATCTTACCTGCCTGCTTGGACTTGTGACCATGTATTCAACTAGCTCTGTGACATTTATAATCTCCTTTCTCTTTATTGCCTGACCAGACTGTTGACTAATGACATTGCCTTCAGAATAAACATGAGCTGGATTTCTTCCTGCTTACTACCCAACTTCCTGTCCTGTACTTAATATCTACATACAGCCAGATTTTTACATTTTCCCAGTTCTTGCAGATTTGGGGGGGTGTATCTTCTCTGTCTATATCCTAACTTTTCTACTTTGCCTTGGCACTTCCAATTCCACCCCCTTTTCAACTAAAATCCAAGCCACTGATGATTGCTAACATTATACACAAAGTGCAATGAATACAATTAAATAAAAAAAGCAATGGCTCCAAGGCATGAAAAGATCCAAGAAAAAGCTTAAGTTATATTCTGTACATGCTATTTGCCATGACCTAACAAGTGAACTTAGATATTTTAGAAAAGTTTTAATTACAGTTGAAATGAAAAGATTCTCTGGGTTTTTCTTAGTTAATAAAGAAATTAAAGGCATTAGAATACTCCATTACTCAAGAGTTTAAGTTTTCTAAAAATTTTCCCCATATATAAACCTTCTAAAGAATGATCAGTTTGTTATATTTATATTTTAAATATGAAATAACAGAAGTATAGTGAGAAGAGAAGAATAAAAAAGATGATTTAATTCCCTACGTCTCATTCTTATCTTCACATTCTATAATTTTGGTAATATTTCCAAAACTATATTGAGTAATAATAATTATGGCAGCTTTAAAAAAAATTAACTTTTTTTTAATTGAAGTATAACAACTTCCAGGCTCTTTAACATCTATGAAATCTTATTTAAGAAAGAAAAAATAATCCTTTCTTTTGATGAAAGCATCCTTTTGACTAATCACAAAAGAAAAGGCCCCAAGATTACTCTATCCTCTGATTCAAGCATAACATGAAAAACAGAATGCCACTTCAACAGTCAACTGCTTCCAACTATTTTCAAAATACCGTATGCACAGAGACATAAATGATAAACAACATACGGCTTTAGTCACCATAGACACAGTTACTAGAAATACTATTTTTTAAAAATCTGTATATTCGTTACTTGTGTTGACTCTAATGCCCCATCAACATACAGATATACAGAGATACAGTCTTTTTTCCCCAGATACAAAGTGATACGACTTTTCCTAAAACAAAATGTTTATTACTTAAGTATGTCCTTTACTTAAGTATGCCTTCTATTTAACAAACATGATTCAAGTACAACTGAAAGTAAATAGGTAAAAAATGTCAGCTATCACAACAAAACTTGTTAGAGATTTTTCTGTGAGATGTTGTCTTAGGCATATAAAAGATAAAAGTACACAGGGTAGCAACCAAAAGTACAAGCATCAAAAACATACCAATTTCCTCAGACTTCAAGATGTATTACAAAGCTGTAATCATCAAGACAGTATGGTACTGGCACAAAAACAGACACTCAGATCAGTGGAACAGAATAGAGAACCCAGAAATGGACTCACAAACATATGGCCAACCAATCTTTGAAAAAGCAGGAAAGAATATCCAATGGAATAAAGGCAGTCTCTTCAGCAAGTGGTGCTGGGAAAACTGGACAGAGAGATGCAGAAAAATCAACCTGGACAACTTTCTTACACCATACACAAAAATAAACTCCAAATGGATGAAAGACCTAAATATAAGACAGGAAGCCATCAAAATCCTTGAGGAAAAAGCAGATAAAAACCTCTTTGACCTCAGCCGCAGAAACTTCTTACTCAACATGGCTCTGGAGGCAAGGGAGCCAAAATGAACTATTGGGACCTCATCAAAATAAAAAGCTTCTGCAAAGTGAAGGCAACAAGCAGCAAAACTAAAAGACATCTGACAGAATGGGAGAAGACATTTGCAAACAACATATCAGATAAAGGGTTAGGACCCAAAATCTATAAAGAACTTATAAAACTCAACACCCAAAAAAATAAATAATCCAGTGAAGAAATGGGCAAAAGACATGAATAGACACTTCTCCAAAGAAGACATCCAAATGGCCAACCGACACATGAAAAAATGCTCAACATCACTCATCATCAGGGAAATACAAATCAAAACCACAATGAGATACCACTTTACACCTGTCAGAATGGCTAACATTAACAACTCAGGCAACAAAAGATGTTGGCAAGGGTGCGGAAAAAGAGGATCTCTTATGCACTGCTGGTGGGAATGCAAACTGGTGCAGCCACTCTGGAAAACAGTATGGAGGTTCCTCAAAAAATGAAAAATAGATCTACCCTACGACCTAGCAATTGCACTACTAGGTATTTATCTAACGGATACAGGTGTGCTATTTCAAAGGGGCACATGCACCCCAATGTTCACAGCAGCACTATCAACAATAGCCAAAGTATGGAAAGAGCCCAAATGTCCATCGATGGATGAATGGATAAAGTAGATGTGGCATATATATACAATGAAGTATTACTCAGCAATCAAAAAGAATGAAACTTGCCATTTGCAACTATGTGGATGGAACTAGAGGGTATTATGCTAAGCAAAATTAGTCAGAGAAAGACAAATTCATATGACTTCACTCATAGGAGGACTTTAAGTTACAAAACAGATGAACATTAGGGAAGGGAAGCAAAAGTAATATAAAAACAGGGAGAGGGACAAAATATAAAAGACTCTGAAATATAGCGAACAGAGTTGGGGGGGGAATGAGCTAAATGGGTAAGGGGCTGAAATCACTGTTGCACCATGTACTAACTAACTTGGATGTAAATTAGAAAAAATTAATAAATTACAGAAAGTAAAAAAAAAAAAAAAAAAAAAAAAAAACATACCAATTTCTTCCACTTCTTCCAGAAAATCATTATATTCTCTTAGACTAGGAAAATCTTCTTCTCTTTTATTGTATCTTTAAGAAAAAAAAAAAAAATCAACACATTACATATCTCTTGTTTTCAATATTATCTAATCAGTTTGTTTCTTCTTACCTATTTTATTCATGATACATAGAAAAGGATTGCTTACTAAATAAAACACTGTTTTCTTGACACCGTGTTTGTAATTAGACCAAAAACGTCGTTCTTAAATTCTTATGACTACAAAGACAGAATAGAATCAAAAGAGAAAGATAAAATATGTTAAATCCCTCTAAAACTTATGGAAAATAAAGAAAAAGAAATTAGGAACCTTATTTACTTGTTATAAATTGATTTGCTAACTTTCAGAAAGCTAAAGATTAATTCAAAAGACACCTTCCTATTTTTCATGACAACTATAGTCTAAAGAATACTAGATCATAGAATTCTGTAAATATTGTAATGTACCTGTAAAGAATTAGAAAAACTATAAGGAATCTGGGGCGCCTGGGTGGCGCAGTCGGTTAAGCGTCCGACTTCAGCCAGGTCACGATCTCGCGGTCCGTGAGTTCGAGCCCCGCGTCAGGCTCTGGGCTGATGGCTCAGAGCCTGGAGCCTGTTTCTGATTCTGTGTCTCCCTCTCTCTCTGCCCCTCCCCCATTCATGCTCTGTCTCTCTCTGTCCCAAAAATAAATAAAAAACGTTTAAAAAAAAAAAAAAACTATAAGGAATCAATAAAAAATAAGAATCTAAAAGAGACTATCTCTCAGAGGTAATACAAATAACAAAAGAGCAACTGGGGGCATTAAGGAAGTAACACAGATTAAATACCTAGAAAGATGCTGCTAAAACACTGGTGACCTAGGTTGAAACATACACCACCAAAAATATCATATATATATTAAACATATATATTAGGGGCGCCTGGGTGGCGCAGTGGGTTAAGCATCCGACTTCAGCCAGGTCACGATCTCGCGGTCCGGGAGTTCGAGCCCCGCATCAGGCTCTGGGCTGATGGCTCAGAGCCTGGAGCCTGTTTCTGATTCTGTGTCTCCCTCTCTCTCTGCCCCTCCCCCGTTCATGCTCTGTCTCTCTCTGTCCCAAAAATAAATAAACGTTGAAAAAAAAAATAAAAAAAAAACATATATATTAAATATATTAAATATAATATATTGTAAATATATTTATTTAAATACATACATTTAAATATATTTAAGTAAATATGTTTAAATATGATATTTAAATATGTATTTAAATATTATATGTAGATAAATTAAATATATTCTATTTATATATTCTTTAAACTTCAAAAATAATCAGGTGACTTTTAATAAAAGGACATATAAAATAAAACCCAAAACTATTCACAAAGAGTAAAAACTAAATTATAAATGAAAAAAAATATTAAAAATACATATGTCCATACATAAAGATAGATATTAAAACAAATTACAACACATTATATAACAGCCTTCAAATCTCTATTTATTATTTATTTTTATTTTTTTTTAATGCTTATTTATTTTTGAGAGAGACAGAATGCAAGTGGGTTAGAGGCAGAGAGAGAGGGAGACACAGAATCTGAAGCAGGCTCCAGGCTCCAAGCCATCAGCACAGAGCTCGATGTGGGGCTCGAACTCACAGAGCTGTGAGATCATGACCTGAGCCAAAGTCAGACGCTCAACCGACTGGGCCACCCAGGCGCCCCCTTCAAATCTCAATTTAAACATGATATCAGTGACCTACACCAATACTGTCACTAACTTCATAGTATTTTTCTCAATTCATAGTCACATAGTTGTTTAGTTTGCCTGTCTTATTATCTACCTCCATGCTATCCTATACTACTATCCTGTAAGCCTTATGAGGGCAAGGTTCATAGCTATTTCACTCATTTCCACCTAGTACCTAAAATGCATAACACAGTGCTTGCACACAGTAGGTACTCAATATATGTTAACTAAATTAAAAAATATATAGTAAATATATAAATTGTAAAGCCATCAATCCAGAGGATCTACACTTCTCTAACAAAGGCTAGATAAATATTACTGAGTTCTCTAAGAACTTAATCAATTTCTGTTGAACAAATGCATAGATGAATTTATACTTATTCACTTGCCAAACTGTCCATATTTCCATCAATAAATAATTATATCAATTACTGAAATAATTGTTAAAGTCCTCTTTGTATATCCAAACAATAATATTTACATTTTTAGCACTTTTTTCCGAATCTCAACCTCCTTGTCCACAGTAGGATCTTCAAAGAGTTGTACCCTAAAGTTGCTCTTTCTAAGTGGAGTGCCACATTCAGGACAGTTTCCAGCTCCTCTCATAAATAGTAAATCCACACAACTTTCACACCTGAAAGAGAAAATACAAGACAACTTTTAAGTCAGTACTCAAATCCACAACAATATTATATAGTTTGTTTTTTGTTGTTTGCCCTGGTGGTTTTTTGGTTGAGTGTGTTTTTCCCCCCTGGGGGGATGGAGGGGCGGGGGGGGGGGGTGGTGGTAGTCAGAGATAGGAAAATTAATCATTGCTACTTAAAGCTCTCACAAAAAAATCTTTTAGAAAATATTTATTTTCATTTAGAGCTTACTTTTCTGACATAGGTATCCTAAAGGGTATCAGTTTCATTTTACACATTAAACAAATTTACAAATTAAAACAAATGGAGTTGAGGGGCACCTAGGTGGCTCAGTCGGTTAAGCGTCCGACTTCAGCTCAGGTCATGATCTCAAGGTTTGTAAGTTCAAGCCCGGCGTTGGGCTCTGTGCTGACAGCTCGGAGCCTGGAGCCTGCTTTGGATTCTGTGTCTCCCTCTCTCTCTGTCCCTCCCCCACTTGTGCTTGCTCTCACGCTCTCGTGCTCACTCTCTCAAAAATAAATAAAATGTAAAAAAAAAAAAAATTTTTTTTTAAAAAATGGAGTTGGGGGCTAGGCGGATTCAGAGGTAGCAGATAGGAAAAAGTCAAAGAGGCGTGTAAAAGAGCGGTCTGTGGTCACCTCCATTCCAGTGCCACTCCTAGACCTAGGCAAGAAAAGCCTAGGTCAGAAGCCTAGGCTCTGCATACCACAATCACTAAAACAAAGACTCTTTTTTCTTTTAGCCTTGTAAGGAAGGTTTTTTTGAAAGTTCAGGAAGCAAGTGAGCAAGTGGGAATTACAAGGGAGAGGTGCTAGCTGAAAGAGGTCTCCCCCACCCCAGCCCTGCCCCAGGCCAAAGGATAAGGTGACTGTGCCACAGTATCCACAGAGAAAGGAAAAAAATCACAACTTCTGCCCTGAGAAATCACAGAAGGAATGTTTCCTCATAAAAACTTTAATCAGTTAAGGTTGGCTGCCCCAAACCCACCAAGAAGGACTGCCTAGTTAAGCCACGTGTCCCAGATACCTGCATTCCCTGCTCTCTTCTCAGGTAGTGCAATCTGGGGAAGAGCTGAGAATTTCCTGAAAGCCTTGAGTTACAAAAACAAGGACTTAAAGAGGTTAACCTCTCTGTACTAGATTCCTAGGGAGTTGACAGGATCAGTTCACATACTGCTTTTGATGGGTCCAGGCACCACTCAACCATCCCTGCTCTGCCCCAAGTCATCCATGCTACTAATCAGACTAGCAAGTAGAAAGGCTGGCTAGGAGAAGAGAATAACAGTTCCTTTAGCCTCTGGGTCTTGAGGATGCCAGCCCTTGAGAAGTGGGCAGCATGGATGTGTAGCTTGATCCTTAACTTATAAATATTTAAACATTTTGATATTCATTTCTCCAGTTGTAATCTTGCCAAACTCCACATAGGTTAGGACGACACCAGCCCTAATCACTCCTTTCTTAGCATTATCTGAAATTATTTATGTGTTGATTTTCTGTAACCTCTACTAGGATATAATATACATTTCATGACAGCAGGAATCTGGACTATTGTTCTCTATCCCCAGTGCCTGACAAATACTAAGTACTCAATAAACTACACATAATTAAAAAAATGAATATAAGAGGGGAAAACAGAAATTCTAGTGAAAAAGGTAAACGTTTATTTCTTCCAGGTATGTGGCTGACTTGTAGAGAAAGCTAAATGAGAAGAATGACACAGGGTAGTAAGAATTTTTAAGGTTGGTTACTAGTAAAATACTAGCATTGACTTTGTGTATTTCTTCTATCTTAACGGTGCCATCAAATATTAAAGGGAAAAAAAATCCTGAAAGAACAAAGATCACAACTGTCATTATCTAGATCAACAAATCCCCAGAAAATTCACTTTGGGATTCAGAAGATTGGGAGTGGTGCATTTCCCCTAATGTTTGTGGTTAAAGAAAATTAAATCCAACTGCATAAGATGAAAATGAACACACTTTAAAAATATATTGACTAAAGATATTGATAAGCAAGGAGCCATCTAAAACACTCAAAACTATCAACACACAAATAATATTCTATATTTCAAGGTCTTGTAGAGTAGATTCAGTTGATAATTCACTTAACAAGGCAATACAGAAAACTTTAATATTTCTAAAAGTCATACTGCATATTAGTTACATTATTTGTTTCATGATCAATTTTACATCTCTATTTTTTAAAAATACACCTTAAAGGGTGCCTCATGGCTCAGCTGGTTAAGTGTCTAACTCTTGGTTTCACGTCAGGTCATGATCTTGGTTGGGTGAGGTGAGGGGTGAGGAGTCTGCCTGAGATTCTCTTTCTCCCTCTCCCTCTGCCCCTCCCCTGCTCACGCATACTCTCACTTAAAAAAAAAATTAAAAATCTGCCTTAAATCATAAGGATTTCTACAGTATTTGAGAATTTTTAAAATAATTTATTTTCCTATAAGTCTTCCCCTCCCAATTTTAACTGCTGAAAACACAAATAACTCTCTTTTTAAAGCTCAAAGATAGAAGCATACAGAGAAAAAAACTGAAAACTCTACCTCATTCTGTTCTATATCACACTTCCCACAGATAACGTAACTACTTTAGGTGTAGAGTTTATGTGAACATTTTTTTTCTATATTTATAAAATACATATTTACAAAGTTTTTATATGAAACCAGTCATATATATTAAAAAAAAAAAAAAACAGAAGAAAAAGTTGGTAATTGCTAGTTCACTTCATCTGGCAACAGAACAACCAAAGCAGCAGTATATGATCAAGCTTTGGCCTCCAAGAGTGCAAGCAAGTTTTTCATACAAAATTTCCTATTTTTCAGAGTACAGGAAAATTTGCTGGAAAAGCCCAAATCCCCAGTCATTACCCATTCCCAAAGATAGCGTTATGATTTTCTCCTGTTTTTGAAAACCAGAATGGTGCCCACCTTATTTTCTCTCTAAACAACTTATTTATTTTTTTAATGTTTATTTATTTTTGAGAGGGAGTGTGAGTGAGCAGGGGAGGGGCAGAGAGAGAGGGAGACAGAGGATCAGAAGCAGGCTTTGTGCCGACAGGAGACAGCCCGATGCTGGGCTGGAACTCACAAACATCGAGATCATGACCTGAGCTGAAGTCATATGCTCAGCTGACTAAGCTACCCAGGTGTCCCTAAACAACTTATTTTTAGATTTTATTTTCTTATATCAATAGTTAGCTGCTTATATCCCTTTGTCAAGATTTTTTATCTGACTTATTTCCTTTAATTTTTCAAGAGGAATTATATTCCATGTAGAATTTCAGTAATTATTAAAATAGATTAAGGGACACATGGGTGGGTGGCTCAGCTGGCTGAACGACCAACTCTTGATTTCAGCTCAGGTCATGATCCCAGAGTCATGGGATCAAGCCCCACATCAGGCTCTACATGGAACCTGCTTGGGATTCTATCTCTCTCTCCTTCTGTCCCTCTCCCCCACTCGCATGCTCACTCGCTCTCTCTCTATCTCAAATTTAAAAAAAATTTTTTTTTTATTTTAAATAGAATTAACTGACTTAGAAAAAGGTAAATAATCACAAATTTTGTATTTAAGACTTTCTTGGAAGTAATCTAGTTTTATCAGGACTTTCCATTCTTCTTTAGCTCACTGACTTCCTGAAACAACTCCAAACAGAAGTCTATGGTCTTGAAAGATAAACAAGTGATAACTTCTGTTAAAGAAAAATTTTATCCCTATAATAAATTATTCCTTAAACCCATGTGTACTGAACTCTATAGGGTAGGAGCTAGATATTAAGGGAATTTTTTCTCTCAAAATATGCTGCCTAACTTTTCTAGAACCTGTAAATAACTTTTCTGTAACCTAAAGGTTACATTGTTATGTATCATCTTATACCTAAAAGAGAATTCATAATCTTATCTATTCCAAAGCTTGAGGGAAAAAACTATTGCAACAAAGTGTTTTGGGAGTCAAATAAAGAATTCATCCATAAAAATAGAAGGGATGGCCTGGGAGAGCACATGTTAAAACATTATAAACTTCTCCCTACAAACTCTGGGGAATACAGCTTATTCTCAAAATTAAAAAGAAAAATTATGTTCATCCATTTTTTTCACTGTCTTAGAATTCAAAATAACCATTCAATCTTCTGTTGGCTATTACCATTTAGCACAGCAATTTATAACTAACAAGCAAATAATATAAGGCACAAATTCAAATAGGACATTTAAGCCCATTTTGAGCCAGAAAAATTGAGCTATACACAGAGGATAAGGAAAGAGCTAGTAATTTAGTAAGCTGTGACAAGAAAACACGAGCCCCCCCCATCACCAAAATGGGTTTTTGTGCCCCCCTTACAAACAGCAAGGATCATGGAATACATTTCCCTTTTTGCCCTCCTGCCAGTAAACTCCTAAGCCAAATTTAAATGCTCTGTTGAGGGGCGCCTGGGTGGCGCAGTCGGTTAAGCGTCCGACTTCAGCCAGGTCACGATCTCGCGGTCCGTGGGTTCGAGCCCCGCGTCGGGCTCTGGGCTGATGGCTCAGAGCCTGGAGCCTGTTTCCGATTCTGTGTCTCCCTCTCTCTCTGCCCCTCCCCCGTTCATGCTCTGTCTCTCTCTGTCCCAAAAATAAATAAAAAACGTTGAAAAAAAAAATTTCTAAAAAAAAAATAAATGCTCTGTTGAAAAACACTGTATATGTTTTCTAGAAAAAGGGTGGAAAAGAATGAAGGAAGTCAAAGATAATATGCATTAGGCATCTTATGATATACATATGACTGTCTTTACTATACAGATGAGGTCACTGAGCACTGGGGAGTCAAATAGCTGGCTTAAAATCATGTAACTAGCAAGAACTGACCTTGGTCTGCTTCACATTCCACATTTTCTCTTTCACTCTTACTCTTAACAATGATGTAAGTAACAATCCCCAGTGTCTACCTTTGGCCCAAACATACCTTCTGAGTTCCTATTAGACACTGCCTATTGCACACTTCCTATCTGACATCCCACAGCTACATTTTTTACTTAGAAAAATAAAATTCTCTCAAACTCAATATACCCAAAACCAATATCCTTCATTCTACGAGGGATACAAAGAGCAACACCAACTTGTACGTAAAGGCTTATAATATAGTGGTCAAAATAGAAAAGGCTTATAATATAGTGGTCAAAATAGAAAGGCTTATAATATAGTGGTCAAAATAGAATACAGTCAAAAACTGTAATAAAGGTATACTCTGAATACTACTGCCATAAGCTCTCAGCCAATAAGCAACAGGTGAACAAATTACACTCTACACTCTTGACCACTATTAACACATCACACTCCAAATGCTCCAAGCCAATGACAGTTCCAAAAGTACTATCCTGAGTCTAGTATTTCCTGAAATACATGGACTCTACTTATTGCCACTGATGAACAGTTTTGAACTAGAATAGCCAAAAAGTTTGTGGAGATGATAGTATTGATGTTGAGATCCAAGTTTTGCAGAGGCCCAATGCCCCTTCAAACATATGGTTGAAGAAAGAGTGAAGGTCAATTAGAAATTGAAAGAAAAATCCTCCAGCTAACTTTATGAAGGGCTTCAGAAATAATCTTGCACACTGGGAGACGTAACAAACAATTATATGAATGGTAAAGAAACACAACATGGCCACCAGGGGCATTCAGAGCCTTGGAGAATTTAAAGAAAACAAACTGCCAGGATACCAAGCCAAGAATGCATCTCCATCAGGACCATTTCTATAAATCTACCTTGGGAAAGCTAAGGGCAGATTCAATTAGTTCTACGATATTCAGAAATGTAGGTCCTACATTAAGTAAAACATCACCTTCACGTTCTCAACAACTCAAAGGAACTAAATATATATTTACCTAAGTAGGCCAAAGAATATTTACATTATTTGAAAAAGTATCAATAGGTTCCTCCATTTTCCAACTATGTATCTATGGAAGTCACATCATCTCCATATACTTCATTGGAAATTACATGTGACAATGTAGATTCGTTACAGAAGCAAATATCACAATCTGTCTTCTCTTAACCCAAACAAAGGGATTTGCAAAAATGTAAAGCAATGCTGGGGCACCTGGGTGGCTCAGTCAGTTGAGCATCAGACTCTCGATTTCAGCTTGGGTCATGATCCCAGGGTCATAGGATTAAGCCCCACATCAGGCTGAGCATGAAGCCTGCTTGGGATTCTCTCTCTCTCTTCCTGGCCCCTCCACTGCATGCACTCTCCCTCTCCCTCTCTCTCAAAAATAAAATAAAATAAAATAAAATAAAATAAAATAAAATAAAATAAAATAAAATAAAATAAAAATAAAATAAAATAAAATAAAATAAAATAAAATAAAATAAAACATAAAGCAATACTGCTCTAAAATTTTTGTTTTGGAAAATATATTTTATAAAATATATTATTTATATTTTTAATAAATATTTTCAAATTTTCTCAATTTTAATGTCCAACATGGTAACTATTAACAGATAAAAGCTTCATAAATAAAAGCTCTTGGGGAGTCCTCAGTAATTTTTAAGACTATCAAAGGTACTGAGACCAAAATCAAAGTATCTGAGAACCAGGTTATATGTGATCAATAAATGTTATTTACAAAGAAATACAATTTGAGGGGTGCCTGGGTGGCTCAGTTGGTTAAGAGTCTGACTTTGACTCAGGTCTCGCGGTTCGTGGGTTCGAGCCCCATATCAGGCTCTGTGCTGACAGCCTGTGTCCCTCTCCCTCTCTCTCTGCCCCTCCTCGGTTCACACTCTCTCTCTCAAAAATAAACAAACATTAAAAAAAATTAAAAATAAAATAAATATAATTTGAATGTAAAAGGGGATGTGGAGAAAGAAATCATTTTGAAATACACCAATGCACCCTACCTTCTCAACAAGGTTTCTCAACAAGGTTTCTCAGATGAAACTAATTAACCAAAGCCTAACTAGCTTGGGTATTATCAGAGCCTAACTAACCTGGGGGAGGGTAAATTACCAACTGTAGCTGATTCTAGCCATCCAGTCCATCTAAGTAGGGAGAAAAAAAATAACTGTGAAACACTTATGAACTTCACAGTCCAAAGGCATAGGCTCACTAAAAGTCTGGGACCTAATCACAGAAATATAGAACACTTCCCTCTTCCCAATACCTCACCACAACATTACTAAAAGTCTACTTAGAACAGTTTCTTTTACACAGTATATCATGTTCACTATCAAGAAAAACTTACAAGCCACACCAAAAGGCAAAAGAACATAACTGGAAGACACAGAGCAAGCTCAGAACCAGACATGGCAAGGATGTTAGCATTATCTAATTAAGAATATAAAACAACCATAATTAAGATGCTAAGGTCCCTAACAAATAAAGGAGACAAAATGCAAGAACAGATGAGCGATATAAACAGATGGAAAGTCTAAGAAATAACCAAAAAGAAATGGTAGAGATTAAAAAAACAATAGTGTAACAGAAATGAAGAATGCCTTTGATGGCCTTAATAGTAGACCAGATACAGCTGAGGAAACCATCTTTGAGCAAGAGAATATATCAGTATGATCCTCGAAAACTGAAAACCAAAGGGAAAAAGAATGAATGGAACAGAATACCCAAGGGCTGTAGAACTACACAAAGTGTAAGATATGTGCAACTAGAATACCAGAAAGAGAGGAAAGACACAGAAGAAATAGGTGAAACCACAGTAACTGAAAATTTCCCCTAAATTAACATCAGACACTAAACCAAAGATCCAAAAAGCTCAAAGAACACCAAGGTGGACAAATTCCCCCCCAAAAGACCCACACCTAGGCATATCATTAACAAATTACAGAAAATTAAAGATAAAGAAAAAATTATGAAAGAAGCCAGAGGGAGGAAATAACATCTCACTTATAAAGGAATATAAGCATTACATTCAACTTCTCTCCCAAAAAGACATACAAGAGAAATATTTAACTGAAATATTTAAGGTGTTTACGGAAAAACACCTCCAACCTGCCAAACTACCCTTAAAAAGTGAAGAAATAGGGGCGCCTGGGTGGCTCAGTCGGTTGAGCATCCAACTTCAGCTCAGGTTATGATCTCACAGTCCATGAGTTCGAGCCCTGCATTGGGCTCTGTGATGACCACTCAGAGTCTGGAGCCTGCTTCGGATTCTGTGTCTCCCTCTCTCTCTGACCCTCCCCGGTTCATGCTCTGTCTCTCTCTGTCTCAAAAATAAACAAACATTTAA
The DNA here is from genome assembly GCF_022079265.1 of Lynx rufus. Taxonomy (NCBI): domain Eukaryota; kingdom Metazoa; phylum Chordata; class Mammalia; order Carnivora; family Felidae; genus Lynx; species Lynx rufus. Next base: position 40,917,918 of record NW_025814831.1, read on the forward strand.
AAAAAAAAAAAAAAGTGAAGAAAGAACGGGGCACCTGGGTGGCTCAGTCAGTTGAGCCTTGGACTTCAGCTCAGGTCATGATCTCACGGTTCGTGGGTTCGAGCCCCACGTCGGGCTCTGTGCTGCCAGCTCAGAGCCTGGAGCCTACCTCGGATTCTGTGTCTTCCACTCTCTCTGCCCCTCCCCTGCTAATGCTCTGTCTCTCCCTCTGTCTCAAAAATAAAAAAAACATGAAAAAAATTAAAAAGAAAGAATACTTTATCAGACAAGTATTGAAAAACATTTTTGCCAAAAGACCTGTCTTGTAGGAAGTGTTTTAAAAAAGTTCTTTAGAGAAATAAAAATAATGAGTCAGAAACGCAGATCTACATTAAGAAAGAACACTTGAGAAAAAAATAAGTGAAGATAAAATAATAACTTCATTTTTATTATTAATCTAACAAATAAGATGTAGTTCAAACTAATAACATATTTGATTATATAAATTTCTATATAGAGATGCATGTATATATGCCTACGTATGATTATATATAAGTGAAATGAATGACACTGATGATACAAGAAATAGGAGGGAGGAACTATTTTGTTATTATAAGGCTCTCACACTACTGAGCAGTGGTATGGTATTTTTTGCCATTGGATTTGGATTAGTTATAAATGTATATTGCAAACTCTAGGGCAGCTACTACCAAAGTACCAAAAGAAGACTGATGTGCTAAAAAGAGAAAATGGAATCACATAAAGTACACATTTAAAACCACAACAGAGGCTGAGAAGATGGTAGAGTAAGAGGACCCTAAGCTCACCTCATCCGATGAATGTAACTAGATAACACTCACACCAGCATAAATAACCCAAAAAACAACCCAGACTGGCAGAACAAACTCCATAATTAAAGGTAGAGAAGAATGTAATTTTTATCTTTGTTCCTTCATAAGTGAGATGTTATTTACCCCTTCTGGCATCATTTTTTCTTTATCTTTAATTTTCTGTAATTTGCTAATGATATGCCTAGGTGTGGGTTTTTTGGGGCATTTGTCCTCCTTGTTCTCTGAGCTTTTTGGATCTTTGGCCACATCAAATAGGATAGGAAGGGCAGAGAAATGTTGGGGAGCAAAACTGACTGCTGACATCTAGGGGTTAGGGGGAAAGCTGCCCACAGAAAGAGGAGTGAGAAACAGACTATCACACCAAAGAACCCGCACCAGGAACACAAATCCCCATAAAACTTAGCTTTGAAAACAAATTTCATGTGTTCTATTTTTTTATGTTTTATTTTATTTTTTTTTTTAGTAATCTCTACACCCATAATTGGGGCTCGAACTCAAGACCCCTTGGTCAAGAGTTTGATGCTCTTCCAAATGAGTCAGCCAGGTGCCCCTCCTGGTCAGGTCCCTACAACCAGAGGGACCTAAAACCAGAAATTTTAAAAATCAGCAAGCTCAGTTCTGGGAGAGCCCAAAGGGCATAACAAACTGAGTTCCCACCCTGAAAGAGACAACACTACAAACTGCCTGGGAAGATACAGTGTAGAATCAGCAGTTTGCAAAATGCCTGTGGCATACCGGAGTGACAGCTATTTACTCATCTCAGAGGTATCCCAAGGGGTAGGGATCATAGGAAGACCCCTCCAGGAACAAAGGAGCTGTCAGGCACCTTTTCCCACCTCTGCCACTCAGCATTAACATACAACCAACCAAAAACAGGAACAAGCAGGCCAGCACTCACTACCTAACTTGCTTACAAGCCCCACCCTGCCGTGCTTCAACAAATCAGTCCTTTCCAGTCATGCTTGCCTCAGTCCCTGTGCTATCGGTACCTCCCATCCCTCCACCAAGAAGATCTGTGCAAACCTTGCCACCACCACATCTCCCAACAAGCTCTGCGGGCCCTCTGTCCTGGCAGCCAGAGTGGTGCACAATCTTGTTAAAATTGCCCACCCTGAGGAAGCAGTCGCAGGTCTCATCTCCCAGGCCAACCTGCGCATCCTGTTAAAACTGTACACTCCACCCCAGCTAGGGACAAAACCCCAGCTAAAACAAGCAAAGCTTGACATCCTCTGCAGATCACTTCACTGAAGGATAAAGCAGCCAGGACACAACAGCAGGCACACACAAAACACATAGGAGACACCCCTAAAGCACCAGGTTCTAGGAAACAAGACACAATGCACTACAGGGCACTACAAAACCTCTTCTTCATAAGGCTATTACTTTCAAGAGCAGAAGTAGCTGACTTTCCTAACACAGAGAAATAGGCACAGAGAGAAACAAAATGAAGAGGCAGAGGAATATCTCCTAAATGTCACAAGTCCAGAGGTCCTGTGGCTCTGGACCACAGCCAAGAGATGCAAGCAAAATGGATATAAATAATATACCTGATAGGGTAATGGGAAAAGAGTGGAGGACAACAGTAAGACCCTCAACAAAGAGATAAAAAAAAAAATCAGATGAAGAACACAATAAATGAAATTAAAAATACATTAGATGAAATAAATGGCCAGCTAGAGGAAGTAGAGAAATGAATCAGAAACCTGGAAGACAGAGGAATGGAAAGTAATCAAGCTGAGCAGGTGAAAGAAAGAAATTATGCAAAATGAGAATAGATTTAAGGGAACTCAATGACTCCATCAAGCATAATAACATTCTCGTTATAGGGATCCTAGAAGGAGAAGAGAGAGAAATTGGGCAGAAAACTTATTTGAATAAATAATAGCTGAAAACTTCCGTAATGTGGGAAAGGAAACATATATACAGATCCAGGAGGCAGAGATGCCCCAACAAAAATCAACCCAAGAAGGTCCACACCAAGACACACAGCGATTAAAATGGTAAAAAAAAAAAAAAAAAAAAAGAAAGAAAGAAAAGAAAAAGGCAGGGTGCTGGGGCTGTGTAGGCACCTGGATGGCTCAGTCATTTGAGTTTCCTATTTTGGCTCAGGTCACGATCTCATGGTTTGTATAAGTTTGAGCCTCACATTGGACTCACTGCTGTTAGCACAGAGCCAGCTTTGGATCCTCTGTCCCCCTCTCTCTGCCCCTCCCCTGCTTGCACTCTTACAAAAATAAACATTTAAAAAATAAAATAAAATAAAATAAAATGGTAAAAAAAAAAAAGTAGTGATAAAGAATTTGAGGGGCACCTGGGTGGCTCAGTCAGTTAAGCATCCAACTCTTGATCTCAGCTCAGGTCATGATCTCACAGTTGCACTGACAGTGCAGAGCCTGCTTGGGTCTCTCTCTCTCTCTCTCTCTCTCTCTCTCTCCTCTCTCTCTGCTCCCCTGCTGCTCACTCACGCTCTCTCTCTCTCTCTCTCAAAATAAATAAACTTTATCGAAGAAGAAGAAGAGGAGGAGGGAGGCAGGGGGAAGAAGAGAAGAAAGAATTTAAAAAGCAGCAAGAGAAAAGAACACAGTTACAAACAAGGGAAACCCCAAAAGGCTATCAGTGGATTTTTCAGCAGAAATTTTGCAGGTCAGTAGGGAGTAGCAGGATATGCTCAAAGTGCTGAAAGAAAAAACTCTGGAGCCAAGAATACTCTATCCAGCAAGGTCATCATTCAGAATAGAAGGAGAGAGAGAATTTCTCAAACAAAAGTTAAAGAAGTTCATGACCACTAAACCAGCCCTACAAGAAATGTTAAAGGGGATTGAGTAAAAAAAAAAAAAAAAAAAAAAAAAACACAAGTAAGAGTATGAAAAGTAGAAAACACAAAAACAGTAAATAAGTGTAACTGTAAAAATCAGTCAAGGGTTCACAAAATAAAAGAGTGTAAAATAAGACACCATATACTTAAAATGTGGAGGGAAGAGGGAAAAGAATGGGCTAAAACTTAAGTGACCATCACCATCATATAGACTATTATATGTAGAAGATGTTATATATAAACCAAATGATAACCCCACATCAAAAATCATTGATATGCAAAAAATAAAAAAGAAAGGAATCAAAGTATATCACTAAAGAAAGTCAGCAAAACATTAAAGAGAGGCAAGAGAAGGAACAGAGAAAAACTACAAAAAACACCACAAAGTAAGTAACAAATGGGCAATAAATACAGATCTATCAATAATTACTTAGAATATAAATGGACTAAACATTCCAATTAAAAGATATAAGGTAACAGAATGGAATAAAAAAACAAAAAGACACAATCTATATGCTGCCTACAAGAGACCCTTTTCAGACCTAAAGACACATGCAGATTGAAAGTGAGGAGATGGAGGGGAGCCTGAGTGGCTCAGTCAGTTAAGCGTCAGACTTCAACTCAGGTCATGATCTCATGGTCTGTGAGTTTGAGCCCTGCACTGGGTTCTGTGCTGACATCTCAGAACCTGGAGCCTGCTTTGGATTCTGTGTCTCCCTCTCTCTCTGCACCTGCCGTGCTCACACTCTGTCACTCTCTCTGTCTCAAAAATAAATATTTAAAAAAATTAAAAACAAAACAAAAAAAAAAGTGAGGGGATGGAGAAACATTTATCAGGCAAATGGATGTCAAAAGAAAGTTGAGGTAGCAATACTTATATCAGACAAGATACAGTTCATTTTTTTAAATGTATATATTTATTTTGACAAAGAGTGAGTATACACAGGCATGAACAGTAGGGGGGCAGAGAGAGAGGGAGAGAGAGAATCCCAAGCAGGCTCCATGCTCAGCAAGAAGCCCAATGCGGGACTTGATCTCACAACAGCAAGATCAGGACCAGAGCCAATACCAAGAGTCAGATGTTTAACCGACTGAGCCACCCAGGCCCCCCTAGACTCTTTAAAACAAAGACTATAACAAGAGACAAAGGAAGGACACTATATAATAATAAAGCAGACAATCCAACAAGAAGATATAACCATTGTAAATATTTTATGCACCCAACATGCAAGCACCCAAATACAAAAAACAATTAAAAACAAACATAAAGGAACTAATCAATAATAATGCAGTAATAGTATGGAACTTTAACACCCCACTTCCATGTATGGACAGGTCATCCACACAGAAAATCAACAAGTAAACAATGGCTTTGAATGACACCCTGGAACAGATGCATTTAACAAATATATTCATAACATTCCATCCTAAACAGCACAATACATTCTTTTCAAACGCACAAAAAACATTCTTCAGAATAGATCACACAAAGGCCACAAAACAAGCCTCAACAAATTTTAAAAGACTGAAGGCATACAATGCATCTTTTCTCACCATAATGCTATGAAACTAGAAATCAAGCACAAGAAAAAATCCGGAAAGTGCATAAATACATGGAGGTTAAACAGCATGCTACTAAACAATGAATGGGTCAACCAAGAAATCAAAAGAAGAAATTAAATATTACATGTAGAGAAATAACAGTGAAAACATACTGGTCCAAAATCTCTGGGATGTAGCAAAACAAGTCTAAGATGGAAGTTTATAGCAATATATGCCTAGTTTAAAAACCAAGAAGGGGCGCCTGGGTGGCTCAGTCGGTTAAGCGTCCGACTTCGGCTCAGGTCATGATCTCGCGGTCTGTGGGTTCGAGCCCTGCGTCGGGCTCTGTGCTGACAGCTCAGAGCCTGGAGCCTGTTTCAGATTCTGTGTCTCCCTCTTTCTCTGACCCTCCCCTGTTCATGCTCTCTCTCTCTCTCTGTCTCAAAAATAAATAAATGTTAAAAATAAAAATAAAAAAAATAAAAACCAAGAAAATCTCAAACAACCTAGCCTTACACCTAAGGGAGCTAAAAAAACAAAACCCCAAACCAGGAGAAGGAAGGAAATAATAAGAGCTATTGAAATAAATGATATAGAAACTAAAACAAAACACACACATAGATCAATGAAACTAGGAGCTGGTTCTTTGAAACGACCAATGAAAAAAGAAAGAAAGAAAGAAAGAAAGAAAGAAAGAAAGAAAGAAAGAAAGAAAGAAAGAACTCAAAATCACAAACAAAAGAGGAGAAAGAAAAACTGAACCACGGAAATACAAAAGATTATTATACCAACAAATTGTACAACCTAGAAGAAATAAACAAATTCCTAGAAGCTATATAAACTACCTATATAAACTACCAAAATTGAAGCAGGAAGAAATAGAAAATTTGAATAGACTGATTACCAAAAATGAAATTGAATCAGTGATCAAATAACTCCCAATAAACCAAAGTCCAAAACCAGATGGCTTCAAAGATGAATTCTACCCAAACATTTAAAGAAGAGTTAATACCTATTCTTTTCAAACTATTCCAAAAAGTACAAAAGAAAGGAAAACTTCCAAGTTCTATGAGGCCAACATTACCCTGATACCAAAACCAAACAAAGAATGCCACAATAAAGGAAACCTACAGGCCAGTATCTTGGATGAACATTGCTGCAAAAATCCTAAACAGAATATTAGCAAAACCATATCCAACAATACATTTAAAAAAAATAATAATTCACCACAATCAAGTGGGCTTTATTTTCAGGATGCAAGGGTAGTTCAATGTGTACAAATCAATCAATGTGATATATCAATAACAGAGAAAGAATAAAAAGCATACAATCATTTCAATAGATGTAGGAAAAGCATTTGACAACGTATAACATCTATTCATGTCATCTATTCATGACAAAAACCCTCAACATGGTGGGTGTAGAGGGAACACACCTCAACATAATAAAGGCCTTATGAGGAAAAACCCAAAAGCAAAAAGCAAAAGCAAAAAGCATACTCATACTCAAAACAGAGCTTTTCCCCTAAAGTCAAGAACAAGACAAAGATGTCCACTCTCACTACTTTTCATTCAACACAGTTCCATAAGTATGAGCCACAGCATACAACAAAAAGAAATAAAAGGCAACCAAACTGGTAAGGAAGAAGTAAAATTTTCACTATTTGTAGATGATATGATACTATATATAGAAAACCCAAAAGACTCCACCAAAAAACTACTAAAGGTGATAAATGAATTCAGTAAAGTCACAGACTACTAACACAATGTACAGAAATGCACTGTTTCCATACATTAATAATGGAGCAGCAAAAAGAAAAATTAAGAGAACAATCCCACTTACAATTGCACCAAAAATAATACCTAGGAATAAGCTTAACCAGAAGTGAAAGATCTGTACTCTGAAAACTATGAAACACTGATGAAAGAAATTGAAGATGACACAGAGAAATGAAAAGATATTCCATGCTCATGGATTGAAAGAACAAATATTGTTAAGATGTCTATACTATCCAAAGTAACCTACATATTTAATGCAATCCCTATCAACATACCAACAGCATTTTTCACAGAGCTAGAACAAACAATCCTAAAATCTGTATGGAACTACAAAAGACCTGAATAGCCAAAGCAACCCTGAAAAAGAAAAAAAAAAAAGTCCCAGGGCGCCTGGGTGGCTCTGGTGGTTCAGCATCCAACTCTTAATTTCAGCTCAGGTCATGATCTCATGGTTTGTGAGTGCAATCCCCACGTCAGGATCTCTGCTGACAGTGTGGAGCCTGCTTGGGATTATCTCTGCCTCTCTCGCTCTGTCCCTCCCCCTGCTCTATCTCTCAAAATAAATAAATATGAAAAAAATTATTTTGTTAATTTTTAAATTTTTTTCATTTTAATGTTTACTTTTGAGGGATACAGAGTGCAAGTGGGGAGGGGCAGAGAGAGAGGGAGACAGAGAATCCGAAGCAGGCTCCAGGCTCTGACTGTCAGCACAGAGCCCTATGTAGGGCTCAAACTCACGAACCATGAGATCATGACCTGAGCCGAAGTCAGAGGCCCAACACACTGAGCCACCCAGGCACCCCTACATGAAAAAAATGTTTAAAAGAAAAAGGTGAAGGCATCACAATTCCAGACTTTAAGTTATATTACAAAGCTGTAGGAATCAAAACAGTATGGTACTGGCACAAAAATAGATACACAGATCAAAGGAACAGAACATAAAACTCAGAAATGAACCCACAAGTATATGGCCAACTAATCTTCAACAAAGCAGGAAAAACTACCCAATGGAAAAAAACAATGTCTCTTCTACAAATGGTGTTGGGAAAACTGCATAGCACCAAGCAAAAGAATGAAACCAAACCACCTTCTTACACCACACACAAACATAAATTCAAAATGGATTAAACACCTAAATGTGAGACCCGAAACCATACAAATCCTAGAAAAGAACACAGGCAGTAACTTCTTTGACAATAGCCATAGCAACTTCTTTCTGTGTATGTCTCCTGAGGCAAGGGAAACAAAAGCAATAATAAACTACTGAGACTACATCAAAATAAAAAGCTTCTGCACAGCAAAGGAAATAATCAACAAAACAAAAAGGCTACCTATAGAATGGGAGAAGATATTTGCAAATGACATAATTGATAAAGGATCGGTATCCAAAGTATATAAACAACTTATAAAAGTCAAACACCAAAAAAAACCCCAAATACTCCAATTAAAATCGGGCAGATGAGGGGCGCCTGGCTGGCTTAGTAGGTAAAGCATGTGGTTCTTGATCTCAGGGTCATGAGCTCGAGCCCCATGTTGGGTATGGAGATTACTTTAAAAATACTTTTTTGATTAAAATTTTTTTTTAATTTTTAAATGGGCAAAAGACATGAATAGATATTTTACCAAAGAAAACATTACATGGCCAACAGACACATGAAAAGATAACTCAACATCACTGATCAGGGAAATGCAAATCAAAACTACAATGAGATATCACCACACACCTGTCAAATGACTAAAATCAACAACACAAGAAACAACAAGTGTTGGTGAGGATGTGGAGAAAAAGGAACCCTTGTGCACTGCTAGTGGAAATGCAAATTGGTGCAGCCACTGTGGAAAACAGTATGGAGGTTCCTCAGAAAGTTAAAAATAGAACTACTCTATGATCAGCAACTGCTACTACTAGGTATTTATCCAAAGAGTACAAAAATCATAATTCAAAGGGTACATGCACCTCTATGTTATAGCAGCATTACCTACAATAGCCAAATTATGGAAAGAACCCAAGTGTTCATCAACTGATGAATGGAGAAAGAAGATGTGGTATATACATATACAACGGGATATTACTCCACCATAAAAAAGAATGAAATCTTGCCATTTACAAACAATATGGATGGACCTAGAGAATATAATGCTAAGCAAAATAAGAGAAAGACAAATACCATATGATTTCACTCATCTGTGGAATTTAAGAAACAAAACAAATGAACAAAAGAAAGAAAAAGGGACAGAGAGACAAACCAAGAAACAGACTCTTAACTGTACAGAATAGATGGTCCTCAGAGGGGAGATGGGTAGAGGTATGGATGAAATGGGTGAAAGGCTTTAAGAGTGCATTCGCCATTTGCAACTATGTGGATGGAACTGGAAGGTATTATGCTAAGTGAAATTAGAGAAAGACAAAAATTATGACTTCACTCATATGAGGACTTTAAGAGACAAAACAAATGAACATAAGGGAAGGGAAACAAAAATAATATAAAAACAGGGAGGGAGACAAAACAGAAGAGACTCATAAATATGGAGAACAAACTGAGGGTTACTGGAGGGGGGGAATGGGCTAAATGGGTAAGGGACATTAAGGAATCTACTCCTGAACTCATTGTTGCACTATATGTTAACTAATTTGGATGTAAATTTTTAAAAATTAAAAATTAAAAAAATTTTTTAAAAGGGTGCATTCAACTTGATGAACACTAAGTAATATACAGAACTGCTGAATTACTATATTATGCACCTGAAACTAATATAATACCATATGTTAACTACACTGGAATTTAAACAGATATACAGACAGACAGACATAAAAATTGTTTAGAAAACTGCAACATACAGAAAAAGAAGACAAAATAAGAACAAAGAACAAAAACAACAAATAGAAAATAGTAATGAACATAGTAGATATTAATTCAAGAATATCAGTAATCAATTTGAATGTCAGTAATCTGAATGCACCAAGTAAAAGACAGAGATTGTCATACTGGATCAAAAAACAAGGCCCAACTACATGTTATCTACAAGAAACCCACTTTAAATACAAAGACATATTAAAAATAAATAAGTAGAGAAAAATACATTGTGCTAACACTAATCAAAAGAAAACAGGAGTAATTTCAGACATAGCAGACTTCAGAGCAAGGAAAGTTATCAGGGATAAAGCAGAACATTACATAATAATGATGGGGTCAATGCTTTAAGAAGACAACAATGTGAGACAAGGGCACCTAGGTGGCTCAGTTGACTAAGTATCTGACTCTTGATTTCAGATCAGGTCATGGTCTCATCGTTCACGAGTTTGAGTCCCACACTGGGCTCTGTGCTAACAATGTGGAGTCTACTTGGGATTCTCTCTCTCCCTCTCTCTCTCTGCCCCACCCCCCACAGGCTCATATTCTCTCTAAATAAATAAATAAATAAATATTTAAATATATATATATATATATATATATATATATATATATGAAGCAAAAACTGACAGAACTGCAAAGAGAAATAGATGGATCCACTATTATATTTGGAGACTTTCACACTGTTCTGTCAGAAATGGACAGATACAGCAGGCAGAAAATCAGTAAGGAAATAAAGCATACTCTTACAACAATTACCCTCCTTGGTATTTACCCAAAGGAGGTAGAAATTTATGTCCACACAAAAAACTGCACATGGTGTTTATAGCAGCTTTATTCATTATTGCCAAAACTTGGAAGCAACCCAAATATCCTTCAGTATGTGAACAGATACATAAACTGGTATATCCAGACAATAAAATATTACTCAATACTAAAAAGAAAAGAGCTATCAAGAAAAGACTTGAAGGAAACTTAAATGCATAGTACTAAGTGAAAAAAGTCAATCTGAAAAGCCTACACAGTATATGATTCCAACTATATAACATTCTATAATAAGCAAAATTCAAGACAATAAAAAGATCAGAGATTGTGGTTGGTTGGGGAGAGGGGAGACAGGGGAGAATTGGGCTGAGCACAGATTTTTAGAGCAGTGAAAATGCTCTATATGGTATTATAATGATGGATATGTCATCATACTTTTGTCCAAACCCATAGAATACACAATATCAAAATTGAACCCTAAAATAAACTATGGACTTTGGGTGATAATGATGTGTCAATGTAGGTTCATCTCTGGTAAAAAAAAAAAAAAAAATGTACGTTAGTGGTGAATGATATTGATAATGGGTAGGTGAGAAATCTCCGCACTTTCCTCTCAATTCTTGTTATAAATGTAAAACTGCTCTAAAAAAATTAAGTCTATAAAAAAATAATCTTAACACTTTTGTTTCAGGAAGGCAAAGTATACCAACATTTGCTCATTAACATTTTCAATTAATCATTTTAAGTACCAATAAGTCATAGAGAAGCTCAATCAATAAAATAATAGACAAGCAGCTTGAGAACTATACCTCAGATTGTTTTAAAACCCATGTCATATTTTAAATTTGTAATTAATTTTTACTTTTGAATGGTAGAGACAATTATTTTCAAACACTAATAAAAAGAAAATTCAAGCCTTTTAAAAATCAACTTAATGAAATAAGTTATAACATATAAAAGAATTTAAACCAGTGTCTGGCTTATAGTAAATGTTCAATAATTGTTAGCTATATCTCTACATTTACCAATTCTTTTCCATCTGACCAGATAATTCTTAAATTGTGCAGACACGGGGCACCTGGGTGGCTCAGTCGGTTGAGCGTCCAACTTCAGCTCAGGTCATGATCTCACTGTCCGTGAGTTCAAGCCCCATGTCGGGCTCTGCGCTGACAGCCCAGAGCCTGGAGCCTCTTTCAGATTCTGTGTCTCCCTCTCTCTCTGCCCCTCCCCGACTCATGCTCTCTCTCTCTCTCTCTGTCAAAAATAAATAAACATTAAAAAAATTTAAAAAAAAAATTGTGCAGACACAATAATATTTTGCACTTATTCAGCAACTTCCAACATCTTGAATTCTGATATTTCTATAAAATTAGTGCATTATTTTTCCATTTTCACTGACACCATAAGCATATTCTAGTAAAAGTATTTATGGGAAAAGTATGTCTCAAAAACCATTAAAAGTATAATTAAAAATAATTACCTCTAGAAAAAAAATTTTAACGTTGAATACAAATAAGCATTACTTCTGATAAGTATTTTTTAATGTTTATTATTTATTTTTGAGAGAGAGAGAGACAGAGCACAAGCTAAAGAGGGGCAGAGAGAGAGGGAGACACAGAATCTGAAACAGGCTCCAGGCTCCGAGCTGTCAGCACAGAACGTGACAAAGTGCTCAAACCCACAAATGGCGAGATCATGACCTGAGCTGAATGAAGTAGGACGCTTAACCAACTGAGCCACCCAGGCACCCCCTGATAAGTATTCTTGTTAGAATATGAGAGGATAAGTTTACTAACTCCATTAATAAAAACTAGCTTAGTGATTTGTCCAATTATTCAAATATATATAGCCAACAGAATTAAAAAATTTTTTTCATAAAAAGACCTATGCTAAGGATGGAAATACCTAAGAAGTTAGAACTCAGCATGAAGAAGAAAACCTCAGTAAGGTTGTAGCTGACACCTGGGCTTACCTTATCAAAATTTTGAAGAAAAATTTGTTTCTTTCAAAAAGATACCATAGTTGGCAAAAAAAAATAAAACCACTGTTGATCTTCAAGAATTTAAGATAAAATGAACTATTTCTTCACACTTGCTCACTGCTGTTTTGGAATTAATTCTAAAGATAATCTGAATATTAACAATGACCTGTTTATTTTCAAATATGAAGCATTATTTTTATGACAAAGTACAAAACAGCTTTCTGAAACTTTAAGGTGAAACAAAATTTACTACTCATTCGACATAAAACACCAGTGAATAACAGTGCAGTTTTTTTTTAATGTTTATTTATTCTTGGGAGAAAGAGGGAGCAGGGGAGCAGTGGGGTGAACAGAGTATACAAAGCGGGCTCTGTGCTGACAGCAGAAAGCCCAATGCAGGGCTCAAACTCACAAACTGTGAGATCATGACCCGAGCCGAAGTTAGATGCCCACAGCGCAGTATTCTTAACCTAAAATTCATGGGTTCAAGCCCTGCATCAGGGCTTGCTGCTGTTAGTGCAGAGCCCACTTCATATCCTCTGTCACTCTCTCTCCCTGGGTGAGGATATGGAGAAACTGGAACCCTCATACATTGCTGGTAGGAATGAAAAATGGTTCAGCTGCTGTGGAAAACATTTTGTTGGTTTATCAAAAAGTTAAACATAGAATTACCACATTCCCCACCAATTCCACTCCTAGGTTTATACTCAAAAGGTCTGAAAATAAGTACTAAATCCAATGCATATACAAACATGTTTGTAGCAGTACTACTGACAATAACCAAGAGGAGGAATGAACCCAGATGTCTACCAACATATGAATGAATGGAGAAACAAACTGTGGTATATACATACAATGGAACTATTCAGCCATAAAAAAGAATGAAATATCGATGCATGTTACAATTTGGATGAACCTTGAAAACATCATGCTAAGTGAAAGGAGGCAGACACAAAAGGTTGTATATTATATGATACCATTTATATAAAATATCCAGAATAGGTAAATTCACAGAGACAGGAAACAGATTAGCCATTACCAGGTTCTGGAGAGGAGGGGAAAATGGAGACTAACTGCTCAGTGGGTATAGAGGGTTTTCTTTTGTGGTGATGAAAATGTTTTGGCAGTAGACAGAGGTGGTGGATATAAAATGGCACTGAATTGCTCACTTTAAAATGGTTAATTTTATGCAATATGAATTTCATATCAAAAAAATTTAGAAACTGAAGTTATACGTTTCTAGAATAAGGTCAACTTTTATGTATTCATTTATCATTTTCAGTAAAGAATGAAAACCTGGATTCTTACTCTAACATTAGCTTTCGCAGAGGAGGTATCTTTTGTTTGCCTCTCCAGTTATCAAGGCAAACCTTCTCCAATTATAAACGAATAAAACTGAATTTCTCAGTCAACAATTTGGATGAATGTGATCTCACTCCCAAATCAAGAGGTGCTCACTGACTGGCTTAATCCGATCAGTAAATCTTTACAGTAAATCCTCTTTAACAATCAGGATAAGCAAGCAACCTACTATGTCCCAATGAGATGTGAGGAGAGAGAAAAGCAAGGAAAAAAGCTTTCCATCATTCCCTTTATTTTTCTTTTTAACTTTAATTCTAGTATAGTTAATATGTAGTATTACTATCAGTTTCAGGTTTACAATACAGTAATTCAAGAATTATTTATATCACTCAGTGCTCACCAAGATAAGTGTACTCTTAATCCCCTTTGCCTATTTCACCCATTCCCTACCCACCTCCCCTCTGTTAACCATCTGTTTGTTCTCTATAATTAAGAGTCTGGGGGCGCCTGGGTGGCGCAGTCGGTTAAGCGTCTGACTTCAGCCAGGTCACGATCTCGCGGTCCGTGGGTTCGAGCCCCGCGTCGGGCTCTGGGCTGATGGCTCAGAGCCTGGAGCCTGTTTCCGATTCTGTGTCTCCCTCTCTCTCTGCCCCTCCCCCGTTCATGCTCTGTCTCTCTCTGTCCCAAAAATAAATTAAAAAAAAAAAAAAAAAAAGGAGTCTGTTTTTCGGTTTCTCTCTCTCTCTCTTTCCTTTATTCATTCGTTTTGGTTCTGAAATTCCATATACAAGTAAAATCATATTGTATTTGTCTTTCTCTGACTTATTTTGATTAGCACTATACTCTCCAGCTACATCCATATTGTTGCAAATGGCAAAATTTCATTCTTTTTTATGGCTAAGTAATATTCCATTGTGTACATATACCACATCTTCTTTATCCATTCATCTATCGATGGGCACTAGGGCTGCTTCCATAATGTGGCTATTGTAAATAATGCTGCAACAAACATATGGGTGCACATATCCTTTCAAATTAGTGTTTTTGTATTTTTTGGGTTTCTGTCATTCCCTCTAAGCCTATAAAAGAAAGCATCCATTTTATTCACCTAGATGCAAACTTAGCACTGTGAAGAGAAAACAGAAATCAAGATATAGAAAGAAAACAAAACAATGGTTATACTATTGGACTACTGGATCAATCCTAATCTACTGGCTGTACTTGTCAGTAACAGGTCAATAAATTCTTTAAGATAGTCTGAGATGAGTTTCCTATTATTTACAAACAAAAGCATCTAAAATTATATACTACCTAAATGACCTTTCAAAAACAAACTGTCTTCAATTATCTTACCAATAAAAGCAATAATAGCTAAATTAACTCTCTCCCAGAAATGTTACTCAAATGAGAGACATATGTGAAAGCACTGTGAAAAACTACCTACATCCCCTAAGATCAAGGCAGAAATGCTTTTTTTCCTGGAATACACTTCCTTAAATGATAAATCCAGCAATTACCACAAAAAGTTATTTTTCTTACAAATATAACTCTTGTACTCTAGAATACATTTCTTTAAAAAGATAAAGCTATGCCTGACCACATAAAAGTCTCTTATTAAAGACATGATGATTTAATTAGACCTACATTGGCAACCAGAAAACATAAGTTGCTGTTCTAACTGTCCTTTATATGGGGAAACTTGAATACTCATTTATAAAATATTTAAGGTTTCTTCCAAGTTTGATCATTCCAGATAGCTTGAGTTGTTACAAAGGCTGTTAATTTTTCTTTTTCCAAAATTGCATACAATTTCCTTTCAATATAACTGATGCTTATCAGTTTAACTTTTCTATATCACTATAATTACAAACTTTATATATGGTACGGACTTTTCCTTAACACTTTAATTCTATCAAGAATAATATAACAAAAAAAACAACAAAAAAGAATAATATAATATATAATATTGTATTATAAGGATATGATAAGGCTCTATGACAGATGGAGTATACAAATAATAATAAGACATAGTCCCCCAGCATCTCTTCAAAAGTTTGTAGAATATAGTAATTTTGCCCAGTAAAAATGTATTATTTTCAGCATTTTAAAAAATTGGTACAGGGATGCCTGGGTAGCTTAGTTGGTTAAGCATCTAACTCTTGGTTTCAACTCAGATCGTGATCTCACAGGTCCTAAGATCGAGCCCTGCATCAGGCTCTGTGCTGGGTATGCAGCCTGCTAAAGATTCCTTCTCTCTTCAACAAAACTAAAAGGCAGACTACAGAATGAGAGAAGATATTTGCAAATGATATATCTGATAAAGATTTAGTATCCAAAATCTATAAAGAACTTATCAAACTCAACACCCAAAAACAAATAACCCAGTTAAGAAATGGGCAGGATTGGGGCACCTGGGTGGTTCAGTCGGTTAAGCATCCGACTTCAGCTCAGGTCATGATCTCATGGTTCATGGGTTCGAGCCCTGAGTCGGGCTCTGTGTTAACAGCTCAGAGCCTGGAGCCTGCTTCAAATTCTGTCTCCCTCTCTCTCTTCCCCTCCCCCTCTTGCACTCTGTCTCTGTCTCTCAAAAATGAATGTTAACAAAAAAATTAAAAAAAAAAAAAAGAAAGGAGCAGTAAACATGATTAACACTTTTCCAAAGAAGACATCCAGATGGCTAACAGACACATGAAATGATGCTCAACATTATTCATCATCAGGGAAACACAAACCATAATTAGATACCACCTCACACCTGTTAGAATAACTATTATAAAAGAAGACAAGAAGTAACAAGTGTTGGTGAGAATGTAGAAAAAAGGGAACCCTTCTGCACTGTTGGTGGGAATGCAAACTGGTGTAGCCACTCTGGAGAACAGTATGAAGGTTCCTCAAAAAACTAAAAATAGAACTACTCTATGATTCAGCAACTGCACTATTACATACTTAGCCAAAGGATACAAAAAAACAGATTCAAAGGGGTACATGCACCCCCAATGTTTATAGCAACATTATCAATAATAGCCAAACTATGGAGAGAGCCCAAATGTCCAACAACTGATGAATGGATAAAGAAGATGTGGTATATACATACAATGGAATATCACTCAGTCATCACAAAAAATGAAATCATGCCATTTGCAATGACATGGACAGAGCTCTATTGAATGTATCATGCTAAATGAAATAAGTCAGTCACAAAAACAAATACCATATGATTTCACTTGTATGTGGAAGTTAAGAAATAAAACAGTTGAACATATGGGGGTGGGGGAAGGGAGAGGAGAGAGAGGGAAACAAACCACAAGAGACTCTGAACAGAGAACAAACTGAGGGTTGATGGAGGGAGGTGGGTGGGAGATGGGCTAGATAGGTAATGGATATTAAGAACAACACTTGTGAGGAGCACTGGGTGTTGTATGTATGTGATGAATCACTGAATTCTATTCCTAAAACCAATATTACACTGTATGTTAGCTAAAATTTAAATTAAAAAAAATTTTTTTTTAATTTAAAAAAGATTCTCTCTCTTCCTCTCCCTCTGCCCCTCTCCTGCTTGCATGTGTTCATAATGCACTCTCAAAACAAACCCCCCCAAAAAAGAACTTTGTTTCTTAATCTTATATTTCTCATTCTAAAAATAAAAGCATAGCTATGCTGATAATACACCCTTTTGAATATGTACCAACATAATGGTATAGAAGTTATTACAACTAAGAATGAGAATATGATACTACTTTGAATGCATACAACTTTTCTTCCAGAAAGCTTAAAAGATATACAAAGACCATGATTAAAAAAATAAAGGCTAAGTTAGATTTTCCCCTTTATACAGGTGATAAACCAAAATGACTTGTCAAAGGTCGTAATTTAAGTTCAGGCCAGAAATCTAATTCCTAGGCATACCTTTCTACCAATGTAATTCTCCAGATCTAGCCAAGCCCCACAGCCCCAGAACCAGGAAATCTCAATGTTATCTGTGATGCTAGAGTATCCAAGCCATCAGATGACTACTTAGTATGAAAATGCTTAGATCCATTTGACAATGAATTATAAGGTTTACGTCACTATCAGACCCTTATCAATAAACATCTACCAGGTACTTATTATATGCAGTGGATCTACCTAAAGTACAAAGTTACATTATAAAAAAGTATAATATTTGATCCCTACCTTCATGGATGTACTACGTAGTTAGGCAAGAGGACACACCCATAAAACAACAGCACAAGTTTGTGTTGGCTAAGTGTCTAAATAGTGGATTCAGTCCTTGAACAATTAATTATTTATTAAGCAACTGGGAAGGGAGGAGAGCATAATGGTTAAATGCATCAATAATGGAGCCATTTTACCTCCTTTTCTTTAGTCATTTGCTAGGCCTGCAACCCTAGACAAACTATTAACCCTCACTATGCCTCAATTTCCTTGTGAAAAAGAAAAATAATACCTTCCAGGTGTTGAGATTGTTGGAGAAGGGGGAAAATTGATTTGACTCATGAAGTTGGTAAGATTTATATCAGTTAATACGGGGAAAATATTAGAAATATACCAGACACGTAATACACTCTCAGTAAATTTTAGCTATTAAAACTAGTACTTAGGGGTGCCTGGGTGGCTCAGTTGGTTAAGCATCCAACTTCGGCTCAGGTCATGATCTCATGGTTTGTGAGTTTGAGCCCCACATCGGGCTCTGTGCTGACAGCTCAAAGCCTAGAGCCTGCTTCAGATTCTGTGTCTCCCTCTCTCTCCCTGCCCCTCCCCCACTCATGCTCTCTCTGTTTCTCAAAAGTAACAAACATTAAAGAAAAAAAAATTTTTTAAACTAGTACTTAACGCAAGGAATAACCAATAAGGACCAAAAGCCAGTATCAAGGATTACTGTCAGGAAAGGACTCAGGAAACAGGCTGAATATAGGTGGGACTTGAAGAATTTGATGGCCTTGAAGTACAAAAGAAGGATGACATTCCAGATCGAAATCGCACAAGAACAAAGGTATCAATACTCACAATTTCTACACAGATCAATAAAGAGAACACTTTGGGAAAAAAGAGTTTATGTAAGGGTGTAAGGTAGTCTTTCACCCTTTCCCACCAAAGTATTCTCAAAGGGCAGAAAAAAATGTACCTCCTGGAAGACTGGGGACATTTTAAATTTTAAATTTTAAATTAAATTTTAATTTAAAGTCTCAAATGGTCTCCTAGAAGGTCAATATTTCTTTGAATTACCATGTTTTATCTTAAAAATTCATAAATGTTCAATTTGTCTCCATAATACAATCCTATTTATTTTCATTGAAAAATGTCTTTAAAAATTACTTAGTAATTCAATTATCCAAAATTTTTTTCATGTTCTTTAGGTAAAATTGACATCCCATAAAGATGTCTATAGACCCATGTACCACCAATATATCAGCACACTTCAAGGATGAAATATACTTCAGTTAAAAAAAACAGACAATACAAAAAAAAATTCCATATATACATGGGAATCCAGCATAGGGAAGAAGTCATATTACAAATCAATGTGGATAGGAATGACTACTCAATAAATGGTTGAGACATCACTGACTCGCTACATGAAAGAAAAAGTGCAGACCTAGAGCCCTAACTCTTACACTAACTATATACAAAAAGAAGTTCCGTATGAATAAATAAACGATCTAAACATGAAACTGAAAACTTTAAATTTAAGAAATTATAAGGGGCGCCTGGGCAACTCAGTTGGTTAAGTGTCTGACTCTTGATCTCAGCTCAGGTCTTGATCTCAGGGCCATGAGTTCAAGCCCAGCATTGCACTCCACACTGGGCATGGAGCCTATATACATAAATACATATACACATAAATGAAATTATAAGATAACTATGACATCAGAGCAGGATTTCCTAAAAGTGACTAAAAAACTTAAACCATGTAAAGGAGACCAATAAATCTCATTTTATCAAAATTAAAAATTCTACATGGGGAGTGCTAAAAAAGACTCACCACATACAAAGAAATTACTTTTTGGTCATACATTAAAGATAATATTCAGACTATACGAAGAGGTGCTATAAATCAATAACACAAACAATGCTATAGAAAAATGTGTGGAGTATGTGAACGGGAAAATTATACCATGCAAATATGCTTGCTTCTTAGATAAGTTCACCCTAGCTGGGAACAGCTCTTAAGGATTCTACTTATTTTATTTTTATGTCCCTTCCTAGAGAAAGGGACAAACTAGAGCCTCAATGCTGCCATTGATTTCCTGGCCATAAGTGATCCTCATCATCCCACTCTAGTTTCCCCTACCCTCTACTAGCACCTCGGCTAATCTAGGCAGCTTGCCAACAATGTCACCCAGACCCTCATCTCTTAAGAGATCTGAACCCCTGGTTACCATTCTCTGTTCAGGTTGTGCCTAACAACCTTAGGGCCTTAGGGTCTGATACAGATGTTACTTGATGTTATGTAATAGCTACTGAGGTCAGATAATCCAAGGCCATCATTAGGCTAAAATTAAAGTTATTTATGGAAGCTCACAGATACTTCCAGAATTGGTTTTACCTCCTACATGGGAACATATCCAAGAAAACCAGAATGGGCTTACTGATCTGACTCAACTCTTCCCATTCATCAATCCCTATTCACCAGTGGTGCAGAAAGGGGATTCTTTAACAAAGCATTATACATAACAACTCTACCAAACTAAACATAAACTTTTTTTTTTTGTAGTTAAATGCAGAAAGTCAATTTTTTTCCACCCCTTTCCTCCTTCTACACAGCAATGTACTTATACATTTCCTATAATAATGGAATTGGGAGCACCAAGAGACACTCAAGTGGATCCCGTGAGTGCCAGACATATTCTACCCCGCCCTCATTGTAATGATGATCAGAGTCAATCACTCTTGCCAGAATGTGACTCCTTTTCTTCCCTGGTGTCTTTTTCACCTAAGGAATCCAAAGTAACCAAACAGCAGGTATGGTTTAAAGTTTAATGGAGCTCTTACTCCCCTAGTGGGACATTTCTACCTCTGAAAACAAGGACCTAAATCTACGCTCACAACAGCCTAAAGTTACATGGATGGAAAGCACAAATTCCCTAAGTAATAACTGGGTACAATAGTAAGAGAAGCCACTCCTCCTCCTATCCTTGGGTTCTAGAACCCATGTATTTTACCCACAGGGAATAGCCAATGGTCATATCCATATGATGACCTAATATTTACGGTACAGAAAGCATCCTGGAGAATGGTGCCCATTCTTTTAGAGTATCACCACCAATCTGGTACCTCTCAGCTGCACCTTTATGAGCCCATTACAACTGTTGTATCAACCTAGAGTAGTATCAGTGGAGCTCTATGAATTAGGACCAGTGGATTCATGAACTTGGGCCCACTGTCACATATACTTTCCTATAAAGTGGGACTGCTGGTAAGAGACAATAATATTCAAAATACTATATTGGTGGGTTAAACACAGTGTTAAGTCCTCAGATAGTGGTGCTAGCTGTGACTCCATAAGCAAGAAAAAGCAAACCTCAATATATGTTAATCCCTTGCTGCCCTTTCCAGGATGGGGAAAGGTATAGTTTTTAGAGACTTCCATTTGACCTTACCCTACTAGGACAGCCCTTATCCTACCAGTCAGGGAAACAATTTGAGTATTTTGCCAAATACCACGTAAGCCCACTCTAATTACACATCTGGGAACCAAGGAAATGACTATCAGGTGAGAACACAGACCCACTGTGAGCTAGATCTGGGCCAAGACTCTATTATTACCTTACTCTCATACACTCTCAATCTAACAAGGGGTGGTAGTTGCACTTTGAGTCCCAGGTTTCAATGTCAAATCACACCCTGTGGCCAAAAATCCTTCAGAGATTTGCAGCCAAAACTAAATCACTGAAGGTGTCTGGGCAGAATGAGCATGAAGCAGAAACTGGGCTAAATAATGAATTTCAGATTCTTATAAAGAATCAAACCCAGTATTATCAGTTCAGGTTCAGCAAAGACCTTGAAGCCTATGTGCAATCCTTGGGCTACTGCCCATAAAAATGAATTCTCAGATTTCTTTGGTCTAGTCCTAAACCCAGTGCATTAAATTCAGTAGACTAGGCAGAACCTTCTAATCATTTGAATGGATGCTACACTTAAGTCTACTTTGTCTTTCATCCTAATCTTTCAACTAGAATATGCTTCTACAGATAACATACATTCTTAATGTAATGTTTTATTTTCAGTTGGACACTTTGATGGCATAATAACACACTATATAGTCAACTAGCAATAAACATAAAAGCTATTGGCATAGAGGGGTGCCTGGGTGGCTTGTCAGTTAAACATCTGACTTCAGCTCAGGTCATGATCTCAAGGTTCATGAGTTCAAGCCCTGTGTTGGGCTCTGTGCTGACAGCCCAGAGCCTGGAGCCTGCTTCAGATTCTGTGTCTCCTTCTCTCCATGCCCCTCCCCTGCTCAGGCTCTGTGTGTGTGTCTCTCTCTCTCAAAAAATAAACATTAACATAAAAATTAAAGAAAAAGAAGAACACATATATAATACATACACTTACATAAAATTCAAAACTAAATAATATACTGCTTAGAGATCCAGGACTATCTTTTAAGAAAAGAAAAAAAGGAAGAATGATTATAACACAAATTCAGGGCAGCAGTCATCTCTATGGGAGAAGGGGGAAATATGATAAAGAACATAGTTATCAAGGGAGGTGAGTGGGGGGATAGGTGAAATAAGTGATGGTGATTAAAGAGTACAATTTATCATGATTAGCACTGAGTAATATACAGAACTGCTGAATCACAATATTGTACACCTGAAACTAATATAACATAATACATTAATTATACTGTAATTAAAATTAAAAACTTGGGGCACCTGGGGGCACCTGGGTGGCTCAGTCAGTTAAGCGTCCAATTTCAGCTCAGGTCATGATCTAGCGGTTTGTGAGCTCGAGCCCCACGTCAGGCTCTGTGCTGACAGCTCAGAGCCTGCAGCCTGCGTCAGGTTCCGTGTCTCCCTCTCTCTGACCCTCCCCTGCTTGCACTCTGTCTCTCTCTCTCTCAAGAATAGATATTTATTAAAAAAAACACACACACACTTGGGGCACCTGGCTAGCTCAATCAGTAGAGCCTGCAGACTCTTGATGTCATGGTCTTGAGTTCAAGCCCCACGTGAAGCATAAGGGTTAAAGAAAATAAAAATAAATAAAAAATAATAAAATTTAAAACATAATAAAAAACCAAACATCTAAAATTTTAAAATGTTTAATTAAAAATTAAAATATTTAAAAAATAAAAAAGGAAAAAGGACAAAATCTTCAAAGTTATCAATAATATCCTGTTTCTTTTTTTATAATATCCTATTTCTTAATCTAGGTGGTAGGTACACAGATTATATTATATATTACAATAACAACAAATTGTTGATTTATTATTTATTAAGCTATACAGGTTATATGCACATTTTTGTATGCAAAAAAACCTTTTTAATGTAAACTCAACATTATAGCCTTGGGTACTAGGGTAACTTTTTGAAAATGTACATGTCTTGCCATTGACCCCCATTCTGATACAGAAGAAAAAGACAAAAGGGGTTTGTGCAAAGTAAATTATAGCATGGTGATTTAGAAACAGAGATTTGTCACCAATTAGACCTAGATGAATCCAGGTTGAGACATTTATTAGTTTTGTTACCTTAGGCAAGTTACTTAAAGTCTCTAAGCCTCAATTCCCATATCCATAAAAAGAGGATATTAACAGTACCTACCAATTAGACTTATTATAAAGATTAAATGAGATAATGAATAAAGAGCATTCATACTATGCCTAGGACACAGTAAGCATTTCTGTAGGCATGATAGTACTTTTTAAAACCTTCCTAGGATATTCTAATCCTCCTCTTGCCCTACCTTCATTTGAAAGATTTTGTTTTTATCCTGACAGAAAGATTAGAAAAATCCTGTTAAGAGATATAACTCTAAAACCTATGAGAATTTTTCTTTGTGTTTCTATGGATCATATCACTTACAAAGACAAAAAAAAAAGGAAAAAAGAAAAAAAAAGTTTAAAGGTCAACCAAGACTTTTAAAAGTCAACTAAGAAGAAAAGTATTAAACATGCAACTCTTCAAAATTACAAATACCATTAAGGACAATCATTCTATTTTTAAGTGGATATATTTTAGAGTTCTTACTAAACAGTAATACTATATACTCAGTCTTAAGCAGGAAAAAAGTCAGAATTCAAAAACTTAACTGTTCTTGCCTCTAGGTTCACTAGAAATCTCAGAAAGGTCTGACAGATGATTTAATCCTTGGATTTTTTAAATTTTTTTTTATTTTTATTTTTTTGCTTCCCCTAGCCATTCTCTTTGTTTTATATATTTTATGCCCTTTAGATTAGGTCTCAAAACTGGCCTCAATTCTCCCAAAAGCACGGGTATCTAAGAAAGATTTTAAAGGGATGAA
Organism: Lynx rufus; assembly: GCF_022079265.1. Lineage (NCBI taxonomy): Eukaryota > Metazoa > Chordata > Mammalia > Carnivora > Felidae > Lynx > Lynx rufus. The sequence continues at coordinate 40,942,253 of NW_025814831.1, forward strand.
CTGTAGTAAAAAAATACTGGGCCAGATGAAGGCTATAAGCTGGCCAGAAAGAGCAAGGTGTGTTAGACTCCAGGTTTGTAGGAGAGTAATTTGTATGTACCAGAAACTCACAAAATCCTAAGTCACAAATCCACAAAGCATAAGGGCTTCTTGTACATATTACCATTGAAATGTTCCTCCACTCACCTTCCAGAATGTAGTTTAGGTTTATATTGCATTCCCAATCCAAAAGTGCATTGTTAACACCTCAAGAAGCATATGGAAACCATTTCCCTGATCTGTTCCTATATTAAAAATGTTTACTATAAGAGAAACAGATCTCTGAACCCAAACCTTAACAACTTATTAAAACAGAAACTCTCAAACTTGATTTACCTACAAACATTAGTTTTTATTATTGAACTGTAATTCCCCACACTCTCTCCGTATTATCTGAAAACATTTCCTATTTCTTAAAGAACATTTATTTTTTGTTTCAAATGTCAACTGTAATATATCTTAAGTTCTAACATGAATTTACCCAATACATTTGTTTTTAATAATTAAATTATTAAACTATATTAATAAACCTCCCCAAAATGAAATCCAAATAGTCATATAATGAATAGTATTAACTATTCAGTAATTTATTGTTTGTTCTGTATCTGAAAGTTTCTCAAAAAGATTCTGAAAAACAAGACGGGTGCCAAAAAAGGGGGGAGGGAGTAGTTGGTATTAACATACGCGAGTCTTTTACATTAACTGAATCATCATCTTAGAACATCACCAAAAACAAATACTGGAAAATTTAAAGACAGTCATTTAAAATTTTTTTTCAAGTTTTATTTCTACATTTTATGTCAAGATTTAACATATAGAAATAATATATATTATAAATAATATATTTATAAGATTGCAGGTTTAAATTGTATAGATGCAGCTTTACACTTAAAGTTAAATCCAATCTCTGCTAAAACCAGTCATCTGACAAAGCTCAAAAAGTTTTAAAACAGAACACTATGTGTTACGTGGCCTACAGGGTAAGATTTTTATATTCAGTTTAACTGTAAATAAAAGCCATCAGCTCTAAACTACTCTAGCTGTGCCTCTGTTTTCCAATGGTCATCTTAATTTTAAAGAATGCTCTATTTTTTTACTCTTTTAAATACTTTTTGTCTGTTGTTTAGCTTTCTGGCCACTAGTTTCTCCAGCACTGAGCATAGTAACCGCCTGTTTAGTTATATTCTAAACCCTAGCCACAACCTGAATTACCAGCTCTCAAACCCTCATTACCTCTACTGCTCCCCTTGATCTCACCCAGACCTCCAACACTTTGATACTTTCTTTTTCTCCCAATTTCAGGCTAACTCCTAGGTATACTACCCTTCATAACCAACCTAGACTCCAAAATCCACCATTTTCAGCTATTACCATTTACTAATTTATTTGCCTGTTTATTTACTGACACAAACCTGCCTTGTTACAGAAGGAAATGCACTGAATCTTCAAAATCTCATTTTTTTATGTTTGTTTGTTTATTTATTTATTTATTTATTCTGAAAGAGAGAAAGAGAGAGAGAGACAGTATGCGTGTGCAAGCCAGGGAGGGGCAGAGAGAGATAATCCCAAGCAGACTCCATGCTGTCAGCACAGAGCCAGACATAGGGCTCAAACTCACAAACTGTGAGATCATGACCTGAGCCAAAACCAAGAGTCAGACACTTAACCAAGTGAGCCATCCAGGTGCCCCTCAAAATCCCATTCTTCATCTAATCATCAATATCCCAAATGTGAGAGAATTATCTTAGACTACCTCTTCTTACCTCATAGCCACTGGATCACCAAATCTTTTCAATCTATCTCCTAAATTTGTCTCAAATCTATCTTACTTTCAAATCAACTCTAACGTCTTAATGTCTTCTTCACATTCGTTAATTCAATACAAAACAAGAGGCTAAAGTATGAGTTCCAAAACCAAACAATTAACTTGTAACTTTTTACAGTAAGCTGTAAGCTTTACCTATTTATTAGACTATTTGATAGCTAGTAAGCAGTACAATATCAAAAGACAATTAGCTTCACTATCTAATAAATAGAAAAAAGAGGCTTCCTTGGCAACTGGTCACTGTTTTACAGACATAAAATCATAAACAAGGAAAAAGGAAGAATTTACTGACACAAACACATCTTCCAGAAAAAGAAGGCTACAACAGCACTGCACAATTTAAATGTGTAAATGTATAAACCTGTTATGTTTGCTTTCTATTTTTGAACTTTACATTACTGCAATAAATACCATGTACATATAAACTTTTCACTTTACATATACAGTATATAGTAGTTTAACAGGTATATCACAACACTACCATAACATTCATAACACTATAAAGACAGGATAATTAAGTCAGGTTTAACTGCATTAAAAGGGGAACATTAAAAGACAGTACAGTAGATAGCTAACAAAACCAATCATTTTCCATGCTGGGCAATGAGTCAAGAATCTCAAACTGTCACCAGCACCTGCATTAAATGTAAACCCAGACAGTAAACAATTGTCACTGTAAGATAAATCCATGTGACTATATCTCTGAAGCTTAAGCAAAACTAGTTTACATGAAGCAAAACAGCTTATTAAATGACCATATCTAAAGCAGTTCCTTGTTTTGACAATAAGCAATTTAATCATTTTTTTCCATCACTGTGGATCTAAAAGGTATGTTAAAATGTTATATTCTGCCAGATGGATTAATATGGATGTATTAAACTATGCTTATACTAACACTGCTTCCTGGTCATTGTAATTCTAAATTACAGATAATGATAGGTTTACAGAAATGATTCTGCTCAATTATTACTCACCATGAATTCTGAGTTTCCACTGCTTGATAACCTACACTAAGTAGGAAAGTAGATGATATAACACATTCATAAACTGAAATTTAACCAAGTGAAAGTTGAAGTCAGTGAGCATTATGGTCTCTAACTTTACTAAAATACAGTGGAGGTAAGCATACAAAATGCTTTATACTCATGGAAGACTAGACAAATCATTCTAAAACTCTGTACCTTAGTTTATTCATCTATAAGATAGGAACATGGACTAGACACTCTGTGAGATCTCTTCTAACATAAAAAGTCTATGATTCTAAGAAATTAACATATATATGCACATTCTGGAAAATCACAAGTCATTCCTCTTTAAGTATTCATTTAAAATGACAGGCTATCACTGCTGTTGCATTCACTAAAATATAAAGCAGTAACCAGCAACGCAGCAATAGCCATTTCATCCATAAATCAGCAATTAAAATGGGTGATAACTGTGTCCATTTGAGCCTCAGTAAGAAATTTCCATTAGCACCAATGAGAACTATATAAATCAACTCTGTAGATACTATTCTTTTAACTTCACTAACTTATTAATTTAACTGAGAAAGAGGCCAATCTGAATCTGCAAAATTTCAATGCCACAAAAGCTTTAAAAGAAAAATCTACTCAGGGCGCCTGGATGGCTCAGTCGGTTAAGCATCCGACTTCGGTTCAGGTCATGATCTCGCAGTTCATGGGTTCGAGCCCCGCGTCAGGCTGTGTGCTGACAGCTCAGAGCCTGGAGCCTGCTTGGGATTCTGTGTCTCCCACTCTCTCTGCCCCTCCCCTGCTCACACTCCATCTCTCTCTCAAAATAACAAATAAACATTAAAAAAAAGAAAAATCTATTCTCTCATCCATTAAAAGCAAGAAATTGTACTAGACAATTTACATATTATTTTTGGCTTTAAAAAGTCTATACATGAGAATAAGCTATCTCTATACAGCAACTGAGAAACCAAACAACAAACTAGGCTAGAAAAGCAACATGTTTCATTTTCTTTTTTAATTTCCTTTATACGATACCAGAGCTCAGTAAAAATTTCTAACCAAGTGATAGTCATAATTTATTTTTCAGTGAAACATATATAAAACTCATAGAAAATCATTTAAAGAATATCATAATACAGAACTATTTTACCCAAGAATCTACTGAAATACTTTCCACATTCCCCCTTTCTTGATAATCTATTTGAAAGCAACTATAATCCGTTACAAAGTACTGGAGTAAAGAATTAAAAATTTTCTCATAAAGATGAGACTTACCCAGAAAGGACAATAATTACATCAAAGAATTCTACAGGATTTTTTTCTCCTGAGACTTAAGCATGAGATTTCCAAAAGAAAGAGATTCCAGTTGTTGCACTACAAACTTCAAGTCACTGACTCAAATTGAAGCAGCAATTTGCTATGAGAAGCAAGCAGATGACTTACATAAAGAGAAAAACTGAAGAAAAACAGAATCAATAAAACGTAGGAAAATATGAACATGTGACAAAAAAAAAAAAGCTGCAAAATATAAAGTACCAGAATTCGAATTTATCAACTCACAGATCTGGATGGTTTGACCCCACAATTAGCCATAGGCCATTTATTTATATACGGTAAAAATCGTCAACCCACACAAATAAAGTTAAATAATACATTTAAACTCACCTCTTATTTACAAAGATATAAAAAAGGAAAAGCAACCCACAAAACCTTTAGACTTATATTCATTAACCAAAGAAACCTAATAACCAGGGCAAAAGACAGTATCATTCTGTAACCATGAATATGCTTGCCACACAGTAGTACTCAATATTTGTTGAATGAAAGCAATGAAACTTTAAAAGGAAAATATAACCCTAAAAATAAATGTACCAAAAAAAGAAATATGACCTAAATAAAGTTCCAGCTGTTTGAAGTAGCTACTAAACATGGACATAAAATATGCTCTTCAGTGCCATGATAGTTTAAGCTCCTACCTTAGTGTGAACAATTGAAAACAAAAACAACTTGCAAATCTGAAAAAAGGATAATCCTAAACTTTAGAGTAGCAGGTACTTTCTTTTCCTCAATTGTTAAGGACTCTCAGGTAGATTATAGTTTTTACTCAGAATTCTGTTCAAAGAATTCTTACATGAAGATTACTCTGAAATGTTTTCCTTAGTTACAATCCAAAATGTATTTTAGTATTGTGATTTCAGGGCCAAGTAAATACCAAACAAATGGTAACCTCAGATGACTATCTAAACTTGCCTGTTCCTAGAATCTAGGACATGGATAACTTTCTCTAACAGAGGATCCTCCCCACTCTAACAACCCAGTTAATAGGCAAGAAAAAGAACTTGTAAGTAACTACTTTGTTTCATGTTCTAAATTAAATAAATAGATCATGACACATGGTCCATGAAGTAAAAAAAAGAAACTACCTATATATATTATATACACTTTCCAAAGGAGTCACAGTTCATAAACATCTAACAAGAAAAAGTAGAATGGCCAAAGAGTTTAGGAAATTCATTTCTTGTACTCATGAGAGACTCTGGGTTTTTTTCCTTTGTGCTCTTTTGGAGAATTTGCAAAAACTGCTGCTGAATGAGAACACCTAGACTGCCATCATGAAAACCAATAATGCACCTGGTAAGAACACAAAAGACTGACTGACTCACCTGTGTGGAATCCATTATCCTTTAAAGAAAAAAAACCCCAAGTCTGGTACTAGAGAGCACAATGTACTTTCTACCGGACAAGAGGAGAATGATTTTTCCTTGTCCTGCTTTCCAGCTGCCCAAAGAATAGATCTCATACTAATTGTAATATGACTCTTTTACAAAAATAAGAGGTAGATAAAGTGCTTACAAACAATAGCTATTTCATACAACTCTATTTCTAAATGTTCTTTGAGACTTTTATTACTCAGAAAGTTAAATGATTTTAAACTAGAACTTGACCCGGTGCATTTGCTTAAAGCACAAACATCAAGGAAAAAAATACTTCATTTCTGTATTTTACAATCATATTGGAGACTTGCTGCTGAATACAAATATGAAATGCAGTAGGTAGAAGTGTGACTGCAGTATATCAAAACCAATAAACTTTATGAAATCCTTGGTGGGGCAAAAGTGGTGAGGGAACAGACACCTTCATATACTGTTTCAGGGAATTAACTGGTGTACTTTATTAAAAAAAAATTTAGAAAGCTATCGAAACCTCACATTTCTAAATACTCATCAATAGGAGAAACATCCACACAAAGAAATATTAGGTGCTAACAAGGAGGTAAAGTGGTATATGCTAATAATACTCATGGTCTACCACTAATTGAAAAAAGCAAGGTTAATATACACTATGATGCTCCTTGTGCAAATTTCAAATTAATATGACCATGTGCTTTCATTAAGGTATAAATCTGTATTATCCACTTGGAATACATATATCATCTAACTACAAAAGCTATATGCAACTTTAATCTTACACATTTGTTTCATTTTTCAATCTTCTCCCTATCCAAACTGGCTTCAATTTTCTATTATTGAAATAAAATGAGGGCACTTACATCCACATGAAAGTATATTCCCCTAACAGAACAAAATATCTAAATAAGTAGAAATTGCTCTTATAAGTAAAAAAAAAAAAAAAAAAAAAAGCCTTTAAAACAATAGAATTATTATAAAACCCGTGGTTTGAAAGTGATTTAGGAACAGTATGGGCAAGACTTGGTGATGCTTGGATATAAGCCACAAATATAAACCAAGAATGACTACCATATTTCTGACTTGGATCCTGTGATATACTTGCTGGTGCCACTATACTCCCAGCACCCCACTGTCGAATTATGTTACTCAAATGACTCCAACAACACTGAGCATAACAATTATCAAACTGTATCGTAACATTTTATTTGTTTACCTTCTATACATTAACTGTGAAACCTCAGGGCAAAGATTATCTCATATTCAACTTTGATCATCAAGTCCTAATAAATAAGTGCTTAAAAAAAAAAAAAAGTTTGAAATAAGTAAAGCACCAGACTTGGAGCACGCCTGGAAGAGGATAAAAAAATCTAAATCCCAGGAAATGCATGAACAGCTTCTCCTATTTCATATTCTCTGTTCCTAACTTTTTGTCAATATATTTTGGGGTTAAGGATAGAAAGAGAAGCTCTATGACTCATTACCAAAATTTCTAAGATAACAAGGGTATAAATATTTGAAAAGTATGAAATTAAATCAAATTGCAGTTTGTCTCCTATATTTTTCTGACATATTTAGGAATAACATGAGTGATATTCTAGAAAATAAAATCTTGCCCTAAAACCCCAAACTCATGGCTGCTGTTTGGATCAAATGCTTAGGAACACTCTATTAAAAATATTTTCAGGGGCACCTGGCTGGCTCAGTCAGTAGAGCAAGCGACTCTTGATCTCAGGGTTGTGGGTTCAAGCCCCACACTGGGTGTAGAGACTACTTAAAAAAAAAAAATCTTTAAAATTTTTTTTCTAAATAAAATATAGTTTCTAAAAAAAAATTTATGTCACATCTCAACTGACCACCAGAAAATGTCATTCTAGCATGTTTGCATGTGTGTGTATGTGTGTGCGTGTGTGTGGGCAGTAAAGAAATAAATGCACAAAAATACTGCAAACTTTGGAACTGCATTTAGATAAAATTTTCACATTGACTTGAATACAGTCTATAAATTGATATAAATTGGAAAACCAAAAAATGAAGAAAGAACTAAATGAGAGTAAGAAATTAATAGATAAGTGTGAACTTCTAAACATTAATTCCTCCAGATATAACAAAAGAAGCTACCTTCTAAACCATCAGTCTCAAACAGGAAATTTTCAGGTTCTTGAAACTCTATGTTATATGTCTGAACAATTTCTGCATTAGCAGAAAGCTGCACATGATTTCTTAAAACCGATAAATCATATAGCCTGATCTCTTAGTGAAATTTGAGAGGCAGTCACTGGGAATTCATAGCTAATGACAACTTAAAATCAAGTTCTAGTCCAAGTCAAACAGTTATACTAATGCTTTGTTTATTTATTTTTTGTGTGTGATCTCTATACCCAACATGGGGCTCAAACTCATGACCCTAAGATCAGGAGTGGCAAGCTCTTCCAACTAAGCCAGCTAGGCACCCCTTGGAAACCATTATACTAATGCTTTAAACAAGACAAAACTAAACTGAAGAGAAACTGCTTAATACTTTTCAAACCACTTATCTCCAAATACAAAAGAGTACAACAGATTGTGTCCAAAAATTTGCTCGGGCATTTACACATTCTAAAAGGAAATTATATGGTATTAAAGTAGACGTGGCTAGATGTTATAAAACACACTTTTGTATTAATAATTAAAGTCCCAACAAGACTACAGCTTTAGGCCACAGGTGTAGAGGCTGAAAGAGAACATGAATGTTCTCTCACTTTAGTGAGTCAAATTATATCTTTCCAGTAACACTAAAAAATTACACTTCCTTTAATTTTATTTTAAATGATTTCCAACTGGAAAAAGTTCCTACTACTGGCATCAAGATTTTTCCATCCTATGGCTTAACTGTTATATGGTGAGCAATCCATAAGACATTGTAAAATATAAGAATGCAGTATTTAAAGAAATGTCTTAGTGATCACTTCTGAACATTCAGACTCTTTAGCAATGGGAAAAAATCACGTAATTTATCTGCTATATAAGTTCAGAGTTTCATGTACAATAAAGCATGTTCCAAAAGTAAAGACACATTCATTATCTGACAGTAAATTTTCCAGACAACTATACCATACTCCAAAAATGCAGAAGTTCTATTTTAAACTTTTTTATGTTACTCTTCCTATAATACATGTCCAACAAATGTGTATGCTGGTTCTGTGCTGGCTGAATATAACTGAAACTTTTCTCAATGACATAGACTCCTCATTATAAACAGGTTCCCATATTGTGCTTTACATAAATCAACAAACCTTTCATGTCATTTTCCACAAAATGAAATAGTCTAATCTAAACATCACAATGGAATACTGTACATTTTCCCCATAAAGAAAAGTAGAAGTTTCACAAGCATTCTATTATACAATAGCAGTATATTATATGCACATTTACTTACACAAATTTATATGTCCAGCAAAAAGATATTTTTTTAAAAGCAGCCCAGGGGCGCCTGGGTGGCGCAGTCGGTTAAGTGTCCGACTTCAGCCAGGTCACGATCTCACGGTCCGTGAGTTCGAGCCCCGCGTCAGGCTCTGGGCTGATGGCTCAGAGCCTGGAGCCTGTTTCCGATTCTGTGCCCTCTCTCTCTGCCCCTCCCCCGTTCATGCTCTGTCTCTCTCTGTCCCACAAATAAATAAACGTTGAAAAAAAAATAAATAAATAAAAGCAGCCCATATCACCAGCCTTTCCTCTCAGTTATACCTTTACTCCAGAGTGAGCATAAAATAAGAGATGTCACTCAATTGTTCCCTCAGCTGCACTCACTTCCTAATACCTCTCCTAGAATGAACATCTTAATAAGACCGTATCTGACTGGGGCACCTGAGTGGCTCAGCCAGTTAAGCATCTGGCTTTGGCTCAGGTCATGATCTCATGGTTTGTGGGTTCGAGTCCCACATCGGGTCCCACGCTAATGGTGCAGAGCCTGCTAGGGATTCTCTCTCTCTGCTCCTTCCCTGACTCACTCTCTCTCTCTCAAAATAAATAAACTTAAAAAAAAAAAAAAAAAAGAGGGAAACATGGGTGGCTCAGTCAGTTGAGCAGCTAACTTTGGTAGCGGTCATGATCTCACGGTTTATGGGTTCAGGCCCTACATCAGGCTTGGAGTAATCTAAGTCAGGCTCCAATCAGCTTGGAGCCTGGAGGCTGCTTCAGATTCTGTCTCCCTCTTTCTCTGCCCCTCCCCCACTGGCACTCTGTCTCTCTCTCTCTCTCAAAAATAAACATTAAAAAAAAAAAAAAGAAGAAGAGCAAGACTGCATTTGACTGCATTGAAAAATAAGTCTTTTCAATACAATGCCAGAAAAGAGCCAATTATTTCAGCTGATGTTTGGCAAAAACAGTGAATCATTCCTATGCTGAAGGAAACTGGCTATGCTCAACTTAGTGAAAAATCATTTATCCATACTGACAATTTCTGGTCTTATTAAAGGTAATTCTTTCACTACACATAATTTCTAACTTACACAACTTGAGAACATAAATTCCATATAAGATTCAACATCACTGTATTTATCACTTATTAAATCTATTAAAAAATAACTATTTTTATAAAGAATTAGCTACTCAAATTGCTATTTCATGGATTTTGATAAAATTTATTAAGTCCTTGGTCAATGATAGGAAATTTACAAGGTTCTCACTAAATATTCTGCCTTATTATCAAAGCTTAAATGGTAATAAAAGCTTTACCTTTGCAATTTAAGTTACAATAAACAGTATCACAGGATTCCCCCTAGATTACTTTACTTCTAAACCAAAGTAGTTTATATGTCTCTGAATAAGAACCACTTCTCTACATAATGACAATGGCTTATTTGACAGGAGCCCCTTAGAAATCTATTCCCACTATCATAAAAAGAGTCTCAAATAGTGTACAAGTTTTGGTAATGTCTCTTTTGTTATAATAAAGGTGAAGTGATTGCTATTAGTTATCTGTTACTGTGTAACAAAATACCTTCAAATTCAGCAGCTTAAAATAATAAACATTATCTCATACAGTTTCTGAGTGTCAAGAATCCAGCAGCAGGTTATTTCTCAAGACATTAGCCAGGGTTGCAATTATCTGAAGACACGGCTGGGGCCAGAGAATCTAAGAGGGCTTACTCATGTGGCAGGTGTCAGAGGCCTTGATTCTTCACCACATGAGCCTTTCTGTGTGGCTGCTTACAACACAGAAACTGTCCTTCCCAAGAGCAAATGGTCCATGAGAAAGCTGCAGAGTCTTTTTATGACCTAGCCTTGGAAGTGACAAACCATCACTTCTGCCATATTCAATTCATAACACAAGCAACTCTGATAACCATTTGGAGAGAAATTGCACAAAGGCATGAATATCAGGAGGCAAGAATCATTGGGAGCTCTGTTGGATTTAGGCTACAACAGTGATGAACATACAGATATATGGTTAATGTGGTTGTACATATGTCCACAAATTCTTTGATACTTCTCTTATCACAAAGTGAAGCCTAATTCCCCTCCACCCTAAATACGGACTGTGCTTAGGACTCAAATAGAATGCAGCAGAAATGACAGTGTCAGACTTCCAAAGCTAGTTTATGACATTGCGGCTTCTGCCTCTCTCTCTTGAATCATTCACTCTAGGGAAAGAAAGCTACCACATTGTAAGGACAGTGAAGAAATCCTTAGGATAGGCCCTTACAGGAAAGAACTGAGACCTCTAACCAACAAATAGTAAAGAACTAAGCCACAAAATTAAGCTTAGAAGTGGATCCTCCAGCTTCATTCGAGGCGTCAGAAGACTGAAATAGTACTGAATGAAATTAAAGACTTAAATAAATGAAAAATATATCATATTTATTGATTATAATACTCAATATTGTCAAGATGGCAATTCTCCCCAAATTTAAAGCAACCCAAATCCAACAGGCATTTATACAAAAGTTGACAAATTGATTCTAAAATCTATATAGAATTGTAAGGACCTAAAATAACCAAAGCAATTTTTAAAGTAAAAACAAAGTTGAGGGTGCCTGAATGGCTCAGTCGGTTAAGCATCTGACTCTTGATTTCAGCTCAGGTCATGATCTCACAGTTCATGAGTTCGGGCCCTGCATCAGGCTCTGTGTGACAGTGCTTAGCCTGCTTGGAATCCTCTCTCTCCCTCTCTCTCTCTTTACCTCCCCTGTTCATGCTCTCTTTTGAAATAAATAAATAAACTTCAAAACTAATTAAAAAAAAAAAAGTTGAAGGACTTACACTTCCCAAGACTTACCATAAAGCTACAGTAATTAAAACAGTTTGGCTGTACTGGCAAAGATAGTTATAAGTCAATGGAACAGAACAGAGGGTTCAGAAACAGATCCATAGTTACTTAGTCAATTGATTTTTGACAAAAATGCCAAGGCAATCCAATGAAAAAGGAAAGGCATTTCAAAAAATAGTGCTAGATCCCCTAGATATCCTTGCAGGAAAAATAACAATAATAATAATAATAACACTCAAAAAGAGAACCCTCTTACCTCACACCATACAAAAAAGTTAACTTCAAATGGATCACAGATCTAAATGTAAATCTAAAACTATAAAACTTTAAAAGTTAAACTACAACTACCACATAACCCAGACACGCCACTCCTAGGTATTTTCCCAAGAGAAACAAAAACACATGTTCAGAAGTATCTGGGTGGCTCAGTCAAGTGTCCAACTTCATCTCAGGTCATGATTTCGCAGTCCATGAGTTCAAGCCCGCATCTGGCTCTGTACAGACAGCTCAGACACTGGAGCCTGCTTCAGATTCTGTATGTCCCTCTCTCTGCCCCTCCCCTACTCGTGCTCACTCTCTCCTTCTCTCTCTCAAAAATAAACATTAAAAAAATTTAATTTTTTTAATTTAAAAAAAATGTTCATGCAAAGACTTTTACATGAAAATTCTCCATAGCAGCTCTTTTGTAATACTAACAATCACAAACAAGCCAACTGTCAATTAACTAGTACAAACTAGTATATCTATACAACAGAACACCATTCGGTAATAAAGAGGAATGAACCACTGACAGACACAACAAAATAGACGAATCTCAGAATAACGGAGTCAAAGCCAAGACAAACCAAAAAAAAAAACAAAAAAACCAAAAAGCAGCCTATATGATTTTACGTAAAATAATAGCAAATGCAAACTACTCTATAAGGAAAAGCAAAACTGTTGTTGCTTGGGGATGGGAGTAGAGGGAAGAATAGATTACAAAAAGACATAAGGAAATTTGGGTATGACAGAACTATTTGTTATCTTAATTGTAGTGATCACTTTATGGGTCTATTAACATGTCAACGCTGATTAAATTATGTGCAGTTTAATGAATGTCAATTCTATCTCAATAAAGTTGAAAAAAGAAAAAATTGGTAATGTCTAATAAAAAAATTGGTAATGTCTATTAAAACTATAAATACACATTATGGGGCATCTGGGTGGCTCAATCAGTTAAGCGTCTGACTTTAGCTCAGGTCATGATCTCATAGTTTGTAGGTTGGAGCCCCACGTCAGGCTCTGTGCTGACAGCTCAAAGCTTGGAGCCTGCTTCAGATTCTGTGACTCCCTCCCTCTGCGGTTCATGAGTTCGGGTCCCTCGTGCTCTGTTTCTCTGTCTCTCAAAAAATAAATAAATGTTAGAAAAAAGGTTTTTTTATTTTTAAATACACATTTTGCTGTTAGAAATTTATCCTACAGGGCGCCTGGGTGGCTCAGTCAGTTAAGTGTCTGACTTCAGCTCAAGTCATGATCTCGTGGTTTGTGGGTTTGGACCCTGCATTGGGATCTGTGCTGACAGCTTAGAGCCTGCTTCGGATTCTGTGTCTCCCTCTCTCTCTTTCTGTCCCTCCTCCGCTTGTGCTCTCTCTCAAAAGTAAATAAACATTAAAAAAATTTTAATTTATCCTATAGATATACTTGCATTTACACAAAGATAGGATGTGCACTGAAAAACTATATTGAATATCCAAAAACAACCAAAACTTCCATTAATATATGACAGGCTAAATAGATTAATGCATTCTCAAAAGATGGAATACTCTGCAACCATGAAAAAAACAATGACTTATATTTATATGCTCAAACATAAATTATCCAAAATATATTGATAAATGAATGAACTAAGTGGCAGAGAAATTCATACAGCACAATCTGTGTTTGTGTTTAATCTTCAAAAAAGTAAATACATATGCACATAAACTGCTAGCTGTAATTATACTTGAACAGTACCCTCAGCACACTTAGGATTCTCTATTTCCAACTATTTTATAATTTTTCAGAAACATTACACAACCATTAAGACTGACATTACCACTCATAATAACAGTACTTAATAAATATTAGCTGCTATATGCCAGGCAAATATGCCAAGCAAACTTTGAACAAGTTGCCATTTCTTTAACCTTCACAACAAGCCTGTAAAACAGGCAGTATTATTTTTATCACCATTTTAAAGATTTAGGAATCTAGGAGTCAAAAAAGCCTTTGCTGCAGGTCACTATTAAGTGGTAGCCCAAGGATTTAACTCAAATTTCTTTGATCCCAAAGTTGATGCTTTTAACCACTGCACCAAAAATCTCTCGGTAAGCAAAATGTAGAAACCAAAAACCCATAAAAGAATGCAGCAATTGGGAATAGTGTTAATAAACAGAATATAGTCAAAAAGCACAAGCTTATTTCTGGCTCTTGCTTTTGACAGAAAAAAAAACAAAAACAAAAACACCATGGTAGTGTTTACTTAAGCATATGTAATTGTCCTCTGTGAGGTATTTTACTAATCAATCCACTTGGTCTATACGATTTCAGTAATTCCTAGTTTGTTACATTCTAACTTCAGCATATAACATGTTAGTTTCTATTCTAATTCCAAATAATATAAACCCAAATACATAAAGCAAACAGGAGACACAAATAGTGTATTTCCCAAGGGGGAATTATAAACACTAAACATATACTAGCTGTAGCAATTTATTATTATTGACACCATTGCTACTTTAAATTGTATGTTCTTGCATTTAGTTGCAACACATTACATAGATTGCTTGCTGCAATCAACCTCCATAAGGAATTAAATATTAATGATATACCGAATACAATTATGAGAAATAAGACATTCAATACAAATAAGGCAGAGATAATTACTGCAACATATTAATTTTAGATCTTAGAAATATATTTAAACTACCTAAAAAGTAAGAATTTTGTCTTCAAAATTTTGTTTACCAACCTCAGCTTTCTAAAAAAAACTCATTCCCTTTACTATGATCTGACTGGGCATTGAACAAATATGGATAAAGAATCTTTACTGCTAACACAGTATTTTATTAAACTGTATGATATTACATATTCAATTGGCAACAGGAGCATTTTTTTTAATAAAGTAATATGTAGCTCAGCAAATTCCAGTCCCATAAAAATCACACATTATATAAAATTGATTTCTCCTAACCAAGCTCGACCCTGCTCAGCTTCTGAGATCAGATGAGATTGAGCACATTCAGGGTGGTATGGCCACAGACTATAAAACTGACTTCTAACTAGAATCACTCCCAAGAATCAAAAGGTAAAAATTAAAATAAATGCTCTGTAAAAATATTATATACAATTTTTCTGTTGTCAGAAATGTTTTTAATTTTTTTAGAAATGTTTTTTAATATTATCTTTTCAATAAACAAAATACACATTTTAAAATAAGACTGAAAATAAAAGCAAATATTAAAAGTTATATTCCTAATGTCAAATATAAAAATATACCCTTAAAATGTTCCTCATGTATCCTCCGATAGATCTCAAAAATATAACATTTGCCATGTCACACCACAATTCTACTACTTTTTAAGTTTTTTCTCCCATATTTTCTATTCCAACTCCACAGATCAGTAACAAGAAATAAGATCAAATAAAACATGTTTTGGTAACATTATCCAAAGCAGTCATAAAAAATGATGCTCTCTTTAGAGACAACTTAGTTATAGCCTGAAAGTAAACACTGTGGAATTATTTATGAAGAAATTATACTTAACATTGGTAGATTTCAAGACATTTATATTTTAATGGAATGAATTGTTTGTAAGTAAATCAGAGTTAGTGCTAGATGCAGTTTGCTTCGGTTACCTGAAATTAGAATAGCAGACTCATTAAATATATATAAATCAGTGATGCAGAGGCACTGCACCATATTGATGGAGGCTTCATTAATTTTCAATGATATAGCCACTATCATATTTGTGTTCTAAAGAAAATTGAATGAGGTACACAACCACTTTTCTTCATCTCAAAATTTTGTTTTTTTACATATTCTAACAGTGAATGAAAGAAAACCTAATTCTTCAAAACATTTCTAATGAGGTCCATTAAATATTACATTTTCTTGTCTTTTTGTAGGGAATACACTTATTTGTTTATACATGTGTATATTTTTGATACAAATTAAAAAATGAAGTTTGCAAAGTAAAACACTATAAAACTAGTTACCCTCCAAATCACTTCATTGTATAAATAATACATTTAGTCTTCCTAATTTGCATGTGTATACCTCAAAAGCCAAATACTATGACACTGTTTATACATTATCAAATAAAGTGATATGGCAAATACAGAATTGGTAAAAAAATCATTATTGAATATTTAAATTTTTTTGTGTTTTTTTTTTAATGCTAGCATCCTGGCAACTAAAAATATAAAAAGAAAATTGTTCTAAGTGTATCAATCAGATTTTGATAGTATTGTAGTATTTTCATATTTTAAAAGGGTTTGAGTTGCAATCTGGTTGCATTACATTAATAAGAATTTTATTTGGCAAATGTGATCAAAATTTAATTGAATAATTCCTAACTAGGATTTACACAGACACAAAAAAGTAGAGCTGGCCAGGTGGGAAATGCAACCATTTAACCTTACATAGGCTTCAGTTTTCCCATCTGTTAAAAAAAGAAAAAAGGGACAAGTGTAGAACAAAACTAAAAAGATGATTGCTAGGCTCCTTCTGATTTCAAATTAACTGAGTTTGCCAACTCCTATCAATTCTTTTGACAAAACAAACAGCATTTTGAGGCACGTACTTTTACACAAGCTGCCATGTTCAGCATGACAGCCAAATCAGACATCACATTCCACTTTCCTAATGGGACTAATACTTAGATCTTTCCTCTTTAGTGGCTGCTTCACAAAAACATTTATGCATTTTGAACCACCTAAACTTTTTTGTTCCCTTCATGCTAATCTTGCAAAAATTTGTAAGTTTAGGAAACACCCACCAAAATTATTTGCTTACCCAAAGTCCCTTTTCCTACATCAGGAATAGGTTGACAATTAGGTTTCAGGAGTTCAGGTTTGTTTAATAGCACTTTTTCAACAAATAGTTTAACAAATGGCATAATACCGACTTTCACACCTTAATTGCAAAGAATATTTTTATAACTCTAAACTTCCCTTTGGTTTCTTGTAAAGAAAAAACAACTAATTTCCTTTTAATGACTCAGAAGAGCTCAAACACCATAAAACTAATGCGGGTAGTAACCGTGTCTGCTATACTCACTGTTGTCTACTTACACACAGTTTTTCAACATCGCTTAAGTACAAGACTCTCTTGATAGGTAATATAAAACACAAAGTCTCTCCCTCAGAGATCTATGTCGGAGCCCAAAAATTTGTAATTGAACTCGACACCCAAGATGATTTTTAGGATGAGGTAAGTCTGGGAATCAATAACCTGGAAATTTTGAGTGTATAAGAAAGATTGCAAACCGGGGGGCTTGGGTAGCTCAGTCAGTTGAGTGTCTGAATCTTGGTTTCAGCTCAAGTCATGATCTCATGGTCATGAGATCTATGCACTGGGTGTGTAGCCTGCTTGGGATTCTCTCCCTCCCTCTCTGCCCCTTCCCGCCCAAAAAAGGTGTAAACTCAAAGAAAAGACCAAAACTATTAACTAAATTACCCAAATTTTAAGAAATTAAAGAGGGATTAAAAATTACTATCCCAAACAAATGAACAATTCAAGACTAGAACCTAGATTTTCTAACTTGTGATTCAATATTCTTTCTGTTACTCAATAGATCTGGATTATGAAAATACACAGAACACCAACTCATATATGTAGTGAAAGCAAAAACCATCTCCATTAGGAGAATGATCTTGAGATGTTCATTGTAATTACCATTCAGAACATTTGAGACATTAATTCTCCAGAGCTGTTCTGCAACATTATATTCTAATCAACTTGAAAACATTCCATTAAAAAAAGGGGGGGAATGTCTAGAAAGTATTAGGGAAGAAACTGAAGTAACAAAAAAATGAGAAACTGCAAAAGAAATGCTAAAGAGGAACAAGCAATTGTCAGTTTTGAGGTAAGAAAATAGACACGTACACACAGAACTGAGACTACAGGAAGTAAATGACTCAACAATATAGTAAGGCCAGCTTTTTCTTAAAAACACAATGTAGTAACTGATGCCAGGCTAGCATTCCCACCATGAGAAACCATAAAACAAACAAATGTTTGAGACACCTGTTTGCAGGCATTAGACAATAGACTACACAAAGACTATAATCTCCAGAAATGGGTAACTCTCAAGGTGAGCCTACAATTGCCTCAGTTTTCTACCTGACACAATTTCCTTGGCCATTCACAACAAGTTTGAGAAGGGCACAGTAGTTGTGCTAAACTGAGGAGTCAGAGATCAGAATTCAGTGCACTTGATATAGCTGAAAAATGCAAAGCAGAAGGTCCAGAAGTCTGTAGGAAACCTCCATGAATCCTTGACCAAAAAAGCAGGCTGCACATGTGCAGGGCAAAACCAATCAAGGCTTAAAAGACGGTAGATGAAAGAGGGATAGAGGGTAGTTAAGAGTGGTGGATACACCTTGAAGTTCCCACCCAGCCAGAGTAGAGACACCACATTACAACTTATTAACATGTTAGACATCCAGCTAAGATACCAAAAAGGCCACAACTAAGAGTAAGTATCACATCCTAGAATAGGACTTATTCTTAGACTCCCCTAACAAAGCTTAAAATCAAGACCGAACAAATTTTGCAAGGAATTAGAATTTTGGAAGTTAAGTCGCACTAAAGTAAGGAAACACACCATGCTCTCTGCAGATCCATCCTAGCAAATATTAAAACCAAGCTTACAAAGTTCAAGGTAATCAGCCAGCAAATGAATTGCCCGCAGAATTCACATACACACACACAGAGAAAGATAAACTCCAGTATCTCTAAAATGTAACATCTACATGATCTAGTTTACAACTGAAAAAAGTACTAAATGTGCCAAAATAGAGAAAAGAATGAAAAGAAAAAAGTCAAAAGAACAGTTGATAGAAATCAATCCTACAATAGCCAAGATGTTGAATCTAGCAAACAAAAACCTTAAAATCATCTATTATAAAATCTGTTTAAGTTTATTTAACTTGAGAAAGAAAGAGCACATGCGTGGGCAGGGGGAGCCACACACAGGGAGGGAGAGAGAGAATCACAAACAGGCTCTGGAGTGTTGGTGCAGAGTCCAATGTGGGGCTCAAACTCCCGAACCGTGAGATTATGACCTGAGCTGAAATCAAGAGTTGGACACTTAACCAACTGAGCCACCCAGGCAAACCTCACATATTATAAATATTTTAAAAGAATTAACACAAAGTATGTCCAGAATTAAATGAAAATACATTCAAAGAACTAAATGAAGATAGTCTTAATGCATGCACAGATAGGAATTCTAAAAGAAATGAAAACTATAAAAAAGAACACGATAAAAACTGTAGAATAAAAAGTGCAATAACGAAAATATACTGAATAAGCTTACCAAAAGAGTGGAAATAGCATATGGGATTGAAGATAAATCAATATAAGTAACTGATCTAAAGAACAGAGAGAAAAAAGACTGAAGAAAAATAAGTCATACCACAGGGACTTACATTATATCAAAGAGTCTAACACACATGTAACTGGAGTTTCAAAATAATAAGAAAGTGTAAAAAGTGCAGAAAGAATCACTGAAATTTCCAATAGGAAGAAAAACACTGACCTTACAGATCTAAGCTCAGCAAACCTCAACTAGGATGAATACAAATAAAACCCATATCTAGAACATACTCAAACTGCCAGAAACCAAAATTAAAGAGAAAAATCTTAAAAGCAGAGGCACCTGGGTGGCTCAGTCGGTTAAGCATCCAACTTCAGCTCAGGTCATGATCTCACGGTTCGTGAGTTCAAGCCCTGTGTCAGGCTCTGTGCTGACAGCTCACAGCCTGGAGCCTGCTAAGGATTCTATGTCTCCCTCTCTCTCTGCCCCGCCCCCACTCATGCGTTCACGTGCTTGCTCGCGCTCTCTCTCTCAAAAATAAACATTTTGAAAAAGAAATTTCTTTTAATCTTAAAAGCAGTCCCAAAAGATTTTTGTGTAAAGGGAACCAAAGATATGAGTAACAGCTAACTTCTCATCACAAACAATGGAGATCAGAAAACACTGATATCTTTCAAGTGGTGAAATGCCAACCTATAATTTCATATTCAGCAAAAATATCCTTCACACAGTTAAGCAAAATAAAAACACTTTCAGATAAACAAAATCTGGGAGAATCATTCACCAAGAGACCTGCACTACAAGAAATACTAAAGAAAATTCTCTAGGCAAAATAAAATCACAACAATTGTAAAATATAATCCAAAGGAAAGAAAAGGGGCACCTGGGTGGCTCAGTCAGTTAAGCATCCAACTTCGATTCAGGTCATGTTCTCGAAGTTTATGAGTTCAAGCCCCATGTTGGACTCTGTGCTGAAGCTAGGAGCCTGGAGCTTGCTTTAGATTCTGTCTCCCTCTCTCTCTGCCCCTCCCCCCGTCTGTAATAAAATTCTAAAAAATTAAAAAGAAAAAAAAAAGCGAAGAAGGACACCAAATATAGTATATAAGAAGGTGAACATAAAGGACGATTTCACCACTTTATACCCACTAGGACGGCTCTAATTCAAAAAAGATAAATAACAGGTGCTGCCAAAAGAGGTAGAGAAACTGAACCTTCATATACTGCTAGTGGGAATGTAAAACGTGCACCACTTTGGAAAACAGTCTTACGGTTCCTCAAATGGTTAAACATAGGGTTATCACATGATCCAAAAATTATACTCTTAAGTACACAGCGAGAGGAACAAAATCATTTGTCCATACAAAAACTTGTACATGAATATTCATAGCAGCATTATTCATAATAGCTGAAAAGTGAAAACAACCCAAATGTCCATCAACAAATGAATGGATAAATAAAATGTGATATAGCCATACAATGGAATACTATTCAGTAACAAAAAGAAAAGAAATGAAGTCCTGATACATGCTACAACATGGATGAACCATAAAAATATTATTCTGAGTAAAAGCCAACCACAGAGGACCATATATTGAATGATCTCATTTATGCAAAATGCCCAGAACAGGAAATCTATAGAGATAGAAAGTAAGATTAGTGGTTGCCTAGGGCTAGAGGGGCAATATGGGAAAGGGAATGTTTGGAAAGTGATGGTTAAGTGATGACAGGTTTCTTTGTGAAGTGACAAAAATGTTCTAAAGTTGATTATGGTAATGCAAGTGAGCACATCTCTGAGAATAAACTTGAAGCCATTGAACTCTACACTTAAAATGGGTGAATTTTATGGTATGTGAATTACATCTCAATAAAGGTGTTTTTAAAGACTCTCTTAATTTTCCACTTTTCCTTAAAGACAACTAACTGTTTAAAGTAAAAATAACAATACTGAATCACATATAAGAGTAAAAGATACATCAACAGCATAAAAGATGAGATGGGTGAGTAAATGGAATTACATTGTTCACATTTGTGAGGTATGAAATGGGAAGTGAAAAATGGGAATATCAGATGTTGACCCTAAATAGATTTTGATAAAGATATACATTGTTATACCTAAAGAAACCATTCAAAAAATATTAAAAATATTAAAATAACAATAAAGAGCTACTGCTAATAGGCCAATACTTTAAAATATCCAATCTGGGTGGCACAGTTGGTTGAGCATCTGACTGTTGATTCCAGTTCAGGTCATGATCCCAGGGTTCTGGGATTGAGCCCTACATCAGGCTCTGCACTGAGCATGGAGCCAGTTTGAGATTCTCTCTCTCTCTCTCTCTCTCTCTCTCTCTCTCTCATCTCTCTGCCACTCTCCCCTGTTTGCACATTCTCTCTCTAAAATAAAATAAAATAAAATAAAATAAAATAAAATAAAATAAAATAAAATAAAATAAAATAAAATAAAATAAAATAAAATAAAAATAAAATATCCAATTAGTCCAAATAAGGCAAGAAAGGAACTTGAACAAAAAATGAAAGAGACAAATGGAAAACAAGTAGACTTAAGCCCAATGAGCTCAATAATTACATTAAATATAAAGGGACAAATACACCAACAAAAGGCAGAAATTGGTGGGCCAGGAGGGCGCCTGGCTGGCTCAGCAGTAGAGCATGTGACTCTTGATCTCAGGGTCATGAGTTCAAGCCCCAAATTGGGTGTGGAGCCTACTTAAAATAAAATTTTTTTTTAAATTTTAAAAGAAATTGTTGGGCCAAGTAAAAAAGGAAGACATAAGTATCTACTAATATAAGACATACATTGGTTGAAGGCAAAGGGATAGAAAAAGATATACCATCAAACAGCATAAGAAAGCTGACATGACTATATTAATTCAGACAAAAACTTCAGGACAAAGAGTACTACAAGAGACAATTCATAATGACAAAAGGAGATATTCATCAGGAAGACATAGGTACCTATGTACCTAATAAGAGAGCTACAAAATACATGAAGCATAACAAAACTAAAAGGTCAAACCAACAAATCCACCATGTAGTTGGAGTAATTGATAAAATGAGTAGATAAAATAAATTTGTAATATAGAAGATCTGAGTAACACTACCAACCAAGCTGACCTAATGGACATTTATAACACACTACCCCTGACAGCCACAAAACATTCTTTTTTTTTTTTTTTTTTTTTTTTTTTTTTGAGAGAGGGGTGGAGGGAGAGAGAGCTCCTGCGCACAAGCAGGGGAGGGGCAGAGACACAGAGGGAGACACAGAATCCTAAGTAGGCTCCAGGCTGACAGCAGGGAGCCCGACATGGGCCGAACCCATGAAATTCAAGATTATGACCTGAGCTGAAGTCCGACACCCATCCACACCCATCCGCCTGAGCCACCCAGGCACCCCGAACATTCTTTACAAATGTACATTGATTGCTCACCAAAATAGACCATTTACTGGACCATAAATAAGTTCTCAGAAAATTTCAAAAGATTAAAATTATTAATAGAGTATGTTCTCTTACCACAACAGAATAAAATTAGAAATTAACAATACTTAGAAAGTCCCTTTTTTCAAATTCTTTTACCTAGAATGAGTGCCTTTTCCTAATTTGCCTGCCCTAAGGAGGCACTGTTTCCTAATTTGCATAAAAGTACTGGATAAGCCCAGAATATCAGTTAAAACAAATACATTAACACCACTTATTAATCATTATTTCCAACAATAAATAAATTCAACCCTAATCTGGTAAAGCTTCTAAATGTAACTAATAATTTACAGAAAATATAGAGGAACACATTAAACAATACCACAGCGACGCAATCAGCAAAATTCAGAGTAGTAACTCTTCAGGACAAACTACCCAGTATCATCAGTGAGAATAGAAATAGAAAAAAAAGCAAAGAGACACAGAGAGAAAGATCTTAAGTAAATGTGACAAAATACTGACTTTCATGTATCAGGACATGTTCCTTTATTCTACTACTTTGTGTCTTATGCATGTTTAAAATGAAAAAAGTAGATTTAGTAAAATCAAATACATGTAAAGCTTCCACAAACAAGTTTGCCAAGAAAGGTTGGGATTAAAATTAAATCATTAACAGGCCTGTGTGACTCAGTTAAGTGTCTGACTCTTGATTTTGGCTCAGGTCACGATCTCATGGTTTGTGGGTTCGAGCCTCACATCAGCTCTACACTGACAGTATGGAGCCTGCTTGGAATTCTGTCACTACCTCTCTCTGCCCCCCACCCAAAATAAATAAATAAGGGGCACCTGGGTGGCTTAGTCAGTTGAGTGTCCGACTTCAGCCCAGTCATAATCTCAGGGTTTGTGAGTTCAAACCCCACATCAGGCTCGCTGCTGTCAGCATAGAGCCCGCTTTGGATCCTCTGGATTCCCTCTCTCTCTCTCTGCCCCTCCCCCACTCATTCTCTCTCTCTCTCTCTCTCTCTCTCTCTCTCAAAAATAAGCATTTAAAAAAATAAAATTTAAAAAATAAACTTTAAAAAAATTAAATTATTAAAAACTTAGTTAATATAACTGAATCCATCGAATTCAATATGCCTCCAGAATTCTATGAAAGAATTCTACAAAAGACCTGTTTCTTAAAGAAACAGGTGGTCCTGAAAAAAGAAAACAATTCTCCTTTTCTTTAATTAAAACAAAGCTCATCCTTGAACTGGAAAACAACAAACATGGAATCCAATCATCTTTAATGTGCATGTAATCAATCCATTTGACTGTTTGCTGGACTGAATTGCTACAAAAGGGAATATGCTTCCTCAGTTACTAGCAATTAAGAGAGGAAGATCTTTTCATTATGTTTTCACTTCTTTCTGCTTCTGTATTTTTTCCCATAAACAGCAGTCCTAATTAATCTTATCATAATCCTATACTTTTGGGTATCCTTTGGGTATCACTACTCCTACTCACTCTCTCGCCTCCTCAAATGCCTTTGCCAACTTGAGAACATGAACAAATATAAAATCATGTGGTAGCCACATCAAGGTGGCCCAGTAATCCCTACCTGATAGTATTCACACTCTTGTGCGTACTCTTCCACATTGTAACAGGGCTGCTCAATATTAACAAATAAAACAGCACAATGATAGTAATGTCATGTCTGTGATTAGATCATAGAAAGTTCTGGGCTTCTGGTTCTCTCCCTCTCTCATCACAAACTCTGGGAAAACCCACATCATGAGTACCCTATGGAGGGTCCACAGGGAGAAAATGAACCCTCCTGCCAAGAGCCACATGAGTAACCTTGGAAAAAGATATTCAGTCTCAGACAACAGCCTGAGCAAACCTCTGAAGAGACTATGGGACAGAATCACTCAGCTAAAGTCACTCTCAGATTCCTGCCCCTCAGAAACTGTGAGGGCAGGTCACGATCTCAAGGTTCACGAATTTGAGCCCCACATAGAGCTCTGTGCTGAGTCTCGAGCCTGTTTCAGATTCTGTGTCTCCTTCTCTCTCTGTCCCTGCCCCACTCTTACTCTGTCTCTCAAAAATAAATAAATTTTTTTAAAAACATGTTTTAATTTAAAAAAAAGTATTTCACATCAAAATCCATAATGTTGTATGACTTATCAGAACAAGAATATCAAAAAAATAATAATGCCCAATATCAGCAAAGATTTGTGGCAAAAAGAATTACCATATTGTTGTTGGGAGTATAATTGATACAACCTTTTTTTGAGAACAACTGGGCAATATTTATCAAAACTTAAAAGTCACATACAATTACACTACTAGGTATTTACCCTATGGCTTGACTGTTATATCTTATGAATATGCCTAAGTGCTCAAAGAGCTAGCTAGCTAGCTACCAAGTTCACTCCAGTGAAAAAACAGAAACATAAAATATTCATCAAAAAGATTCTGGGGGGGCAACGGGGTGGCTCAGTCGGTTGGGTGTCTGACTTCAGCTCAGGTCATGAGACCTCAAGGTTCATGGGTTCGAGCCCCCCATCGGGCTCTGTGCTGACAGCTAAGAGCCTGGAGCCTATTTCAAATTCTGTGTCTCCCTCCCTCTCTGCCCTCCCCCCACTCTCACTCTGTCTCTGTCTCGCAAAAATGAATAAGCATTTAAAAAAACTTAAAAAAAGATTTTGGTTAAATGGGGCACCTCGCTGACTCGGTCGGAGGGGGAATGCGACTCTTGATCTCAGGGTTGTGAGTTTGAGCCCATAGTGGGTGTAGAGATTACTAAAAACATACATAAACTTAAAAAAATGTTTTTTGGTTAAATCAATTATAGTATAACTGAACACTGAACTACCATCCAACTGTTAAAAATAAAGAGGAAGACATATACACACTGATTTATAAAAGATATCCAATATACGAATATTTTAAAAGGTGGGATTCATATATATATATACATATATACACATATATGTATATATATGTGTGTATATATATATACATATATATATGTGTGTATATATATGTGTGTGTATATATGTGTGTGTATATATATACATATATATATATGTGTGTATATATATGTGTGTGTATATATATGTATATATATGTATGTATATATATATATATATATATATATATATAAATCCCATTTTCCAAGAAAGAACATGATAACAAGTTCATATCAAGAAAACTACAAAGGTGTGCCTGAGTGGCCCAGTCAGTTAAGTGTCTGACTCTTGGTTTCAGCTCAGGTCATGATCTTACAGTTCATGAGATTGAGCCCTGTATCGGGCTCCGAGTTGACAGCAGCAGAACCTGCTTGGGATTCTCTCTCTCTCCCTCTCTCTTTGCCCCTCCCCTGCTCGCACAAGGGCACATCCTCTCTCTCTCAAAATAAATAAACATTAAAAAAAAAAAATTACAGAGGCACCTGGCTGGCTCAGTTGGTAGAGCATGCAACTCTTGACCTGGGGGTCATGAGTTCAAGCCCACATTGGGCGCAGATACTACTTAAAAATAAAATCTTAAAGGGGTGCCTGGGTGGTTCAGTTGGTTAAGCATCAGACTTCAGCTCAGGTCATGATCTCTTGGTTCGGGAGTTCAACCCCCATGTTGAGCTCTATGCAAACAGCTCAGAGCCTGGAGCCTGTTTCAGATTCTGTGTCTCCCTCTCTCTTTGCCCCTCCCCCACTCGCATTCTGTCTCTCTCTCTCTCTCTCTCTCTCTCAAAAAAAAAAACCGAATAAACATTAAAATAAATAAAATCTTAAAAAAGAAAATTACAGATCATTAGAATTAAAGCCATTATTTTGACATTTTATAGTCTCTTAAATTCATTTAAAGATAATCATTATTGTACAAGTCCTACATAGTAGCCCAAATGACTCCTGTTTTAATTTCATCTCTGCTTAGCACACATATTACTCACAAGTAATAACGATAATATAACCAATATATATTAAACAAATACTATATTTGACAACAGAGACAGAAGCTCTACAAAACACCTCCAAATATTTTATATATTTAATCCTCAAACACTGTAATATAGGTAGTACTACTGTCTCTATTGTTCAGGTAAGAAAAATGAGGGGTGCCTGGGTGGCTCAGGTGGTTGAGCAACAGACTCTTGATTTCAACTGAGGTCATGATCTCCCAGTCTTGGAATCAAAACCTGCAGCCGGGCTCCACTCCAGCTCTGAGCTGGGCATGGAGCCTTCTTAAGATTCTCTCTCTCTCTCCCGTTGCCCCTCCCCCACTAGCATGAGTGTGTGTACAAGCACACACGTGCTCTCTGTCTCTCACAAAAAAGAAAAATGAGTGCAAGGTGTTAGTAATTTGCCCAAAGCCACAGTTCCTGTAGGGACTGTGTAAAAAATTCAAAATCATAAGTTTCTTCTTTTATCCAATACGCTATATTCTTTTATCCATTTTGTTCATATTTCAAGTCAAAAAAGAACTATAAAATGTGGTCTATACCTAACAAGTTAGCAAATAACCAAAATAAATAAAATAACTTAATTTTTTAAAGATTTTATTTTTTAAGTAATCTCTACACCCAACATGGGGCTCAAGCTCACAACCCCAAGATCAAGAGTGTAACACTCTACTGACTGAGCCAGCCAGGCACCTTAATAACTTAGACAATTCTTAACTCTTATGAGAAAACAAAAAGGACTAAGGATACAACAAAAGCAATTTCTAATTAAAAATAAGTCATCTCAGGGCGCCTGGGTGGTTCAGTTAGCTAAGTGTCTGACTTCGGCTCAGGTCATGATCTTACAGTTGGGGAGTTCAAACCCCATGTGGGGCTCTGTGCTGACAGCTCAGAGCCTGAAGCCTGCTTCAGATTCTGTCTCTCTCTCTCTGCTCCTCCCCCACTCGCACACTGTCTCTCCGTCTGTCTCTCTCTCTCAAATATAAATAAATAACAAAAAAATTAATTAGAAAAAAGTACCAATACATTAATAAACCTTATTATAATCATTATAACTACAACTGACCATGCAATTTATGCTTACCCAAAGACCTAGTCTATCACACTGTAGATTACCCATCACCTTTTATTTCTAAGAAACCTCAGAGAAACTACAGGAATATATGCTCACCATAATACACCACCTTCAATCCCAAGTGCTTTATAGAACCACGTTTACTGAATCACATGTGACTATAAAAATGTGGCAAGAAACATGGTGACCAATTCCTGCACTTATTCTTCAAAATAAACAAACTTAACCTCCTTCTTTCTCCTCCCCTCCCCCAAAATGGGCGTTCTGGAGTCAGACATCCTGTGTTCCAATTCTAGTAGGGCCCACTTAATAAGGACCTTGAGCAGTCTCAGTCTCCTTCCCTGTGAAATGGTAAGGATACTAATACTTACCTCATGGGGCTGTTTGGGAATGAAGTGAGACAATTCATGGTAAAGCGCTTAGAACACTGCCTGGCACATAATGTGCACTCAATAAATACCAGCCACCATTACATCTCCAAAACCGCCAAGAATCTAGACTTACTCCCTTTTAGCGATGAGAATCTAACCCAACTCCATCAGGACAAAATGGTTTATAGACGATTTTCATATTACCTTACATAATAAATAGAAGTATATATTCACAGTAATTTTGTTTTCATAGCAATTTCGCCCTTTTCAATAAAAACATTTCCGTAAAATTAAACACTCCAATCCCCCAAGCTTTTAACCAGCGGCATGTCTGGACCCCAGCTGTCAACACAGCCTGGAAATACCCCGGCTATGAAGGGGGAAACCTGACAACCTGCTGGGTCCTACATCTGGGAACCTGCAGGCCAGCGCGGCTCGGGGCTACCGTCTGTTTACAGAAACAACGTCACCTTTTCCTATTTTCCTCCCCAGTGTTGAAACGAACGACGCCCTTTTCTCCCCTGAGCCCAGGCCAGGCATTTCCCAGCTCTCTCCTCCCATCCTGCGAGTCTCACCCCCATGAAACCCACGGTCTCCCGACTCACAGAGTGTGCCCGCACACATTCACCATCAGCTTCAAGGAGGGGTTCCGGTATTTAGTGGTCTTACACCGGGGGCAGCCCTGATCGTCCATGGCGGTTCCCTCCTGTGGATTCTCTCCCGACGCCTGCTTTAGCTACAGCCAGAGCAACCCCAAACCTCCAAGCGGGTTCCTACCAACAGGCACTTGGCTGGGACGGTCCCGTTGCAAATGCGCACCGGCCCGGGGCGAGACGCTGCAGCACAAACGTTCCGGCCGCGAGTTTTCCGGTCCTGCAGCTGGGGCTTGGTCTTAGCTTCCGTAGGCCAGTGCACTATCCTGGGTTTCGGGGAAGAGCTATTAAAATGTCAAATTGTACACAAAGCTCCATCTCCATGCATGTAGAAGTATTTTTTTAAGGAACTGCGTCACAATTAGGAACATAGATTTCACCTTGTACTGTCTGGAAAGCATTACCATGATTTCAAAGATTTATGCCCTGTGTACATAATCAATAATTCAGACTACCATTTTCTTTTGAATAATTTGAAAGCCTGTGCTTTATATTCTCCTTTATACTTGCACAGTCATGCAAGCACAAGTTCGCAAATAAAAGTTTGAAAAACTTACCTATAACAAAAGTCTCTACACCAACCCTAAATACTACAGATTCTCACTAAATTCTGGCATCTGTTCTGCAGAGTCACTTAATTCAAGACTGTCAAGTGTGCTTAACCAGTGTCACCTGGTTCTTACATCGCCCCCCCCAACACCCCAACCATATACACTGTATTTCAGCAATTGTAAGATCTGAGAGCCTGAATCTCTTTGGCAGTTGTAAACCACATTCACTGCATTTATCAGGATTTCAAAGAAAGCCTATAAACAGATCTATTAGATAAACTCCTCCCTCTGTAAGGGACACATGTTCATTGCCATAACAAGGATATGTTGATATTTATTAAATAAGTAGAGTGAAGAATAAATGAACGAGCATCAAATACTAGTTCACTGTGAAAAAAATTTTAAGCCAAGCATCATCTTGTAATCTGGTCCAAATTCCATCAGAAGTAGACATGCAAAGTTTTTCAAATTAACCCATACAATGAATACTAGCTATATACACACATGGTAAGTTTAACTTTCGATAGCACTTTTGCTCTTTTCAATAAAAAGCAACATTCCAACTCCCACTTTTTTTTAAGTAGGCTCCACTCCCAACATGGGGCTCAAACTCAGGACCCCAAGATTAAGAGTTGTGTGCCCTACCGAGCCAGCCAGCCACCTCCCAACTCCCACTGTTTTAAACAGTGAACTCAGTATGAAACTCAGTGTGGTAATACAGTTGGGATTTCCATGGGTTACAAGAGGAGGAACCTGACAAACAGCTAGATATCACATCTGGGAACCAGCAGACCAAAGGGCTTATATATAGCACTACATACATACACACACACACACACACACACACACACACACATATATATATATACATATATATATATATATATGCTTATATATAAGCACAGGGCTTATATTTGTACACAGACATAGGGATTCACCTAATAAATCATGTCATCAGCTTGATCGTAACATTGTTCACTAACAGGAGCTAATCAAATAAGTTTACTAAAATAGGCAATACAAATGCTGTGCTGACCTGGAGGCTTATTATGCTGCTATTGTCTTATTGAAAAAGACCACATCCAAACCAGTCATGTGACTCACAGTGAAGCTCTCTAAAAATAAAGACAACTTTTAGGATCTTAATATATTTTAATAGAACAGGAAACTTACAGGAAAAGAGTGAATATGTTCAGTGAGCAAAAAAAAATTTTAGGCAATAATACATTGAGAAGTCATCCATTAATTTGGCATTATTGTTTATTACCACAAGGCACTTTTAATCATGTCCTGGAATAGGAGACCCCCAACCACTTTGTGAATTGGTTTACCTTTCGCCCAAACCTTAACATCAAGGCAAAGAAAGCACTGAAGATTGTGGAAGGAAACATTGCTACCAGCTTTATCCACTTCCCAGGTTGGAAACTACTAGAAGAGAAGAATGGTAGCAACAGCTGACTTGGAACTCTTATCAGATGAGCATGATTCTCACAAAGCTAGAGGCAATAAAAAGTAGAGCTTATAGATTTGGCATCTGACTTCAAGAGAGCTGGATTCAAGTGCTGACTTCATTACTTTCTAGTTGCATGACCTCAGGCCTCAGTTTTTCCAACAATAAATTGAGGGCAACGTAAAGATTAAATGAGATATCTCATTTAAAGTGCTTAGCACAGAATAAGAGCTCAATAACTGTTAGCCATTATTAACAGTACTATAGGTATTCTCATCAGTAGTAGTATCTAAAAGAAGCAATGAAATGGGAAGAACCTGGCCTTTGCTTAAATCAGACTGGTTTTTGAGCCAAATTTCTTATCCTCCCTTACCTCAGTTACTTTCTTCCACTTAATACGCTTCACAGGGTTGCTGTAATGATTAAATTACCTGACAGGTACTTGTATGAAGGCACTACTACAATGCCTCGTACATAATAGAAACTCTGAAATGTATACCATTATTACTCGTGGGGTCCACAAACATAGAATGATCAGAAGGCTTTCAAGAGGAAAGCCTGGGGGCGCCTGGGTGGCTCAGTCGGTTAAGCGTCCGACTTCAGCTCAGGTCACGATCTCGCGGTCCATGGGTTCAAGCCCCGCATCAGGCTCTGGGTTGATGGCTCAGAGCCTGGAGCCTGCTTCCTATTCTGTGTCTCCCTCTCTCTCTGCCCCTCCCCTGTTCATGCTCTGTCTCGCTCTGTCTCAAAAATGGATAAAACGTTAAAAAAAAAAAAAAAAGGAAAGCCCTGACAGCACCTGAACTCTGATTCAAATGGAACTTCAGTCTTTGTAAAACCCACTAAACAATCAGGTTTCCTACATGTCTTAAAACAGCAGCATCCCATGAGGCACCTGGGTAGCCCAGCTGGTTGAATGCCCGGCTTTGGCTCAGGTCATGATCTCCTGGTTCAGGAGTGCGGGAGTTTCAGCCCCACATCGGGCTAGCTGCCACCAGCCTGTCAGCCCAGAGCCCACTTCAGATCTTCTGTCCCCCTCTCTCTGCAACCCCCCTCTGCTTGCACTCTCCCAAAAAATAAACAAACATTAAAAAAAAAAAAAAAAACCAGCAGCATCCCAACAGTGGACCAACTGGCCCATTATTTCTCTTCCCAAATCTGCTCTTCCTCTAGCATTCCCATCTCGGTAGATTCTACCTCCCTGGGGCAGTGTTTCTCTCTTGCAGACCCTCTTTCCCAGCCCCAAGGACCCAGGTTGGGCTTTCCCCATCCTTAGGGGACATTTACGGTTTTGTCTCAAGACTAAAGATAGCATCCCTCCCCCTTCTTATGGAAAACAACTCATCCCCCACAGGCTTCAGTGGTTCTTAATATGCCTGCTAATCACAATCCGGACTCTCTGGCCTAGGGGTTGACACAACCCTTACTGGCACAACCAGAGATCCTCCTTACATTTTTCAAACTGGCAGTGAAGGGAAAACAGTAGAACCTCTTTAACGGGGCTAGAAAGTGTGAATTAAGAACTACGGGGAGCCCTGGTTCCAACTTTCTGGGGAAAGCCCCTTGGAAAGACTAACTTGAAAGAGGCAGGTGAAATGAGACAGCAGGTCTCTAAGCACAACCAGTTGCGTTCCTGTTTTTCACGTTGTTTGATATTATGTTCCAATAAATTCATCCTTCTGCTGAGTCCAGTCCAAGCGGCCTTTCTGGCTCCTCGGGGAAATCCATATCACCACAAAAACGGCAAGAATGCTGCTACACCTGGGAGATGACTAGAACCTGGCACTCACTCAGTCTCTGCCAGGCTCTTCTCCCTCCACTACCATCCATGAGACTCACTAGGTCCCCTCCTACCTACTGCTCATCTGCATCCTCCACAGGCAGATAGCTTGGTTACTAAGTCCCAAGCATTATATCCAAGGCTCCCTCTCCCAGCCTTAACTTTTTTTCTTCATGAAAATTTGAAAAACCCCAGAAGAGGATTCTGAATGTTTTGGTTTGGGGAAAGTGTCCATCCCTGGGCTAATCAACCATGACCATGATATTACACACGGACTACTGTGTACACAAACCACCGTGAGCACCACTGCAAACTGAGTGTTCCATTCAAAGACCTTCATAATCTATCTCCAGCCTGCCCTTTAAGCTAATCTCCCACCACACAATTACATAAACCCCACAACACAGACATGCTGAATTACTCAATATATTCAGAAATATACCACATACCTTCATGGCTCCATGCTTTACTCATTTCATTCAATCTTCCTCTAGTGAGCTCTATCCTTGTCCTCTCAAAATTCTTGTCCTTAAAGGCCCAGCTAAAAATCCATTCCCCATTGCCCTTGGCCTCCCAAAATTAGTCTCTTTATCCTCACCACTCTCATACTCTCTGTTGTATTTCCTAATGGATGTGTCTTATCTCTCCCACCATATTTTAAGCTCCTCAGGGTCAGAGACCTCAATATGTTCATCTTGCTATCCTTCAGTACCTAATGCAATACCTGTTATTAATCAGGACTCCGTAAATATTTGGCAAATGAATGATCCTTCAGAAATGTTAACTACATATCATCAACCATTGATAACTAAATAACAATAGAACACCTCCGGTACCTGGGAGATTACTTTGCAACCTAGTTCCTCAACAGTACCGGTACATAAGCTTTGGAAATAGGAAGAACCTACCAAAACACAGTTATGTAGGCCTTCCCTTTATCTATCCGCCTATTAAGGCGGCCAAAGTCAGCCTTGAAAAAGAACATCTCTGCTCTTGGTGGCAACACCATAAAATATATTTAAGCAAAGTGTAAAATTTTGTGCTGAGCCAGATTTTCTTCAGTAGACTAAAATGGCAAAAGATTTCCATATGCTCTCATCACTACCTTCAGGCAGGAAGGCAAAGATACGGAAACAAGCAGGTTGGTTTTCACCTTCACACAAGCCCAGCCTCAATTGTTTTCCCAAATCACAACACTGCTTTAGGCTGCACATCAGTACTGCAGACTCAGTGTTGACAGCATGGCAAAGGAAGTAGAAGTATTCATCAATTTTACAAATCATTTGAAACCAGTGCTCTGAGATGAACTCCATACACCCTGAAGTCTGGTGTTCCATTCCAAAGTTTGAGTCCAGGACTTCCGGTCCCACTTTGAATTGCTGCCAGAATGAGCCTCGGGCTTAGCCTGCTAAAGGAATCCAGAGCCCGGTGTTGCATTTCACTTCTGGTTCTACAGGAATCTCCTCCTGGAGCTATAGAATACCAATGTAGCTATAGGCTGCAAATTCATAAAGGCCACTGCTGCTTCTACATAATCTATTGCACTTGGTGCTCTGGAAGCAAAGGACACACTCAGAAGACATGCAAAAACCCAATACATAGTTTTCCAAATAAATGAACTATATTTAGTTGATAATAAGCCTGAAGAAGATTCCTATGACCTGACCTTGGATCGCCCTATAATATAGTCAAATGAATTTTCATTAGATACATAAAACTGAAAAGTTTACTACTTTGCACTATCAGGAAGAAGATAACAAACATTTAGCAGAGATTAATTACATGCCAGTTGCTTTATGGCACATCTTATCTCATTTAATCCTCACAACAATCCCAGGCACTTTTTATACTCAAGTCGCTAATAAATGGCAGAACTGGGATTAAACCTATGTCTAGCTAGCTGATCCCCAAGTCCACATTTTTTCCACTAAACCATACTATATCCTGTCTACTTTGCTCCGATAAATATGCTTTAACAATTCAAGGAGCAAAATGCCATGTGGTATTCTGGATTGGATTATGAAATAGAAGACAGACATCAATGGAAAAATTGGTGAATCCAAAGAAAGTCTACAGTTTAGTTCATAATATTGCACCAATGTTAATTTGTTTGGAGAAATATATCATTGTAATCTCAAATGTTAACATTAGGGAAAACCGGGTAAAGAGTAGGTGGGAACTCTCCATACTCTTTTGTGAGTTTTCTGTAAGTCAAAATTATTCTAAAACAAAAAGCATATTTTTTAAAATTCAAGGAAGTTATATACCTCGGATATTGTCCTAAAGCTGGATACCTAACTGGATATTTCCAATGGGGTGAAAACACATGGTCTTTTCTATGACTATGACTTGCAAATCAACCAGAGACATCAGTGCTGGCTTCATCAGGGTAGTACAAAAGCAAGTCAAGTCCAAAATAAAATGACATCTTGGTTGACCAGCAATAAAATGCAGCGTGTCCACGAAAAAGAAAACCTCACCGAGTTGATCATGACAGCAGGTAAGCTAAACAGCTGCTTTATAATATGCCGAAATAGGCAGTTTTCGGTAATTGGGAAGCAGAAACAACACAAGGCCACCGTGAAGGATGATGTTAGGATGATGTCATTAAAGTGTTGGATTTTGAGAAAGAGCATCAGCAGGTGGACCTAACTGACCCACAGAAATCAGAGGAGCAGAGGTGGGTTCATCCTTTTTTGAGTTAAGACCTCATGCAAACCAAGAAAGAGACATAACTGCAAACAGCAGTCGACTCCACCCCCAGGCATTTCACCTCAAACCAGAGGGCAGCCTTCCATCTGTCTATGCTGTTGAAAGGGCTGCTGATCCTGCACTGATCTGGAAGACACCTGCACTTAGAATGGAGGAGTATCACCTTCAGAGAACTATACACACACTTACAGAAAATCTGTTCATACAGAATACTTAAATGTTCATGCTTTATAACAATCTAAAGCTTAAGTCTCTTCCACCTTACCCTACTCACTGAGCTAAGCACACCGATTCCATACTCTATATGCTTAGTTGCACCGTGTTCAACACAGTTGTGTTGCCAGCTCTCCAGGTGAGTCAAGGTTAAATGCTTTTTGAAGTCTTCTTGTTTTTGTCTCCTCCGTGGGCTATTTATACAGCTTGTTTTAAGATTTTCAAGGACTTTCCCCTTTTTAATTTACCATAAATGTTTCCCCCTGGGAACATTCCCTAGTGACATTCTATTTTGGACCCTTTTGAATACAAAATCCTTGACAAAGACATCTCTCAAAGGGAGGGAAAGGGGACTAGGGACATAGAGAAGCTTCTGAATTGTCTCCTTTGAAATTTTGTCACCTGGATGCTTGACGGTGGTCTCTTTGTTAAGAGTTTGGCGTCCGGACCTTAAGGCCACACAATTAATCCTCCCGCTGGAATCCTAAGGACTCTCTTTGAAAGAGTCTCTTGTCCAGTTTTCAGGCCACATTAGGTAATTTCCCGCCCAGGAGCACGGTCTAAAAAGAATGTCGGTGTTTCCCTTCAGGTATAGGTGCCTGGGGGTCAGGGGAGAAGGAAAGGCAAGGGGTGGAGTGCGAGGCGGGTGATCGACAGGGATAGAAACGGTGTCTCCTCCTCCCTCTGAATGCGAAATAGCCAATGAGGTGGCGCGGCCGGGCCGGCCGGGCCGCCAGTGCCATATAGTATGCAGCAACCCGAGGAGTCACGTTGGGGGAACGGCAGAAAGCAGCTATCCTTTTACACTACTTTGCTCTAGCAGCTATCTTAATGGTGACTGCGTGGCCGGGGGGAAACCTGATCGGCCAGATCCAGCCGAAACCGGGCGGGAGGGAGTGGGCTTTCCGGAGGGGGGGAGGAGGGAGGGAGACGAAGAAGGAGGAGTAAGAGAGGGGGAAAGAAAGAGGAAAAGAGTGCGAGGGAGTGAGGGAGGGAGGAAAATAAACAACAAAAAATGTCCTCTTCCTCCCCCACCGGGCAGATCGCAAGTGCGGCGGACATCAAGCAGGAGAATGGGATGGAAAGCGCCTCGGAAGGGCAGGAGGCGCCCCGAGAAGTGGCGGGGGGCGCGGCGGCGGCGGCGGGGCTGAGCCCCCCGGCTCCAGCCCCTTTCCCCCTGGAGCCGGGGGACGCCGCGGCCGCCGCCGCCAGGGTGAGCGGAGAGGAAGGGGCAGCGGCGGCCGCGGCGGCGGATCAGGTACAACTCCACTCGGAACTTCTGGGCAGGCACCACCACGCCGCGGCCGCCGTCGCCGCCGCCGCCGCCGCGCAGACCCCACTGGCCTTCTCGCCCGACCATGTCGCCTGCGTGTGCGAGGCGCTGCAGCAGGGGGGCAACCTGGACCGCCTGGCCCGGTTCCTGTGGTCCCTGCCCCAGAGCGACCTGCTACGTGGCAATGAGAGCCTGCTGAAGGCGCGGGCGCTGGTGGCCTTCCACCAGGGCATCTACCCCGAGCTCTACAGCATCCTCGAGAGCCACAGCTTCGAGTCGGCTAACCACCCGCTGCTGCAGCAGCTCTGGTACAAGGCGCGCTACACCGAGGCCGAGCGAGCCCGCGGCCGGCCACTGGGCGCCGTGGACAAGTACCGGCTGCGCAGGAAATTCCCCCTGCCCCGCACCATCTGGGACGGCGAGGAGACGGTGTATTGTTTCAAGGAGAAGTCGCGCAACGCGCTCAAGGAGCTCTACAAGCAGAATCGCTACCCTTCGCCCGCCGAGAAGCGGCACCTGGCCAAGATCACCGGCCTCTCCCTCACCCAGGTCAGCAACTGGTTCAAGAACCGCCGGCAGCGCGATCGGAACCCCTCAGAGACCCAGTCCAAAAGGTGAGCGCCAACTTTCCTCCTCCTCCCCCTTCGTCTCCCCCACCCCCTTCCCAGCTTTCTTTTCCTCCAAGTGCTCGCAAACATGGCGCTTACCTTCCCCACCAGCCTGGTCCGGCTGCCCACCTCTCCCCGCCCCCCACCTCTCCCCGACCCGGAGAAGGGGGGGACGGCGGTGGCGAGAGGCGGGGGAACCTCCCTCCTCCCCCTCCCCCTCCTCCCCCCAGAAGTTTCTGGTCGCCCGCCTAGGTCTCAGTCCCCGCCCCCACCTCGGCTGGTCACTGCCGCCCAGTTTCCCACCCCCATCCCGCTGGCTTTGAAGTTGCCACTCTCTCCCGGGGTCTGGAGGGGCGCAGGAGCGTGTGTAGTGTGTAGGCGCCGGAAAGGCAGCCCTCGTTGCCGCCCGAGGCCCACCGGGGCTGCCAGGGCGGGCCGGGGTCTGCACCTCCACCGGGTCTCACCGTCCCGGCGCGTGCACGCGCTCCTTGGCCGCCCTCTCCGCGGCTCGGCTGCCCCTCTCCCCGCCCCAGGCCTGCGCTGGAGGTCGCGGTGGCCGCTCTGGACGCTGGAGAGTGTCGATGGGGGCTGGCGTTTCAGAAGGGGGGTTGGGGACGTCGAGGTTTTATGTGACAGAGTTAATCATTCACCCTGCCCGCTGTGGTTCTCTTCGTGGCCGCGGCAACGTGGGGTGTTGGTGCGGCTGGGCTCTGCCGTGTTTTGAAACCTGATTCTGAACTCCTTCGGATCGGATTTCAGCGCCGCCGGGGCAGTGGGGCTGGAGGGCTTGCTTCCTCGGCCCCCCAACCCTGCGTGGCTCCCTCCTGGGACAGCGGTTAGGGGTGGGGGCGCTATCAGCTCCACACCTCCTTCAGCGCCCACCCTGGCGGGTTTCAACTTTTTGACTGGCAGGGTTTTTGACCCCAACTGGTGGGAAAGATCGGGTTTTCCACCTCTATTGTGCGTCCTTTCGAGTCAGACACCTGGAGTGTTTTGTGTATTGTTGAGCGAACTAAGGAGAAGGTCGCCTGGAGAGATGGTGTCTCCAAGCCACGCGGGCATAAGACAGAAAGAACCCAAAGCAGCTCGAAGGTTCTGCCCAGGGAAGGAATTTGGGAGCCGGGAAGCCCGCCCCGGCCGAGCGAAGGTGATCCCCCGCCGCGGCCCGCCCTTGCCGCTCCTGTCCCTGCACCCCCGCCGGGGCCCGACGGCTCTGGAGCTCCTCGCCCAAGGCAGGGAGGGAGGCGCTGTGTCCGAGCCGTGCCTCCCGGTAACCAAAACAAAACGCGCACTGCGACCTGCGTGCATCCTTCCGCAGACTTGCGGGGACACCCAGAGGAGGCACGTTGGTGACCCCGCGCCTGCTTGTGGCCGCGGATCCCATCGCTTGGAGCCCCGTCGGAATCCTCGGGGCCAGAGGCAGGGGGTGGGGAGCGGGCGTGGCGCTCAGGCCAGCTGCCCTGCAGCCTGCGCTCCCCGGCTGGGCGCGTTCCTCTCCCCAGCCGCACTCTGCAGGCTGCGCGCC
Organism: Lynx rufus; assembly: GCF_022079265.1. NCBI lineage: Eukaryota > Metazoa > Chordata > Mammalia > Carnivora > Felidae > Lynx > Lynx rufus. The sequence continues at coordinate 40,981,175 of NW_025814831.1, forward strand.
TCCCCCCCCCCCAACAACCCCACACCCCCGCCCCCGGCCCAGTTGCCTGGTTTAGGCCCCTCTCCGGATCTACCTCCCACCCGCACCCCTGGTGAGTCACCCTCGCAGACGGCGACGGCGGCTCAGCCTCAGCTCGTAAATCAAAGCGCTTTCTGCGCTCCTGGCCCCGCAGCCCAAAGCCCGGGTAATCCCCTCCCCTCCGCATGAAAGCGAACCGACCGCCGGGCACTGCAGGGATGGGGATCCTCTACAGGGCCAAGTCGCACCAAGCTTCGAAACTGCAGCTTACTGCCCCTTTCTCCCCCCCCTCGCCCAGCCTCAGTCCAAATGGGAAACCCTATCACCACCCTTCACCCGGATTTGGCGTTTCCTCCCAAGTCGGGGAGCTGAGGAACCCAGTCCTGTCTGGAGCAGAAGGACTGAGGGTGCTGGGGAAGGGGTCTGATGGTTACAAGGCTGCTGAGTGACCCACACCCTTTCCCTCCCACCTCACCAGGGCACTGGATGGTGTATGTTAAATAGGCCCCTATGGCTTCTTTTGGATTCAAAGGCGACTGCACATAACAGTTCTTGGGTTGAAAGTGCCTTTCCTACATCAAGGACAGCCACTTTGTTGAATGAGAGAGTTGTCAGTCTGGTGGAGTAGAAGTTTGGGAGCAGGTGAGAAAATGATCTCTTGTTAACTAACTGGCAAACAAAACTGAACACTTCCCACCTCCTGCTCCTTCGGCAGTTTCATTTACTTCCAAAATCACACTAATCGGAATTGGTTTGAAGGGAGGGGAAGGAGTTCCTAATAGGACAGACTGACTGCCTCATCTAGTAAGGTCCCCCCCCCCGTGGTATAGGTAGCAGCATAATTTAACAGGAAGGAATAACTTCAGTGCTATGAAAACATATATATAATTCTTATGAAAATCCTATTAGCTGAATTTACATCTTCCAGATCTCTGGACTTTCCCTGAATTTATTATTGGTAAAATGATTGGGATAGGAGAGTTTATCTTCCCACGTTCTCTGTCTTTATGGTTAGAATCTGCTGAAAGGCCTCATAACTTAAACAAGACTAAAGACTTCCTGCTCTGCTTTCCTAAAATATTACCTTTAATGGGGTTAGAGGTTGGTTTTCTAAACAAATGGCACTAGGTAGAATGTCATCCCTCTGACCTTCTGAATGTCTTGATTTCCCCTTCTCTGCAGTGAGTCAGATGGCAATCCCAGCACTGAAGATGAATCCAGCAAGGGCCATGAGGACTTGTCTCCTCATCCACTCTCCAGTTCATCGGATAGTGTCACCAACCTCAGCCTTTCCAGTCACATGGAACCAGTGTATATGCAGCAAATTGGAAATGCTAAGATATCCTTAAGCTCTTCTGGAGTTTTGTTGAATGGAAGCTTGGTACCAAGTACTTCACCTGTCTTTCTTAATGGTAATTCTTTCATTCAGGGACCCAATGGAGTTATCCTTAATGGATTAAATGTGGGAAATACACAGACAGTGTCACTGAACCCACCAAAAATTGCATCAAACATTGTGAGCAATGGTATATCCATGAGTGACATACTGGGGTCTACCTCCCAGGATGTGAAGGAATTCAAAGTTCTCCAGAGTTCTTCAGCTAACTCCGCAGCCACCACTTCCTACAGCCCCAGTGCCCCTGTGTCATTCCCAGGGCTGATACCCAGCACTGAGGTAAAAAGAGAAGGCATTCAAACAGTGGCTTCCCAAGATGGAGGCTCTGTGGTGACTTTTACTACACCAGTGCAAATTAACCAGTATGGCATTGTCCAGATCCCCAATTCCAGAGCAAACAGCCAGTTCCTTAATGGGAGCATTGGATTCTCTCCACTGCAGCTGCCTTCTGTTTCAGTAGCAGCTTCACAAGGTAAAAGTCTCATTCGGTACCATAATGCACTAGTGAATGTTTTAGCCAGCTGCTGTAAATGACACATTTGGTGAGAGCTGTAGATTGATGTTACTGTTCAGGTACCTTATTGGCTGCCACAGCTGCAGAAGAGCCTTGATTTGTTTCTCCTTCTTCACAACACCCGTGTAATATCCAGTCTGGTTGGTTCCCTGGCATCATGGAGATGGGCTTTTATTTTCCTAACATCTGAATGGAAAAATACAGTTCATAGCAAATCTTGCCAGTTCTACAATTATAGAAATATGATAAGTCAGTTGGTGCTTACAAAATAACCCATTGCTTGACATTTTAAGATTAAAAATTAATAATATTGCTAAGAACACAAAATTCGTCAAGCAGTTGGTACGAATGTGTACACTTTACCTAAGCATTTTCTATCTGACCAAGGAGTGTTTTAGAAGAGCAAGCTAAAAAGACTGGATCAATTGTGTTTGATCCATGTTCCTCCTATAATGAAAACTATCAGACCTAAAGGAAAACCAGATGAGTATGTGATAGGGTGTCTGTTGCTCTGCATGTATACTCTCCCTCCCCCCCACCCCCCACCAAATGTGTGGGTTAGCCTTATTTTATATGTTTGTGGCTTTGCTAAAGGCAGTTTGCTGAAGAACACTGATCTGGAATTCAGGAAGCCTGAGGCTGTTATGCCACTTCTTCACTGACTTGAAGCAAGTCTGAATGGCTCTGTGTCATTCTTTGTACATAGAAACACGAATGGTGAGAATGGCCATGGAGGTTGCATAGTGCCTTAAACTTAGGAGTGGGGGATGTGCATGCAGGTTTGCCTTCCTGTAAGCAAATCTGAATGTCCAGATTTCTATGAAAGCAAAATAAGTAACTGTCTCCCTTTAAAGATCAACTTCCTGTAAAATGGCTTTATTAAAAAAATCTCAATTTATGCACAACTATGACCCACTTCAGCTTATTTGAGGCATTAATGGAAAAAGTGTTGAGTAACTTTCTCTAACATCAATTCTCAGGTAAAATAGTAGGAAAACACAAAACTCCTGCAGCATACCGTGTATTTCTTCATTGTTTCAAGTTATGGAAAGGATTAAAGTTAAATCACTTTCCAACAAAAATATAAGAAACCACAGGGTTTCTTCTCTCTTTAGGAAATTTCCAAACAGTAGATAACAGTTTAAAGACAAGAAGTTGGAGCAAAAAGTGTGGTATGTACATTGGGGGAGAAGAAAAGCAGAAATACTTTTCACGTGTAATCTAGAAATATGCTACCACAGAAAATTATTACAAACTAATAGCTAATTTTTAAAATGGGACATTTAATATGAATAAGAAGAAGCATTTTCAGTTAAAATAGCTAAGATCAAATGACATAGCTGTCAATCCTTGGACTGTCTGGGTGAGTTAAAGGCATAAGTTTAACCAGATGGGTCCAGGAAGCAGCGTTCCTTTATAGCAATGGTGGACTGCAATTCTCTTTAAAGCATGTAGGGATTCAGCCTTTCTCAAAAACAGATACTCAGCCTTGCCTTAAAATGTGTAGACAAGATAGATTATCTTTTAGTAGTTAGGATTTGTATGGAAAAGCAGAATATCTATATCTTTTACTCACTTCATAATCTGAGAAAACAAGGGTGTTTTTTTTCCCTTACCATCATTACAAAGTTATACTTTGCACCTATGTCCTGTTTCATTTGAATTTTTTAAACTGATTTTGAAATTATTATTAAATTTATTATAATTCAAGTGCAGTTATACTTACATATCAAGTTTTAGATCACATCTGCTTTTCCTCCTTCATTTATGTGTGTTATAATTTCTACACATTCAAAGATATTGTTTTATTTATATTTAATAGCTGTTGGGGGAAATGTCCTATCATATCATATATGGTTCTCTCAAAAAATAACTATCGTTTTGTTCACCTATACACAGGCAAACAATTTCACAAATATATACATATAACAAAATAAACATCTATTTCAGGTGTTTTTTGTTACAGTTTAGCAGCCAACAAGAATTTTAAAGTATACTTAAGTCAGATTCATTTCATTTGTTTGGCCTGGAACAAACATTCATGTTAGGGAAGAACCCAAACATACATAAAAAAAATTTTTTTTTTAACACCAGTATTTCCGTGACAAATACTCTCTAGTGGTTACATTTAATTTAAAGTTTAAATACAGTTTTAGTTTGTTTGAAGATATTCCTTTGCATTTAAGGTGCTTAAAAAGTGGAAGATATAAAAAAACAACCCAGTAACATTTATTTATCAATACAGGTAGTAATATAATCACAATTATTCTAATTCAAGAAGAGAAATGTTTTGGGAGAATTACTTTTAACGTTGGGCTATCTTCTCAAAATAATAATTTACTGAACATCTAATTCAAGATCAGGGTAAACAACCCATCTGAATAATCCTGTCACAAAATTCCCTCAAGTCTACCTTTCTTACAGTGGCAAGATAATTGCCATCATTTCACTGGGTCTATGTAAAGACTCCAAAAGAAAAGGGTTTTATTTGATGATAGGAGGGAGGGGAAGGCTCTAATTCATCTGCATTGTCTGAGTTACCTGATTGTGAACTTCTCAGCATTCTACTTATGTTTCTGGGAGATTTTTGTTTTGGTTTGGTTTTTTCCTGTTTCTGGTCTCTGTAGACCATTCTAGTGAGAGCCTTAAGATATAAACGTTTCAGAGAAGCATTGGCTCTAGTTATTCACGTTAATCTGTGTTTTTAAAAGTACAGTTTATTATTATCATTAATTCTTCCTATCAACTGCAACACTGAAAATTCAGAACTGGCATAACAAAAGAAAAAAGAACTCTTGAACGTTCTGTTGACTTGATATTACTTTATGGTTAGTTTGGTGAAAGTTTGCAACGTGCCTGTACAGGTTTATATGGTTAACTTCAAGCCCCAGGGCAACTCATTTTATGGCTATTTTCTACTTTTCCATTTATGTCAGTTACTGAACTTGTTCCAAACAAAGGCATTTTATTTTGCATTTGTGTTTCCTAGTTCTAACTGGCAGAACTGGCTACAACTATCAACTGATTGAGAGAAATCAAGTTGGTAATAATGAACCGGAAACTTGACTGAAATTAGAACTTGGAAAAACATTTTTTTTCATACTTTGTTTCTAAGCCAGTACTTCTCACTCCCACTATGTCATCAGCATTACTAGGGAATTTGAAATACACCTGTTCTCAGACTTACTGAGTCAGAGGCTCAGTAGTAGAGCCTGGGAATCTGTAGTTTTGAGTGCTCAAGGTGATTCTACTGAACCTGAGAAAAATCGTGTGTGTCAAAAAGTCTTTTTTTCTTCCCCTATCAGTTCTATCAGCGATAATCTGTACTTTCTTTTCTTTTTTTTTTTTTTAGGCAACATTTCAGTAAATTCAAGCACTTCAGATGGGAGCACATTTACAAGTGAGTCCACCACAGTCCAGCAAGGAAAGGTTTTCTTGAGCTCTCTTGCTCCCAGTGCAGTGGTATACACTGTCCCTAATTCAGGCCAGACTATAGGATCTGTTAAACAGGAGGGCTTGGAGAGGAGCCTGGTATTTTCTCAGTTGATGCCTGTCAATCAGAATGCACAAATAAATGCAAACCTGTCTTCTGAAAATATCTCGGGGAGTGGCCTCCATCCCCTGGCCTCCTCATTAGTTAATGTATCCCCAACTCACAATTTTTCCCTGACTCCCCCTACCTTGCTAAATCCCACCGAGCTAAACCCTGACATTGCTGATAGCCAGCCAATGTCTGCACCTGTGGCAAGCAAATCTACTGTGACATCTGTCAGCAACACTAACTATGCAACTCTTCAGAACTGCTCCCTTATTACTGGTCAAGATCTATTGTCAGTCCCTATGACCCAGGGTGCCCTTGGGGAAATTGTTCCTACAGCTGAGGACCAGGTGGGTCACCCCTCCCCAGCAGTACACCAGGATTTCGTCAGAGAACATCGTTTAGTTCTGCAATCAGTAGCTAATATAAAAGAGAATTTCTTAACAAATTCTGAGGGCAAAGCCACAAGCAACTTAATGATGCTGGACTCAAAATCCAAGTATGTCCTAGAGGGCATGGTTGAGACTGTCTGTGAAGACCTGGAAACAGACAAAAAAGAGCTTGCCAAGCTCCAAACCGTCCAATTGGATGAAGATATGCAAGACTTATAAACTTGATTTCTCTCTTTCTCTCTCTCTTTTTTTTTTTTTTTTTTTTTTGGCATCAGCAGGCAGATCTTTTCACGAAGCCCTGAGGACATAAGGCATTTTCCCATTTACAGGGAAAACACTAGTTTTGTGAGTAAATGAATTCAAGAGACTTTGGATTGATCTGCATGAAGATCACAGTTAAATATACAGGAGTAGAACTGCGTTGCTGCAGCCTTTTTGTTCACATGTGTTCTCTTTTAAATAGATGGAGACAAAGGAACAAGATGAAATATATCAAGTCAAAGTGTGTCATTTGGCTGACTTAATATAACTCTAAGGTTAAATGGAACTTGATAGTTCTTTAAAACTGTGTCCACCTGACATCGGCATTAGAAACAGTACGGTTATTTTTGTTTACTTTCACTCCACGGGCATTGATGAGGTTAAGAAGCATACATGGTACTCCATACTATTCTAAGGGTTTATTTTTTGAATATATACATTTCTGTTTTTCAATATTTTTGTGAAAGTCTTGGTTTGTCTCTACACATTTCCAAATGTGCTTGCTAATAGTCCAGTGGGGCTGAGAAAGTTTGCAACTCCACTAAAAACTCTGAAACAAACTTCAGTATGAGTGTAAATATATTAGTCCTATAAGCAAGGATTTGAGGAATTACAGTGAATTTTATTTATGCTGTATATGTTTCTCTTCTACTTCAGACACTATGAACTGAAAAAATGTTTTCTTACTGTTTAATTTATTTTTATTGTTTGAACAGGAAGTGAACATAGTTATTTCCAACAAAGTTTTACTTTTTGTAGGATTTTAAAAGTAATGATTTTTATCAGGAGTCTATTAGGGTCATTATTAATAACACTGAAACAGGCAATCTAACTCCCAATATTGGAATTTTGGTACTTTTTTTCACATCTTGTTCTTTATTTAGCAACTCTCTGATTCATTTAAATATTTTTTCTATAGAATTCTATGTGCCTTTTTACCTTGTGGCCTTTTTATTATTCTTACTAAGGTACAGAAGTGTCAACAGAAGCACTGATGGCTCTATCTAACAGGGTTATTTTCACCACAAAGTTGCTTTAAATCTGAAGAACTTAAGTTTCACTTATGTGATTATGTACGTTTATGGTGTAAATTGATGAACAACTAATTATTGTTGATGCTTTTCATTACAATGAAATACCAATCCTAGAATACCATGTAAAATGAATTCTGTAGACTATAAAAACCATTTTAAACTAAACAAAGAATACGCAAGTTCTCTTGAGCAAAATTCTGTCCTGGTGAAACTTAGTTCTACGTGTTTTGAATCAGTTGTTACATTATGACATACGACTATTATTTGCACTATATTATCATGTCTTGTTCAAAGGTCGATCTTTTGGGGTTTCTTTAAGAAGCTTGCTTGATCATGTTGTGAGCTGTGGTTATAGGTTTTATCAGGACTGAACACAAGATGGAATGATGCAAATTTATGTAGTGAGTAAAGTCTCTGGTGTGTGCAAAGCAAGAAATGTGAGAAAATGATCTCTTCAGTGATGACTTAAAGTTGTTGAACATAAAAGATATTACCAATCTTGCTGTCTTCAAGATCAGAATGAAGAGTGTACTCTTGATCTCTACGTGCCCATCTGCTGAGCATGTGGCATAAGGGCCGTAGATTACTTACCCTTGGTTGTTATTGCAAATGGAACTTGCAGGCATAGATGAAGAGCCCTATCCAATTGTTTCGTTAGAGAACTCAGATCCCACCTTCTTTATGGAATTAGTGAATGTTCTTAAACTGCTGAAACTACAGTTGTCTTCTTCTTTTTTTTTTTTTTTTACAAAGTCAGGTGTTTTCGAGTTCTCTTCCACTCCATCACTACTTATACAGCTTGTTTTTTTTCTTTAAGTGTGTGCTGATCATGTTACTGAGATTAATTATATGGTTCTGTAGTGTAGTTTACATGAAAATGATGTTTTTCCACTTGATGGCTGCAGATATTAAGAATTTTCTGTTCATTATTTTAAAATGCCCATCTAATCAGGGAGATGGGAAGGTTTAAAAAGTTATATATATTTTATATATAACTGGAAAAGTTTCATATGTCTTCCAAAAATATAATAAGCCTCTGTTTTATTCACAGTTCTTCCTCTTTTTTTCCCTTAAGAAAAAGGAAAAATAGCACAAAACTTAAGACTTACCTAGGAAACCCATTCATATTCCCAACTTGATGTAATTATACCCCTACAATTACTCCAGGTAGCTACACAATATACCAGGTAAGAATCAATGCACATTATAAAGAACTTATTGTTCTTTTCTATACTTCAGTAAAATAAGGGCCAGTTGGTGTATAGCCCATACATATGTGAATGAAATAAGATAAACCCCATGATCTCCTTGCACAGAATTGCAAATGTTTTTTGCAATACCAAGGGCCAGTCTCAGAACCCTTGGAGTTCATGTGGCAGAATTTCTCTTACATAAACCAATGCTTGAAGATGCTGCAAATGACCCTCAAATGATCCCCAAAGAGGAATCAGAATAAGGGTAAAAACTCTCCCTGCAAACCCCAACCCCTGCTGCTGGCTGTGGGATTTTTGGTGTGAGGCTATCTATGCACTCTATCCGCCAGAATTTGGCATTTAGCTCTTAGTTACATCTAGTAAAGACCAGTTTTATCAATTAAAGAGAAGGTGCATTTGTTCCTCAATCAAGCAAGAACACCTGTGTTGTAGTGTTTTATAGCTCATGTATATTTATAGTAATGAAAAGACTGAATTGTACACGTTTCAGTGCCTTTCTTGTGTTATGAAAGGCAGGTAGACGTTATAGCCATAGATAAAAATTCGTAGTTAAATTGCACACTGACCTTAAATCTCCCTGTATATGCCCTTGCATTTTGCATGTCAAAAGTTGGATTACTGGGCATGTGTTGAAGCCTGCCCTGCTACATGTTAGGCAAGTGTGCATTAGTACATAGCCAGAAGTTCTTCATTCTTTTACAATGTTTTTGACAGATCATCTCATCAGAAAAACATAAATAATTCAGGAAATTTGTGGGGAAAAGAATTACATTTTACAAAAGATGTTTCAAAGTCTTCCTAGAACTTAGATGATAGAGCCTAACAGTTACTTTGTATCTAGTTGATACATTTCATGTTAATTTAATATCACAGTACATTTTATTAATCAAAATTATGTAGCATGTGACTCTCTTGGCTTTCAGGGTTCTCAATTTTTGTTCTTTTGTTGCATGTACTGTATGTTTAGAGGAGACCAGTTATATACTCAATATGGTTTTACTGTGCCTTACACAAAGAGAAAATCTATACAGAATGTATATCATGGGGTGGGGTAACAGAATCTCTACTGCACTGTTAGGTGATGGCACACAGAGCATGTCCCAGAACATTTCTGTGCTTAATTACCCAACCAAAGAGATCTAAAGTATGTATGTTGTACTGTAATAGGGGTTTATGCCTGGACAATTAAGTGTTTTATTTGTTTTCTGAAATGATGTGAACTTATTTTTCTAAACACTATGCTAAATAAACTTTATATTTATACATACCTTGTGTTTAAAAAGTTATTTATCCCTGGAAAAACAGAGAACAGGAGGGAAAAAACAAAAACCCACACAAACATTTCATAGGCTGGCAGATACAAGGACAATAGGAGTCACTTTAGAACAATCTCTATTGGTCTTTGTATAAAATTATGCAATTCACTTAATTGTTCTTCATACTCAAAGCTAAATTAGATTTCATCTTCCTTAAAGGAAAGGAATGTGTCTTATTCATTGAGGTGTTCCAAAATCTGACCCTCATTCTCTATAAGGTATAGTGGAATTAAATTCAATGATCCAAAGACCTTTCCATGCCCAATCTTACTGGAAGAGCTCGATATAATCCATCTTTAAAGCATTCTCATTAGCCAAAGTCTGGTTCCACTGCAGTGGGGTCCACCAGTGGTTTGGCATAAAGTTATGGACACAACTGCGCCACTGAGTATGTAAATGACTTGGCCCTGCTACAGTTTGATCCTACTTTCAAAATTACATGACCTCTGATTCTGTATGCCTCCCACACTGAAATGAAGAGGAGTTTGGATAAAGGAGATTGGACCAACCGTACAATTGTATTCCAAAACTAGTTAAAGCCATCAAATTAGTTTCAGATATGTCTAGACTTTGTTATATTCTTGTCATTCACTTCATTTGTTTAGTAATGTTCTGTGTAGTTAAGCCAGTTACAGCGAACAGTGTCTCACTGAGTATAGGATCAGAGCATTGTGGAGTAATTACATTTTATAACACCTTAACGAAACAAATATTTTAGAACACTTGACAGGTCACTGAAGTACTTCAAACATTTGTGGCTCTGCAGAATCTAGCAAACTAAATAAAACCCCTCAAGGGGAATTCAAGACTTTTCAGCATATGATTCCATCCCACTTTTCCTGTTTCCCTTAAGAAATAGTAAGTGTGGGGCACCTGGGTGGCTCAGTCGGCTAAGCACCGGACTTCAGCTCAGGTCATGATCTCCTGGTTCATGGGTTCAAGCCCCGCATCAGGCTCTGTGCTGACAACTCAGAGCCTGGATCCTGCTTCAGATTGTGTCTCCCTCACTCTCAGCCCCTCCCCTACTTGTGCTCTGTCTCTCTCGCTCTCTCTCCCTCTCAAAAATAAACATTTAAAAAAAATATTTAAGAAATAGTAAGTGTGGGGTGGCTGGCTGGCTCAGTTGGTGGAGCATGTAACTCTTGATCTCAGGATTGTGAGTTCAAACCCCATGTTGGGTGTGGAGCTTACTTAGCAAAAGATAATAAATGTGGAAATCTACTTCTGCACATGACTACTTTCAATAAGAATAGATAGTAAACAAAGGTACCTTCAGATAATGATCAGTGCTATAAAGTCAATACACAGGGTAATGAAATTGAGCATGGGGAATGGTAGAGGTGGGGACCTGAATTAGATTGGTCAAGGAAAGTCTCAAGGAAGTAAACTTTCAACAGAGAGGCTTGAATGAAGAGAGAGAACCAGCCCACAAGACTAGAAAAATAGCATTCCAGACCTAGGGAACAGCAGGTACAAAGGCCCTGAGGGGAAGAGTAGAGAGTCTGGATCAGTGTTAATCCTAGAAGACATTTGGTAGCAGATCTAGACAGAGAGATAGGCAGGTGCCAGGTCACAGGTAGAACTTAATTGGCCTGTGTTTGGATTTGAGTCAGAGAAGCAAGGAACAATATAACATGATTTACGCTTTATAATATCACCATGTCAATTCTTTGGAGAATGGCATTGTAGGAGGCCATTCTTGGGAGGAAAGGAATTAGGAAACTATGTCATGTTGTCCTAAGCTGTTGAACAAGAAATACTTCAGGAGCTGTTGAAGCATGTATGGCAGTTTTTCCCCAAATGTCTCCAGAATTTTGTGCTCTCCAAGCCTTCTGTCTACTCTGCCTCCTGCTGTTAGCCAAAGCTGCCAGCTTCCTGCTATGACTGTCCCAGTCTGAACCTGTGCCCTGAACTCCAGTCTGGTGGATCCAGTTCCCTAAAGGATATTTTCAGAATGTCCTGGTCACCTATGACTCTACATATGAAAATTTTAAATCATTGTCTTTGCCTTAAGCCCGTTCCTCATTTGTGGTAGCAGTCATTCATCCATTGGCCAAATAAAAAATCTGGGACTCACTCTGGAGTCTTCTCTCCCTTTCTTCCCACCTCCCCCACTAGATCACTACATATCTCCATGAAAGCTCCTTTACTGTCTCTTGAATAAGTTACTGCCCTTCCATTTCTACAGTTTCTGCCATAGTTGAGGCACCTATCTTTTTTTTAAGATTTTTTTTTTAAGTTTTTTTATTTATTTTCGAAAGAGAGAGAGAGACCATGCAAGTGGCAGGGAGAGGTGGGGAAAGAGGGAGGGAGAGAGAGAGAATCCCAAGCAGGCTCTGTACTGTCAGCACAGAGCCCGATGTGGGGCTCAAACTCACAAACAGGGAGATCATGACCTGAGTCAAGAGCAAGAGTTGATCACCCAACCAACCAAGCCACCCAGGTGCCCCTTAAGATTTTATTTTTAAGCAATCTCTACAGCCAATGTGGGACTTGAACTCACAACCCCAAGATCCAGAGACGCACGCTCCACCAACTGAGCCAGCTAGGTGTCCCAGCATTTACCATTTCTTTTTTTTAAATTTTTTTTTTTTCAACGTTTATTTATTTTTGGGACAGAGAGAGACAGAGCATGAACGGGGGAGGGGCAGAGAGAGAGGGAGACACAGAATCGGAAGCAGGCTCCAGGCTCTGAGCCATCAGCCCAGAGCCCGACGCGGGGCTCGAACTCACGGACCGTGAGATCGTGACCTGGCTGAAGTGGGACGCTTAACCGACTGCGCCACCCAGGCGCCCCCAGCATTTACCATTTCTTGACTGAACTATTACGACTGCCTCCTATTTGGTATCTCAGTGTCTGGTCCTCATTCCAGGCTACAGTACAATTATACTTAGATGCAACTTCCAGAACTCAAGACATTTTAGCCCTCGCGTTCCAGCTTAGAACCTTTAATGGTCTCCATTGTCTATGAAATACCATTTAAACCCTTAACATACAAAGCCCCCAGGACCCAGCCCCTACCTCTTTGTCTCGTCATGTTTCTAACCACATGAAACTGTTCCCCAAAGGGACCAGGTTCTTTCTCACCTACCCAATCTCCAAGGCTCACTAGAAAGCACTAGGGAGATTAGTGCTCCAGGAAGCTCTCTGTCTCGCCCTCTTAAGCAGAACAGTGCAAGGCTCATTCTGTGACTAGACAAGGATTTATACCTTCCTTTAGTGTAGCACCTACCACATCATTGTAATTATATGTTTGCTTCTCCGCATTTTCATCTCTATTTCTCTGGCATTTAGTCTAGGAAAGCATAGTAGGCACTTAAAAAAATAAGTGCTGAATAAACAGTGACTCTGCTGTCCATTCCTTTAAATCATTTCACTTGCTCTGGATTAAGAAACTACATTGCTGGGGCACCTGGCCAACTCAGCTGGCAGAGCATACAACTCTTGATCTTGGGGTTGTTAGTTCAAGCCCCACATTGGCTGTAGAGATTACTTAGAAAATAATAAAATCTAAAAAAAAAAAAGAAAGAAACTTCACTGTTAAACTAGTTAAAGCATTATCCCTATTTAGAGCACAAAAAATAAATGGATACATTTTAGGTTAGGGCCTGACAGTGATTCTTTGAAACTTCTGGCATTAGTGGTTGTTCTTTATGGTATCTTCCTTACTGCTCCAAGGTTTTTTCTATTTACTTCCAAATAGAGGTTGGGTTCCAGAAGATAGAGGTTGGCTAAAGTTTGACAGACAAGTGGGGCATTAGCACAAAATGTAGTCACTAAGCCTTTTTAGATCAATGTTTCAAAATAGCAGTGATGTACAGAAAAGCTATTTATACTTATGTATAGATACACTTTCTAAAAATATTCTCTCTGTGGATGTATTCCTATTACTTGTATTTGAACTGAGCAGATGCCTAAAGAGTCTATGAGGAATAGTAAATGGAACGTAGAATTTAGGCATCAGGAAATCTGGATTCTAATTAGCTTTTAGATTTGGGAGATATCAGTTGACCCTCTGAAACCTATTTTTTTTCCCAAGTGAAATGGGTATGGTGGGTATCCTTATATTTGAGATCCATGTAGCTATAAGAAAAGAACAAGGGTTAAAAAAAAAAAAAAAAAAGAACATTCCCTTCCCCCCACCACCACCCAGGTTAAGAAGATCAAATCAATTACAGAACGAAAATACACTGGGGCCTGCCAAGAACTACAAATGTTAAGATAAAATAATTGATACTGAGTTAACAACCTGTAACATACTAGGATTAGAGGTGTAGAGCTGGGTGAGACATGTGTGGTTTTATCTTCCACCTTCTCCACCTGTATCTACTTTGCTCCCCACTGGTTCTCCCCTTCTCTTAGGTATTGCCCTACCTCCCCAAGTGCCTTAAGTGATCCTCCTGGGGTGGGTGGTTAACAGTTTAACATGTGATGAGCCCAGCCCCCACCCCCAGGATTTTGCTTCCCCCCCCCTCCTCAGGAATTTGCATTTTAAGGAAGGCTTTTAAAGATACAAAAGAGCCAAGTTGTGATCATGAATGATAATTTTCAGATTAATAAAACTGAGCAAGGTGTTCCCTTTTTCTTTTTTTATTTTTTTAAATTTTTTTTTTTTTAACATTTATTTATTTTTGAGACAGAGAGAGACAGAGCATGAATGGGGGAGGGGCAGAGAGAGGGAGACACAGAATCCGAAACAGGCTCCAGGCTCTGAGCTGTCAGCACAGAGCCCGACGCGGGGCTCGAACCCACGGACCGTGAGATCATGACCTGAGCCGAAGTCGGCCGCTTAACTGACTGAGCCACCCAGGCGCCCCGGTGTTCCCTTTTTCTAAGAGCAGCAGACAAGGGTGTGTGTGTATGTGTGTGTGTGTGTGTTCATTTGGGGGACAGGGAAAGAAGGACAGATCAGCAGAGGAAAAGAGAGAATGTCTCCAGTTCCCTTCTTTGTGTGCTCCACTTCCCTACTGGATATCAAGGACCAGAGAGTGGAATTTGAGCTGTTGGGTCCTCTGAAAAATATTAACAGCATAGTTTTTCCCATGTGCATCTTATCCAGAGTCTAGGACATTTTCTTCAGGAGGATTCCTGTGTTGAAAAGTCATTAGCTATAATGAAACCATAAAAATTAGCCAGAGAAAAACAAAGGTTGTTCCGGGTTTCTCTGTTTTGTTTTGCTTTTTAAGATGTGAGCTATATAGGAGATGTGCCAAAAGAAAACCCAAAATACACATTTGGTTGAAATTAGGGAATTTAATACAAGTTTGTATTCATTTTTATATATTTAATAAGTACATTCTTGCTGTGTTCCTTAAAAGATGGATGGATGGCCTTGGATATCTTGGTAGAGATGTATTACTCATTCCCTGGCAAATTTATTTTATTAGCATTTAATGGGGGAAAAAAAGATTAATGAAATCTTGCCCCTGCATGAATAAAGTGATCAAGTATCCTATCCTAATCATCCCTGATAGATTTTTCCAAAATCTCTCCAATGAATACACACTAGTTCTAAGAATACATACAATCTTACCTAATAAGAGTCCCTTATTTTTTTTTAAGTTTTATTTATTTATTTTGAGAGAGAACATGCACGTGTGAGTGGAGGGGGACAGAGAGGGAGAGAGAAAATCCCAAACAGGCTCCACTGAGCCCTGGAACCAACACAGGGCTCCATCTCACGACTGTGAGATCATGACCTGAGCCGAAATCAAAAGTCAGACACTTAACCAACTGAGCCACCCAAGGCACGCAAAGAGTCCCTTACTTCTAGTCTCACTATACAGTCATACTCTAATACCTTAACAAACATGAATCTGTCTTTCCAAGAACAAGCACAGATTTTCATATCAGGTAGCAAATTGATAGTATTGTAATACAGAGCTCCTAGTATGAGTGAAGATGTAGTAATACAGAATTTGTGCTTTTTCGGGGAGAGATAAATTAGGCTAAAACCTGTCTTTATTTTAAATGGTGCATATTGACAATATAAGTTAAATGTATGAACAAGATTGGGTCCCTATGTAAAGTATCTAAGGTGAAAGTCTATCAAACACTTTTAATTCCTTAGAAGTACTCTCAAATATAATAGCTATTGAAATATTAAATACAAAGTATCTCTCTGTTTATCAAAGCAGATCCCCAGATTAAGCCTACAAGAAAATATTTTCTAAGCTATTATATGGTCTATAAATAAAACGTCCTTTTAATTTTTTTCTATAATCCAAAATTGTTCATTAATTCACACTAACATACCTCCTTTCAGGCTTTCTTGGGTTTCTCCATGAAAACTGTTAGATGTGTCTGTAAAGCATGGAAATTTTTAGAAAGAACAGGAAATAGGTGCAACCTTTGATATACGATCCTAAATATTACTTTATATGCCCGATAATCATATTATGCATGCATACTCCCCAGAGGTCTGGGGTAAACAGAAGTCATAGATGCCCCCCATTTCTTTTCACAAATAAAGAATACACCAATGTTCAGTGGAGATTTGCTCTTCCCAGTGACAATTTGATGAAGCCCAAATCTTGGCAATGACAATGCACCTGTTATAAACATAAGACCAGGCTTGTGATTTGGGCCCAAGTTCCTGTACCTGAAGCCGAAACTGTGCTAAAGGACCACTTTCAGCCTCTGGAAACATCAGGAACCCTGAAAAGCTCCCAAAGCTCTGCTTGGTTGAATCGGTTTACTTCATTTAAAGCAAACCCGAGCATCCATAGGCCAAGTGCCAGGTACATTACTGGGATTCAAAGATGGACCAGTCAGTCTTTAACGTCTAAGAACTGAATTAAGTGGATTGATACGGACATACAAACTATCCATGCAAAAGTACTACAAAAGAGGTATGTATAACATGTCCAGAAGTAATACTGCATTTTAAAAATATATTTTAAGAGTACTCTGGCAGGGCAGAGACAAAGGATATGCTAGGTGTGTGATACAGCTTTTATAGTAAGGATTTTAGACTTCAAAGGCAATGGTAATCATGAAAAGCATTATTTTTTTTAACTCACTCTTTTTATTATTGCAAAATAGATTATTTCCTATAGAAAACAAAACAGAAGACACAAAATCATACATAATCCCATCACCTGGAGATAATAATAGCCAACATTAAGTATGTATTTACTACTTAAGTACTCTTCAAAATGCTTTTACATGTGTTACTTCCTTTTTTCATTAAAACAACCCTGTGAAGTATGTATAATTCCAATCCCTGTTTTTCAGACAAGGATACTGAAACACAGTGGATGTGAGTAATTGTCCTAAATGTTCATAGCAAGTAAGTAGCTGAGCTAGCTCCAAAGATGACCTTCCCTTTTCAAAGTTATTTATTTATTTTTATTTTTCTCACGTACGCTTCACACCCAGCATAGAGCCCAACATGGGGCTTGAACTCACAACCCTGAGATCAAGAACCAGACACTTAAACAATTGAGCCACCCAGGTGCCCTGATGCTCTTTTTTTTTTAATTAAAAAAAATGTAATTTCTTTTAAAAATTTTAAATTGTAGTAAAAAATACATAATAATTACCAACTTCACTTTTTGAGGAAAGCTCATATTTTTTCCATAGTGGCTACATCATTTTACAATCCCACCAACAGTGCAGGAGGGTTCTAATTTCCCTACATCCTTGCCATATTTCTTTTCTGCTTTTTTAATAGTAGCCATCTCAACAGGCATAAGGTGAAATCTCACTGTGGCTTTGATTTGCATTTCTCTGATGATTAATGATGATGAGTGTCTTTTCATATTCTTGTTGGCCATGATATATCATCTTTGCAGAAATGTTTATTCAAGTTGTTTGCACCGTTTTAAATCGGGTTATTTGATTATTTTGTTATTGAACTGTAGGAACTTTTTTTTTTTCAAGATTTTATTTTTAAGTAACTTCTACACCCAACATGGGGCTTGAACTCACCCTGAGATCAAGAGTTGCATGCTTTACTGACTGAGCCAGCCAGGCACCCCTTAAAATTGTACGGATTTTTTTTAATTTTTATTGTTTATTTATTTTATTTATTTATTTTTAAAAATTACATCCAAATTAGTTAGCATATAGTGCAACAATGATTTCAGGAGTAGATTCCTTAGTGCCCCTTACCCAATTAGCCCATCCCCCCTCCCAGAACCCCTCCTGTAACCCTTAGTTTGTTTTCCATATTTATGAGTCTCTTCTGTTTTGTCCCCCTCCCTGTTTTTATATTATTTTTCTTTCCCTTCCCTTATGTTTATCTGTTTTGTCTCTTAAAGTCTTCATATGAGTGAAGTCATATGAATTTTGCCTTTCTCTGACTAATTTCACTATTTATTTTTTTTAATGTTTATTTATTTTTGAGAGAGACCATGCAAGCAGGGGAGAGGCAGAGAGGCAGGGAGACACAGAATCCGAAGCAGTCTCCAAGCTCTGAGCTGTCAGCACAGGGCCCGATGTGGGGCTCGAACTCACGAACTGTGAGATCATGACCTGAGATGAAGTTGGACACTTAACTGACTGAGCCACCCAGGAACCCCTATAGGAATTCTTTATATATTCTGGATATTAAGCTCTTTTCAGATATATGGTTGGCAAATATTTTCTCCCATTCCATAGACTGCCTTTTCATTCTGTAGATTATGCTCTTTGATGAACAAAAGGGTTTTTTCCTTTTTTAATTATAGTTGACACACAATGTTACATTAGTTTCAGGTTTACAACATAGTGATTCAACAACTGTATACATTATGCTATGCTCACAAGAATAGCCACCATCTGTCACCATGCAACGTTATTATAGTTCCATTCACTGTATTCCCTGTGCTATAACTCTCAGATGAACACAAGTTTTTAAGTTTGATATAGTCCCATTTGTCTATTTTTGCTTTTGTAGCCTGAGCTTTTGGCAGTATATCCAAGAATTCATGCCACATCCAATATCATGAAGATTGTCTCCTTTCTTTTAGGAGTTTTATAGTTTAGGGTCTTATATTTAGGCTTTGAATACATTGGATTAATTTTTGCGTAAGAGTCTACTTTCATTTTTTTGCATGTGGATATTCAATTTTCCCAGCACTATTTGATGAAGACGCTGCCCTTTCCCCGTTGAGCAAAGCTTGCTCTTATAATATACATTTAAAGAGAGGCATTGTAAGGAATTGGCTGACTTGATTATAGAGATTAGCAAATCCCAAGACCAGCAGTGTGACCCAGCAAGCTGGAGAGCCAGGGAGCCAATGGTTTAGGCCTCTGAGCACCTATCATACTTTATTCCATTATATATACATATCAATTAGTATACAGGCCAGTCTGCTGTTCCAGAGACTCAAAATTACAATGACTTCAATAAGACAGAAGTTTATTTCTCTCACATAACAATCCAGAGGTGAGTGGTGTAGGCTGACGAGGCAGTTCTGCCTCATCAGATCATCCAGGATCCCAGGCTGGTAGTTGGTCTCTGTGACCTTCAACACTGATTTCCAATCTCTGTTATTTCCCAGCCCACAGGAGGAAAAAGAAAAAAAAAAGGTCTGGAGTAGGAGCTTCCTCTCTAAGAAACAATCAAGCTATTTCTTATAACACTTCTTACATGTAATTGACCCAAACCTACTCACATGCCCAATACTTAACTTCAAGGGAAACATAGTCTCTAGGCGAGTGGCCATATGCCCCACTAAAAGTGAAATAATCCGTGGCACCTGGGTGGCTCAGTCGGTTAAGCATCCGACTTCAGCCCAGGTCACCATCTCACGATCCGTGAGTTCGAGCCCCACGTCGGGCTCTGGGCTGATGGCTCAGAGCCTGGAGCCTGCTTCCGATTCTGTGTCTCCCTCTCTCTCTGACCCTCCCCCATTCATGCTCTGTCTCTGTCTCAAAAGTAAAATAAACGTTCAAAAAAAAATAAAATAAAAAAAATAAAAGTGAAATAATCCTATTCCTAAAAGAAGGGGACAGTAGACACTGGCAGTCAGTTAGTGGCACCTGCCACTATATTTAGCCCACTTTCTTGAAGCCTATGGACTTCCCCTTCTACATAACAGAATGGAAGTAGTTATGTAAATGAGTCCGAAAATGCCACTTTTCCACTACACATCTGTAGATCCCACTTCCAATCAGAATGATAAATATCATCTTTAAATTATCATCTCGGGGCGCCTGGGTGGCTCAGGCGATTGAGCGCCCAACTTCGGCTCAGGTCATGATCTCATAGTTCATGAGATCGAGCCCTGCATCGGGCTCTGTGCTGACAGCTTAGAGCCTGGAGCCTGCTTTGGATTCTGTGCCTCCCACTCTCTCTGCTCCTCCTCCACTCATGCTCTCTCTCTGTCTCTCCCCTTCAAAAATAAATAAAAACATTTAAAAAATTTTTAAATGATCATCTCCTGTCTCCTTACAAAGTTTGAGACAATGCTAAATAAGTAGGCAAGTAAGTAAATAAAGTTTGAGACAATGTACAACTCCTGGTTTAAAATACAACTTGAAAGTGTTCATTTTTTAGTGTCCAGATTCATTAGTAATCAAAGAAATGTAAGCTCCTTGAGGGCAAGGACAGTGTCTTACCATTGTCATCAGAAGAACATCTGCATACTATAGGTGTTTGGATAATAAATGTTGCATGAATGAATAAGATACAAGCTTTTAATATGAAATACTATTATCGCCTATTAAATTACTAAAGATTTAAAATAATGGTAATGTCGGGGCACGTGGCTGGCTCAGTTGGTGGAGTGTGCCACTCTTGATCTTGGGGTGAGTTTGAGCCCCACATTAGGTGTAGACATTTAAGAGTAAAATCTTAAAGTAAATAAATAAATAAAATAATATAAAGATGATGCTTAATGCTGATAAAGATGCAATAAGGCCAATAGTTTCACATATGACAGATGGAGGAATAAATTCCAGATGGAAGGGCAATTTGTCAAATTACAACTACAAAAAGAAACTAATATTTGTTGATCACAGGGACAAGACAAAAAACAAAAACTATTTTGTTTATTTAACAAAAATTTGTTAATGCATTATCTTGATGAGGGTATGCTCTTTCATATATTACTGGTGGGAGTTCATTTGGAATGGCAATTGTGAAGACATTTTGGGAAGGCCTAGCACAATACTTACTGACTTAGTACTTTCTCCCCCAGAGATTTGTTGTACAGATATATTTGCACATTTTGATACTCCTACATATAGGGGTACTTGATGCAGGCTTGTTTGTAGTGTCAAAAGACTAGAAAAAGCCTAGATGTCCATCATTGGAAGGAGGCAATTTTTTTGCAATTTTTAAAAATTTTTATTTATTTTTGAGAGAGAGAGAGAGAGAGCATGCATACAAGTGGGGAAGGGCAGAGAGAGAGGGAGACAGGATCTGAAGCAGGCTCTGCAGTGACAGCAGAGAGCCTGAAGCGGGGCTCGAACCCACGAACCGTGAGATCATGACCTGAGCTGAAGTTGGACGTTTAACCAACTGAACCACCCAGGTGCCCTACCATGCAGTTTTTAAAAAAATATATTGTTGGGACTCCTGGCTGGCTTATCCAGTAGAGCATGCGACTCAAACTCAGGGTGGTGAGCTCAAGGCTCAAGCCCCATCTTGCCTGTACAGTTTACTTTTTTTAAAAAAAGGTGTCCTCTGACTTCAGAAGTAGTTTAGTAGACAGTTAAATAGAACAAATATTAATTAAAAAATAAGTAAATAAATAATGAAAATCAAAGTACACAAGAGTATTTTCATCATACCATAATTTGGTAGGTTCTTTAAAAGTGGCAGAGGCTGGGGCGCCTGGGTGGCGCAGTCGGTTAAGCGTCCGACTTCAGCCAGGTCACGATCTCGCGGTCCGTGAGTTCGAGCCCCGCGTCAGGCTCTGGGCTGATGGCTCAGAGCCTGGAGCCTGTTTCCGATTCTGTGTCTCCCTCTCTCTCTGCCCCTCCCCCGTTCATGCTCTGTCTCTCTCTGTCCCAAAAATAAATAAACATTGAAAAAAAAAATTTTTTTTAAAAAAATAAAAGTGGCAGAGGAAGATATATACATGTATATAAAGAAAGGGAGAGACAGTCTGGAAAAGAAGAAACATGCTAGAAGGTAACTTGTGCATTTTCATATCCTTTTAAATTGTTTAATTCTTGTTATCATGTATCACTTTTACCAAAAAATAAAAAAAAAAAACTTTACATTAAAAAAATTTACAAAAAAAGGGGGGGGGGTCACCCTGGTGGCTCAGTCTGAAGCATCCAAGTTCGGTTCAGGTCATGATCTCGCAGTTCCTGGGTTCCAGCCTCCCATCGGGCTCTGTGCTGACAGCTCAGAGCCTGGAGCCTGTTTCAGATTCTGTGTCTCCTTCTCTCTCTGCCCCTCCCCTGCTTGCGCTCTCTCTCTCAAAAATAAATAAATATTAAAGAAAAAAAATTTTAAAGTAAAAACAAAACCTTAAAAGTCACTATTCATACCCTTTGACTCTGTAAGTCTCTTTGTAGCAACATATCCCAAAAAATAATGTGAGATACAAACAAAAATGTATGCCCACAATGTATCAAAAACTTGGAAATAACCTATATGTCTAATATTATGGGACCAGTTGTGAAAGTATAATTACTAAAATTTTCGATGATACTAGAAATGATCTAATGAAAAACCAAAAAGAAAAAAAAAGACAACAAGTACATATGACACAGTATTATCAGTTGTTGGCACTGAGAAGTAGCACTATGGATGTGTTCTTTTCTGCTTCTTTATACTTTTTTTTTTTAATATATCAGTCAGGGCTCTTTTGATTGCAAGTGACAGAAACCCCAATAAAACTAGTTTAATTTGAAGAATATTTATTGGCTCACTGAACCAGTTATAAGAACTGAGTGGAAACAGGGACTCCTTTCCATCTCTGCTCTCTGTTCCTCTCTGTACATTGGGGTCACAGATCTGCCTTCTCTACAAGCCTTATGACTCTATTGCCAGCAGCTCCTGGATTCACATTTTCTAGTTTCGCCACTAGAGAAATAAAGAATGTTCCCCCAATTCTTTTTATGTGTATGTGTGTGCAGTGGTGGGAAGGTGCATTGGGAGAAAACAGATGCAGCAAAAATAATCCCAATGAAATATTCTCATTGGCCATTTTATTTTTTTTAATTTTTTTTAACGTTTATTTATTTTTGAGACAGAGACAGAGCATGAATGGGGGAGGATCAGAGAGAGAGAGGGAGACACAGAATCTGAAACAGGCTCCAGGCTCTGAGCTGTCAGCACAGAGCCCGATGTGGGGCTTGAACTCACAAACCACGAGATCATGACCTGAGCCGAAGTCGGACGCTTAACCAACTGAGCCACCCAGGCGCCCCACTCATTGGCCATTTTAGATCACATGTCCAACAATTTCACAATCACAGTGGCCAGGGCAGTGGTAACCAGAGAATGGAATTGGCTAACTTGGGTCAGTTATCTACTCTTAAGCCAATCACCGTGGACAGAAAAGCAGGCTAATGAAAGAAGACAGATCCAAGGGGAGGTGACAGGGTCTGTTCTGCTTGAGTTGGGCAAGTCAGCACAGCCTACATTCCTCATGCTGTAGCAGAAATTTTTTAAAAAATTTTTGATGTTTATTTATTTTTGAGAGAAAGAGAGAGACAGAGTGCAAGCAGGGGAGAGGCAGAGAGAGGGAGACAGAATCTGAAGCAGGCTCTAGGCTGTCAGCACAGAGCCCGACATGAACCACCATGAACCACAAGATCATGACCTGAGTGGAAGTCAGACACTTAACTGACTGAGCACTGAGGTGCCCCTGTAGCAGAATTAAAAAAAAAATAAACACAGCAGTACAGGGGTGCCTGGGTGGCTCAGTTGGTTGGGCCTCTGACTCTTGATTTTGGCTTGGGTCATGGCCCCAGGGTCTGGGATTGAGCCCTGCGTTGGGTTCCATGCTAAATGTGGGGCCTACTTGGGGTCCTCTCTCTCTCTCTCTTTCTCTTTGCCCCTCTCCTCAACTTGTGCTCTCTCTCTCTCAAAAAATAAAAATAGGGGCATCTGGATGTCTCAGTTGGTTAAGCATCTGACTCTCGATCTTGGCTTAGGTCATGATCTCACAGTTTGTAGGATCGAGCACCATCAGTGCTGCACTATCAGTGCAGAGCCTGCTTGGGGTTCTCTCTCTCTCTCTCTCTCTGTCCCTCTCTCTCTCTGCCCCTCCCCTGCTCAAGTACGCATGTGGGCGTACTCTCTCTCAAAATAAATAAACTTAAAAAAATAAAAATAATAAATAAATAAAAACAGCAGTGCCCACTAGGGCCAGATGGTTGGTGTGACATACCCAGAAAATAAAAGAGCTGCTGGGCCATCAAAATCACAACTGTCCATTGTGCTGTATTTTCTTCTCTTTCAAAACAATTTTTTTGAAGTTTATTTATCCACCTTGAGAGGTGGGAGGGGAAAAGGAGAGAGAGAGAGGGCAAGGCTCCATCCCACAAACTTCAAGATCATGACTTCAACAAAATCAAGAGTCTGACACTCAATGAACCGAGCCACCCAGATGCCCCTGTGAACATGTTTTATTTGGATAATCAGGAAACAAAATTTTTTTTATATTTATTTATTTTTGAGAGCAAGAGAGACAGAGCATGAGTAGGGGAGGGACAGAGAGAGAGGGAGACAGAATTCAAAATAGGTTCCAGGCTCTGAGCTGTCAGCAAAGAGCCCAATGCAGGGCTTGAATTCACAGACCATGAGATCATGGCCTGAGGTGAAGTCGGACACTTAACCGACTGAGCCACCCAGGTGACCCAGGAAAAAAATTTTTTTAATTGAAAGAAAAAAAAAAAAACCCAGCATTTCCTTTTCTTTTTCCTTCTTGCCCTGAGGTTTACTAGTGCCTCTGGAATACTTCCTTATAGGCTTTCTGATCATTTGAAGAAACAATTATATTCATCCTCTGATTACAACTTGAAATCAAACTTGCTCTCCTTTAAATGGCCTGGTTTTCTGAAACCCAGCACCTGGTTCATTGGTTTTTTCCCTAAGACACCCTCCAGGCAATAGAAACACAGCTTACATCTGAGTCCTATTCCATGGTTTGATTATTGGGGTGAGGCTCAGTTCTAAAGGCCCTGGTTTCCACATCTCTCCACCTCTCCCGAATTGGTCAAGTCTGAATTTATTGACCTTTACAGCACAATACAATATACCCTTGTTTGCTTTGGCCTGTCCTGATGAGTAAGGAGTCCAAAATCCTGTTTGATTTGCTAATTCTGTTGTATATTTTAGTCACTTTCTGTACACATCACTAGACACCTTTCTTAATGACTCATTATTTCAATGTTTAGAAAAAAAGAGATTATATAACATATTCTACTTTCTTATGATTTAAATGACTTCTTTCTGTAAAATTATGAGAGTATGGGTGCCAACCCATAATTGGAATACTTGTTACAAATTTATTTCTAAGTCTAGCAGAAGAAGCTACTATTCTATTAGATATAAGATATATATTAGATATATTAGGATATATATTAGATATAGGATAGAAATTATACAAAATTATAAAAGTTGAAGACGAAATTTTTACTTTTAACTGTGGCAAAATACACATAATATGAAGTCTGCTGTTGTAACCATTTAAAAATTTTTTTTTCTGAAGGATAAAGGGGTGGGGGTGCCTTGGTGGCTCAGTTGGTTGATCCCAGGGTTGTAGGATTGAGCCCTGTGTCAGGCTCCTCAGTGACAGGGCAGAGCCTGCTTGGGATTCTCTCTCTCCCTCTCTTTCTGTCTCTCCCCTGCTTTCACTTTCTCTTTCTTTAAATTTTATTTATGTATTTGGGGTCAGGAGGGGCAAAGGAAGAGGGAGAGAGAGAGAATCTTAAGCAGGCTACACAACCAGCACAGAGTCCGACTCGGGGCTGGATCTGACTACTGTGAGATCATGACGTGAGCTGAAATCAAGAGTCAGATGCTTACCTAACTGAGCCACCAAGGTGCCCCATTGTAACCATTTTAAGTGTACCATTCAATAGTGTTAAGTACATTCACGTTGTTGAGCAACCATTTCCAGTATTGTTTTCATCTTGCAAAACTGAAACTCTATACCCATTAAACAACAACTTGCCATTCCTCCCTTCCCTGAGCTCCTGGAAACCACCCTTTTATTTTCTGACTCCATGAATTTGACTCCTCTGGGTATTTCATATTAGTAGAATCATACACTATTGGCCCTTTTGTGTCTGACTTACTTCATTTACCACAATGTCCTCAAGTTTCATCCAAGTTGTAGCATGTGTCAGAATTTCATTCCTTTTTAAGGCTGAGTAATATTCTACTGTATGTATATACCACATTTTCCTCATCCATTCAAAAATGAACACTTGGGTTACTTCTATCTTTTGGCTATTGTAAACAGTGCTGCTAGGAGAATGGGTATACAGATGATCTCTTCAAGACTCTGCTTTTAATTCTTTGGAATATATACCCAGAAGTGGAATGCTATTTATATGGTAATTCTTTTTTTAACTTTTTGAGGAACGGTTATACTATTTTATATAAAGGCTGCACTGTTTTATATTCCTACCAACAGTACACAAGTGTTCCAATTTCCCCACATCATCACCAATACTTGATTTTTTGTTTTTTGGTAGTGGCCATTCTAATGCATATGGGATGGAAAATAACTCTGTCCTTAGCCTTTCATATTGTGCATGAGGAACTGAGACCCAGCCACTTAAAAAACAATTGTTCAAGGTAATGCGAATCATTTGAGGGAGTAAAATGTAATGTTTAAAACATTGAACTCTGGAGCTAAATTACCACTTTTTTTAAATCTTTTTTGTTTATTTATTTATTTTTGAGAGAGACAGAGACAGAGACAGAGAGAGAGTGTGTGTGAGCAGGGGAGGGGCTAGGAAAGAGGGAGAGCAAGAATCCAAGAAGGCTCTGCTCTGTCAGCATAGAACCTGACACGGGGCTCGAACTCACAAACCATGAGATCATCATGATCTGAACCGAAACGAAGAGTTGGACACATAACCAATTGAGCCAGCCAGTCACCCCTACATTACCACCTTTTAATCCTGGCTCTGCCACTAACTGGCTATGCAACCTTGGGCAAGTTACTTAACTTCTCCGTGTCAGTTTCCTTATCTCTAAAGCAAGTATAATTTAAGAGAACTTACCTCATAGAGTTAGTGTGGTAAGGACTAAATGAGATACAGTTAAAATGCATCTTAAAGATGGCCACAGATTGTTTGACATTCCTCCCATGGAAAGGTGGGCTCTAATTCCCTTCCCCTTAAACCCGCACTGACCAAAGGCACTCACCTGTCACTAATGAAACACAGTTGAAGTGATGCTTCTTGCCTTCCAACTCTGGGTCAGAAGAAGCCTTTCAACTTCTGCCTTGGTCTGTCTCCAGGACCACTTTCTCCAAGAAAAGCCACTTGCCATGTAAGAAGTATGACTACCCTGTGGAGAGAACTAGAAGCTACATAGAGAGGAAGAGGGGTTGTACTGAGTTCAGCTTTTCTGCCATCCTGACAAGGTGTCAGGCATCTGAGTGAGCCTGTTTGGACCCTCCAGACTAAACCAGCTATCAGGTGAATAGGACCGAGTGACCCCAGTCAATACCACATGGAGCAAAATAATTGATAGCCAACTTTTCCCCAAGTATTATTTTTACATAATTTTGATATTGAATTACACAGCATTGATCACTTGAACAAATGTCTGGTGTATAATAAGTGGCACTAGAATGTAAGCTCTGTAAGGACAGAGATTTTTGCCTTTTTTCTTTATTGCTGTTTCCCTGGGGCTTAGAGCAATACCTGCCATATAATCGATGTTCAATAAATATTTGTTCAGTGAATGAATGAAAGTTAAACCCTTGTTTTTATTAGGGGTAGATGGTACTTAGAACTAGTCTACTGATTGGAGTTCTTTGTATCACTCCATGCTAACCTAAAAAGTGCTGCAGTCCTTTGTGTACTCATAAAAAGTTAGTGGTAAATATATCCAAATTTGCAAGGGTTAGAGACCATCAAGAGAGACTGCATGGTGTTTCTTACACTAACGCTACAGTACCAGCTGTACAACTTACAGCTCCGTAATCCTAACAGCCATGCAAAATTTATAGTATTGTTTTTTTCCCATTCAACACGAGGATACTAAGGATTACAGATGTTAGGTACTTTGCCCAACCAAAGATGAGAAGTGGAAGCTTCAAGATTTGAACCCAGATCTGCCTCCTCCTTGAAGAGCACACTTCAGTCTAGAAAACTATTCACAAGGATCAACGGCACATAACAGTGGGTAGGAAGGGTCTGTTGCTTAAAAGTCAGAAAGAGCCATTCAAGTTCCAGCACTACTTCTGCCCAGCTGGGAGACCTTCTTCAAGTCACATAACCCACCTCACTTTTCAGCCAGAAAACGGGAAGACTGATCCCTCTCCTGCCTACTTCACAGTGTGATTTGGGTGATTCTCACAACCCAAACACATCTGCAAACATGCTTCTGCAGAAAAACCTTCCCATGGCAGCAGAGATAGAAAAACATGGGCAGAGGTTTTTGAGGTTCTGAATAGATCCAACACAAATATTTTTGACAAAATAGTGGGAATTCATGATTCCAAATTTGAAATAATCTTTGGCAAAGCAAATCGAGTTCAAAAGAAATAAATGTTAAGACTTTTAAGATATTTCCAAATAAAGCATATATTCATCTAAAGTGAACATTTTACTCAAAACATAATCATCAATGTAGTCAAAACCTGAATATCTGAAGTGGAATATCAGATTTGGGAAAGTTGGAGTCTGTGTTAAAATATTTCTGCAATTTATACTCCAATAGCTTGGGTTACCAAACTAGTTTTAAAATCACTGGAAGAAGAAAGGATGAACCACTCCATCCAATGTTGTATTCAGCCCAGAACACTACAGGGTTAGGGTACCAACTGTGTTGTTTTACCCTCACACACGTTCAGTCATTTGCTATTAAAGCACACCCTCTACGTCAAGGTGTCAATGTCAAGAGGGCCATCCAACCTCACCAACCTGCTGTACCAAGACCACCCACACCCTCTGAGTGTGGTTGCTGAATGAGGCCACCACATCAGACTTTCTTACCTGGGATAACTTACAGCTGGGGGCTCTTGGTGTCCTCTCCTATGGATTTGTCTTGGTCAAGCTTATCTCAGTCCTGGGGTGCCTGGGTGGCTCAGTCGGTTAACTGTCTGACTCTTGATTTCAGCTTAGGTCATGATCCCAGGGTTGTGGGGTCAAGCCCTATGTTGGACTCTGTGCTGAGCGTGGGGCCTGCTTGAGATTTTCTCTCTCTATCTCTCTCTCTCTGCCCCCTCCCCTGCTTGTTCTCTCTAAAATAAAATATAACAAAGGATTATCTCAGTCCTACAGAGATGTTCTAATAATGTTGATCCACAGAAGAGAAAATGTTAGATCTTGGGAATTTCTGAAAATATAGTCACTTCAACTCCACCTTCACCCTTCAGGGTCCAACTCTGCAAACTCGGGTTTCTTGGTAGGAGTAGCCTTTGTCAAATAACAAAAGATCTTGTTTTACACTTTCCCCAGGGGCTCAGGGGTCCTACTTGACATACATTTGCATAACTGTTTGGCTTTATAAGTGTTACTTGAAAATAAAAAAAGAACAAGGAGAATCTGCACCAAAGGGTCTTAATGTTTTTAAACAGGGACACAGTGGGGTGCCTGGGTGGCTCAGTTCATTAAACATCCCACTTCGACTTCAGCACAGGTCATGATCTCACGACTCATGGATTTGAGCCCTGCATCCGGCTCTATGATAATAGCTCAGACGCTTGAGCCTGCTTCAGATTCTGTGTCTCCTCTTTCTGCCCCTTCCCTGTTCATGTTCTGTCTCTGTCTCTCTCTTAAAAATAAACAACAAGAAAGAAAGAAAGAAAGAAAGAAAGAAAGAAAGAAAGAAAGAAAGAAAGAAAGAAAGAAAATTAACAGGTACTGTTTAAATACAATTTATTTGGTCCCAGTTCCATCTAACTAGGCAACCTCACACAGGCTCACATGTGGGTGTTTACACACACACACACACACACACACACTCCCATGGACACACGTGTGCTTGCCATACGTGCACACACACTGAACTAGGTTTAGCACCCCAACTCAGATCCATAAATGTTTCTATGGCCTCTGACTTTATATACATTCTAATAGTTCTCTAAGAACTTTCAAGATACTAAAGAAGAGTTGAATTTGTTAAAAAAAAATTTTAAGGTGATCCTAGAATCCCTCTGAAGTTACAATTTTTTTTTAATGTTTATTTATTTTTGAGAGAGAGAGGAGCACAGGGGAAGAGCAAAGAGAGAGGCAGACAGAGGATCCGAAGCAGGCTCCATGCTGACAGCAGAGAGCCCGATGCAGGCTCGAACTCATGAACCATGAGATCATGACCTGAGTCAAAGTCAGATGCTTAACCGACTGAGCCACG
Organism: Lynx rufus; assembly: GCF_022079265.1. Classification (NCBI taxonomy): domain Eukaryota; kingdom Metazoa; phylum Chordata; class Mammalia; order Carnivora; family Felidae; genus Lynx; species Lynx rufus. Next base: position 41,011,293 of record NW_025814831.1, read on the forward strand.
CAGATGCTCCATGAATATGTTAACATTTTTTTGTGTGAATTTCACCATTTCAATTGTAGAATCCAATTCAACAAACAAAATTTAGGATTATGAGGGTATCAAATTTAACAAGAGAGTTTCTGAGACTTAAGTTAGTGAAATAAAACAGCAAGTAATGGGAATGCAAGATGGAGCAGCCACTCTGGAAAACAGTATGGAGGTTCCTCAAAAAACTAAAAATAGAACTACCCTACGGCCCAGCAATTGCACTACTAGGTATTTATCCAAGGGATACAGGTATGCTGTTTCGAAGGGACACATGCACCCCAATGTTTATAGCAGCACTATCGACAACAGCCAAAGTATGGAGAGAGTCCAAATGTCCATCAATTGATGAATGGATAAAGAAGATGTAGTATATATACAATGGAATATTACTCGGCAATCAAAAAGAATGAAATCTTGCCATTTGCAACTATGTGGATGGAACTGGAGGGTATTATGCTAAGTGAAATTAGTCAGAGAAAGACAAAAATCATATAATTTCACTCATATGAGGACTTTAAGAGACAAAACAGATGAACATAAGGGAAGGGAAACAAAAATAATATAAAAACAGGGAGGGAGAAAAAACAGAAGAGACTCACAAATATGGAGAACAAACTGAGAGTTATGGGAGGGGTTGTGGGAGGGGGGATGGGCTAAATGGGTAAGAGGCATTAAGGAATCTACTCCTGAAATCATTGTCGCACTATATGCTAACTAATTTGGATGTAAATTTTAAAAAATAAAGAATAAAACAAAACAAAACAAAAACAAACAAAAAGAGCAAGTAATTGGCCAACTCCAATATCTTTCTGAATATACCAGTCTTTGGATTATCCGTCAAGATAATCCATCAAGACTCCATTTGTTTAGAATATCTAGAATCACAATTGTTGAAACATAGCACACAGGTTAAGGGATCTGGATCTGCAGTCAGCAGACCTGGGCTTCAACCCTATTGCAATACATTTCCAGACCCACGATGGAGTCACTCCTTCCCAGGATGCCACATCAGGAAACAAACTTAGATAACTTTCGCATCCTTATAAAGGTTTCACTTGATTCAAATACAGCACATCCAATCAGTCAATCCCCAACACCATGCCAACTCTAGGCTGCATACTTAACACCCTTGTTCTTTATTTTTCATTTTCCCCTTTCTTGTCCTTTATACTTTTTCCTAATAAAAGCCCCTCACCTTCACTCCATTTTGCAATTCTCTGGACCCTTGGGAATGGAGACTGCCACTCCATGAAGTGTTAAATAAAGTTCATTTGTGTCATCTAAGTTGTCTTCATTAATCATTTTTCACAAACCCAGCCTGTGACTTCGTGGAAGCAGATCCTTCCAGACCTTCTTGGTACATGTTCCATAAGGTTGTTGTGAAGACTGAATGAGAACAAAAACAGTGTCAAGCATCCAGTAAGTGCTCAAAAACATTAGCAATTGTAATTACTATAATCTTCTGCCAAATTTAATGCTAAGATTTTTAGTTTTGCTACACTTACTCCTTATTCTTCCCACTGAAAGAGGACTTTAGCTGCCTCCATTTTGACCTCAAACTTTTTTTTTTCATTTATTTATTTTTGAGAGACAGAGCAGGAGCAGGGGAGGGGCAGAGAGAGAGGGAGACACAGAATCCGAAACAGATTCTAGGCTCTGAGCCATCAGCAGCCCCATGTGGGGCTTGAACTTAAGAACCATGAGATCATGACCTGAGCCGAAGTCTGAGGCTTAACTGACTGAGCCACCCAGGCGCCCCTTGACCTCAAACTTTCTATTTGCATTCTTCTTTCTGGAAGAAAGACCTTGAGGGCAAAGAATCCCCTACCTGGGAAGAAATGACTTGCTCAAGCAATAAGGACTGCCCTGAGCCAGCAAGACCCCATCTATGATTGACTCCCAAGACAAAGATCAATTTGACCTTCACTGCTCACCTTTACGTACCCACCCACCCACCTTCCCCTATATTTTCCTTATACAAACCTGAAAGGAAGTATTCTTGGCACTTTGGAGACAGTTTCTGAGATGCTCGTCTGCGGTCTTCCCAATGTTGGCCTCATTGAAATAAATTCCTTTCTTGTTTCATTGCCACTGGTCTTTCTGACTTTGGATTTTGTCAGCAGAAAATGGTTGAACCTGGTCTGTTTGGGACCCCTGAAGTCAGGTGCTCTTGCACCCCTGTCCCCTGGCTATACCACCTGTGGCACTACCTTCCTTTTTATGATGGAGGGTTATTTACATTGTCCTTTACAACAGTCAGTATTTTTTCATCTCCCCTAGATAGGTGCATTGTTTTCAAATGCAGAAAGAAAAGAATAATTCAGTGGAAGACTCAGTCTCTTGTTAGTGTCGTGATATTTAAACATTTAGCTCATGTATTGATTCTTTTTGCATTTAAATCAATTTTAGATGTTAACAATAGTTAATCTAATTCTAGGATCCTACAATTAACACAAGAACACAAATCATAGCCATCAAATACATATTACAGTCAAATAACAGGTAATTTTTTTTCTCTTAATTCTTTGAGGTTATTGATTAAGCCCAGTGTAATTTCTCTTTCCAAATGGAATTCCGGCTCTTATGTAAGAATGAGGAAGTAACAACATCCCCTGGAAAGGGCTATCAGACCTCCCTGGCTGGGTTAGGATGTCAATGGGAAGGAGGAAATGAAAATTAAACATCACAGCTGAAGCACAGATGGGAAACTGGATAAGCTGATCACTCTCTATTTTGATTACTACATTTGTGAGGGCTAAATGCCTGATCTGTGTTTGGGAATGACAGTTATCTTTGCTAAGAAGAAAAGAAATGAAAGATCCCATCAACATTGTGATGTGGTTGAGATTTATATGCATCAAATCTGACCATGTTTGGAATATGCTGAACATCTTGATCTGTTTAAAAGCTTCCAATTTAGCAGTTCTTCCTTCCCTGTCAGCACTGAGAAAAGTCTTTGAAATGCATAGGAACTGTACAAATGAAGGCGGGAATACAAATGGAGTGAATAAGGCCCCTAACATTTTGTAAGATTCCAAGTATCTTTTCCACAGCCACATTCAACTCCCAGATGACTCTATGCTCAATTAAAGGGAAAGATATTCATGGGTGGCTCAGTCGGTTTAGCGTCAGACTCTTGGTTTTGGCTCAAGTCATGATCTCACGGTTCAGGAGTTTGAGACCACATCAGGCTCTGCGCTGACAGTGCAAAGCCTGCTTGGGATTCTCTCTCTCTCCGTCTCTTTCTGCCTCTCCGCTGCTTGTTTTCTCTCTCTCTCTCTTTCTCTAAAAATAAATAAATAAACTATATTTTTTTTAAAAAAGGGAAATATATTCAGTGAATCAGAAACTGGAAGTTGGTCTCAAATGGAGCCTACAGCATCTTTGCTATGATGTTAATGATTTACAGAGTCTCTTCTTCAGAGTCCCTTCCTCTCCACCTCCAACTGGTGTGGGCCATTAAATGGATGGAAATACTTAACCATTCTCTCTAGCTTTTCCCTCTCAATGATCAACACGGTGGTCAGCAATGGTGTTGCTTACATTATGTTGACTTACTATGTTTTCCTCATTCCTAATCTCCACAATTCATTCACAGTATTTCACCAAATGTACTCATAAAATGGGGTTAATCACACTTATCTATTATAGTGGACTGTTACTGATTTTGTCCTAATCTTCAGATAAAAGCATTTGGATCTCCTCTGAGGAATACAACTTTCCTACTCAGTCTGTGGTGTTATGGAGTGCTGGTACCCTCATTTCCATCTCCAAAGAGGGGTACGTTCATCAGGACTGATGTAGCCAAAGTGCAGAGTCCTGCTGGCCCTGGTCTCTGAACCCCTTCTCCTATCTTTCTATGCAGCAATGTCTTTTGCCCCCAGGCCAAGTTGGAAATATCATCTCTGAATAAATTTAGTGTATGTAAGGTATTCATGCAATAGCAACTCAGCATAGGGGTTGCAGCACCAGAAGGACCCACTTTTCTTTGGCATTTGGGGAGACCCCCAACCTGACCACATATCCCCAGCACTCTAAAGTGAATGATTATTCACATTCCTACCTACAAACACAAAACCTGGCTCTAACTCAGAGGCAGGACACAAGAAACCCATCCCAAGCCACCTATATCAATCAAATTGTCCTTGACTCACAAAAAGTAAAAGATCATGGATGGTTGAAAAATTCTGTAGCTCAAGTGAGAACAACCAAAATAAACATCAAAAGGCCTTACCCAGATGGTAGAAATATAGATGATTCATAAAACATAATAAACTACAAGGAATTCTAGTCAGTGTCCCAAAAGGGAAGATATTGTATTCATTCATTCATTCATTCATTTTCACTCAGCCATAATTAATGTATAGTGTTATATTAGTTTCAGGTGTACAATATAATGATTCAACAATTCTATACATTTCTCAGTGCTGATCACAATAAGTGTACTCTTAGTCACCCATCACCTATTTCACCCATTCTCCCACCCATCTCCCCTTTGACAACCACAAGTTTGTTCTCTGTTGCATTCAAGAGTCTGGTTTTTTTGTTTGTCTCTTTTGTTTCTTTGTTCATTTGTTTCTTATATTACACACATGAGTGAAATCATATGATATTTGTCTTTCTCTGACTTATTTCACTTAGCATTATACTCTCATGGATACTGTACCCACTTAAACCAGAAGAGACCTCTATAAAAAAGGAGCAGTTGGAAAACAATGAAGAGTTCATGGAGATTAAAAATACAATCACCAGAGGGCACCTAGCTGGCTCAGTCAGTAGAGCATGCGACTGTGGATCTTGGAGTTGTGAGTTCAAGTCCCACATGGGGTATAGAGAGTACTTAAAAAAAAATAAAAACAATTAAAAAAAAAAAAACAACCACCAAAGTAAAACATAAATCTAAAGAATGCAAGAAAAAGACAAGAAACATATAGCAAAAAGACCAAACAGAGAAAAGACAAGGGAAAAAATTGTCAAGAGAGACAGAGTATCTAAAAGAAACTGTATCTAATAAGAGTTCCAGAAATAGAGAACAGAGGAAAAAAATCATAAAAGTAATAGAAAAATAATAATCCCTTAGAGTTGGTATAAGATGTAAAACTTCAGACTAAAAGGGCTTATTAAGTACACAATAGGGTGAATTTAAAAAAGAAAAAAAGATTCATACTTGGACACATTCTGGAATTTTACAACACCATGGATAAAGAGAACACACTAAAAGCTTTTGGGACAGGATTGGGAAAACAGTTTATTACAGAAAAATAAAATACAGGGATCCTACTGTCACATAAGATGCAAGAAAGCAATGGGGTAGAGTGGAGCAGGGATGGGAGATGCCTGACGTTCTGGCTGGAGAAGTGGCTAGTGGTGCGATGGAGCAGGCCAGGGACCACTTTCTCCTGCAATGGACTACAGAACCGCACATGCCAGAGGAGAACAGGAAGTAGCATTAAAGACTGCTTTTGTTTTACCATAGTCTTAACCATGTATGAAGACTCACATATTCAGAAGGTGGGAAAAGGTACTTTTCTTTTGCTGTTGAAACTAGGAAACTTGTCTTTAATCAAAGTTACAAATCTCTCTCTCTCTCTCCCTCCTTTCCTTTTTTTTAAGTAGGCTTCATTCCCAACACAGGGCTTGAAATCACAACCCTGATTTTAAGACTTGAGCTGAGATCAAGAGCCGGATGCTTAACTGACTGAGCTACCCAGGTGCCCCACAAATATCTCTCTTAATGTTTTAAAATGTCTCTGTCCTGAAAAACCAGCTCTTGCTTTACATTTTGTTTATTATTCGTTTCTATTCTTCTCTGTTTTTTTTTCTCCCTTATTAGTTTTTACTCTCATCTGTATTAGTTCTGCCCATTTTCTTTGGACTTATTTTGTTGTTCTTTTTCTGGCTTCTTGAGTTGAAATCTTGGCCACCTGTTATCAGTCTTTCTTGTGTAATAATTATATAATTATTTCCATGGATTTTCCTCTGAAATTTTATCCTATAGGTTTCTTACATGGCATTCTACTTTTTGTTAATATATAAATTAAAAAACATGGCCACGGAAATAAAAATTCAACCTGCAGATTTAGGGAGTGTACAGTTTGACAAGTATAAGTCTCTCTGCTCTCTTCCTTCCAGCCCATAACCATTAGTTCTGGGCCTGGGAGTTAGTCACTTTGGACCACTTCTGGTTTGGGTCCTTCTCATGGAACTATCTAGGACTCTAACTAATATGCTATGTCTCTATTATTTGGTTTATCAACCATCAGGAGTACTCTTGACTGCCCTCAATGAAAGATACGGAGTGTAGACCATTTAACACTCCTCAGGTTCCCCCACCCTTTCATGCAATTTTGATCATTTTGTAAGTTACTAAAGACCTTACGAAAATATACTTAAAACTCTTTTTTCTTCATCCATAAACTATTTAATAAAACTTGATTCTATATGGGTAAGATGAAGAAATTAGTGCCCCTACTTTAGAGGACTTTAGGCACAAATTCTTTCAAATCTGCAAGGAAATGGAAGGAAAGAAAGGCAAAGAAAGAAAGGAAGGAAGGAAGGAAGGAAGGAAGGAAGGAAGGAAGAGAAAGAAAGAGAAAGAAAGAAAGAAAGAAAGAAAGAAAGAAAGAAAGAAAGAAAGAGCTTCCAATTTTAGCTCAATTCTTATACCAGAACCTGGCAAAGGAAAAAGAAAATCAGACCATGGTTCTTAAGCTGGAGTTTCTAGACCCTGGAATATTCCTGATGGAGCTTCAAGAAGGTCCATCAGTGTTTGAAACCGAATGGATAATTGTGTGTATATGTCACACAAATGCACACATATATGTAGTTCTGAAGAAAGGGTAAAGGTTTTCATCAGATTTTCAAACATGTCCATGACTTACAAAAAGAACCATGAACAATTCACCAATGAGAATAAGTACATTATAAATAAACTATTAATGAAATGAATCCAGTTATGTATCAAAAACCATTACATCAGGGGAGCCTGGGTGGCTCAGTCGGTTAAGAGTTCGACTTTGGCTCAAGTCATGATCTCGCTGTCCCCGGGTTCAAGCCCCACGTTAGGCTCTGTGCTGACAGCTCAGAGCCTGAAGCCTGTTTCAGATTCTGTGTCTCCATCTCTCTCTACCTCTCACCCACTCACACTGTCTCTGTCTCTCTCTCTCTCAAAAATAAACATTTTTTAATAAAAAAAAAAAACCATTACACCATGACCTAAGACATTTCCCATGGAATTTGAGATGGTCAGCACAGAGAAATCTACTTATTTTAACACTGCTAATCTCTACATAGTGGGAATAAAATTTTATTTTCTTATACTTGCTTTTCTACATTTTCTAATTTTGCTACATGAATATGCGCTGTCTCTATGATAATAAAAGCATATAAAGTAAATCTTGTAGCACATTTTAAAAACTATTATAAAGAAAATTTTTAAAAAGCAATCTATATATATAATTTCTATTAATAAAGGAAAAAAATCCATAAGTACATGTTTATGGAGAGCAAAAAGATATTTCATGAATTTTAACAGACATTCCTAAGAGTTATAGAAACCGGAAAAAGAAGAACTCTTGCTTAATGTAATAAAACACAGCCCTAAACATCATATTTTTGCTTAAAAAATTAAATGTTAAAAGACACTCCCATTAATATTAGGAAGAACACAAAGGTCCTCTATTGCTGATTTTATCCAGTGTTATTACAGAGTTTCAAGCTAAGGTAATAAATATAGGGCAGAAAAGATACAGTAAGTTAAACCATATGAAAGTGTCATTTCTATAGGACAAAATGGCAAAATATTGACAATTTCATATGGTTCAACATAAGACATACTTGTCTTTTTTTTTTTAATTTGTTTAATGTTTATTTGTTTTTGAGAGAGAGAGAGACAGAGCATGGACAGCATGGACAGGGAGGGGCAGACAGAGGGAGACAGAATCCGAGGCAGGCTCCAGGCTCTGAGGCACAGAGCCTGATGTGGGGCTGGAACCCACAAGTCATGAGATCATGACCTGAGCTAAAGTTGAATGCTCAACTGACTGAGCCACCCAGGCGCCCCAACTAAGACATATTTGAAAGGAATTTTAACATTTAACATTGTTTGCAGATGATTTAAGGTTAAACTAGAAAATCCATGGGAATAATGAAAATAGTTACAACAAATATGAGAGGTCAATAAAGAAGCCAGATAAAAGATAATAGCTTTTCTAGATTCCCAGTAGTAATCATATAGAAGATTTTAAAAGTTTTTTTTAACATAGGGGTGCCTGGCTGGCTCAGTCGGTGGAGCATGCAACTCTTCATCTCACAGTTGTGAGTTCAAGCCCCACGTTGGGCATAGAGATTATCTAAATAAAAAACAAATGTTTTTAAATATAAAAAATATAGGGACACCTGGGTGGCTCAGTTGGTTAAGCCTCTGACTCTTTTTTTTATTAATGTTTATTTATTTTTGAGAGAGAGAGAGAGTGCAAGTGGGGTAGGGGCAGAGAGAGAGAGAGAGAGAGAGTGTGTGTGTGTGAGAGAGACAGAATCCAAAGCAGACTTCCAAGCTCTGAGCTGTCAGCAAAGAGCCCGATGCGGGGCTCAAACTCATGAACCTTGAGATCATGACCTGAGCCAAAGTCAGGTGCTTAACCGACTGAGCCATCCAGGTGCCCCAAGCCTCTGACTCTTGATTTCAGCTCAGGTCATGATCTCACAGTTCATGGGATTGAGCCCTGAGTCGGGCTCTGTGCTAACAGCGAGAAGCCTATTGGGATATACTCTCTCTCTCTCTCTCTCTCTCTCTCTCCCCCCTCCCCTGTTCACACTCTGTCTCTTTCAAAAATAAACACTAAAAAAAAATCTTTAAAACATAAAAGTAAGGGGCGCCTGGGTGGCGCAGTCGGTTAGGCATCCGACTTCAGCCAGGTCACGATCTCGCGGTCCATGAGTTCGAGCCCCGCGTCGGGCTCTGGGCTGATGGCTCAGAGCCTGGAGCCTGTTTCCGATTCTGTGTCTCCCTCTCTCTCTGCCCCTCCCCCGTTCATGCTCTGTCTCTCTCTGTCCCAAAAATGAATAAACGTTGAAAAAAAAAAAAAACTTTAAAAAAAATTAAAAAAAAAACAAAACATAAAAGTAAAAGATGTTATAAATAATATATAAAATAAATGTTTAATATAAATATGTATAGCATCTAATAGCCTAGGAATAGATTTAAGAATTTTGCTATATTTATGTTAATTAACTCTAAAACTTTTTTTTAACTTTAAAAAAATGTTTATTTATTTTTGAGAGACAAAGCACAATCAGGGGAGGGGCAGAGAGAGAGGGAGACAAAGAATCTAAAGCAGGCTCCAGGCTCTGAACTGTCAGCACAGAGCCTGATGCAGGGCTCACACTTAGGAGCTGTGAGATCATTACTGAGCCGAAGTCGGACACTTAACTGACTGAGCCACCTAGGTAGTCCCAAGGACTTAATATTTTAAACTTACCATTTGGTAAAACATTAAGGAAAAAAAATGAAAAAATATATACCATTTGGTAATTTCTTTAAAAAGATACTAAATAACAAAAATTAAATGGAGACAAAATAAAATAGAGACTTAATTACTATAAAAGAAAACAGGAAGGAAGAGTAAAGATAATGAAATCAATAAAACAAATAGAAGATGGTAGACTTAAACCCAATTATGTCAATAAGCTCATTATAAGTAAGTGGATGTCAGTTTTTCAGAAAAGACTATGTTGTTCATTAGAAATACATTTAAACATAAAGACACAGATAACTTGAAAGTATAAGGGTGAAAAAAAGACATAGCATGAAAACATTAATCAAAAGAAAGCTGGCATGACATATTTATAAGACAAAATGTACTTTCAGGCAAGAAGTGTTGCTAGAAATAAGAAAGAACATTTCATAATAATCAAAGCACTGGTTCAATAGGAAAACCTAACAATCTTAAGTCTGTATGGACATAATAACATAGCTTTAGCATATATGAACCAAAAATTAGGGCTCCTGGCTGGCTCAGTCAGTGGAGCATGTGACTCTTGATCTCAGGGTTGTAGGTATGAGCCCCACATTGGGCATAGATATTCCTTACATATAAAATATTTAAAAATATACATGAGGGGCACCTGAGTGGCTCAGTAGGCTGAGCATCTGACTCTTGATTTTAGCTCAGGTTATGATCTCATGGCTTATGAGATGGAGCATCGTGTTTGTGCTGACAGCCTGCTTGGGATTCTCTATCTCCTCTCTCTCTCTGCCCCAACCCCCCACTCACACCCACCCTCTTTCTCTTTTAAAATAAATATAAGAAAATATGTATATATGAAACAAAAATTAAGTAAACTAAAAAGAGAAATAGATGAAATCACAATCATAATTGGTTTTTTTAATGTTCATTTTTGAGAGTGTGTGTGCGCACACACGTGCTAGTGGGGGAGGGGCACAGACAGAGGGAGACAGAGGATCTAAAACAGGCTCTGTGCTGATAGCAGAGAATCCCATGTTCAAGCCCCAGGGGCTCGAACTCATGAACCATGAGATCTTGACCTGAGATCTTGACCTGAGGTGAACTTGGGACACTCAATCAACTGAGCCACCCAGGTGTCCCCATAATTAGGGATTTTAACACACATTTCCTAGTAACCAAAATCAAAAAGACCAAATTGTCAATGAAAATATATTTAAACAACACTGTTAAGCAACTTGACCTAATTGAAACTCAGAGAACACTGTGCCGGATAATTGCAGAATACACATTCTTTTCAAGAGCACACCAAAATAGACCATATGCTGGGTTATAAAGCAAAACTCAACAAATTTCAAAGGACTGAAATTATACAGAGTATATTTTCCAACTATTAGAAATCGACACAGAAATATAAGGAGAAAATCCCAAAATGTGTTAAAATTAAGGAACATACTTCTAAATGACCTGTGGCCAAAGAAGAAATCACAAAGGAAATTAGAGAATATTTTGAACTGGGGTGCCTGGGTGGTTCATTCAGTTAAGCATCTCTTTTTTTTTTTAATGCTTACTTATTTTTGAGTAACACACACACACACACACACGCACACACACACACACACACACACACACACAGAGTGCAAGCAGGGGAGGAGCAGAGAGAGAGAGACACACACAGAATAGGAAGCAGGCTGCAAGCTCTGAGCTGTCAGCACAGAGCCTGACATAGGGCTTAAACTCACAAACCATGAGATCATCGCCTAAGCCAAAGTCAGGACGTTTAACCGACTGAGCCACCCAGGAGCCCCAAGCTTCAGACTCTTGATCTCAGCTCAGGTCTTGATCTCAGGATTGTGAGTTCAAACTTTGCATTGGGCTCGATGCTAGGTGTGGAGCCTACTTAAATAAAAAAAAATTTTTTTTGAACTGAAGAATAATGCAAATAAAACACACCAAAAGCTATGGGATGTAGCTAAAGCAGTGCTTAGAAGGGAATTTATGGCCTCTAATGAATACATTTTAAAAAAAAAGAGGAATGGCTGAAAATCAGTACTCTAGGGGCACCTGGCTGGCTCAGTCCAAAGAGCATGTGACTCTTGATCTCAGGGTAGTGAGTTCAAGCCCCACATTGGGTGTAGAGCTTACTTGAAGAAAAATAAAAATAAATTAAAATCAATAAGCTTTCATTTTATAAAACTTGAAAAAGCACAAATTAAACTTAAATAAAGTAGAAGGAAAGGAAATTTATAAAACTTGAAAAAGCACAAATTAAACTTAAAGTAGAAGGAAAGGAAACAGTAAAGAGAGCACAGTAATCAATGAAATAGAAAGTATACATACTATAGAGAAATTATCATAGCTAAAAATTCATTTTTAATGGAATAATAAGATCTATAATCTCCTAGCAAACATAAGCAATAAAAGAGGGGCACCTGGCTGGCTCAGTTAGTGGAGTATGCAACCCTTGATCCCACAGTTGTGAGTCTGAACCCCACATTGGGTGTATAAATTATTTTATTTATTTTTTTTTAATTTTTTTTCAACGTTTATTTATTTTTGGGACAGAGAGAGACAGAGCATGAACGGGGGTGGGGCAGAGAGAGAGGGAGACACAGAATCGGAAACAGGCTCCAGGCTCTGAGCCATCAGCCCAGAGCCTGACGCGGGGCTCGAACTCACGGACCGCGAGATCGTGACCTGGCTGAAGTCGGACGCTTAACCGACTGCGCCACCCAGGCGCCCCTGTATAAATTATTTTAAAATAAAATCTTTTTAAAAAGTCAATAAAAGAGAGAGAAAACACAAAAAATCAGTATTAGGAGTTTCAAAATGTCATGTTACTACACATTCTACAGATACTAAGAGAACACAGTGAACTTTATGGCAATAAATTTGACAATGTACACAAATTCTTCAAAAAATACAATTTACCGAAACTGATACAAAAAGAAGTAAAATGCTAATACTTTCATATATACTAAAGAAATGGAATTTATAGTTAAAATTCCATAAAAAATAAACCAGGCCCAGGTGACTTTCAAGATAAATTGTACCACATATTTAAGAAGAAATAATGATAATTTCCCTCAAACCCTTTCAGAGATTAGACAAAAGGTAACACCAGCTTACTTGTCTTATGAAGCTAACATAAATCTGATGCCAAAACCAAAATCTTTCCTGCATATAAATGCAAAAATTCTAAATAAAACACTAGCAAATTGAATACAGAGATTGTTTAAAAATGCAATAACCAAGTATGTTCATCCCAGAGGAGCAAGGTTGATTTAACATTCTAAAATAATTAATATAATTCACCACATTAACAAAGAGAAAAACCATATAATTATCTCATTAGATACAGAAAATTCATTGATAAAATAAACATGCACTCAGGAAAAACTTCTCAGCAAATTGAGAATATATGTGAAATTTATTAATCTGACAAAAGCTATCTACAAAAATACCAAAAAACTACATCTAACATATTTATGGTAAAATATTGAATATTTTCTCTCTGAGGTGCCAATGCAATTCTGCACAAGAAAATATGTTTGTTTGGATTTTTTTAACATGTGAGACCAGCACTACGAGGATTAAAAAAAAAAAACTCACAAAGTTAACTCTTTCCTTAGACCATATACAAAAATTAAAGATGGCTCATAAGTATAAATGTGTCAAAATTAAATATGCCAGCGGCACCTAGGTGGCTCCCTTGGTTAAGCATCTAACTCTTGATTTCAGCAGGGGTCATGATCTCACAGGTTCATGAGTTTGAGCCCCACATCGGCCCCACGCTGAGAGTGTGAAGCATGCTTGGGGTTCTCTCTCCCTCTCTCTCTCTCTGCTCCTCCTCCTCCCCTCTTTCAAAACAAATAAACTTAAAAAAATTTTAATTAAAAATGCCAAACTGTCAAATTACAATATTCAAACTTTTAGAAGAAAACATAGGAGAGTGTGCCCGCCGTCCTGCGCATCTGTCTCTTGCTTCAGTGTTTGGACGGAACAGACCCAGGGACGCCCCTTCTACCGGCCTCCGACAACCTTCCAACCTTTGTTTCCATTTGCAACCTTCTGGGCCATCTTTTTGCCCACCCTCTGCCTCCGGAACCAGCCAACACCCGATTTTGAACTTAGCTCCTCGTTACCGATCAACCCAGTTCCCAGATTCGTCAGAATTATTCCACCGAGGTGGAGGCCGCCGTCAACCTCCGGGTCGACATGCATCTGCAGGCCTCCTACACCTACCTCTCCCTGGGCTTCTAGTTCGACCGTGACCAAGTGGTCCGGAAGGCCTGGACCACTTCTCCAGCGAGGTGTCTGAGGAGAAGCCGGAGGGCCCTGAGCGTCTCTTGAAGACTCAAAACCAGCTCGGCGGCCGCGCCCTCTTCCGGGAAGTGCAGACACTGTCCCAAGATGAGTGGGGTAAAACCCTGGACGCCATGGAAGCCGCCCTGCTTCTGGAGAAGAAGCTGAAGCAGGCCCTTTTGGATCTGCATGCCCTGGGTTCTGCCCGCGCAGACCCCCATCTCTGTGACTTCCTGGAGAATCACTTTCCAGATGAGGAAGCGAAACTCATCAAGAAGATGGGCGACCACCTGACTAATCTCCGCAGGCTGTCCGGACCCCACGCTGGGCTGGGCGAGTATCTCTTCGAAAGGCTCACCCTCAAGCACGACTAGAAGTCTCTCGAGCCCAGCAGCTTTTGAGAGGGTCCTTCTGGCATTCCCCAGGTGCCAGGGCTTGTGCCTGAGTCTCTCCTTGCAGCCACTAGGCTGCTTTTTAACCACCTGAAGCCCTCGCCCAAGCTGTGGACCAAATGAAAACAATAAAGCTTTTTAGCAGCAAAAAAAAAAAAAAAAGGGGGGGGGGCAGAAAACGTAGAACTTCTGACCTTGGGGTAGACAAAGTTTTTTTTGTTTTTTGTTGTTGTTGTAAGTAAACTCTACCCTCCATGTGGGGCTCAAACTCATAACCCTGAGATCAAAAATCATAGACTCTACCAAATGAACCAGCCAGGCACCCCAAAGATTTCCTATATAAGATACAAAAGACAATAACCATAAAGAATAAAAACATAATTGGACTTAATTGAAATTAAGAACTTTTGTTTATTAGAAATATCAGTGAGTAAAGAGGCAAGTTACAAACTACAATAATTATCTATATCTATTCATCCATCTGACAAAGGGGTTATAATCAGAACATATAAAGAGCTCAAATTAAAAAAAAAAGATCAAAAACCCCCACAACAGTTTAAAGAATGGGCAAAGATTTGAACAAGTACCACACAAAAGAGAATATCTAAGTAGCTAATAAGCATATGAAAATATGGTCAGCATCATTATTCATCAGAAGAATGTACATTAGGGGTGCCTGGGTGGCTCAGTTTGTTGAGCTAGTAACTTGGTTTAGGCTCAGGTCATAATCTCAGTGTCATCAGATCAAGCCCCATGGTGGGCTTGGAACTGGGCATGGAACCTGCTTGAGATTCTCTCTCTCCTCTCCCTGTGCCTCTCTCTCCCACTTGCACCCTCGCACTCTCTCTCTCTAAAATATAAATAAATAAATACATAAATAAATAAATGCAAATTAAAAACACAAGATACTATTATATATTCATTGGGAAATCTAAGATGTAAAAGCATAAAAACACTGAATATCGGGAAGGATGGGGAGAAGGTGGAAGTCTCATACAACTGCTGGTGGGAGTGTAACTTTAGAAAACTATTAAGCAGTATCTATTAAAGCTACTCTATGAATCAGCAATTCTTTAGGTTTACGACCAAGAGAAATGAGTATATATACTCAATGAAGGGCATGTTCAAGAAAGTTCATAGCAGCTTTATTTATTACAGTAAAAAACTAGAACAATTCAAATGTCCATCAGCAGGAGAATGGATTACTAATGCATACTGTATTCATGTAGTGGAATATAAAACAATAACAAAAAAGAATGAACTACTGATACATACAACAACAAGGATGAATCCCACAGATATGTTGAGTGAAGGAAGACATCATAAAACTGATTTCATTTATATTCAATTCAAGAACAGGCAGGGGAAATGAATTCGTGTTGATAGAAGTCAGAAGAAGGATTATTCCTGGGGTGAGTGGGTGAAGTGGCAAGACAGAGTTTTCTGAGGTGATGGAAATGTTTTATTGTATTGTATTGTATTGTATTGTATTGTATTGTATTGTATTTTTGACGGAAATGTTTTATATCTTGATCTGGATGGTGGTTACTCAGCTGTATACCTATGTAAAAAGTTATTGAGCTGTGCACTTCAGATTTTTACACTATGCTATCTAATTATATATATATATATATGTATGTATATATACGACATAATTTAAAATATACCAATATACGATACTTTAATAACAGTAAGATGAAAATTTTAAAGTTAGTCACATTTTCCCAATCAGATTGGCAAAGATCAAACAAAACAGATGGACATTTGAGGAAAAATAGTCTATTGTATACGGTCAAGGGGAATGCAAAAAGATATAGATTTTGAAAGACAATTTAGTAATATACATCTAAAAGTTAAAAAAAAATTTTTTAATATTTATTTTTAAGAGGGAGAGACAAAGCACAAGCAGGGGAGGAGCAGAGAGAGAAGGAGACAGAGAATCTGAACCAGGCTCCAGGTTCTAAGCTATCAGCACAGAGCGGGACTCCGGCGGGAGGGGGGGGCTCGATCTCACAAACAGCGAGATCATGACCTGAGCTGAAGTTGCATGTTCAACTGACTGAGCCACCCAGGCACCCCTAAACATCTAAAATTTAAAATGCATACCCTCTGGAGCACCTGGGTGGCTCAATCCATTAAGTGTCCAACTCGATTTTGGCTCTGGTCATGATCTCAGGGTTCATGTGCTGACAGTGTGGGATTCTCTCTCCTTCTATCTCTGCCCCTCCCCCACCTGCTCTCTGTATCATTCTCAAGATAAATAAAAATAAACTTAAAAAAAAATAAAATACATACCCTTTAACTCAGCAATTTCACTTTTAGCCATTTGCTGTAAAGACATATTCACACAAGTACTCAAAGATAAAGGTGTGAAGATAGTCACAGAGTCATTATTTATAAAAGAAAAAGATTGGAGGAAAACAAAAGACATGTCCATTCGTAAGAGTTAGATAAGTTTTTTAAATTCATGAAATGTCTTATACCCATCAAAAAGTTTGAGGAATATCTACATATCTTGACCTACTAGAAAGGAGACTACCAAGTGGGTAAACAAAACAGGAAAACTCAGGCTTCTAGTCTCCATTCTACCACATATCCAGTCACTACTACACTCATTATCTCAGTTTCTTTATTTGTAGAATGGAGTTAATATTGTTCTTCCTTGTCCATCTCACAAGCGAGGATCAGATGTAAGAAGCCCTTTGAAAACAGAAAGCATTATAACTGTTTGAAGTGTTTTTCCTGAAAAACACTCTTTTATTAACCCAAACTTTGTGTTTATCTTAATTCACCACCAGTCTAGATTTCTTTTCCCTATCATGCACCTAAACCAGTGTTTCTCAAAATGTGGGCAGCAGACAAATCTCCATCAAAATGGATGTGGAGAAGTTACCAACAAAACTGAGCCCAGTCCCAAATCTACCAAAATTTTGGAACTACTGAGTTAGGTAGAAGTAAGCATTAAGTAAACCTTTCCCTGTTCATTGAGAAGAGTCTGGGCTAAATCCCATTAATGGTGGCAGGACATCAGGCTTAGCTTAGATCTGTCTTGGCTTCTGGTTGGCTCTCACTGCAGAAATCAAATGGGCTGGGTGGGAACGTAGTACAAATGGTGCCCCCATTTACTCAGTCCCAACAGGAGCCAAAGAACATTCAATGACAAGAACAATGTGATTGCCACTTTGTGGACAAACATGAACCCAGTTTAGCTTGAAGGACGGTAGCTGTTGGAAAACACCATCTCCTGGGCAACTGCTTTGGTTACTGTCCCCAATTAACTTAGCAGAGTCTCAAAAATAGAAGGCAGCTTCTGTTCTGTTATATAATAAACAGTTCTTTATTTGAAATGACAATATTTACTTTTCCTATAGTGAACTCCAGCAGCCTACTAGGCAGTGGGCAAACAGCAGAAATGCCTCAAATGGAAACTGGAGAAAGCAGTTTAGCTAGCACAGTTTGCTCTAACTTTCCACTTGTCCAACAAGTAATTAGAAGATCCCCTCCATGTTTCTCTGGCATTTTATCTCCTTTGTACAGAACCATGGATTCCATGTGACTTTGTTAACACCATTCATAGCTTTCTTGTTTTGGCAAGTAGTGAAACACACAAAACAGATGTTCTCTGACACTCAAGTGTGTAAGCACAGCTGGGGTTGTCCCATCAAAAACATTTTTTTGAGGGATTCTACTTAGAGTGTCAGACCTCTTGGTCTCTTCAATGGCAAAGAGCCTGGAGTCTATGTTTCCATGGTCTCATTTTCAAATGATGTTTAAAGGAGGAAAAATAATTAATTATGATGGTTAACCTTTCCCAATATTTGATCTCCCTCTTGTAAGCAAGACACTGTGATTTATGTGGTTGTGCTACTTACTTATTTAGATTTTTTTAATGTTTATTTTTTTATTTTTGAGAGAGAGAGGACGAGTGGGGCAGAGAAAGAGAGGGAGAGAGAGACTCCCAAGCAGACTCTGTGCTGTCAGCACAGAGCCAGACATGGGGCTCCATCTTACAAACTGTGAGATTATGACCTGATCTGAAATCAAGGGTCAGATGCTTAACTGACTGAGCCACACAGGCACCCCAAGATATTTTTTTAAGTAATCTTTACACCCACCGTGGGACTCAAACCTACAACCCCAAGATCAAGAGTCACATGCTCTACCGACTGAGATAGCCAGGAGCCCCTGTGGTTGTGTTATTTACTATAAAAACCCTTCTATACTTTTTAAATTTATTTTAAATGTTTATTTTTGAGAGACACAGAGACACAGCTAGAGCAGGGAAGGGGCCAAGAGAGACAGAGATACAGAATCCAAAGCAGGCTCCAGGCTTTGAGCTCTCAGCATAGAGCCCAATGCGGTGCTCCAACTCCCAAACCATGAGATCATTACTTCATCTGAAGTTGGACGCTTAACCTACTGAGCCACCCAGGTGCTCCAAGAATTCCAAGCAGGCTCCACACTGTCAGCACGGAGCCCAATGCTGGGCTCAAACTCATGGACTCCAAGAGTCTGATGCTTAACCGACTGAGCCACCCAGGCTCCCCCATACCTTTTTTAAAAAATGTTCATTTATTTTTGAGAGAGAGAGAGAGAGAGGCAGAGACAGTGGGGGGGGGTACAGAGAGAGTCAGGGGGACAGAGGATCTGAAGCCGGCTCTGTGCTGACAGCAGCAAGCCTGACGCAGGGCTAAAACTCATGAACCTGGATATCATGACTTAAGCCACAGGTCATGACTGATCTACCCAGGCACCGCCCCCCCTCTATACCTTTCTAACTAACAAATGACCACTATTTGCAGTGTCAACAGCCACTTTTAATTTCCTCCTAAATTTTATTTTCCATTCCTTTCATCATATTGTGGCAACTCTCCAGAGTGTCTTCATTTCTTGAAGATCTTAAGGGATTGGGGCCCAGTTGGGTTACACTATTCTAAAGGGGCCAGGCACACTGAGAAATGTTTTAAAAACCTTTTGGTATTCCAGGTGGCATTCAAGAGGCAATAGTGGCCCCTTGTTTTCTGCCACAGTCCTATTCACTGTTCTTTGGCCAATGAGATTTGCTTTACTTTTATGACTGGTGCTTAGAGTTCCTTCAAAGATTTTTCCCTCCTGTCTCATTCTCCTGGGCTGGGTGTCTTTTGCCTGCTAACACATTCAGCAGAAGCATCTCTTAAAGAGGACAATTTCTATCTAATTACTAGCTGGAAACATTTTAATTCCTGCAAAATTCTTCAGAAACCCAAAGATCCTCCCCACCAGTAAAACCTAATCTAAGAGTCCTCTTTTGAAATTATACAGAGAAGAGTAAATTCTACTTAGGTCTGAATTTGGAGTTTAAACTTTATTCCTGCTGATAGAACCTTCCTTTTTTAATCCTACCTCAGGCATAGACAATGTTTATCCTCAAAGAATGGTCCATTAATCAGTTGTATTAAAATAACCCAAGGTGCTTATTAAAATGTAGATTCCAGGGGCGCCTGGGTGGCGCAGTCGGTTAAGCGTCCGACTTCAGCCAGGTCCGTGAGTTCGAGCCCCGCGTCAGGCTCTGGGCTGATGGCTCAGAGCCTGGAGCCTGTTTCCGATTCTGTGTCTCCCTCTCTCTCTGCCCCTCCCCCGTTCATGCTCTGTCTCTCTCTGTCCCAAAAAAAATAAACAAACGTTGAAAAAAAATTAAAAAAAAAATAAAATGTAGATTCCAGGGTCCCGCTTTAAAGCTAAGAATCAGGGGTACCCAGGTGGCTCAGTTGGTTAAGTGTCAACTCTTGATTTTTAGCTCAGGTTATGATGTCACAAACAATGGAGCCCCTGCATTGCCCTCCCCCCTCCCCTTTCAAAATAAAGAAATAAACTTAAAAAATTTTTAAATAAAAAAAAAACCCTAAAGAATCAGAAACTCTAGGGATAGGACCTAGTAAGCTGAATGTTTACAAGTGCCTCAGGTCATTTGCTTGCCCGCTAAATTTGTGAAGCACTGGCCTTAAAATTAACTAAATCCTTAATTTTCTGGAATTTCTAATATTCTCCTAAATAAGTCAAAGAAAGAACTGTAAGCATTGAAAGCACAGGCCAGTCTTGGCATCGAATACATACTCCATTGTAACCCTGTTTATGAACGCTTAATAGTTTCTCTGTGGGACAGTTAAGCTGTAGTAATTAGCTCATGGTTCTATAATCTGTATGTCTCCTCCCACATGACATTTGTACCAACTAAAACTATTGCTTACTTCTAGACAGGATGGTAGAACTACCAGACCCACGTGGACTGATGCCACTTCATGTTTCATTGTCTTTTTCATGACAGTTTAAAGATATTTATTAAATTTCTCACAAATCTTGAACCTGAATTTTAGAGTCTAACTTAAGGAGAATAATATTTTACAAGGACTCGCTAAATCCTAATCACTCTAATCATTGATCTCTTTATGGAATATTGCTTTTTAAAACTAAATTGGCAAGGAACTGAGGTTCATCGCTCTTATCTTCACCCTGTCTCTGAATTATAATTCATGGACAAATTATACAATCTCTCTGTCATATTTTTTTAGTAGGGATAATTACCCTTTGCAATAAGAATAATATCTCCCAAAGTTCTGTGAACATGAATGAGATCAGGCTTGTAAAATGTTAAAGTTTCTTGAGTGAGGGATCCTATAAAAAGTGGAAATTATTAGTATTCCTTTTATGGGCCTTGAATGAATTATCGACCTGTCAGTGATGAACCTGCCTCTTGAAATATTTCACCTCTTGTTTTTCAAGCTTACTGGGTGACACAGTCAGCTCTTAAATTTTCCTGGAGTATTTTTAGAAGTTTTAAAATTCAGTGGGAAAAAAAAAAAGGAAAGAAAGATCCAAACAAACAGAAAAAACAGTACCTCCCTCCTAAAGACACGCATTCCCTAAGACTATAGTGTTTTCATCTTCGTCTTGACTTTTTATTGACTCAATTGATTGAACTTAATAAACCATTTGGGCCATCAAAGCCTCAAGTGCTTTGGGTTAGCTGAAGTATCACAAAGTCCACTAGCTTAGTAGCAGTAAACCCTAATGTATAAAAGTGATCAGAAATAAATTATTTACTTGATGTCATTCTTGGTTGTGAAGTCATTCTATTCATCTATACTTTCAGTTGCTAGTTTGCAGATTGCTCTTTTACATTTTCGCTTCTCCAAAATTAAGGATTTTTGAGAACCTAACTAGAAACAAAACAAAACTAACATCTATCTGCATATCACAATCGTTAAATTCTTTACTAATGAGGAAACCTTATTTGGCTCAAGGGGATGTTTGTAGATTGTTCCAATGTTTTTCAATTGCAGAACGGGAGAAGAAATTTCTAAAAATCAAGTCTACTGTTTGAAACGATCATCATACATAGTTGTCTTCCATTTTAAAGTTTATTTTATAAGGATGAGAGGTGCCTGGCTGGCTCATTCGGTTACAGTACATGACCCTTGATCTCGGGGATCCTAAGTTCAAGCCCCACCTTGGGCGTAGAGTTAACTTAAAAAAAAAGTTTAGGGGCACCTGAGTGGCCTAGTCAGTTGAGGGTTTGACTTCAGCTAGGGTCTTGATCTCAAGGTTCCTGAGTCTGAGCCCTGCATCAGGTTCTTTGCAGTCAGTCAGGGTGGAGCCTGCTTCAGATCCTCTGTCTCCCTCTCTCTCTTCCACTCCCCACTCATGCTCTGTCTCTCTCAAAAATAAATAAACATATTTTTTTAAGTTTATTTTGGGGCGCCTTGGTGGGTCAGTCAGTTAAGTGTGGGACTCTTGATTTCGGCTCAGGTCATGATCTCACGGTTGGTGAGATTGAGCCCTGCAATGGGCTCCTTGCTGATAGCCCGGAGCCTGCATGGGATTCTCTCTCTTCCTCTTTCTGCCCTTCCCCTGCTCTCTCTCTCTCTCTCTCTCTCTCTCCCTCTCTCGCGCGCGCGTGCTTGCGCTTTCAAAAATAAATAAACATATTTAAAAAGTTTATTTCATAAGGAGAAAATACATACGTTTTATGTAAAGGAAGAAAAAAAATTGAAAAAACAACCAAAATCTGGAATATGTGATAAACAGATTAAATACATTGACAGATATAAAGACAAGTAAGTGAGGAATGCATTTAATGGTGTGGTGAAGCAGCTCCTCTTGGATAGAAAGTCCATATGGAGAAAAAGTTTCAGGAACTGAGTCACTCTTGAGAAGTTCCTTGCAGAGTTACATGAAAGAAAAATATTCGTATCTACCTTGACAGTGGCACAAAGAGATCTGGGTTGAGTTCAGTGGCTTGGGCTTGGTTGACTTCACTTCTTGAACAAATTTGAGGATTAAACATTCACAAATGTTCCTAATATTTTCTGAATGAGGAAGTAAGATATTAGCACTTTTTTCCCCAGTGCTGTATGTACCATTATAGCATCTGTCAGTCAGCCTTCGCTTTAAGCCTTACAGAAGAATCAATACATTCTGATTTGAGAGTTTTCCCCCACATGGTAAAAATAAAATGTGAGATTTCAGTAACTGGCATGAAAAATTTTAGTAGTACCCAGGAAGTTTTCAGAAACCAGAGCTTTTACATAATATGGAAGTTTTAATGTTTTGAAGGTTCAGTAAATTATGTAGTATACAAGAGTGAAGTCTAAATTACCCACTCAGAAGAGTAACCCTATAGCTCAAGATGTCTGGATTCATGTATGCAGATGGACAGATACACTTCATTTCTCCTGGGAAGTTGAGTTCTAAAAGCTATCACTCAGAACAGACGGCTTTATGATTGCATAAAAAGAAAAGGGAAGATGACAGAGTTGCTATAAAAATGAAAGGCCTTTTGGAGTATTAACAGCTGAAAACATTATGACTTAAATGAAGATGTGAAACAAAAATCAGCTCAAAACTACAAATTAAAAAAAAAAAAACTTGTGCAGAAGGTTTGAAGCATATGGACACCCACCCAGTTTGTGAGGAGGGCAATGGGAGCCCCAGACTTTAGCTTATTAAAGATGACCTTTCCCCTCTCTAAAATTTCAAAGCTGACGTTTCAAGTGCAGAGCAGACTGTGTGCCATATGTAACATGACCTCAGCTCCACTCTGCCCGAGCACTGATGCCATCACTAATGAGAGGTGAAAGGTCCTTTTCTTGCAGCTTTTTCAGAAACCCACCAACTCCTGCCTGTGAAGTATGACTCCTCCCTCTCCCTCACCATCCCCTTGATTTCAAGAGAACTGCATTTAATACACAGTCGCAAAAACACTTTTATTACCGGTCGATTTGCTTATAGCCACAGCCAAATGGCAGGATGTACAATCATATGCAGAAGAAAATATTTATTTTGACTCAGAAGGCAAAGGGATTAAGAGAACATTGTATTAACCTTGCCTTTCATCTACGTTTTAAAGGGAAATTCTCCAGAGGCATCTATTGAAGTTCTATTTTTTTTTTTATAAAGACTATCAAAGACTTTTAGGAAACCAGGTGTGTGTTTATCTGAGGGGAGGAGAGAAAGGGAAGAAACTATATTAAAGGAAAAGGCAGCTTCACAAAGCTGCTTCAGAGACTGCAGAGATGTTATGTGCAGAAATCTGTTACAGACATTCCTAACAGCCAGCTCCTCCCCCCGCCCCTTTTTCTTCTGCTGCTTGGAAACAATATAGCTTTTTTCCAAGCAGGTTGTTATCATATTCATGGCATGGTCAATTTCCGTTTGCCAAGAAAATATTTAAGCTGATCAAAGAAATTAGAAAATCGGATGAATAGAAACAGACGTTCCCACAAGAGAAGCGTTTCTCAATGTGAAGAGGCAGGCGGATTGCAGCCCACCCAGTTACTCCTAGGAAATTGCTCTGTTGCCGAAGACGGAACTACAGGGCCACCTAAATTCTGCTGGAAGGGCTATGGAATGGAAGAGTCGCTACTCCCCCAGAGATTCACATGGCGGCTGGAGCTTGAGACTCTGTGGTGGCAGACGTGTAAGGAGACGTTCATTTCTGGTTATCTATGTAAAAACCAGGAGGGCCTTTTTACATCTGGTAATACAGAGAGACCTTTCGAGACAGAAGATGAGGCAGTTTGGGATCCTTTTGGTTTGCTTTGCCTAGTTTATTATGAGCACGGAAAGACAAGAACACATTGGCCTTTGTAGATGACAGAGTATGTACTTTTGGAATGGAGGGATAGCAGTTTCTCCCGAATTAACAGAAATCCAGTTTTTAGATTTGTGGGTTTGGGTGGGGAATGGTTGATAGCAATTGTCTTCTGGACCCTCCGGTCTCTGAGCGTGTGTGCCCCGTCTAGTTAGTGACAGTAAAATAAGAGGGTCTTCTCTTCGTTGTTCCTGGTCAAGGCGCGGCCAAACCGCGTGAGACCACTTGCTACGGCGGCGCGTTGAAATGAAGATTGGTGGGTTTTCCGGTTTCCTTCCATGGAACTCACGAAACCGAAAAAGCCAGCCCCGCTCGGAGAAAGGGGGTCCGGATTCGCTCCCCTCCCTGCTCGCGCCGGGGAAACTGGGGGCACTTCGATCGTCATTGAAGCGCGACCTACCCTACCCAACATCTCCAGTTTTCCGAGGAAGGATGGCGCTGAAGGAAGGCAACTGTGGGAAAAGCTAAAAGAACCCAAGAAGGCTCCCTTTCCTGCGTGTCCCGCTGGGGGCTACTAGGCGTTGGCAAGGCCACGGCAGGCCAGGCGGTTCCCGGGTGGTGGGCCGAGAATATGCGCTCTGCCACCCTAACCCCTCCCCGCCGCGCTCCCCTCACTCCGGCGACTCAGCCGGGCAGGTTTTCTTTTCTTTTTTTTGTTTCGGTTCCTGCCTGCCAGCCCGGTGATCCTTTGCCAGGAAGACAGCGCCCTCTCTCTCCTGCAGCCGCGCCCGCCGCCGGCCTGCACCCCATCCCTGCTCCGCTGACCTTCCCGCGCTTGCTTCTTGCCCCTGCGCTCCTCAGTCCTGTCCCCTCCTACTTCACGCCCCTACGCCTCTCGGTCCCAACAATCGCCGCGGGGAACAACCCAAGACAGCCGCGGGATCCGAGGCCTGCTCACGTCCGGGCCTGGGGATGGCCCGGCGGGAACACGCGACCTCTGGCTGCAGGACTGGGCGGAGCTGTCCCTGGCGTAGACGCAGCGCCCGAGTGTTCCCGCGTGGCCTCCGGGAGGGGTTCTTGGCGCGGGCGGCTGGACGCGAGGGAGGCCTGGCTCCCCAGGCTAGGCATTGCCTGCCAGCGGGCGGGGCTGCGAGCTCTCCTCCGCGCCCGCGCGCGGCGACTTGGAAGCGCGCGCACCTGGCAGAGTCGCTTAGCCCGGACCCCAAGACGGGCCCGCCAAAGGTGGACGTGGGCCTGCAAGCTGGGTGATGGGAGGTTGGCAAGTGAACTTGGGTAGAGGCAAGGAAAGCTCTTACAGCCTTGTTCCAAGCCCTAAACGCATCCCTCGCGGTCTGCGGGCTGCCTGGAAGCCTCGCCCTGCGGGGTTTCTGAAGGGCTACAGCCCGGATGTTGGAAAAATTGTGGCAGAATTCAGGTCTAGGCGGGTGGGCGAGACGCGCAGAGGGGCATGGGTGAGTGGGCACCTTCTCAGCACACTCCACCCAGTATTTCTTTCTGCACAGCTCAGGGCACTAGTGCTTCAGACAAACGCCGCGCGGCCCATTCCGAAGCAGAGGCAGTCAAGCTTCTGTCCGTAAAAGTCCGGATCCTTTAGAACCCAAACAATGTATTCGTGTTGGAATGCAAAAACATTTCCTATTGCATGGATTTGCACCGACCGGTACAGGCCTGAAGTACTTTCACCGCCCCCGCCCCCCCTCCAAACTCTTCTTGCGCCCGGGAGAGACAGGCGTAGTTGGTCTCTTGCTGACCCGGCTCCAGAGCGCAAGCAGCTCCCAGAAATGCACTAATTGAGTCACAAACCACCGGCCGCCCCTAACAAAGCGATCCATCTCGGCAGCTCAGCGCCCAATTTGTCCACAGCACTTTCTTCCGCAATTCAGAAGCATTATCTTGTTTTTAGAAGTATCGCGGCAGAAACGTGGCAATTATCCTGGGCTCGGGTTACGGCTAAATGGCTTTAGGCTGAGAAATGGAAGAATACAAATGCCGCGAACGTGCTGATCTCCCAGCTGCGGGGCCTGGACCAGGGTTGGGGAAGCGAGCGAGCTATCGAAAGGGGAGAAGGAGGTTCCCCACTCTCGGTTGTCTCTCCCAATGGCACCAGCCAGAACGAAGTATTGGACCTTTGTCTCTAGAGGTTAAAGGTTGTGAGCGATGAACCTTCCTGGCAGGATTGGCCTCAGCTTTGGATCAGGAACGGGTTGAGAGTTTCAGGCACTACTGGAGTGAGGAAGGAAATAGACGTCGAGGGTCAGCGAGAAAGATGGAGAAGACTCCTGTTCTTCTTAGGGATAAGTACACTAAAATTGGGGGGGGAGGGGAATTGTACTGGGAGAAAATAACCAGCAGGAAGGGGAGTTGGCTCTGAAGAATGGGGAGAGGCGTTCACTTCTGAGCGTGGGTCAGGCCTGGTCTGGGAGCCAGGCAGGCACTGCATTTTGGGAACCCTTGAGAACTGTAGAGGCCCAGAGACCATGAAGCATCTCCGCACGAGGAAAAAGAAAAAAAGAAAGTGTTTTAAGAATCTTCCTCTTTGCCCGCGAGGGTGAGTTTGGACCTGGAAAATGGGGAGAAAAGAAAAAAGGGAGTAGCAAAAGGCGTTCGGGTGAGGGCACCCGTTGCGCAGACGCCTTGCTCACCCCAGAGGCTCAGCCCACAGTGGTAGCCACGCTGTGCGCGTGTCTCTTTCTCCTTCTGCTCAAACCAGCCCCCACATCTTGAAGTAATCAGCAGCCGAGAAGGGACTCGTCCCCCTGGCATCTCAGGTTAAAGGAGGAGGTCCAGGAAAATGTGGTAGAGCCATTACAAGAAACCCGAGCCGCAGTCATCAGGGACTCCAATTGCCATCGCATTAGGATTGATTAGAGACCAGCAGTACCGTAATGACCCGGAAAGAGGGGCAGCCGGGGATTATTAATATCAGAATGTGGCGGGGAGGTGGGAGGGAGGTGGGAGGGAGGTAGAGGGGAGGGAGAGAAGAGTAAAGTGGGGAGAGGGAAGTTTTAAGTTACTAGGATTTATATATAAGTGCAGGCTTACCTGAAGAAACCGGATAGTCAGTGAATCACGCAAACAATAAATCTAATTGCATCTAAAATTTCACGAGGCCTGATTTTGGGGGGAGGGGGGGTGGAGGAGGAAAACCATCGTGAAATCCAGGCCCACGTCTTAGTTTTTATAAACATGTAGTTACATAAAATTGTGAGAATTTAAGTGAAGAGATGGGGAGGGGGTGCTAGATGTCCACTTTCCTTACCAAAGGGCCTCCAAAAAAAAAAAAAAAAGATTTAGGGAGTGCAATTTTGGGTCACTTTGGGTCTTCTCTCCAGGGCTAGGTGGTAATGGAGCGGACATTTTCTGCAGAGTCTGCAGAGGAGTAATAAACCAAATTTTAATTGAAATAGTGATACCTGAGTAGTGGTTTTGGTTTTTGTTTTGTTTGAGACATCAGCGATCAGGATCCCTAAGAGATGTATGGAAGAGAGTGGTTTGTCTCCTTCCTCGGACTATGAGCCAAAACAAATCAGCCCCTGATGGTCTGGGCTGAAACGCAGCTCACTGGATAATTAACTCCATCTTTCCAGTCCACCCTAACTGTTTATTTAGTGTCACCCTGCATTACCGTCACTAGCACTTTCCTCTGAACAGGAGGAGCTGCAGGCTTTCACCTCCCAAAAGGAAATTCTTCTTAGCTTAGACAGATGCGGTATTCAGGATGTACATTAGTTGAGAAAAAAAGTTGATTGGAAATTCCATGGAAGATAAGGACTCTCGGATGGTATTTTTTTTTTTTTGGTAAATTTGCCCTAAGTCGATATTAATAAGAGAAAGTGACAAGAGTGTCCTAAATTCTTAAGAAGGGATTCTTACAACACTCTCCGTCACTTTCTAGAAAGGTGTTTGGCATCCGAGGTTGAGTGGCATCTTCTGGGTCAAATGTGAACATTGGTGAGCTCCTGAGCCACAGCCTTCTCAGAACTGAGCTAAAGTCGGCCCCTGTCCTCCAGGTGGCCAACCCACTTCTCCCGCCCTACCCACAGGCTCTCCCACCTTTTGACCATGCCACCACTCAGCGTAGCTCGTCTGCAGGCTGAGCTCGACGCCCCTGCCCGGACTTGAGAGTTCACTCGCCCTGCGCCAGCACCCTCTGTCTGTGAAACCTCAGGTCCGCGGCAGTAGGAGACAGGCGCAGGCGCCCCGAGCCTTGCGGAAGGGAGGGGAACCGGAGAGAGAGAAAGAAAGAGATCCAGAAGGGTGTGTGTGTGTGTGTGAGAGACAGAGAGAGAGACACACACACACACACAGAGACAGAGACAGAGACAGAGAGAAACAAGAGACAAGGAGAATGAGAGTGAGGGAAAGAGGGAGAGAGGATGGGGCAGAGGAAAGAGAATGAAAGAGAAATGACAGACCAGGTTGGCACACAAAATAAACGAGTTTCCTCTTCTAGATCGAAAAGAGACAATAAGTTAGACAGACCGAGAGAGAGCAGACGCGGAGGGGGATGCACACAGAGGGGCCGGTAAACCCCCAGGCACACACCCCAGCTCTGTCCTCCAATCTGACTTCCCTCGCAGCGCTGTCTCTCAGTACTAGCCTTTCTCTCTTTCCTTTCCCCGACCCCGGGACAATGTGGAGCCTGTATTTCCAGGAGCCGCGCGGGGCGGCAGGGTTTTTAGCAGCAAGCCGGGCTCGAAGCCCGCTCTGTTTGTCCAGGTGTGGGCGGGGGGCGGCGGTCTCCCGGCGTCGTGGGCTGGCGCTGGGTTTTCTCACCAAGGAAGCGGGAGGCTCCACTCGCGGCTTCCCGCTTCCAGGAGAAAACTCTCTCCTTCCTTACATATATAAATATATTAGGGGAACAGACAAATCTTCATTGTTCGGGAACAAGCCGAGGAGGCCGACCAGCTCCCCTTGGCCCCGCCGAACGAGCCTGGAAGGGAGGGAGGCAGAGAGGCGGGGGCCGCGCGGATCCGGTGTCACGTTGCAGATTCCCACTAAAGATAACGAAACGTGATCTATTTTTCAGAACAGCAAGTGGATGGGAAAGAACCTTGACAACACAAAACTCATTTACTAATGGACTGGTTTTGAGTTTCTCTTCTCGGGGTCCGCAAATCTCCCTGCCTGAGCCCTCGGCCTATTCAGACCTCGCGGGGAGCAGCGTCCCCCCAGGAGGCAGGTGGGCGGCTTCTCCCGCCGCGGCGCCGCGCTGGCCGTCGGATCCCGGGATCCCAAGGGTCGAGGGCACCCGGAGTTTCCGACCAAGCGGAGGAAAAAGATGAATGTTGTCACTTCAGCCAGGATTTGGGGAGTCTCCTCACTGCGCTAGAGCGACGACGCTAATTTATTGAAGAAGCACCTCTCGATGCTCTTTTCTTCCAAGTATCTGTAGGTAGAGTAGGATCCCCGCTGTGGTTCTTGAAGGCAGAGGAATTCCGAGAAAGCAGGGCCGGGAGACCCAGTGCATCTCTCTCCAAGCCATAAGAGAAACAAGTGGGTTCCACACAGAAATTTTTGAGCTGAGGCCTTATATCGATCCCGCCGAGAAACCCCACCAGCAACTAGTGCATTGGCCTTTTCCATAAACCAGTTGTGCGCGCGTGGCGGTTACCTGCACAGAGGAGGCACAGAAGCGCCGAAACCTGGCGTCGGGCTCCCCTCGCCACCCGCGTTACCCTCGGGAGCCGCCGGGAAGCAGCAAGGGCAGCGGCTATAGTTGCTCGTTCCCTTTAAATCTCCGACGCATCTCTGTTTTTCGTGTGATTTGCATTGACAGCAAAGGTTTTAAGTTACTAGAACAACTCAAACCTTTCTGTGTGCGATTTAAAATGGATCATTTGGTTTATGTGGTTTGTAAATTCATGTCATTTTACCTCTTTTAGTGGTTTTCACTGAAAGGCTCCATTTTGGGAAACCTTATATATCCGAGCCAACAATTAACATTTATAACAATTGGTTTCCCTAACCATGGGATCGAAATAGCAGGTAGGCTCATTGGTGCAAAGCGAATAGCACTTCTCCTTTCTAGTTACGCGATCTATTGGATTAAACGCAAGGAGAAATGCTGGCTGGCCCGAGCGCGGCCTCTGAGCACTAGCACCACAGCTCATCAACCCCGGTGCCCGCAATCGCGGCACCCACACAGTCGTCTCCCCAGTCGTCGCCAACGTCTATCGCGTCTTTGTTCCTTTTGAAGAAAGATGAAAAGAAGTGGGCAGAGAGGTCTGGAGGAAGCGGAAAAAAAGGTGGTCATATTGGTGTCTAATTGCCGCCTTTCTGCTCCTCATCCTCCCCTGTAAATTTATACCTGCCCTTATTTGTCCAAGCTATGCCTCATTTCCTTATACAAAATTGTTAATTATGAAGTCCACCCCACACTCAACTTACCGTTTGTCTTTAAAGACAGGCGGCTGTACTTACAGACCCTCCACCCCCTACACACACATTTTAATTCTGCGCACTTGCTCCAGACTTGAGGGTATTAACTGATTTTTAGAGCGGAGTTTAAACCTCCGTTCCGGTCTTCACACAGCTGCCATGTCAATAAGGACTATTCCAAGCAGAGACGTTCCTTCTGGCAGGACACTGCAGCTCCTTAAGACTTCATCTGAAACATCATGAGCACTAAAATAAGACGGCGAGGGAAAATTACCAGACACATGGGCTTGGGCTCAGGCGTGCCAGGCTTCCAGTTTAGAAAGTAAGTCATTGGGCACACCATGTGGTAGGGGCTCTTTTGAAATACTATGCACCCATTAAATGCATTTAAAAAATAACCCTAAAGGTAATGAAATATCAGCATCTATTTCCAACGTCTAATTGCACGGGATACTGCAGACTTTTAAGGATGCAAAATGCATTGTGTGTGGGAGTTTGGGGGAGAAGCAGCTTCTCTCTACTCCGAATCTCTGGAGAGACAGCCAGGAGGGTGAAACGCTTCATGAGTTTAAAATATATATTGCAGGGTGCACTGAACTGGGCACATTATTTTAAAACCATATACATTATATAGGGGGAAACTTCTGCAGTGTTCCTTCTCCCACTTATGTCTCAATATGTAAATGGTTCTGTGGAGCTGGGCTCTGGCTCGTGGACTCAAAACATATTTAAAGAAGACAAGCAAGTTTAAAGAGCCTAGAGTCTGTTCTTCGCATTCACTAAGAGGGTGCATTTAAATCAAAAGCATTTTTGAAGTGTACTTAAAATTCTGTTTTGAACTTATCTAATCAGAGATAAGTATAGTTATAAAGTCACTCTCCTTCTACCATTCTGCTCTCCTTATCTCCCAGCATTGTTCTTATCTCCTGCCAGTCTCAGCTACTGACAATAGATTATCTTTGTTTAGAGACGCTAATTGTTTTCAAAATCTTTTTAATAATTGCTTTGGAACAAGGTGTGCAAATGAGGCTTAAGATAATTACAGCTTTATTTGTTTGTGCAGTTTTACTAAACATTCTTCACATATACACAAAATAACAGATGATGGGGCTGAAATTGCAGGACATCTCTCATTCTATCGCAGTAAAATAGGCCAGCATTGCAATCTACACACACACACACACACACACACACACACACACACACACACACACCTCTTTATTTAATCTTCTTGGAGCCGCTGTCGTCCTGGCTCTGAGGGCAGTGTCCCTCTCAGAGCAGGGCAAGGATTAGGTTACAATCAGACAGCTATTGGAGCCGGACACAGTTTTATTTAATTTACACCCCATCCAGCGCCTTTCGTACGAGGTTCCCAAAGCATTTTTGCTAATAGCAAGTAAAGCTTCTGGGCATTCCTCAGTAGCAGAGGTGGCCTCGGAAAACGCAACGGCGCAGATGGGGAAACTGAGTCCAGAAGCCTGCCGGCTCAAACCATAGAACGTTAAGATACCAAATCACAAATGAACCCTCAGAATCTTTATTTGCTCAGCAACAATGTTGTCAACAGCTCTTCCCAAGGTCCCAAATAGTCGTGGCCTTTTGAAAACGAGGGAAGCGCTATCCAGCTGGGAATACTTGTGCCCTTTGGAGGGCAGTGGGGGCAAAGGAAGAATGGTAGAGGGAATTAGGCTCCTAGAGCTGAAGTCAGCCGGGGAGAAGCCGCTCTTCCAGAGGCTGCAGCCCGGAGCCCTGCTCTGATCTTGTATTATTTATCGCGTTCCATAAGCTATTCATCAATCCATTATTTATTCATTCCAACATTAAGGTAATTAAATATGAGCTCACCGGGAAAGGGCAAGTCTGCAAGGGACAGGGACGGGGGTACAGAGGGAGAGGAGGGGAATATTAAGGTCTGGAGTCATTGATTTGTGCAGAGATGTGCGCGGCTGCCCTTAGGTGACACTGAGAGGGGGCTCACGTTGCAGGGTCCTGACGCGCTCACCCACTCACACCCCCCCCCCGCCCCTGGGCAGCGCGGCTCCCTCCCCCCACCATGCTTCCCACCTCTCGCGGTCCTTCTCCTCCCACCACTCCCTATCCCGGGCTCCACAGCCGCGCCCTCCCCTCGCGGGGCGGCGCGGGGCGGCGCGGCCCCGCTGCCCGGCCCGGCGGCGCGCGGGCTGGCCAGCCCCGGATAGGCGCCGCCCGCAGCCAATCAGCGCGCCGGGGACGCTGCGCGCTTTAAGGCCGCTGCGGGGAGAACAGAAACCAAGTTCCCCGGCAACGAGCAGCATCAACCCGGCGGGAGGCCGGAGCCAGAGAGGCCCAAAAAGGCTGCGGAGTGAGCCGGCCTCTCCGTGTCCAGCGCGCCCCCCTCCGCCTTCTTCCTCGGCCGCCCAGCCCTAAATTTCGATTAGCTTTTTCGCCTACGGAAATCCTAGGAGGGGGTTAGGAGCAGCTGCGCCCCCCTCCCTGCGGCTGCCGCCCCCCTGCTTTTAAGGCGCTGCTCCCTGCCGCGTGCGCCTGGGCAGTGCATCTCGGCAGGCCCCAACCATGTCGATGCTGCCGTCGTTTGGCTTCACGCAGGAGCAAGTGGCGTGCGTGTGCGAAGTTCTGCAGCAAGGCGGGAACCTGGAGCGTCTGGGCAGGTTCCTGTGGTCGCTGCCCGCCTGCGACCACCTGCACAAGAACGAAAGCGTGCTCAAGGCCAAGGCCGTGGTTGCGTTCCACCGCGGGAACTTCCGCGAGCTCTACAAGATCCTGGAGAGCCACCAATTCTCGCCTCACAACCACCCCAAGCTGCAGCAACTGTGGCTGAAGGCGCACTACGTGGAGGCCGAGAAGCTGCGCGGCCGGCCCCTGGGCGCAGTGGGCAAATATCGGGTGCGCCGAAAATTCCCGCTGCCGCGCACCATCTGGGACGGCGAGGAGACCAGCTACTGCTTCAAGGAGAAGTCGCGGGGTGTGCTGCGGGAGTGGTACGCGCACAACCCGTACCCCTCGCCTCGTGAGAAGCGGGAGCTGGCCGAGGCCACGGGGCTCACCACCACCCAGGTCAGCAACTGGTTTAAGAACCGGAGGCAAAGAGACCGGGCCGCCGAGGCCAAGGAAAGGTACGCGGCGTGCTTCCCGCTGCTCGGGCGACCCCGGGAAGCCTTCCTTTCCCCTCCGCCCCTTCTCGCCCCCGCTGGCACTCGCCACCGCGTCCTCTCCGCCGGCTGGAGCCCGTCCGCGGGGCGGCGCCCGGGCCTCCGCGGTACTGCAGCGAAAGTTCATGAACTCTGAGATCGCTTGCTAGGGATGGGGAGTCATTTGATTTGAGCGCCCGCGCGTGGGTTTTTTGGGGTGTGCGTGTCAGGAAATATTGGCGCTAGGTTTGTTTTTCGTGCCTCCCTGGTTGGCTGGGGCGACGAGTGGGGGGGGGGTGCAGGGAGAACTTCTAGATCAACTACGAGGGAAGTGTTGATTGGTGTCTCGAGGAAAGGGGTTCGGTGGGGGCTGAGGGTCGCGCACCTCTCTCCTCTTGCTCCCCAGAGGTGTGGAGCCGGCCTGAGACATCTGCTGTGCCCCCACTGCCGCCGCGTCCTTTCCTCGCTCTCTCCTGGTAGGCTTTTAGGCGAGAGGTCGCCGCTTCATTCCGCACTAGCGGTACAAAGGGAGGAGTCTTTCAAAAGAAATCCACAGAAAGGAGAGCTTTGGAAGAGTTGGCGCTGCACTTACTACGCGGCGCCCCAAGCCCGGAAAGGACTGCTCGTCTCCGGGCTCCCTCGCGCGTGTCCCGGGCCGCGGCGGGTCCATCTGGCGGTCCGCGCCGCCGCCCCGGCTGAGGAAGGGGGTCTCCAGTGGCAGACTTCTCTCCGGAGCTCAGAAGGCAATGTTATTTTAACCTGCCTCTGCCTCCGCCCTCCTCGCGCGAACACCCCCGGCCACCTGGCCCGGCTCCATCCGTTTGCTGTTGGAGTTTCCGAACGAGATTCGGAAGAGCCCAAGGAGGCGGCGGCGGCGGCGGCGGCGGCGGCGGCGGCGAGCGCGCTCCGGGAAGCCGAGGAGTTTTGGGGAAACCTGAGCGCCTGGTAGGGCTGGGTTTCCTTTGTTCGCTTGAGAGCCTGGGGGCCGCAGATGTCGCCTCTGCGTTCCCCCTCCGGGTGGAAAAGCACGGAGCCTGGATACTTTGAGCCGCAGCGGCTGTCCTGGGAGAGGGACAGGGCAGGGGAGAGAAAGGGGGAGCGCTGGGGCCGAGGAGGATGGGCCAGCACCCTGAAGGCGGAAGCGGCCGGGGCTCCGAAACCGTGAAGTTTACCAGCACCCAGCATCCGGACCGACGCCCAGGCACGCCGCACCCGGTCTCGGGCTGCGCGGGGCCTCGAAGTTTCCTCTGCTGGGAAACGGTGCGCGGTTGTGGATGTCCGGGAGGGGGTTCAGAGGGAGCTGTGAGGGACCAAGGACTGAGCGACTAACGCGGGGAAGGGGACAGTTGGTTCCAGTTAGACTTTAGTTACAAAAGGTCCCTCCTATAAGTCAGGCCCGAGGGCCCACTCCCTGATGAAATCGGAGAGACTGGCTGCGCTCCCTGTGTTTACTCAGGTCACTGGGCCGCTCTGGACACCACTTCCCATGACCTGTCCTGTGCCTCTGAAACCACAACCTCCGGGCAGGGGCAGGGAAACTCGACGTTTAATTGTTTCCTCAGATGGGAACAGGACAATTGACTTGATTCACCCCAAACATCTGTGCGTTGGGCTCTGTTTGTCCTCTGATCATTTTCTTTATCACCAACGACCATTTGTTGGACGATTTTCAAACTTAATTACTCCAAAGCGTGATGCCAGTTGATAGGTATTTGAAAATAACTGCTTGAACACAATTTTGAAAATAATTTTTGTGTTTCAAATAAGTCCTGCTGATCTAGCTTTCTAAAATCTGGAAGAGGAAAGGACGTGGCTCCCCACAAGCTCTGCTAGTAGTTTCCCATTTCTCCAGTCTCCTTTGCCTCCTTACTTACCCCAGGACCCTTGGGGATGGGTGGGAGGGCACAGCTCCTCCATTTGGGTATATGACTGATTGCACAATGGCTCTCTTCTCCTGCCAGGTCCCCTCCCTCCACTCACACTTTTTTTAACCTACTTTTTTTTTTTTTTTTAACCATATGGTGTTGTCCTCTATTTCTCAGGGAGAACACCGAAAACAATAACTCCTCCTCCAACAAGCAGAATCAACTCTCTCCTCTGGAAGGGGGCAAGCCGCTCATGTCCAGCTCAGAAGAAGAATTCTCACCTCCCCAAAGTCCAGACCAGAACTCGGTACTTCTGCTGCAGGGCAATATGGGCCACGCCAGGAGCTCAAACTATTCTCTCCCTGGCTTAACGGCCTCACAGCCCAGCCACGGCCTGCAAGCCCACCAGCATCAGCTCCAGGACTCCCTGCTGGGCCCTCTCACCTCCAGTCTGGTGGACTTGGGGTCTTAAGTGGGGAGGTACTGGGCCTGGAAGCAGTGACTAGGGACACTTGTAAATAGAAATCAGGAACATTTTTGCAGCTTGTTTCTGGGGTTCTCTGCGCATAAAGGAATGGTGGACTTTCACAAATATCTTTTTAAAACTCAAAACCAACAGCGATCTCAAGCTTAGTTAGTTACCTTCTTCTCTCCAACTCTTGCATTTCCCATCCCAGTGCAGAGATCAGGAAAAAAAAAAAAACCCAAACAAACAAAAGCACCCACTCACCCAGTCTTGTTTCTGGGCAATCCATGTGCCAGCTTCAGTAGCCTTTCTTTCTTTCTTTCTTTCTTTTTTTTTTCAGTGAATGGGAATTACAAATCAACTGAATTTTACTTATTTCCTTTTAATTTATTTATGGCAAAATCATTTGGGAAGAGGAAAAGGAAATGAAGAGAGAGAGAGAGAAGTCAAAATAGTGAAAATAAAAGCCTCCAGCCAGGAGGAAAATGTTTGCATTCTTAAGGTGAATAGGAAAAATATGATCTTATAACTTTTTTTTGATGGGGAAAAAATTAAGTTTACATTTTTCATTATTTAGTGTTAAACACTTTTATGTAGATTAAAATGAAAGAACAGTATTAGGGGGAAAACTAAGTGCCTAAATGTCTTAATGCTCTCTGTGTAAGGCAGTTAGAAATAGCAGTGACCATTAGTGCTACAACTATTTTTGTCAAATTTAGTGGGGTTTTTGGTTGTTGTTTGTTTTCTTGGGTTTTTTTAATGGCAAACTTTAAAAATGTACCAATGTGAAAAAAAAAACAACACTTTCCTGAATGCCATTACTTCTCATGCCCTTGAAGCTTTCATATCTGTAGCCTACTCCTGTTAAGGGTTTCTCTTGTTCCTAGTTTCTAGCCTGCAAAAATATGCGACAAATCTGGCAACCTGGTATTTGTTACTAAAACAGCATGTGTTTTCAGGTTTCTTTTCTATTGTACCTAAACCAGTCTAAATTAAAACTTAGTAGAACACCAGGAGTACGATTCTGTTTCTGAAAGGTGAGTTGTGTATTGCTGTCATTGGGCCCTATTTTTTTTTTTTTGAAGTTTTCTTGCTTTCTTACTTAATGATGGTTATGAATTGCAGGGTACTTTGAAGGCCACCACCTGAACCAAGAGTGGTGACTGAGTTGATTATGTGATAGAAAAAGAGTGAAGTTAGCTCTAGGGTATTTATTTATTTTTTTATTATTTAGATATGCAGTTTTGTTTACCACTAGCTCTTCTCCACAGCGTTCATATGTTAACTCAGCTCTTTTGTATTAATGAGTTTATGACAAGACTGTGAAAGTAAAATAATATATCTGCTTGGGAAAAAAAAAAGGTGGGGGGGACTTGAATATGGATAACAACATTGTGAATTAACCTGTATAAATAGAAAGCAGACCAACAGGACAGGGGCTCTTTGCACTGCTGTGAGATAGTGTCCAGAAAAATCCCAGTAATCGTGTAGGCTCCATATTATTTTTGCCTGGGGCAAAAATGATGTATCTTTGTATTTAGCTTTTAAAATTAGTGAAACAAATGGCATTATTTATTAAAATTCTACTCAGGATAACAGGATTGGCTTGCTTGTGCTTTGTAAAAATATTGCTCCCCAGAGAGAGTCTATTTATTTTCTGACATGACACTTTCATAATTTTGATTTTTTCCCCATCCGTGTCACTATTAATATATTCATTTCTTTCTTACTCTTTCCTATCTTTCCTGTCCTGATCTAGGAGACTGAGTTGTGTGTATGAGGGGTGGTGGTGGTAGAATTTTAGGCCTTCTTATTATGAGGTTTTTTTTTTTTAATGTCAAATAGCTTTGAGTTCAAAGGAGACAGGATCACTGTACTTAACTGTAGTCACTTTTACTTATAAAGTCATTTTTTCCCCCTTAGTGATGGACAGATGTGCACACAGCCGCTGGGAGACCATCATTTGGATTGGGAGCTCAGGGTCCCAATCTCCCTTGTTAGTGTTTTGGATCATTAAGTTGGTGTTTATTTAAGTCACTAGGGTGTTTATTCTCCACGTCTTGGGCCACGGAGAAATGCCACCCTCTGCAGGAGGGGCTCTCACAGGGGATCTCCGCACATTCTTCACATTCACTCCCCAAAACAAACACCCTGCACAAAGATAGCTTTCAATGACCCTGACAGGCTTCAAAGGACACCGCGGAAATCTCCCTGGAAAATAAGGAAGGGCCAATTACTTTAATTTCTTACATGCCCTCTCTTCCTACTCCGATGACTACCCCCCACTCTTCCAGCTCCGCTTGGTATAATTTTAGACTCGTGGAAGATCTGTCTCCCTGGGCGCCCGGGCCCACTTCCTCTCCCTTGGTTGGTGAATCTTGGAAATGTCTGCAGATCTGGTGAGGAGCAGAGCGGGCCAGTCCTGTAAAAACCCCTGTGATTACTGCTTGTAAACTCGTTAAAAGGACAATTTTCTGTCACAGTCATAAACTCTTTGTAAAATCCCTGGCACTGGAGTCAGAGTGCGCATATTCCAGATGTGTTTAATAAGAAATTGCACAATATGCCTCCCTCCGCCGTCCTCGGCTCAGTCTGGCGAAACCAGGGACAAGCAGGAGTAGGCGAGAAAACTGGATATTGCTGTGAGTTTTCTTGGCAATCGTTTTGGAGCGATCATTGGGGGAACTAACCACATTTTTTTTTTCCTTGAGGAAATCTTCGAGGACCAGCTGTTAAGGGACATCCAATTTATCTTCTCGGCGTCGCAGTTTAACTGAATCAAAAGCCACTTTTCGTTTCTCCTCTGCAGGTTTCTTAATGATAGCCAAAAGTAATGAACAACGGCTTATAAATAGTGTTTTTAGGACGAAACCTTACAGCCTTTTGCCAAGTAAAATGAAAAAACAAATACTAGTGCGATTTTTTTTTTTTTGACGTTTTAAATCTGAACACACAATTGTTCGGGTCCTGGCTGCCTGCTCGTGTTGACCTCTTGGCTGAGAACGAAGCTTCCTAACTATTCGGAGGCAAGGGACTTGGCTGGCGGTTCCGAGATTTTGGCTTAGCAAGTAGGGGCTCGAGAGCCATCAGAGCCCCACGAGCTGCAGGCAAGGAGACAGGCGCCCCTGGGGCCGGACACTGCGGGTCTTGAACCAATTCTCCAGGCAAGGACAGCTTGGTCTTGACCCCGAGCTGAAGTGGAAGCTTCCAGGAAGAGGCATTGGCATTGGCGCTTATGGACGGACTCTGTTTGCTGAGCGGTGGTCGTCGTTACGCTCCTCTCCCCCGCACCTTGACGGCCGGGCGGGCACCTGGCCCTGAACCCACGTACAGCCGGCCTTCCTCTGCTCCGCCGCCGCCTCTGCGGCTACGGCGGCGGCTGCGGCCGAGGGGGGCTTCGCTCCTACCTCCTCCCCCGCCGGGAGGTCTTTGGTAAAGTCTGCGGGCAGAACTCCAGGTCCCGGGAATCCAGAGGCTTCCATTCCGCGCGTCTCCGGTTGCAGAACGCTGGGGGAGCTCCCCCTGCCACCCGCAGACTCCGGAGGCAGCTCTTGCCACTCTGTCCTGCGGAGGCACGGGGAGTCGGGGCGCCGCAGCTCCCTCCTCCCCGCCCTGGCCGAGGCTCTTCTCCACCAGTTCACAGAGAATCGTGCGCGTCCCGGGAACCCCATCACAGCTCAGCTCCAGGCGCAGGGCTTGGTGGCCCGGCCGGCCGAGGCTTTGGGAACTGAGGCTGCGAGGCTGCCCTGGAAGGGCCAAAGAGGTGGTAGCCTGAGCCTCGCGGGACGAGCTGCCATCGTCCTGTGGACCCCGGAGCCACCTTGCAGGCCCAAGTCCGGGTCTCCTTTTTAACCTGTGGAGCTAAATTCTGGGCGACGCACTAGGCAGCCGCGGCCGCACCACTGTGGGGTTGGAGAGGGCCCCGTGGCGGCGGGATAAAGCCGTTCAGGCCCCAGGCGGATCCTGGCCTGGCCGCAGGGGGAACGCTTCCTGGTGCTCCGACGCCGCGCTTCGGGTTCTGGGCAGCCGCCTCGGGCCTAGGAGCCTACTTAGGAGGCGGCCTAGGCCCCGCCGCCTGTTCCCTGCTTCCGATATGTTCTGTCTCCTCTGCTTCCTGAGGCCTCGACCTCGGCTTTTGGACCTGAGCTTTTCACCCGCGCCTTTGGCGGAGGAGTGCCAGCCAGAAAGCGCGTCTCTTCCCTGCCCTGTCGCTAGAAGGTCGACGGCACAGGAAAGCGGCCTTGGTTTCTAGAGTCTCTGGCAGGTCGGGACGACAGCTCCTCTTCTTTGGCAGGGCCCGGTCGGACGTTTCTCCCTTGGCCGGTGGCCTTGGGCCCAGCATCAACCTCTGCCCCGCGAACGGCCCGGAGCCCCAGCAGGGAAAGCACCACCCGAAGCGCACTGCGGGCCAGACTGTCGCCGCTCACATTCTGCCCTTCTCTGGTGGAGTAGGTGGCGTTGAGAGGGATAAAAGGGTCAGGGTTAAGGTGAGGAGAGTCGC
Organism: Lynx rufus; assembly: GCF_022079265.1. Classification (NCBI taxonomy): domain Eukaryota; kingdom Metazoa; phylum Chordata; class Mammalia; order Carnivora; family Felidae; genus Lynx; species Lynx rufus. Next base: position 41,051,912 of record NW_025814831.1, read on the forward strand.
AGGTGGCTCATGTGCTCTCTCTGAGCTACTTCTCCTTTTTCGGAGCTTTCCTCAGGAGTAGAACACTAAAAACTCTCCCAGATTCCCTCCTCCAGCCTCCGGAAGCCAGCGGAACCAGTGCCTGTGCTCATTTGGCCCCCAAGGGGCAATTCGCACTAAGGCTACCCGAGGGCTCAGTCCCTTAGCCAGCAGGTATGCTCTGCGACCTTAGGTGGGAACGCTCGAGCCCCTCAAGATCATAGTGACCCCTCCCCCAGTCTGATTGACTCCAGTGACTCCGCCCGGAAGACTCTCTAACGAGATGGATGAGCCAGCCAGGAACGAAAAGAGTCAAAATCTGGGGCGAATTGTTGGTTTACTGTTTACCCAGGAAAAGCGCTGCCCTGGGAAGGCCACGTTTTCTCTAGTGTTTTAAGCCGAGTATACACACACAACTTCGTTCCAGCTGATGAAATTGGAAACCTGTTCTCCCACTGAGGATGACAATCAGAGTTTTAGACGCTGTGGTCCTTTCAGACAGCGAGAAACAACACTACAGTAGCATTTAAAAACAAAGAGAAAGAGACTGCTTGAGGCGCGTGGACTCCGGACTCTTACTCAGTATGAGTTTCAGCTTCTCTCCTTTTAACTTGTTAATGGACAGCTGAGACCCCGTTCTCAGCAGGTAGAGCTGAGAACCATAGTTGCTCCCCTCTTTTTCTTTGCTACCTGGGAGTCTCCCCCCCCTTTTTTGGTAAAGTGTTCACTAATTGTTTTCCTTTGCCATAACATTAAAATATTCTTAAAATCAAAAATCTGCCCCCCCCAGGGGATCAAACAGGAAAATGTACAAAGAAAAACAAAACCATAAAACTGAAAACCAAACCTCAAACAATCCTATCTTGGAGGGGGAAAAAAAAGGTTTACTTCAGATTTAACACACACTTAAGCTTACCTGAAGTGGCTACCCAATTGTAATTAAAATACTATTAAGTGATATTAGCCGCTCTCCTTTCTTCACTGCCATTAGCGGTTGTCATTAAAAAGACAGGTAAGTAGAAAGATTCTGGCCCTTTACTTACTATAGTAAGAAGGCATGGAAATGCATACTAGCTTCCTCCAACTGGTCCCCTGTTCTTCCTACTCTAACTTAGAGATAAATCTTTTATAGGACTGATATAGGAGACCTCAATAGGAGCACTCATGAATTAACACAAGTCAAATTTATTTAAATTTGCTATAATAATATAATTTAGGATTTAAAATTGATTATGGCTTTTAAAATATCATGGTGTATTTATAATAGGTACATGGGTTTTGGGGGGAGTGGTGGTTCAGGACCTGAGCTGGTATAGATGTGGGATCTTAAAGAAAAAAAACAGTCCTAGACTACATATTTTTACTAAACATAGGGCATAAAAGAACATTGTTCTTAAAGAACATTGAAACGTTCTTTAACGTGTCATAGACCTGGTCAGTCAGCTTCCCTCATACAAAGTCTGCAGGTTCTAGTCAGCAAGCCTGTAAAACCAACTGTTTAGGTGTTCTCCAATTTATATTAAGTGGTTTTTACAAACTCAACTATTCTCTCTTTTGCTCCCCTACTTCAGGCATGGCTTTAGCTGCTTTGCAATACTTCAATTCTAATTTGACTTGCCACTTATCCAAATAATCTAAATACGAGGAAAAGGCAATGGGACTGTGAAAAACAATAACAAACCCAACCCAACCCACATAGCTGTGACGTCTTTAGTTAGCCCTCACACAGATATTATATTTAAATTGTAAGCATCAGTATGCAGTAATGCTCCCTTAACTTTTGCAGCGTGTGTGTGTTTGGGGGAGTAGTGGCAGGGACTGGTGTGGTTGATGGAGGGGAGCAAAAACTAAAACTTAGGTTGACTGTACCGAAAATGCATTTGGGGAGTGTGGTGGCATAGTCTGCAATACCTTGCAAAAGGCACATTTATCTCTAAGTCAAGGAGATAGTTACATGGAAGAAGCATTAGCTGTGTATTTATTTAGAATGCCGTGAATGAAAGTAGGTAACAAGCTTAAGAAAATTAAGCCAGATAGAAAGTCAAAGTGCCTTAGTTATCTAGGAAGTGAAAAGAACATTTAAACAATCGAAGCCTTGTCTGTCTTCAGATATGTGTGGTGAATATTTTCTATGCATTGCTGATGCTATATAAACATAACATGCTTCCTTCTAAAGTTAAGTTCTTGATTTTAATTGAAGAATAATATTGCTCAGGGCTCTACCTCTGAGTACAAATAGCTAATCTAACAAAATCAGTTCTGGGAATCTGGAACCAATGTCTGTTTTCAAAATAAACAGACAAAATCTTCATAAAGAAAGCCAGAGGATTATTTTTACATATGATATATCTCTTGATTTCTCACACACACACAAAACTTTTATGGAAAAACTACAAGGCTGAATGACAATGCAGTCCCCTAACCATACTTCTGTTTTAAAAAACCAGTCTGTTTTATGGCTCCAAAACTGTCCTTGTTAACTTTTCCAACATTTATGTATCTTAGAAGCAAATCTGTACGCATTTCCTCTTTCCTTCTAATTAAAACTTTTTTTTTCCCCAGAGAAGGACAGAGATATAGGACAAAGAAAAGTAGAGCAAAATAGAAAATAAAGGTATAATTTAAATCTTGTATTATAATATTTAATAAGGAGCACTTAAACAGTCTCCACACAACAAAGAACACCAATATGCTAACTTTCTGTTTTTGATCAACTAAGGCAAGAAGTAAGTTTTAAGAAATTACTTCTAAATTAAGTTAGGAATAAAAATGAATGGGGGAAATTATGAAATAGTTTGGATTTTCTCATACAGAGCCATTATGGATGCTCAACAAGATTGACTAGGGAAGAGTCTGGGGGATGGAAAACACCCATTTAAAGACGTTTCTTAGAAACTTGTGATAGGGTAGAGGTTTTCCTTTAACTAGGATCAAGCGCAGCTGCACTGACACTCAGGAAGAAAGGAGGTGAATCTACCTAAGTTCCGGGACCACACCAGGGGCACCTTTCAATAGGTAGAACCAGGTGATAGGAATATGCCCCATTCTTTCCTGGTTGCCTCATGTTCCAAGTCCCACTAGGATGGGAACCCCACAAGCTAAGAAATCGCCAAATGGAGCCAGATGTATAGATGTTCCTCCAACTCTCATTGGGTCACTTGGTGTAAATGCATGTTGGGTTTTCTGAAAATTTCTTTTTAGTTCCCCTGGGGGACAAGAAAGAGTTAATTTGTTTTCTGACAGGTTTCACACTGTGGGCAGGTCTGCCAAAAAGGAGAGGAAACAGAGAACAGCCCTATGATTAATTCTACCTGTTTTTCCCATGAGCGATCACCTGCTCTAGGGGTCATGAATAGCAGGTAGCACTCCCTCTCCAGGGCTCTGAGAGCTTCGTTTGTTTGGTGACAGCTGAGTGACAAGGCCTGAAACCCGAGCCCATCGCCCGGCCTGATGGGGGGATAAAAACCCTGGATGTTCCCTCAAACATTTCAGGAAATGAAAGTTGTAACGCGATCCCTCCTGCGCCCACATCTCCCCCAGCAAACACAAAAGCTCAAAGGAGCCTTCTCGGATTGAATTCGGCCTAGAGTTGATGGAGGGAAAGCGGAGCCCGGCTTTGGGGGAGGAGAGAGGAGAGGGTTGGGGCTGCGGCTGGCAGGCTTTCTGAGCCAGGGAAGGAGAGCAGAGACGGAGAGAGCTGGGCGCGAGAGGCCCGGGCGCCTCTCGGGGCCGACTTCCACGCCGCGTCCCAAGCGCCCTGCGCCTCCAGACCACGTGGGCCGCCGCTGCCGCCACAGTTAAATCTGTCTTCAGGGTCAACCCTGAGTGGGGACGGAAACTCACGGCTGCAGGCCTAGCACACACCCCTGCCGGGTAGCGCGGCCTCTGCACCAGGGCCTAGAGCCTCCCGAGGGCCGCAGCGCAGGCCCAGGCCCGACCTCTGCGCCCACACTTGCCCGGGCGGAGGTTCTTGGGCGGAGGTGTCCCTTCCGACCCCGCCCGGGGCCCGCGAAGGGTGAGCGGCCGGGATCCTGAGGCCAAGCGGCGACCAGGCGCGGGCCTCACTCAGCGCCCTCGCGCTCGGCCGCCCCCATCAGTCAGCAGCGTCCATCTGCCTCCGGGCCTCGCCCGCACTGGCGGTGGAAGCTCCCGCCCGCGCTTGGGAGATGGGGGGGGGGGGGCGCGGTAGTGAGAGAAAAGGGAGCTGAGGAGGTGACGCGCAGACTCCCACGCGGCCAACAATCTTTGGGTCGTACTTTGCCGTCAGTCACCGCGCACTGTGCTCGCGCAACCTCAGGGGTGGTAGGAGGCAGTAAACCCAAGGCCTCTAAAGGCGCGTTTTTCTCGCTTTCCCCCTCCCCCCATATATATATATTTTTTTACCTTTATTTATCGCATTTCTGATACTCTTCATTTCTTTTGCGTTTTTCTCCTTAACCGAGACAGCTGCGACTACTTGTTGTCTTACAAATTGTCGTTACTCTTTCTCTAGGAGTTCAGAAATCTTTCCCAGACAACGTTGTCAGTCTCCATCTTTCTCCCCAACCTTCATGGAGTCTAGGCAGGTGGGCTGCTTTTTTTTTTTTTTTTTAAAGCAGAAACACGTGACAGAGAGAAGTGAGAATCAGAACGATGCATTGTCGTAGATCCATCACTTAGACACACTTGCAAGTGGTTAGACTTTGCACCAGTTACCCAACTTCTCTGATCCTCACCAGGGAAAATAGGAGCTATCATACTTACACTGCAGGGGTACCGTGAAGCTTAAATGAGCGGAAGTATTAAATGTAAAGTGCTTGGCACAATAGACATTTAATGAATAGTAGCTATAATTATAATATGCTTGAAGCCTCCTTAGTTGCACAAAGCTGCCTGGGAAAATTCCCATGATGCTAGCGTTTCCAGTGAGGGCAGATCATGGCCATTACCTCCTTTTGTCTGAAACGCTGAAAGATGCACAAATTACTGCAATAAAGACTAGAGACATAAGGTCTGATTAGCCTTTGGAGGTAGTCAGAGCTGAAAATTATTTCTTGAAGCTCCGAGCCTAGAACACTGAAGTTGAACTCCAGTAATTTAATTCTGGAATGATATTTAGATATATAATGCTTGGATTTTGTCATCTCTATTCTTCATGATTTGAACACTTATGTAGATGCCATCATATATGGTAGAATTCCATTGATGAAAAATAAAACCCACTTATATGTGCTGAAAATGACAAATTACTTAGAAGGGAACTAAAGCATTCAGCTGAGTACAGAATTTAAGGCCCACCTAAATGTGTCAACATAAGTGTAGAGTAAGAAACTACTTTGAAGATTTAATGCTTTGCTGATGTTAACACAGTGCTGGATATAATAGCACCTGATAAATATTTTTTGAGTAAATGAATGGGCTGGTGAAATGACAGAGAGTCTTTAGATAGAGCACAATTCCCAGAGATGGAATTGTGCAGGACCCTCTTGGGTACATTTCTTCTCTTGTGACACTCTAATAATCACCAGGGATGAATAGCTCATTTTGATATGTTGCATATCCTTCTCTGATTTCAAGGATTTTCTCACTCAGGTATTATCGAAAGTAATATGCATAGCTGAAATTTGCATGGGTAAATGAATGAGAGAGAAAGAAGGGAGAGAAGGAAGTTTCTGGGATTGTTTTGGGATTTACTGATAGGAGGAATAATCCCAGCAAAAATAAAAATAAAACCAGGAGAGGAGGTGAAGCAAATATGTGGTAGATGTCTTTAAGGATGGATCCTCACAGGGGTGCCTGGGTGGCTTAGTCAGTTACACCCTGGACTTCAGCTCAGGTCTTGATCTCACGGTTCATGGGTTCGGTTCATGGGTTGGAGCCCCATGTCGGGCTCTGTGCTGACCGCTCTGTGCTCTGAGCCTGGAGCCTGCTTCGGGTTCTGTGTCTCCCTCTCTCTCTGCTCCTCCCCCACTCATGCTCTCTCGCGCTCTCTCTCTCTCTCTCAAAAATAAATAAACATTTAAAAATTTTTAATAAATACATAAAAAAAGGATGGATCCCCACATACCTCAATCCCTTCACAGTGCTTTCATTGTCATTACTGGAAGAAGCATTTTGTATTCAATTCTTTAACCTTTTGCTCCAGCATCTTCATTTTTTTTCAACTATCCTAGCCAACTAAAAACTATACATATTTAAGTTTTTAGTTTAGGGAAGTTGATAATTTGTAGTCAATCACTATACACTCACTGAACACTCAGGAAGAGTTCAACACTCTTTGTTTGTTTGTTTAATAAACCCTATATTACACTCACAATTTCCTTGAGGTAGAGGTACAGGGAATAGATGAATGTTTAGCAATTTACCAAAAAGTTCTGTTATATACATGTACTCAACCTTATGCACGCAGAATTGCACTTGTCCATACAAATGCTTATTTTTGGCAAATATATGTTCTAATATTACTTTTATTTGCGAAGTAAATATTTGAATGTAAGCAGTACACAGACAGGGTTGGACAGAAAAATGAGAGTTCAGGGCCATCGGAGAAACATTTGGTAGGAACTATTGCTGCTGAAATGATTTGCATAGTGCCAGGGCCAGGAGTTCTCAGAACCACGCTTTCTGTCACTGCTTTTAACATGACTGAAATAAAGAAATATGTAGGGATTTTTCTTTCTAAATTTTTTCAGCATCTACATGTTCAGAAACAAAAATATGTCCATGTGCTCACTCAAAAAAATAAGGAGAAGTAAGAGCATTTTATGCTGAGGAATAAGTTAATTTAAATTAGATTAAACTTTGCAGAGGGTGCTTCAAGGAGGTTTGGGTAGAGTCCAAGCTTTAGCATATCATTCAAGAAATGAAAGTCCTCAGGGCATTCCAAAAGGCATGTCCGCTCTAAATCAGCTTTAGTTCATTTCAAATAAAAAAATATATGACTGAACTTGAAGGCTGGATAAAGAGGGGAGTCTTATTTCTGCTTTACAGATGTATCATAGTGGAATAAAGTAAGTGTGGAAATCCAGGCCCCTTGATTTTAGAATTTCTCTAAAGGATTGATATATATGTGCTGAGGCAGTACTTCCTGTTCAACCACTTAACCTCCATGAAACTGAAAGACTTATTTGTCAATATGCTCAGAAGTATATAACTTTCTTTCCACTGGAAATTAGTTATAGCTAAAATGAATTAGCCCTCCTGGAGTATTCAGAAGATAACATGCTAGATGTTTTCAGTATATTTTATGATGCATGACATTTTATGATTTTAATTATAGGTCAATTTCAGATACCTGACTGGTCCTTCAACTTTTGAAAGCATGTTTTTTTCCTTTTGGTTAAGGCCAAAAACAATGGAAAAATAAGTAAACTTCTTATAGAATTTGAAGATTTTAGCACTAGTTAGCTGAGCTAAACAAGGAATGAAATGAAATACAAATACTCTATTTTTCAAAGTTCAAGTTTTTAGCATTATATGGTGGCAAATTTACTGTAAAAACACATATATGACAAATACTATAATTTGTGATCACCTCCCATTTTTAAAAACCAAATCATCGTGTGACTTTGGACTTACGAAGACTTGAATTTGAAAGATTACCTAAAATAGGTGGGTAAAGTATAGTAAAACAAAAGTACCAAATTTTTGTGAGGATATTTACAAAACTTACAAACAAGACTCAAGGTTGATTCTAATCTTGCATTGCACTTCTTATGAACAACACAAATGATTAAGAAAGACTTATTTTCCTTGCTGGTGCTCTCAGCCATACTTCCCTTGAGAAGTATGCCAACAGAAGTATGGTAATGAGGATTAGGAGAGTCAAATACTGCTAGCCAATGGGGGTACTGGGGATTGTATTACCTGCAGGACTGGAGGCAAAATACCCATAAAATAGCCTTTCAGATTCAGTTTGTCTCAAGTTATGTTGTGAAATTCAGTGGTTTTTGGTACAGTTGTATACCCATTGGCTCTCAAGAATTAAAGTTGGGGTGGGCCAATACTTGTGCAAAAGGACATGCAGGTGGTACCAGAGGTGTTGGGGTTTGCGGTTTCCTGTGGGAAATTCTTGTGGCGATTGCATCCCCTTCTAAAGAGTGGGTAAGAAGGTCTGGAGCCTAATCTATAACTCTTTTTTTTTTTTTGTTCACAGGCCAGTCTATATTGTGAAGGCTAATTTGATGCAGATTATTATTTGTAATTCCAGCATTGGCTTTCTTTGACCAAGCATACCAACTGGTTAAACGCTGAAATTATATCTTTTCATCCATTGAGTGAAGAGAGTTCTAACATGCCATATTTCTTAGCTGAGAAAGAAAACCTCAAGTTCTGACCACATAATTCGCCTTAATATTCTTTAGTTCTCTTGGAAATGGTATCAACAATCCTGGTATCCTGGCTGAAATTCAAGTTTAAGACTTCCCCATGCTCGTTTATGTTCCAGCCATAACTGGAAGTGCTATTTATTCTTCACTTCCTGTTCTAGACTTTAGTGTGGTATTTTTTTGTGGATGGCTGTTAAGGTGATGGTTGAGAAGATTTGAAGACTCTGTTTGGACATATTTCAATTGACTTAACCTCTTATGCCTCGACAAAAAATTATGATATCTACAAATTCTATTTATTTATTTAGCTCATGAACTGGGGAGGGGCAGAGAGAGAGAGAGAGAGAGAGAGAGAGAGAGAGAGAGAATCCCAAGCAGGCCCCGCGATGTCAGCACAGAGCTGGATGCTGGGGCTCTAGTTCACGGATTGTGAGATCATGAACTGAGCTGAAATCAAGACTCAGATGCTTGGGGCTACTGCATGGCTCAGTTGGTTAAGTGTCCGACTTCAGCTCAGGTCATGATATCACAGTCCATGAGTTTGAGCTCCACATCAGGCTCTGTGCTGACAGCTCAGAGCCTGGAGCCTGCTTCGAATTCTGTGTCTCCCTCTCTCTGCTCATGCTCTGTCTCTGTCTCAAAATAAATAAAAATATTTAAAAAAATTTTTAAAAAGACTCAGACTTAACCAACTGAGTCACCCAGGTGCCCCTACAAATTATTTTTATGGAAGAAAAACATACAAACTTCCAAATTTTTAGTAAATTATTGAGGCTATGATATTAATGGCTGCAAGTACAGATATATATGTATATGTATATGTATATATATATACACGAGTACAAATATATATATATATATATATATATATATATATATATATATAATCTATTTGAAGTACCAGACTGGTAAATTTTTTTAGTAAGGAAAGAATCAATTATTGGATTTTATAGAAATCAATGGATTATTAGGATGAAGTACCATCTCAGGTAAAGTGCATCCATGTCTCAACTCAGTGTCAGAAAAGGTCTTATGTTGGATCTGCTATTTAGAGAAAATAAACAAGACCAGCAGTGAATTTTTTTTTCTTAATGTTTATTTATTTTTGAGAGAGAGAGAGAGAGAGCAGAGTGTGAGCTGGGGAGGGGCAGAGAAAGGGGGAGACACAGAATCCGAACAAGACTCCAGGCTCTGAGCTTTTAGCACAGAGCCTAATGTGGAGCTTTAGCTTACCAACTGGAAGATCATGACCTGAGCCGAAGTCAGGCACTTAACCTACTGAGCCATCCAGGTGCCCCCCTCAGTAGTGAATTTCTAATGGCCATAGTTTTTCATAACATATGGGAAGTCAGAGAACACTGTAACTTATTTATTTTCTCAGCAATTTGACTTCTGTAGTTATCTCTTGAAACCTGTTTTCTTTTTTTTTCATTATCTCTTCCTTTTGCACTCATTTTCATAACCATTCCAGGTAGATTGGATGCACTCGTCTTTACAAATGGAAATAAACACTATCTTTATTGAACGATTGATTCATTCATCAACAGTGGGTAGTTAATTAAGGCTGGTGGGAGGAGACATTGCAGTTGGGAATGAAGGTGGATTAAAAAGAGAAGAGGAAATATCGTCTTTTCTTTCATGATAAGGTTGTGCTTCTAATTAGCCAAAGATTTAAAAATGGAAAAATGTAATGCAAGAAGGGATTAGATGATTGAGTGAACTTTTCTGGACTTGTGCTGCTTGGTTGAGCCAATCACTTTGCATATAGAAAGCAGACAGGTCAGCACAGTGATCTCTGCTAAACGTCTAGCCCCTTTGCTTTCAACAGAAATGAATCCAAATATTTAGATATGCTCTCAGTGTTACAATTAAATGAGAACATTTGCCTAGAATGAAATCTTAGAAAAAGTGAAATTTGTAGCCATGTATATGCAAGAAATGATAATAAAAGTAAGGTTTAAAACGATAAGTCTCTCATGAGATTTCAAACTCGGTACTGTGTTTGTTTATGATGTATGCAAGGGAAAGGGTAGAGGGATGTACATTTAACTCTTATGGGAACGATTTTCTACCTTGAGAATTTGGCGGTAGTTAGAAAACCACCATTCAGGAAGGTCTCTCTCCTGCTGGCAGTATGATTTAAAGTGGCTATCTCAGGGGCACCTGGGTGGCTCAGTTGGTTGAGCATCTGACTCTTGATTTTGGTTCGGGTCATGTTCTCACAGTTTCTGGGATCAAGCCCTGAGTTGGGCTCTGCACTGACAGCAGAGCCTGCTTGAGATTCTCTCTCCCTGTCTCTCTGCCCCTCCCCCATTTACGTTCTATCTCTGTCTCTCTTTCAAAATAAATAAATAAACTTAAAAAAAGTGGCTGTCTCAGAAACAACCTGCCCATGGCCACTAGCTAATTCATAGAATTGAGGTCACATTTATTTTAAAGAGTTGACCAGTTATATATAAAGAGAGCTTTTCTTTCTAACAAGGAGTGCAGAATTATGGTTAATCCACAAAATGAGCAATCTGCAAAATGATTCTTGAGCCAAATGTAGCTTTAACAGTAGGATTTGACCTTGGACTCTAGATGCAGCTGTACGTAGGATAGCCTTATCTCCCTGCGCAATCTCTCCTGATGAGATTGTGCTGGTGGAAACAGAAAACTGTTCAGGTAGCTAAATGACTCCCTTTGAGACAGATTGTCCCTGAGAAGTGGAAAGCATAATTACACAGAAAAGCATCATGGTAGCTTCACATACTTTATAACAGAAGTATGGACTGGCGGGGCTCCTGGATAGCTCCACGGGTTAAGCATCCAACTCTTCGTTTCAGCTCAGGTCATGATCTCACAGTTTGTGGGTTCAAGCCCTGAGTGGACTACACACTGACGGTGCATTGCATGCTCCCTCTCTCTTTCTCAAAATAAATAAACTTAAAAAAAAAAGTATAGACTGATTTCACCTACATTAGTACTCATGTTTGGAGGATAAATATTTTTATTACAAAAAATTTTAAAAAGATCTTTGTCTTTAGATGTGACTCTAGACTTTTTCTAGGAATGGTTTCCATTAACAAACCCTAAACAAAAATGCTGCCAGAGCGCCCCAGGAAGGTGTTAACCATAGTAAATATTCATAAGGTAATGAGAGAAAGATTTTTATCTAACTAGATTTGGTGAATTTATGGGTGTTTAACTGTGTATTAAACCAGGAAAAATAAATCTAATGTAAACAGAGTATCTTTTGGGAACAATTGTAGTTGTATTGGTTAGGAAGTATAAGCATGTGTACAAGCTACAGTTACAGTTTTAAAACCAGATTCTTCCAAGTGCGTAAGATTGTGTCTATATAAAGCTAGTATCATAATTCTGTAAAAAAACCAACAAAACACAATAACTACCCAAACCCAGTCAAACTGGCCATTTGGCAGCACAGAAAGCAAAATACTTAGCAAACCAAATGCTGCAATTTTATAAATAGTTTGTAAATTTAAATTTAAATTAGGCAGGCAGTCTCCTCATCCTCTTTTCCCCACCTATTAGTAAGCCATATGTCTATTAAGGTAAAATAAAGCTTTTAGGCTGCCAGGATTCCATTTCTATATTTGTATATTTTATTTTCATCTTTAAAATTTTTTAAGTAAACTCTGTCCCCAAGTGGGGTTTGAACTCATGACCCCAAGATCAAGAGTTGCATGCTCCATGGACTGAGTCAGCCAGACACCCTATATTTTTATACTTTTAAATTTATTCCTATATTTGAAATCAGAGATATGCCAGCAGCCTGAAAGCCTTGCTGTGCCCAGAATGTTAGCAAAGGCAGTTTATTGAGAGTGTGACTTGTACACAATACATAATTTTCTTTATTGCACTTGTCTAACATATTGTTTGTCAGCTTGTTAAGAGTTCAGGGTAGCTAGGAGGGGCATCTGGGTGGCTCAGTTGGTTAAGCATCTGACTCTTGATTTCAGCCTACGTCATGATCTCATCATGGTTTGTGAGATGAAGCCCGGCTTGGAGCCTGTTTGGGATTCTCTCTCTCCCTCTTTCTGCCCCTCCCTGTTCATGCATGAATACTCCCTCCTTCCTTCCCTCCCTCTCTCTTTCTCTCTCTCTCTCTTCCTCTCCCTCAAAAACAAACAAACAAACAAACAAACAAACAAACAAACTTAAAGAGAAGAGTTCAGGGTGGCTAGGAAAAAATTTGAGGTTCTAGATAACTCATGAGAACAGGCTGTTACTTACTGAATGATTGTTGCTTTTAAGGCTCTTGGCAGAAGTGTTTAAAGCTTTATTGTAACCTTTGATGCCTACTCGAAACAACTCAGTATTTATCCTTTAGTAAAGAATTTCTGGTATTATTTGGAGAAACAGTAATTATGCTCACAATAAACCCCTTCTAGTCTTATTCAGGAGAGAGTTAGAGAGCCAAGTATATTAGACATCAAAGGGTCTAGGACTGGGGCTAAAATCCCAATAATATCTCATGGATTCTCAGATTTTCTACCCTTCAGATGGGATCAGCATGCAATGATTTGAGGACTTTGTCTTGGACAACTTTAGAAGATGGCCTTATAGTTCTTTTTGTTTCTTCCTCCCCTCAACAAGAAAATCTCGACCCCAGTGATTTATAAAGCAATCTAGACACATAGTTTTCTCTTCTGAGTATTCAGTACATGTCTCTGGAGTGCTCTCAGGTTGTCAGATGCTGTCCTGATATTAGAGGTTGCCTGTTCTTTGTTTAAGGTTCAGGTAAGTGATTCATAATAAGATCCGATCCACATGCAGGATCTCAGGACAGTCTCATCAGTTTATATTTTTCCAAAGTCTTGTTCTTGAATATTCTCCTGCTTCTATTTTCTACTGAATCTAATTTCTCTTTGTGATCTTCCTTTTCTCCATAATGCTACGTTTTATAGCATGAATGGCATCCAAGGAAAGATAGGGAAAATGATAAACATCTATCATAAGAGAGGGTATGCTTTATTTATTTTGGTATGACCAGTGCCCAGGTCTGCGCCAAGCACCTAGATGAAGCTTAATAGATGCTTTTTGAGTGAAGGAATAATGTTCAGGAATGTAAGGGACAGAGAATGATAAGATCATTTCTTTTTAAAAAAATGTTTATTTATTTGTTTTTGGGGGGGGAGAGAGAGAACACATGTGCAGGGGGAGGATGGGCAGTGCAAAGCATGACGAGGGGCTAGAACTCATGAACCATGAGATCATGACCTGAACTGAATGAAGTCGGATGCTTCACTGACTTAACTGAGCCACCCAGGCACCCCTTACCTGCATTTTAAACAAATACAAGAAGTGATTCTTCCACAAACTAAATTTTGAGATTAGCAGTTTCAATTAATATTCCCATTATAGAGTCCAGGTTATCATCATCTCTTACCTAGATTCATTCCTACAATAGCCCCACATCTCCCCAGGGCTATACTCCCTCTCTAGTATATTCTCCAAACAGCAGCAGCCAGAATGAACTTGGATCTTGTCACTTCTTTGCCTCAAGTCCTTCAATGGCATCTCAATACACTTAAAAGTCTCAACTTTTCGCCGTGGCCTGGAAGGCCCTGCATGATTTTTTTTTTTTTTTTTTTTTTTTTTGCTAATCTTCTCTCATTTCACCCTCCCCTTCAGTTACTATACTTCAGTACTATGAGGTTTTAGTGTCTCAAAGAAGCCAAAGTCATTCACTCTTCAAAGACTTTGCAGACATTGTTTCCTCTAACCCTGAGGATCGCCCCTCTTCTGCCTAATCCTTCCTGCCACTTGAGTGTTACCTTCTCAGAGAGGCTTTTTCTCTAAGTGTGGCAGCAGAATTAAGGTACATATGGCTGCAAATATCAGAAAACCCAAACCCAAACTGGCTGAAACAGTAGGGCAGGTTCCAGGCAGGACCCTCCAGGCAGTCTTCTCACAGCAGTCCTCCTGGAGACACCATCTTCTGTGTGTTAATGTCCTCCCTAGGTTAGTTGCAAAGTGGTTGCAACTGTTCCAGCCATCTTATCTAGGCACAGCTGCATCCAGAGGGATCAGAGCAACTTTCTCTTCTTGGAGCACTCTGGAAAGAGGAAGCCTCCCTTGAACAGATTTTTCTTTGTCTGATTGGTCAGAATTGGGTCATATGCTAATTTATAAACAAGTCACTGGTTGGGGGAAGTGGAGTTATTGTGATTAGCCTTGACTAGAGATTCTTACTCTGTTTTGTACCAAGTACACCTGGTGCAGTTTTGTGAGGTCTACAGACCCCTTCTGAGAACAATGTTTTTAAATAAATACCACTAAAATCAGCTATAAAGAACTATACTTGACAAAATTACCAAATTTGTGAGCTACTAATATATATTATCTTTTATTAATTACCATTAGACCCTAATAGTAATTAACAATAATTGGTCTAATAATAATTGATGTAATTAAAAAAAAGTTTTATGTTTATTTATTTTTGAGAGAGAGAGAGAGACAGAGTGCGAGCAGGGGAGGGACCAAGAGAGAGGGAGACACAGAATCTAAAGCAGGCTCCAGGCTCTGAGCTGTCAGGACAGGGCTCGAAGGGGGGGGCTTGAACTCACGATGAGATCATGACCTGAGCAGAAGTCAGACACTTAACCAGCTGAGTCACCCAGGCACCCCTAATTAATGTAATTTTTAAGAAGTGCCTAGTATAAGTCATATTTTGAGATATCTGCAAGAGCTATCATGTGACTTGAAAATATCTGTGGTTTCTATTGGTGACAAAGACATAGGTACTACGGGTATGCTACTTGGTTTACTGCCTACAGTGATAATTCAAGGAAATGCTACATTTTTTTTAGAGGTTAATTAAAAAAAATAGAGGTTAATTAAAGTATAGATGTGATTTTTTTCTTCATCTAATATATGGACACCCTGAACTTAATCCTAAATTAAGAACTCCTGGCTTACACTTGAAGATTAAATGATGCAAAAATGTATTTAAAGTGTTGAGCATAATGCCCAATACATGATAGGTATTGAAGAAATGATAGCTTAAAACATAGACATACACAGAAATCTTGGGAATCCAAAACCCAAAATAATATAATTTAAATCAATTCATTTTATCCTTATGAACTAGGAAAGGGGTTTCAGTGTAATATATTAAAATATACTACTCCAAAACAATTTTACATGTACATTTCAAGGCAGTTAGAAGAATGGCAAATGAGTGAAATAAAGAATTTAAATATAAATAATATAATATTATAATATAATTTAAATTATATAATATAGAATTTAAATCAATTAATATAATATAATATAGTATAATATAAATATAATATAATTTAAATAATAATATAATTTAAATCAATTCATTTTATCCTTATGAACTAGGAAAGGGGTTTCAGTGTAATATATTAAAATATACTACTCCAAAACAATTTTACATATACATTTCAAGGCAGTTAGAAGAATGGCAAATGAATGAAATGAACTTGGTGGGTGGATTAGAATCCTATCAAGAAATATTCAAAATCACACCCAGCTTATTAAGGTTACTAGTAGGAGAACTTGCCCCTCGATGCCATGGTTTGGCACCACCAACCACTGTGATTGAAATGCCTGGATTATAGCTCACTCTGTCGTGTTGCTGATACTGGATAAGCCAGGACCAAGACTTGGCTATGCATCCTATGGTGTGGTCACCTTGGCTCAAAGCTGAGTAGTTCTGGCTTACACCAGTCATGGTTCTTCATTAAATTTTAGTTCCTTACCCGCCTCCCTTGAGAAGGATGTAATTCTATGACCATTAAGGTATCATATTTTGGTCAGAAAGATAAAAGGTCATCTTAACCTACAGGATGGGGTGGGGAGAAAAGGCACTTGCTTGTTCATGTGTGTGTTTGGGTCTGGAAGGAGAAACTTGGAGAGATGGCTGTTTTCTGATGATGGTTCTTATATTCTCTCCATAAAAGAAAGTAATTTCCTATTTTCAGAAGTGTTATTTTACTCTCAGAATTACCCTGGTTTAGTCATTCAAAAGCATTGCCTCCTCTAGACTGAGCACTCAAGTTCTGGAGTCAGAAAGACCTGAGTTCAAATTCTGACTCTGCCACATACTGTCTGTGTGACTCTGAACAAATACCTACCTCTATAACATAATAAAAATTATAATATATATTAATACAATCTATAACAATGCATCAGAAATAATTATATAGTATGTATAATAATATTATGTAACATTGTATCCTTTTATGACATAATAGTAGTAGTGATCATAGCAGCAGCAGCAGCACTAGTATTAGTAATTACATACTTAGGATTTATTCTTACAAGGCTAAGTAAGAGTAAACATGGATTCTTTTATTTAATTTTCACAGCCCTAAAAAATAGCTTATACTTTTTTTTCTCTCATTTTACAATGAGGAGATGAAGCTAACGTGGGTTACATAATTTGCTTCTAAACTTTCTTTTCCTTTCCTACAAAGTGGAGATAATTGTGCTACCTGCCTCACAGACTTGCTGTAGAGGTTACATTGCTTTATGTGGCAGGTTTTTGATTGTGTGATACATAGTAAGTGTGTGGTGAGTTGCATTGTTAGGTCGTATTTGTCTACCTGATCTTGTACGGCCAACAAGACTTTACTGCACTTCCCCTTACATTAATAAAGTAATAGAGTAGTTGATTTTGCTTATTGATTTTGCTTATTCAGGAAGAGATGATATGGATTCATAATCATAATTACCACATGTGACCCAAGGATAAATATATCCTAAGCATAGTCTATGATCATGCTGATTCCATCCCTTTTGCAAAACAATTCCTGGGCCTTCGTGAACATGATTTGGCAATCATAGGCACTGTTGTTATATGAGAATATTTAGCAAGGAATATCTTCTTGTTTTATGTTTTTCTCTGCTTAATTCATTCTTATTCAAAATGGTTTGGGCTTGTTTTTTAATATTCAAAGTGACATATGGTTCGTTAATTCTATTGCAAATATTACTAAATTATGCAAGGGATAACAGAAATATCTTAGACCAAATCACCATAGACAGGGTGGCTTAAATAACAAGAGTTATTTCTCACAGTTCTGTAGGTTGGAAGGCTGTGATCAGGATGCCAACATGGTCAAGTTCTCGGTGAGTCCCATATTCCAGTTTTCCAAAAGGCTGTCTTCTTGCTGTGTTCTTACTTGGCAGACAGAACAGAAAGCTAGCTCTTATGTGTGTTTATAAGAAGCTGGCCTCTTCTTATAAAGGAACTAATCCCATTCATGAGAGCTCTACTCTTTTTTTTTTTTTTAGGATTTTATTTTGAAGTAATCTCAACACCCAAGGTGGGGTGTGAACTCACAACGCTGAAATCAAAAGTTGCCTGCTCCACTGACTGAGCCAGCCAGGTGACCTGAGAGCTCTACTTCTGTAACCTAATTACCTCCCAAAGTCCCCACCACTACATACTATCATATTGGGGCATTAGAATTTAACAAATGAATATTGGGGGGCACAAACATTCAGTTCATAATGTCCACAAAGCTATATTTTCAGTGTGGAATTTTTCCAGTCTCGGATTACTTTACACACAAAAAGCCACATAAATTGCTTCCTGCTTATATGCAATGTCAAAACTTCATTTAAGAAGACACTAGGAGTGAAATTCATGGTCTTTTATTAAGAAGCCATCTGTCTACTATTTATTTACTGAGCTGTAATGAACAATCTTTTGTGAACAAAGATTTCTCTGCCAGTGGGAAAGCTCCCTGTAGCCTTGGATGTGAGTGCCACCTGCTGGATGCTGTACACAAAAACTTTCCCGTACCTCAACCCAAGAATGGCTGATCATTATCTGGGAAAATGCCCAGGTAACACCCCTTTGATTTTAGGTCACAAGGACAGCTGTAATGCCTAATGAGTAATGTAATCTTTGGGTAAGAGCGCAGATTTTATAAGAAAAACACACTCAGGAAACAAACCTAATGCAAAAATATTCCACTGAGCTATTGTTTATAAGCTTGCCAGTGCCAAGAATATAGTAAATAGTTCTCTGTTTATATTATGAGCTCACTGAGTTTTATACATTAGTGACATAGGCAGTTGGTGGGTGGCTTTTTACCTTAAGGAGGCCGTACCTATATCTTGCAGAAGGGTAGGAAATTAGGGACCCCTTGGCTATGACCATGAGTTGGCTTCAATACCAAATATGTAATCTCATCAATTTTAGTTTTGGTGCCAAATTCCCTGTTTGGGGCTTAGGGAAAAAGTGTTTCTTTGCATCACTCTAATGGACTCTGTGACTTATGGACTCAGTAGCCTGGGGCTTATATTAGCATTGGGGCAATTTGTAATTTCCCTTGAGGGCAAGAAGGTAGAAATGGCTCTTTAAGAGAAATAAATACACACCTTGGTCTATCAAGAGCTTTATGAAGTTTCCTCCAGTTTGGTCCTTGGGAAGGACATGAAAATTGCATAGCATTGTTTTCATGCTAGTTACCTAGGAGAAGGTAGGGGGAATGAGGCCCTTGGAAAGGGACAATCATCTAGCCTTTTTTTTTAATTTTTTAACATTTATTCATTTTTGAGAGACAGAGAGAGACAGAGTGTGAATGGGGAAGGGGCAGTGACACAAAATCCAAAGCAGGCTCCAGGCTCTGAGCTGTCAGCACAGAGCCTGACATGGGGCTTGAACTCACAGACCAGGGGGATCATGACCGGACCTGAAGTCAGATGTTTAACCGACTGAGCTACCTAGGTGCCCCTCCTGGGGTTATTTTGAATCACTTTTGCAGAAATTTAAAATTTTTAATAATTTTTTCAGAAAGTTTAAAGTTGGGCCTTTTCTCAGCTGCTGCTAAGGTGCTCTGTCCTTCCGAGGAAGCTAAGGCTGCTTTGGGGTGAGGCCCTCACTTCATCCAGCGACTAGCACTGTGCCAGCTCAGCACTCACCTGCCCATGGCCTCTGTCTAGGAATTCACCTGCATCTGCTCAGCCCTCATCCAGCATGATGATGAGGTGACAGTCACGGAGGATAAGATCAATGCCCTCATTCAAGCAGCAGGTATAAATGTTGAACCTTTCTGACTAAGCTTGTTTGCAAAGGCCCTGGTCAATGTCAACATCGGGTGCCTCATTGCAATGTAAGGGCTGGTGGATCTGCCCCAGCAGGAGGACCTGCTTCTTCCACCACTGCTGCTCCAGCTGAGGAGAAGAAAGTGGAAGCAAAGAAAGAAGAATCTGAGGAGTCTGATGATGACATGGGCTTTGGTCTTTTTAGCTAAACCTCTTCTGTAACCTGTTCAATAAAAAGCTCCTAAAAAAAAAAAAAAAAAAGTTGGTCCCTAGGTTATAACTGACCCAAGGATTGTCTTTAGTATGTTCTTGACATGATGAGACCAGTTATCTGCTTTTAGAATTTTATAGAAGCTGGTGGCATGTATTTCTCCTGCCCTGGCTCCCTTTTCCTAGCGCTGGAAAAACATCATGCATAATTCACAAAAGAGTCTTTTGGGCTAAAACAAAAATTCTCTTCCTTTGTTCCAAAGTTGGTTAATGGATTTTTGTGGCTAAAATTTTTAAACCTACAAAATAGGATTCAGATTTGGAAGGGGCTCAAGGCAGAGTGAGCTTTCTGTTTTTATTTCTGGTTATGTACAGCTCAGGACTATAACACCATGGTGCTGGAATTCAGATTTTATGGAAAAATGATGGGTGCTTGACAAGATTCTATATTGAGGGGCACCTGGGTGGCTCAGTCAGTTAAGTGTCTGACTCTTGATTTCAGCTCAGTTCTTGATCTCAGGGGCATGAGTTCAAGTTCTGCATTGGGGTCTGTGTTGGGCACGAAGCCTACTTAAAATTTTTTCTAAAAAATGAAGAATCTATATTGTGGATGTTGACTAGTCTTGTTTTTAAGAGAGGGATAACATGAGTGGGGTAGAGGGACTGAAGGAGAGAGAATCCTAAGCAGGCTCCACAATTAGCATAGAGCCCAATGTGGGGCTCAATCCCATGACCCTGGGATCATGACCCGAGTCAAAACCAAGAGTCAGACACTTAACCAACTGAGCCACCCACGTGCTTCTAGCCTTATTTTTGCAATATATATGAATGCAGAATCATGTTGAACACCTGAAACTAATATAATGTTATGTGTCAAATATACCTTAATAAAAAAAAGAATCTATATTACATGAGATTACATGATATTTAGCACTCTTGTCTGTACCTACATCAATGCCAAGCCAGAACACAGAATGGAGATGTTACTTCTTACACCTACAATGGTACAATCAGCTCACGAGATTGACATATTTTGACGTTGCTAATGATTGCATGTTCAGATTTTTGGCTTCTCAGGACCATTCAGGATAATATACCAGTTATATGTTTCTTGTACTCTTAGTCTGGGACATATACCAATTTTGGGGCTTCTGTCCTCTAACAACTCTATCCCATAATATGCAACCCCCAGAAATTTTTTCAAATGTGACTTTCAAATTGAATTGTTGTTATAGTTGGTCTAATAGTACTATCATGTAGATTTACATCATATCTTAGAAATTTCCTCATTTTACACTAAATGGATTTTAGCATTTTCTGCTTTTTCATCATTGGGTTCTCCAAAAATGTTGCTGGGCAGAAATTTCATTCTGAGTTTCTGTGGAACAGAAGAGAAATTGAAGATTTACACCGTCATATGCTATAGAAGTCATCAGATTTTGCAAAAAGATTTTGAAACAAGACAGGAATGGAAGTGCAAATCTCAGTGGGTCTTAGTGTTTCATCACAAAGTTTTGTGGTAAAACCAAGATAAAACCACAAGTTTCACTGTTAGCCAGACCAGCACTGGAAGAATGATCGATTTCAAGGTTAGCCAAGGTCAGGCGGAAACTTGGCTTGTTTTATTCATATGTTCAAACCCCAGACCTACTGAATTTTGTATGATTTGGGGTTTCCAAAACAGAAAGCATTTGGGGGCCCAGTCCAAAGCTGAGGCCTACAGACTAAGGGTAAGGAAAGTTGTTCTGTCTTGGTTTGCACTTTAGCGCAATTACTAGCTAATTACTACCCAATTACTAGCTGAACCTTATTTACTTAAACTGTTCTTTGGAAGTTTAAAAAACCAAAGTATGTATTTTCTCCCTATCTTCTGTCTAATAAGAATAGCCGGATTCTTCTCCCAGAGTCTCCAGATGTTTCTACAGGCCACAAGAAGATTTATTTCTTGAAAGATTTCACGGCTGCACTTACCAGCACTCATAGACTGTATTCCATTCTTCAGCTCAATATTTGGATAATTCTCTAGGGGTAAAAGGAGCAAGGTTGCCTACTCTTAAAGAGTCTGGCCTAACCCAGTAATTTGAAAAAAATCATGTACTTTCAGAATAAGAATTCAAAGAAAAGAAAAGAAAAGAAAAGAAAAGAAAAGAAAAGAAAAGAAAAAAACAGTCAAGCTCAGAGCCTCAGACGTGTCCCCCATTACAGTGGGGAAAATGTGACACATGAAAGACAATCTGTGGCAGCCCAAGTTCTGATTAGGGCATCATCAGTGAGGAATATGAGGCTGGGAGTGACTCTAATTATGCCAGGACCAAATCTACTAGGAGGTGGCAAATCCATCAGGTCAATTGGACATGCTTTTGACTGCACATTATAGAAAACCCTTCTACAAGGTTTCAGTCTTACAGGGTGTTATTTGTTGAGACTGGTTGGTGGTTCACTGATGCCATCAGGAACCTAGACTTTTTTCTTCTTTCCATTCCACATTCTTATTATGGTCACCTTAGGATCTTAAGATGGCTGCTGTGGTTCCAGACATCATTCATGTTTGCATTCCATTCAGGCAGAAAGAAAAAAGGAGCTAAGGCTTAGGGGCAAAGTGGTGAAAAGGCCCATTTTATGCAGAAAACAAGAACTTATCCAGAAGAATGTATTTTCACATGTGCTGACTGGGTCATCCAGTCAACAATATCTATCTTAACTAACTGAAGACAGGTGGTCAACAATAAGAGGATACCCTGTAACTGCATAGAAGAGCAGATGTGAAATACTCTGGCTAAGGCAGACCACATCTACAAACCAGACCCATGGAGTAATTAGCTGTAGAGAGCCTTGCAGCTAAACTTTGGAGGACTCTGAAAGAGAAGGTTCTTTGTGAAAGTTCATGGAGAAGTCCAGGGAAGGTAGTATCAGATGATCATAAAGGGATTGTGTAAACTACAATAATTGGACATGGGATGGTTAAAATGTAATGTTATGAGCTATTATTGACCATTAAAGTTTCCAGAATGATCAAAGCAGCTAAACCCACATCTTTCAGGGTCTTTTTTTTTTTTTAATTTTTTTTCAACGTTTATTTATTTTTGGGACAGAGAGAGACAGAGCATGAACGGGGGAGGGGCAGAGAGAGAGAGGGAGACACAGAATCAGAAACAGGCTCCAGGCTCTGAGCCATCAGCCCAGAGCCTGACGCGGGGCTCAAACTCCCGGACCGCGAGATCATGACCTGGCTGAAGTCGGATGCTTAACCGACTGCGCCACCCAGGCGCCCCCACATCTTTCAGGGTCTTAAGGAAGACTTGCTTCCTTCCTTCCTTCCCCCACCCGCTTCTCTTTCTTTCCATTTTTCTTTTTTTCTATTCATATTTTTAAGTTTTTAATCATGAAAAATCTCAGCATACAGAAAAAGAGAAAGAATAATACCTCACAACTCCCCCATTAAGTTTCAATAAATTATTTACATGTTTTGCCTTATCTTTCATTCTATATACAGAACCATTAAATACACATTAATAGGTATATACACACATGTGTATATATATATATATATATATATATATACACACATATACATATATATATGTATATATACACATATACATATACACATACACATATCTATCTATCTATCTAGATATCTATCTATCTCTGAGCTATTTAAGTAGGTTGTAGACACTTTACCCCTAAATACTTTTTAAAAATTTATTATTATTTTTTAATGTTTATTTATTTTTGAGAGAGAGACAGAGCATGAGCAGGAGAGGGGCAGAGAGAAAGGGAGACACAGAATCTGAATCAGGCTCCAGGCTCTGAGCTGTCAGCACAGAGCCTGATGCCAAGCTCGAACTCACGAACCGTGAGATCATGACCGGAGCTGAAATCAAGAGTCAGACACTTAACCAACTGAGCCACCCAGGCACCCCTGTACATCACTTTCTAAACCACCTTGTTTTAAGGATTAGGTTTTTAAGTTATCTGAAGGACAAGCAAAATTGTTTTGTTTTCATTCTTCTTGAATTTTCCTTTGTTACATGTATTTTTCCCTGGTTACCTCACTGTGTCTGCTTTTGCTACTGTTGATTTTATCACACCTCCACTGTCACAGGCAGCATGTTTTCAGCCTGCTGGGCTAAAAGTGGTGGAAAAGGTTTCCTCACTGGCACTGACTCTCTCTGGTTTCTTTTTAGGGCCAATATACTCTTGTTTTAATTATTCTATTTCTCCTGACATTCAAAATCTCCTCTCTTTTTAATTAGCTTAAACCAACCTCAGGCCTTTATTGATGGGAGAGAGTTTTCAAAAGCAATATGCAGAGGGTTTGCTTGCCAGAAAGGTTAGCCAGCAAGCACCTACCTCTTGTACAAGGCCATATGTTCTCTAAGGAATAGGAGTTCATTAACAGACTTTGTTGTCTGAGAGTTTTTTTTTTTTATTCTTTCCTCTCTTTCAGACTTAGAAGGATGTCTAAAGTGTTTATTATTAGCCTAAACTGAGAGCAAGTGAATGTTCTTATCATTCAAAAACAAATACACCTGTCTGGCAACAGGAACTCTGCCTGGCTTTATGAACCAGGAAAATCAACACTGTATTCTGAGCTCAGCCAGTAAATCTGAGGGGCCTGTAAAGTCATGTTGGAGAAGGGGCTCTTTGTGGAAGGATCTAAACTTCCACAGGCTCAAGAATTCTCACTGGAAGACCAGACTTGCTAGTCATTTGTCTGCACAGACTCTGTATCCTACTTATGTGTCCTATACTACTAAATATAAAATAAAAGAACTCTGAAGGTTGGGAACACACTGAAAAATTGGTAGGGAAGAAATCTAAGGGATAAAGAACCAATATCCTGTGACTGCTGTCAGATTGGCACTTCTTCCTGATATCTCCTAAGGGCCCCCTTCACTACTTTCCTTTTTGCTAAAAAAGAAGCTAGTTTAGTTCCAAAAGTTAGCTATTGTCCTGATTTCCCTCTCCTAGATTTAAAAATGAAATTTAAGAGTAACTTTACTTTTCAAAAGGAAAAGGGTGTTTTGACACTGCCCAAATGCACAAAGCTATAACACCCAATATTCATTTAGTTATTTGACTACTCTTTGAGTAACTGTGGATTTTAAGGACAAATAAAGGTGTAGTATATGAGAACTTGCTCTCCAGAAACTTATGATCTAATGGGGATATAAGATGCATCACACCCACACCAGATCCACACTCTCTAATCATTAGCATCAAGGATGTTTTCATATTGGAGACAGTTTCAGTGTCCTGCTGGCCCTGACCCTTTCCCTCTGTAATTTTAAGCCTTCTTAGATCGGACTCAATGGAATTAAAAAAAAACAAAACAGCTTTAGAGTCACCTGAACAGGTGCAGGTAGTGCTGTCTCCTTTTACCTTAGCTATTTGGATATAATTAGATGGTTTATCTCTGAGGGGAGAGATTTCTACATCAAATGTAGGAGTTTGAGTGAGTTGTAAAGGATAATATTTTGGATGAAATACAAATGTTCAGGATCTGTTTCAAGAAATGATCCCAAATTAGGGAGCAATTGAACACATAGTTATTACTACTAATGAATGTAGTCAACCAAATTTAGAAGTTGTATTTGTCATACTTTCAAACCTAAGATAGCCTGTGAGACAATGTATGTTTTGAAATGAGCAGAATGGTGTTCAAATTCTGCTCCACCATTTTCTATCTGTATAGCTATAGACAAATAACTTAAAAGTCTAAGCCTCTACTTTTACCTCTGCAAAATGGTTATTACCAACATTCGCTCTTCACAACGGTGTGAAGATTGAGACAATGTGTGCAAAAGCTTTTAACTCGGTGCCTGCCCCCCGCCCCCACCCTGCCAGTGCTAATTCTGTCCTTGTCTTTTCCTACACTTCTCTTTGGAGGATTATGCCTGTATTTTATTTTAGTTCATCCTTTTTTATTTTTTTTCCTGTTCTTGGCTTTTCTCATTGTTTTTGTTCTTATTTTTTCTGGCTGATCTTGTCTTTTTGGTTTCCCTCTCTCTCCTCTCTGTGGATGTTTGTTTTGCCTGTGTTTATTTTTCCATCGTGAACTTTCCTTGAGTTCCTTTCTCATTTGCCTTTTTGCAGGCGTCTTTTGTTTTACCTGGGGCTCTAGCCCTTTGCACATTGATGTCAACACTGACTGCTGATTTTGGACTTTGCTGAGGAAAGGGGGGTGGAAGGTGTGGGAAAACTGTTCTTA
Organism: Lynx rufus; assembly: GCF_022079265.1. Taxonomy (NCBI): domain Eukaryota; kingdom Metazoa; phylum Chordata; class Mammalia; order Carnivora; family Felidae; genus Lynx; species Lynx rufus. Next base: position 41,077,691 of record NW_025814831.1, read on the forward strand.
TGGGGCCTAGAGAAAGGATATTGGGATGTTGAAGCAGTTAGTTACTTGGCTATACATATTTTGCAGACATACACTTCAGTTCCTGGCCAGAAGTCTGACGCTTTTTCCCTCAGATCTTCAGAATTTTTGAATCTGCCCTGATTTCACTCCCTCTTCCCTCCCTGTTTCTCTACCCGGTTGCAGTAGAGCTCAGCTTTCCCCTCCCCAACTTCCTGCTGTCTTGCTTTCTCTGAAACATGTTTTACCTATTACTGCTCCTCTCCAACATTTCACTTATGTGGAACACCCACTTGGAAGGGGAGTTGTTTTTGAAGAGGAGGAGGTCATTATTGATGATAGCAATAAGAGTAAGAGTTGCATATGAAGCACCAATGCTCATACAAGGCCAAAAACAAGACAGCAGGAACTCATGACCCTGTTCCATTGGGCACAGTTTCTAATAGAATCCAGAGAGTCCAAAGGATAGAAACAAGCTAAGGGAGTGGTGGGTGGTGACAGGAAGGAGAAGCCAGAGAATATTTCTTGCATCTTAATTTCCACATTTATTCATCACCTATGCTGGGCCAAGCAGTGTGCTAGGCTCTGGGTATCATTTGATGAACAATATACAGAAAAGTTTTGTCTTTAGTAGTCTTTGATAGTTCTAGTTGTGTTCTAAAGAGTTAGACTCTCCCCAAAATTCCTATCTAGTATTTTACATTTGGACATAGTTTTCTACCTTGAGAAACACCATGGAAGGGAGCCTGTGGCTCCAGTGGCAGCAATAGATCTGGCAGTGCTTGGGGGCAGTGGTTGGTGGCACACCACGACTACCCGTTATATATCCTTAAATATTTTTATTATGGAGTTTTAAGCAAATGTGGAGAGAATAGCAGAATGAATGTTTATGACCTACCACTCAGCTTTAATAATTATCAACATTTTTTGGATCTTGTTATAATTCCTCCTTCCTCTACTATTTTCCTGAAATATTTTCATGCAAATTCCAGACATCATGTCATTTCACCTTTATCTTAGTCTGCATCTTAAGTAGGCAAGACTTTTTTTTACATAGCCATTATGCCATTATCACATGTAACAAAACCAATAATAATGACATAATTTCCTCTACTATTCATTCCACGTGCAAAATTTTCCCCAGTTATCTCAAAGATGCTTTTTTATGGTTGGTTTGTGTGCATGAAGATCAAAGCAAAGCCCACACATTACATTTAGTCATTCTGCCTTTTAAATCTCTTACTCTATAATAGGCTCCCTCCATTTCCCCCCATATCATTGCTTTTTGTAGAAATTTGATGTAGTGGATGCTGTGGTGTGCTGCCTAGATCCCTTCCTCATGACCAGAGCACTCATTCCTGTAACTTCCAGACCCACAGCATGTATCTAATAGCTACAGTATGGAGGTTATTCAAACAATTAAAAATAGAACTACCCTATGATCTAGCAACTGCACTACTAAGAATTTATCCAAAGGATACAAAAATACTGATTCCAAGGGGCACATGCACCCCAATGTTTATAGCAGCACTATCAATAATAGCCAAATTATGGAAAGGGCCCAAATGTCCACTGACTGATGAATGGATAAAGAACATGTGGTATATATGTACACACACACACACACACACACACACACACACACACACAATGGAATACTATTCAGCAATGAAAAAGAATGAAATCTTGACATTTGCAACAACATGGATGGAACTAGAGTGTATTATGCTAAATGAAATGAGTCAATGAGAGAAAGACAAATACCATATGATTTCACTCATATGTAGAATTTAAGAAACAAAACAGATGAACAGAGGGGAAGGGAAGCAAAAATAAGACAAATACAGAGAGGGAGGCAAACCATAAGAGACTCTTAAATACAGAGAACAAACTTAGGGTTGCTGGAGGGGAAGTGGGTAGGGGGATAGGTTGAATGGGTGATGGGCATTAAGGAGGGCACTTGTTGGGATGAGCGCTGGGTGTCATGAAAGAGATGAATCACTGAGTTCTACTCCTGAAGCCAAGACTACACTGTATGTAAATGAACTTGAATTTAAATAAATGAATAAATAAAAATTGTTTAGAGAGTAGAAAGGCCTGACTCTCTTGCTTCAGTTTAGGACAACTCTGAAGGACTATCTCAACTCCAGAGCTTCCTGTGGGACTAAGACCTCAGTTGTGACTATATTACAGATCAATTTCTTCCTCTGCCCGAACTTGTTCCCCTCACTCCCTTCAGGTATGTTCCTGAGGCTACTCCCAGTAAAATGCCTTGCATGAATCACCATGTCAGAGTCTATTTCCTAGGAAACCTAACCTAGACAGTTGATACTATGAACGCTCTAATCAAGCAGAATGTAAAATGGGATTTTAGAACTGGATCACCTGCCTATCAGCTGGCAATACAAACACCATTACTGGTGGTAGATGAATACTGATAACATTCATATGGTGTAGAGTCATAATTTGTAAACAAGAATTTCATACTCCACTCTTTAATCATCAACACCCTTTCCCCTTCCTGCCCTCTAACTTCTCAAGGTATAATTATTGGCATGGCCTCACTCTCTCTTTTTATTGAAAAAAATTTTTTTCTTTTAGTAAGCTCTTTATTTTGAGATAATTTTAGATTTATATACAATTATAGGAAATAATTCTGAGAGGTCCCATATACCTCTTACCCAGCTTCTTTCAATGGTAGCATCCTGCAAAACTATAGTACCAGAATGCAATCAAGGTACAGAACATTTCCATTACCAACAGGATTTATCATGCTTTCCTTTAAAAACCACACTCTCTTTCCTTCAGTGCTCCCCTGCCTGGCAACCACCAATCTGTTCTTCATCTCTATAATTTTTCATTTCAAGAATGTTGCATGAACGGAACCATACAGTATGTAAACTTCTGAGATTCCTTTTTTTTCACTTAGCAAAATTCTCTGGAGAGTCATTCAGGTTGTTCTATCAATAATTTGTTCTTTTTTTTAACAGTTTGTTCTTTTTAAAATTGCTAAATAATATTCCATGCTATGGATTTACAACCATTTGTTTAACCATTCATCCATTGAAGGATATCTACATTATTTCTGGGTTTTGGCTATTATGAATACAGCTGCTATCAACTTTTGTATATAGGTTTTGTGTTAGCGTAAGTTTTTATTTCTCTGCAATAAATGCTCAGGAGTGTAATTGCTGGGTAGTATGATAGTTTTATGTTTAGTTTTTAGAATAAACTGCCGAACTTTTCCTAGAGTGGCTATACCATTTTACATTCTTACCAGCAATGAATGCATGGATGATCCAGTTTTTCCACATTTTTGCCAGCACTTGTGGTTGTCACCTTTTGTTTCTTTTTTCTTTTACTTTTCCAGCTTTTTTGAGTTATAATTAACAACATAAAATGTATATTTAAGGTGTACAAGATGATGATTTAATATATATATCCATTGAGAAATGATTATGCCAAGAAAGTTAATTCACGCGTCTGTCACCTCACATAGTTATTATTTGTGTGTGTGGTGAGAACACTTAAGATTTACTTTCTTAGTAGATTTCAAGTATACAGTACAGTATTATTTTTTTAAAATATGCTTTTTTACTTTTTAAATGCTTATTTATTTTTGAGAGAGAGAGAGAGCGTGCGAGCGAGCATGAGTGGGGGAGGGGCAGAGAGAGAGGGAGACACAGAATCCAAAACAGGCTTCAGGCTCTGAGCTGTCAGCACAGACAGAGCCTGATGTGGGGCTCGAGCTCACAAACCATGAGATCATGACCTGAGCTGAAGTTGGAAGCTTACCCAACTGAGACACCCAGTGCCCCTACAGTACAGTGTTATTAGCTATAACCCTCATTCTGTATAGTAGATCTCACTTCATCTTATAACTGAAAGTTTGTACCCTTTGACCAACATCACCTCATTTCTCCCCACCCCCAGCCCCTGGCAACCACCTTCCTACTTTCTGGTTCCAAGAGATAGAGTTTTTTTGTATTCCCATATATAAGTGAGAACCTACGGTATTTGTATTTTTGTGTCTGGCTTATTTTACTTAGCTAATTGTCCTACAGTTTCATTCATGTTGATGCAAATGGCATGATTGTTTTCTTTGTTGTGGCTGAATAATATTCCTGTGTGTGTGTGTGTGTGTGTGTGTGTGTGTATGTGTAACATTTTCATTATCCATTCACCTGTTGATAGACTGTTAGGTTTTTTCCTATGTCTTGAATATTGTGAATAATGCTATGATAAACATGGGGATACAGAGATCTCTTCGAGATACTGATTTCATTTCCTTTGGGTATATACCCAAAAGTAGAATTACTGAATCATTATGAAAATTTTTAATTTTTAAAGAAACCTCCATACTGTTTTCCACAGTGACTGCACCAATTTACATTCCCACCAACAGTATACAAAGATTCCCTTTTCTCCACATTCTTACCAACACTTTTTATCCTTTCGTAAGAGCCATCCTAACAGGCATAAATATCTCATTGTGGTTTTGATTTGCACTTCCCTGATGATCAGTGATGTTGGACACTAATCTCATGTACCTTTTATTGAAATTTGATGTCAGTTTGCTAAGTTGATAAATTATTCAGGTATGTTAAATGAAAGGAAAGGGGGAAGGTCTAGGGTCCTCCTTTTAGTATCCCACTTCCTCTGTATGGTAATGCATATCTGACGTCTGAAGATAATGCTTTAATCTTTATTGTTCCATAAAAAGAATGATTGTAGGGATGGGAATTCATAGGGGGAAGGGAAACACCTTGGCAAGCTAGGGTGGCAGCTTTTTGGTAGGGATGGTGTTGAATGTAGTAACTATCAATTAACTCAGTGGGCTGCAGCTTACTAAATTTACCAGGCCTGGCTGAAAGGCTTACTTCAAAAGCATTAAGAAAGTGTTCACCTAAAAAAAAAGACATTATTTGTCGATGACATCTGATCTTTCTCACACACTGGATCACAGTCAATGTTGTAAAGTTCTTTTGATTGCCAGTAACAGAAAATAACTGGGAATAGCTTAGCCAAAAAAGGAAAGCGGGAAAAAAAACACAGAGATAGACTATGAAATCCAAAAAGAAGTTGATCATTAAATAAGGTTATATGGAAAGGAAATGACCAGAAGTTAGAAATCTGTCAGAACCCACGCCACTATTCGCACTTGCAGTGTCTCTCTGCCTACCATTCTCAAGAGAGATTGTGATTGGCTATGTCCGGTCAGGTGTCCATTCCTCATTCAACCATGTATGGTCAAGGGGACAGGCCATTTACTACAAATTTGTGGGGAGGGCCAGTTCTCACCAAAGGGGACTTGAGTTATGGCCTGGAAAGATACCCCCCAAATCAGGCAACATCTAATAAGTATGAGAAATAGATAAAAGATGTGTGTATGTGATTTTACACACGTACATGCAAATATACAAATACATATATTTATATGTATGATTTAAACATAAAATTCATATTAAACAGTGAACACTAACATTAAAAAAATCTGTAGATCAAACATTAAAATGATAAAATATGGAAGCTTATGAAGGCAGGGACCTTGCTATTATATTTACTTCTTTATGCCCAAGCCTGGAAATATATCTGGCTCATGCTAGGTATTTGGTAAACATTTGTTGAATTTATCAATCTTCATTAATAATGATAAAAATAAAATGATACTTAGTATCATTAAAAATGGGACAGTGAGGGGGCGTCTGGGTGGCTCAGTCAGTTAAGCATCCAACTTTGGCTCAGGTCATGATCTCACAGTTTGTGGGTTCGAGCCCTGCATCGGGCTCTGTGCTGATAGCTCAGAGCCTGGAGCCTACTTCAGATTCTGTGTCTCCCTCTCTCTCTGCCCCTCCCCTGCTTGCATTCTGTCTCTCTCTCAAAAAATAAATAAAACATTAAAGAAAATTAAAAGTGAGACAGTAAGCCCTGTGAGTTTCTTAATAAGATGCAATTTGAAGCACACAGCTCTACCTATAAAATATTCTTGCTAAAAACTTGAACCTCGGTCTAATCAAGGCTTTAGAACTAATTTACAGTTTATAAGAAATAGGGGGAGAGAGGAACAGGTTAAATGGTATCACAGGGAATAAGATAAATCCAGAATATGGGACATTATACAGGACAATTGACCTGGTTTCTGTAATAAGCCAATTACACAGGGGAGAAAAAGGGAGATATTTGAGACATAATAAGTAAATATAATATGTGGACCTTGTTTAGATCATGATTCAAACACAGTAAATGAATGATAAAAAGAGATTTTTGAGACAATTGTGGAAATGTGATCATAGACTGGATATTAAATGATACCACAAAACTATTGTTAATTTTGTTAAATATAAGAATAGCCTTATGGTTACATAAGAAAGGGTCCATATTTTTTTTGATAACTAAAAAATGGGTAGAATGATATGTCATCTTAGATTTTATTAAAAATGCTTCATCAAAGAAAAGCAAAAAGGAATAGATGATATAATGGCAAACGTTTACAATTCTTGAGTGTGGGGGATATGCATACGGAGGGTTATTGTCTATTTTGTTTTCAATGCATTTGAAATTTTACATTAGAAAAGAAACTGAATAGAGCATACTTTAAGCTTTTTCTAAAAATATTGGGTATGTTTGAGTTTTGTCATTAGAATGTCTAAATTTACATGGAGAAACACTTCTTGTTGGACAAGATGAAATGGCGGAAAGTACACTAGCTTAGAAGTCAGATAAGTCAGTGGTTTGATTCTTATCTGCACTGCAAGGTCCTGAGGAAGGAGAAACATGGCTGAGCACAGATGGCAAGAGCATAGATAAGTCTGGTTTATAACATCTATGTGCATGCTTTTTTGGGTGGGGATGGTGCTGGGGTGCTTGAGGCTGGCTGTGTCAAGTTTAGAGCAAGCATATACTTTCTCTGTTTGCCTTTTTGTCTTGTTTTTGCCATAATTATGTCATCAGTCACAATGACTGCCTTGTCAACAAATTATCTCAAAGAAAATTGTTGGAAAGTTGTCACTTTTGGAGATTATGCCCTGGAAGCAAGTCTACTTCCCTTCCTCTCTCCCTAGTAAGACAGAGTGCAGTCTGAATAGAAGCTGGTGAGGTAGGTAGAGATGAGATCATGCAGAGCATTGTAGATGGCTCTAAGGAGTTTGGTCCTGATCCCAAGAGCAACAGGGAGACATCTGAAGATTTTTAAACAGGATATGCATTGTGACATGATTGATTTTGTATTCTGAAATGATGACTCTGGCTAAAGTATGAAGAACAGATTGGTAGGGGCCAGAGTAGATGTATAAAAAACAGAGCGGGTGCTTGGAGGCCCGGGCTGTTGTCCATGTGAGAGTGGGTTGCGGGGGGGAGTAGTGGTGTTGGAGATGAAGGGGAGCAGATGTTTTGAGGGACACTGAAGAGGTAAAATGGGCAGGACTTGGTGATATATCGAAATAGTAGAGTAAGAAGATGCTGTCAAACATGATAGGTTTCTGAGTGGTAGAACTGGATGGATGGTGGACTGATTCACTTGGGGATTTCTGGAAGCAGACCAAATTTTGAGGAGTGAAGGAAATAATGATTTTGCTTTTGGGCACATTGAGTTTGAATTTAAGGTGCCTTTGAGACATATAAGAAGTGATGTCAAGAATGCAGTTCAATATTAAAGTCTGGAGCTCTGATGAGACACCAGTGTACATCTGTAAGTTTGATAGAGAAAGGAGCTTACCCTTTGGACTTTTCTATATAATTGTGTTACTTCTACAGCATATACAAAGATTTAACACCTATAATATCTGTGAGAAGCAAGAACTCATATAAACCAAAGTTTTGTTTTGTTTCACAAACGAGCAGGTTTATTTTTACAGGAAAGCAGTTACCTTTCCCCTACTTTTAATTTTTTTATTGCAAATACTGAGTGATTCTGGCAGTAGCTAAGACTTCTGAGCCAAGTATGCCTTAGTTTTCTCCTCTTATTACAATTTCTCTTTTTCATGATGTGTATTTGCCAATTACTAGTTTGGTCAACTTTCCATTGAAGGATTCCATAGAAATCTGGAATTGCAATGTAGCAATTTCTAAGCAGGGACACACCTCTCTACCTCATTAGAAAAAAAAAACTGTTAGAGAACTGTTAATATTATCTGAAGAGTCAGGTCCCAAATATATTTTATATGTAGAACAGAATGAGAAAAGCTGGAGGGGAGGGAGTGGTGGTGGTGCAGGGGCTATTTCTAATCCTATTTTAAGCAAAGTTGAAAAATGCTGTTTCTGTAAATAATTTGGTTTTTCAAAGGGCTATCGTCCTTCAGAGCCTTTGGTAAACTCAGACATATGCTGAGATCAATTGTCCAATTTGGGGTTAGTTTTGCTTAGCTTTCCATAGAATGTTTTGAGTAATCATATATATACATACATATATATATGTATATATATATATATGTATATATACACATATATATTTAATGCTACATAACATATATGTATATATATGTATATATGTATATACATATATATTTAATGCTACATAATGCTATTTAATGCTATATGTGTGTGTATATATATATAAATGTTTATTTATTTATTTAGAGAGTAAGAGAGAGAGAGAGAGAGAGAGAGAGAGAGAGAGAGAGTGCATGCACAAGTACACGAATCAGGGAAGGGCAGAGAGAGAAGGAGAGAGAAACCCAAGAAGGCTGGGCATTGTCAGCATGGAGCCTGACTAGGGGCTCCATCCCATGAACCATGAAATCATGACCTGAGCTGAAATAGTCAACTGACTGAGCCACTCAGGTGCCCTGAGTAATGCTATATTTTTAACTAGGAAAGGAAAACAAGTTGATGGGGCACTAATGGGTCCTTGGACACCCCTTGGAGAGTTTGTCACCCTTCCCTTGCTGCACCTATTTACTCATTTCTAGGTTTTCCTAATTGTTTCTTAATTTTGTAGACAAGTCTATGGTTTAGTGAGTAGATAAAAATTATCAAAACAATACCTTTGATTTATCTAATTCCTTTCTCTTGATTGATATCCCATGTGTGATTTCACTAGAATTTATGTGATATTTCTGTCAGTGAGTTAGAGAAGGATAGGTGCTATTATTCCCTATTTTGATAGGGTAATATTTACCCTATTATACCTTATTTTGATAGGGTAAAATATCAGTGACCCACAGAGTTAGCATCTGAACCAGGGCTGGGACACAGGTGTTTTGATTTCTATTCTAACAAGAGAAAAAGAAAAAAAGAAGGAAGATAAAGGATAAAAGGAGGGGACAGGAGAAAAGGCAGGATGTAAAATGGAAAATAAGTTTATTTATTCCTTCAAGAAAAGTCTTTTCCATATGGAAAGAGCACAAATGTCATGAATGGATACAGAATACGTGGCATATATATACAATGGATGCAAATACGTGGCAAATTTTTGGCAAATACGTGCCAAAAATACGTGGCAAAGAATGAAATCTTGCCATTTGCAATGATGTGGATGGAGCTAGAGAGTATTATGCTAAGTGAAATAAATCAGTCAGAGAAAGGCAAATACCATATGATTTCATACATATGTGGAATTTAAGAAAACAAACAGATGAACATAGAGGGAAAAAAAGAAGATAGAAGCAAACCAGGAAACAGACTCTTAACTATAGAGAAGAAACTGAGGGCTCCTGGAGGAGAGGTAAGCAGGGACAGGTATATACAGGTACACCCAGGTATAAATGGGTGGCAGGTATTAAGGAGGTCACTTGTGATGAGCACTGGGTGTTTACGTAGGTGATGAATCACTACATTCTATACCTGAAACTAATATTATACAGTATGTTAACTAACTGGAATTTACTTTTTTTTTTAATTTTTTTTTAACATTTATTTATTTTTGAGACAGAGAGAGACAGAGCATGAACGGGGGAGGGGCAGAGAGAGAGGGAGACACAGAATCGGAAGCAGGCTCCAGGCTCTGAGCTGTCAGCCCAGAGCCGACGCGGGGCTCGAACTCACGGGACCCTGAGATCGTGACCTGAGCTGAAGTCGGACGCTCAACCGACTGAGCCACTCAGGCGCCCCTAACTAACTGGAATTTAAATAAAAATTTGGAGAAAGAAAAAAATAAACATATGTAGAAGCATTAAAAAAAAAAAAACTAAAGTCTTCCAAATTAGAAAAACACAAAGGAGAGGAGTAATGAAGAGCTGGGACATACCCTGTAGGTATATTATAAATGGTGTTAGGGCGCAAAATCTAAGGTGTATCATGGGTGTTAAAGGCAGAACTTGTAGTCCAATTGCTAGCTCTCAAATTATTAACTATATATATTTCCTAACTTTTTATCTGGGCCTCTGAGTCCTCTTCTATACAATACAGATAACAATACACACCTTGAGTGGTTACTACAAAGATCGGTCATAAATTTGTTATACCACATGGCATACAGCAGCAACTAAATAATGAATAGCCATCACCATCACCATTGTCATCATCATATGAGAATGCAAACCAAGGCTCAAAAATGCTGTTAAGTAATTTTCCTAAAATCTCACAGAGAATTAATTGGGATTAAAACCTAGAGTTTGTTTGCTTGTTTGTTTGCTTGTTTTGTTTTGAACTAAACATCCTTATATAAAAAGGTACAGAGAAAAATCTGAAAAAACAGAAAAGTTTTAAAATTTATTATTATTTATTTTTAAGAAAAAACATTTTTTAAAGTCTTCAATGTTCCCATTCCCAAGAATACAATGGTGTATGATTCATGGTTACATGAGAGGAGCTAAAACCCAAGGTGGGGGGATGAACTCATAAATGTTATAATACAGAGGAAGAATTAAAAGAGGGCCATGGAAGATGTATTGCAGAAAATGCATTATAACACAAAGTAATTTTTGTCAATGGTCTCAGTTTCTCAATCCAAATATCTACTATCTTCTCATTTGTTTATTCTGAAGTAGATTTGTTTGTCATGTATTATATATTACTTCTCATTCACACACTTTTGTGTCTTTACACTATTTTGCCCACATTTTGACATAAGATTCCTTGATTTTCTCAAATGTGTATCCTTTCTTAGTCACATTTTGCCCATTGAAGTTGTTGTAAACTCCCATTTTCAATTTTATGCTCCCAGAATTACCAGTTTGGAGCAGGGGAGGACTGCAGGAGATCTTCGAATCTCGATTCCTGGCCTGTCTCCTTGTATCACCTTCACAAACCTTGATGGAGCACCATGTCGTACTCCTGGACTTCCAAACACTGTCCATTTCCCCCATCACAACCCAAGGATAACCAGTGGGCTAGATGCTATACCATATGCTTACTTAGTTTTTAAAATATGTCATTTCAGAAGATCTTGTTACAGAATTAAAAAATAGTAACCAGGCAGGGGTAGGGGAGGGAAAAGATGGTCAAATCTACAAATGTTCAGTTACAAGATAAATGAGTATTAGGGATGTAATTACAACATGATGACTATTGCTAACACTGCTGTATGATATACAGGAAAGTTGTTAAGAGAGTAAATCCTAATAGCTCTCATCACAAGGAGACAATTATTTTTCTTTTATCCTTTCTTGTCTTTTTACTGTATCTATATAAGAAGATACATGTTAGTAGAACTTATTATGGTAATCATTTCATGGTATATGTAAACCATACCATCACGTTGTACTCCTTTGACCTACACAGTGGTATACGTTCATTATTTCTCAATAAAAATGGAAAAGAAAGTGGAATTGGGTTTGAGTGAAGGAAAGTTATGGTAACTGATGTGACTCATTTAATAAAGTGTAATTAACTGTTTTTATCTTAACGCATCATGCTTTGTGTTGGTGCATGTGCACACGTGTGTGCGCGCGCACGTGTGTATGTGTGTGTGAGAATTATCAAGAAACAAACCACTACTACTTCCTTACATTTCAGATGTGAGGGCTAACCTATTCTTGTGATCAGTTTTGAAGAGGGAACTTTGTTTACATATGTATTTATTCAAAAAGCATTTATTGAATACCTTCTATAGTCAAGTCACCTTCAGATACATGGGAGATACAGAGGTGCCTGGCTCCCAGGGTGGTGGCAGGGTTCAAATAAATTAATAAGATAATATGTTCATATGAAACCTGCTTTAAAAACAAACATTTTAGTGTTGTTACAAAGAACAAAACAAAATCAATTCATCTTTTCCTATTGCTTGTTTGGCACAGAGGTGAAATCATTTCAATGTTGCACCTTTGTAACCCTGGGCTTATGGAACCGCGGTAAATCTGGCTTGGACTTCGTTCACATTCGTAGATCTCAGAAACTGTGGGGACTGTGGTAGTGGCAGCACCATTCATCTTGTCCTTTGTAAGCCCCCAGAGTTATAATCTTCACTCCAATTTGGGTAGAAGAGGAATCTGAGACCAGTTTTGCCTTTTGAGTCATGTAGACCTTGAGTGACTTAGATTTTCATCCTCACTAATTTCTTTTGCAAAATGTCCTTGCATACCAGGTGTGGGCAGAGAAACTATGGTAGACTCCCTCCTCTTGCAAAGCAAAGTGGAGTGTTACCGTCACAACAAATGCAGCTTTTCTTTTCCTCTAGTTTTCATAAATGCCCAGGTGCATAAACAAATGTCCTAGGACTATCTGTGGCTTGCTCAAGATTGTAATAATTTTTATATTTTCTATGTTGAGGTCTTTTTTTCTCCTTTCCTAAATTCTGTTATCTGGCCTACCAAGGAAAGATGCTTATTCTCAAAATATGGATAAAGAAAAATAAGGCTCTACATAGTGAAATCAGTGACAACTCAAATTGTTTGGCCTTTGTTCACAAGATAAGAATTGTATATCTTGGTTATGGTCTATTAGTTGCTCTGAAATCTTCGGTACAAATTAGTAATGACCTTAGTTGTATTTGGGATTGAAAACAGCAGAGAGTAATACACATTTTATTCTATAGAGTAGTTCCAGCTGGTGCTGACTGGAGCCACCTGACTCTTAAACAGTGTTTATTGCAAAGGTCATTTTACATCATTGCTTTATTGTTCAAGGTTAATTGCCAATTTGCTTTTAAATATTATGCAAAAGCATTGGCTGAGATGTAGAAAACTTAGAGAATTTGACTGTCTTAGGAATGAATAATTAATGTCTTGTGAAGTCACACACGTGAAAGAGAATTCTAAAGTTCACCTTGACCATTCTTCTTCCTTCTCCTAACTGTATCCTATTTTTAAAAATTCCTGGAAACCACTCTATGTTAAAAAAGAAATAAAAATGTAAAAGCAAACATGCTGAGAAAGTATTCATAAAACATATTATAGACAAAAGATTGCTAATTTTATTATATAAATTTATAAGAAAATCATAGAATAGATTAGGTGAATGAAGAAAGGATCTGAACAGTCTACAAAAGAGAGTTTACCTAACAAACATGGAAAATTGGTCAGTCTCACAAGTGTCACAGGTATATGATAACAGATGCTTTTTTTCCCCTGGCCAAATTAGCTTTGGGAAGATTATAATACTGGTGAGAGTGTGGTGAAATAGGCACTGTCTTACATAATTTCTGAGTGCACAAACTGATAAGACTGTTTTGCAAAGTGGGAAAACTGTATGAAGATTCTTAAAAATACTGCTACACTTCGTTTTCAGTGATTACACCCCTAGGAATCTATTCTACAGATATAATGTCACATAAAACATATAATGCATAAATACACTAATCTAAAGTGAAACATAAGAACTGCAACAGACATATTCAGCAATAGGAAAAGAGTCAATAAATTCTGTTTACTGTTGACCATTGAACACTAGGGGTTTGAACTAGGCTGGTTCACTTATACACAGATTGTTTTTACAGTACAGTGCTGTAAATGTATTTTCTCTTCCTCATGGTTTTCTTGATAACGATATGAATATGGTTTTCTTTTCTCTAGTTTACTTTATTGTAAGAATACAGTATAAAATATGCATAACATACAAAATATGTGTTAACTGAGTGTTTATGTTATCAATCAACAGGAGGCAGTTCAGTTTTGGGGGAGTGAAGAGTTATACACGGATTTTTAGCTGCATGGTAGTTGGCACCCTTAACCCTTCAAGGGTCAACTGTATTTAATATTATGTCCTAACTGAATAATATTGTAATGTTAAATTGCAAGGTCAAAAGGACAAATATTGCATGATTCCACGTATATGAGGTATCCAGATAGTCAAATTTATAGAGACAAAAAGCAGAATGGTGGTTGCCAGGGGTGGTGAATGGGGTAGGAAATAGGGAGTTGTTGTTTAACGGGTATGGTGTTTCAGTTTGGGAGGATGAAAAGTTCTGGAGACAGAGTGATGATAGTTGCACAACCATGTGACTGTACTTACTATCACTGAAATGTATACCTAAAAGTGGTTAAAATGGTAAATTTTATGTTATGTATATTTTATCACAATAAAATTGCAAGTTTCTTATAATAGTATGAGGAATGCTTCTTATATGAGTTCAGTTTAAAAAAGCTATATACATGCTCTGCAAAAGACACTGTCAAGAGAATGAGAAGACAAGCCATAGACTAGAAGAAAATATTTGTAAAAGACACGTGTGATAGAGGACTGTTATCCAAAATATATGAAGAGCTCTTAAAACTCATCAATAAGAGGGGTGCCTGGGTGGCTCAGTTGGTTAAACATCCAACTTTGGCTCAGGTCATGATCTCATGATTCATGAGTTCGAATCCTGCATTGGGCTCTGTGTTGACAGCTCAGAGACTTTGGATTCTTGTCTCCCTCTCTCTCTGCCCCTCCTCCGCTCACGCTCTCTCTCTGTCTCTCTCTCAACAATAAATAAACATTAAAAAATTTTAAAAAAAACCCTCAAGAATAAGAAAAAAACCACTTGGTTAAAAAAATGGGCCAAAGATCTGAACAGACACCTCACAAAAGAAGAGATACAGATGGCAAATAAGCATATGAAAAAATGCCGAACGTGATATGTCATTAGAGAATTGCAAAGTAAAACAGCAACACAGTACAACTGCGTACTTATTAACATGGCCCAAATCTAAAACACTGACAACACCAAATGCTGGTGAGGATGAGGAGCAACAGGAGCTCTTATAATTTGCTGGTGGGAGTGCAAAGTGGTATAGCCACTTTGGAAGACAGTTGGCAGTTTCTTACAAAACGAAACAGACTCTTACTATATGATCTAGCAATTGAACTTCTTGGTATTCTCCCAAAGGAAGTGAAAACTTATATGTACACAAAAATCTGCACTCGGTTGTTTATAGTAATTTTTTTTTATGATTGTCCAAACTTAGTCCAATTTCATTCTTTTGCATATGGATATCTGGTTTTCCTAGCATCATTTGTTGAAGAGACTATCCTTTCCTCATTGGGTTTTCTTGGCTCATTTGTCAAAGTATTAGTTGACTGTATATGTCTGGGTTTATTTTTGGGCTCTTGGTTCTGTTCCATTGGTCAATGTGTCTGTTTTTATGCCAGTACCATATCGTTTTGATTACGACATCTGGGTAGTACAGTTTGAAATCAGGAAGTGTGATGCTTTCAGCTTTGTTCTTTCTCAAGGTTGCTTTGGCTATTTGGGGTCTTTTGTGGTTCCATACAAATTTTAGAATTTTTTTCTATTTAATTTAATTGTTTTTTTCTATTCCACAGGTTGCCTTTTCATACTTTTGATTTTCAAAAGCTGTGAAGAAACTTTTTAGTTTGATGCAGTCCTAGGAAGCCCTCATACTTTTATCAGCTTCACCTCTAGGAATTCTACCAGTTTTTAATTTTTTTAATTTTTAATTTTTTAATTTAAATTCAAGTTAGTTAACATATAGTATAATAATGATATCAGGAGTAGAATTTAGTGATTTATCACTTACATATAACACCAAGGGCTCATCCCAACAAGTGATCTCCTTAACGCCCATTACCCATTTTGTCCATTCCCCCACCTAACACCCCTCCAGCAACCCTCAGTTTGTTCTCTCTGTATTTAAGAGTCTCTTATGGTTTGCCTCCCTCTCTGTTTTTACCTTATTTTGTTTCCCTTCCCCTCTGTTCATCTATTTTGTTTATTAAATTCTATATATGAGTGAAATCATATGATATTTGTCTTTCTCTGACTGACTTATTTCACTTAGCATAATACACAGTAGTTCCAACCACGTTTTTGCAAATAGCAAGATTTCATTATTTTTGACTGCCGAGTACTATTCTGTTGTATATATATAACACATCTTATTTATCCATTTGTCAGTCAACAGACATTTGGGCTCTTTCTGTAATTTGGCTATTGTCAATAGTGCTGCTATAAACATTGGGGTGCATGTGCCCCTTCGAATCACCATTTTTGTATCCTTTGGATAAATACCTAGTAGGGCAATTGCTGGATCACAGGGTAGTTCTATTTTTAGTTTTTTAAGGAACCTCCATATTGTTTTCCAGAGTGGCTGTACAAGTTTGCATTCCCACCAGCAGTGCAAAAGGGTTCCCCTTTCTCTGCAACCTCACTAACATCTGTTGTTTCCTGAGTTGTTAATTTTAGCCATTCTGACAGGTGTGAGGTGATATTCATTGTGGTTTTGATTTGTATTTCCCTGATGATGAGTGATGTTGAGCATTTTTTCACATGTCTGTTAGCCATTTGGATGTCTTCTTTGGAGAAGTGTCTATTCATGTCTTTTGCCCATTTCTTCACTGGATTATTTGTTTTTTGGGTGTTGAGTTTGATAAGTTCTTTATAGATTTTGGATCCTAACCCTTTATCTGATATGTCATTTGCATCATTTGCAAATATCGTCTCCCATTCCATCAGTTGCCTTTCAGTTTTGCTGATTCTACCAGTTTCTTAGAGTGAAGAGGCAAGATAAACCTTCATGTTTCTGCTAGTGGGAGGGGAAAAGCAACCCTTTTGAAATACATCTAGTGTATTCTCCTTAACAAAGGCATATTTAGCAACAGAAAAGATTACCAGAGCTTTATCTGAAGTGGGGGAAGGAAAATTACCCAACTCCAGCCTCTTCTAGCCTTTCTGTCTCACCTATGGGAAAAAACAAGATCTCAGCCCAGAAATACAGGCTCACTGAAAAACTGAGACAATCATGGGATTACAGTATGCTCCCCCTTCATTATAGTTGGAGACTTCAACTCCTTTCTTTCAGTAATTGGTAGATCATGCAGGCAGAAAACCAGTAAGGATATAGTTGAACTGAATAGCACCACCAATTATCTTGATCTAATATTGACACTTATAAAGTACTTCATCCAAAAAAAAAAAAAGCAGAATAACATTCTTTTCAAGTTCACACGGAACATTCATCAAAATAGACCATATTCTAGACCAGAAAACACACCTGAACAAACTTAGAATACAAATCCTATAAAGTATGTTAGTGTGTTCCTCAGACCACAATAGAATTAAACTAGAAAAAACAAAACAAAACAAAACAGAGAGTCACCTGGACGGCTCAGTCAGTTAAACCTTGGATTCTTGATCTCAGCTCAGGTCTTGATCTCAGGGTCATGAGTTCAAGCCCTGTGTTGGGCTCTGTGCTGGCCATGAAGCCTACTTAAAAAAAAAATTAAAAAATAAAACGAAAAAAGCAGAAAGCTAGAAAATTCCAATATATTTGGAAAATAAGCCACACATTACTAAATAACCTGTGTATCAGGGAGGCTGGGTGGCTCAGTCAGTTAAGCATCCAACTTCGGAGCAGGTCATGATCTTGCGGTTTGTGGGTTCAAGCCCTGCGTTGGACTGTCTGCTGGCAGCCCAAAGCCTGGAGCCTGCTTCAGATTCTGTGTCTGCCTCTCTCTCTGCCCCTCCCCCACTCATGCTCTGTCTCTCTCTCTCTCTCTTTCAAAAAATGAATAAACATTAAAAAAATAATAACCCATGTGTCAAAGAAGAAGTCTTGAGAAAGTAGAAGCTTTATTGTTTTGTCTTTCACATTTAGGTTTACAATCCACCTAAAATCAACTTTATGTGTGATGTGAGGCAGGGATCAAGTTTTACTCTTTTTAATATGAGTATCTGTCAAGCACACACGAGACAAGGTAAGGCCAATTCCTGACTGATTTAGTCATAAAGATACAATGAGCCACTTCTGGATTTGGGTAGTTTTTTACTGTACAGACAGTGAAAGCATAAAAGCTTCCCATGGTCTTTGTCCCCACACCAAGGACAATACCAAAACAAAACGGGCTAGATGATGGCAATTAGGTTTGTGGGATACCCCCTTATGGAGGAGCCAACTCTAAACTGCATGGCTAAGTGGTTTTATATTCTGCTGCATTATTCTTAGAGGGATGGAGGAGAAAGTCTTGAATGTCATCAGAACCCAGGAGGCAGTGAGAAATTGTTTCACAACAGCCTTTCAGGAGAAGCAAATGGGACGTGGCTTTGGAGTAGCTCTTCACAGGCCTTCTATCCTCTCATGCCCTGGAAGGATCACAAAATATTCTACCAAGACTCTAATTAGATGTGGTTCAAGCATTTTCCTGCATGGCCTATGTAAATAAATAAAAGTTACCAGGGTGTAGCTATTTCTCTACAATTTCCAACTGATCCGGGATTTCATTTTAGTTTTAGTTTAGCTTAGTTTAGTTTTTAAGTAGTCCCCATGCCCAGCATGGAGCTCATTGCGGGGCTTGAACTCACAATCCTGAGATCAAGACCTGAACTGAGATCAAGAGTCAGACACTTGGGGCGCCTGGGTGGCGCAGTCGGTTAAGCGTCCGACTTCAGCCAGGTCACGATCTCGCAGTCCGGGAGTTCGAGCCCCGCGTCAGGCTCTGGGCTGATGGCTCAGAGCCTGGAGCCTGTTTCCGATTCTGTGTCTCCCTCTCTCTCTGCCCCTCCCCCGTTCATGCTCTGTCTCTTTCTGTCCCAAAAATAAATAAACGTTGAAAAAAAAAATTTTTTTTTTAAAAAAAAGAGTCAGACACTTAACCGACTGAGCCACCCAGGTGCCCCAGATCCAGGATTTTAATAAAAAAGATCATCCTTTGCCCACTGTACCAAAGTGTCAATAAATGCTTATTGACTCATTAATTGATTAAAGTGACAGATTTGAAAATGTTAGGATTAGAAAATCATCTAAACATTTAAGAACCATACTAGATGATTTTTTTTAATGAGGCATAATGATTTTAGGGCAAGAAACATAATTTTTGGAATCATGTAGTTCTGGATTTGAAACCAGGTTTGATTACTGACTAGCTATGTGATAATCATTGACATTTCAGAACCTTTAACTTCTCATCATAAAATGGAAATAATACCCATTTCTCACTATTATTAAATGAGATAATGTATGTGGCTGGTATCTAGCAAGATGCATTTTATAGAATACATGTTCAGAAAATGTGCAAAGGTGATAGTTGGGATGCATTTTATTTAGAATTAATAATTCTTTTTGGGCCACCAGTTTTTTTTTTCAATATATGAAATTTATTGTCAAATTGGTTTCCATACAACACCCAGTGCTCATCCCAAAAGGTGCCCTCCTCAATACCCATCACCCACCCTCCCCTCCCTCCCACCCCCCATCAACCTTCAGTTTGTTCTCAGTTTTTAAGAGTCTCTTATGCTTTGGCTCTCTCCCACTCTAACCTCTTTTTTTTTTCTCCTTCCCCTCCCCCATGGGTTTCTGTTAAGTTTCTCAGGATCCACATAAGAGTGAAACCATATGGTATCTGTCTTTCTCTGTATGGCTTATTTCACTTAGCATCACACTCTCCAGTTCCATCCATGTTGCTACAAAGGGCCATATTTCATTCTTTCTCATTGCCACGTAGTATTCCATTGTGTATATAAACCACAATTTCTTTATCCATTCATCAGTTGATGGACATTTAGGCTCTTTCCATAATTTGGCTATTGTCGAGAGTGCTGCTATAAACATTGGGGTACAAGTGCTCCTATGCATCAGTACTCCTGTATCCCTTGGGTAAATTCCTAGCAGTGCTATTGCTGGGTCATAGGGTAGGTCTATTTTTAATTTTCTGAGGAACCTCCACACTGTTTTCCAGAGTGGCTGCCCCAATTTGCATTCCCACCAACAGTGCAAGAGGGTTCCCGTTTCTCCACATCCTCTCCGCATCTATAGTCTCCTAATTTGTTCATTTTGGCCACTCTGACTGGCGTGAGGTGATATCTGAGTGTGGTTTTGATTTGTATTTCCCTGATAAGGAGCGATGTTGAGCATCTTTTCATGTGCCTGTTGGCCATCCGGATGTCTTCTTTAGAGAAGTGTCTATTCATGTTTTCTGCCCATTTCTTCACTGGGTTATTTGTTTTTCGGGTGTGGAGTTTGGTGAGCTCTTTATAGATTTTGGATACTAGCCCTTTGTCCGATATGTCATTTGCAAATATCTTTTCCCATTCCGTTGGTTGCCTTTTAGTTTTGTTGGTTGTTTCCTTTGCTGTGCAGAAGCCTTTTATCTTCATAAGGTTCCAGTAATTCATTTTTGCTTTTAATTCCCTTGCCTTTGGGGATGTGTCGAGTAAGAGATTGCTATGGCTGAGGTCAGAGAGGTCTTTTCCTGCTTTCTCCTCTAGGGTTTTGATGGTTTCCTGTCTCACATTCAGGTCCTTTATCCATTTTGAGTTTATTTTTGTGAATGGTGTGAGAAAGTGGTCTAGTTTCAACCTTCTGCATGTTGCTGTCCAGTTCTCCCAGCACCATTTGTTAAAGAGACTGTCTTTTTTCCATTGGATGTTCTTTCCTGCTTTGTCAAAGATTAGTTGGCCATACGTTTGTGGGTCTAGTTCTGGGGTTTCTATTCTATTCCATTGGCCTATGTGTCTGTTTTTGTGCCATGGGCCACCAGTTTTCTTAAGTGCATGGACAGATTTTTTTTAATGTTTATTTTTGAGAGAGAGGGAGAGAGAGTGTGAGAGAGAGAGAGCGTGGGGGAAGGGCAGAGAGCGAGGGGAACAGAGGATCTGAAGTGGGCTCTGTGCTCACAGCAGAGATGTGGGGCTCAAAGACCCTAACCATGAGATCATGACCTGAGCCAAAGTCAGATGCTTAACCAACTGAACCACCCAGTGCCCCTGGACAAACCTTTTATTAGCAAAAGAGACCTTCAAGTACTTGTTAAGGAATATAACCTGAAACTCTGCTGCCTAACACTTATCAAATATCTGTTGAATAAAATAGTGTTTATGGGATATTGCCTGGAGAGTGTGCAAGCCATCTATTCCTCTATGTCTTAGGTCAGGTTGCCTGGGAAACTGACTCAGAGGGATGTTTACTGAGGAATATCCCAGGATCAACATGGTGAGGGAGTAGGAAACAGGAATAAGAAGAGAAGCTTAACTGTGAGGAAATTTTTTTCTTCTTGAATTAATGAGATTTTCAGAGAGCTATAAAACAGGAGAGTGTGATTTTGGCCCCACTCATTCATTAGTTTATTCAACAAATATTTTTTGAGTACTTACTATGCATTTTGTGTTAGATTCTGGCAATAGTGAACAAGACAGACTCAGTCCCTGATGTGATGGAGTTTATAATCTCAAAAGAGAGAAAGAGATTTCAATTCAGTGGTTAATACCTAAGATTTTTTTAACTAGATAGGCAAATTCTAAAGTTACTAGTTAAAATATAATATGTAAGTCTAGTTAAAGTATTAAATAAGAGTAATAAGTGATGGCAGGGGGAAACTAGCCCCAATAGATATTTAAAACATATTATAAAATTATACTAATTAACACCATTGGTACTAGTAAAGAGATCAGTGGAGCAAAAGCAAGCGTCAGAAATCAATCCAAATAAGGAGGCTGAAAGATGGTTTATTTGATGAATGAAATACTTTAAGGCAATTGGTTGGTTATTTGAAAAAAATAATCTCTGCGATGAATTTCACTCTTTATACGAAAATAATTTCTAAATGGATCTAGTATTTTTTTTTAATTTTTTTTTCAACGTTTATTTATTTTTGGGACAGAGAGAGACAGAGCATGAACGGGGGAGGGGCAGAGAGAGAGGGAGACACAGAATCGGAAACAGGCTCCAGGCTCTGAGCCATCAGCCCAGAGCCCGACGCGGGGCTCGAACTCACGGACCGCGAGATCGTGACCTGGCTGAAGTCGGACACTTAACCGACTGCGCCACCCAGGCGCCCCTGGATCTACTATTTAAAAATAGAAATTAAATCATAAAAGCATGAGACAAAAGCATGGAAGATTTTTTTTAATGAGTTGGCATGGAGAAGGACTTTTAAAAGCAATATCTGAAATTTAGAATCCATAATGTAAAAACTTGTTAGGTCTGACTATATATTGATTAAAAATAGCTGCACTATAAAAGATAACATGAAGTCAAAAGAAAAATTGATAAATTTTAAAAATATATTTTCAAAGACTAACAATGGCAAATCTTTTCTTAGCACACAGAATCTCTTAAAAATTAACAAATACCACAAACCAATAGGTTATGTTCAGGCACATATAGAAAATAAATGCAAGTGAGTTTTCAAGATATGAAAAAATGAATGAAACATGGTGAAAAAACATCAATTAATTAAATAACCATACCTAATTTGGGAGTAAAAATATCAAATACTAAGGATAGGATGAGAAGATCAAATATCCATCTAGTTGGAGTCCCAGAGGGCAGGAATAGAAAGAATGGGAGAGACATTCTTCAAGAGATCCTATCTAATGATTTTCCAGAAATATGAAGACATACGTTTTCAGATTCAGGTACACAATGAATCCCAATTACTCAATAAGTAATTCACAATTGGATACTTCTTGGATCAATTGTGGAGCACTAAAGACAAAAAGTTTACAAAAGCAAGCAGAGAGAAAAAGACAACCTACTTACAAAGAGTATGACAATTACACTTAGAGCAGACTTCTCATCTCTGACATGGAAACCAGAATACAATGGGATGATCTCTTCAGAGTGCTGAGAGAAAAAAACTGTCAATTTAGCTAAGCTACCATTAAGTAAATACACCGTCTGACAAAAACCTGAGATTTTTTTACCTTCAACAGATGCTAACGCACATCTAACAGGATTACATCAGGATCAAGGAAAATGTTCTCCAAAGGAAGGTATGAAATACAATAAAGAATTGTGAGCAAAGCAAAAATACTGAATAGAAATACTAGGAGTAGCATGTAAGATATGAGGAGGTAATCTTAATTCAAGAGTTCCAGGTTAAATAAAGCATAGTCTTCAAGAGCACAGTTATGGAACCAGACTGCCTGGTTTGAATTCCAGTATCGTGATTTATTATCTGTGTAGCCATAGGCAAATTACTTAACCTCTTAGGCCTTAAATGACTTGTAAGTAAAGTGCTCACAACAGTTCCTAATAAACAGCAGCCACTGAATAAACATTAGTCTTATGATTATAAAGGTTCTGAGATTGTTTAGAGAAAAACTGACACACTGATTACCTTTAGATATTAACAAATATGTGAGTTCAAATTTTAAGGATTAGTAAAAGTATAGAAATCAAGGTTATACTTTTCTCATCACCGTGAGAGGGGAAAAACCCTTAGTTAACTCAAAATGAGACAGTAAAAGCAATGAAAAATAAGCTTAGAAAAATAGAACATTTAAGATTCTCCTATCGATAATGCAGATGACAGTTGGTTTTCTCCCACTTGCCAGTGATTCCTCGTAATTAGGATATTGTTAAGGCTAGACATAAAACAAAGAAGGCTTCTTGATGGTTTTATTCCTTAACCATATTTGTCCTAGAAGCTGCCTCTATTGATGAAAATTGCAAATAGAGACTTTAGCCAAGCATACAGTGATCACCCTTACCTAAACCAAACATGCAGTCACCTACAAATGCAAAAGGTGGCCCTTTAAAACCTAATGGCCCTTGATATCCTGACTGCAGCTCAAGGAGGAACATATGCTTTATTAAAACAGAGTGTTATGTATGCACTCCAGATTACCACAAAAATGTGACAGGGTTACTAAAAGACATGAATAATCAAACTGGCACTTTAAAAAATCCCTCTCTTTCCTTTAGGGATTGGTTAAATTCCTGGACTGGAGGAAGATTTTGGTCAACTATCAAAGGTCTTTTATTCAGACTTCTCTTTCTAATAATAATAAAAAGATTATTATTTTGTTGTCTTTTCAAAAAAAAATTTAATGTTTATTTATTTATTTTGAGAGGGCACAAGTGGGGGTGGGGCATAGAGGGAGAGAAAGAGAGAATCCCAAGCAGGCTCCATGCTGCCATGCAGGGCTGACGTGGGGCTGACGTGGGACTCGAGCCCACAGACCATAAGATCATGACCTGAGCTGAAACTGATAGTCGGATGCTTAACTGACTAAGCCACCCAGGCACCCCATATTTTGTTGTCTTTTCCTATGTCTTTCTACCTGGTGTTGAGACTCTCACTGACATAACTTCAAGTTGACAGAGGATCCTTTGTACTCAAGGAGACTCATTTATGTTGTCTACTTTGGATTAGGCTGCCTCTGCCTTTGGTAACTCCTGTATGTAAGTTACCCAACAGACTAATGTTGACCCCTAGATAGGGACAGCTCTACGCCCCTATTGAGCAAGAAGAAGTTACAGAAGATAAGACTGTGTACCCTCAGCAACCTTAAAGATTTAAAGGTCAAAATTGTTCAGGGGGGAATGATGAGGAGAGCAAAAGCAAAAGGAAATGTAAAATTCAATTTCCTTACAACTTGCAGCTCATTGACAAATATTTGAGACAGGCAGAGTAAGTCATTCCTCCAGGAACTCCCAACTGTCTTAACGTTAATGCTTTCCTAGAGGAGAAAACAACCTTAGCTTGACAATAGCCAGGACTCTAGGATCCTGTAAGTCTTCTTTAACATATGAAAATCTTTTGGAAATTTGCTTTGTTTCTACCCCTCCCAACTTAAAAGTACATAATCAATCCCAGTGCAGCTCTTTCTGCCCACAGGTCCTATCCCTGTGATTTTATAAAACCATCTTTTTTGTACCAAAAACATCTCAAGAATTCTTTCTTGACCATTTGCTCCTGGACCCCACATCAAATCATATCAGTAGTACATGCCTCTTGTGTTACTATTTTATTTTTTTCAAGTTGATTTTTATTCTGAGAGAGAGAGAGAGGCGGAGAGAGAGAGAGGCAGAGAGAAAGGGAGAGGGAGAATCCCAAGCAGGCTCCGCATTGCCAGTGCAGAACCCGATACAGAGCTCAATCTCACCAACTGTGAGATCATGACCTGAGATGAAACCGAATCAGACACTCAACTGACTGAACCACCCAGGCATCCCTCACATTTAGGCCTTTAGTCCATTGACTAATTGAATTTACTTTCGTGTATGGTGTGAGAAAACTGTCCAGATTCATTCTTTTGCAAATGGCTGTCCAGTTTTCCCAACACCCTTTGTTGAAGAGACATTTTCCCATTGGATATTCTTTCCTGCATTATCAAAGATTAATTGACCACATAATTGTAGGTTCATTTCTGGGTTTTCTATTCTGTTCTATTGATCTGATCTATGTGTCTATTTTTGTACCAGTATCACACTGTTTTGATTACTACAGGTTTGTAATACAACTTGAACTCTGGAATTGTGATGCCTCCAGCTTTGGTTTTCTTTTTCAGTGTTGCTTTGGCTTTTCGGGGTCTTTTGTGGTTCTATACACATTTTAGGATTATTTGTTCTAGCTCTGTAAAAAATGCTGTGGGGTATTTCAATAGGGAATGCATTAAATATGTAGATTTCTTTGGATGGTATGGAAATTTTAATAATATTTGTTCTTCCAATCCATGAGCATAGAATGTCTTTCCATTTCTTTGTGTTGTCTTCAATTTCTTTCTTTAGTGTTTTATAGTTTTCAGACTATAAATCTTTCATCTCTTTAATTAGGTTTATTCTTAGGTATCCTATTGTTTTTGGTGTAATTATAAATAGGAGTATTTCCTTACTTTCTCTTTCTGCTGCTTCATTATTGGCATATAGAAATGCAACAGATTTCTGTATCTTGATTTTATATCCTGTGACTTTACTGAATTCCTTTATCAGTTGTAGCAGTTTTTGGTGAAGTATTTTGGGTCTTCTACATATAGTATCGTATCATCTGCAAATAGTGAAAGTTTTACTTTTCCTTTCTGAATTGGATGCCTTTTATTTCTTTTTGTTTTCTAATTGTTGCGGCTAGGACTTCCAGTACTATGTTGAATAAAAGTGGTGAGAGTGGACATCCCTGTCTTGTTCCTGACCATAGAGGAAAAGCTGTCAGTTTTTCTCCACTGAAGATATTAGCTGTGGGTTTTTCATATATGATCTTTATTATGTTGAGGTATGTTCTCTCTAAACCTACTTTGTTGAGGGTTTTTGTCATGAACTGATATTGAACATTGTCAAATG
This sequence comes from Lynx rufus, assembly GCF_022079265.1. Lineage (NCBI taxonomy): Eukaryota > Metazoa > Chordata > Mammalia > Carnivora > Felidae > Lynx > Lynx rufus. The sequence continues at coordinate 41,103,997 of NW_025814831.1, forward strand.
CTTTTTCTGCATCCTTTGAAAGGATCATACGGTTCTTATTCTTTCTTTTTTTAATGTGATGTGTCACAATGATTGATTTGCAAATACTGAACCACCCTTGCAAGCCAGGAATAAACTCCACTTGATTGTGATGAATGATTTTTTAATGTATTGTTGGATTTGGTTTGCCAGTATTTTATTGAGAATTTTTGCATCTATGTTCATCAGGGATATTGGCCTGTAGTTCTCTTTTTTGTGGTATCTTTATCTGGTTTTTGTATCAGGGTGATGCTGGCCTCATAGAATGAATTTGAGAATTTTCCTTCTTTTTCTATTTTTTGGAATAGTTTGAGAAGAATAGGAATTAACTCTTCTTTAAATGTTTGGTACAATTCACCTGTGAAGCCATCTGGTCCTGGACTTTTGTTTTTTAGGAGTGTTTTCATTACTGATTCAATTTTTTTGCTGGTTATCCATCTGTTCAAGTTTTCTATTTCTTCCTGTTTCAGTTTTAGTAATTTATATGTTTCTAGGAATTTATCCATTTCTTCTAGGTTGTTAAAATTTTTGGCATATAGTTTTTCATAATACAGAATGCACATTTCTCAAGCACTGAGAAGCCTCTGAAAAATTGAACATCAAGGAATCTCAATGAACTTTAAAGAATCCATAGTCTACCAATCATATTTTCTGACCATAATGCACTTCAGTTAGAAGTCAAGTACAAAAAATAACCAGCCCTGTTGGTAGGGGTATAGATTGGTCCAACCACTTTGAAAAACTATTTAACCACATCAGTTAAAGCTGAATATACACATAGCTATGGCCCAACAATTCTTTTCCTCTAATAGAAATACATACATACATTCATTACTAAGTGAAAGAAGGTAACCTAAAAATGCTATAGATTGTAATGATTCCAACTACATGAAATTCTGAAAAAGGCAAAACTATGGAGACAGTAAAGAGATCAGTGGTTGCCAGGAGTTAGGGGGCAGGGAGGGAAGAATAGGTGGAGCACATAGGATTTTCAGAGTAGTGAAACTATTCTGTATATTATAACAGAATATGGAATGTATTGGATACATATGTCGATATCCACAAATGTGGATACATTTGTCCAAATCCATTGAATGTATAATGTCAAGAGTGAATCCTAATGAAAACAATGGACTCTGGGCAATAATGATGTGTCAGCGTACTTTCGTTGATTGTAATGAATATACCACTCTGGTAGGGGAGGTTGATGGTGGAGGGAGTCTGTACTAGTTGGGAGGGTATGGGGTACTTTTCTCTACCTTCCTTACAATTTTGCTAGACCCTAAAACTGCTCTAAAAATAAAGTCTATTTTTAAAGCATAAAAAAAGAAATACATACATACATTGAACAAAAAAAAAAATGTACTAGAATGTTCACAGCAGCACTATTCACAACAGCCCTAAACTAGAAACTACTCAAATGTCCATCAGTTGTAGAATGGATAAAAAAATCATGGTACATTCTTACAATGAGGTATTCTGCAGCAAGGACTATTAACAAACTACAGTAAAATGCAACAATATGGATGATCTCACAAGTATAAGGTTGAATGAAAGAAGACAAAACAACATACATATTGTATGATTTTATTTACATTAAATACAAAAGCAGGCAGATCTATGCTGTTAGAAGTTAGGATAGCGTTTATTCTTGGGGAAGGGGTAGTGATGGGAAGGGAGCATAAGGGTGGCTTCCAGGATACTGACAAAATTCTGTTTCTTGATTTTGGGAGTGGTGACATGGCTGTATTTAGTTTGTAAAAATTTACTGAGCTGTGCATTTATAACATGTACTTTGTGTATGCGTATTATTCTTCAATGAAAAGTTAAAATTAAACCCATATGACTTCCTTATATTTAGAAATTAGAAGTATTTACTAAGTAACTTATGAATAAGAGTATAGTCAAAATGGAAATTTATACATGCCTAGAACTACCATAAGGAAAATACTAAACCAAAATTAATTAAATATAGCCAAAGCAGAGGGAAATGTCTATTTTTGAATGTTTATATTATCAAGGAGAGAAGGCTGAAAATTTAATAAACTAAGCATCCAAGTTAAGATAGCAAAAGATCAGCAGAGCAAGCCCAAAGAAAATAGAAGGAAAGAAAAATAAGAGCAGACAATAATGAAATAGAAAAAATAAAGATAAAATAGAGAGGATCAACAAAGCCAGAAGTTGGTTCTTTGGAAAGACTAACACAGTAGAAAAATCTTTGGCAGGACTGATGATGAGGAAAAAGAGAAGATGAATAAATAAACAGTATTAATAATGAAACAGATATCTAGTACACATTCCACAGAAATCAAAAAGATAATAAAAGAAAGCTCAGAATGTCTTTAAGACAATAATTGAAATTTGCTAAGAAAGTAGAACTTAAGTGCTCTCTCACACACACAGAAAAAGATATATGAGGTGATGGATATGTTAAATTTTTTTCATTTTATTGAGAAATAATTGACATACATCACTGTGTAAGTTTAAGGTAGATCGCATGATGGTTTTATTGACATATATTCTGAAATGATTACCACACTAGAGTTAGTTAACATCCATTCTCTCATATAGATACAATAAAACAAATGAAAATTTTTTCTACTTGTGATAAGACTCCTAGGATCTTTGTACCTTTTGAATGCCTTCCTCCAATTCCCTCTCTCTGTTCTCCATCTCTGGTAACCACAAATCTGATCTCTTTTTCTATGAGTTTGATGGGGTTTTTTGGGCTTTGTTTTTAGATTCCACATATAAATGAAATAATACAGTAATTTGTCTTTCTTTGTCTGACTTATTTCACTTAGCATAATGCCTTCAAGATCCATCCATATTGTCACAAATTATAGGATTTCCTCATTTTTCCTGGCTGAATAATATTCCCGTGTGTGTGTGTGTGTGTGTGTGTGTGTGTGTGTGCATTACAACTTCTTTATCCATTAACCCATTGATGGACATGTAGGTTGTTTCCATGCCATAGCTATTATAAATAATGCTGCTATGAACATAGGAGTGGATATTTTTTTCAAGTTAGTTTTTTGTTTCCTTTGGATATATTTCCAGAAGTGGCACTTCTGGGTCATTTGGAAGTTCTATTTTTAATTTTTTGAGGATACTTCATACTGTTTTCCATAGTGGCTACACTGATTTATAATCCCACCAACACAAGGTTTCCTTTTCTACACATCCACGCCAGCATTTATCTCTTGTCTTTTTGATGATAGCCGTTCAAATAGGCATGAGGTGATATCTCATTGTGGTTTTAATTTACATTTCCCTTATGATAGTGATGTGCAGCAATTTTTCATGTACTTGTTAGCCATTCATATATCTTCTTTGGAAAAATGTCTATTCAGGTTGTTTGCACATTTTCAAGGGAAACAGAAGCAAAAATGAACTATTTGGACCACATCAAAATAAAAACCTTCTGCACAGCAAAGGAAACAATCAATAAAACTAAAAGATGACCTGTTGAATGGGAAAAGATATTTGCTAATGACTTAGCTGATAAAGGGTTAGTATCGAAAATATATAAAGAACTTATAAAACTCAACACCCAAAAACCAAACACAGGCAGATGACATGAACAGACATTTCTCCAAAGAAGACATATGGATGGCCAACAAACACATAAAAAGATTCTCAACATCACTGATCATCAGAGAAATGCAAAACAAAACTACAATGAGATATCACCCCACACCTGTCAGAATGGCTAAAATAAAAAACATAAGAAACAACAGGTGTTTACAAGGATGTGGAGAAAAATGGACCATAGCATACTATTGGTGGGAATGCAATTGTTAGTAGTGCAGGTACTATGGAAAACAATAAAGAAGCTCCTCAAAAAGTTAAAAATAGAACTACCCTACGATCTAATAATTGTACTACTGAGTATTTACCCAAAATATACAAAAACAGTAATTCAAAGGGATACATGCACCCAATGTTTATAGCAGCATTATTTACAATAGCCAAATTATGGAAATAGCCCAAGTGTCCATCAACTGATGAATGGACAAAGAATATGTGGTGTATATATATGTACAATGGAATATTACTCAGCCATAAAAAGAATGAAATCTTGCCATTTACAATGATGTGGATGGAGTTAGAGTGTATTATGCTAAGTGAAATAAGTCAGTCAGAGAAAAATAAATACCATATGATTTCCTTCATATGCAGAATTTAAGAAACAAAACAAAGAAAAAAAGAGAGACAAACCAAGAAACAGACTCTTAACTATATAGGTTGTTTGCTCATTTTAATTGGATTATCTGTTTTGTTTTGTTTTGCTATTGAGTTGTATGAATTCTTTATATATTTTGGATATTAACTCCTTAGGAGATATATGATTTGCAAATATTTCTAATGGATACGCTAATTAATTTGATGGTGAGAATCCTTTCACAATATATACATATACCAAATGTTGTACACTTCAAATTTACTTCGTCAATTATGCCTCAATAAAGCTGAAAAAGAAAAGAAAAGGGAAAAAACAAAAGAATACTGGCATTTGTTTTTTGTTTAAAATTTTTTTGTAATGTTTATTTATTTTTGAGAGAGAGAGAGAGAGAGTGAGGGTGGGAGGAGCAGTGAGAGAGGGAGACACAGAAACCAAAGAGGCTTCAAGCTCTGAGCTGTCAGCACAGAGCCCGACACGGGGCTCTAACTCACTAAACAGGAGATCATCACCTGAGCCGAAGTCAGAGGTTCATCCGACTGAGCCACTGAGGCACCCCAAGAATACTGCCATTTGAATCACTTGCTATGTCAAAGAAATACAGATATATTGTTTATAAGAGACACATCTAAAATAAAGACACACAAAGCAAAAGGATGGAAAAACATATTGGGCAAAAGCCACAAGAAAACTAGTGTGGCTATATTATTATCAGGTAGAATGGACTTTAAGACAAAAAATATTTTTAGAGATGGAGAGAGGGTGACAGTCTAGTGAATAATGATTTTATACATATATGCACTGAATAAACTAGGCTCAATATACATGAAACAAATGCACAGGAAGAAATGGATGCACAAATCTATCATTCTTGGGGGGATTTCAAGCAATTGTGCTTAGTGTTGTTAGAACAAGCAGACAAAAAGCAGCAAAGATACAGAAAAAGTGGCAGCACAACTAATATGCTTAACATAATGTACAGATGTAGAGGTCTGTATCCAACAATAAGAGAATACCTATTTTATCAATTACTTTGGCAATATTTTCAAAAATTGGAGAGTGTGATGCTAAGTGAAATAAGCCATACAGAGAAAGACAGATACCATATGGTTTCACTCTTATGTGGATCCTGAGAAACTTAACAGGAACCCATGGGGGAGGGGAAGGAAAAAAAAAAAAAGAAGTTAGAGTGGGAGAGAGCCAAAGCATAAGAGATTGTTAAAAACTGAGAACAAACTGAGGGTTGATGGGGGGTGGGAGGGAGGGGAGGGTGGGTGATGGGTATTGAGGAGGGCACCTTTTGGGATGAGCACTGGGTGTTGTATGGAAACCAATTTGTCAATAAATTTCATATAAAAAAAATTGTTATGTACTAGGTCATTAAGAAAGCCTCAATAGGGGCACCTGGGTGGCTCAGTTGGTTGGGACTCTGACTCTTGATTTTGGCTCAGGTCATGATCTCACAGTTGGTGGAATTGAGCCTGGAAGTAGGCTCCCCACTGTCAGCACTTGGAATTCTCTTTTTCCCTCTTTCTGTCCCTCCCCAACTCACACCTGTGTCCCTGCATTCTCTCTCAAAATAAATAAAACATTTAAAAAAATAAAAAAAGAAAGCTTCAATAAGTTTCAAAGACTAATTATCATATATACAATAATCTTTCAACACAATGCAATTAAACTAGAAATTAATTACAAAAACATAAAAAAATTTAAGTTCCTGAATATTTTAAAATCTATAAAATATTTTACTAAATAACTCATTTTTTTAAAAGTAGAAATTTAAAGAATACCTGGAAGCAAATAATAACTACTACATAGAAAACCTGTGGGATGCAAGAAAAATTGTGCTTCTAGGCAAGTTAGCAAAGCCTACAAATTAATGAGACAAGTATCAATTTTAAGATATTGGTAAAAGAATAAATATATATACATAAATTAAAATACAATAGAAATGAAATAGAAATGAAAGATTCAATATAGGCCAACAAAGCCAAAGTTGGTTTTTCAAAACAACTAACAACACAAACAAACTGCTGACAAGATTTATCAAGAGCAAAAGGGAGAAAATACAATTTTATAAGTGAAAGGGGAACATAACTAAGACAAAGTAGAGATTAACAAACAAGAAAACACTACTAACAACTCTATGCCAACAATTTTGTAAATAGAGGTGAGGACAAAACCCCAGGAAAAAAAGTCTAACAGAAGAAATAAAAGGTTTGAATAGTCTTATACTATTATAGTAATTGAAGTAATTGAAACAATAGTTAAAATCTTCCCATAGAGAAAGCACTGATATTTTTATGGAAAAGTTTTGTTAAATTTTTAAAAAACAGATAAAATATGAAAATTATTTGGGACAATAGAAAAATAGAGAATATTACCCAATCTGTTCTAACAAGGCCAGTATAACAAACAAAATAAAACTAGGAAACGTATTATGAGAAAGAAAAACTACAGGCCCATTTCACTAATGAATATCAATACAATAATCTTAAAACATTCACGAATTGAAAAAATATATTAAAAAGATAATACACTATAATGAAGTTGGATTTATCCCAGATTTGCAAGGATGCTTTAATAAATGTGGGAAATTTATGCATTTATTTCAAAGGTTGCAGAAAAATCATTCATAATAAAAAATAAATACTTCATAATAGAAATGGAAGGGAGGCTCTTTATTCTCATAAAAATATTTACCAAATGCCTAGCACAAACATCATCCTAAATAGGGGGACATTAGAAATAGTCCCTTTAAAATCAGAAATGAGAGAAATATGCACATCACTAACACTTGTATTCAATATTGCATTGCAGGTCCAAGTCAGTGTAACAAGACAAGAAGAGTATAGGAGGCATAAAGACTGGTAGTATGTGGCAGAAGGGACTTTCTGGGACTTCCAAGTGCAGACCTTAAGAGAACTATTTCCACGGCCTGTCTCTAGCAGTCCAACCCCCATGTTAAATGTCTCGCTCCCCTGCTAAACAGACCCCATGGACAGATGATGTACAGAGGTCATATGGGTAGAGAGAGGTTCTGAAATGAAAGGATTTGAAAAATCTAGCCAACAAGAATCAAAACCCCATGAATATGACCCCAGTTGATGTTCTTGTCAGCCTCCAGCCATTTGAGCTACCCTAGCTGAGGTTCCAGATGTATGAGTAAAGGAGCCATCTTGGACATTCCAGCCCCAGCAAACATCGGGCAGAGATGAGATAAGCTGTCTCTGCTATATCCTGTCCAAATACTAACCCACCATCTCATGAGCAAGATAAAATGGTTATGGTTTTAAGCCACTAAATTTTGAGGTACTTATTTAGTGACAGGCATTTTACACACCAGGAGTCTAACTCTATACACTGTTTTCTTAAGCTCTATGATACAAAGGATGTTTATATCCTTTATGAAGTATATATATGTGGTACATATGTGAGGGAGAAACGCTTGAGGCCTTTTATCTGAACTCTCGCTATAGACATTTTCACTGGTTGGCAATTTGTATATAATATGGATTATGTGGCAGATAGATGCCAAGGTGATCTCTAGCGATTCCTACCTCCTTGTCTTCATGACTGTGTAATCCCTTTAAGTGTAGGCAGGACACACACACATATAAAGATGATTGGATGTCACTCCCATGATTAGGTTATGTAATATTGTAAAGATGAGGAGATAACACTCCTGTGATTATATTACATTATATAAGCCTCTGTCTTAGTAGACTGGAACTACAGATTTTTGCTGGATGAATAAACAGCCATATTGAAAAAGCCCTTATGTTGAAGGGCTATGAGTAGCCAGCCTCTAGGATCAAAGGAGACCTCCAGTCAAATGCTAGCAAAAAGCTAAGCCCCCAGTCATGCAGTCACAAGGAAATAAAGTCTGCCAACAACCTGAATTCTTGCCCAGTGGATTCAAGTGGATTCTTGCCCAGTCAAGTCTCCAAATGGAAATGCAGCCTGGTCAATGCTTTGATTGCAGCATTGTGAGACTCTGAGCCAAGGATCCAGTTAAGCTGTGCCTGAGCTCCTGATCCATGGAAACTGTGAGATAATAAATGTGTGGTGTTTTAAGGCAGTGAATTTGTGGTCATTTGTCACATTGCAGTAGAACACAAATTCAGGAAAGTTTGTGTTGGGGGAGTACTATGAAGCATCACTTATGCATCCAGAAAAGAAGGGCATTACTAGACAAATAAAAGAGGTTACATAAATTCCACACATTACTTCATTCACAGGGTATAGCTGGTGGTCATCAATATGCCTTGTGATTTTGATTTAGAATTGAAAAAAAGTAAAAATAAGTGGTTCATTGCAGGATTTTAAACTTTGGAATGCAGTTCTAGTGAGAGTTGGTATAATGGTAATTGTGAGTTTTGTTTGCTTGTGGTTTTGTTTTTTATATTTTGCATGGTGCTTGGTGTATGTGTGGTTGAATAAGGCACTTCCATTTACCTTTCCTAGGGTTTTTGATGGTTTAGTTCTTTCTGATTTTCCCTGTCTCTATGCTCCCCAAACCAAGGATTGTAATATTTTAGTGCATGATGTATTAGATGCAGAAGTCCATACCTTTCTGGTTTCCACAAGAAACCACTAATACTAAGTGTTTTATGACTTTTTTTGGAGTGGTGTGAGGGGTAGTGCCCTTTTACCAAAGGTTTGGAGAGGACAAAAGTGGGGAGTCATGATGTGCAATGCTCTTGCTGGCTCTTCCCCTCTCTTCTTCTCAGTCTCTCCTAGTCTGCTTTGTGAGCAGTTGAGTATTTCCTCTCCTCAAGCAGGGAAGTTCTGTCCTCCTTCAGGTGCACTCAAGGTTTTAGCCTCTATCTGAATTAATTAATCAAGATATTTATTCCAATTAAATATTTTGTATGTGGCATACTCTGCCACTTGTCTACCCAATATCTATTTACTTGTTTTCCTTACTAACAGAACCCAGATAAAGTATTGACTCTCCCAAGATTTTCTTAGAGCCAATAAGATGTATATAGGCTGTATGGGGCGTTGGGGAAAACTGTGATTTCCTGATATAAAGGAACAGACTCAGCTGGCAGTGGTGCCCTTTTGTCCTTTCTCCTTCTTCCTGGCTAAACAGACAACACTGATTCATAGGGCTGTAGTCATCTGGTAACCTTGGAGGTGAATAGCAGAGGAGGAAAATAGCAGGGCTACCTTGAGACTTTGTTGAGCTGCTTTACTTTCCCTGTTTATCAATCTCAGGACCTACTGTCATAGAAGAGAACAAAATCTCGTATTTAATTAAGTCACTATTTATTGGATATCTATTACATTATCCTGGCTAATACAGTGCTCTTCCCAAAAGGAATTCTGGTGAGTAGTTTATTTTCCTTTCCACTTGTATTTTTATCTTTTATGAAGGGTTATTTTGAACAACTCAAATAAAACTGGATCTTTATGTTCCCTCCCTAAGGTCTCCCTCAGCATGGTGATTTATCTCAAAGTAACATGAATCTGACTTCAGAAAGCAGTATGGTGTTCATTGAAGCCTCTTGAGCACAGGGAAAATTGCCACATATAGCTCACAGCAAAACTTCCCCCAAACCCTTTTTTGTACAGCTTTCTCTCTAAAGGAACACACTAAGCTATACTTCTCCCTACCCCTTTTTGCTAACTCCTCCTCAAAACTGTGTCCACCTCTTTCATCCTCTTTACTAGCCTTTGAGTTGAATGTTTTCTTTAGGACAAGCTTCATATCAGCACTTTTATAAATCAATCTGTCCCCATCTTTCTTCCTTAATTTTGTAGTTGTACCTATTAGCCCTGGAAACACATTGAAGAATCCATGTGCAGTCACAGACTTGTCCTCAGAAGGCAACCAAGGGAGAGAGCCATGAATAGGGACACTTGAGTATTTTCCCTGCATGTATTAGCCAGGATTCTCCAGAAAAATAGAACCAACAGGATTGAATAGTTGGTTGGTTGATTGGTTGGTTGGTTAGTTGGTTAATTGTTTTTGAGGAATTGGATCCTGTGATTATGGAGGATTTTAAGTCCCAAGATTTACACTTGGCACTTTGGAATCCCTGGATTGCTGATGGTGCAGTTCTAGTCTGAAGGCTGGTGGCTTGAGACCCAAGAAATCCAGTGTTTCAGCTTGAGTCCACAGGCAGAAAAAAAACAAGTGTTCTAGCTCTCAGGCGGTCAGTCAGAAGGAGTTCCTCTTTACTTGAGGGAGGGCCAGCTTTTTTATTTTATCCAAACCTTCAACTAATTTGATGATGCCCACCCATATTGGGAAGAGCAATCTGCTTTAGTTACTCTACTAATTCAAATGTTAATGTCATCCAAGAAACACCCTCACAGACACCTCCAGAATAATGTTTGACCAAATGTCTGGGCACCCTGAGTCCCAGTCACATAAAATTAACCGTCATACCCCATCACACTTGTTATCTCTCACACAGCTCTCCACTGTATGTGCCAACTCTCTAGGCTCATTTCTTTTCACTTCCCTTCTCTCCTCCCTTCCTCTTTTCACCCCAGGCTCTTGGTTCTATGTCCTAGAGTAGACTCTTGCCTCTCCACCTTCCTCCCCTTCAAACCTCTGTTTCTCCTTTAAGAATTGGCTCACATGTCACTTCCTTTGTAGTGTTCTTTGATTCCCCCAATTAAACATAATTGCTCTTTCTTTTCTGTATGCCTAGTATTTTGTGTGACTCTCGGCCATGTACTTATCTCAGATGACTTGTGTTCTATTCATGTCTGTGTCTGACATGTCTGTGTCCTGTAAGTGCTCTCCAAAGAGTTGATTGAAGTGGTAGGAGAGGATCAGTGATGTCATGTTTCCACAGAAATGGTAGCAATAATGAAAATTTGGCATGTGAGTAACTGGTTTCACTCTAATAACAAAGATATTTTAGTTGAAAATAAGTTTTACAAGTTTTTTAAATTTTTAAATATTTATTTTTGAGAGAGAGAGAATGAACATGAGCAGGGGAGGGGCAGAGATAGAGGGGGGCAGAGGATCTGAAGTGGGGTCTGCGCTGACAGCAGTGAGCCTGATGTGGGGCTCGAACCCATGAACCATGAGATCATGACCTGAGCCGAAGTCAGACGGTTAACCAATTGAGCTACCCAGTTGTCCCAGTTGAAAATAAGTTTTGAAATAGAAATGTGGATGATAATAATACAAATAGCTAATCATAAAAGCCCTATTGTGTCCTGGGCAATGCATTAAATGCTTTACATATGTCACCTTATTTAATCATCATATCAACACTATGAAGTAAATCCTAATAACTCTATTTTACAAATGAGCAAACTGAGGCAGAGTGGGGTAAAGTAACTTGGCAAGGTCACAAAACTAGTTGCTGTGGAGCTGCAGTTTGAACCCAAGCACAAATATGTAACACCCACATATGCACTGGGGAAAGGCAGAAGTGTGTAAAGTTCCCAGGAGGAAAGCTGTACACCTATGTACTCTGTTATGTGCATTCTTTGTTCTCCCCACCCCCACTCCTGATAGCATTCCTTGTACTCTTGCCCACCGACAACAATGTGTTTTTTTGCTCCTTTTCTCCTGTTTTCCCTCCTTAAAAAATGCTATTAATTATTATAATGAAAACCTTTCTGGAAAAGCAACACCAGGCACCACATGCATTCCAAGCCTGGTTTTTGTTACCAGATTTGCTCTCCACACATGATTCTCACCATGAGCGTGAAGTTATGGTGCCCTTATTGTGACATGATGTAGTTGGCTCTGTTTTGTGGTTGGTGCTGCCAACCTCTGGATTAAATAATAAAGAGCCAATTGTATATTTCAGGGCTATTATACCATTTAATCAGGATTAAAAAAACTGAATAGAGTAATGGAATCTGTAAATGTATTTATAATTAATGCTATTTTCATCTCACTGAAGTAAAAACACATTATGTGGATTATCAAGGGAAGAATATCCTAATTTTTTCTTTTCTAGAAATGAGCAATTTTACATCTAGAGTCTCCCTCCTCAATACCCCTCAATACCCCTTAAAAATTATTACAACTTCCTACTGGAAAAAGTGGGATTGGTCAGTTCTAATATATTTTTATAGTAGAAACTTAAAATTAAATATTAGGATACTTCCTACATTATCATATACAAGCAAATGTAGTGTCTTTAAGTTTCATACATTGCAATCTAAGAAAAGGTACTGAAATGAAGTAAATATTCTTATAATTTAATTCCCTTCTCAAGAATTTTCTTGCAGGTATCTTGTGAAATTTGCTATTGTAGGGACAATTATCTACTTTGGAGGAAATGAATCATCAGCATCTAAGTAGCTACTCTATAAATCACGGCGTTTTCAGAGCAAAGTCTCAGTTCTTTCACAACTTTTTTGATAAGCAAATGAGATTAAAAATGACTTTATATTTCACAAAGTTCTTTTTGATGGGAGAGCACACAAATCAGGCATTTAAATGTCAGAATGTAGAATTTTTCAAGAGGATTTTTTGCTACCAGACCTGCCCGTATGCTGCCCGTACATATCTTTGGGGCCAAGGAGCTGAACTTTCTGAGAGAGTTTTGCTTTGAGGAAAGAGAACGGGCTTTAGCAGCAAGCCACTTCTTATGAAACAGCCTGGGGAAGGCTTCCAGAGAAAATATGAGAAATCTGCTATGTATTTAGAAATGCACTTTCCCAGATATGGAAGAGACATTACTTGCAAACTTAAACTATTTTAGAAGTCATCGTCCTACATGTAATTAGGACATTTCAGGAGTCCTTACCCTGGTTAGCATAGAGAATAACTCTAATTCAGAAAAGTCTGATATTCCAACCAGAAAAAAAAAATATCCCTTTTGTCTTTTAATTCTTTTTGGTAACTTAACTCATCAATTCAGACTATTTTGAGAGAGAAGAATTACAGCTATAGAATTGGAATAAAACTTTCTGGGGCCAAATTCAGACTGACCTTGGGCAAGTCATTTACCACTTTGGGTCTAGAGTTTTCTTCCCCTCTGCTGCATTTTAGTAAGCTGGACTGGATCCCAGATTTGCTGGTCTGGTAGAAAAGGACTATGTGTCCTTGGCTGAAGATGTAAGAGGTGATGTGGTAATTTATGTGTTTTATTTTTAGTTATTAAAGACTTTTTTTCTTCTTTCTTCCTATTCCTTCATTTCTTTCTTCCTTCCTTCCTTCCTTCCATCCTTCCCTTTCTTTCTTTCTTTCTTTCTTTCTTTCTTTCTTTCTTTCTTTCTCCTTTCTTTCTTTTTTCCTTTCCTTTCCTTTCCTTTCCTTTCCTTTCCTTTCCTTTCCTTTCCTTTCCTTTCCTTTCCTTTCCTTTCCTTTCCTTTCCTTCTTTCTTTTGAAAGAGAAAGAGAGCATGAGTGGGGGAAGGGCAGAGGGAGAAGGACAGAGAGAATCCTAAACAGGCTCCATGCACAGCGTGGGGCTCAATTTTACAACAGTGAGATCATGACCTTAGCTGAAATCAAGAGTCAGACATTTAACTGACTGAGCCACCCAGGCACCTCAAGACTCGCTTTTTTTTTTTTTTTTTTTTTTTGTTCTGAAGATATTTAATTTTCTGTGAGGGCTGAAATGTGACTTGAGTAATTCAATTAGCATTTCCCAAGAAGCCACAGGATTACAGCTTTTCTCTTTAACATCAAACTAAGCAAACAAGAGTCAGATTTGGATGCAGGGTAAGTGTCTTTCTTACCAGCCCACCAACCCTGATTTAAGCATTTACAGAAATGATAGGTTTAGTCATTCAACAAACTCCCATTGCGCTCCTTTTTTTTTATATATATGAAATTTATTGACATCAAAAAATATATGGAAACAAACGAAAATGAAAATACAACAATCCAAACGCTTTGGGATGCAGCGAAGGCAGTCCTGAGAGGAAAATTAAGACTCGCTTTCTTAACCAGAGAGTTGGATGGTGATATGTGTTTGTCAAGAATTTGATCAATGAATGAGCAACAATGATAGACATGCAAATTATTGCTTCTATATGGCTTTCTTCTCTCAAAGGATCATAGGGACAAACTTGCCTATAATTATATTTTGCTTAGGTATGGCACTTTTCATTAGATGATATCAAAGTATATTGCAAATGTTAATTAAAATTTGCATCTTCCCTGTGATGTGAATGTGATTGTTTTCCTGATATATGGAGTAGCAGACTGAGACATAGAATACTTTAAAGGCTGCCCAAGATTACCCTGATGAACAGTACATCAAGAACCAAAGAGACTGTTCATAAGTTACATGCTCTAACTTGCAACACTATATAGTTACTTGGTAGAGGTTAAGTGATTAAGAAACTTTTCCAAGAAGGCCATTTGGCCTTGGTGCCACTGACTAAGTTTTCAGAAGCATCAGAATGCTTGTCTCCTAGGCAGAAATGGAGGCAACTCTATCTAAGTGAGGGAGGGAATGTTACCAGGAGACTAACTGGTTTTGTCTTCTCCTCAGAAGTTGCAGGCTTCATTTCCACCTACTATGCTAGGCAGGTTCTATGGCATTGGGTGGAGTTTGTAAAAGCAGGGTTTTTGAGGAATGGGGATACTCCCCAAGGTATTACTGTGGATACTACTGGGGATTTCAGGGTCTAAGTAGAGCAAGCTAAGGGTTGGATAAATGGTCTCTCACTTTTCATAAAAACACAAAAATTCTGAATCACCCCAGAGACTTCTATAATAATCTCTGAGTGTGTTATAGGATTATTCAGCCCTATCTTTACAGGTTCTTAACATGGAAAGATTTTGCTCTTATGAGTGTTCACTTGGTGGTCATGTGGAGAAGTGGCTGATAGACAAAAAAAAAATAGTAGTTATGGTGGAATGTGTTTTTTCCTTCTTCTTCTCTCATTGCCTCACCCATGGACCACTGCCTCCTCACTTATTTTGTCATATTTACTTGTTTCTTCTTCAGTCTGTCCTGTGAAAACTAACTGCAAGATTAGTTTAAAGCACTGATTTTTTTCTTTTTTTAAATCTTTAAAATGTTTTATTTATTTTTGGCAGAGAGAGAGAGACAGAGTACGAGCTGAGGAGGGGCAGAGAGAGAGGGAGACACAGAATCCAAAGAAGGTTCCAGGTTCTGAACTGTCAGCACAGAGCCCGACATGGGACTTGAACTTGTGAATGAGCCGAAGTCGGATGCTTAACCGACTGAGCCATTCAGGTGCCCCAAAGCACTGCTTTCATGGCAAATCTCTTCTTAGAAATCTCTCATGGCCTTTCCTTGCACAACAATGTCAACAAAAACAGCAATAAATATAAGCCGTGTCCTTAGTTATGAGTAGACATTGTGCTAAGGTCTTACATACCTTATTTTTATTTCATTACAAATATTTCTGTATAATTTGAAAACCTGTTCAAAATTGGATCCTACCCTCCTGTTTCAATTGCATTTTCTAACATGTACTCTCTGCTCCAGTGGTACTGTGTCTCATTTCTGTGCCCATACCCACCCCCATCCCTGATTTAAATGCCATTATCATTATCCTTGGCTCATTGTTTCCCTCTCATTCAATGGGTCCACTTTCCTCTGCCCACTCAATTCGTTTTTCAAGGAGCAGCTTGAGTCCCACTTCAGGGCTTCTACCAACAATTCTATTTTCCTTCTACATACTAGTCACTATTGTTGACTCTATTATTATCACTCAATTACTCGCCAATCTATTTTCTGATAGACTATCAGGGCATATTGAGTACCAACGTGCAAGATGTTCCTTGATCCCTCCATTTTCTTTTGGATCATCATCTTCTTCTAGATTTGACTTCTATATCAGGTAGGATAGGTTAAGTTATCCTTCAGTAGTGAAGCCTCAAATCTTAATGGTTTCTAACAACAAAGATTTATTTGTTACCTATAATATGCATCTGTTGTAGGTTGGCTGGAGGCTCTGCTCCATGCCTCCTTATTCAGGAATGCAGGCTGATTGAGGGGCAACATCTGGAACATTGCCTAATGCAGGGACAGGGCAAAAAAAGATGTGGCTAATAATACACTAGCTCTTAAATCCAAACCCGTATCTCTTCTTGTTTTTTATGGTCAAAACAAGTTAAATGGCTATGGCTAACTTCAAGGAGTACGGGGAAGTACAATTCTATCATGTACCTGTCAGAAAGGAAACCAGAATATTTGCCAGAAACTCTGATGACTAATACAACATCCTTTTTTGTATAGACAAGATCAGTGGTTTTCAAATTTTTGACTATATCCCATTATGAAAACTACCTTTTACATCATCACTGAATATACAATACATATATGCATGTACTTAACTGAGACAAAGTACTCTGAGACAGAGTACCATTTACTCTGGTAGTTTTTCTTCCATTCCATTTAGCTTCATTTTTTTAAATGGGTATTACCCACTAAATTGGTTTTATGATCCTCTGATGAATTGTGACCTAGGATTTGAAAAATACTTGTCTAGAAGCCATAGGCCCAGCACTGTTAACCCTTTCTCACTGCCAATCCCACTTTTTTTCTAACTGAAAATCCCATTCCATACATTCACCTTCTCTATAGCAATATGCTTGCTGTTACGTACTGCTGGTGAAAAATCATATGAAGACTCACTGGAGGTTGGAGACACTGCATTTGTAGAAGTCCGATCACCATAATTGTGTAATTGTACTGCAGCTTTTTGTGTGTCCTACCCCATCACCGTCTTCTCTCTGAAAATGAGTCAATACGCACACACAATTAAGGTCATTTAGGGACATGCTCCTTCAATGTCTCACCTCATGTTTATAACCTTGTCAATCAATATCTGCCTTCTCTCTCACTTTCTTTCATTTGGTCTCAGAGAGGGTGGTGTTACTTTATGAAGGTACTCTTATTGATTATTTGAGTGTTCATCTGCTTTCTCCAGGAGCAGGTCTATGTCATTAGGCTTGCATTCTATTCATCGTACCTATTTCGCTTATTTCTGGTTGCTGGATTGCCTTAGGTAAGGTGTTTCTTTTTTCCTCTTGGGCTCATTATTTATCTCTTGGGCTTATACACCTGGTTGCCATTCTTAAATGCAGGAAGTACAAGGCAAGTGGATCTTTGGCCCAGCAACCAGTCCCTCCTAGGTACCTGGAGAAGGTCATCTGCTCTCTACCTTTCTAGCTTGGAATTAAGGGAAGATTAGCCTTGCCATTGGCTCTCTCCTGGATTTTGGGAGTCAGGAAGATCAGCATACTTAGTGGGGTTAAGGTAGGCTATCCCAAGAGCCATAGTTTGCTAAATGACAAGCTCTTCCCAGTATCCACTGCCTCTGGTCTTCACCCCTGAGTCTGGTTCACAGGTAAAGAAGCCCCACATCACGTCACTCCCCTGGAAGACTGAATGGCTACTGCTTCACTTATACTCAGTTACTTGTCTGAAGGTCCCAGCACATTGTGACTCAAGAGAGACAGATGCCTTGTGGGAATGGACAGGAAGGAGCTGCCTTAGAGATGCCCTTTCCTGGGGATCCCGATAGCTAGTTGTCTCCCTAATTACCTCCTTATTGATATCTTTCATTTGCTACCAACGTTCTCAAAAAATAAACTACACCTGTTTTCTCCCTTTCTTATCTTACATTTGCTTTAGAATCTACTGCAATAAAAGGGAGAATAAAACCTCCCTGAAACTGCTTTGGCAAAGGCAACCATTGACCTATTAATTGCCACATGCTTTGCAATCTTCATGGTTCTGAGGTCTTTTTTTTTAACCTCTCAGCTGCACTGACTCTGGCTGACCACTCCCACTCCTTTTTTGATTCTCTTTGGCTTTTGTGACAAAACTCTCTTCCAGTTCTTCTCTTATTTCTCTGATTCTTCTTAGTCTCCTCTTCTGCATTTCCTAACTCTCCTATGTTCTTGTTTTTGGTGTCACCCATAATTGTGTTCTGTCCTTTCTCACCCTACTTGCTCTCCCCTGGGTAAATCGATCCAATCTTTTAACTTCTGTATTTAGCCACCTGTATGTGAGTGATTCACAAATTCAGGTCTCTAGTCCAGATCTCTTCTGGAATCTAGATCTATTTTCACAGCTTCCAATAGTACATTTCTACCCAAACATTCCACAGGCATTCTGAACTCAGCAGTCCAAAATGGAAAGTAATCTTTTTCAGAAGTAGTAGCTCTGGAGTTTTTAAATGAAGACCAAAGGGCCAAATATGGCCTGCTGACTGTTTTTATATCGCCCAAGGACAATGAATGGTTTTTACATTTTTAAATGGTTGGAAAACTCAAAATAATAATATTTCAGAAAACATGGAAGTTATATAAAATTTATAGTTCAGTGTTTATAAGGAAAGTTTTTTTGTAAAACAGTGTTACCCATTTGTTTATGTCATTGTTTATGTTTGGTTATAGCTTTCCACTACAATGGCAGAGATGAGTAGTTGCAGCAGAGATCATATGGTTCACGATGCCTAAAATAATTTAGTATTTGGCCGTTTGCAGAAAAACGTCTGCTAACCCCTGGTGCAGCTAAATGGACCTAGCTTCAAATCTCAGCTCTACCACTTACTCTCCATATCACCTGGGCAAATTACTTTACTTCTCTCGATCTAAGTTTTCTTATCTAAAAATGAAAATAATCATATTTACTGCTCAAGGTTTTTTGTAGATTCAATGAGATAAAGCATGTAAGACACTTGGCACAGTGCTTGACATATATCACCTCATATTTGTTAACTATTGTTGTTTCTCACCAAACTCACTCTTCCTCTTGTTTTTTCTCTATATGATAGCTACATGGTCCACCAGTCACCTAAGCCAGAAATTTGAGAGTCATTGTAGGCCATACATACTATTTGTTGTTGATTTTACCTCCACAAAATCTAAGATGTCCATTCTTTTTTCTTCACAGCTACTGCTACTGCCTTAGTTCACACTCTAATCTTCTCTTGCCTGGATTGTCCTTAACTTGTCTCCCTGACTCGGATCATGTCCTCATTTCTCTGTTTTCTATACTACAATGTATTTTAAAATGAAAATCTTACTGTGTTACTCTTCATCTTAAAGCCATGCAAGGATTCCCCCAATGTCTGCATGATAAAGCCTAAGCTCCTTTCATCCTCCTCCAAGGTTAGTTCTTTGCTCAGGCTTAATTTTTACCATGCCTACTTTGGACATCATGCACCAGCTTCACTATGGCTTGAAATTTTCAAAGCCACCTGGAATTCTCTTCTCCATCCTGTCAATCCAGGCAGCTCCTACTTCACTTTCAACATTGAACCCAACCATTACTGCCACTGTGAAGTAAGTTTTCTTTAGTTCTAACCTCTCCTTATTCTTGTGCAGAATTGAGCACTCCCTTCTTTGAGTTCCCATGGACCCTTATGTTCTTCAGTCACAGCATGTAATTGTGATTCTAGATTATAAACTCCTTGATAGCAAGATACCTGTTCAGGTCCCAGAATCTAGCACAGTGTTTGACACATTGTGGAAACTTACAAACATTTATCAAAAGAAAGAATGAACAGAGTCCTACAGAAAAAATACACACGTACGTAATTTCTCAAATGACTATCTACTTGTCTTTTCCCTCTGTGATCTTCACAAGATCAAAGTGATTCTTAAAGTGTGGTATCCCTACATCAGTATCACCTGGAAATTTGTTAGAAATGCAGGTGCTTAGGCCTCATCCCACACTACCTGAATCAGAAACTCTGGAGGTAGGGCCCAGTAAACTGTGTCAATAAGCCCTTGAGGTAATTTGGATGGATGCTATAGTTGGAGAACCACTATCCTAGACTAGTTTTTCTCAGACTGTGACTGTGTACCACCTGTATTGGAATTGTCTAGGCTGATTGTTGAAGCTAAAGATGGCAGGCCCCATCCCAGAGTCTCGGGGTGCATGAAATAGCTATGGTTTCAACACTGGCTGCACATTAGAAGTACCTGGGCAAGACTTAAGAAAAAATAACCAGTGCTCTGACTTTATTCCCAGAGATTCAGATTCTTTGGGTTTGGTGGAGGATCCAAAAAAGCTTTTTTTCCCCCAAAGCTTCCTAAGTGATGGAAGTGTACAGCCAGGGTAGAGCATGGACTATGAGCATGGACTCTGGGGTCTGATGATTCAACTTCTAGTCCTAGCAGTGTGACTTTAGGTAAGTTAACTCTGTTTCACTCTCTTGTCTGTTAACAAGGATTAAGTGAGATAATATGTATAGAGTGCTTATCGCAAGGTCTGGCCCACAGTAAGCTGTTAATAGATGTTAGTTACATTTTCTTTAGTGAATATAAGCCCTTATAGTTTTTTATGTACACCAACATTTAGGAACCATGGAGCTAGAGGATATCCTTAGTCCCCGAAACTGACTGAGTGCTGGTGGAATTACTTTTCTCTTCAGATGGTTTGATTAGGAACAATGTAAATCCCTCAGTTTTCTGGTGGGCTATTTCATCCAGATAATCAGCTCTGACTAATCCTGATGGTGATGACAAAGTGTAGGTATACCTGCAGAGACCTGCAATGTTGGAAGTACTTTGAAAGTGTCTATCATGATCTCTTGCTCAGAAGTGTTTCATAGGTGTATCTCTTCTTCCTAACTAGATTCTAATTCTTGTGGGCAGGAACTGAATCTTATATTTTGTTCTCATATCACAGTGCCCAGCAGAGTGTTAGATATACAGGAGACCTTCAACTTGACTGAAACACAGGCTCCAAATATGCCAATTTCAGTCCTGCCTAGTGTGATCCTGATTAGGTTTTCTAAATTCCTTGAGTCTTGATTTCCTCATCTGGGAAAGGGAGAGAGTTAGTTATTTCAATTTACTTCCCAGGGCTGCTATGAAAAAAAATGTCTATGGAGCACCTCAGAATTTCTAGAGTGCCTTCAATTTTCAAATATTCAAAGAAAATAGACACAAAGTTTCATCACAGCTTGTGTTTCATCACAATACATGTTGGAGCTCCAAGTACTTATTTGAGGTTGCTGTATCACCAGGTATCTTAGTACAACCTTCCTTCATTGTGGTATCTCATTGTGAATGATTTTAACATGAATTGTATAAATGCCCACTTACAAAAAGTATTAAGTTTTAAGATACTACTGCTTTTTTTTTTTAATTTTTTTTTCAACGTTTATTTATTTTTGGGACAGAGAGAGACAGAGCATGAACGGGGGAGGGGCAGAGAGAGAGGGAGACACAGAATCGGAAACAGGCTCCAGGCTCTGAGCCATCAGCCCAGAGCCTGACACGGGGCTCAAACTCACGGACCGCGAGATCGTGACCTGGCTGAAGTCGGACGCTTAACCGACTGCGCCACCCAGGCGCCCCAAGATACTACTGCTTTTTAAGCCTACCTTTTTTTTAAATTTTCTTCCTTGTAAAATTCCAAAAGTCATCTATTTTTTAAGATTTGATTGGCACCTTCAAAAGAAAAATGATAATTATAGAGGCACAAAGGGCCACTATATAAATCTCATATACTTTATGGACTAAGAGTATGTTAAACAGATGAAGATTATGATTTTCGTTCATGATGAAATAAATAAATCTTGTTTCCAGGAAATTGGTGGTGTTGTTTCAGTAATTAGGACTTTGTAATGATGTCCTCTACATGATTTTTATCATTGAATCCCATTAAAAATGATTATCACCTTTGAAGGTTTTGGGTTAGAAATCAGTACATCAGAGAATATTCCCTTTGACCTGATGTTAAAACAGAACTTTTGAGAATCAAAACCAAACTGGAGGTACTCTCAAACTTACCTCTCTTCACTACAATTATGCTCTGTACCTTTCTTTATCCTTACTTAAATCACAGAGCATTGTTCTTAAGTTTTTATATATAGTTACTATAGTGCTTTGGGCAGCTGGTTTTTATTTTAGTTAGAATTAGTCACACTGTTCTCTGGCCTTGGAATTTGTAAGAGTTTTGGATGGCGAGACTGTTCTTGGAAGCTAAGGCCTGTGTAATTTTGTTAGTTTTTTTGGCTTGCTGAATTCACTGCTGTGGTTCTTGACAGATGAAGGGTGTGTGTGAATTGGCTGTAATTTCTTTGTTGTATCAGGCAAAACTATGCACTGGGTGACTTTTAATAAACCAGTTTTATTTACTTTCTCAGTGTTGGAACATTTATGACTCCTAGAAAGAAATTGGGTAGGCATGAGTGCTCTCAGATTGTTTTATCACTGTAAGATTTCCCCAAATACCTCTAACTGTAATTAGAAATGTAATTGGGTTCATGAGCATTTGTGGGATGATTCTGGTGTATCTGTTTGAGTGTTAGAGCTTAGATTACCTATTTAAGAAATTACCTTTTATATCATAATTTATTCTTCACATAAGTCAATTGGGAATCAATTTTCCACCATTGAAATTTCCAGTCACATCAGTACATCTTTGTATTTCAAAGTTGGTTTCATTTTTTGTATTTGATCAAATTCTAATGGTAAGTTTTGCAATTCAACCTGCAGACCTAGGTGGTGGAAACATTTAGTAATGATGTCCCAGCTGATTTGTTGTCCCATCTAAAAATTTCAGTAGAATCCTTTCATTTGTCAGACATTTGTTGAGTCTCTGCCATGTGCTAACGCCTGGGCTAAACGCTAGGATACCGTGGGAACACAGAGGTGGACAACAGTCTTTTCTCTCAGGAGCTCACAGTCAAAAGGGTGTCAGGTGATAAAAAAAAAAAAATCCAACACAAGGGCTGTGCTGGAGATGATGCCTAAAGCAAATTTCCACTATTTTTTCCTTGTCAGAGAAAGTCAGGGATGGTCTTTCTCCATCTACAGCCTCTCTTGAAAACTAGTGAAGACTCTGTGATTCAGAATACAGACTGGCTGTAGGTTTCTAGTTAGTTCTTTAGGAAACAAAAGAAAACAAGAAGCTTTTGCACACGAGGTGGTGCTGCTGCTCTGTAGCAAGAACAGGGCATCACTCTTAGAGGCAGGTAAGAGTCTCCTATCATTTTTGGCTTGTGCTGAAAAGCTGAGTTTTTAGGCTTTACCCTCTTAGGCCTTCTAGAGATTTTAATTCCTAGGTACATTTACTTTCTAAATAAAAATATCTATTTCATTTCTGAAGTGCTATTCCTCCCCCATCTTAAAGGGAATGCTTTTTCTTTCACTAAAAGTTATCGAGGCTTTCCTGGAGCATTCTTGAGAAATATGATATTTACTACCTACATGCTCTGGGTTTTTTGTTTTGTTTTGTGATTTTTGGTTGGCTTGACAAACTTTTGTAATGGCTTTGGCTATAGAAGGACTTTTTTTTGAAAGGGTGGAATGGAGGCAGGAGAGGGAGGCCCCAAAGTACTGAATTGCATTAGAGTTTTTTACAATTGTTGCAGTATTTCTGGTAAGAAAAGTTATTAGGTGTTTATGGATGTTTCAAAAGACCAAGGGAAAAAAAGCAGATTCCATTTTAAAATATCCACTTGGGGACCCTTAACACTCAGAACAGAACCTAGGTTGGGAATGCTAAGGGGTGTGATCAGCGTAAACCAGCAGTTGTTTCTAACATGGGGGTGTTAGCTGGATGCAGTCCAAGAGGAAAGGGGTTGCCAGAGCATTCCATGGGGAGGATAGGTTGGCTTGGCCAGGTGGATCGGGAATACAGGCTTTCCTCCTACTGAGTCACACCCAACTTCTTAAACAGGGAAAACCCAGCTCAGTTAATGGAGAGCTCTTTACTTGTCTGCCTCCTCCAGGTGTGGAGGGAAGCAAGCTTATGGGAAGAGGTAAAAACTCAGAGTTCCATAAGGGCCACAAAGAAGAAGTATTTTAGGCTAATAATTTTGGGTTACCATTTTAGATTAAAATGATTGTCCTTCCTGGGACATTTGGGTGGCTCAGCTGGTTAAGCATCGGACTTCGGCTCAGGTCATGATCTCACAGTTGTGAGTTCGAGCCCTGCGGTTGGGCTCTGTGCTGACAGCTCAGGGTCTGGAGCCTGCTTTGGTTTCTGCATCTCCCTCTCTTTCTGCCCCTCCCCTGCATGTGTGCTTGCTCTCTTTCTCTCAAAAATAAACAAACATTAAGAAAATGATTGTCCTCATTGGAGATGAGGTTGCTTTGAATTAGTTTTTGCAGGGTAGGTGAGGGAGTGGCTTTAACTTGGTCCACTCTCCCATCCGATCCACTTTGGAATCCACAGGCCACGTTTGGCCATACATTCCTTTAACATTCAAGTTTTGGAATATTCTGGGGGAAAGTATGTAAGATATGTTATGAAAATTATGCCAGATATTCTTTCAAAATATTGTTTTGAATAAGTGGTATGAATAATGAGATCCAATGTTCACATCTTTCTAATCTCTTTGGTGTGAAAGTGATAAAAACGGTGTCTTGCCACATAACATCTCATTGTACCGTTTGTTCCTAAATTGATTATACACATATATACACATATATATGGCATTATACTGTGTTATGTAAAGTACAGGTAACAATATATGCATATTATATGGGACAATTATAAAATATACTATGTATGTGTGATGTATACAACACTAACATAGGTAATGAATACATTAATGTATGTGGGTGCTTTTTATTGTATATTGTGGGATGCAGCAAGCAATAAAAAGACTACTACTTGGTAAACTTCAGGCTGTGTAAATCAGTAATTATGTGTTCTAAAGTTCAAATCAAATTAAATGTTAATTTGGAACTCATTCTCTGTAAAACTTTTCTAGTCACTCTTTCCAATATCTGTAAGTTCAGGACAAAATTATGAAATATTAAATGAGTCAGCCAATACCCAACTTATAAATGGATTGTGTTCCAAAAGTTTCTTTTAAATATTTGTAAATCAGGGGTGCCTGGGTGGCTCAGTTGGTTGGGCGGCCGACTTCGGCTCAGGCCATGATCTCACACCTTGTGGGTTTGAGCCCCACGTTGGACTCTCGCTGACAGCTCAGAGCCTGGGCCCTGCTTCAGATTCTGTGTCTCCCTCTCTCTCTCTGCCCCTTCCCCGCTCATGTTCTGTCTCTCTCTCAAAAATAAACATTTTAATATTTGTAAATCAGAACACATTCCTATTAAAAAGATCATATATGATGGTTAGTTTCTCTAGGTGCCCAACAAAAGCTCAATTAAACTATAATGACTTTTATAATAACTCCAACTTGATTTCTGGGGTTTGAAGATAAGGGGCCATGAGAGGAGATAAGAAGGAAGTAGAGATGAGAAGGAAGTAGAGTTTTTCTGCTTTTATGAGACGGAGCCAACTCTAGGCAAACCATTTAAAATAAGAAAAATGTATATTTGGCCAGTGCCAACTTCCCTTTCTGCCCCCTTCTTGCAAGAATCCAGGACCTTCACGCTATCATAAATGCTTTCCATCTTGTGGCTCCCCACTGAAGTCTAACATACTATATCAGTGATGTGGAAAATATGGTCTTTGTATCATTACACAGAATCACTTGAGATGCTTGTTAAAAACAGATTTCTGGATCCTACTCTAGATCTACTGTGAATTGGAATATCCAATGATGGGGACTGGGAATCTATCTGGATTTATAACAAACTCCTTGAACCACATTTAGATTGGGCACCTCTGAAATGAAATATCTTATTTCATGAGAAGAGCCAAAAGTATAAAATATAATGTAGTCTTTAAAAAGAAGGAGTTTCCATCATTCGTCACAACATGGATGAACCTGGGACAGGGACAGAGACAGGGGAAATGGAGAAATGTTGATCAGAGGGTACAAAATTGCAGTTATGTAGGTTGAATGAGTCTAGAGATCTAATGTAAAGTACAATGACTATAGTTAAGAATATTGTATTGTAACTGGAAATTTGCTAAGATAGCAGATTTCATGTGCTCTCACCATACACACATAAAATGGTAACTATATGAGAGTGATATGTTAATTAGCTTGACTGTAGTAATCATTTTACTATGTATATGTACATCAAAACATCATGTTGTGTAACTTAAATATATGCAATTTTTATTAAAAATAAATAAAAATCAGAAGAAGGAAAAGGAGAAGGAGGAGGAGGAGGAAGGGTGGTGAGGAGGAGGAAAGGGGGAGGGAGGAGGAGGAGAAGGAGAAGAAGAGGAGGAGGAGGAAGCAAACAATAACCCATAGTATAAAACAGTGTTTCTCAAACTTAGGCATGCATCAGAATCACTTGGTGGGCTTGTTAAAACACAGATCACTGGGCCCTCATCCCCAGGGTTTCTGATTCAGTAGGTCTGGGATAGACTCTAGAATTTTCATTTCTTTTAAAAATTTTTTACATGCTTATTTATTTATTTAATGTTTATTTATTTTTGAGAGAGAGAGAGAGTGAGCATGAGCAAGGGAGGGAGGGCAGAGAGAGGAAGACAGAATCCGAACAGGCTCCAGGCTCTAAGCTGTCAGCACAGAGCCCGATGTGGGACTCAAACTCACAAACCGTGAAATCATGACATAAGCCAAAGTCGGACATTTAACCAACTGAGCCGCCCAGGTGCCCTGAGAATTTTCATTTCTAGTAAGTCCCTAGGTGACCTTCATGCTGCTGGTTTGAGAGACACACTTTGAAAACCATTGATTTATTATACAGTCTCTATGGAATTCAGAGATATTTGCATTACATTTTTTTTAAGTTTGTTTATTTATTTTGAGAGAGAGAGAAAGAATGCAAGCAGGGAAGGGACAGAGAGAGAGAGGGAGAGAGAATCCCAAGCAGGCTCTGAGCTGTTAGCAGAGAGCCTGATAATGAGCTCTATCTTATGAACTGTGAAATCATGACCTGAGAGGAGATCAAAAGTCAAGAGTTGGAAGCTTAACTGAATGAGCCACCCAGGTGCCCCAGAAATATTTGCATTAAAAAAAAGGCTGCTTACAAACCAGACCTATAAATACAGAGAACAAACTGACATTGCCCGAGGGGAGTGGGAGGAGGGTGGGTAAAATAAGAGAAGGGGAGTGGGAGATTCAGGCTTCCAGTGATGGAATGAATAAATCATGGGAATACAAGGCACCGCCGAGGGAATATAGTCAATGATATTGTAATAGCACTGCATGGTGACAGTTGTGGTGAGCATAGTATAATGCATAGAGAAGTTCAATGACTAAGTTGTACAGCTGAAACTAATGTAACATTTTGTGTCAGCTATACTCAAATTTAAAAAACAAAGTTGTGATCAATAGTTTTAAGGAAACTGATTAAAAAATAAAAAAATAAAGAGGCTGCTTACTAACCCAAATGGATCTCAGATGGTGGAGCACTGCAAAATGAAAATGAAAAGGATGTAGAGGGTTAGAACTTCTGGGTGGAGGCTGTGGCGTGTGTGTGTGTGTGTGTGTGTGTGTGTGTGTGTGTGTGTGTGTGTTGGGGTGAAATGAGTGAGCATCTTGAGATCTAACTAGGAATGTGACTGGATTTTTCCCCCTAAATCAGACCCTGATTTTCACAGCTTGTTCTCTCTAATCAAATCCTAGATCGCTCCTAGTAGTTCCAATAGCAGTGACAAGAGGATAAGCTGGGTGAGGAGAGGTAGGGCACGGAATCTATGCCTCTCCTGGAATTGTTCATTTCTGGAAATCTATTGTTAGCCGTTTATTTAAACTTGCCCACATTGGAATTTTAC
Organism: Lynx rufus; assembly: GCF_022079265.1. Classification (NCBI taxonomy): domain Eukaryota; kingdom Metazoa; phylum Chordata; class Mammalia; order Carnivora; family Felidae; genus Lynx; species Lynx rufus. The sequence goes on from NW_025814831.1 coordinate 41,131,695, forward strand.
TTTGGCCACCAGAGGGCTCTCCTAACATTGTATAAACGGACACATCCTGCCCTAGCAGAAGAAAAGGAAGTGATCTGTTAACCTGAAGAGACTGGAAATTTTGACAAAATTTCAAATTAGGGAGTTTCTACACTATTTTGATTATTAGGTTTTACCTGAAATTATAACAAGATTTTAAAGTCACTAATTGTTATACAGAAAAGGGCAATAATATAAGAACAATAAATAAACGCAGGCTTGGAAGTTTGAGTCTTCACTATGGATTTGGCTAATAAAATTTGTAGTGTGATAACTGCCAGATGTGTAGGGCAGGGATTTGAAAATTAGTGAGTTTTTTAAAGAGATGCAGTATGCCAGACTCAGGAATTTGTTTTGTTTTGTTTTTCTTTCTGGACTGAGAAGCCTGTATTCAGAATTAATATTTCATAGGTAAAATGTTTTTTCTATTGTGGATGGGTATACAAAGTGCAAGTCCAAATGTCTCTACACATTGGTTTTATAGCTTAGCCTTTATTAGTCTTGACAAAATCAGGGAACTTTCAAGACAAGTTGTTTAAATAAACAATAATATTGTTTATGGATTTGTTATTTGTGGGATCTTAGAGGCACAGCGAGCACCACACTGAGAAAAGATTATATATTTCTTGATCCTAAAAAATGAAGTAAAATACAGTAATTTGGTTTAGTAAAGAATGAAACCAAGGCTGGTTTCATGAGTGTGTTACCTGTGCTGTTACACAGGGCCCTGTGCTTAGATGGATCTCATGTTTGGTTTAACACTCTCTGTCATTATCTTGAAATCTTAATAGTATTTGAACAAAGAACTGACGTTTTCACTTTGCACCGGACCCTGGAAACTATGTAGCTGGTACTGAATGGAATAGATGATTGTTTTCTCCTGTTTTTTTTTTGTTTGTTTTGTTTTCTCCTCCTTCTCCTCCTTCTCCTTCTCCTTCTTCAGAAAAGTAGTCTTCTCTTTGGTTGCATTCTAGAATTACCTAGGAAATTTCTGAAAATCCCAACAGGCTATCCCCAGATTGATTAGATCACGATCTTCATGGATGAGTTTCAGGCATTGGTATTTATTTATTTTTTATTTAAAAATTTTTAATGTATATTATTTATTTTTGAGAGAGAGAGAGAGAGAGCAAGTGGGAGAGGGGCAGAGAGAGAGGGAAACACAGAATTTGAAGCAGGCTCCAGGCTCTGAGCTGTCAGCACAGAACCCGACTCAGGGCTTGAACCCACGAACCGTGAGTCCAACTGAGCCACCCAGGTGCCCCTCATGCATTGGTATTTAAAAACATTCCTCAGTTTCTTCAACAAATGGAGTTGGGAAAACTGGACAGCAGCATGCAAAAGAAAGAAATTGGACCACTTTATGATACCATACACAAAGTTAAATTCAAAATGGATTAAATGTGAAAACTGAAACCATAAAAATACTGGAAGAGAAATAGGCAGTTACTTCTTGACATCGGCCATAGTAACTTTTTTCTACATATGACTACTGAGACAAGGGAAACAAGCAAAAATAAACTACTGGGGCTACATCAAAATAAAAAGCTTCTGCACAGTGACAGAAACAGTCAACAAAACAAAAAGGCAGCCCACAGAATGGGAGAATGATATATCAAATAAGGAGGTAGTATCCAAAATATATAAAGAGCTTATAAAACTCAACACCCAAAAAATAAATAATCCTATTAAAGATGGGCAGAAGACATGAGCAGACATTTCTATAAAGAAGACGTTTAGATGGCCAACAGACACATGAAAAGATGTTCATCATCACTTACCATTCGGGAAATGCAAATCACAATTATAATAAGATATCACCTCACACCTGTCAGAAAGGTTAAAATCAGAAATATAAGACAGAACAGGTATTGGTGAATATGTGGAGAAGGGGAACTCTCTTGCACTATTGGGAATGCAAACTGATGCAGCCACTGTGGAAAACAGTGTGGAGGTTCCTCAAAAAGTTAAAAATAGAAACACCCTATGATTCAGCAATCACACTACTAGGTATTTACCCAAAGAATACAAAAACACAAATTCAAAGGAATACATGCACCACTATGTTTATAGCAGCATTATTTACAATAGTCAAGATATGGAAGTAGCCCAAGTGTCCATTGATAGATGAATGGATAAAGAAGATGTGACACACACACACACACACACACACACACACACACACACACACACATGGAGATCAGCCATAAAAAAGAATGAAATCTTGCCATTTGCAACAACATGGATGGAGGTAGAGAGTATTATGCTAAGCGAAATAAGTCAGAGAAAGACAAATACAATATGATTTCACTTATATGTGGAATTTAAGAAACAAAACAAATGAGCAAAGGAGGAAAGAGAGAGAGAGACAAACCAAGAAACAGACTCTCAGTTATAGAGAACATCAGTTCTCTCAGTTACCAGAAGGGAGGTGGGGGGATGGGTTACATACATGATGGGGATTAAGAAGTATACTTGTGATGAGCACACCGGGTGATGTATGTAACTGTTGAATTACTATATTGTACATCTGAAACTAATATAACACTGTTAACTAACTAGAATTAAAATAAAAACTTATAAGACAATTCCTTGGGTGATTCCATTGTGCAGCCCAGGTTGTGAACCACTGTAAGTTTGGAGCCTAATTTTCAGAACCATCCTTCCATACCAATCTTTCCTGCTTGGATTGATCTTGTGGTTTCATGGCTTGTAAGATTTTAGACTTCTCACATAGGCTTTATGTGTTAGAAGAACAAATGTGCATGAAATTCAAGTCCTTTATATGATGTGCTTCATTTTTATTACTCTTACTTAAAAGATTGTGGAGCTACAAAGAAAACCATCTTTCTTAAACACAGGTCTAATCAACTTTGTATTCCCTTTAAATAGCAAATTAATGTACTCTGTTAAGAAAAATCTCAGGTATTTAGTGAGATTAAAATTGAAGAGGGAAATACACACTTTCCTCTCCTTTGCTAATGGCTGAATATTCACTAAGCGCCTTGCCCTGGCTGGGCCTGCATCAGGTTTCATTAAATGCCTCTTTTCTATCTGAAGTTGGGGGACCCTAATTGTTTTTTCATTATGAGTCACCTGTGGGCTTTTGCAATAATCTAGAAGTGTCTGGTCCCAATCCTTCTGGATTACAGGAATTGAAGGTCCCAATTAGAGACCTGGGGTCCTGCAAGGGCAAATCCTTTTAACCTCAATTCACTGGGGGCCTTCTCTGAACACAGCTGTTTTGCTGCCTTTAACCTTCTTGTTCGTTGCAAAACAGCATACAAGGAATTGTTTTCTCCTTAGCAGATCTTCCTAAAGTTATGTCTATATCTGCATACAGGTAATTTAGGGATCAATTCCAACCCCAGATATTTTACTATAAGAGTTATATTAAGTCCTTCCACTTGTTTAGCTTTGAATTGAGCGTTGAATACTTAATGACAAAATATTTAAATGTTTAACGAAAATATTAGTAAGCTGAAACCCAAAGGGAGATGAAAAACAAAATAATCCTTTGTCTCTCAGGGCTCAGAGATTCAGGCCCACAGGGAGATAGCATTTTACTGCTATAATTTAATGGCCAAATTAGAAATAAGAAATGATGGTGAAGCTAGAGTTTAGGATAAAGTATTTTGATATTAAACAGTTTCTCTTTAGCAAATGGTCATTGGCAAAAGTAAATAATTTATGCATATAACTTCAAATTTTGGAAAGTAAATTTATTTTTTACATATGTCATTTTCTGAATTGAGGTGTGCATTTTTTTAAGTTTTTTTTTCTGAGAGACAGAGAAAGTGAGCAGGGGAGGGGCATCACCCCTGGGCATCAGGGCACACCCCTGATGTGGGGCTCGAATTCACCAACTGTGAGATCATGATCTGAGCAGAAACCAAGAGTCGGATGCTTAACCAGCTGAGCCACCCAGGTGCCCCGAGGTGTACATTTCTTTAGGTTCATAAAAATATCACTTAATAAGCATCCACTCAATATCATATATGATGCCAGATGCCTTAGATATTTTATCTCTAAACCTCAGAACAACCATGCAGTGTAGGAATTATTTTTTCATTTTTGATATGAGGAGACTGAGCATTGGAGAGGCTAAATGACTTTCCCTAGGTCACATAGCCTATTAATGTCAGAACTAGAACTCTCAACTACTTCTTTCCACTATACCACACAATCTCTAGAAGTTGTAGGCACAGGATTTTTTTAATTGTAGTAAAATATACTTAACATAAAATTTGCCATTTAAATCACTTCAAGTATAACAGCTGAATAGCATTTAAGTACATTCACATTGTTGTGCAACCATCACCACTGTCCATCTCAAGAATTTTTTATTTATTCCATACTGAAATTCTGTACCCTTTAACAATAACTCCATATTCCTTCCTCCCATTAGCCCCCGGTAACCTATATTATACTTTCTGTCTCCATGAACTTGGCTACTCTACATGCTTCATATAAATTAAATCATACAATATTCTTTTGTGTCTTATTTCACTTAGCATGTTTTCAAGATTCATCCATGCTACAGCATATATCAGAATTTTATCCCTTTCTTAATATTCCATTATAAATATACACTATATTTTATTAATTTAATTGTTTATCTGTTCATCCATTGATGACCACCTGGATTGTTTCCACTTTTGACTACTATGAATAATGGTGCTATGAACACTGGTGTTCAAATATCTGTTTGAGACCCTGCTTTCAATTCTTTTAGGCACTTTTAGAAGTGGAATTTCTGGATCATATGGTAATTCTATACTTAACTTTGGGGGGAAACCACCATATTGTCTTAAAGCCTTAGAATTTTACATTAGGAAATTTGATTTTAAAAATACTCTATGTGGAATGCTGAGGTGCAACTCAACTACTGACTGAATCCACAGGACCAGATGTATCTCCTTGATTTTTGGGCTCTGATTTATGCACAGAGTTAAGGGAGCCTGAGTCATTTGACAAGGAAGAGATTGTTTTCCCCTCACTGTGGGCTCTTTGCCAACATGTGGCCATCCATATCTGTTTGGCTCTTGCACTGGGTATTCCAAACAGAAAGGAAGTTCTTTTGAAAGTATGTGCTTGCGGACTTCAAGCAGTATTACAAAGCTGTAATCATCAAGACAGTATGGTACTGGCACAAAAGCAGACACTCAGATCAATGGAACAGAATAGAGAACCCAGAAATGGACCCACAAACGTATGGCCAACTAATCTTTGACAAAGCAGGAAAGAATATCCAATGGAATAAAGGCAGTCTCTTCAGCAAGTGGTGTTGGGAAAACTGGACAGCGACATGCAGAAAAATGAACCTGGACCACTTTCTTACACCATACACAAAAATAAACTCAAAATGATGAAAGACCTAAATGTAAGACAGGAAGCCACCAGAATCCTCAAAGAGAAAGCAGGCAAAAACCTCTTTGATCTTGGCTGCAGCAACTTCTTACTCAACACATGTCCAGAGGCAAGAGATACAAAAGCAAAAATGAACTATTGGGACCTCATCAAAATAAAAATCTTCTGCACAGCGAAGGAAACATTCAGCAAAACTAAAAGGCAACCAACAGAATGGGAGAAGATATTTGCAAATGACATATCAGATAAAGGGTTAGTATCCAAAATCTATAAAGAACTTATCAAACTCAACACCCAAAAAACAAATAATCCAGTGAAGAAATGGGCAAAAGACATGAATAGACACTTCTCCAAAGAAGACATCCAGATGGCCAACAGACACATGACAAGATGCTCAATGTTGCTCCTCATCAGGGAAACACAAATCAAACCACAGTGAGATATCACCTCACACCTGTCAGAATGGCTAACATTAACAACTCAAGCAACAATAGATGTTGGCGAGGATGCAGAGAAAGAGGATCTCTTTTGCACTGCTGGTGGGAATGCAAACTGGCACAGCCACTCTGGAAAACAGTATGGAGGTTCCTCAAAAAATTAAAAATAAAACTACCCTACGACCCAGCAATTGCACTACTAGGTATTTATCCATGGGATACAGGTATGTTGTTTAGAAGGGGCACATGCACCTCAATGTTTATAGCAGCACTATTGACAATAGCCAAAGTATGAAAAGAGCCCAAATGTCCATCGATGGATGAATGGATAAAGAAGATGTGATGTATGTGTGTATATATATACACGTATACACACACACACACACATATACACGTATACACACACACATATATATATATATACATGTATATACACACACACATATATACACACACATATATATATGTGTGTGTGTGTGTGTGTATACGTATATATATATATATACACACATACACAATGGAGTATTACTCGGCAATCAAAAAGAATGAAATCTTGCCTTTGCAACTACGTGGATGGTACTAGAGGGTATTATGCTAAGCGAAATTAGTCAGAGAAAGACAAATGTCATATGACTTCACTCATATGAAGACTTTAAGACACAGAACATATGAACACAAGGGAAGGGAAGCAAAAATAATATAAAAACAGGGAGGGGGACAAAACATAAGAGACTCTTAAATATAAAGAACAGAGGGTTACTGGAGGGGTTGGGTGTGGGTGGGCTAAATGGGTAAAGGGAATTAAGGAATCTACTCCTGAAATCATTGTTGCACTATATGCTAACTTGGATGTAAATTAAAAAAATAAAATAAATAATAATAAAAAATTAAAATAAATAAATAAAGCAATCATTAAAAAAAAGAAAGTATGTGCTTGTAGGGGAGGGTTATTTTTCTTAATAAATTAAACCCAAACATCTCTCTTTCTGGACTCTGAATGGAGCAAGGCCTAATCTCTGATCATGTTATTGTTCAAATTATAGACATACAGAGCCACCTTGTGACTGTGGATATTAAATAATCCCATTTATGAACCTGTTGTCATGTTTTCACACCATAATAATGCTAATAGATGCAGCTGATGCTAGGCTTCCTTACCTGTGGGGCCAGACCAAGTAAGAACCACAGGGAAAAGAATGAAAACAGCATTCGGTAGGGTGGATGTTGGTAAACTAGTGATTACTTAATAATAGATTTCACTGTGCCTCTAGTGCCTTCTGTATTAATAGATATTAATGACATCATATGAATTTGCTTTGGCAATAATCATTGTGTGCCCATGTTCAGCAAATATGTATTGCATGTCTGCTCTGTCCTACTATAAGGAGTAAAGGAACAAAGAACTAAAGGCTACATCAATGATTTGCCATATGCTCCATCCCAGACTTTCTTCCCCATTTATACAACTATAGATCTGGAAAAGGATCATAGAATTTATCCAGCCCAATCTCTCCCTTCCTCAACTCTACTTCCTCCATGTTTTATAGATGAGGAAGATGAGGCCCTCAAAGATGGAGCTATTGTGAACACAGTTAGAGATATGGGTTTGAATCCCTATATATGAATGTGTATCTTTGGGTAACTTTCTTAAAGCTTTCTTAATTTCAATTTATCTGTACAGGAGAATTCAAATACTCCCTTTGTTCTGAAATATTCTACTTGGCTTTTGTGATACCATACCGTTCAGATTTTCTTTTTTATTTTTTTTTCCTGGTTATTCATTGTTTCATTTCATAGTCCCTTTTCCTCTGCTTGTCTCTTAAATACTGGAATTCTTAGAACTCTGCTTTGGGCCCTCCTCTCTTATTACTCTAAAGTCTTTTCTTAAGCAATCGCATCCATCACCATCTATAGGCTGGTTACCCCTAAATATGTATCTTCTGCCCAGAAATTTCTTCTGATCTCCAAACCAATACACTCATTTGTCTGCTTGATATCCCTCCAGGGATCCCATAGGCACTTTAAACTCCACATGACCAAAACTGAGCCAAGGATCTTCCCCCGTATCTGCTCCTTCTCCAGTATTTGTTATCATAAGTTTTCTAAGTCAGAAACTGACTTAGAAACTAATTTGTATCCAACTAATTTTCAAGTCCTGTTGCTTTTTCCTCCTGACTATATCTGGTATCCATTGACATCTCTGTCCCTACCACCACTTTATTGTCACCATCCTTATTTAGATTCTCATCATTTCTTACCTAGAACTACCACTGTCTCCTAAATGATCTTCCTGTTTCAAATAGCACTGCCCTCCAATCCATTCTTTATACAGCACTCAAAGTGATCTATCACTCAAACATATCTGGTCTATCATTCAGACACATCTCAGAGGAACGCCTCTATTTAAAGCCCTCCAATGACCTCCAGTTGTCCTTAGACAAAAGGTAAACCTGCAAACCTGTGTAGCAGGGTGGAACATTTATTATCCTAACAATTGGAACTAGAGTTTTTCTTAGCAGGAAAAAAAGTGGTCTTTGTTAAGAAAAATACTTGAGCAAACTACTGGGGATGCTCTGAGAGAAGATTTAATGAATGACATGACATGCCAGAAGTCAAGGTAACAAAATAATTGTCAGTCAAAATAAATGAAAGTATGAAGTTGGTGAAAGTCCTAATAGTGAAGTGGCTGAGAACTTTGGGGAATCAGAATTTTAGTATTTACTTTATAAGTTTATTCATTTATTTTGAGAGAGAGAGAAAGCATGCATGTAAGTAGGGGAGGGGCAGAGAGAGAGAGGGAGAGAATTCCAAGCAGGCTCTGCACTGTCAGTGCTGAGCTTGATGCAGAGCTCAAACCCACGAATGTGAAATCATGACCTGAGCCTAAGTCAGTCACTTAACTGACTGAGCCACCCAGGTGTCCCTCTAATATTTACTTTAATTTTTACAAGGCAATGTTATAGCCCTCTTATACATTCTGTAAAATCTTCTGCTTACACAAATTACCTGAGTGAGTCAGTGATTATGTGTATGTGTATGTCAGCATGCACGTGCTTGTGTGTGTGTGTGTGTGTGTGTGTGTAAAGGAAAGGAAAGGGCTGGTCCCATGTCTTGGTCAACATTGTGCTGGAATAGGACCAGTACTTGCTCATGGCAGTGATAATCCTTTAATTGAATTAAGCAGAAATTCATAGTAATATAAACCTACTAGGAATTTGATGAAATCCTAGAGAAGGCTTTGGATTTTCCAAACTCCTGTGGAATGGGGTTTTAGATATGGGCTTATCTAGATCTTTGTTGAGTTGACAGTGAGTTATACTAGATTCTATTATCTTCATTATCTCTCCACTGCCTTTTACCCCCAGGTCTCTCATTCATCTTACTCCTGCACTTTAGACTGTAGGCTAAAAAACTTTTTTTTTCCTGTTTATTTATCTTAAGAGAAAGAGAGCACAGGGGAGGGGCAGAGAGGGAGGAAGAGAGAGAATCCCAAGCAGGCTCTGTGTTGTCAGCACAGAGGCTAACATGGGGCTTGAACCCACGAACTGTGAGATCATAACCTGAGCCCAAATCAAGAGTTGGATACTTAACCAACTGAGCCACCCAGGTGCCCCCATGCTTAACTTCTTGCATTTACTCAAACTTGATATAAATAACCTCTAATTTCCTTGTCTTTGCAATGGAGCACTGCTCTCCTCATTTTTAACTGGGTTAACTCTATTTTTCCTTCAGATTGCAGAGAATATTGAGGGCAGTGAAACTATTCTGAATCCTTCTGCAATGGTGATACATGTCATAATACATTCATCAAAACTCATAAAATACACAACACTATATGATGTAAAACAAGGACTTTAGTTAATAATAATATATCAATTTAGGTTCATCAATTGTAACAAATGTATCATACTGATGTAAAATGTTAATGATAGAAGAAACTGAAACTGGGGGTGGCAGTGGGGACAAAGACAGATTCATGGGCACTCTTGTACTTTCTGTTCAATTTTTCTGTAAACTTAAAATGGCTCTAAGAAATAAAATCTATTCATTTTCTTAAATAGCTAACAAAACAAAAACAATCACACACACACACACACACACACACACACACACACACACAGAGCACATGCAAGATCCAGCACAGGAAAATGGAGAAACCAATATACCTGGAAACTTTTATTTTAAGCTTTTCCCACTGTAAGGCTTTGACATTGATCATGATAATCTGGAAGATACTAAAGAGACAGGTGGTACCAAAGGATCTTCATACCCCTTGCCCACTCTGTGAAGACACAAAACACCTTTGTATCCAAAAATCCTGGGGGAAGTATGTCAGACCAAAAGCTGCCAGTGTCTGGGAGGGTCATTTAGAGGGAAGGGCCAAATAGGTGGCTGAAGTCAGGTGGTTGACTTCACAAATATGTGGGTTTGAACCTGCATCCACTGAAGTATATGAAGATGTAATGATAAAGGAGTGAGACAGTCCCTGAGATTTTAACCATAGTTGGTGATAAGGAGATGATGAGAAAAGACTGTCAAATCCCTGAAGGCCATTCTGCACTTCTCAGTGAGTGATATTCATATTTAGAGCTTGAGAATTCTGAAAGGGTTGTGGTAACTAAAATCCACTTTTCTCTTAGAATTTGTTCTCATTCAGAAGTACTTTAAAAATACTTTTGGCTCGGGGCGCCTGGGTGGCTCAGTTAGTTGGGCATCCGACTTCGCATCAGGTCATGATCTCCCGGTTTGTGAATTTGAGTCCCACATCGGGCTCTGTGCCGACAGCTCAGAGCCTGGAGCCTGCTTTGGATTCTGTGTCTCCCACTCTTTCTGCCCCTCTTGTCCCCCCTCTGAAAAATAAATAAACATTAAAATTTTTTTAAAAAGTATTAAGTTAAAAAATACATTTGGTTTTAATAATTGATTTTGTAAGTTTGCACGTATATATTATCCCTTATGTAGCGCCTAGAGAAAAATGAGCTATTTTTAACGCTTTATTAATAACTGATTAACTCTTCAACTCTCAAAAAAAAAACCATGCTTACCTGTGAATAAAAGATACACATCAAACATGTTAATATGATTACCTATTGGCAGAGAGGGGAATGGGAATAAAATGTCTAAATAAATAAAACCAGAGATAATCTTGCACAGGCAAATAATAATGGTGTGTCCTGAACAGAAGATGGTTCTCTTAACCCTCTGCAATGGTATAAAAAAATTTAACAGTAATTCTTGTTTGGGAAGAACAGTGGCATATCACATTCTCTAAATTATATTAGGGTGGATCAAAGACCGAAGAAGAATGAATTAGATGGTCTTTCCAACTATAAACTTGTTGAAAGTGGTTTGATACAGTGAAAATAATGCCAGATTGGAAGTCAGAAGTAAGTTCAGACTACTTCAACAGCACAGGCAGAGATGGAAGCCTGGATTAGGCAAGTGATAGCAGGTGGGTGCAAGAGAATCATTAAAATAGGAGGTATTTTAGGGGTGTGAATGGTGAAGAAGAGGAAGAAATCAAGAATGACTATACAATTTTTGCTTTGGAAGAGGAAGAAATCAAGAATGACTATACAATTTTTGCTTTGACTAGGAAGGTAGGGAACACAGGAAGAGAGGGAGATCTGGGAGCTGCATAAGATGAATTCAGCTGAGTAAACTGAAGCTGAGGTGGGTAGAGGTCAGGGAAATCCAACTAGCAGAAGCTGCTGAATGGGGTTAGTATGATCAACGGCCCTATGTCTTGGGGCACTCTGACATCCTTTGCATCAATTAGGCCCAGGCTTTGCCTCCCATGGGCTGCTGTAAGGCAGTGACTGAGCATGGTAGGAATACTGAACATGGAGATTTACAACTTTCCTCCTTTAATCAGCAATGTTGCCTTGAGGACTCTCCATCAGTCTTGCTGAAATTTCTTAGAGTTGCACAGCAACGGGCTCTTCCACTCAACTTCCCTTCCTTCCTTTTCCCCTCACAAAGAGGTACATACTCTGCTGCTTTCCCAGTATCACTGGCTTCTTCTCTATTTTCCCTCATTAGTATTTCTCCCAATTCATCTCTTGTTCCTCTAATCCTGTTTTGACATCTGCTTCTCAACCTATACTAACACAAGTGTTATTGGGACATCCACTTGGAGACATCTAGCTGACAGATACAAATATAGGTTGAGAGCTTTAGAATGGTTATATCAATTCAAGTGCAAGTAATAGAAAAACCAGCCCAAACTGGCTTAAATGATAAGAAAAGTCTTTGTTAGAATGGTTTCTGGTTGTGCTGTGGTCAGGGATCTGGCTCCATTCCTTCAAGAACTCTTGCTTCTTCCCAACTACGTGTAGACTTGGTCCTCAAGTGACTGTATCAGTCAAAAACCTGCTCTTTTTCCAGGCTCAGCTCAAATATTTCATACTCTGTGGAGGCTTACTCACTCAACCAAGTTGGAAGGTATTTCTCTTGTTTTCAAATTTGGATGTCTTAGTTCAAGTTGCTATAACAAAAATACTATGGGCTTGGGTGGTTTAAACAACAAACATTTATTTTTCACTCGTCAACCCTCTTTTGTCTCTTCTTATAATGGCACCAACCCCATTCATAAGGGCTCTACCCTGATGATCTAATTACCTTGCAAAGGCCCCCAATGCAATCACATCTCCAAATACCATCATATTGGTGAACAGGACTTCAACATATGAATTTTGGGGGAAACAAATATTTTATTCAACACTTGAATCTATTTGTGGCACTACTTTATTCTGCTTGTCAAGGCTGTTTATATGGCTGCTTCCTCTAGACCAGGAGGAAAAGTAAAGGCCATATTATATTAACTTTTATCCCTATTAATGCTTTGCATATAGTTGATATTAGTATTTATCCAATTAAATCCACTGTCATTTCTTTAGACAGAGAAATGGAAATAGAATCTGTGTTTGAATTTATTTAACATTTCAAAATAATTTGGAAAAGTAGTACATAGAAAAATTTGAAGTTCATACATGGCATTTAGTCTCATTAGATTGTACAACACTGCATGTATGTTGATAAACTTCAGGAAGATATAAAGAGGATGTAGTCAGATGGGTTGGGTATAAGACTTGAAATGTGGGAATAATGTATACAGCTAATACATTTGGGAATGACGCATATAGCTAATGAGTTCCAAGTTATGATTTCCAACAGATGGACAGGATTTAAGAGTCCACCTGGATTGTATCCTGAAGATTTTGACCAAATATGTTGCCTCAGCCAAAAAAACCAAACTAAGAAAAGTAAAAATAAATAAAATCATAAATTCAGAGGAGAAAAATAGTAACACATACTCATACTCAAAATTAGAAAGAAAACAGGAAATGTTGTCCTACCCATGTATAGACTCCTATCTGTTTAAATCTTGAATGGTGAATCTCAAAGTAGAAAGACTGTAAAGGCTGTAAGATGATTGAGAGAATAAAAGAACTGCTGAGTGAAGACAGGCTGACAATAAAGATCTTGAGTGTAGAAATATAATCTGAGAAAATACATTCAAGCAAAAGTCACTGTTTAAGATGTATATGGAGAATTCCTATGAAACTCAAAAATTCAAAAACTTAGGGGTATACTTCAGTATTTGACAAAGGAATTTTATTTTTTTTTCCAGACAGAATAACATCTTTATTTTTTTTAATATGAAATTTATTGTCAAATTGGTTTCCATACAACACCCAGTGCTCATCCCAAAAGGTGCCCTCCTCAATACCCATCACCCACCCCCATCAACCCTCAGTTTGTTCTCCGTTTTTAAGAGTCTTATGGTTTGGCTCTCTCCATCTCTAAACTTTTTTTTTTCCTTCCCCTCCCTCATGGTCCTCTGTTAAGTTTCTCAGGATCCACATAAGAGTGAAAACATATGGTATCTTTCTCTGTATGACTTATTTCACTTAGCATCACACTCTCCAGTTCCATCCACGTTGCTACAAAAGGCCATATTTCATTCTTTCCCATTGCCACATAGTATTCCATTGTGTATATAAACCACAATTTCTTTATCCATTCATCAGTTGATGGACATTTAGGCTCTTTCCATAATTTGGTTATTGTTGAAAGTGCTGCTATATCCTGTATCCCTTGGGTAAATTCCTAGCAGTGCTATTGCTGGGTCACAAGGTAGATCTATTTTTAATTTTTTGAGGAACCTCCATACTGTTTTCCAGAGCAGCTGCACCAGTTTGCATTCCCACCAACAGTGCAAGAGGGTTCCCATTTCTCCACATCCTCTCCCGCATCTATAGTCTCCTGATTTGTTCATTTTAGGCACTCTGAATGGCATGAGGTGGTACCTCAGTGTGATTTTGATTTGTATTTCCCTGATGACGAGCAATGTTGAGCATCTTTTCATGTGTCTGTTGGCCATCTGGATGTCTTCTTTAGAGAAGTGTCTATTCATGTTTTCTGCCTATTTCTTCACTGGATTATTTGTTTTTCGGGTGTGGAGTTTGGTGAGCTCTTTATAGATTTTGGATACTAGCCTTTTGTCTGATATGTCATTTGCAAGTATCTTTTCCCATTTCGTTGGTTGCCTTTTAGTTTTGTTGATTGTTTCCTGACAAAGGAATTTTAAAACAAATAAGAAGAAACAACTTTTTCCAACAGGCAGTTATTAAACTCAATACTCCAAGAGGTGATATGGACTAAGAGTTGCATTAAATTCAGGGCTATTTGGGTGCTTGGGTGGCTCAATCTTGATTTCAGCTCAGGTCACAATCTCATAGTTGTGAGATCAAGCCCTGCATCAGGCTCCATGCTGAGTGTGGAAGCTACTTGAGATTTCTCTTTCCCCTTCACTCTCCCCATCTTTTCCCTCCCAAAATAAGTAAATAAATATTTTTTTTAAAAAATTCAGGGTTTATTCAATTCATACCAAGTTTAAAACTTGGGCTGGTTTAGAAATACAAATAAGTATTTTGAAATTAATTTTAGAGGGAACCATCATGCCCTTCTGCCAAATACCTTTTATGCCATGAACAATCCCATTGATTAAAATGAGTATTTCTCAGGGATTGGTAGCTACATGCTCCTCTTGGTGAACTATGAATGGATACAAATATATGAGTCTTTTGGCTTTCAGTCTTATGTGTCTAAGGAACTATTTGCCTGTAACCTACTGCTATGGACTGAATTGCATCCCCACCCTCAAATTCATGTGTTAAAACCTAACCCCACTGTGACTGTATCTGGAGATAGGGCCGTTAGTAAAGTAATTAAGGTTAAAGGAGGTCATAAGGGTAGGACCCTAATCCAGTAGGTCTGGTGTCCTTGTAAGAAGAGGAAGAGACACCAGAGTATCATGTGAGGACACATGAAGAAGGCACTGTCTGCAAGCTGAGGAGTGAGACCTCCCCTGTTGGTAGCTTGCTTTTGGACTTCCAGTCTCCAGAACTGTGAGAAAATAACTTTCCAGTTTTTAAGCCACCCAGTCTATGGTATTTTGTTATGGCAGTCTGAGCAGACTAATACACTCACTAATGAATCACTAAAATTAAGTGAAATTATAAAATTTGGAGTCCATAAACAAAGGATATTATATTACCAGGGATATACACTGGCATTATATATATATGTATGTATGTGTGTGTGTGTACTGCTTAGTATGTGGTAGGCACTGTGTACATACAAATTACTCCCTTAATCTTTAAAATTATGTAAATTTGGTGCTATTAACTCTATTTTGCAGATTATGAAATTGAGACCCCCCCCCATGAGTATTTTGCCTAAAGTCACAGAACACAAAACTGGATTTCAAACTGATATCGGCCTATGCTTCTAATCACTGAATATTGTATAGAAACAGTGCTGTTCAATAGAAATATGATGTGAACCATATATGTAATTTAAATTTCTAGGAGGTACATTTTATATTTAAAAATTTTTAAGTTTTATTTAAATTCCAGTTAGTTCACATACAGTGTAATATTAGTTTCAGGTGTATAATACTGGTTCAGCACTTCCATACCAATACTTGGTGCTCATCACAAATGCATTCCTTAATCCTCATCACCTATTTAACCCATCCTCCCCCCCGCCCCACTTCCCCTCCGGTAACCATTAGTTTGTTCTCTATGGTTAAGAGTCTGTTTCTTGGTTTGCCTCTCTTCCCCCTTCCCCACCCTCCGCTTTGCTCATTTGTTTTATTTCTTAAATTATACATATGAGTGAAATACTATGGTATTTGTCTTTCTCAGACTGACTTATTTCACTTAGCATGATACTCTCTATCTCTATCCATGTTGTTGCAAATGACCAGATTTCATTCTTTTTTTATGGCTGAGTAATATTCCTGTGTGTGTGTGTGTGTGTGTGTGTGTGTGTGTGTGTGTGTATCACATCCTCTTTATCCATTCAATGGACACTTGGGCTATTTCCATAATTTGGTTATTGTAGATAATGCTGCTATAAACATAAGGGTGCATGTATCCCTTTGCATTAGTATTTTTGTATTCTTTGGGTAAATACCGAGTAGTGCGATTGCTGGATCATAGAGTAGTTCTATTTTTAACTTTTTGAGGAACTTCCATACTGTTTTCCAGAGTGGCTGCACCAATTTGTATTTTCACCAACAGTGCAAGAGGATTCCCCTTTCTCCACATCCTTGCCAATACTTGTTGTGTTTTGTGTTGTTGATTTTAGCCATTCTGACAGGTGAAGTGATATCTCATTGTAGTTTTGATTTGCATTTCCCTGATGATCAGTGATGATGAGCACCTTTTCATGTGTCTGTTTGCCATCTGGATGTCTTCTTTGGAAAAATGTCTATTCATGTCTTCTGCCCATTTTTTAATTGGATTATTCATTTTTGGGATGTGGTTTTCTAAGTGCTGTATAGATTCTGGATACTAATACTTTATCTGATATGTCATTTGTAAATATCTTCTTCAAGAGCCATATCTTAAAAACTAATGAGAAATAGGTAAAAATTAATTTTAATCTTTCATTTTTAGTAAAAATTCCTAAATGTTTATTTATTTTTGAGAGAGAGAGAGATACAGAGTGTGAGCAGGGGAGGGGCAGAGAGAGAGAGACACACAGAATCTGAAGCAGGCTCCAAGCTCTGGGTTGTCAGCACAGAGCCCCACATGGGACTCGAGCTTAGAAACAGTGAGATCATGACCTAAGCCAAAGTCGGATGATTAATTGACTGAGACACCCAGGTGCCCATTAATATCTTTCATTTAACCCAATATATCCAAGATATCATCATTTCAGTATGTATTTAATATAAACAAGTATTAATAAGATATTTTAATTGTTTCTTTAGAACTAAGTCTTCAAAAGCCAGTGTGTATTTTATTTAATTTTTTTAATGTTTACTTATTCTAGACAGACAGAGAGTGTGTGTGTGTGTGAGCGAGGGAGGGGCAGAGAGAGAGAGGGAGACACAGAATCCGAAGGAGGATCCAGGCTCTGAGCTGTCAGCACAGAGCCCGACATGGGTCTCAAACTCACAAACTGGGAGATCTTGACCTGAAGTCGAACGCTTAACCAACTGAGCCACCAAGGCCCCCCAGCCAGTGTGTATTTTAAACTTTCAGCACATGTCAAGCAAAATTTCTATTTCAAGTACTCAATAGTTATATGTGGCCAGTGGCTACTGTATTGGAGGGCACATGTATATAAGGCAGTGCAGCATGTATGTAAGGCAGTATAGCTTAGTAAAAAGCCTGGACAAGATACTGCAAAGCTCCTACTTTTTATATGCATACATAGTTGGAATTCTTCCAATTTTTTAGAAGGAAGCTTTATAATTACAGTACATCACTAATGTTGTCTTAAGTTGTGGCTTTAAAGTACTCCTATTGGTGTGTTAAATGAAAATATTTACAGAATTGCTATTATTTTTTTCTTGTAAATTTACCTGTGGTTGACACTTTGTTATTATCAAGTTCCTTTTTCCTTAGAAAGTGAGAATATGTAGAATAAGAGGACTTCCTGGCCTTTTCTCCACCTAAATAGGTTATATGGTTAGAAAAAAAGAAAAATAAAACCACAGGGTAGATGAATTATTGGCCTCATCGCCACTAACACTGTTTATGGGCTTTTTTTGTAACAAGTAAGATACAATCGTAAAACATGGTTGAGGTAGCTTCTGTGACCATGAAATAGAGTAATGCTAACCAGTTTACATAAATCAATTATGTTGAATGCAGAAATGTTGGCCCTATTAATGACCTTACTGTATGGGTGTGGTTTGGAAGTGTTTCTGAGGGTTTCCCCCCCTCTCACATTAGACTAACTCCAGTGTTACAGAGAAGTGGTTATTTTTAAACCAAGTAAAAAAGAGCTTTATCATGTTATCATGGCTACATCTCTTTCAGACAGAAAAAAAAAATGATTTTAGATGATCCCCTTCTGTTTCACTATATACACATTTATTGTCTCTAGATTCCAAGGATAAGTGGATAAATGTGATGGTTCACATCTGCCCTGTAACAAGTTAGAATCGGTTCTCTAAGGCAAATGTTTCTATTCCTTTGCTTTAGCCTTACCAAATGATCTGAGCTGAAGCAATCTTTTAAAATGGCTGTGATGCACTCAGCGTTTTCGAAAGCAAAGCATTGTAATCACTTAGATCCTTCATCTTTATTACAATGTGTCCAGTGGCTCTTCTTGTAGAATTAATGCATGGAGCTTCCATTAAGTGTTTTCTGAATCCACTTATAGATGGGCCAATCTATTGTTCTCTTTACTAAGTATTCATATATAAGATTTGAAAAATATTCAGAAACATTGCCAATCAGGGAGGAAAAACCTGCACAAATGTCAGCTTTGACAAGAAAGAGGTGCTCTTTAGAGGGTTCTTAGGAGATTCAGGGGGGTTCCCAAGGGACGGTAGAATAAATATACTATCAGGAAAAACAGTTCAAGTTTGGAGCTCTTATAGTAGCCCTCCAAAATCCACAAATGGTTGTCAGCTTAGAAAATTAATGGGGAAAAATGATTAAGAAAATAAACTCATTGGACTAATAAAAAATAATAAATATTATGGCAATCAGCTGTGTATTAGTCAAGAAGCATGGGTCCAAATGAAAGAAGCCCAATACAAACCAGTTTAAATGCAAAAAAGACTCATCTGTTCACATAACTGAGGAACATTTGAAGAACATCTGACTTTGGGCATACCTGGATCCAGGGTCTCAAATGATGCTTTCATGATTCTCCTTCCTTATCTGTCTCTCCTTTCAGCCTCATTGTTCTTTTCTATTTTATAGGGCATTTCTCCCTATGACAGAAATATGGCCTCTGGCAATGCAGATGTCATTGCTCTACACTTTCAGCTCTAAAGGGAAAGAGAAAACTATCGGCCTCCAATTTGGAAAATTTCATGAATATTGATTGCTCTGTGTTGGATAACTTGCCAAACTGGCCATTCAGACCAGTCACTATTCCCTGGGGTTAACTTGGCCTGGCTCACAGGCTCACCCTTCCCTGGTGGTGATGGGGAGTGGAGGTAAGATACTGATTAGCAACCCTGTCACATCCACACAGAATGGGGGAGAGGTGGTGCTTCAAATTGGAATAGTGCAAAGATAAAAAATAGTTATGTGTTTTCCAAAGCTATTGAAGAAAACATAAGTAGTTAAGGTTCTAAGAACTCTAGAAAAGTGCTTTTTCAAATTTGGAGATTTTGTTACAGAAGTTTCCAATTCAGTCAGTAGGTTTGGGGTGGGAGTCTGAGATTCTGTATTTCTAAGCAAGCTTCAGGGACCACCCTTAAAGTAGTACTGTAGAAGACATTTGTAAATTGGGTATAGTTTTACAGCATCTGGTCAGCAGAAAACTGAAGAAGATTACCTTTATGAGGTTGAATTTTGAAGGTTTTGGATTTAATTATTTGAATTATTCTTTATCAGCACCATCATACAAATTTTGATGTCCTTTTGGACCATACTGTTCTTTGGTGTAAGTGCTCTCAACTAGAAGGAGAGCAATGATTAGCACAATTACCTTGAACATAGTTTTGAGAAATACTTATGTAAGATACATCTGGGATATGCTGTTGTCCTTAAGACATAATATAATATGAGAAAGAGAAAGGTATGGGGTTAGGGCTGGGACTGTGGTCTGTGATGGGGTGACACACTCACGGGGAAAAGGTTAGACTGAATAACACACCTTTCTGTGGGCAGTAGGAAGAAGTCCAGGTGGACAGAGTATGGCTTCTTGGTGCTCAGCATTAGAGAGAATTGGCAGCTAGTAATAGGGTTCCACCTCCAGGATTGGGACTTAGGGATAGTATTCAAGTGATGTGGATAGGATAGGGAATGAATACACAGACTAGCATGAGTGAAGTAAAGACTGAGGTAAAGTACAGAGGCTAGGAATGTGGGCAGATTATCAAGATAAGTATTTAAGGCACTAGAACCAGAGAGAAGGCAAGGGCTTGGTTTTGGAAGCACGGTCAAACTCAAGGTATCAAATCTGAGGTATAAGATGGAAAACAGGCTGCCTTGATGTCGATTCCCTTAGTGCTGAACAAGAGCTCTTCAGAGCCCATGCTGGAGGGAGTAGAAGTCAGGGGACTTGAGACAATGGAAGGAGTAAAGCCACAGGTCCCCACTAAAAGGCCCCAGGTACAAAGGATGAATGTATTGACAGAAAATCAGACAAGTTAATTCAGTTGAAGAAAGTTCCTTGGCTTTTATGTGTAGCTCTTTACTGTGATTTTATAATTAATTATTGATTAATGCATCAGCTGAGAAATGTGTTCTCTCCACTAGAGTAGTAGTGATACTAGGTAAACAGATTTGTAACCCAAGTCTGTATGATTGCCCAGAGATTCTGCAAACAGGAGGAGTAGACAGTCTATTGAATCTGACATACTTAATTTGAACTGTAGTATTTTCTCTTGGCCTGCTGGTTAGCTGCAAAGGAAGTTCCGTAAGATACAAACTGAAAGGCTTACTAAATTTTAACTTCTTTGGATTTATTTCTTACAAGAATAAGGCTTTGGATCAAAGGAAGAAATCTGATTGGCAATCTATCTAGAATATAATCCAAAAACCAGAAATGATAGATATTTGTCTTCAAAATTCAGTAATTTCTATACCAAAAAATTATAGAGCAAAGAAATTCTCTAAGAGTATATAGGAAAGTGTGAGGACTTTAAACTTTAAAGGGATACTTGTTTTCTTTTCCAATTCCACCTTCAAAATACCTGCCAATGCTTTCACTCTGCACGTATTCACCCTTTCTCTCCAATTAGTCAATAGTGAGTGTAGCAGTAAGCTCCCTTTGGAAGTCCTTGGAACTTTCTCTGAGATGGGGAAGGTCCCCAGGACTTCTCTCAAATTCCAACATGACATAATGAGGGGGAAAAGGAACCAGAAATAGTCTTTATTGTCATATTTTACATCTTGGGGTGTAAAATGCATCTTGGGGTGCCTGGGTAGCTCAGTTAGTTAAGCATCCAACTTCAGCTCAGGTCATGATCTCGTGGTCTGTGAGTTCGAGCCCCACATCAGACTGTGCTGACAGCTCAGAACCTGGAGCCTGCTTTGAATTCTGTGTCACCCTCTCTCTCTGCCCATCCCCTACTCTCACTCTCTCTCTAAAAAAGAAATAAACATTAAAAATTTTTAAAAATTTAAACTATAAAAAATAGTCATGCAGCTTTGATATCCTTGGATAACTGCTAAACCCCTTTTATAGAAGGGGGAGAACAAAAGAATCTATGCAGAAGGCAATAGCAGTCACAGAAGTTTAAGAAGTAACTCAGAGACAACATGTATATTTTGTGGCAGATGTTCAAGAGTAAGAACCTACATTTTAAAGAATTCTGAAAAACATTGATTAGGGAATGCCTTATTAACAAGTAGATATAAATTAAAAACCAGAATGTCCCTGGTGATTCATAGTGACTCAGCTAAGGTAATTTGGTAATCCTAACACAGGATATGTTTTGAAGGCCTCTTCAGGTGTGTGTGTGGGGTGGGGGGTGGGGGGTGGAGATGAAAGAGGAAATCAATTTAATGTTTTTCATTGAGAGAATTAAAATTATGCAAAATTATTTTTCTTTTTTTTTTGCAGTTTGATTCATCAAATGAATAAGCACGTCTATTTGACACTCTATCACTCCCACCTGAAAGCACAAACATGCTGAAGCCTTCTTAATTGACTCCAGAAAGCTGATGGTATCCTTTTTACTTTTTATAATAACTTTAGAAAATGTGCAAAAATAGTGCAAAGATTTCATATATATGCTTCACCCAGTTTTCCCTAATGTTAACTATTTACTTAACCATTGTACAATGGAAAAAACCAGGCTTAACTTTGGCACACTGTTATTAACTAAATTATGGGCTCTGATAATAGTCACTTCTAGTAGCACTTGAATTTCCTGCTTTACATTTCCTGTTATCCCCTAACTCTTAAGTAAAATTTTATTCAGAAGTTGTGGCTTCACATTAGCTATGCTTCAGGGATTTTAGTGGGGAGTCTGTCCTACATGGATGGAGGTGAAAAAGGGAGAACAGAATCTTCTTCGTTGAAGCCAGAGAAGTTACAGTGAAGGGATCATAGGCAGAGACAGCTGTGCCTACTGGCGAGGTAGTCTCATATATCAGCAAGAGTGTGGTATCAAGACAAGGTGGTCATAGAAGAAAAACATAAAAACACTTGTAACACAATATGCAGAACTTTCTTCAACCAAGGTAGCTTACTTCAACCAAGCCAACTGAGTCCACTGTAATTTCCACTATATTTAGTGGAAGTGTGACCTGTGATCCTGTGACCTTATTTTGTAGTTACATGTTCTTAAAGCCTAGAAGTTTGGGAGAGATATATTAAAGTTTATCTTGCCAGTTTTGACCCATCATTCCAGTTTAGTGGGATCATCTTGAATTTTGTTTCTATCATCCAAATTAATTATTATTTTTAGTTATAATTCTGTACCTTTAAAAAACATGACGCTTTTTTTAACCTTCATCTAAGTCCAGAATAAAAATGTTGACTTAAGATGGTGACTTGTAAGGGCACCTGGGTGGCTCAGTCGGTTAAGCCTCCAACTCTTGGTTTCAGGTCAGGTCATGATCTCGCAGTTTCGTGAGTTCAAGCCCCACATCAGGCTCTGTGCTGGCAACACGGAGCCTGCTTGGGATTCTCTTTCTCCCTCTCTATCTGCCCCTCCCCTACCCATGCTGTCTTTCTCTCAAAAATAAATAAACCTTAAAAAATTGTTTTAAAATAAATTATAAATAAATAAATAAATAAATAAATAAATAAATAAATAAATAAATAAATAAGGTAACTTGTGGCACTGCACTGTGGTCTTCTCTGCAGCTAGAGAACTAATGGCTCAATTTACGGTTTCTAAAATCTACCCTTTTTCCTCTTTCTGAGCTAAGGAGATTATCTTCCCATTCCAGGATTCTGGCACTTCTCCCATTGTCCATTGATTCTCTAAGATTTCTGGACTCAGACACTACCTCAATACTTTCTTTCCAGGCCCAAGAATATAATTCATTGGGGCACCTTACTGGCTCAGTTGGTACAGCATGCAACTCTTGATCTCCGGATTGAAAGTTCAAGTCTCACATGGGGTGTAGAGATTACTTAAAAAAAAAATAGTAAAATCTTAAAAAATATAATGTAATTCATTAAGGTTTAAAAATCTGAAGTTGTTTAATGTGGCTAAGTTTTCCTTTCTGATCTCTACCTATCAGATAGTCATTTACCAATAATTATTTAAACTGTCAAAAGATTAAGAGATTTTTATTGTGAGTGGAAAGAGGCAAATGCCTTGCACATATTATGTACTCAATATATGCTGAATGAATGGACAGATGATTACAGGATGATTGAATGAATGAATGGATTTCTGGCCAGTTTGCTAATCTGTAACAGTGATACCATTGGGGTGTTGAAAGTAAAAATACTTCTTCATGAGAAAAAGTGCTTCTTCATGAGAGAGAATAACTAATAAATTACTAGTTCAGATGCTATAAATCAAAAACCAATGTTAACTAACCAGAATTTAAATAAAAATTTAAAAAGAAGAAAAAAACCCAAGCTGCTTCCTTTAGCTAATAGGAATACTATTTTAGCTGATTATAAATTAGTATCTAAGTAGAAAATGTGTCAAAAGACCTGACTTTCAACTTTTAAACTAGTAGAACGAGGTTAAGACTTTTTTTTGGTCTGTAAACCTATGTAATTTTATTGCTTTTTTTAACATCACAGTGGTTTATATAACTTCATTTAGGTCACAAAATCTTTCAAGATTTGAGAGTTCATAATTGAAAACAAAATAAAAGTATGCTTGGAAGAAAAGACTGGAGACGACTAGACAAAATCTCTAAGGTCACTTTCTTTTTTTTTTTTTTTCAATATATGAAATTTATTGTCAAATTGGTTTCCATACAACACCCAGTGCTCATCCCAAAAGGTGCCCTCCTCAATACCCATCACCCACCCTCCCCTCCCTCCCACCCCCCATCAACCCTCAGTTTGTTCTCAGTTTTTAAGAGTCTCTTATGCTTTGGCTCTCTTCCACTCTAACCTCTTTTTTTTCCCCTTCCCCTCCCCCATGGGTTTCTGTTAAGTTTCTCAGGATCCACATAAGAGTGAAACCATATGGTATCTGTCTTCCTCTGTATGGCTTATTTCACTTAGCATAACACTCTCCAGTTCCATCCATGTTGCTACAAAGGGCCATATTTCATTCTTTCTCATTGCCACGTAGTACTCCATTGTGTATATAAACCATAATTTCTTTAACCATTCATCAGTTGATGGACATTTAGGCTCTTTCCATAATTTGGCTATTGTTGAAAGTGCTGCTATAAACATTGGGGTACAAGTGCCCCTATGCATCAGTACTCCTGTATCCCTTGGGTAAATTCCTAGCAGTGCTATTGCTGGGTCATAGGGTAGGTCTATTTTTAATTTTCTGAGGAACCTCCACACTGTTTTCCAGAGTGGCTGTACCAGTTTGCATTCCCACCAACAGTGCAAGAGGGTTCCCATTTCTCCACATCCTCTCCAGCATCTATAGTCTCCTGATTTGTTCATTTTGGCCACTCTGACTGGCGTGAGGTGATATCTGAGTGTGGTTTTGATTTGTATTTCCCTGATAAGGAGCAACATTGAACATCTTGTCATGTGCCTGTTGGCCATCCGGATGTCTTCTTTAGAGAAGTGTCTATTCATGTTTTCTGCCCATTTCTTCACTGGGTTATTTGTTTTTCGGGTGTGGAGTTTGGTGACATCTTTATAGATTTTGGATACTAGCCTCTAAGGTCACTTTCAATGTAACATTTTACATCTTTTTAAAATCAGCTTTATTGAGGTATAATTTACATACAACAAAATTCACCAATCTGAAAGTGTAAATTTCAGTAAGTTCTAAGAGGACCTTTTTCTTTTTAACTGGAAAGAAAAACACTCATTAGTAGATGGAGAATTCTGATTTCTGTTATCCTTTTTTTTAAAAAAAATATGAAACAATATTATTTGAATCCTTTGAATTTAGCTTCAACATTAATGTCACTATCATTACCAGGGCTATTTACTCCATTTTTTGAGATCTCTAACAGAATTTTCCAGACCACATCATTTTCATTTCTATACAAATTATTTGAGCTATTTCACTTTTTAAACAAGACCATCGTGCTATCACTACATGCACATTACATTAGGAAGGTAGGTTTTTGCTTTCGTCTTCTAGGCTGCTAATCTCTACAACAAAACATTTTTATTTAGTTATTATTATTCACTTAGTTTTAACTTAACTTTTGAATAGGCAATGATTCACATGGTTAAGCAAATTAAAATATACAAAGTGTACAGTGAAAAGCCTCTCTTCCACCTCTGTCCCCATCTGCTCAGTTGCTCCTCCAGACTTGAACTTGAAAATACTGTTTATAGTTTCTTGTGTATTATTCCAGGGTTTATGTATTCAGATATAAGTAAATATAAACTTATAGGTCTCATTTCCCACATTTTGAAGAACTTGTACCTTTAACATTCACCATCTTCCCTAGCAATCAGTGGGCCATTCCTTCTTTTATTTTTCTTTTAGGAAAAAAAGGCCATTTTTATAGAACTTCAGATTATTCACACTAAAGTTTCCTAAAATTAAACATAAAGATTCTAGGTATCCTTTAGTTATTTTCATTCATCCATTTGATTCATTCATTCTGCAAAAATCTATTGATTTGTTTGCTGTGTCAAAGATCCTGCACTCAGTTCTTAGAGGATTACAAAGATTATGGATCTTGCCCTGGAAGAACATGTAGTATAGTAATAGATATAAGACATGAAACTAAATTAACTATGATAGATGCATAAAATGGCACAGCAGTTCAAAGAAAGGAGAGATTAGTTAAATCCTATGGATCAAGGAAGACCCTCCCATTTTCCTGGGAGGAAAATGACCTTTGAGCTGAGCCATGAAACTTGGATCTAGGTACCTATGGAGATGGGATGATGAAAAAGGAAAACATTCTATGATATATCTCAGCAGTCTTGTTTGGAGAGTGACAGAAACTCAAAGTAGCTTAAAAAAGAAAGAAAAAGTAGGAGGGTACTATATTCACTCCTGTAACCAAAACCAGAATAGACAAGACTGGAGCTACCTTTAGTGTCAATAGCATACAAAGACTTTATCAGCATTAGCCTTTTCTGTCTCTCCTTCCTCCATTCTGCCTCTTCTCCTAACAGGCTCCTTCTTGTAACAGGTGACATGATTGTCAATAATTTTGGCATCATAGTCTTAATTCTTCTTGCTTTCAACTAAGAGTAAAGAGAGAGTTACTTCTCTGCTTCCAAGTCAGAAATTTTGGAAAGACTGGCCCAGTTTGCTGATTATACTCTGCTGTGAGTTGGGAAGGCAGGTACTATGTTTGCCAGCCCCACTGGAAACATCAAATTGGGAAGAGCAGTTCCTAAGAGTGCTGCTATCAGAAGGTAGGAAGGAGTGCAGGGGAGGCACAAAGCATGGAAGTCTACTTACGCCTGCAGAATGAACAAAAGCAAGAAGGCAGCAAATTGCAGGCCATGATGTGAATATGGTGAGAAGCTCAGAAGTGAGGCATTTGTTGTGCAAAATTTAGGAGGTACTCTCAGATGCCACCCCTAAACCTGTAGAACTCTGAGGGGGTACGGTGGGGGAGAGGGGGGAGAGGGAGGAAAGGGTTGGGGGAGAAGGAGGGGGAGAAGGAGAGGGAGGGAGAGGGAGAGAGGGAGAGAGGGAGAGAGGGAGAGAGGGAGAGGGGGAGAGGGGGAGAGGGAGAAAGGGAGAGAGGGAGAGAGGGAGGGGGGAGAGAGGGAGAGAGGGAGAGAGAGAGAGAGAGAGAGAGAGAGAGAAGGACCTCCTTAAATGTTATACCTTAGGCATCTTGCTTGCTTCAACATAATTTTGGCCCTGTTTAGAAGGAAGGGATGCTCAACACTGTTGAAGATCAACAGGCTGAGTAGTTGAGGACCCAGTAGAGTGACCTTTGAGGGGACAGTTATGATGGAATAATGCCAGTAAAAGCCAGATTGCAAGAAGTTAAGAAGTATCTAGTGAAGAAATGGAGGCAAAGAATGTAGACTACTCTTTCCTCTCTTACAAAGTTTGGTGGTAGAACGAATGATAGAGAAGGAATTGCAATTTAAGGGGAAAGCTGGAGGCCCAACAAGTTTATTTTACTTTACTCTATTTTTAATATTGGTTCTATTTGACCCAAGAAGCAGTCATCTACTTCCATGGAATGACTTGAAGGATTCCTGGCTCTCTTCCAACCAAAAATAATTTTGTACTAGCTTACTAGTGATGTCTGAATTGTTACCATTAGTGATTTGGGTTTATTGAATTAAAGGATTATCTTCTAGCAGTTAGTAAGTACCCTCCTAGGCCCCCATCTGTAGGTAATTCATTAAGCTTTTAGCAGCTATTTGTATGTCAATGTGAATTGGCTTATCTGATTTTTTGGTAACAACTGAGAATAGATTTTGATCAAGGGACGGTAGAGAGCACTGAGGGTTTCTGACAGTTTGGGATGTGACACCTGTAAGGAGGCAAAGTGAAAAATCCTCAAAAGGAAAGGTGGGGTTCTAAGGGATAACCTGTCTATCTTACAGTCCTACCCAAGGCCAGCTCTATATTTGCAATCTGAAACTCACTTTCCCTCTATCAATGAAACACCTTTTGAGTAAAACTTTGTAAAAACTTTCTGGGGAAATACATATTGTTCTGGATAAAAGAAAACCTGGAGTCAGAAAGCCTGTTCTGAAAGACATGAAGGAAGGTAGGAAGGTAGGAAGGAAGGAAGGAGAAAAGAAAGGAAAGAAAAAAGAAACAGAAAAATACTTGGCCTGTGCAGAGGCAGAATTACCTGGAAGCAAGCGACACTAAGGTTGCAAGATACCTTACTTGCACAGACCCCTTCTCAAAGGCCCTGGGAGGGATCCTAGCCATATGCTCACATGATCATGCATTTTTGGAAACTTTGCAAAATAGGTAATTTAACTATAATAGACCACTGTCTCTGTGCACTTCTATTTTCCCTTTGTCACTTCCCCTAGTGCTGGGCACCACTGGAGTAATCAGTCATTTTTCTATCCGGTAGCTAAAGTAAACTTGAGTTGGGGATACAGTTTGGGTTTAGTGGTACATATTTTTACGGTTTGTTGTCATTTCTGTGTATTGTTAGGCTATTGCTAGCTCTTTTGGTGCAGGGATGTCTTGTAGGAATATTCCTACTTCTGTTGTGCTGATTTATGTAAGGCCTTTGATTACAAACTGATTAATGAGTGTTGTCAATGCAAAGGTTACTTAAGATGGGTCACCGTTCAAGGAAACTGAAAATGTCCTCACATCTTATGTTCACATAAGAAAGAAACTTCCTAGAGGCTTTCCCAAATTTGATACCAATCTAAAAAATTACATATGGCATTGCCAATAATGAGCTATGAAACTGAAACTTTTCTAAAATCTGAATAATAAAAATATTAAAAACCAACCCATACTAAAGACTAAATTATCTTTCAAGACTGTACTGTAAAACTATTGTCATATATAGAAGCAATCAAAGAACACATAGGAGAAAAAAGTAGGGAAAAAACTATTCTAGAGGTATATGTGACAATAAAATGATTTTGTTATTTGGATTTTGTAATGTGTGTTGTATTTGCTCAGTTTAAAAATTTTATAGTTGTTGTGATTTCTTACGTCCAATTTTGTACTCATAATTTTATATCCTTTACCTTATAGGGCATCCTCCCCTCCAAATTATTTAAACTTCAAGGCCTACAAACTCTGGATTCTTCCCTGGTCCTGTGGCTGAGCAAGTAATGTGAGCCCCGTTTTCTTATCTGGAAGGTAGAAACCATACCTGCTGACTTCCCTCACAGGATTCTTGTGAGGAAGTGAGATGGTGCAGCTGAAGGGACTTCATTATTAGCTATGAAGAGCCACATAAATATAAGTAAAGCAGGATAAGTATAAGTAAAGCAGGGTCACTGCTTCTTCAAAAAAAAAAAATAGACCTTGCACTTTCCCTAAAAGGTTATCTTTTCAGTGATTATACTTACATTTGAGGTTATCCTGAATTGCAGGATAGGCTAAAATCCCTTTGGAGAACTTCATATATAATGACGAGCAGCGCCAACCCGAGTTAAAAGCCTAAGAAAGAGTGATGTTGTATTAGCACAAGTTCACCCATTATCAAGGTTGGGAAACCAACATACTGGGTCTTCCCTGCTAGGGGTGGTGAGCAGAGCTGCTTCTAAAAACAGCATTTAGCATTCAAATTCAATAATATTCCAAATGTGTAGATGACATCTATTAAAACACAATTTTTAAGGGGAGTTGTACAGCTTATTTCCGTGGCCTAGCATTTAACCAGGAAAAATGGGAAAAGGGAAGTTCCATTCACTGAATACCTATTATATGTGAGGATCTGGTCTAGGTGCTTTCTCGCAAGCATTCACGACGTCCCTGGATATTATCAACTTCATATTGTAGAAGTAAAAGTGAAGGCTCAAAGAGTTGAGTGACTTGCCCAAATCCACAGTGATTAGCAAGGTCTCTTTGATCCCACCATTTTAGGCATCAGTCTATTGCTACATGCTATTTACAGTATAGTTTTCCTTTTCCTATTTGCTTGTCTGTTTTAAATGGATGAATCCAGCTCGTAGCATCACATTTGCCTGCAAAAATTATTTTGTAGATCAGATGTCTAGTGTATATGCATACGCCTTTAGTTCAAATGCATACTTTATCATGAATTTATGGAAAGTCAGTATATCCAATGCAATAGAATCTGCCTTAAATGGTACTTAATTTGAATGGACAAATCTTTAATAGGAATTTTAAATATCTGAAAATGTTTGAAATGCATAATAAACTAGTTACCACCAACCAGACTGTTCATGTATCAAATTAATATGCACAGTCTAAACTTAGATATTTGATTTCATGCTAAAAAACTCAGGGCTATTCTCTTCAGTCTGAAAAACATATAGTAAATCAACATTCTGAGGTTGCAGACTGAGAGTGCCAGGCTAAAATGACTTTCCAAGAGGCAGCTGTATCTATATTTTATCAGAACTCAAGATTACACACAGTTCACTTCCTTCTGTCCATTAAAATTTAAAATTCAGATGAGTTTAGCAACCAGTGGATTTTCACAGGGCTTTTGTGATATAAGATTGTAATGAAAATTCTGTTTTTCACCCCTTAGCCTAAGCATGGAGGTGGAATACCAATCCAAGATCTTAAAATTGGACACTTTGAATTTGTTATTTTGTGTGTTTATGTTTTAATTTGTAGGTCAAGACTAAAGTGGGGGTGGGGGAAGGAGAGAGACAAAGAAAGGAGTTATTTTGTAAGAAGAAACCTTTTTCATAACAGACAAAAATATTAGGAATTATATTTTATAGGGTTCAGAGGGTATAATAAATAGAATTTTCTAAACCTAAGGCGATGGCTCTTACCTTACTGTTTGGGAAAAATGTGTGTGAGAAGTTAATTTTCATGTTATGAACTCCAAGCCACAGGGTTCTAAAAACACCATACACTTAGAGGGGGTATCATCCCAGAGAACCTGACAAGCAGGTAAGAGCTTGTAACCTGAAGTATTTAAGTGAACTCTGGGTCCAGGTTCTATTTGCCATTTTCGCTGTTCAAATAAACTCAGAACTAGCAGCGCTCCTCCACTAATTCGGGACAGGTTTTAACGAAGATCCATTAATTATTTCAGTTTAAAAATATTTATTGAGCACCTACTTCTAGGCCAGCCCTGGGAATATAAAGATGAATAAAATTCAATCCCTGCCCTTAAAGAGCTTACACTCTAGCGGGAGGTGGGGGGGGGATTCAAACATATAGACAAATGCACAAATACATCACAGCAGTTAAAATTAGATAAGGTACTGTGAGACCGCTAAAGAGGAGGTAGAGAAGTCTCTGTGGGGAGCCCGCTGAGTCAAGAAAGACTCCTGGGAAGTGGGATCGGCTTCCAGGATCGAACGGTTAGCCGTCGAGGTGTCGGGGGCTGTTAGGTCGGCAGAGGAAGTGGAAACCGCGCGAGCAGAGGCACACAGCGTGAAACTGCTTGCTGTGCTCTGGGATGGCCCTCACACCGCTTTGTCTTCGAACCAGGAGAAAAGGAGGGGTGTGGGGAGGAAACCAGTTCGATCCCTGACGCTGGGGTAGGTCTAAAGAGGTTTGGGAATATAAATCCTAGCAGATAGAGAGCTGCCCGGCATGATTCTGGGGAGATTTGTAGGAGCCGAAATGGGAGCGGCCAAGTTTCTTAAAGATCCGGGCTCGGGTGGCAGCGGGGGCCTGCTGGAGTTTGTGCCGCTGCGGGCATTTGGCTCTCAAGACGCTCTGCTGTGGGTCCCCAACCCCGACGGCTGACCCGCGGATCTTCGGGGCTCGCAAAGCCCTCTCGAGGCCTCAGAGCCTGCAGATCCCACTCCCTGAGTATGGAGCCTCTCTGCGCTCCGGTCACCGCTTGGGCAACTCACGCGGCTCCGCCGAGAGCCCGCGGTGACAACTGCCGTTCCCTGGTCCGGGGACACCAGCACGCTTACCGCTGCCGGTCGCGGGCGACCCTGCCCGCGCAGCCTCCTCACACGCAAGGCGGACGCGCGCCGCAGCAACCCGCGCAGGCCCAGACCCGCGGCGCATCGTCTTGCACGAGGCTGGCGAACCGCCGTAGCGCCGTCAGAGGCTCGAGGGCGAGCGTGCGCCTTAGTTGCTGCTGTGGCGCGCGTTTGTTTATCGCCTCACCTGGGTTTTTAACCCTTCGCGCCCCCCCCCCCGCCCCTTGGTTTTGAGAGGTTTCTCTCCTCGAGCTGTTTTGGGTCAGGCAGTCTAACAATAGGAGTGGCTCCCGGCCTACACGTCTCAGAGCTCCCAGGGCGCTGGACGGAAAAGGTGGGTGTGTGGAGTTGTCACCTCACGGAGTCGCGATTCGAACCCTGGCGGAGGGAATCACCTTCCCGGTACTGGGGACGCACTATGGAATTCTCCCGGGGAAAGAAGTTCGTGCCGACCTCCTCTCTCAGGGCTGCCTTCCCTAGGGGACCCACGCACCCGCCGCCCCTGCCGCCATTTCCCAGCAGACCTCCAGGGGGCCTCCCGGCCGCGGCCTTCCTGCCGGCCGCTCCGGGCCCCCGCGCGGGGTGGGACGCGCCTCGGCGCCCGGGCCAGTGTGCGAACAATGACCCCTTCTCCCCTCACCGCCGCCTCTTCCCCGACACCGCCCCCCTCGCACCCCCAGGCAAACCTATTAGCCATTCAGGCCGACAAAACCCCGCGGCCCCGCGCATTGTCCCGCGGAGCTCCCGGCCACCGTCATTAGCCCTGATTACGCTGAGCCGCCTGACAGCCCTGCGGGCCGCTCGGCAGACCCCCCATTCACTGCCGCCCCCGGGCCCCGCCTCACAATAGGAGCGGAAATCGTCCGCGCTCCCGCGTCCCGGCTGAATAGAGCAAAAAAGCTGCTTCTCTTCTCCTCCCGCCCCATTCACGTTCTCTTTGGATACAATATTTTTTTCCTTTTTGTTAAAATTAGGGAGAGAGAACGGGGTCAAGGAAGATTTTGATTGAGCTCTTTGCCTGTCATTTGTTTAATGTAAACAAAGAGCAAGTCCTCCCCCACCCCAGCCTCTCATCCCCTCCCTCCCGGATTTTTATAAACAAACTGGAGGAGGGAAAGGGGGCGGTGCGGGGGGGGGGGGGTGGCGAGCGCGGCGGGTGGAAGAGGAGTGGGTCATTAAAGTGGAGGAGAGGAACTGCGGCATTTGGGGAGCGGGAGCCATCGCGCTTTTGGTGGAACTGGCGGGTGGTTGAAATATTTATAACCGATAAAGGGGCCTGAGTTGGTTAAATCCTCACATTGGTCAGATCCGTTGAATTGTTAGAATGCAGCTTCTTTCCACTCTGCTGGAGTAATTGCTTTTTGGGAAGTTGTTATAGGAAATAAATTTCATGAGAAGACAGAAAGGAAACCCATCAAATGGAGATTTCTCCAAATTCGGAAACTTTCAGCATTGCTACTACCTGGAATTAAACACAAACAAACAAACAAAAAACCTTTCTAGACTAGGATAAAACTGATATGGGGGGGGGGAATCCTAGAAAAAGAGAATTTTTACGATACCTGCCCATGGGAATTTTTGGACCAATTAACATAAATATCTGTGTCATGATTTGGAACAATTTCCAACACATGATTATCAAAGAATTGACTACTCACAAGAGCAGTTAAGTGCCACCAGGTTTCAGATAAACGTTTTAAAAATATTTAAAGTAATGTGTCACCCCTTAAGATTCTAACATGAAATTAGATAAATGAACCTACAGATTGGTGAAACAGAATAGCTACTTTATAACGTAATCCTTAGGCAACATGTTACTTCAAGCAAATTAGGTGTACTTTAAAGGCTTTCACCAAAGCAGGAAAAAAAGCCCTCCATAACTGTTTGGTTTTCTCTTTTTTGTCAAGCTGTAAATGTTATTTAAAAATTATTTGTAAAGAGAAAGCTTAGCTCTTATCAGTGTTACCCTTTTTTGAGAATGCAGAATGGACATTTTCTTCTGCTTTTAGGCATCATTTGAACTGGTTGAGTAGGATGGGATTTTTAGAATCTCAAATGCCTCTACATCATTTACTAATTTGTCCTTTCCCTTCCTTCTTGTACCTGGAAACATCAGTTTAAGAGAGAAAATTTGTTATTTTCTCCAAATGCTGGTCTGGGCAGCTCCTTTGTTAGCGTCTAGAGGGTCTGGGGAACAAGAATGGAAGTCTCTTGATATTTCATTGAAGGGCAATACTCCTTTGCAGATTCAGGACTACAGTGAAACAAGGCAAGCACCTACAGGGCAAAATTTAAAACAGCACTCATTCCTAGATGCCTTGCACTTGCTGTACTTGCTTGACCTTGAGAGTGAATGCCTCCTTAAATTTTGTACTCTAGGTGCTTCCATTGCCTCATAGGAGTCCTGGCCTTGCTCCTTGGCATTCAAGGAACTAGGTGGGGAGGGAGGGCATTCTAGGAAACAAGAGTCTTCAGGAAGCTCTACCATCGTAGCCTTTCTGGACCCACAGAAGGGCATTTGCTTGCCTTCCCGAAGAACGCCATCTTGATCACAAAGATATCCCCACTCCTTCCATCTAGAGCTCTTGTGCAAGAGAGTTTTGGTTGTTAACAATTCTCTGGATAAGGGCCCCAGTATACAATGACAACAATTTATAAAACCCAAATGAGGCCAAATTTGGTTAAGTGATTTAGAAACCAAAAATCAACCCTTTTTCATGTCTTTGGTTTCTCTCATATATCTTGTCATATGACTGCTTTTTGTCTTCTATGGCTTCACTTATTTTATCTTATTTGTTTGTTTATTTATTTATTTAGGTTTGGACATTGGCACTTCTACCTAAATAAGTTAGTAGGCTTCTGAACCAGAGGACATCTGCTAAGGACAGAGAGGTAAATTGAAAAGAGTCCTGTGTGTGTGTGTGTGTGTGTGTGTGTGTGTGTGTGTGTGTCAGGAGGAGCTCAAGGAGAGAAGTTCAGCTTAAGTGATTTAAAGATCAATGTCAAATTTTATAATATGCAACCCATTTCACTAGGAAAAAAAGCTTAAGAGACTCTGGATAACATTTACTTTTTTAATGCAAGGACATTGTTTAGTTTTCTTTTTTTGGTATGTGTGTGTGCCTGCACAAGTTAAATCCTAAGAATATTTGATAGTTTTAATCGAGGCCATTGCAGGACAAGGAAGCTCTAGATGACTTATTTCATGTTTGATACAGAGATCAGATTTTTAAAATGCCATCCTCTGCAGCCTCTATTTCACCTCAATATGTGACATAACATCCTTTCCTTCATCTAAGTATCCTTTTTGTGGTAAATAATGTTTGATAAAAACCTTCTGCAGCAAGATGTTCATTTAGTTATTAAAACTTCTCCTATCTTTTGTCTTATTTTAATACGAGTTTAATTCTAAATGTAGTATATATCCACTTTAGCATGATGGGGGGGTGCCTATTTTGCATGGGAGAGGGCCTAAAAGGAGATGGAAAACCTTTCTAATTGCAGAGCCTGTGTCAGAATAGTCTTGCATTTTTATAAAATAGGACTCACGACTGAGTCCCAGAGTTTGGCTTCTTAAATTATTCCTGAAAGCCACTAACATTTCATAAAAGTGAGTGTCAGGTGGACAAGCCATAGTAAACCGTGCTTGGGGATGTGTGGAGTTGCCTTATAGGGGATGCTCATGTTGCCAACTTCTGGGTTTAAATATATGCTACATATGCACATGTACATATATACATACAAACGTACAATTTGTTGGGCAGGTGGTTATGAATCTACCATGGGCCATTTAAAAAATATACCAGGAGACATCAGAGAAAGCAAAAGGTATAGAGAAGACTCTCCGGAGACTATTTGCACAAGGGCCCCCCTGCTTACCTGGTGAAATGTTTTGTTTTGTTTTGTTTTGTTTTTTTAAGAATCTGAGAGCAGCTCACTTAATTAAGAAAGGTTGCTCACCAGGTTTTTATTGTTTGGCTTCTTCACACAGAACCCATCTGTTCGAAACCCTGCGCCTTTAGAAACAGCAAGTTCCCAAGATACAGAGAAACCTACCACGGTAGTCTCTTAAATAAGTAAATAAACAGCATATATATGTTTTGTTTTGTTTTTTTTTAAACTTCAAAGCAAAAGTTATACATATATAACAGCGTCCTTTCGACGTGAAATACCCACAGGAGATTCAGGACAGGCGCTCAGCGTGCAGTTCGGGTTCCGGAGGCATCTCTGCAGTAAAATTCTTGGGAAAAAGCAAAGCAAGGAGAACGTGGCGCTGGGTTGAGCCTCACCGCGGGCCCCTTTGATAGCGGCCGGAGGGCGCCAGTGGAGCCAGGCCGGCCGCCGGGCGGAATCGCGCAACCCGAGCCCGCGGGTCCCTGGCCACCTGGTTTCAGAAGCGCTGGGTTTGCGTGGTCTCTCATCCTCCCTTCCTATTTCATTTTGTGTTGTTTTAATAGTGGATTCTGTTTCCGAGTGTGCTGGATGGGCAGCTCAGATGTCGCACTCGCTGTCGCTGGACGTGATGGAGATGGCCGAAGTGGCGGCCTTGCTGGATAGGCTGGCGGCCGGGCTGGCTGCGGCGCCCAGCACCTCCGGCGTGCCCTCTTCCTCAGCCCTTAGAGCCCGCCCGGAGCCCTGCGACATGACCTGCTGCTGGAGTCTATGGGAAGGAAAGGGACACCAGTCACAGCGCGTAACATAGCCTCCCCTTGCGCCCCCCTGCCCCCCCTCCCCCGCTTTGCTTCCCTTAAGCCCAGAGGCTAGCGGATCTCCCACAGACCCCGGCAGTTAAAGTAGGAAAAGTGAGGCAACGGAAGCCAGGAAGGATTCCACAGCTGGCCGCCTCTCCAAGTAGCCCAGCAGTTGTCCCATCCTTCTTCTGAATCCTTTCTGGGCTCCCCATCTGAGATGCTGGGCTCACAGGTTCGTTCGCGGTTGTTGGCCGCCTTTGTGAGATTTACAATACTGTCAAGATAAATGAAGTGTGGGTGACAAAGGCATATCGGGCTCCGGGATAGGGAACCCATTTCCCATCGTGCGTCTCCTCCAAGCGCACGCTCCTGTCAGTGCCCTACAGTAAGCCGGTCGGACCAAAGCTAAAGGCAAAAAGGGCTGTCTGAGGATTGCATGGAGCATTTGGTCCTGGGAGATGAGGCTGGGTTCTTGGACAAAATGTTTGGCTAATTTAGAGCCACACGCTGAGGAAGCGACAAACCTCAACTGACTATAGTTTGCTATTTTGAGGCAGAGTTGTCCATGCAGAAAGAGAACTCATCTTTCATCCAGAAGTCTATCGAAAATTATTTTCAAAGCATTAGAGAATGCATCTGGGCTTTTAAAACGACAACACTGACCTGCCACATTGCTAATAAGTCAGGCTTCGCTTAATAGGAGCCTGGGCCCAGGCTGACAAGAATTAGCTTTGGGCCTTGGGGGTCCCTAAATGTTGCTGGAATTTTAATGTTTACACATTTTAATGTTTAATCTTTCCTCTTTTCAATGCAGCCTTGGTTTTATGACTGGAACCAGCGGCTGGGGCGACCCCCTAAGTTCCAAGAATGAGGGAGAGAATGGAGAACCAAGAGCCCGGAAGGAACTCCCCCCGCCCCCCGCCCCCCTTACCCGCCCAGGATCCCAGAACGCAGTGGGCTCATAACTGAAGACAGACTGAGCTCTCAACTCCTTCGGATCCAAGTCGCTGGGCCCTGGGAAAGGGCCCCTGGGGCGCCTTCGCCCGACCCACCAGGGTGAGCGCAAGGAGCGTAGGCCTCTAGGTACCGACCTGTTCTTGGCTGCAGCCGCCCGGTCCCTTTGTCGGCGGTTTTTGAACCAGTTGCCCACCTGCGTAGGGGTCAGTCCGGTTGCCTGGGCGAGCTCACGCTTTTTGCTGGGGTTAGGGTATGGGTCCTGCAGATACCATTCCCGTAGCAGATGCCTCGTGCGCTCCTTGAAGCAGTGTGTCTTCTGTTCGCCGTCCCAAATGGTGCGCGGCAGCGGGAACTTCTTCCTCACGCGGTACTTGTCCACCGGCCCCAGGGGCCGTCCACGCAGCTTCTCAGCCTCCTGGTAATGCGCTTCGAGCCACAGCGCCTGCAGCTTGGCGTGCGACTCCTTGGTGAACTTGTGGTTTTCCAGGATATGATAGAGCTCGCGGTAGTTGCCGCCGTGAAAGGCCACGATAGCTCGCGCGCGCAGCACCGATTCATTCTTGTTGAGGGCCTCACAGGCCGCAGGGGCCACGGGCAGCGACCAGAGGAAGCGACCCAGGCGCTCTACGTCGCCGCTCTCCTCCAGAGTCTCGCATACCCCGGCCACTTGCTGGGGACTGAAATTCAAGATGGGCAACTGGAACATCGAGGCAGCGCCGACTGCAGCGGGGGCGCGGAGAGCGGAACCGGACACGCAGCAGATGTCGGCGGGCCTGGCGGGGTGCGCCAGGCTCTCCTCGGTGAAGCGGCTTAGGGCAGCCGGGACGCACGACCCGGGCAGCGCGGCGGCGCAACGGCTGGGAGCGAGCGAGCAGGAGGGATTGGAGG
This sequence comes from Lynx rufus, assembly GCF_022079265.1. Lineage (NCBI taxonomy): Eukaryota > Metazoa > Chordata > Mammalia > Carnivora > Felidae > Lynx > Lynx rufus. The sequence continues at coordinate 41,170,120 of NW_025814831.1, forward strand.
AGGTGCCGGCCCCGCCGCCCGGGTTCGGCTCGGCTCCGTTAGGGCACGCAGGCCGGCGAACTGGCGCCGCTACTGGAATGGGCGGATTGGCGGCGCGGGCGCCATGGAGACCCCCTGTCAGTCACTGGCTCTCTCTGCCAATCAAGACTGCGACCAGCGCGCCCGGGTCATTTCAGCACCTCCCCGCTCTCGACAGCGCCCGCCGTTTACCCGTGGACTTTTCCTCAGTATTTTGCAGAATCTGGAGGAGGAAAACACTGGAGAGTGGCTGGGAGAAAGGGGAAGGCAAGAACAGCAGCCTTTCAATACCCTCATCCAGCCTTCTTCCTCCACCCCCGCCCCCCACCCTTGCCAAAAGAGGCAGTGGTGCTACAGGAATCCACTTTGGAGTGATGCGCTGCCTGGGTCAAGAGGTCTCCAGAGGACAATGAGGACTGGGCCAAATCGAAATCCTCCAAGAATTCGCCAAGTTTAATTGTAATGAAACAGAAAACTTTGGGGGGAGCGCACGAATGGGGAGGGAGGGAAGTAGATCACCCCATTTCCCCCCAGCATCCATCCCCGCATGCATTTTCCACTTTTCCAGCTGCAAAGCAGCCGAGTGGGAAGCGAATCTGAAGCAGAAAGAACGGGACCAGGGATCTGTTAAGAGGTCAGTTTGGGCTATCCCCACCATCTTCAAAAGCCTCCTGAAATCATTTTAAATACGAGCTAGAACAACTGTCACACCTGATAACACAGGTGTTGACCATGAAGTCAAACACTCAAGAAAGGGAGTTGCACCTCCCCAAAAGTTTATACTTTTCAGCAGTAACCCCCCTCCCCAGTTTAATGGACTTCAACAAATGTGCAGCCTAGCCACATCTAGAGTGAGAAGTCACGGGTAGGTCAGGACAGCAACTTAAAAGCTTATTTCAAAGATCTTTTTTAAAAATATTGATTTGCTCTTCTTGCAGGCTGATTTTGCCCTACCCTGTGTTAGAACATTTAACTCGAGCTGAGCTGGGAATAGAAACTGTAACCTTGGCCTTTTTGCCCCAGAGGAATTCAGTACAAGTAGAGAAAGGGGAATCACAGAAATGGGGGTGGTGGTGGAGCAGAAAACCCTTTCTAAGCTGCTGAGCACTGACCCCTCCTGCAGAGAGGAAGGGCCTTCTAGGCAGCTCTGCCTTAGGGCCAGCAGATTGAATTGGCAACTTTTATTGATTCCCAATTGACATCCACATCATACCATTTTCTGAGGTCTCTGTCAAAAGAAACCATGATCTCACCTGGGCCTTTGATAGGGGCTTGTTTAGTGTGAAGAAAATAATTGGGAGAGGGGAGTCCTTCGAAAATGCCTGGAAAACTATCGTTGGGTCCATCCCTAAAGGAATCAGATGGGAATATTCACCTCCGAACTGGACTGGACCCGGCTGTCTTTTCTTTAGTATCAAGTACAATTTGTATGCGGCTTGTACAGCTCTGGTAAATCAGAAGGCAGATAGATAGCACAGATGGTTGGAGGTGTCAGGTCAGATTATGCTACGCCTGAGTGCAGGGCAAAGCTCGTTCTGACGGAAAACCCTGATATTATTTTCACAGATCTTCACAGTTCACTCGAAAAAAATAGCCTAGGTTGGGGGGGGGGAGGAGGAAGCCCTGCAACCATTTACATCATTTCTGTGAGATTGCTAGCCGCCTCGATGCAGAGGCTTTCTTTTCTAAGAGTTCATTTTCTTGAAATGCGACAGGGCAGGGGCAAAATACAGAGGGCGGTGAGTATAATGTCAAAGCACAAATCTTCCCTAGCTTGGGGCGATTTCCAAATTCGCAGAAGAAACAACTTTTAGTGGAAACATCGAACACAAGTGCCCAAAATACGCAGTATAGAAAACCCGGGCCTTGGGGATCGGGCAAGGGTGAAGCGGAACCCAGGAAGGCGGTGGTTCCCGGCACTTCTGGCCAGGGAAGGAAAGAATCGCCTCGCTCCAGTTTGCGGAAGTTTCTTATTTTTCCCTCTCGGGGTGTCTCCCCTGCCGGCTCTCCTTAGCAGAATGGCTTCACGCTCACCTTCCACGCGGAAGAAGCCGAAAGTCTGGGACACCCTACAGCCCCGAACCCAGAGAGGACCCCAACACCTGCACTTAGCCGCTGGAGGTGAGAAGTTGCCGGTACCCCCAGGGGACCTCGCCTCCCCCGCCCTTTTGCTGAACAGTTTGAAAACTGCGAATTCGGGGGGAAACTGGCTTCTTATCCTTAGTTTTCTTGAGCAAGTTGTGTTAATTTTCCAAGTCTACCTTCCCTCTCCAGGAAATGGGAATATCCCGTTTCTTGGACAACGGTTCTGCACATATTGGGGGAGAGGGCGCGTTGGCTTCCGTGCGTTTGGGGCTCTCAGGCAACCGGGACCAAAATCTTAGGTTGGCTGCGCTGGAGCGGAGGGAAAAGGGCGCTGGCCAGGGGTTGCAAAGTCCCAGTTCCTCCAAGACTCCCTGTCTGGACGCTAGGCGTTCGGGGTATGAGAAGTGTCTAGAGGCCGGGGTCTCCTGTCAGAAGATCCTATCTTCGCCATCCCAGGGGATTTGGTTTAATTTTATTAACTCAAACGAATAAACTACCTCTGGGAAAGTTGGTATCACGTATACATTCATCACAAACAGAAGAAATACATACTCCCCCACACACCCCAATCCCTGATAATGAAAAAAGCTCCGCCGGGTTCCTTAAAAATAATCCCGTTGTGGACAAGGCGGTGACCACCCCCCCCCCCGCCCCCCCCGCCCCTTAAAGCGCCAGGTGAAAGTTGTACCTTAGGGTTGACTGCTTAATTTTACGGAAAGATAGATTTTTACCAGTTTTGAAACTTTGCACCAACCATCCGGGCAACCGCCTGCTTGCCATCCCCAACTTTATTTTTCTTTTGCGTTTGACCAGGAAACCTAGAAAGCTCAGCGGCCGCCCCTGGCGTCGGGCCTATCTGGGCAGATTTGCAACTTTCTGTGGTTGGATTTGGGAGGCCTTGGGCAGATGCTAGGTTCTCGCTGGGAATCCAAAGATTCTATTCCGCTTTCTGAAGACTCAGTTTTACTTCACAAGGGAAAAATATGGAGAAAAAAGCTTGTAGAAGACAATGCCCCTGGGCAGATTCTGTGTTTAATTATTCAGTGCGGCAGCAGCAGAGCAAAGTACTCACCCCGCACCACCCCCGGAGGTTGTGAGGTTCATACCAGAGATCTTCAGAGTTCCGTCTGGGATTTCTTGTGCTCATCGATCTCACCCCTCGTTTTGCTCTTTCTGATTTTCCTCTAGAGTAGAGACACACGTGGAGCCCCCGTTACACCTTGCTGAATGGTTTGCCAGCTGAGAGCGCTGCTTAGAGGTCAATACAGTCTTATCTCTTGTTTTGTTTTGTCTGTTGTCCTGTTTTGTCTTTGACTTTTTCCTAAATCAAACACATGTAAAATAAGTGGTATATTTTCGTTTTCTTTCCTACATAATTTCACATAGTCAGGGATTTGAAGAATGTAGTCATTGAGGCATCTGAATTCCTTGATAAAGACATTTGTGCTGCATGTGAGAGTCATAGACTGAAAGACAATGAGGTCCTAGCCTTTTGTGTAAGTTCATTTTGACTTTTGGGGGAGAGATCTTGGTTTCCCTTTCCTTGGCCTCAAAGCTGTGTGTTGCTGGTGGGTGAGAATAACATAAAAAAGTATCTGGGAAATTTATCCATGGTTTATTTTTAAGATCTAGAAAGTTTAAAAAAGCATTTTACTGTCTTTGAATTTACAGTATTAAATTCACTTTCAAACATTTATTCATATATTTAGTATTGTGATTTTCAGATGATACCATATGCATAATATAGAAATGTTTGTTTCTGTATTTGGTTGTCTAAATCTTTAGATTTTAGAATTAATTCAATATCCTACTTTTAAAGTGCTTACTGTCCTAATAAGATCCCAAGGTAGATTGTGCTATTTCATGCATTCTTCCCCTGCCAGCATGCACCTTGTAACAAAGAACAGAGATGCCTCTTTATTGTGTATTCTTGAGAACAAACACCATTTAAGAAATATTTTGTAGATTTCCTGGCATTGTGAGATTGACTGGCAAAAATTATTACAATTCAATAATTTAAGAGATTGAAGTATATTTGTTGTTATTTGCAAAATTATTCACCAATTATTTTTTAAATGACGTAAAATTGCATATGTTGTCAAGTGGAGGGAATTTGTATAAGTTTAAATGTGGGAAAATGTACCATTTGAAAGTGGTTATTAATTAGCAGTATGTGTTTTTTAAAAAATGTTAGGCTGACTATACAACTCTGTTTCGACTTCTAGTTTGTGGTTAATCCTAGGCATTTGTATTTAAACCAAAGAGTATATTTCAAGGCCTATTTCTTGTTTAAACTATGCTCTTAAATTCACTTTTCTCTTTCTTCTGCTTCTGTGGCATAAGTCTAAATCTGCATGGGACTAACTATACCACAGCATAGCTTGCTTAAGACTATATATCAATGGGCTCTTGTATGAAGGATTAATGCTTTAAAATGTAACCCGCATGTCACTAATAAACACTTTATTATCAGTAATGAAAATTAGTTGAATGAGTGAAAGAACAATTAATTCATACTTCTCTACCAGAACTTTATTTTTTTCCACCAGCAAATTATTTTTGGCCATTTTCAAATCCCAGATCTAAAACATACATAGAAACTTTAAAATTTAATGAAGTGAAAGAATGCAAGTTTGTTTATGCCCTTTGGGATGAGCCAAACATTATTCATGTAAATTGTATGTGTGGCACATACATGTATTGATTACATGTATTATATGAGTAAATAATCATTTTCTTCTAATACTGTAAAATCAAATAGAGGTATTAGCCTCTAATAAAAACCAAATTCTCCTAGTAATCCAGTTGGTTAGCAGAAAATAGTTTTAAAATACATATATACATACATAAAAATATTGTGTTGTAAAAATACATTTACATGGCATCTTACCTTTCAAAACAGCAAATCTCAACAAAGAGCAATATTACTCCCCCTTTCAGGGGACATTTAGCAATGCCTGAAGATATTTTTGGTTGTCACAACTGGCATCTAATGCCAGTGGAGGCCAGAGACCTACTAAACATCTTATGATGAACAGAACATTCCCCCACAACAAAACGTCAATAGTGCCACTGTTGGGAAACCCTGCTTCAAAGGGTCTCAAAATAATCAACAAGGCACAGACATAAAGCCTGCTAAAATTCTGTTTATTCTGGAGTTGAAGCACTTTCAAAGGAATCAGTGCCCTTTTAATTTTACCTTAGGCCTAGTCCACACCATTGAAATCTGTTCCTAAGAGCCTACTGTAATTTTATTTCTTCTTAAAATTTACTGTAAATAATACTTATGGTGACTGAATACTTCTACACTTAGAAATGTCTCTGGGAAAGGTGGAGTTTTCCTTCTATCATGTTGGAATTTATATTGTTTAATTGATGGGACAGGCAACAATTGTTGAAAAGTTACTGCTCAACCCTTCTCTATTTTACAAATGAATAAACTATGAAGATCAAAGAGGTTAAATGGTTGCCCATATTACAGAGCTATTAGTGGCAGAGGTAGGTCTAAAACACAGATTCAAACCTCTGTCCATTATATACCTTGCTTTCCTTACCCATGGAAGATGGTATAATTCCAGATGAGTTTGAGCACAGAGGATCTGAACTGCTCTCTGTAAAGTCTTATGCTACTTCCTTTTGCTGTGACTTTTCAGAGGTTGGTGGACTCTAATTCATGGATCTCAGAGAGATTTAAACCATTCTGGGTCTTGTCAAGTGTTATACCCTTGCGGGCCCTAAAAAGGCCCTGAATCTCAAATGTGACTCGAGGACTTCTTTGAGGGGGTGGGAATGTTGGCATCAGGGTTAACTGAAGACCTTTCTCTGAGTCATCACGCTGTATACTACAGGAAAATGGGACTAAATCCAGCCTCTTGGGGAGGAGAGATTTGAGTTGAGGTGCTATAAGGCTTGGTTTAAGTAAAAAAAAAAAAAAATCTGAACTCTTTTGTCAGGTTTTTCAAAAGAATAACAGTGATGCTCACTAGCATTTCTATAATTAACAAGCTGTCAACATTTCTATTACAATCACAGAAGTCTATTACAGACCACAGAATTGTGATAAATGTTTCTTTAGGTCTGAAACGTTAGCCTTCATCTTCTTTTCAGCCTAAGGGCAATTTTTGAAACCAATTTTGTTTCAATCATTTTGGATCAGTTGTGTGGTAATTTTGGAAGTGCAGATGCTCTAGGCCCACCTATTGAAATAAAGATTTTTAAATGGAAACACAGAGAGGAGTCTGCTTAAGCCCCAGTGGGGACCAGCTGCAAAGCTCTGGTAGGAAATTACATAGACAGACAGTGGGAATAGATTTAGAAAAAAATCTAGGGACAGAGAAATATGTGCATGTTTCCTCTAACAGCAGGTTTTCTTTTCTTTTTTTTTTCAGATATTTCACAAACTATGGAATTTTAATTCTCCTCTTTTTCTGTTTTGTATTCTGTTATTACTTTCTCTATTATTCCTGGGTTTTGGTGTAATTAGTGTAAGATAATTTGTCATTACAGCTATTAAAATCGAGGCTGAACTGACTTTTTGGAATATTAATATTTAATTTTTACCCTTCATTTAGGTAAATTTTCTTCCTACCTCCTCTCATCTCCTTTGTGCTTATTACCTACTTTTTATCCTTGTCTGTCCTTTTTGTGGACTCTGAAAGTTCATATTTTCCAATGATTGTAGTTCTTTATCGTAATAATTTGTATTTATTTTCTCTTTTTTTCTGACTGTTCTGACTCTATGACTCCTTCCTTCTGCTTCCCATTCTCCATTGCCAAATACCTCCTCACTAAACTAAGCCTTGTTAAAGTTGTGAGAGACAAAGTGCTCACTCCTGAAAGTAGAATGGGAATGGGAGTGGGAATGGGAAGGGAATGGGAGTGGTTCTCAGAGAAGGGGGGATACTGTGACTACAATGATGTTTCAGGGAAGCGATGCTTCTCAAGCTAAAATTTGTGGAAGCAGATAAAATAGTAGAAACAGCAAGGACTCTAAATAATTTAAGTTTATAGCATTGGGCTAACCCCATGATTTTAGGCCCCACTTTCCTTATTGGATTATCTGGCTTATAGTAAATTCACAACAAGTATTAGTTCCCCTCTTGTGGAAAACCATCCACATAATCTTCTAGCTCGACCCTCTATATTTAGTGATGGCTCACTTTCCATCTTGTCCTTGGTCTCGTAATCCCTTGGTATTCTGCTTAGGTTTCTTGAAACTTTTCAAGCAATAAATTATTTTGAAGTAGTCCTTCCTGTTCTGTGGATTACTGTTGTCCCAATAAGTTAGTCTAAAGAAGTCAGTAAATAGTTTACATGAAATTCCCCAAATGCTTACTGTATTGGTTTTCAGTACTGCTGTAAAAAAAAGCCACAAACTTGGTGGCTTTAAACAACAGAAATGTATTCTCTCACAGTTCTGGAGGCCACAAGTCTGAGTGAAGGTGCAATGCTACTTCCAGAGGCTCTAGGGAAGAATGAGTTTCTTGTCTCTTCCATCTTCTGATAGCTTGCTGGCACTTCTCTCTTTGTAGCTGCATTTCACCAATCTTTGCCTCCTTCTTCACACCACATCCTCTCTTCTCTCCATTCCTTTTCTCCCCCCCAACTTAAAAAAAAATCCAGTGTAGGTAACATACAGTTATATTAGTTTCAAGTGTATAATATAGTGATAAAACAATTCTATACGTTACTCAGTGCTCATCCTGATAAATGTACTCTTTCTTTTTAATTTTTAAAAAATACTTATTTTTGAAAAAGAGACAGAGTGTGAACAGGGGAGGGGCAGAGAGAGAGGGAGACATAGAATCAGAAGTAGGCTCCAGGCTCTCAGTTGTCAGCACAGAGCCTGACGAGGGGCTCAAATTCACCAACTGTAAGATCATGACCTGAGTCAAGGTCGGTCACTTAACTGACTGAGCCACCCAGGTACCCCAATGATAAATGCACTCTTATTCCCCTTTACCTATTTCACCCTCCCCCCACCTACCTCCCCTCTGGCAACTGTTAGTTTGTTCTCTATAGTTAAGAGTGTGTTTTTTGGTTTGTCTTTTCTTCTTTATTTGTTTCTTAAATTCCACATATGAGTGAAATCATATGGTATTTGTCTTTCTCTGACTGACTTATCTCAGTTATAATACTCTCTAGCTCCATTCATGTTGTTGCAAATGGCAAAATTTCATTCTTTTTTATGGCCGAATAATATTCCATTGTATACATATACCACATCTTCTTTATCCATTCATCTATCAATGGACACGGGCTGCTTCCATAATTTGGCTGTTGTAAATAACACTACATCTTGCTCTCAGTCTCTGTGAAAACTGTTTCTACTTGTATTTTATAAATGCATGTGATTGCCTTTAGGGCCTACCTGTTTAATCCAGGATAAACTCCTCAAGATCCCTAACTTCCTCATATCTTTTGCCATATAAGGTGATAGTCACAGATTCTAGGGGTTAGGAAGTGAATATATCTTTGGGTTTTTTTCCCCTCAGCCTACCACACCCACTTATATGACAAATGTACTAGTCTTAAATGTTTCTTGGAAGTAAATTAAGAGAATAGAAAATTAAAAGTAGTCAATCTGTACAAGTAGGAAAATAACAAATTATATACTTTTCACCTCATCATTATTCAAAGTCAAGATTGGCATTATCCCAAACAAAAGACAATGTTCATTAATTTCTTCATTTTCATATTAAGCTTTCTTTTAAACCTTCCCTTGGGACATTAACTGAATTAAACAATTAAAGTAGTAGATTTATCTTTTGGGGTAAGATAAAAGATAAGGTTCCATCCCTCTCTGCAGGTGTTTAGTGTAAAATGAAAACATGTCATGGTATTATGCTGATGTACAATTCACAGATATGAGAAGAAATTTGCAATTTATTTGTATTTTTCTTTACTTCAATTAGTTGAAATAATGATTTGGAAGTTCTGTAGTCATTTTTAGTTCATCAATGGCTATCTATCTTTTCCCTGCTCTCTTTAATTGTTACATATGACTCTACTACTGTTTATAAACAGGACACTTAATATTTCCCCCATAAAGATGCTCTGTTTTTCCTACCATGACATTAATTTTCCCATTCTTCTTCCCATCCTAATAGGATCAGACTTTTAAAGCATTTCCACTTCCCCACTTTCCTCCTCCTCTATTACCCCAATCCCAAAGTTTTCTGAAATGGTACAGTACCTAGAGTTTCCCTTGAAGTGTGCCCCTCTGTGTTAAGAATATTTACAGGCACACAGTTCTAGACAGTCTATTCTTATTAAGAACACACAGACACATACCTTTCTCTCCATTCTTCTCTCTGCTTTGTTCATTTATTGACATTTAGATTCTTTTCTCATGTATTTTCCTTATCTGGAGTGCTTGTTGTTGTTTTTTTTCCCCAGAAATAGCTTTTTTGTTTTTCTTCTTATAAAAGCAATACATACTTATTGCAATAAATATCCATATACTAAGGTTATATGGAGTCAAAAGCAAAAGTTTTTTTATAATGTTATTATTCCAGAGATAATCACTATTCATGCTAAGTGCATACTTTTATGGACCTTTTTTTCTACATACAGAGATACACATTTTTTTCTTCTGACAGAAATGTCACATTATCCACACTATTTTTTAACCTTCTTTTTTTATGATAATATTTTGTGAATATTTTTCCTGATAATAAATACATGTTATCCCTTTGAATGGCTGCACTGAATTCCGCAACATACATACCATAACTTATTGAACCAGTCCCTACTGATGTTTGTTTAAATTGGTTCCAGTTTCTCACAATTATAAGCAATGAGGCAATGAGCATCTTTATGCATTGTCCAATTTTTTCCCTTCAAATTCTTTTTTTCCCTGCAGCAAAAGCAGTTCTTTTTAAAAATTTAAAAAATCATTTTAATTTTTTCATCATGATAAATGTACTCTTTAATCCCCATCCCCCATGCCTCTCTTCTAGTAACTACTAGTTTGTTCTCTATAGTTAAGAGTTTGTTTCTTGATTTGTCTCTGTCTTTGCTCATTGGTTTTGTTTCTTAAATGTCATATGTCAGTGGTATTTGTCTTTCTCTGACTTAATAATAAATTAATGGATTAATGGATTAATTAATTAATTGATTGATTAAATAAATAATTAAAAATTAGCTCCATCCAAATAATTGAAAAGATTTAATTCTTTTTTATGGCTGAATAATATTCCATTGTATATACATACCACATCTTTATCCATTCATCTATCAATGGACACTTGGGCTGCTTCCATAGTTTGGCTGTTGTAAATAATGCTGCAATAAACATAGTGGTGCATGCACCCCTTTGAATTAGTGTTTTTGTATTTTTTGGGTAAATACCCACTAGTGTGATCCTGAATTGTAGGGTAGTTCTATTTTTAATTTTTTGAGGAACCTCCATATAGTTTTCCACAATGGTACACCAATTTGCATTCCCACCACCAGTATAAGAGGGTTCCCCTTTCTCCACATCCTTGCCAACACTGGCTGTTTCTTGTGTTTTTGATTTTAGCCATTCTGACAGGTGTGAGATGATATCTCATTGCAGTTTTGATTTGCATTTCCTTGATGATCAGTGATGTTGACCATCTTTTCATGTGTCTGTTAGCCATCTGTATGTCTCCTTTGGAGAAATGTCTGTTCATGTCTTCTGCCCATTTTTTAATTGGATTATTTGTCTTTTGAGTATTGAGTTGTATCAGTTGTATATATTTTGATACAAACCCTTTATCTGATATGTAATTTTCAAATATCTTCTTCCATTCAGTAGGTTGTTTTCCTTCAAATTCCAGAAGTGAAATGAACAGGTTAAAGGGTTTACACATTTGGAAAATTGATAAATATTGCCAAATTGTCATCCTAAAGGATTTTTACTTCTACTCATTTACTTCTACTCAGGGCATTCTCCCCCCATGCCCTGGCTATTATTATTCTTTAAAATCTTTGTCAGCTTGATAGGTGAAAAAATAGTTTCTCATTTTTAAACATAGGCATTTCTTTGGTTATTAATAAGATTATATTTGTATTTTTCCTTTGAAAACTTCTCACTTATATTTGTTGATTGGGATATTTTAAACCTTTATTCATTTGTAATATTTCTCCAAATATTAAAGATCTGTTTTTACTTATTGTATGTTGCAAATATTTTTCTTACTTTTTCACTTGCCTTTTAGCTTTATGGTGTTGTTCTCCTTGTAAGTTTATAATTTTTACATAGATATATTAAATCTGGTTCAATTTTGGATGCCATGCTTAGTATAGCCTCCCTTTCAAGTTATAGAAATAATTTGTATATTCTTCTATTCTGCCTACATTAAGACGTTTTTAAGTTTTTTTAATATTTGAAAAGACAAATTATTCTTCAGCATTTTTTAAAGAAAATTCTTTGGCTGTTCAATGAATATTTTCTTCCAGATGGAAGGTCATTTTCATCTTTTTCATACCCCTAGAGAGTCCAATGAGAGTTTTTGTGGAATTGTGTTTATTTGCAAACTGGCCCCATGTATAGAAGGCAGGAAGAGACCAATGAAAGAGGCAAACTACTCCAGATTGGTAGGTGGCAGATTTAATAAGCAAGGGAACTTACTTACAAGGGTTGCCTTGGGCAGCCACAAGACCAGTAGATCTCTGTCCCTGTTCACTACAACTTAGAGATCTTGGGGCGCCTGGGTGGCTCAGTCGGTTGAGTGTCCGACTTCAGCTCAGGTCATGATCTTGTGGTTCACAAGTTCGAGCCCTACATTGAGCTCTGTGCTTACAGCTGGGAGTCTGGAGCTTGCTTCGGATTCAGTGTCTCCCTCTCTCTCTGACCCTACCCAACTCTGTCTCTGTCTCTCTCTCTAAAAAATAAATAAAAACTTCTTTTAAAATTAAAAAAAAAAGAAGTTTATGTAGATATCTTAATCAGGTTTAATCATGTATTCAGTCCAGAGGGTCTCAACCATATCTTAACCTCTCAAGACTATGTCCTTGAAAATGGCTCCCACTGTGGAAATGGTAGACAGAACTTACATTCCAAGGACAGGGAATGGGGTGAGGAGGCTCCAGTTGACTGGGTCCAGCTCTCAGGTCAATGAGCAGGCATGTCCTCTTAATGGCCTTCTCTAATACTTCATCCCTCTTCCACATTATGCACTGAGCAGTCAATAAGGGATTTCACTAGCATAGAGATGGCTCATTTGGTGGCTATCTGGCCATTCTGGTGGGACATCCCATTGTAAGTTCCAGTAGATGATGCCTTTCCAGGTGTGATAGGGCTTTGGTGTTCTTAGTAGCATAGCATGTTGATCCACAGTGAGAGTGGGGGCAATGGCTATTTGCCACAACTCCCATTTATGGTATTGAGTGTCTCAGCAGGGGTCCCCAGTCTGGCATATGGGTCAATAGGCCCTACTGGTTGATTATTCAAAAGTATTAAAGCCTGGGACAGTACTTTAGTCCATCTGGCCCATGTGATTTTACCTGTTAGTAATTTAATCTGCTGCTTTAATATTGTATTTCTCCTTTCTATAAATTCTGCTGCTTGTGGATTGTAGGGGAGATGGAACCTCCATTCAGTGTGATGTTCTTTGCTCAGTTTTGCATTTTATGACTTACCAAATGTGACCCCCAATCACTGTCTATTCAATAAGGATATCTGTACATGGTACTTGGCTTCTCTAATGCCGTAATGCAGCCTGGTTCGTGCAGCAATAGGGGATAGCTTGGGTTAGGCCAGATGCAGTAACAATACAAACCAAGGCATATTTAGGGGCGCCTGGGTGGCTCAGTTGGTTAAGCGTCCGACTTCGGCTCAGGTCATGATCTCGTGGTCCATGAGTTCGAGCCCTGCGTCGGGCTCTGTGCTGACCGCTCAGAGCCTGGAGCCTGTTTCAGATTCTGTGTCTCCTTCTCTGACCCTCCCCCATTCATGCTCTGTCTCTCTCTGTCTCAAAAATAAATAAACGTTAAAAAAAATTTAAACCAAGGCATATTTAGAACTCTCATTCTGAGGGATGGGGTCAATATAATCAATCTGCCAATTCCTCATAGGTTGAGAGCTCTGGTGGATGGCCCCATACAACTTTGGCAATTGCTTCAGGCATTCAGAACATACAGGACATGTTGTTACAGTATTAATCAAGTCACTGTATTTCAAGGGCAATCCAGCATCCTTATCAATATGCCCTCCCAGCTGGGTGCTATGGTGGCCACTCTATGCACCAAGTCTGCATAACTACTGAAGGGTCAGTTGCTAGGGCCCATACCCAAGCCTGATTCCTGATTGCTAGCAGGTGTCAGTACCTTATGAGCTGGAACATGGAAGACAGTGAGGACTGCCTCAGGCTCTTGCAGGTGAACCCAAATGTCTTTCTACATATCTTCATCTCACAAAGACTTATTAAGGATCATCTACCCCTCAGCTTGCCATTGTCCAAACCATAGGGTTAATTTCTAGCTATCATTGCAGAGGGTTAATGGCCAGGATTCACAAGTCAAGCTTATGACTCTGACTGTAGCCCAGCGAACATCACACATTGAACATCAAACTTCTCTGAGTTCAGCCCATTGGCTGGTTTGGTTGGTTCCTTTTTCCAGGCATCTATATACCAGTGGGAATTTCCCTTACTCTCTCTACAGGTTGCAGGTGTCATCACAAAAATAGGAGCAGGAGCATTTGGCAGATCTACATACTTTACAGGAGTTGGGAACACCTGCATTTATAGACAGTGTGCTGGAAAACAGGGTACTCTTCTGCAGCAAATAGGCATGCCACTTAGTCACAGTAGGAGTTTGAGGTATGGCAGAGGTGGGTCAGTTGACCATGTTCTCCATCCACTGCTTGATAGGAAGGGAAGTTCTTACTATGTTATGCTGTTCCTTTGTGAGAGACTCTACCAGGAGGAGTACTGTGTATACTGCCAGGAGCTATTGTTCTTTGGGGGGTATATTGGGTTTCTGCCCACTTCCAGAGCTGGGACCAAAATCCTAAAGGTATTCTCTTCTATTTTCTCTGCCACAGTGTCCAACCTATACCTTCTGGAGTCGTAGACACATCTCACTCAAATGGTACGTCTGTGTGGGAGGTGCCCAGAACTTTAATCTGCTTCACTAGTATTTTTGCCTTTTTAAAGCTGGCTTGTTGTTCTGATACCCAGTCCTACATGTTCCCTTTTTTCACCAGATGGTATAAGACACAGAGATTCTGTACCAAGTGGGGAATAAAAGTCCTTCAAACCCCAAAATCCCTATAAAAGCTTGCACCTCTTTCATATTCTTAGGGGTTGGATAGGTTTGCACCTCATCAATCACAGCTTCTGGGATAACATGCATCTTACCTGACCAAACAACTCACAGAAACTTTACAGCAGTGTCTGGTCCTGGAATTTTCTGTGCGTTCACTGCCCATCCTCTCCCTCACAGATGTTCCAGCAAAGTCTGAAGAGTATCCTACAGCAGAAGCAAGGCTTTAATACATGTTAACATTGTATTTTCAATATAATGAGCCCACTTTAGGAAGAAGAAAAAGGCTGGGTCTCAGGCTATCATCTCATAACATAATGTGGGGCTGTGCAGGTAGCTCTGGGAAGGTACTTGAAAGGTCTATTATTACCCTTCCCACATGAAAGTAAATTGATCTTAGTTATCAGAAACCTGTACTTGTCAGAGTCTCCTGTAAATCTCTTTGATGATGAAACACTTTTGCATGGACACTTCTATTAATAATATGTATTTATATGGAATAACTTAAAGTTTAGCATCACTTCTTTTTATTTATTTATTTAATTTATTTTTAAAATTTACATCCAAATTAGTTAGCATATAGTGCAACAATGATTTCACGAGTAGATTCCTTAATGCCCCTTACCCATTTAGCCCATCCCCCCTCCCACAACCCCTCCAGTAACCCTCTGTTTATTCTCCATATTTAAGAGTCTCTTATGTTTTGTCCCCCTCTCTGTTTTTATATTATTTTTGCTTCCCTTCCCTTGTGTTCATCTGTTCTGTGTCTTAAAGTCCTCATATGAGTGAAGTCATATGATAGTTGTCTTTCTCTGACTAATTTCGCTTAGCATAATACCTTCTAGTTCTATCCACGTAGTTGCAATAGCATCACTTCTTTTTTTTTTTTACAATGCTTTCCATGTAATTTAACATAACAAATAATCCTGATTAGTCTAATATCTCTTTTTTATAAGGAGAGAGAACACATCTTTTGAGATATTCTAGGGCCTCTTTGCAAAATCCCAAAGTTAGCTCAAGGTCAATAAAACTTTATTTAAAATTTGATTTGGGGGAAGTTTGTCAAACTATGAAAAAGTTTAAAATTCTTTTTCTTTAAGCTTATTTATTTATTTTGAGAGAAACAGAGACAGCACAAGTGGGGGAGGGGCAGAGAGAGAGGGGAAAAAGAGAATCCCAAGCAGGCTCCATACTGCTAGTGCAGAGCCCCATGGGGGCTTGAACTCACAAATCTGTGAGATCATGACCTGAGCCAAAACCAAGAGTCGGACACTCAACCAACTGAGCCACCAGGTGCCCCATCAAAAAGTTAAAAATTCTTGATTAAATAGGATCATAGGTCACTGTGATATAATACTTAGTTATCCATTTAACCAAAGTGACAATTAAAGACTTCAAAGGCAAATACTTAGGAATAAACTTAACCAAGGAGGTGAAAGACCTACACTCTGAAAACTATAGAGAAACAAATAAAAGACAACGCAAACAAATTGAAATTTATTCCATGCTCGTGAATTAGAAGAATTAATATTGGTAAAATTTCCATGCTACCCAAAACAATCTACAGGTACAATACATTCCCTATCAAAATACCAACAGAATTTTTCACAAAACTAGAAAAAATAGTTCCAAAATTTGTATGGAACTACAAAAGACCATAGATAGTCAAAGCAATCTTGAGAAAGAAGAACAAAGCTGGAGGTATCACAACCCCAGGTTTCAAGATATACTACAAAGCCATAGTAATCAAAACAGTGTGATACTGGCACAAAAATAGACACATAGATCAATGGAACAGGATAAAGAAATAATCTGTGACAAAGGAGACAAAAGTATACAATGGATAAAAAGTCTCTTCAATAAATGGTGTTGGGAAAACTGGACAACTACATGCAAAAGAATGGAATTGGGACACTTTCATACACACACAAAAAAATAAACTCAAAATGAATTAAAGATGTAAATGCAAGCCATGAAGCCATAAAAGTCATAAAAGAAAACATAGGTAGTAATTTCTTTGACATGTCCATGGCACCATTTTTTTCTAGATATGTCTCATCTGGCAAGGGAAGCAAAAGCAAAAATAAACTGTTGGGACTACATAAAAATAAAAAGCTTATGTACAATGAAGGAAGGCATCAACAAAATGAAAAGGCAACCTACTGAATGGGAAAAGATATTTGTAAATGTCATATCTGGTAAGGGGTTATTATCTAAAATAATGGAGAGCTTATACAACTGAAGATTAAAAAAAGCCCAAAACCCACCTGATTAAAAAATGGGTAGAACAACTGAATAGACATTTTTCTAAAGAAGACATACAGATGGAGGGGGGCACCTGGGTGGCTCAGACAGTTAAGCATCTGACTCTTGATTTTGGCTCAAGTCATGAGATAAAGCCCCACATTGGATTCTCTCCCTCTCCTTCTCCCTCTGCCCCTCCTCCAATTGCTCATGCTCTTTATCTGTCTCTCTCTCTTAATACATACATACATACATACATACATACATACATACATACATACAAAAGCCATACAGATGGTCAACAGATGTGAAAGGATGCTCAGCATCCCTAATCACCAGGGAAATGCAAACCAGAACCATAATGAGGTATCACCTTATACCTGTCAGAATGGTTAGTATCAAAAAGACAAAACATAACAAATGTTGGTAAGGATGTGGAGAAAAATGAACCCTTGTGCACTCACTGTTGGTGGGAATGTAAATTGGTGTAACAACTGTGGAAAACAATGTAGAGATACCTCAAAAAATTAAAAATAGAAATGCCATGTGATTCAGTAATTCCACTACTGGGTATTTACCCAAATTAAATGAAAACACTAATTTAAAAGATATATGCATCCTATTTATAACAGCATTATTTACAATAGCCAAGATATGGAAGAAACTCAAGTGTCCATCAATAGATGAATGGATAGGGGCGCCTGGGTGGCGCAGTCGGTTAAGCGTCCGACTTCAGCCAGGTCATGATCTCGCGGTCCGTGAGTTCGAGCCCCGCGTCGGGCTTTGGGCTGATGGCTCGGAGCCTGGAGCCTGTTTCCGATTCTGTGTCTCCCTCTCTCTCTGCCCCTCCCCCGTTCATGCTCTGTCTCTCTCTGTCCCAAAAATAAATAAACGTTGAAAAAAAAATTTTTTTTTAAAAATAGATGAATGGATAAAGAAGATATATATATATATATATGTTTCTAATGTATGGAAGAAGTGAAGATTGCTTTCTCTCTCTCTCTCTCTCTCTCTCTCTCTCTCTCTCTCTCCCACACACACACACACACACACACATACATACACACACACAATGGAATATTACTCAGCCATAAAAAAGAAGATCTTGCTATTTGTAACAACATGGATAGACCTGTAGGGTGCTTATGTAAGTGTAATAACTCAGGCAAAGAAAGGCAAATATCATATGATTTCATTTACATGTAGAATCTAAAAAAACAAACAAAAGAAGAAACAGACTGATAAATACACAGAACAAACTAGTTGCCAGAGGGGAGTAGGGTGGGAGATGGGCAAAATGGGCAAAAGGGAGTGGGAGATACAGGCTTCTAGTTATGGAATGAATAAATCCCAGGGACAGAGCATAGAGAATATCGTGAATGGTATGTTGATAGCATTGTATGATGACAGGTGGTAGAGAGAATAATATATAGACTTAAATCACTGTGTTGTAGAGCTGAAGCTAATATTGTGTGTCAGCTATACTTCAATAAATAAAAGAGACTTCAATGACAAATGCAGAAAGTTATATAGGTGGAAAAATAACTTAGCTCTTTTATTTTTTAAAAAAATTTTTTTAATGTTTATTTATTTTTGAGACAGAAAGAGACAGAGCATGAATGGGGGAGGGTCAGAGAGAGAGGGAGACACAGAATCTGAAACAGGCTCCAGGCTCTGAGCGGTCAGCACAGAGCCCGACACAGGGCTCGAACTCATGGACTGTGAGATCGTGACCTGAGCCGAAGTCGGCCGCTTAACCAACTGAGCCACCCAGGCGCCCCTAACTTAGCTCTTTTAGTAGAGAAGACTAAGTTTTCTTAGGTAATCAAAGACCTAATAAAGACGACATGAAGTATAGGAAATTATTTTGATAAAACACAGAATCTTTGTTTTCTAAGCAGATTATTTAAAGGATAAAAACATTTCACAATTCCATCAAGAATAGATCAATAGTCCAAGAAAACATTGTCCTTTTAGCATATGAAAGATTAAGTTTCAGTTTTATGTAAGTACAAAATTAATGTTAAAGCTTATTTTTCTTTAAACCAATTAAATACAGCTCTTTTACAGGTTAATTTTGGCAATACCCTCTGGAGGCAGAAAATCATCACATATACATAACATATATCCACAGACATACATAAACATATAGACAAATTCAAACAGAGACCCTATAGCTTTCATTCCAAAACTTTATCCATGAGTTGGTACAACAATATAAAACTGACTAGTTTATAGAACAGTTGAACCCAAATGTGTCTCTGACTGACAGAGTAAGTTAAGGTTACCCACTCACATGGCTAAAGCTTTTTATTAATATTTGTGGAGAAAGTTTGTATCTGCCCTTTACCAGTAATCTTTTGGTGGACTAGATTCAGGGCAAGGGTGCTTCTACAGCACTCTGTATTTTCAAGAACTTCTTTCCCCCCTTTTTCTTCCTCACTCTCAGTCAATTGTGGGCAGCATTTTAGTTATCTGTTGGGCTGTTTATATTTCAAATATGATAAATTTACAATCTCAAGGGACAAAGAAGGAAAGCAAGTTTTCTCCTAGGAGTTTTGGGGCATATTTTTCTATTTTCAAAATTCTAGGGTAATTACTATTAAATTTTTTTATTAGGGGTCAGACAGCATAGGGCGCTCTGTCTGTATCATTGTCAATAACCACAACATCCTCCCCTTTGCTTTCCTCACTTTCCCAGTAATTCTACCTTTTGGCGCCCTAATCAGGCTCTGTCAAGAGCACTTGGATCTTAATCTGTGGCAATTTGTGCTCTCCTTGCTTTGCAAAATGGCATGCTAAAGTCTCCAATTTATTATCCTGCTCTCCCACCGGGTCCAGCTCCAAAGCTAGCAGAGGAAAGACAACTGCACGTCCTTCTCTAACTTCAGTTTTTCTTCCAACTTTCTAACTTGAGTTTACAGTCTTTCCGTAGGCATCAGTGGCCAGCTGAACTACACACAACAGAAACCAGTTCACTGTGGCAGCTGTTTATTTCCCTTGTTTCCTGCAGTTTGCTGTGCAGAATTTCTCAAATGCATGAAATCAGCTTGTGTTTTTGAGGTGTCTATGTACTTATGTGGGGATCCACAAGCATCTGACATATGGGCCACCCCTCCCCACTTAGAAGTCAATGGCCTACTTGGAATTTCCCCTGCAGATGCCTCTTTCCCAAGGCCTATTTCTTTGGTTTTTTGGCTGGCTCACCAACTGTTAGTTCAAGAGGGCAAGGAGAGACCAAACAAAGAGGCAGACCACTTCAGACTGGTAGGTGGCAGGCTTAATAAACAAGGGAACTTACAAGACTCATCTAGGTGGCACAAGATGAGTAGATCTCTGCACCCACATGTCAAACCTTAAAAGTTTATAGAGGTCTTAACTGGTTTCAGTCAGGTTAAGTCCAGGTTGTCTCAAAAACACCTTACTCTCTCAAGGCTATGTCCTTGAAAATGACTCCCATTGTGGGAATGGTAGGCATCCCAAGGATAGGGTGGGGCTGAGGAGCCTTTGAGTGCCTGGGTCTAGCTCACAGGTCAACCAATGGTCATGTCCTCTTAATGACCTCCTCCAGCAAATTGCATTACGTAAATAGATTAATTTGGGATAAAGCACATCCTTACGACATTGAATATTCCCATTCAGGTACATGGAATGGCTGTCATTTTTTCAAATATTCTTTTATGTCATTCAATAAGATTTTATAGATTCCTCATATAGGAAAAGCAGATCATGAGAACTGAAAAAGTATCATGGTTTGAGGTTATTATTGCAAAGGTTTTAAGTCCTATACAATCCCATAGGTTTTGAAGGCATCATTGTATTCCAGCACCGTACAATAATTAACGTTTACTATTGTTTAAAATGAATGAGGAAGTTTTTCCATTGAGTCTCACTGAGTTGGTAGATATAGATAACTAGAAGGGGGAAGAGGAGCAGAAAATGAGGTTATGGCTTGAAAAATTATCAAGAGCAAGGCCATGGTAATTGACCTGTCCTGTCGCCTCCTACTCCTGTGAATGAACTCAGACCAAAGCCCAAGAAATAGTCTGTAATGAAATTGATTGATTAGCCTGGGAAGGTATAGGTCTCTCAAAGTAGAGTGTTTGTGCTTACTCTGAGCTTAGAAATTATGCTAGTGCATTTGACAATTAGTAAGGAGCCTGAGAGATTTAATGATAAAATGAGGAAGACATATGATGCTTTTCTATATGGGGACAGGGGTATGGAGGTGTGGGGGGAAAGTGCAATTAGAAACTCCAGGGAAAACAAAATATGTATAAGAAATCATCGATCAAATATGAAACAAACTAAAACATGGCGTGATTATAATTAATTGATGGAGACTAAACAAAGAAAATTTGATTAACTTTGATGCTTGGAAATTTGATGCAATCAATTTTCTTTTTTTTAAAAATTTTTTTTAACGTTTTATTTATTTTTGAGACAGGGAGAGACAGAGCATGAACAAGGGAGGGTCAGAGAGAGGGAGACACAGAATCTGAAACAGGCTCCAGGCTCTGAGCTGTCAGCACAGAGCCCGATGCGGGGCTCAAACCCATAGACCGCGAGATCATGACCTGAGCCGAAGTCAGCCGCTTAACCGACTGAGCCACCCAGTCACCCCAATGCAATCAATTTTCAAATGACATGTTTGGTGACATGAAATTTTATCATCTCCACTTTTCTGCATTTTAAAGAACAAAAAGGGAATCTCTTGACTTATACAACTGAAAGTCCAGAAGTAGTTGACGTCTCTCTATCTTGCTTCTGCTTTTGTCTGTGTTGCCTTCATTATAGGGCAGGTTTTTTCCATATGGTGAGAAAGATGATTATCAGCAGCTTGAGCCTGAGACGATTTTTGGAGTCCATCAGCTTTGACATACATTTTCCTTCTACCAATCTGCATATATTTAAAGAAAGACTGTCCCCAGAGATGGAGTGCTGTGATTGGCCAGGCCATTCTTGGCCTGGTCACATGTCCATTCCTGAGATGACTAGGAGCTAGTGGGAGCTAGATACATAGTGTTATTGGTTTCTATTAAGAAAGAGGAGCTCTGTTGTCTAAGAAGGACTCCTGAATATCCTGAGACTGTTTCTCTAAAACTGATGTAATCTGTTTTGTGATCTTGTACCCTACTGGAAACCAGAAGCGGGGTGGGGGCGGGGTTGGTATGCAGGGGACAACTTTAAACTTCTAAGAAATATCTTAGTTGTGGCTAGTTTAAAAGTTTATTTTAGATAACTCAGTCTTTTTCTTTTAAAAATTTTTTTTTACTTATTTTTGAGAGAAAGAGAGAGCATGCAGGCAAGCAGGGGAGGGGCAAAGAGAGGGAGATGGTGACTTCTGAAACGGGGTCTCTGCTGACAGCAGACAGCATGATGCAGGCTCCAACTCATGAACAGTGAGATGGTGACTTGAGCCAAAGTCAGATGCTTAACTGATTCAGCCACCCAAGTGTCTGATAACTCAGTCTTTTTCAGATAAATACTAAATCTTTTAGATTTCCTCTGTCTCTCTAAAATGGCATTTTTTAATCTGTGGGGGAGGGGGCAAATGTGATTTTATGGTGAGATAAATGGGAGCTCTGAGATACATTTGGTATTCTTTGGATCTTTTGTGGTCTTTGCTGTGGATTGGTCCCCTTATAACCTTTTGGAGTGTTGCACAGGCACGTATTGCTGGAATTTAGGCTTCCAGACATCATTTACCTTCAGGACCAGGAATGAAACACCATACACTTTGTCCTCTGCCCATACCTGTATAAGTAGTGTCTTCATTAAAGTCTTATCACTTAAGTCATCTGAGATGATCTTTTAAAGTTTGTTTATTTATTTTGGGGAGGGGAGGAAGGGCAGAGAGAGAGGGTGGGGGAGGAAGGGCAGAGAGAGAGGGAGAGGGAAAATCCCAAGCAAGCTCCACGCTGTCAGCACAGAATCTGATGGGGACTTGATCCCATGAACCATGAGATCATGACCTGAACTGAAATCAAGATTCAGACACTTAACTGACTGAGTCATGCAGGCGCCCCAATCTGGGGTTATTTTTTAAATGTTTGTTTGTTTAATAATTTATTTTTGAGAGAGAGAGGGTGAGTGCATGTTTATGCCTGTGTGTGGATGTGTGCCAGTGCCAGGGAGGGACAGAGAAAGAGGAAGAGAGAATCCCAAGCAGGTTCCATCTTGTCAGCACAGAGCCCCATGTGGGGCTCAATCTTATGAACCACGAGATTATGACCTGGGCCAAAATCAAGAGTCGGTCACTGACTGAGCCATCCAGGTGCCCCTGCGGTGATTTTATTTCCTATGGGGATGGTGACTGATATAGAGTTGCTGACTGACTGAACTAAAAGTTACTGAGGTCACTACTTTAACAAAAGTTACTGAGGTCACTGTCATACCAATCACATATGTATATCTCTATTATAGTATTCATAGCCATTAGTATCGGTCTCCACTGTCAGTTGTGAGGCTTTTAAGAGCAATAACTTTTTCAGCTTTATAATCCCAGTATTTAGCATACTGCATAATTAAGTACTACATAAAATGCCATAGACTTTAGAGAAATAGCCATAGACTTCAGAGAAAAGGATATTTATAATAGTCAGGTCAGGCTTTATGAGGAGGTTGGGACCTGAACTCTGAAGAATGGATAGATCTAGATTGAGTCAAGAAGAAGATATTTTCCAGCTGACAGAACAATGAACACAAATCCATGGAGGCTTAAACAATTATAGTATCTTCATGGATCAGTGAGGGAATTGGGCTGCTAAAAATAGAGAGATTTTGTTGGGAAATAAAGTTGAGGTCAAATTATAGACAGTCCTAAAATAGTGCAGACATTCCAATTTAAAGCAGAGTAAAATTTAATCATTAATTTCTTTCAAATTAGGCAGGTACCATAATGACACAGATGTAAGAAAAGTCAGTATTGTTGTAGGATAGAATAGAAAGAATATAGGATAGATCAAAGGAACAGGTTGCCCCCAGTCTGTTACAGTAATCCAGATGTGAAATATTATAACCATTTTTGACCACTTCCCATTCTTTCATTTATTAAGTATCTGTTCAGTGTCTATCTTTTGTCCGGCACTGGCTAGCTATTGGGCATACAATGGTGAGTAAAAAAAGGAATAAAATTAAAGCGTTATGTGACAAACGATAAAATAGGGAAAGTAAATTAAAATTTAAGGTCCCGCTTAATAGGACTTTAGAAGTAGGTATACTTGAAGGAAACAGGATTGCACCAAAAACAGAATCAAAGATACGTGAACAATAAAACAATGAATGGGTCAAATTAACATTAAATGATGCCTATAAGATCTACAAGAACAAAAAAGGCTATTTGTGTGTTTGTTTGCATTTGCCTAATATGGTTTGCACACACTTAGAAGGAAACCTACTAGCATTAGGATTATTGTCAAGAAAATAGAGCAGAGTTGTCAAATAACTACTCATATTTTTTTGACTTGGTAATTCAAGGAAGTGATGAAAGTACAAATCTAATGTGGCCAGGGGATCAAATGAGGAAACAAAGGAAAGGGGTTTGTTTTAATTGATATTAATATGTAAATTTAATATTAAAATGTAAATTTCATCATGCATATTTGAAAACCATCTTTTAAACTTGTTGGTTTTTTTCATTAATCTAATTGCCATTCATGTAAATAAATTTGTGTTAGCAGATTCACATTGCTTCACTTCCTCTTCTATGAGTGTTTTCCCTGTAAAGATTGTTCTTAGAATGAGGTGGCATTTATTACTTTATAATTGTGTGTCAATTGAATTGGAATTATTCATTGTGACTGTCAAGGTGTTTGTGTGTGTTGGGGGTTGTGGGGCAGATAAGGTTGGGTCTGTTCTCATGAAGCCTACAGTATAAAGGATGAGATAGATATTTACACAATAATTGCACAAATAATGTAGAATTATAACCATGTTAAAGACTATGAAGGATAAATACATGAACTCTGAGGGTTTATAAGGAACATTATTGAGGCTATGATACTTGAGTTGAGATTTGAAGGATTAAGAGTTTATTAAATGGAGGATAGAGCATTCCAGGCTGAGCAGCCAGCAAGTGCAATGTCTGGAAAGAAACATGTTAAGAACTGAAAGAAGGCCTGTAAGCCTGGTTTGCAGGGAAGAGAATAGGGGTGGTATAATATGAAGCAGAGATAAATAGGGACAAGACCATAAAGGATCTTATAAACCATGATAAAAATTTTGCCCTTAGAACAGTAGGTAGTCATTGCCATGGAAGTGTTTTAAGGGGTGTGTGTGTGTGTGTGTGTGTGTGTGTGTGTGTGTGTGTGACAGAGACAGAGACAGAGAGAGAGAGACCGACAGACACAGAGAAAGAGAGAGTAATATATTTGCATTTAAGAATCACTCCATCAAAGGATAGATGAAGAATGGGCTAGAGGGCCAGGGTAGATATGCAGCAAAACTAGTCCAGAAGCTATTATAATAATCCAGGTGAGAGATTGATGGTAACCTGGACTAAAATGGTGGCAATTGAGATGGAGAGAAATGTATGGATTCGAAAGATATTTAAGAGGTAAAATTGGTAGGGCTTGTGATAGATTAGATATGGGGGATGATATGAGAGGAAGACTGTCAAGGATGATGCCTAGATTCATGGCATGTACAAATTGATGCTGGTCACATTTATGAAGAGATAATGAAAAAGGCCCAGCATTTGTGGAGGGAAAAACATGAGTTGTTTGGATTTATAATGTAGGCAATTAAGATACTTGCATCTGGAACTCAGAGGATAGGTATCACAGAAAGTTTCTGTTTTTTTGTTTTTTTGTTTTTTTTACTTCCTAGAATTTAAATCCACTTTTGTTTGGAGAATTTTTACCTTCAGTCTGAGGGAAACAAGAGATGGAACATGTGGCCTAGGCTTCTCCAAGTCAAATGTACCCACCCCAAATTTTGAATTTGGAGTTAAGTGACACAAAGAAGTGTGCCCTAGGAAGAATTCCCTCTGGCAGTGGTGGCAGTTGAAATAAGATCAAGTTTGTAGGGTAGTTGTGGTAGTAGAGGTAATAGAAGCATCTTGTGCTGGTGGTAGTGGTGTGAACTGCTGTCCTTAGTGCTTGTTTGTGGTTGTGTTTTCTTTGCCTGCAGTTACATGGGATGGGTTTGGGCATTGATCCTTGCTAGGTTGCCTCTGAGTCTAAATCCCCTATTCTGGGGATTTTGTGATAGGCACTATAATTTGACCAAATTCTGTTGTTACTTAAATCAGCCAGGATCACCTTCAGTTGTTTGCCACTAAGGATGTGGATTGATACTAGAAATCTGGGCTAGAGATATACATTTGTGATTCATCTCTATAGTGGTTGTGGTGGAAGCTGTGTACAGGGATGAATTACTAAAATATAGAGTACAGAATGAGCAGGACTAGGATTGAACCCAAGGAATTTATAACATTTAATGATTAAGTAGAAGAGGAGGAGTCTGGAAGAAGAGATCAATTATTAGAAATAGTAGAAAAATCAGGTAAATACTATATCTTAGAAGCCAAGGTGTTGCAGTTCTTAAAAAAATAATCTCTACACTCAACATGGGGCTCAAATTTATGACTCTGAGATTAAGAGATGCATGCTGTACTGACTGAGCCAATGATGCACCCCAAGATGTTGAAGTTATTGATTTTCACTCTACATGTGAGGAAACTAATGTTGGGTTAGAAACCTGCCAGTAGTATGATTGAACCAGAAGTTGAGTCCATATCTGCCTGCCTACAAAAATCATTTATACAGGAGTGCTGATGTGTAGGGGGCACTTGTACCCCAATGTTTATAGCAGCACTTTCAACAATAGCCAAATTATGGAAAGAGCCTAAATGTCCATCAACTGATGAATAGATAAAGAAATTGTGATTTACATACACAATGGAATACTACTTGGCAATGAGAAAGAATGAAATATGGCCATTTGTAGCAATGTGGATGGAACTGGAGAGTGTTATGCTAAGTGAAATAAGTCATACAGAGAAAGACAGATACCATATGTTTTCACTCTTATGTGGATCATGAGAAACTTAACAGAAGACCATGGGGGAGGGGAAGGAAAAAAAAAAGTTAGAGTGGGAGAGAGCCAAACCATAAGAGACTCTTAAAAACTGAGAATAAACTGAGGGTTGATGGGGGGTAGGAGGGAAGGGAGGGTGGGTGATGGGCATTGAGGAGGGCACCTGTTGGGATGAGCACTGGGTGTTGTATGGAAACCAATTTGACAATAAATTTCATATTAAAAAATCATTTATAGAGTTGATTGGATATATATGAGGGATACATCAATGACTGTGAATATAAGAGATGAAGGGAGTAATGAGTTGGTATAACATACCAACTTTCCATGTCTTGATTTTGGGGAGACTTACTGTGCTACTGAGACAGGGATATTAGAGGGAAAGGAAGAGATGACTCTGGATTTGGATCAGACTGAACCAAGACTGATGGAAAAGCATGTAAATATAAATATTTATATAACTCTCAGATAATAGGATAGGACTGGAAATATAGGTTTGGGAGTTTTAAGCATAGAAATGATAACTAAAGACATTAGCATGAATGATCCAAAGAAAAGAATATAGAGAAGGGTAGAGTTAAAGAAAAGGAGAGGTAGAGAACTATAAGAGAGTAGTGTCTTGGAATTTGGGGTTGCAGAGAATTTTAATAGGACTAAATATAAAACAGAGTTCAAAAAACAGGTGGAGGGGAAAGACTGAGAAAAGACCATTAGATTTGGAATAAAAACATTTTATTGATTATCTGAGAAGCAGTTAAATGTGATGGGGATAGCTGTTGAGTTTAAAAACTCAATAGGGAAAGGAGTGGAAAGCAATAGTAAATAGGAGACATGCTTTCTATTGGATAGATTTAGCAGTAAAAGGAAGGAAAGGAATACAGTACAATTAGAATGGGGACCAAGTTTAAATACAGAATTTCCTCAGATTCTGATTTGCATGTTTGGAGCAAAGGGGAAGACACTAATAATAGGTGGGGAGAGATTTTTACAGGAGTACTTTCCCAGAAAATGATTTGTTAGGATAAATGTTTACCTGAGTCAACTGTCTGTAATTTTTCAAATGGTGTTCAGTATTTCATTGGGGGGATATAGAAGGAAGAATAAAATTTGTTATTTAAAAGTCTCCAGTAACTGGAACTTCTTCATCTTTATTGCTGTCCAGAAGGGATTTTTTGGAATGGGATCTGTGGTAGTGATTTTAGTAGAACTCAGTTGTATTTTCGTGAGAGTAATTAGGATATATATAGATGTGAATTTAAATGCAAATAAATTGATTTTCAGGTGTCAGTAAGGTGGTGTTTCTAGGTTTCCACAAATTTTCATAAGAAAATCTACTGTTAAGTTGAATTCAATCAACTTTTCTGACCTATCAAATTTTCTTGACCATCATAGCAAGCAAGACTAAATAACTGTAGCCTTCCTATTTATGCTCTTATGCCTTCCTAAAAAGGTAGCAAATAAATATATCATAAGCAAGTATAAGAATAAAGCTGCTAAATCTCTTACATCATCAGACTTACATTAGTTTTGGTGGGTTACTATCATTAATACTAATGAGTAACATTACATCACAGTATAATAAAATCAGTTATGCGCATATAATCTGAGGCACTTAAGCGAAAAAAAGCTCTGAAAATTTCTCTTTCATTTTAATAATCTGTGAATTTAGGCTTTGGTAAATTGAGACAATTATTTAGAACATTGGGTATTAAAAATATCTTTACCAGAAATATACCAATAATTAAAGCAGTTTGGGGGCTTATTCGCTTAAATTAGTTTTACTCCACTCTCTTTTTCACTTTGGATATGCTGACAAAGTCTAAGAGCATAAATTACCTAAACACAGCATTTGGACAAAAAACGTTAATGTTCATTTTATTTGAAACTAAACAAATGAGTCATTCAAAATGTTTGTTGAATGAAAATGCATTCGAACTCTTATACTTGCTTTTAAAGAAGTTTTGAAAACGCTGAATGCAAAAATATATTTTGATGATTGATTCTAGCGGTTTTTACTTTCACGTTACGATAATATCGATGTTCCTGCTGTTCTGCAAAATACTTTTTTAAACTGCTAGGTTACAAGAGGAATGAATAGTCTTCCTGACGTGTTCCCTGTTGTTTCAGGGCTTCTCTTGTAACTCCAGCACCACTCCTGGGGGTTTAGGGTGTTGGGTTCTCTCCTCGCCCCAGGGGAAGGGGTGATGGCCGCAGCACTGGTCTCGCGGGGAGTTTAATCTCGCTCTTCAGCGCGATCTGCGGCTCCCGTTCTCGGCTTCGCGGGGTCTCGCGGGGCTGGGTGGGGCCGAGGCGGGACTGCCGTCGGCTTTTCAGTGTCCGGGTACGCGTCGAGTACCCCGCGCTCCGGACCCAGAATAAAGTGTGGGACCCGGAGAAGGAAGGGCGTGGATGTTCGGGTCCCGGAGGGAAACTTGAGGTGGGCGGGAAAGGGAACTGTCTGTATGTGGCGGTTATTCCCTGGGCGAGCGGCTCTGAGGGATTTGGGGGGCTGGCGGGCCCTGCCCCCAGAGTTCGACCAGAGGTCGCGTGGGGGTTTGATGGCGCGTGGGTTGGGGGGTTGGGGGTGGCCCCGGGTGAGGGGAGGCTCGATGGCTGTGAGGGTGTTGGTCCCGAGCCAACCTCCCGCTTCAAAACGCGCGGGAAGAGTGGCTCCTTGAATCTGCGAGTTAGGAGTGAAGCGACGCCCCGCCTCAGGCGTATTTTGTAATGCGAATTGGCAGTCCTGTGAAAACCTCCGCTTTTTGGAGTCCTGGTGGTAAATTCCTAAGGGTAAAATTGCTCTCTTCCTGGGTTTTACCTTGCTGTTGGTAAAGGACTTTGTTTAGGACTCTTGCTACGCGTAGTAGTACACACGCCAAGAAAGGACATATTCAGATACTAGTTATTTTCAAAGGCGTATCGTTTTGGGAAGTCTTGGTGTCTGTGGACTCCAGAAGATTCAATGACTTATTGCAGTACCACATATAAACAATTATGAAGGCTCTCTCCGCCCCCCAGGTATTTCAGTCGTGCAGCGACATTCAGCAAGTATTAAGTGCCCAGTACTGGACTGAAGGTGTTCCTCCCCTTCCCAGTGCTTGCCCCCCACCCCATATTTTTCTGTAATAATGTCTGATTAGAAAGTTTGCTACGGAATGAATATATGCTGTTTTGCATATGACTTCAGAAATTCCTTCTTATAAATATTTTTGTGTTTTTTAGTGTAGCATCCAAGATGAATGACAGCCTATTTGTCAGTTTGGACAGGCTTTTGCTAGAATTTGGTAGGTATAAAATGAAAATAAAGAAATGGGTAACTATTTGTATTATTATTTAACATTTAACAACGAAGTGAAGTCACAAAATTATTTATTTTAGTTTTCCAGTATGAGCAAGATATAAGTACTAAAGAAGATATGATTCAACGGATTAACAGTAAGTCATTTGGTATGATAAAGGTATTTAGTTTTTAAATTTTTTATGGCATATAAGATAATAATGCAGTTGCCAACTTACAGTTGGCATTATAACTTTTGTGCCAGTTCTATCTAGTGACTAATGCTATTTGCTTGAACTACAGATTCTCAATAATAAATTTCTGTATTCAGCATTTAATTATTCTGTGTTGAAGAATTTTGCTTTAAGCAGAAATAACCCCTTTGGCCCAGGTCATGATCTTGCACTTCATGAGTGTGAGCCCTGCTTGGGCCTCTGTGCTGACAGCTCAGAGCCTGGAGAATTCTGTGTCTCCCTCTCTCTCTGTCCCTCCCCCACTCAACACTCTTTCTCTCTCAAAAATAAAAATTAAGAAATAACCCCTTAATTCAGTGCAGTTAAAAATATGTTTTTTTTCTCAGACAACACCAGTTACTTCAAACATTTTATTGAAAAATTTTTGGTTTTATTTTTAAATTTATGTTCTTTTTTGTAGTTTCAAGTTTGTATTTATTTTTAATCTATTTTATTTGAGAGAGAGAGTGTGAGTGCCAGTGGGGGAGAGCAGCAGAGGGAGACAGAGAATTTTAAGCATGGGGAGCCTGATGCTAGGCTTCCTCCCCACCTTGGGCTCATGAGCTGAGCAGAAGTCCAGAGTTGGACGCATAACCTACTGAGCCACTCAGGTACCCCTCAGGTTTTTATTTAAATTCCAGTTAGTTAACATACAGTGTAGTATTAGTTTTAGGTGTAGGATTTAGTGATTCATCACTTAGATACAACACCCAGTGCTCATCACAAGTGCAGTCCTTAATACCCATCACTCATTTAACCCATCCCCCTGCCTCCTCCCCTCCAGCCACCCTCAGTTTATTCCCTATAGTTAAGAATCCGTCTTACGGTTTCCCCCCCACACTCTATTTTCCCTGTGTTCGTTTTGTGTCTTAAATTCCACATATGAGTGAAATCCCATGGTATTTGTCTTTCTCTGACTCACTTATTTTGTTCAGCATAATACTGTCTAGCTCCATCCATGTCATTGCAAATGGCAAGACTTCATTCTTTTTTGTGGCTGAATATTACGTTATATATATATGCCACATATTCTTTATCCATTCATCAGTTGTTGGACATTTGGGGTCTTTCCAGAATTTGACTATTGTTGATAGTGCTACTATAAACATCGATGTGCATGAGCCCCTTTGAATCAATATTTTTGAATCCTTTGGGTAAATACCTAGTAATGCAATTGCTGGATTGTAGGGTAGTTCCATTTTTAACTTTTTGAGGAACCTCCATACTGTTTTCCAGAGTGGCTGTACCAGTTTGCATTCCCACCAACAGTGCAGAAGGGTTCCCCTTTTTCCACCTCTTTGCCAACATCTGAGGTTTCCTGTGTTGTTAATTTCAGCCATTCTGACAGGTGTGAGGTGATAGCTCATTGTAGTTTTGATTTGTATTTCCCTGATGATGAGTGATGTTGAACATCTTTTCATGTGTCTATTAGCCATCTGTATGTCTTCTTTGGAAAAATGTCTCTTCATGTCTTCTGTCCATTTTTTAACTGGATTATTTGTTTTTTGGGTATTGAGTGTTCTAAGTTCTTTATATATTTTGGATCCTTTGAGTGAATTTTTTTTTGAATTTTTTTTTCAACGTTTATTTATTTTTGGGACAGAGAGAGACAGAGCATGAACGGGCGAGGGGCAGAGAGAGAGGGAGACACAGAATCGGAAACAGGCTCCAGGCTCTGAGCCATCAGCCCAGAGCCTGACGCGGGGCTCGAACTCACGGACCGCGAGATCGTGACCTGGCTGAAGTCGGACGCTTAACCGACTGCGCCACCCAGGCGCCCCAAGAGTGAATTTTTAAAAATCTTTTTAGACATGACCAGAAGTCAGGGGTCAGGATTGATGCATGCCACATTTTCAGGAATAATTCTGAAAAATGATATTATGAGTGAAATGGCAAAGCAAATTACATACATACAGTATTTTAAGATCCAACATAAAAGCTATTATAAAATAGAACCATTAATTTCTTGATTTCTGAAAAGGTAGAATTTGGTTACCTTTCTGTGACAAAAAAGAATACGGAGTATGAGTGCTAATAATTTATTTTAATGTTTAAGAAATTCTATTTTTATCTTGTATTTTTTCACTAGTAATAAAGAAGTGAGTTGAAGGTGTATTTAATAATTGACACGGAATCAGTGAAGGGAAAGTTTACATTTGTCCAAACCGAAACAAGTTAGTATCACATATGACTAAATGTTTACATGAACGCATACAATAAGACGCCACTGATTCTAGATATCACTTGATCTAGCCTTCTTATGTTAAAGATGAGGAACAGGGTCTTTTTTTTTTTTAATTTAAAGTTTTAATTTAAATTCCAGTTAGTTAACATACAGTGTCATATTAGTTTCAAGTGTACTTCTCTTCAGTCCAAACACAAATCCTTTGCTTCTGGATCTATGAGCAAGCCTGGTTCTGGTTCTGTGCTTTTTAGTATAGGGCCCTTCCCATCTCAAACCTCTCTTCTCCATTCTCTAACTCCTCTCCTTTTAGCTAAGTTGCCATACCCCTTTTTCCTCTGTGTTCGTTAATTTTGAATTTATGACTTCTACCTTAAGAAAATAAACATTTCTCCTTTTCAGAATGCTTTGAAGATATTAAAGAAAACAAGGCAGCTATTTGTAAGATACATGAAACTATAAATACGACAGATGAGGAAATTGGTCATTACTGTAAACATAGTGAGGAGATCAAAGACAACTGTAGTAAGTGAGTATTTGAAAGAAATGAACTTTCAGTAATTGTCACTGGATTCTTTATTTAAGGTTTCTGTTATTTATAATTTATAGTTTTTATACTTGGAGACACTGTTGCTTTAAAGTAGTATTTTGTATTAGCAAAATAATGAATCAGGTCTTAAATTGCTTTGCTACATGCTTCTGTAAAAAGGGCTTATAGGAGGATCAAAAGAAAAATAGAAGCACTGTAAGATCTAATTCAGATCCAAATAGTTTGCAGAATTTTGAATAATATAGGCTCAGTATATAAAATTCCTATTGGATAAAGTTGAAACAATTTCCGTATTTGAATTTTTAAGATTTATTTTTATGTAGGAGAATCTAGCCTAAAATAAGTTGATTTTCAAAGTGAAAGTACTTACTATGTTAAGAATTCTTTCAACATGGCTTCAGGTTCTGGATCCTAATGGTTAAATTTACTATAAGACATAAACATTTTGAAGCAAAGGCTTACTAATAGAACTTTATTATATATTACAAAAATAAAATGTGTCAGGGTGTCTGGGTGGCTCAGTCGGTTAAGCATCCGACTTCAGCTCAAGTTATGATCTCGCAGTTCATGAATTCAGGCCCCGTGTTGGGCTCTCTGCTGACGGCTCAGAGCCTGGAGCCTGCTTCAGATTCAGTGTTTCCTCCTCTCTCTGTCCCTCCCATGCTTACGCTGTGTCTCTCTCTGTCTCTCAGTAATAAATAAACGTTAAAAAATTTTTTATAAATAAATAAAATGTGTCAATTTTCTGTACTTAATATAGACCATTGTCTTTGTATTAACTACTATATTTCAGAATCCTATTTGTTTAAAAATATATTGTTATTCAAAAAATTTTTAAATATTTTATTTTATTATTTCTTTTGAGGGCAGGGGAGGGGCAGAGGGAGAAGGACAGAGAGAATTGTAAGCAGGCTCCACACCCAATGCAGAGCCCAATGTGGGGCTTGATTCCATGATCATGAGATCATGACCTGGCTGAAATAAGGAGTCAGGTGCTTAATCAACTGAGCCACCTGTTATTCAGAATTTTAATAAATCTTTTTTATTTTTCCCCTTTATAAAAGTAGCACATACCTAGTATAGAAATTCAAAAAGTATACAAATGTGTGGAATAAAAAGTTACTCTGTCTGCAGTTCCCACCTCAACGCTGTCCTCTTCCTTAAAGGAAATCATTTTTAATCATTCTGAGAATCTTTTCAGGCATTTTTCAATAAAAATTCAATATCATTATTACATAGACATATATATATGTATGTCTACTTTTTCTTTTTATAATATGGGATCATACTGTACTTATAGTTTTTAAATTTAACAGTATGTTATGTAAATTGTGCTATACATGTAATGATTATGTATAGATTTAATTCTTTAACAGCTCCATAGGATTTTATAGTATTGATGTATCTTATATCATTTAACCATTCCCCTATTAATAGACATTTAGGTTTCCAGTTTTTCCCTAATATGAGCAACATGTACTGGTATCCTTCCATATTAATGGACCTGTTGCTATAGAATGAGCTTCTAGACATGTAGTTGTTAGATCAAAGAGTATGCACATTTAACTGTTTGATAGATAATGCTGAACTGCTCTCCAAAAAGATTATATGAATTCATACTTCCACCAACAGTATATGAGAGTTCTTGCTTCCTCATACCCTTGCCAACACCGAAATTATGCTTAAATTTTTGTTTAAATTTTTTGGCAATCTGATCAACAACAAAAAACCACATATTATTGAACTTTTTCTTTTATTTTGATTTAAGTTTTATTGTAGGAAGTTTTACCAGTGGTTTCCTTCAACTAGATGCAGTGGGTGCTGGAAAAGTAGTTTCCCGTTAGAATCTGCTGTTCTAAGAACCAGTTGTAGAACCAGTACAAGATGTACTGTACTTCAGACAAGCTTAATCTCTTGCTGGGTTCCAAGGACAGTTAGTAGAGATCTTAATATCATGATATACCTCTAATTCATGATTTCACCATACTGGTTAAGAGATTGAAATGTGGAGTATGAATTCATGAAAGTACTAGAAGAATTGTAAGTGACTGTATAATCTTTGAGAGTAGAAGACCTTTCTAAGTGTGTCACCAACAGTAGAAACTACAGAGGAGACAATGGATAAATGTGACTATACACAAATTAAAATGAAAAATGCCCCCAAATGGTATAAAAGGCAAAAGAATAAGGTTGGAAAAGTGTCAAGTAATGGTTATTTTTAAAAATGTAAAGTACTTGTGGAAACTAATAAGCAAAAGCCCTGTTAGAAAAATGGGCAAAGAAAATAAATAGGAATAGGTAAATACCAAAATGAAGAAATGTATGTTTAAGAAACATGTGAATAAATGCCCAATCTTACTAGTAATCTAAGACATCCAAATTCAAGCAATAATAAAATGCTACTTTTTGCCTTTAAGTTTTACAGAAATTTAAAGAAAGATAATATCCTGTGTTGGCCAGGGAATAAGAAAATCACTTACCTTGTACACTATAGTAATGTATGCTGGTATAAACCTTTTGGATGATATGTCAGTATTTTTTTAAAAAGCTTTAAAAATAAACATGACTTTTGTTGTACCTGGGTGGCTCAGTGGGTTAAGTGTCCAACTTTGGCTCAGGTCATGTTCTCTTGATTTGTGAGTTTAAGCCCTGTATCAGGCTCTGCATTGACCATGCAGAGCCTGATTGGGATTCAGTCTCACCCCCTCTGTCTATGTCCCTCCTCAACTCTCTCAAAATAAATAAATAAGCTTAAAAAATTAAAAAATAAATAAACACGACTTTTGATTAAACGTGTCCATTTCTGAGAATTTTTCGTAAGGAAATAATTAGGCATTCTCTCAAAGATGTAATGTATAACAAGGTGTTTTATTTCAACCTTTTTTAATGATAGGAAAACATTGGAAGCAACTCTAGCGTACAACATTAGGTGATGGGTTAAATGGATTTTGGTATGTGCATATGAACAGTAAGCAGCCAATAAAATTATGAATGTATATTTATTGACATGGAAAGAGGTTAACTTTCTATTGACACGAAAAGATGTATATTGCAAACTGAATGAAGCAATAAAACAACATTCATAGTATGAACCCAGCTTAGTAATTGTATATATATATATATATATATATATATAATTAGAAATAAACTGGGAATATGTACATCAATATGTACATGCTTACAGAGAATATCTTTTCAGTGAACATGTATTTCTTACAGAATTTTTAAAACACTCAGAATATGTGTATGTATAACTTTTGACCTTATAATTCCATTTTTGGGAATGTTTTCTAAGGAAATTGTTAGAAATTCAGACAAATATTTAAGTAAAAATTCTATTTACAATGGAAAAACTTAGATTAAGCAAAAATGGCCAACAATATGGGAATGGTTAGACAAAGTTATGGAATATGATGTATTTATTAAAACCTTTACAATGAATTCTAAGTGACAAGGAAAATGTGTATAATTTAAAAGGTGATAAAGGAGGATACACATATATATGAATATAATCTCAAAGATGTTAAATTATGTACTTACAAAATCTGGAAATAGTTTATTAAAACAGTAGTAGTAGATATTATTCTGTATTTGAGAATATGGATGATAGCTATTTCCTTATATACTTCTCTGTGTTTCCAGTGTGAACTTTTTGACTCTGAAAAAATATTAAAAGATTAGAAAAAAGAGCTGGAGGAAATAGTTGAACAACACTTAGAATGGAAGCTGTCATGGTATATGCAAATTTTAGATTTGTCACATTGATAACATTTTTCAAGTCTTAAAACAAAAAATGTGTAAGATAGCTATTCATTTTATTCTTACTATCTGATTTTATAATTCATTTTGGCCTAGTTTCTTTCTTTCTAGTTCAGGAGGGTATAACAATCTGAGTTTCTAAGTTTCAAGGGAGAAAAAGCCTCTCTTTAGCCCTTATAATTCTTTGAATCCTTATTCCCAAAGAATTTCTTAGCCAAGATATGAGAAATAGAAGGAAAGCCTGATGTTGGAGTGTTGCAGAGTATATTCTAGAAATGCCATAGCAATACACAGTCCAACCACGTAACATTTGCTTCTACCTTAGTCATGGTTCCACAATGGGTTTTACATAAAAATTGATCAATGTTGATATTTGAGTGTATGTATGATTGTCTGAGTGGTGGTAGTGGTGGTGATGAGAGGTGGGAATATTTTCTTGTTATAAACTTGTTTTCTCCAGGAAGATATTCATTATCTTTAAATGGTTAAATTCATTTTTATTATCTCTTACAATTTGTCATTCTGAGATGCTAATTACAATTTTTTTTTTCTATAGCTGGAAGCCAACATGTGATGTTTTTCATAAACATGAAGACTATATGCAGGACCAATTTACTGTTTATCAAGAAACTAGTGAAAAAGACAAGTACGTATATTAATTTAAGCTTATCAATTCTATAATTTATTAATAGGATATGTGTAGCAAAGACGTTACTTGAAAAATGCAGAAACTTTGTACGTTGAGAGGTTTTTTTTTTTTTTTTTAAAGTAAATCCAGTGCTTTGTACTCTTTCGGTACCATTGGAGGTCTACCTCTTCGTTATAAAGCTCTACTGAATCCTTAGGTAGAAACAATTTGTCAGTAGCAATTGTTATAGCAGAGTGCTTCAATTAATGGTCTTTATAACTGAATTGTTACAGGTAAACATCTGGGGGAATAGTTAGCTATAGAATTAGCTTATGAAAAATTTGGAGTTTTGACTTTTGAAGGGGATTTTATTTATTTTTATTTTTTAGAAACTGTTTTCCATCAACCTTATTTCCATTTTGTTTGCCTCTGTAAAAGAGCAGCTTAAGACCACTCAGTGGTTGTCCCTATCCATTCAGTGGCCTGAGCAGTGGGAGCTGCAGATCAGTCTTCAGTGGCAGGCTAAGCACTCCAGTCTTCAGTAGGGAACTGCTGAATAGGCACAGAGGGCACCTGCAGACCTTGAAGGGGATTTGATATGAGACTTCTCTTTTTCAGAAAGCTAATGTAGTGGGGTATTATATTCTGATGGAGAAACCCCAATATTTGTATGGGTTTATTTTATTATGTATAAAATAACCTGGTCTTGAGTACTAAATGTAATTAGTGAATATAATAAAACAAGTTGAAAGACTTTGAATATATTATATAGCATTATAATTTCACTTAATTTTTTTTCAAAGGTCAGTTTTTTTTAAATATAATTTTTTGTCAAATTAGCTAACATACATAATATACAGATTGCTCTTGGCTTTGGGAGTAGATTCCCATGATTCATCATTTATATACAACACCCAGTACTCATCCCAAGTGCCTTCCTCAATGCCGGTCACCTATTTTCCCCTCCCCCCTGCCCTCCATCAATCTAATTCTTCATCAAAGACCAAGTTTAAAATATTCAAATTGATGGAATATTTTGGCCTTCACAATTCCACTTCTTCATGTAACCTTCCTTGATTTTTAATCCAGTGCTAGTTATTTATTTATTTATTTACTTACTTATTTATTTTTATTTTTTAAATATAATTTATTATCAAATTGGCTAACCTACAGTGTGTCACTTAATTTTTATAAAATGTTTATTTTTGAGACAGAGCATGAGTGGGGGAGGGGCAAAGAGAGGGAACAGAGTATCCAAAGCAGGCTCTGCCCTGACAGCAGTGACCCTGATGCGGGGCTTGAACTCAGGAGTCATGAGATCATGACCTAAGCTGAAGTCAGATACTCTGAGCCATCCGGGCACCCTAATTTCACTTAATTAAAAAAATTGAAATATTTTCATAAATATTTTTTTCATAAATATTGAAATATTTCATAAATATTTTCATCATTTTTTATATTTTATGTCCTCTTTTATACTTTATTTTGTTGTTTTTTTTACTTTTCTTCTGGATTTATTGATATATAATTGACATATAACATTGTTTAAGTTTGAGGTGTACAAACATGATGGCTTGATACATGTATGTATTTTAAAGTGTCTGCCACAGTAAGGCTAGGTAGGTAGCACATCTGTCACCTCATATAACTACTGGGGTTTTTTGTAGTAAGAACATTTAAGATTTACTCTCTTAGCAATTTTTAAGGATATAATACAGTATTGTTATATTTACCATGCTGTGTGTTAAATCCCTAGAACTTATTTACCTTACAACTGGAAGTTTGTATCCTTTGGGCAACATCTCCTGGCCCCTGGCAGCCATCATTCTATTCTGTTTTGATGATCTGGCTTTTTTTAGATTTTTCATATAATTAAGATCATATCATATTTGTTTTTCTCTTAATCACTCGGCATAATACTCTCAAGGTCCTTCCACGGTGTCATAAATGGCAGCAGTTATTTATTATGACTGAATATAAAATTCCATTGCATATATATACCACATTTAAAAAAATTTTTTAAAGGGTTGGGATTTTTAATTTTTATTTTTAAACTCTCTGCTCAACATGGGGCTCCAGGGCTGAATTTTTTCCATTGAATGTGTGTGTGTATATATATATATATATATATATATATATATATATACACACACATATATATATATATACACGTGCGCACACGCACGCTCACACACACACACACATACATACATACGTATATATTACTTCTTTATCCATTCATCTGTAGATGGACACTTGGGTTGCTTGCATATTTGGTTATTGTAAATAATTCAGCTATAAACATAGGGGTTCATATATAATTTTGAATTAGTATTTTTGTTTTTGGGGGCTAAATACCCAGTAGTGGAATTACTGGATCATATGGTATTTCTGTTTTCTATTACCAAGTGTGTGGACTGGTATGACTCCCAATAGGTCCCTGGGAGGCCTCCTGGCTAGTCACTGGATAGATCTGTGGGTAGTCATGACTGGCCCTAAACTTTAGTAGCCAGAAGGGACTGGAACTGAGCCTTAGTGAGGTTTCAGTTTCCACAATCAAGATTGAGGTCTGTAGTCCTGGCTATGAAGGGACAGAAGGGTTTGTCTTCCACCAGGTCCCTGGGTGAGCTGGACCACTCCCTGACTGTAGCAGGAGGGGCTGGAGCCAAGTATAGGGCCCTTTTAGAATTTCTAGGGATACATATAGGAGTACCTATTTGGGGGGCTCCAGGGCTAGCAGGTCTGCTGGTGGCCTTTGGCTGTGAGAGACCTAGAACTAAGTATATGGCTCTTGAGGATCTCCTTGGGTGCAGACAGGAGTGTCTCCCACTGGGAACTAGACCCTTAGTACTGCTGATAAACTGTAGCTGTGAGGGGGTTGGAACCA
The DNA here is from genome assembly GCF_022079265.1 of Lynx rufus. Classification (NCBI taxonomy): domain Eukaryota; kingdom Metazoa; phylum Chordata; class Mammalia; order Carnivora; family Felidae; genus Lynx; species Lynx rufus. The sequence goes on from NW_025814831.1 coordinate 41,210,258, forward strand.
AGCATAAGGCCCATCAAGTATCAGGATCTTTAGGGGCACAGACAGGAGTGTCTCCTGCTGGATCCCTGTGCCAGCAGGACTCTTTGATGACTGTGGCTGGGATGGGCTCGAGCCCAGTTAATGGGGCCCTTCCAGAATCTATAGTCTGAATGAGTGTGGCAAGCTTGCCTCCAGGGGCTCCCAGACTGCGACCATAGGGACTAGAGCTGGTTCATGGGCCACTGCAGGGTCCACAGCTGGGACCAGGGGATGTATGCTTATTTCCTGACACAGGGGTGGGCATGACTCCTGAGTCCTTTGGTGTATAGTGCTGGTAACAGACCCAAGGCCAAATGGGCTGTAGCTGAGGTCTCAGGAGTACAGAACTATTTCTGGGTCTGTAGTCAGGACCAGAGTGAGTTAACCACCAGGATGTGAGCCTGCCTTCTCAAAATAGCTCTTCTTAGTCTTGGACTACACCAGGGTTTCACAGTCTCCTACCTGGATCACAAAGCTCTCACAAATGCACTTTTGTCCATGGATATATGGTAATTATTATTTTTGAGGGGGCAATACACATGAGGGATGTTTTATTCTGTCCTCTTGCTGACATCACTCCAATTTTTATATTTTAATTAAAAACATACTAAATATAGACTGCAATACCCTTTATATTCAAAGATAGGTCTTAAGATAACAACTGAAGTAATAGATTTGGACTTTGTTGGCATTTGAAATCATGGAAATAGGTAAGATTGTCCATGGAAATGAATAGAGCAAAAAAATAGAGTATACAGTCATCCAAGGAATAGGTAAAGGGTGAAATTAGTGAAAGAGACTGTTACTTTGTCATTTTTAGACCCTGTTTCAATCTAAAAAGGATTTGAGATAATTTGTATAATGCCATAGTGTTAAAAGAAAACTAAATATAAAAATTAAGGCTATAGTAATATAAGGATAATGTAAGAAGATGAAGCATTTGATTAGAATAGAAATTCATATTACATGGCCTTGTACATTTGTTAAATATAGATACAGATTAGGTTCTGGAATTCCTAGTAGTCAGGCATTGTGGAAATGTGATCATTTTGGGATTCAGAGTATTCATTTATTTTTTTTTTAATTTTTTTTTCAACGTTTATTTATTTTTGGGACAGAGAGAGACAGAGCATGAACGGGCGAGGGGCAGAGAGAGAGGGAGACACAGAATCGGAAACAGGCTCCAGGCTCTGAGCCATCAGCCCAGAGCCTGACGCGGGGCTCGAACTCACGGACCGCGAGATCGTGACCTGGCTGAAGTCGGACGCTTAACCGACTGCGCCACCCAGGCGCCCCCAGAGTATTCATTTAAAAAACAGTTCAATTGTTAAGGATAAGCAGAAGTTTTTCCTGGTAATGAGATTTGAGAGAAATTTCTCGCCTGAGTTCTCATTAAAGGATAATTATACAGTGTGGTAGTATCTTCAGTGACCTCCCCAAAATAAACAAAATATATATTACTTCTTAGAACATCTCTTAATGCAAGTCATGGCTATAAAACATTATTAAAAATGCTTCTTTGAGAGGCTAGAACAAAGCAGTTCAAAAGTGTACCTAGCTGATAGTGTTTGTTGTGGATGACTTCTCTTAGGTAGCCAGAGTAGTCACTTTAATAGTGGAAACAAGTATTTCTTTCTTAAACCAACCACATAGGTTGATTGAATTGATGACTCAATACCAGATGCTTATAAAAGGAAATGACTCCATTTGTTGGTATCATGGATGCTGAAGGAAATAGAGGAACCAGCTTCTTGTTTCTCCTAATCTTCCATTCTAGACATTCATTAAGACTAGTATTGTCAGCAGATGAGATAGTCAGGGCTCTTCTTGAATCATGATTTTGCTATGCTGGTCTCTGCTAAAGTCCCTGTATGGAGTATATAAGAACAGTGGGCATGAATATACAACATGAATAGGGTAAATGTGGAATGCTAATTTCATCTGAAACTGGCCACTCCAATTCAGTTTTCTATAGGTATTTCCCTCTTCCCTGGACCATTTTCCCAAGAAGTGAGGGATTAGGGGTGCCTAGGTGGCTCAGCCTAGGTGACCTTCAGCTCAGGTCATGATCTTGCAGTTTGTGAGTTCGAGCCCTGCATTGGGCTCTGTGCTGACAGCTCAGAGCCTGGAGCCTGCTTCGGATTCTGTGTCTCCCTCTCTCTCTGCCCCTCCTCCACTTGCACTCTATCTCTGTCTCTCAAAAACAAATTTTTTTAAAAAGAAGTGAGGGATTAATTAGCAAATAGGCATTTAGAGGAATAGGAGTTTTGGGGCTCGACTGCTTTATCTTGCTAAAGGGGACAGAGTTCAGTGTACACATATATATATATATATATATATATTTTTTTTTTTTAAATTTATTTTGATAGAGAACAAGTGGGGGAGGGGTAGAAAGAGAGGGGGACAGAGGATCTGAAGTGGGCTCCGTGCTGACAGCAGAGAGCCTGACATGGTGCTCAAACTCACAAACTGTGAGATCATGACCTGAGCCAAAGTCAGATTCTTAACCGACTGAGCTACCCAGGTGCCCCCAGAGTTTATTTAGTATATTAAAAAATTAAAACATGAGGAGATTCAGATCTGCTGATCAGTACAATGCTGTTATCCTTACTTTTTTTTCTCAGTATACAAGCATTTATGAATACTGTTCTTTTCTCATCTGTTAAGATGAGATAACCAGAGTATCTTTAAATAAGTTTCCCCCATATAGAATGTTTTGATTTAGAAAATTTACAAAATTTAGGGGCGCCTGGGTGGCGCAGTCGGTTGGGCGTCCGACTTCAGCCAGGTCACGATCTCGCGCTCCGTGAGTTCGAGCCCCGCGTCGGGCTCTGGGCTGATGGCTCAGAGCCTGGAGCCTGTTTCCGATTCTGTGTCTCCCTCTCTCTCTGCCCCTCCCCCGTTCATGCTCTGTCTCTCTCCCAAAAATAAATAAACGTTGAAAAAAAAAATAAAAAAAAAAAATTTACAAAATTTTGAGGAACATAAGGACTGTATATTTTTAGAAAATTTTCAATGCATGTTCTTTCTTGAAACTTAAGAATTGGGTAGAAAGAATCTAAAGAATATATTTCCTATGATAAACCTGGATTGAACATTTTCATTGTTGTAGATTAGGATTAGCAAACTTTTTTTTTAATTTTTTTTTTTAAGTTTATTTTTGAGACAGAGAGAGACAGAGCATGAACGGGGAAGGGTCAGAGAGAGAGGGAGACACAGAATCGGAAGCAGGCTCCAGGTTCCGAGCCATCAGCCCAGAGCCCGATGCAGGGCTCGAACCCACGGACCACGAGATCGTGACCTGAGCTGAAGTCGGACGCTCAACCGACTGAGCCACCCAGGCGCCCCAGCAAACTTTTTTTTTTGTAAAGAGCCAGATAGTAAATATTTTAGGCTTTGTGGGTTATACTAAGTCTCTGTTGATACTCAACCTTACTGTTGTGATGCAAGAACAACTTTAGACAATACAAAATGAATGGCTGTGTTCTAATAAAACTTTATTTATGGACATTACAGCTTGAATTTCATATAATTTTAATGTGTCATGAAATACTATTATTTTGTTTTTCAGTAATTTTAAAATTTAGAAGTTATTCTTAGCTCACAGGCCATACAAAAACAAGTGACAGGTTAGATTTGGCCCATAGTAACTGACCCCTATTGTAGATCAAGCAAAAGTCAAATGAGAAGGAAGAGTTAATATCCTTTTGCAAGAATTAACTGTCCCACTTAAGACTTGTGTCTACATAGATGACTGATCCACCTCTACCTGATTTAGACTGGAGGAGCTCCTCCAAACAGTGCTGAAATTTCCTTCATAAAACAGATATGGAGTATATAAGAATGATTGTGAACCTAGAGTTCTAACACATAAAACATGACTTCCTTTATAATGTTAGCTTAGAGAGTTGAGGATTTAGAACACATAGTTGTAGAGGTAGATGGACTGGGGACAATAACAACTGAAAACTCAGGGAGGATAGAGATCAGGAAGTCATCAGAAGAACCAGGTTCTCATTGTAGTTTTGATTTGCATTTCCCTGATGATGAGTGTTGAGCACTTTTTCCTGTGTCTGTTGGCCATCTGTTTATCTTCTTTGGAAAAATGTTTATTCATGTCTTCTGCCAATTTTTAATTGGATCATTCATTTTGGGGTGTTGAGTTTTATAAGTTCTTTATATATTTTAGATACTAACCCTTTGTCAGATATGTCATTTGTAAATATCTTCTGCCATTCTATAAATTGCCTTTTAGTTTTATTGATTGTTTCCTTCACTGAAGAAGGTTTTAATTTTGATGAAGTCTTGGGGCATCTGGGTGGCTCAGTCGTTTGGGCGTCTGACTTCGTCTCAGGTCATGATCTCACAGTTCGTGGGTTTGAGCCCCATGTCAGGTTCTGTGCTGACAGCTCAGAGCCTGGAGCCTGTTTCAGATTCTGTGTTTCCCTCTCTCTCTGCCCCTCCCCTGTTCACGCTCTGTCTCTGTCTCAAGAATAAATAAACATTAAAAAAAATTTTAACTTTGATGAAGTCTCAAATATCTTTTGATGAAATCCCAAATACCAACAACACAAGAAACAACAGGTATTGGCAAGGATGTGGAGAAAGGGAAACGCTCCTGCACTGGTTGGTGGAAATGCAAACTGGTGCAGCTACTCTGGAAAACGGTATGGAGGTTCCTCATAAAGTTAAAAATAGAACTGTCTTATGAGCCAGCAGTTGTACTACTAGGTATTTACCAAGAGAATACAAAAACACTAATTTGAAGGGATACATGCACCCCAATGTTTATAGCAAACATTACCTACAATAGCCAAATTATGGAAACAGCCCAAGTGTTCACTGACTGATGAATGGATAAAGAAGATGTGGTATACACACACAAACACACACACACACACACACACACACACACACACACACAGTGGAACATTAGGCATAAAAATGAATGAAATCTTGCCATTTGCAATGACATGGATGAAACTAGAGTCATGCTAAGCAAAGTAAGTCAGAGAAAAGCAAATGCCATATGATTTCACTCCTATGTGGAATTTAAGAAACAAAACAAATGACCATAGGGAGAAAAAAGAGGCAAATAAGAAACAGACTCTTAACTGTAGAGAACAAACTAATGTTTACCAGAGGAGAGGTGGGTGGGGGATGGGTTAAATAGGTGATGGAGATTAAGGAGTGCACTTGTGATGAGCACCAGGTGTTGTATGTAAGTGCTGAATCACTAAATTGTACACCTGAAACTAATATTAGACTGTATGTTAACTAACTAGAATTTAAATAAAAACTAAAAAAAAAAAAGGTTCTGCACTGTCTTAGGATGAGAAAAAAAAGAGATCACTGAGTTGGACAGTTAGATCATTGGTGACCTTGTGAAGGGTAGTTTCTTTGGAATGGTGAGAGTAAAAGTTAAATGGAAGAGGATTAAGGAATGAATAACTCAGGTAGTGGGAAAGTAAAGACTTGAAAAGTGTGATGGAGTTAAGGAAAGTTTGAAGGGCAGACAGTATTGAGGGAAACGGATAAGTAGGTATTTGACTTGCCATTTATACTTAGTTTAGTAGACTTTAACAAGTGATACTTAGAAAGTTTCTAGATATACTGTTTTTATATTGACATCATTTTTTAAAATTTTAACAGAAAAATGTATCATGATTATGTATGTCAGTATAAAGATGTTTTGAAGCAATATCAACTAAAATACTCAGAAACACCTCTTTCACATGTATATTATGAGAAGAAAAAAGAACATGAAGAAATTCAAAATAGAGTGTTGGCATGTACTGAACAACTAAAAATGAATGAAGCTATCTTTATGGAACTTCTAGGTATTAACATTTTTTATATATTGTTTAATAATTGTATCTTTGTAATGAATAATGAATTAGACTAAAATATGATTTTGTTTTTCAGTACCTGCTCCTTTTCCATCACTTACTAAATGGACATTACATATGTATCCACAAAAGTACTTCTACCTAGAATTTTTGTAGATAAGTATTTTTTTCTGTATTTTGTCATTGTGATTCCTTGGTAAGTATCACATGGATTTGGAGTTTTTTGCTTGTTTAATTAAAAAAATGGAGAAGTGGGGCGCCTGGGTGGCGCAGTCGGTTAAGCGTCTGACTTCAACCAGATCATGATCTCGCGGTCCGTGAGTTTGAGCCCCGCGTCAGGCTCTGGGCTGATGGCTCAGAGCCTGGAGCCTGTTTCCGATTCTGTGTCTCCCTCTCTCTCTGCCCCTCCCCCGTTCAAGCTCTGTCTCTCTCTGTCCCAAAAATAAATAAACGTTGAAAAAAAAATTAAAAAAAAAATAAAAAAAAATGGAGAAGTTACTTTACAGGTCAGCTGGGGTTAGTTTTCATATTTATATACATGTGATCAGAAGCAAGCAGTTTTAATGAGAATAAAGTGATGACTGCTTTAAGTGGTGTATCTTAGCAACCAAACCAATGAAGAAGTCTTCTTGCTCTGTCTTACCAAAGAAAGAATTCCAATTAAATCAATTGGTTATTACTTGTTAGAATGGAAGGTGGTAATCACAATTATTTACTCATCTATAGAAATTCATTGGGGACTACCTTGTGCCAGGCAATCCTCAAGAAGATACAGAGCTTTCTTGCAGGGAGCTCACAGTTTAGTAAGGGAGACAGACACGTAAACAAATAATTCTAATACAGTGGCATTATATTAGATGATTAAGTAATTCTTAATTGGTCTAAGTATCATCTGTTTGTCAAGGTGATCTTCCCTGATGATGAACTTAGAACTTTAATCCTCTTCCAACCTCTGCAATCCTTCATATGCTTTCCTATTAGATTATAACTCCACTGTTTGTACTAAGTCTTCTTTATCCCTGCATTCTACCTTGCTTCATTCTGCTTCATCCTAAATCATCTTTTAACTCCTTTGCTGCTTGCTGCCTTCATGTTTAGGTTTTAGCTTATAAACAACTGTAAACAGCATAGTTGTTCATTTGCTGCCTGTGTTGTAACTTCTCAATGGGAAGAGGCAGAGGTTCATTGATGCATGAGGTATAGCGGGGATTAGGGGGTTGGATGTAGGAAGGGATGAGTTACAAGATTATATGAGAAACAAGAACAGGTGATGAAGGTAGGGAGAATTGAAGATTAGGATTTAAATGTCTATATTTAAAATTTAATTGATACTTTTTATAACAATATAGCATAAATAATATTCATGTGAAATTTTATGTTCCAGCATATAAATTATGTATTTTAGGGCAGAGTAGGAGATATTCCATCTTAAATAGATTTTCTCTGGAGTTCTTGTTCACTATCACTATTTTATTTTTAAATTCCCCTAAATGGATTATAGAGTAACTTAGGAAGTTGTAGTGATTAATAACTGTGCAGGATGTCTGTTAACAGCTGAGAAATTCTCTACTTGAAATTGTTGTAACTTCAGTTCAAGCAGAAAGTCCAGATGGAAGATCTTGCTGTTTTCTGAGTCCTGCAGGCTGCACTGATGAACCTTACAGAACAAGAAAAGAGAAATTGATTGGGTAGATTTTTAAATATTGATTTTGGAACAAATAAATAATGGAAACACAAGAAGTTAAATTTGGACCTGAATTGATTACATATTTTTAGTTATACCAAATAACTTGATGAACTTAGGTAAAAAAACAAAAGCAAAAAAAACCCATGTGAAATATTTAAGTGAAAAAAAATTCTAACATATTTTAGGTGAAATGTTTTTAAGTTCATTACATAATATAGGTAAGCAACAAGTTATCTTTGTCAGTTTGCCAAATGTTCATGTTAGCATTACCTATTTTCAGGCACTGTTATTAATATTGCTTACTGCTTATATGGAACATTTTATAAATAATGTGACATAATGTTAACTATTTCTGATATGGTACATATGTTATAAATGTCAATTTTACTTGCATAACATCATTCCTTAATATAAAAGGGTTAATGTGAGATGTAAAACACAAAATATTCTTAAACATGCCAGAAGTTTTTCCAAAAGTTCATCTGAATTGAAGAAAGAAGTAGATGAAGTGGAAATAGAAATTAATTATTTAAACCAGGTATATATTTTGTAATATATTTCTAATATATTTAAGGTATATGTGTAATGGTATATTTAGTCTTAGAAGAGCTATTTCCAAAAAGCCTAAATATGGAGAATGGCTTATGATAATTTATTTGCCTCAGATTATCTTTGGATCCAAAAATATGTTTTAGGTAGTAAGTATATTTAATTTTAAGTTTTAGGGAATGGTTTAATTTTCTTTGGCAGCTGAAAAAAGATGAGTAAAGAGCAAGATGTAGCTTAATAACAGGAATTTAAAGGCACTCACTACAACAGTGTTGTCAGCAAAGAAAACAAGACAATAAATGGTTTTAAGAACTTAATCTTGAAAATTTATGACTATAATCTTTATAGAGCTAGGCTAGAACTAGTTTAGACTTAAAGATTGATGGTGCATAATTTCTTGAATACATTTTTAATGTCATCTATTGAAATGGCTTTCATCGACTGAGAACCCATCAAAGTTACTTCCAGATTCTGAGAAAAAAATAGAATAGCTAATTTTCTGAATTTTTTGAAAATTGTGTTAAAGAAGATACATTTACCATTCATAGGTATTAGGTTCCAAATAACAGTAAAGTCATTTTAGTAGTAAGAACAAAGTAGATGCTACTTCCTTTAAAATGTATGATAACTAGGTCTATTTACGGGGAATTGATGTCTGCTTTGCTTCTGATCATAGTCTTTAAAAAAGAAGATGGAAGTTCATTGAATCTAGGTTGGCTAATGAAATTGTAAGGAAAAATTAAAGGAGTATGATTTATTGTTAATTTTGACCTGGTTTTAGCAACTTTTACTAAATATAGCTAATACTACAAAAACATAAATCCTGTAATTATATAGAAAAATCATATTTATTAAGATAAAGCATGTGTTCCTTGGTACTTACTTTGTTCTGCTTTGTCATTTTTCTTTTTAGCAGATTGCAAGACTTCATGAAACTAAGAATCTTGCAGAAACTCTGGAAGAAAAAAATAAAAATAAGGAAAAGAGAAAGGAATTGAAAGAAAGGTATAGGTAAACCTTAAAATGGGATTTTATGTGAATGGTTATTCTGCATCTAAACATTTGATTCCATATTCTATCCCAAGCCACTAATATTCACACAGTATCTATATACATTTTTGTGCAGGCTATTTTCTGCTTATTTATTATGAAAAATATTAATTTATACCCTTAAATACTGTAGACTAACATTAAAATGTGCTTGTTATTTAGTAAGGCCAAGGATAATGTATAGAGAGAAATAAGGTAGCAGCAGCACATTTGCTGTTTTATAAGCTACCTTTCATCCAGTTTCCATGATGGGTCACCAGTAGGAGTAAAACAAAGGAATAATAGTGGGAGCAGCATTATATTTAACTTTTTAAAAAATGTTTATTTATTTACAGGGGAGCCTGGTGGCTCATTCAGTTAAGCGTCTGACTTTAGCTCAGGTTATGATCTCCCAGTTCGTGTGAGTTCGAGCCCCATGTGGGGCTCTGTGCTGACAACTCAGAGCCTAGAGCCTGCTTTGGATTCTGGGTCTCCCCCTCTCTCTCTGCCTCTCTCTTTTTGTGTGCTCTCTCTCTCTCTCTCTCCCTCCCTCTCCCCCCCCATAACAACCATTTAAAACTTTTTATTTATTAACCATAAAAAATGGTTATTTATTTATTATTCTGAGAGAGAACTGAGCATGCGTGAGCCAGTGGGGGAGGAGCGGCGAGAGGACAGAGAGAATCCCAAGCAGGCTGTGTGTTATCAGTGCAGAGCCCAACATGGGACTCTGTCCCTAGAACCATGAGATCATGACCTGAGCTGAAAACAAGAGCTGGATGCCCAACCAGCTGAGCCACCCAGGCACCCCTGTATTTACCTTTTTTTCACTCTGTCACCAGCTTGACCGTCCTTTTGCCACAGAGAGTGAAGATGAATCAAAATGCTACTGAATCTGTGGCATCATATGTTTCCTTGCTTTTCATCCTTATGGTGATAAAGCAGACATCAGTGAGGGAGGCATTAAAAAAAAAAAGTTAGATTTTACCTGTTACTGTGTGACAGAAAAATAGATGTATTACTGTTGCTGTGTCTGATAAAATTTCTACCTTTTCTCTTTTTGCCCAAATGCTTTTTTATTCTTTTTAAATTCATCTCCTTAGTAGGCTCCATTACTCTTGTCCTGATGTTTCAACACATTTCCTCTCCAAAGTTAATTTCTCTGATCCCACTTCCTTGGATCTATTAATTTTCTTGATTCCCCCCTCCCACTTCTTACAAACATAATAATGTTGTCTTGGGGCGCCTGGGTGGCGCAGTCGGTTAAGCGTCCGACTTCAACCAGGTCACGATCTCGCGGTCCGTGAGTTCGAGCCCCGCGTCAGGCTCTGGGCTGGTGGCTCGGAGCCTGGAGCCTGTTTCCGATTCTGTGTCTCCCTCTCTCTCTGCCCCTCCCCCGTTCATGCTCTGTCTCTCTCTGTCCCAAAAAATAAAAAAAAAACGTTGAAAAAAAATTAAAAAAAAAAATAATGTTGTCTTTAATTCTCCAAAGAAATTGAGTAGGAAATAAGTACATGTATAGAATTTCACTTCATGACTTTTTAGTACTGTAAAAATCCTCTATATTGAGAGGAATTTATATAACTGTTTAGTCATTTTTACTCAATATCTATTTCATAGTTATTATAAATAACATCATTTAAATTATTTAACTAAAACTAATTAAAATTATTTCTTTAGGAAAAATTCAATGAGTAAAAAACTTAAGTAAAATTTTAAGTAAAAAACTAAAAAGACCCATTAAAGTGTTATTGCTTTAGTGGTTTCTGGATTCATGTAGCTGAATTGTTTCTGAATAGTTATTTTTAAAGTTTGAAGTACTCTGAAATCTGTAGCATGTTATTTGTGGATAAAGTTTTGTTTAGAAATTTTTTAACATGTTTAGAAATTCTCCTAAAATTATTATATTTTATTTTTTTAATATGAAATTTATTGTCAAATTGGTTTCCATACAACACCCAGTGCTCATCCCAAAAGGTGCCCTCCTCAATACCCATCACCCACTTTCCCCTCCCTCCCACCCCCCATCAACCCTCAGTTTATTCTCAGTTTTTAGAGTCTCTTATGGTTTGGCTCTCTCCCTCTAACTTTTTTTTTTCCTTCTCCTCCCCCATGGTCTTCTGTTAAGTTTCTCATGATCCACATAAGAGTGAAACCATATGGTATCTGTCTTTGTCTGTATGACTTATTTCACTTAGCATAACACTCTCCAGTTCCATCCACGTTGCTACAAAAGGCCATATTTCATTCTTTCTCATTGCCAAGTAGTATTCCATTGTGTATATAAACTACAATTTCTTTATCCATTCATCAGTTGATGGACATTTAGGCTCTTTCCATAATTTGGCTATTGTTGAAAGTGCTGCTATAAACATTGGGGTACAAGTGCCCCTATGCATCAGCACTCCTGTATCCCTTGAGTAAATTGATTATGTTTTAAAATGAGAGTGTGGTATACTGAGAAGAGCACTGGACTTAATCTGGAAAAGTGTGTTTTAGCTGTGACACCAGTAAATAATTTTATTGGGCAGATATTTTAAATTTTCTGAAACTCAGTTTTACTATCTGCAAAATGAATTTATATAGTATATAAGTCTCTTCTAGATTTAAAATATGTTAATTTTTTACTTACTAAATATTTAATGTAATTTACCCTTCAGAATTTTTGAAAAAGATGAACAACATGTACTTATATTGAATAAAGCCCCTCAAAACAGTCGATTATTTCTTCCATATGAATCTGAGAAAGTCAGACCAATGAAAATGCATTCTTCAGAGGCAAGAGTTGTAGGTACAGTATCTGTTAATTATTTAAAAACTTAGTTTTTTTTGTAAACACATAGAAGAAAAGGCAGAAGCAAATTTTGTTATCATTTGGTGTAAGCAAGAACAAACAATACTAGAGACAAACAGACTCAGAAAAGTATCACTTTGATTCTTTCTGAGAGTGAACAATATGCCTTCTATCCCTAACTTTTTTCTCTTTGAGAGAGAAATCATCCGCATAATATTAAAACAAGTGTTCTGGTTGGGTCACACAGCTGCCAGAGGAGGGTGAATAATAATTTTTCATTTGAGGAATTGTGTTATTAGTGTATGTAATTAAAGTGGGTAGCTGACTTGTATTAATGATATTTGTGACCTAGTCACTGAGATATTTGAATCGTGTTTCATTCAGTGGATCTGCAGATTAGATTAACTACATTGTATTAGATTAACTGCACTAGCTGTTCTTTTTCCCTCAGTCTTATTTGGTTCCTCACTATAAAGATGTAGTTTTGTAAGCTGGTTTTCATTTTACACTCATGCTTGTTATGATAGTTTATATAGTGAGGAATTAAAAGGTTTGCAGGAATTCCACACACTTCTATAATTTAAATTCAATCTTCATGTAACTTGATTTTTTTAATTACAAGTTTATGTTGAATTTTGGGCATAATATTTGATTCTATCTCTGAAATTCATTTGAAGTTGTACAATTTAATAACCTAGATAAAAAAGAAGAAAGTTCTGTGAAACAGTCAAAGCTTGCCAATATTGACTTTAGGCAGAAAGGAAACAACGTGCAGGTAGGTATTTCCTTTTTAATAGTATAAATTAAATATTTGCTTGCATTAAATGAGATAATGAATGTATTTCATTTAGAACATGGGTGTGTGTGTGTGTGTGTGTGTGTGTGTGTGTGTGTGTGTGTTATAAATATATTAAATCAGCCATTACTACAACCTCAGTGTCTAAAAATCTTAGAAGAATTTCAATATGGCAGCCTGAACATATACTGTAGCCTTCTCACTTACTCTAAAAAAATAGAAAAGATATTTAAAAATGCCAAGCCCTGTACCTAGTCAAACCCAGATATTTCTGAAGGAGGAAAACAGGATTAGATTGAAGGGGAAATTGTGACCCAGGACTTGCATAGAACACTATTATAGAAGGTATAGGTCTGGAGACAATGAATAGGGTAATCGGTTGGGTTACTTCAGTGGGAGTTAATTAGTTAACACCTGTTCAACTCATATCTACTCTGCCTTTGGCTAGGCATCAGCAATGGATCACTGTCTGTAGGTGGAAGCAGTAAGTATAGGAGCTTCGGTTAGAGAGATAGATGGTAACTCTAGGGAGTTCTTCTTTTCTTAAGTTTATTTGTTTATTTTGAGAGAGAGCACATGCAGAGGAGGGGTGGAGAGAGAGAGAGAGGGAGAGAGAGAATCCCAAGCAGGCTCTGCACCATCAACACGGAGCCCAACACAGATTTGAATTCAGAAACCATGAGATCATGACCTGAGACAAAGTCAAGAGTCAGATGCTTAACAAACTTAGTCACCCAGTCGCCCTTCTAGGGGGTTCTTGATGCTTAAGAAAAATAAGGAGCATACCACCCAGAAAGCTAGCTTCTGGTGTGGCACATCTCTGTCTTCCCCCATTCTTCCTGAAAATAGTCCAGGGGGGAATTCTCAATGGAAAATATAATTGCCTTTCATTAATTTGTAATTAATACATACAGATAGAGGTGTAGTGGTAACCAAATTAATTAGTGAAACTTATCGTAAATATGTATTAATTACAAAAAATGTTTAAATCTGGTACTAAAATTTCAGATGAGATCAATATGGGATGAAGGTAGGAAGATAAATAAGGGAAACAAAAGTTTACCCAAGTTCTTTTCTTGGGGGCGGGGATGAAAGTAGAGAGAAGATACAAATACTGATTCACTTATATGTTGTTGGGAAAATGTGAATTTATGCGTGTATGTTAAACATGTAAGAGTAACCAAAATAAGAGAAATGACATGCACTAGTTTTAAAACAGTAGAAGAAAAATGATGGAACAACTTAATCAGTCCAACAAAAGGCAGGGATGGAAGAGTAGATAAAATAACTAGAATACATTATAAATAGAAAATAAGATGCCATAAATAGTTCTGAACAAATCAGTATTCAGAAATGTGACAGAGATGCTTCTATGGGATATATAAACAAAATACAGACATATACTTATATTTTTTTCCAAGTTTTATTTAAATTCCAGATGGTTAACATACAGTGTAATATTAGTTTCAGGTGTAGGATTTAGTGATTCTTCACTCCCATACAACACCCAGTGCTTATCAGACAAATGCACTCCTTAATCCCCATCATCCATCTAGCCCATACACTGCCCACCTCCCTTCCAGCAACCCTCAGTTAGTTCTCTGTAGTTAAGAGTCTGTTTTATGGTTTGTTTGCCTCTCTCCTGCCCCTATGTTCATCTGTTTTCTTAAATTCCACCTAGGAGTGAAATCGTATGGGATTTGTCTTTCTCTGGCTGATTTATTTTGTTTAGAATAATACTCACTAGCTCCATCCACATCATTGCAAATGGCAAGATTTCAATCTTTTTGATGGCTGAGTAATATTCCATTATATATGTGTATATAATACACACATATATACATATATATATAATACACACACATGTATATAATATACATATACATATATATCACATTTTCTTTATACATTCATCAGTCGATGGACTTTTGGGCTCTTTCCATAATTTGGCTATTGTTGGTAATGCTGCTCTAACATCAGGGTGAATTGGTATTTTTATATCCTTTGGGTAAATACCCAGTAGTGCAGTTGTTGGATTGTAGGCTGGTTCTATTTTTAACTTGTTAAGGAAACTCCATACTGTTTTCTAGAGTGGTACAGCCATATACATACTTTTAAAATAGAAGAGCTGAAAAAACTTGACAAATGAAGGGTAAAGGTAGAACAATGGGACAAAAACATTGTTATTACAATGCCATATAAAATAGGGAAACAAACCACAAAAGACTCTTAATGATAGAAAACAAACTAAAGGTTGATGGAAGGAGGTGGGTGAGGGATGGGCTAGATGGGTGATGGATGTTAAAGAGGGCACTTGTGATGAGCACTGGGTATTGTATGTAAGTGATGAATCACTGAATTCTACTCCTGAAGCCAGTATTGGAGTGTATGTTAACTAAAATTTAAAAATTAAAAAACAGAGTTCAAGACAAAAAGCATTAATAGGGAAAAATATATTTCATGTTTTTAAAAAGAATAACTCACCAAGTCATAAGAACCACGATAAACTAAATTATACATTTTCAAAATAAATAAAATAAAAATTAATGGAATTCCAAGAAAGTATTTAATCCATAATTTTAAAAAGGATAGCTTTCTCAAAAAAAGTAGTATCTTGAGTTTAGGGTTGAGTTTGGTTACACATTTAACAATACAAAACCAATGAAATGAAATAACAGCATCTTAAACAAGATAAACATTTTTCTCTTACCTGCAGTGAAATTCTAAAGTAGGTGACTCAGGTTCACTAATCAGGGATGATAGGACCATTTATACAGTGTCATTTCTTAGGCTCCCTTTATACTTTCTTTTCCTGATATTTGCAGTATTCACCAAAATTAACTGTTTACTAGAACCAAAAGAATACCTCAATCAATTCTAAAAAGTTGTTCTCTTCACTTACCACTACCTATAAAAAATATAAGTTAAACAAAAATATAGCCCTCCTCTCAAAAAAAAAGTACTTAGCAGAGGGAAAGGAAACTTACACTTTCAAATTATTTGGGGGTTATAGAAGAAATAAAAAGAAAACTTAAAAATTATTTAAAAGAATACTATAAACCAAAACTTGTGGAATATAGCCAAATTGCTTCTCAGAGAGAAATTTATATTTGAAAACAAATATAGAAAATAAAGATTAAAAGTAGCTGAACTTTAAGTAGGAAAAGTTTAATTCCAAGCATGAAAAGTTCAACTCAAAATAGGAAAATAACAATTAATGCAAAGAAAGTAGGAATTAATAAAGAGAAAAAGAGAAATTAATGAAATTAAAAACTTATAGCCAAAAATTAATAACTTTTAAATATCAATAAAATAAATTTTATTATATTTAATAAAATAGGGAAGAGTACGTATCATTGAATATATGGAAGAAATCTTTTCAAAGTCTTAAGAGAATACTATGTAAGACTTTATATCAGTAAATTTGAAAATGTAGGTGAGGGGGACAATTTTATAGGACAATATAAGTTATTAAATAGCCTGAAAAAGAAAAGCATGAATAGATCAATTAACTAGAAATGGAAATGTAGGTGAAACTGAAATGTAAGCAGTTCTCTGTTTTTTCTTTTCTTCTTTATGTGCCTCCCTTCTCCCTCTGCCACACACACACACACACACACCCCTTTCAAAACACGTGGGAATGAGTTTTTCAGGTAAATTTTACCAAACCTTTAGGAAAAAATTGAGTTTCTAAACCATGACACTATAGACATTTTGGGCCAGATAATTCTTTGTTGTAGGGTCACCTTGTGATCTAGAGGCCAATAGCACCTCATCCCTAAGAAAAGACAGTGAAGAATATCTTCAGGGGCGCCTCCATGGCTTGGTTGGTTAAACTTCTGACTCTTGATCTCTGCTCAAGTCGTGACCTCACGGTTCATGAGATTGAGCCCCACATGGGACTCTGCGTGGATGGTGCAGAGTCTGCTTGGGATTCTCTCTCCCTCTCTCTTTCTGCCCCTCCCCTGCTCTCGCTCTCTCAAAATAAATAAATAAACTTAAAATACCTCCAGACATTGTTAGATATTCCCTGAGAGGCAAAATTGCCAGTTGAGGGCAATCTTTTTATTTAAGCAATTCCAGAGCATAGAAGTTGGAAGCTATGCAACAAATTATACATAATTTATTAGGGAGCAAGGACAGAGATAGTGAATGAAAAAAATTTGTACATTAGTCTCAAGAATGAACATACATGTAGAAACCCAAATAAATGATCAGCAAACCTAATTTGGCAGTGTAACATTAAAAGAATAATCTCTTATGACTAAAACATGGTTTTCCCAAGGAATGCAATAATAGCATTGGAAAAGTCTATCAATATGATTCACTACATTAACATATTAATAAATGAGTTCAAATAAAGATTTAAAATATAAGATCTTTTTAAACAACATAAGGGAGACTCATACTATTAGATGCTTAAAAGTTTATCATAAAATTCACCATTTTAAAGTGCCCATTTTAGTGGTTTTTAGTGTATTCAAAAGGTAGTGTAACTGTCACCACTGTCTTAATTCCAGAACATTTTCATCATCCCAGAACAGTTTTAAATATTATCAGAATGTGGTAATTACAACAGTGTGGTATAAGAAAAACTAGTCAATGGACTACATTAAAATAAAAAACTTAATGTGTGACAAAAGACACCAACAAAGTTGAAGAGAATGACAGAATGGACAGGAGATTGGTATGCATAACATACAAAGAAATACTAATACAAATTAATTTTTTAAATGGGCAAAAGATAAGCAATTTACAGAAAAAGAA
Organism: Lynx rufus; assembly: GCF_022079265.1. Classification (NCBI taxonomy): domain Eukaryota; kingdom Metazoa; phylum Chordata; class Mammalia; order Carnivora; family Felidae; genus Lynx; species Lynx rufus. The sequence goes on from NW_025814831.1 coordinate 41,227,747, forward strand.
AGACGAAGTGTCACTAGACATAATAAGGTGCTTGAGCTCGGGGGCAAAGGGAAAGGCATATTAAACCAATGATATATATGGTTTCACCTATCAGATTTGCGTACACTACAACATTTGATAATATCTACTGAAGTCAATAGTGGAATGTAATTTGGTATAATTACTTCAGAGGACTGGTTCATAGTATTTATTACACATAAAAATGCACATACTCAACAATTTTAATTCTTAGCATCTACTCTAAACAACTACTTAACTTGTATAAATACTTTTACCAAGAGACCAATAGAAACATGTATATTGTTTAAAACATAAAGCAGTAACAACACTTGTTCTTTAAGGGACAAATGCCCTTTAAAGGACAAGGTCTTATCTAAAGCACAGTAAGATGACAGAATTAAGACCAGTGGCTGTTATAACAAAAACAAATGGGATAAACTTTCCTATTAAAGATATTTTTATTTTGGGTCAAATAAAAATCAGAAACTCTTCAGAATGAGTCACTCACAGAGAATGAATGACTTGAAATAGACAATACAAAAATAAAGCAGTGGCTTAGATATTGATATTAAATTTAGTTAAAGTTAAAAATGAAATATTACCTTTTCCACACATATATAAAAAATAAAATTTCAGCCTTTAATCCTTTAATCTGCTGTTTTGCTTTTTTATGTTGAATTTAAGAGGTTACAGAGAATAGACACAGAAATCAGTTGAGAAAATGGTAAGATTGACTTGATTAATCATAAATATGGGATAAAAATTTTAAGTTTACCTTAAATGTCAAAATGCTACCAAGCATAGTTGTTATACTTGTCCAAAATATCAAATTCCTTGAGAGTTTTAACCTTTGTGTCCCAGTATTTGACTTAATATTTTGTATATAGTGGTTTCATTTAATGTTTGTAGTGGTTGTTCATATTGATAATGATGATGAGGAAGAGGATGACAATGTTCTTGGAGAGCCTTCAGTAGCCATGACAAGAAAAAAAAATTTGTTGTTTATGTAGCCAATTCTAATGCTTCATTTCTTTTGTTCAGGTACTTAATGACTCTACTGTGAGTAAACATTCAAAATGCTCAAATGCCGTGGCTATTAAAAATTCACAAAATACGATGCATTTCAGGTAACTTTTAAAAATAGGAAAATGCTGGGCGCCTGGGTGACTCAGTTGGTTAAGCATCTGTCTCTTGATCTTGGCTCAGGTCATTATCCTGGGGTAATGGGATTGAGCCCCGCCGTGGGCTCTGCACTGTCAGTGCAGAGCCTGCTTGGGATTCTCTCTCTTTCTCTCTTTCTGTCCCTTCCTCTCTGTCTCTCAAAATAGATAAACTTTAAAAAACAAAATATTTAAAAAAAGGAAAATGTTTTAATTTCTAAAATAATTTATCAACTGAGCAAATAATACCTAAATTTTATTTATTTTATTTTAGATTGTTAACCCCACAGGAACAATCAAATTGCAATCAATGGTTTGAAAAAGGAGATACAGGTATTTGCTGTTTATATTTTTCCTAAGAAGTGGGAATAACATTATATCTGGTTTTTATACTATTTAATATTTGGATTGTTTGCATCTCTGGTTAACTGACCATGCATGCCTAGTTTTAAAAACACTTTTTCACTAAATATAAAACATATCATTTCATTGTAAAAGAGTTGGAAAACAGAGAAAAATACAAAAGAAACAAAGATACCATCACCCAGATATAACTGACACCATCCATACTGGTATATATTTCTGTCTTATTTTTTTTCCTATGTATGTGTGTGTCTTTTTCTTTCCCCAAATTTGAAACATGCTTATGTATATCATTTTGTATCCTTTTCTTTCCACTTGATATACTGTTGAGGGTATTTTTTAATGCCATTAAATAGATTTTATTTTTAATGACTGTATCATATACCATTGTAAGGATATGCTATTATTTATTTAGCTTTTCTCTCAAAATATTGAATTATTTTTATATTTAATTATTTTAATTATTTAGCCATTCTCTCTCAAAATATTAAGTATTTTAGGGGGCATTTGGGTGACTCAGACTCAGTTGGTTAAGTGTCCTACTGTTGGTTTCTGCTCAGATCATGATCTCATGGTTGTGAGATTGAGCCATATATCAGGCTTTGTGCTGGACGTGAAGTCTGCTGAAGATTTTCTCTCCTCCTCTCCCTCTGCCCTTCCCTTGTGCGCACTTGTGTGCATGCACTCTCCCTTCTCTCTCTCTCAAAATTTTTTTTTTGTTTCCAGTTTGGGTTTTCTTGCTATTATGAATAATGCTACTATATTCTTTTACATAAATCTTTTACTATCTTGGATTATTTTCTTTAAATAAAATCATAGAAAGGTCACAAGAGATATATATATATATATATATATATATATATATGCATATATATGTGTGTGTGTGTGTGTATAAATATATGTATGTATATGAGTTTATTATCCTAGAATCAACTAGCTGTTGGAAATTTTCAAGGGTATCACATAAATAAATAAATAAATAAATAAAAAATAAATAAAGTATAATATAATGCGTAACATAATTTATCTCATGTGTACATATATACATATTTTGGTAATCCAGTATGGATAACAATTATTCCACTCATTAGGCTGTATGAAAGTTTTCATTTCTTCTTGTCTGTAGCATGTGGGCTACTGACTTTTATTTTGAAGTTTCAAAAATGGCTCATTCTGTTGAATCAGTAAAAAAAAAAAATCAACGAACTAAAGTATAGGGCCACATGGCTTCACAGGAGAATTTTACCAAACATTTATTTATTTTTAATGTCTATTTATTTTATTTTTGAGAGAGAGAGAGAGTGCAAGTGCACACACAAGAGCGGGGGAGGGGTAAGGGGGGGGAGAGAGAGAGAGAGAGCGCACGCGTGCATGAGCACATCATCAGCACAGAGCCTGACACGGGGCTTGATCCCACTGTGAGATCATGACCTGAGCTGAAATCAAGAGCTGGATGCTTAACTGAGCCACCCAGTTGCCCTGAATTTTACCAAACATTTAAAGAGTTAATACCTATTCTTCTTTTAACTATTCCCAAATATAGAAATGGAAGGAAAACTTTCAAACTCATTTTATGAGGCCAACATTACCCTGATTCCAAAACCAAAGACTCCACTAAAAAAGAGATCTGCAGGCCAATATCCCTGATGAAATGGATGCAAAAACTCTCAACAAGATACTAGCAAATCGAATCCAACAGTACATTAAAAGAATCATTCACCACGATCAAGTGGGATTTAATCCTGGGATGTAAGGGTGGTTCAATATTTGCAAATCAATCAATGTGATATGCCACTTTAATAAAAAAGGATAAGAATCATATGATTGTTTCAGTAGATGCAGAAAAGCATTTGACAAAGTACAACATCCATTCTTGATTTAAAAACTCTCAACAAAGTAGGTTTAGAGGGGATATACCTCAACATAGTGAAGTCCATATACAAAAAACCCACAGCTATTATTATTCTTAATGGGGGAAAACTAAGAGCTTTTCCTCTATGATCAGGAACAAGACAGGGATGTCCAGTCTCACCACCGTTATTTAGCGTATTATTGGAAATCCTAGACACAGCAGTCAGCCAATAAAAAGAAATAAAAGACATCCAAATCAGCAAGGGAGAAGTCAGTCTCATTATATGCAGATGACATGATACTCTATATAGAAAACCCAAAAGACTCCACCAAAAAAAATTCTAGAATTGATACATAAATTCAGTAAAGTTGTAGGATACAAAATCAGTGTGCAGAAATCTGTTGCATGTCTGTACACCAAAAATGAAGCAACAGAAAGAGAAATCAAGGAATCAGTTCCATTTACAATTGCACCAAAAACTGTAAGATACCTAGGAATAAACCTAACCAAAGAGGTAAAAAGATCTATACTCTGAAAACTATAAAACACTGATGAAATAAAATAAAGGTGACACAATGACACAAAGAAATGGAAAAACATTCTATGCTCGTGAATTGAAAGAACAAATATTGTTAAAATGTCTGTATTACCCAAAGCAATCTACACATAAAAGTGCAACCCCCATCAGAATACCACCAGCATTTTTCACAGAGCTAGAACAAACAATCCTAAAAGTTGTATGGAACCACAAAAGACCCTGAATAGCCAAAGCAACCTTGAAAAAGAAAAGCAAAGCCAGAGTATCACAATTCCAGATTTTAATTTATATTACAAAGCTATAGTGGTCAAGACAGTATGGTATTGGCACAAAAACAGACGCATAGAATAATGAGACAGAATAGAAAGCCCAGAAATGGACGCACAATTATATGGTCACCTAGTCTTTGGCAAAGCTGGAAAGAATATCCAATTTGGAAAAAAGTCTCTTCAACAAATGGTGTCGAGAAAACTGCACACAACATGCAAAAAAATGAAACTAGATCACTTTCTTACACCATACATAAAAGTAAATTCAAAATGGATGAAAGACCTAAATGTGAGACAGGAAGCCGTTAAGGTCCGAGAGAAGAACACAGGCAGTAACCTCTTTGACATTAGTCATAGCAACTTCTTTCAAGATAATGTCACTTGAGGCAAGGGAGACAAAAGTAAAAATAAACTGTTAAGACTTCATCAAAATAAAATGCTTCTGCACAGTGAAGGAAACAACAAAAGTAAAAGGCAACCTATGGAATGGGAGAAGATATTTACAAATGACATATCTGGTAAAGTGTTAGTATCTAAAATCTATAAAGAACTAAGAAACTCAACACCCAGAAAGCAAATAATCCATGGGCAGAAGGCATGAATAAACACTTTTCCAAAGAAGACATCCAGATGTCTAACATGAAAAGATACTCAACATCACTCATCATCAGGGAAATACAAATCAAAACTACAATGAGCTATCACCTCACACCTGTCAGAATGGCTGAAATTGACAACACAGGAAACAACAGATGTTGGCAAAGAGGTGGAAAAAGGGGAACCCTCCTGCACTGTTAGTGGGAATGCAAACTGGTGCATCCACTGGAAAACAGTATGGAATTTCCTCATAAAATTAAAAATAGAACTACCCTACAATCCAGCAATTGCACTACTAGATATTTATCCAAAGAATATAAAAATACTAACTGAAAGGGATACATGCCCCTTAATGTTTGTAGCAACATTAGCAACAATAAGTAAATTATGGAAAGAGCCCAGCCTGTGTCCATCAACTGATGAATGGATAAAGAAGATGTGGTGTATAGATATACTCAGCCATAAAAGAATGAAATCTTGCCATTTTCAATAATGTGGATGGAGCTAGAGTGTATCCTACTAAGCAAAATAAGTCAGAGAAAGACAAATACCATATGATTTCACCCCAATATGGAATTTAAGAAACTGACACACGATCATAGAGGGAAAAAGAGGCAAACTGGCAAACTAAGAAACAGACTCTTAACTGTAGAGAACAAACTGATAGTTACCAGAAGAGAGGGGGGTGGAGGGATGGGTTAAATAGGTGGGGATTAAAGAATGCACTTGTGATGAGCACCGGGTGTTGTATGTAAGTGATGAATCACTAAATACACTTTAAACTAATATTACACTGCATGTTAACTAACTGGAATTCAAATAAAAACTTAAAAATACTGGCTCGTTTTTGCAGTAGAAAAATTCTGTAAATATATGCACATTCACAATGGTCTCATAATGTGAATCTGTTTCTCCCACTCTCAGAATAGGGTTCAGCCAACGTAATATGCTGATTCCATGCAGATGGATTTTCTTCCTGCTTTCTTCTGGAAGAAAGAATCCTATCTTATCTTCACATATGATTTGTTCCACCTGTTTATAATCCTGTATATATACCAAGCTGACAGAGCATTAGACAGGGAGGAATAGTTGATCTCTAGGAACAATGCACCCCTAATACAGATATGTGGGGAAATGCACATATCTGTCATATTCCTAGCTACCACTGAGCGTATATGGTAAGGCTTCATACCCGAAAAGGCACGTAGTTATCTTAGGGGAAAAAAAGATTCTTTTCAGCAGTCTCCCAGCCTGTCTTTTGAGGAAATTAATCTGTGGTGAAAATCATGGTTGTGACTGTTAAATGCAAAAGGCAAAACTATACAGCTTTCAGTTGGTCAAATAGAAAAACATATTAGAGGTAGGAAAGAATTTCTTAAATAATTAAAAAGCCCAATAATAAAACAAAGACTGATAAATTTGGCTATATTAAACTTAAGAGTTTCCATTCATCAAAAGATGTTATAAAAAGAAGACAGAATATATTTGCAATACATAAAACTGTCAAAGGACTGGTTTCCAAAAATGTGTAAAGAAGTTCTACAAACCAAGAAGAAAAAGACAGACAACCCAATTAGAAATATGTGCGAAATACGCAAATAGGCACTTCAAATAGAGAAACTTTTGTCTCAAATAAACATATAAAAAGATGCTTAGCAAATTAGGAAACTGAAAAATAAAACCACAGTGAGATACTACACATCCGACAGATTAGCAAATTCAGAAAGTCTGGTAATACTAAGTGTTGATGAGAATATAGGACGATAAGAACTCATAACTATTTGGGAGAAACTCATTTATAAATGAGTATTGAGACCATATCTAAATTATAACTAGAAACTGAATGGGCTCCTAAGGTAACTTGGGATGGCTAGGTGCCACAAAAATATTGATAAATAGTTTGGAAACTAAACTTTGGAAAAATTTAAAATTTGGTAAAATGGAAGATATAAATACCCTATACCTTGTAATTCCACTCCTACATATATACTTAGAGAAATACAAGTACATACATACAAGTATATATATACAAAAGAATGTATGTGTCATCGGTGTTTGTAATAGTCTTGAAGTAGAAACACCCTGAATGCCCATTTGTTAGTAGAATAGGTAGATATATCGTGTTGTGCTTATACAATGAAATCCTTTACATCAATACAAGTAAGCAAGTTATGTGTATAAGAAGCAATACAGATGAATTTCACAAGCATATTCTGGAACAAAAAAAGCAAGACAACACATACATTACCATTTCATCATATAACTTTAAAACAGGAAAAATAGACTATATTACTCAGGTGATAAAACTATATAAAACAAATCCAGGAAATAATTATCACACAAGACAGGAGAATGATTATCTGTGAGGAGGAGGATATGAGGAATATGGGGCCTTATGGAGTATGCATGATCTATTTCTTTACCTGGGTGGTGGTGACATGAGTATTCTCTATAATTTTCTCTGTTAAACTGTTCATGTGGGTTTTATTCTCTTATTTCTATGTGTTAGGTAGAACTATATGAAATTGCTATTTTTGTGGGTCAAAAACAGTTAAATTTCTTATTGTTTGTATGTTTTATTTGCAATTGTAAAAAAACCCAGTTTTTTCTCCCATAACAAACAGATGCTGAGTGTGAAGATAAAGGGACGGTAAGACCATTGAGAGAATTAAAATGTACTTCACAAGTAAGTCTAATGTTTGGTTTCTAATTTCTAAGCAAAATATTCCAATTTAAAGTATTGTTTCCACTTTAATTTCTGATTATGTTTAATGAAGATTATTTATGTGAGGTCTAGATGTTATTTGGTTAGTAATTGAGTTGCTGTGGTGTTAAAGCTTCTATCCCTTAGAAGAGCTTTAGATTAAAAAAATGAAGCCACAAAAAGTTTACATGACATGAAAATATACAAAAAAGAGTTGTCATTAATACGACTATATATATATATATATATATATATATATATACCAATTCTATAATTGGTAGAATTGAATGATTTGCTAATCAAAACCAGTGGTTATCACAAAAATCTCTTCAAAATATATTTTAATAGTGGACAACTTTAATGATAGATGTAGGCAATGTATATTGACTTTACTAAGTACTAAGGGTTAAAACAAGGCAAATGACATAGAGTACTGCTCAAGAAACACAGATAAAGGGGCACCTGGGTGGCACAGTCGGTTAAGCGTCCGACTTCAGCCAGGTCACTGTCTCGCGGTCCGTGAGTTCGAGCCCCGCGTCAGGCTCTGGGCTGATGGCTCAGAGCCTGGAGCCTGTTTCCGGTTCTGTGTGTCTCTCTCTCTCTCTGCCCCTCCCCCATTCATGCTCTGTCTCTCTCTGTCCCAAAAAAAATAAATAAACGTTGAAAAAAAAATTAAAAAAAAAAAAAGAAACAGATAAAAAGCACATTTTAATTTTTTTGGTAGAGGGACCCAAATTGTTTCTGAAATGATATTTGGTATAGCAAACATATTTGAGAAATCATATTCCTACCTTACAAAAGTCAATTTCTGTTGAATTTCTCAACCTTTGCAGAGAAAATAGTATAATGAATTTATAAGGGCAAAAAAGTATAAAGAACATAACTGATGAGAGTAAGATTGCTTAGAATTAAATTACTTTTTCCTTTTAAAGAGCTATCATATACAATTCTTGAGTCAGAGCATGATGTGGAAATTTAAAAAAGTCATTCCTAACCATTTTTCTTCATCAGTTTCAGTATGTTCTGGTTATCTTTTCCTTTTTCAGGTAGAGTTAGGGGAGGTGGATCAGGGAAGAAAAGAAAAATTAGAAAATTAAAAATAGTTATTTTTCCGTATTTTGCAGTTATATTTTGATACCACTTTCATCAGTTAATATTTTAGTTCTTTTGTCTATGAAATGATAACATAATAGATTAATATGGTGTTTTCTACCTCATACACTTTTATATATATGTGAGTTTGTTAATGTAATAGCATTCATTTTTATATTTTTCTATTATTTTGAATTTGTAGGTTATATGCGCAGAACGTTTTGGGAAGCCAATAGAAGATAATAGTGATGAAGTAGAAGAAAGGACTGAGAATTTTCCACGAACTCCTGAAATTCCTTTATTTTTAAGAACTCCTGAAGCTGTGAAAACACCTGAACCTTTGGAGAAATCATTGTTTCCTGAAACCCCCTCTTTCGAAATGTAGGATTTTAATCAATAATTATAATTAAAGAATCTATATACTGGGCCAATATTATGAAAATAATTGATGGGAATAGTAAAATGTCTAGTACCTATAACTTTAAAAAGTTTTTATATGGAATATTTCAAATACATAAAGGAGAGACTAGCATAACGAACCTCCATGTACCTATTATCCTGTTCAAATAATTATTAGCATTCTGCCATTCTTGTTCCATAGAACCTCTTCCCCATTTTTCCTACAACACTTAGATGAAGATGGCATAGATTCTGAGTACTTACCCAGTGCAATAGTATATAGATTTTAGATTTTTCCAAAGGATAAAAACTGTATGGAAAAATGTTAAATGTCAAGCTAAAAAGCAACTGTCACGTACAGTATAGCTTGTGGACATCACTGAATAATGTTCCAGCTGTAATTTTCCTTTATGTTGTCTAAAGCAAGACTTGCCATCTGTCAAGTAACCTAGGTAGGCAGAAATATCTCTAACATGATTATTTAACTTTGGAAACCACAGATTTGTAGCTTGCAGCCAAGAGAATAGTGCTGCATTTAACCTTTTTGTGTAGTTTAATCCCTTTTAAAACTACAAACCTTAAGATTCTTTTTTTTTTTACCTTAAGATTTTTTAAAAACATATGTCAAACAAATTTCACTTCAGGAATCTCTCACCCATTTTCTACTTCTGTGGTTTGAATTGTTAATAAACGTTTTATATGTGAAAGTCATGCTGTTGACTCACAGTATGTTCAAACTAGAACTCATCATCAAATCTGAGAACTGTAAAAAGAATGGCAGCCATATACTAAAACCTCTGTTTATGGATGAGAAAACTAATCTGTAAAGTTAAGTGATTCATTGATGGTCATGGAGACAGTTATGGAAGTATCTTCAGATATCTATTATATTTAACAATAGCATTAACTGTGTCTAAACATTTTATAAGCTTTATGAGATGTAAATACACTATTATACTTAGAGGAAGAGGAAACAGAATCACAGGTGATACAACTCATTAGTGATAGAGTTGTGATTCAAACCCAGGCATTTCTGCCTCCAGAATTCATGCATTTGACCACTGTGTTGTATACTGTCTTCTCTAATTATTTTTCCCAAATCATTCTCTAGTTTAACTTCCTTATGCAACAGTATGTAATGACTGACTTCTCATTAAGACTAAAATCTTGTAATTGGCTTTCAATGTGTTGGGGACATTATAGCCTCAAAGTTAAAAGCTTGGACTTTGAATCTGGATTGCTGAATTTAAGTTGGCATTTACATTTCTTGGAGAAAGTCATTTAACCTTTCTATGCTTCAAAATTTTCTTCTGTAAAATGGAGGTGGTAATATCTATTTCATAGAGATACTGTGAGGAATACGTAAGTTAATGCCAATGGAAATACCTAGAATAGACCCTGAACGCAGTTTAGGGTTTATTCTCAGTTGAACTTCATTGTTATCATCATCCCGTACTTGATTGTTCTACTTTATTTAACATTTTTCACTTCAAACTATCTTTTTCTCAAGAGGTTTGTCACCTCAATAACTATTCCTTCCCTTTCCCTACTGTGCTAATTCTTACTTCTATGGTATTTCTTATGGTGTTTACCAGTCTGCATACTTAGTAATATATTTTTTAACATTTTTATTATTTCTTATTTCTCTGTAACAGAAATAGAAATATAATGCCTGAAGGTCAAACACAAAAGGAATCCCCTGGATTTTCTTTTCTTATGAATTATACTTCTAGATCTCCTGGATTGAATCTATTTGATTCTACATTTGATTCAGAAATCTCATCAGATCAGGTAATAGGTGGAAGCTAAAGTTTTATTTCTAAAAAATTGCACTGGAGGTGGCTCAGTCGGTTAAGCATCCAACTTTTGCTCAGGTTATGATCTCATGACTCGTCAGTTTAAGCTCTGCATCAGGCTCTGCTGTCAGCACAGATCCCACTTTGGATCCTCTGTCCCCCTCTCTCTCTGCCCTTCCCTGCTTGCACTCTCTCTCATAAAAATAAGTAAAACATTAAAAGATGAAAATAAGAAAAATAAAAAACTGTACACTATAACCTCAAGTAATTTTAATTCTTTACTGTCAAACTGTCTTGGGCAGAATATGAAGCACAGGCAATTTTTTAGAAGATTCTGAGTATTGATATAATAGCACAGTTGTCCCATTATGTTTTTGTTTTCAATTTCAGGTACCTTCAGTTGATATCTATTTATAAAAAAAAGAATCTCAGTATAGGGTTGATTTACATTGCAGTTAAAGGCACTTTAAAATAAATTTGGCTTTATAGTTCATGTGTCTACTAACCAAACTTCACATATTCTCAGTGTGAAAAATTCTCCAGGTTATTAGTTGGTATTTTTATCTACATATGTGTACATAGTAACATCATCAGTTAATTTTTTAGAAGACGTAATTTTCTTCTAATAGTGATAGTGATTCTACTATTCAGTGATAGGATAGTAAAGTGCTTATTTCTGTATTTGGCAATTGAAACTGAAAATTAAGATGTACTTTGTTTGATCAGTAGAGACAGCACAGTGTAGTGGTTAAGACTACACTCTGATGCGACACTAGTTGACTATTTTCCACTGTGGAAAACTGTATGAAGTTTCCTCAGAAAGTTAAAAGTAGAACTGCCCTGGGGTGCCTGAGTAGTTAAGTCAGTTAAGTGTCTGACTTCGGCTTAGGTCATGATCTCACGGTTCGTGAGTTTGAGCCCCGCATCAGGCTCTCTGCTGTCAGCATGGAGCTTGCTTTGGATCCTCTGTCTCCCTCTGTCTTTCCCTCCCCTGCTTGCTCTCTCTTTTTTAAAAAATAGAACTGCCCTACATCCAGGAATTTTCCTATTTTATTTTGGCTCATCTTCTACTGTTTTAATGCTCAGAGAATCCTTCCTCTTGTTAAGATCTAATGAATATTTAAAATTCCATGACTTTTAATTCTGATTTGAAGGGATACATGCACCCTGGTGTTATAGCAGCATTATCAACAATAGCCAAATTGGGGTGCGTGGGTGGCTCAGTTGGTTAAGCATCTGACTCTTGATTTCAGCTTAGGTTGTGATCTATTGGTTTGTGGGACAAAGCCCCACAATGGGCTCTGCGTTGGCAGTGTAGAACCTGCTTGGGATTCTTTCTCCCTCTTTGTGTGCACCTCCCTTGCTTGTGTGTACACAAGCACACACTCTCTCTCTCTCTCTTAAAATAAATAAACATTTTTTGAAAACTAAAAAAATAAAACAAAATAGCCAAATTATGGAAGGAACCCCAAATGTCCATCGATTGATGAATGGGTAAAGAGGATGTGGTGTGTGTACACACACACACACACACACACACACACACACACACACACAGGACTATTACTCAGTCATCAGAAAGAATAAAATCTTGCCATTTGTAATGACTGAATGGAGCTAGAGCATATCATACTAAGTGAAATAAGTCAGTCAGAGAAACACAAATACCATATGATTTCACTCATATGTGGAATTTAAGAAACAAAACAAATGAACAGAGGAGCCTGGGTGGCTTAGTCTGTTGGGTGTCCAACTTCGGCTCAGGTCATGATCTCGCAGTCTGGTCCGTGGGTTCGAGCCCTGTGTTGGGCTCTGTGCTGACAGCTCAGAGCCTGGAGGCTGCTTCGGATTCTGTCTTCCTCTCTCTCTCTGGTCCTCCCATGCTCACGCTCTCTCAAAAATGAATAAACATTAAAAAAAAAACCACAGATGAACATAGAGGAAAAAAAGAGAGGGAAACCAGAAAATAGACTCTTAATTAGAGATAAATGGGTAATGGAAATATACTTTAAATATAAAGATAAAAACTGGTTGAAAGTAAATGAATGGAAAAAGATATATCATAAAAACTAAGTGAGAGAAGGTCACAACGGCTATACTTACATCATTTTAGATAATCTTCAAGACAGAGAATATTGCTAGAGATCATGAAGGGCATTTCTTAAGGACAAAAGGGCCAGTTCTCTAGGAAGATACAACAATGACAAATGTGTATATGCCTAATGACAACTTCAAAATACAGAAACAAAAGCAGAGCATAAGGAAGTCAATGTTACTGTAATAGCAATGTAATGGGACAGATGATAGCTGTACATGTGATGAACATAGCAAAATGTATAAACTTGTCAATTCACTAAGTTGTACACCCAAAACTAATATAACATTGTATATTAACTATAAAAAAAATTAAGAAACAAAATTGACTTAATTAAATGGAGAAATAGAAAAAAACACAAACTTAGTTGGAGATTTTTAATAAAAAAACCCCTCTAAGCAATTGATTGAATTAGACAACATAATCAATAAAGATCTATAAAATCTGAACAACACCATCAACCCTCTTGACCTGACATTTATAGAACAACACATCCAGCAACTGCAGCTTATGCAGGCATACCTTGTTTTATTGTACTTTGCAGATACTGCTTTCTTGTAAAGGTTTGTGGTAACCCTGTGTCAGGCAAGTCTGCTAGCATCATTTTTCCAACAGCATTTGCTCACTTTTTTCTCTGTGTCACATTTTGGTAATTCTGACAATATTTCAAACTTTTTCATTATTATTTGTTATGGTGGTCTATGATCAGTAATTACAACTCACTGAAAGCTCAGATGAAGGTTAGCATTTTTTTAGCAATAAAGTCTGGTATTTAAAATTTATGTGCTTTTTTTAGACATAATGTTATTGCACACTTACTAGATTACAGTATAGTGTAAACACAACTTTTATATGCATTGGGAAACCAAAAAATTCTTTCGGCTTGCTTTATTGTGATACATTTTTGTGATGGTCTGGAACTAAACTCATAATATTTCTGAGGTGTGCCTCTATATTCTTTTCAAGTGCTAATGGTACATTCACCAAGACCATGTTCTGAACCATAAAATGAGTCTTAATAATTTAAAAGGACTGAAATCATACAGAGTACATTGTCTGCTCACAATATAATTAAATTAGAAATCAATAATAAGGTAGAAGGAAAAACCTGAATAATTAGGTCGTAGGCCAAAGAAGAAATCATGAGAGAAATTAGAAAAGATTTTGAAATGATTACGAAAAATTCAGTGTATCAAAATTGTAGGATGTTGCCCAAACCAGAACAAAACCATAGCTTTAAATAGTTTATATTTAAATAATTCAATTAATGGAAAAGAAGAAAGGTCTAAAATCAGTGATGTAAGTTTTCACCTTGAAAATCTAGAAAAGGAAGAACAAAATAAGCCCAAAGTAAATAGAATGGCAAAATAAGGGGGATAAGAGACATTAATGAAATAGAAAACAAGCAATAGAGAAAATTGACAAAGCCAATTGGTTGGTTCCTTGAAAAAAAATTGAGAGTTTATAAAGTCATCATTAGACTGATAAAAAGATAAGACAATTTATACATTTTATGAATGAAATAGTATTATAGATTTACAGACATTAATAATAAGATAATATTGTGGAAAATAAGACTGGTGAAGGGAAACCTAGAGCAAGCAAAGTGTGGTAATGGTACAAGGATTGATAAATTGATCAGTGGTATGGGCTAAAAGTCTTGGAACTTTAAATATTCATCAGATCTTAAGAAGAGGAAGGATTCTCTGAGCATTAAAACAGTGGAAGATGAGCCAAAAGAAAATAGAAGGGTTTGGTTCCATATAAAATTGTTATATTTTAATTTCTTTTAATTTTTAAGAGAGAGGAAGCATGGGGGAGAGGGACGGAGAGAGAGAGAGAGAGAGAGAGAGAGAGAGAGAGAGAGAGAGAGAGAAGCTTAAGGAAGCTCCACACTCAGTGCTGAGCCCAATGTGGGGCTTGATCCCCCAATCCTGGGATCATGAGCTGAGTTGAAATCAGAAGTCGGACACTCAACCGACTGAGCCACCCATGTGCCCCTGTTAAAAAAATTTTTTTAAGGCAAAATGATAATGTGATATGCAATATTTGCAATAATAGTAGAAGAGATTAATATCTTTAATATATGAAGAGCTTATAGAGATTAATAAGATATATACAAGTTCTTTAGGTGAATAAATCACGGAAAAATAATTCAAGTGACTTCTAAAATCTCCAGGAAAAACAGTTTTCCTTATTGTCAAAAAATATAAATCTGTGCATAACAGTATTTATTCAAGTGTAATTTGTATTAGAAAAAAAAAACAGAGGTAACCTAAATGTCTAAATTGAAAGAATGATTGCAAACCAAGAAACAGACGCTTAACTATAGAGAACAAACTGTTAGTTACCACAGGAGAGATGGATGGGGGGATGAGTCAAATAGGTGATGGGGATTATGCAGGGTGATGAGCACCAGGTGTTGTATGTAAGTGTTGAATCACTAAATTGTACACCTGAAATTTATATTATACTGTATGTTAACTAACTAGAATTTAAGTAAAAACTTAAAAAAAAACTGTATGGTATGTCCATATAGAAGAATATTAAAATGCCATGAAAAGAATCTGGTTTTGGAAGAAGAATGACATGGGAAAATGCTCATAATGCAACATTAAGAGAAAAAAATGGGTCAGAAAACTATGTTGTCATATCTATGTCATGATCCCATTAAAAAAAAAAAAACTTTTACAGAGAAAACAGACTCTTTTGGCAGCAAAACTTGATATTTCCTATTATCCTCATATTTCCTATTTCCTATTTCCTCATATTTCCTATTACTTTTATAGGCAAGAAAACAATACCAAGAACCTGATTTGTAAAAGGCCTTCAGAGTAAAGCAAAAATTAATTAGAATTTTAGGTTATATAAGGGCGCCTGGGTGGATCAGTTGGTTAAACATCTGACTTCAGCTGAGGTCATGATCTCACAGTTCGTGGGTTTGACCCCCCACATTGGGCTCTGTGCTGACAGCTCAGAGCCTGGAGCCTGCTTCAGATTCTGTGTCTCCCTCTCTCTGTCCCTCCCCCACTCACACTCTGTCTCTCTCTCTCAAAAAAAAATAAACATTAAAAAAATTTTAGGTTATATTAATATTCCAAAGTAGGAACGATTTTTAGCACAATATATACACCTTTTAAGATTTTATCCATTGCCAGAATGAAATCAATAAGCCTTCTTTTAGGCTAAATGATAGGTTTTAAAGATAGATTTCTTTTTTAAAGTACAGTAGTATCGGGGCACCTGGGTGGCTCAGTCGGTTAAGCGTCCGACTTCAGCTCAGGTCATGATCTCGCGGTCCGTGAGTTCGAGCCCTGCGTCGGGCTCTGGGCTGATGGCTCAGAGCCTGGAGCCTGCTTCTGATTCTGTGTCTCCCTCTCTATCTGCCCCTCCCCCGTTCATGCTCTGTCTCTGTCTCAAATATAAATAAACGTTAAAAAAAATTTAAAAGAAAAACAAAAAAAATAAAGTACAGTAGTACGCTATATAGAATGTTGCCATTAAAAAAAAAGAATGTTGCCATTTTTGTCTACTCTAATTATGCTTATTAGAAAAATTAGGGTTTATATTCAAATACAAATGTCATATTTGCTGTTCTACTGACTTCATGAGTAATATTGAATGGAAATTATTTTTCAGTTTAATGAACATTATTCTACGGGAAATTTAAATCCTCTTTCATCACAACAAGAAATTGGTAAGTGATTTGAAGTTTGCTACATATAAAAACATGTTACTTTCTCCACTTTGTATTTAGTTTGTCTCTGATTTTTCTCAGCTTATTCTTTTAAAATTCTATTACTTCTGCATCACTCACTAATCATTTTTTGTAGTAATTTAGCTTCTTCTGTCACTACTCTACCAAATTCTCTAATATTACTGGTGAGTTAACAATTATCAAACATTATGGGTATTTTGTATTTATTATCATACTCAGTATCTTTGCAGCATGTGATATAGTTGACTCTTCTCATCCTTCTGAAGTTTTTGGGTTTCATCCTCTCTCTCTGGTGCTTACTTTTTATTGGATCTTCTTTCTTCTTTTATCCTATGATTAATGAATTCATTCAACATATAAATATAAACATATATGTGTATACATATAGTATATTTCATATGCAGTACTGCTTTGGCTCTGGTGATAGGATAGTGGACAAGAATGCAAAGTTCTCATAGGGTTTTTGTTCTAGTGGGAGAAACTGAAAATAGACAAACGATTATATGTCAGGTAGTGCACTAAACAACAGTAGATATTGGTAGACTCACACGTTACAACTTTTAATCTTAGATTTACTTAGCTTTATAGAAAGATACAGGATAGGAAATAACAGCATGTACAGTGTCTTTATCTCATTGAGAGGCCCACCAGCTGCCCAAATAATAAGGTTTCATTTGCCACATCACTCACATGTAAAGCTACTATGGACAAAAGGCATGGTGCATAACAGAAAATCTGCAACCTCAGTTTCCCACCAGTCTTTTAATATCATTCTAATCATAAGGTCCAAGGACTGCATCCTAACTCACAGCTCATCTAATTCAGGTGCAGTCTCACACTAAACAAGGAAGACACAGCATTTACTTTAATTCCATATTTTTTAAGAAAATAGACCTATGAGAATTCCAACTTCAAGGTCATTCTTCCAGGTGGGCTTGGATCAATTCAGGCTTGATGTTTGCTTTTTACTTACTGTGGATGATCAGTATTATGAAGAAAAGTAAACGGAATAAGGGAAATAGGGAGTATTTGGATTGGGCAGTTGGTTACTCTGTTACAAGGGAGTCAGGGAAGGCATCACTAAAAGGCAGCCATTGAGCAAAAACCTGAAGGAGGTGCCAGGTACAAGCTATGTGGTTGAGTGTTCTAGGTAGAGGGTGCAAAGGTCTTGAGATGAGAGCATACTCAGTATGTGTGTTGAATAGTGGGTAAATTGGTATGATTGGAATCAAATAAGGCGTGAGAAACTGGTAGGAAATTAAATCAGAGAGGTTGGAGGGAGAGCAAACCATATGGGGCCCTAAGACAATTAAGGACTTTGGGTTTTTTTCCTAATGAGGTGAGCAGTTTATTGGAAAGTTTTGAGCAAAGGACTGAAATGATTTAATAGGTTTTAAGAGCATTATTTGGCTACTGTATGGAGAATGGACTATATGGAAACAAGGGTGAAACCAGGGAGATTTATTAGGAAGTAATTAAAATACTACAGGTGAAAATTAATGGTGGCAAGGATAGTGGTAGTGGAAGTGGTGAGAAGAGGTTGGATTTGGTCATTAAGCTTTCTGAAGGTAGAGTTGTAAGGATTTGCTAATGGACAGGACGTAAGGATTAAGAGATAGAAATAAGGATGATACAAAGAAGATTTTGATGAATAAGAATGGAACTGCCACTTATTGAAATATGGAAGGCCATGTGTTAGAGACCAACAGGAGCTGGGAGTTTAGTTTTGGAAGTGTTATCAACTGAAAAGCCTCTGTTAGATAGCTAAGTAAAAGTAAAGTAAGAAATTGTATATATGAATTTGGAATTCAGCAAGGTGAAGACATAAATTTTGAAATTGTCATAAATGACATTTAATGCTATGAGACCAGAATGAATATACCAATTGTAGACATTCTTTTAATTAAACCTTATTTAATAAAATTAGAATGTTAATATTCTCTCCTTTGACATTCTTATTCATTTGACACTCATTCACTTCAGCACTTTCAAATATTATAATACAGGTGATGACCAAATTTCTATGTTCCCTCCCTGACTTCTCCTAAACTTTAGGACCTTATGTTTTTAGTCTTTTTTTTCCCCCAGTTTGTTAATATAATTGACATACATCACTGTACAAATTTAAGATGTACTGCATAATGGTTTGACTTACAGACGTTTTAAAATTATTACTGTAATAAGTTTAGTGAGTATCCAGCATCCCATATAGATATAATAAAAAGAAAAAGCAAAAAATTTTTTCTTTGTGATGAGAACTCTTAGGATTTACTCTCTTAATATATTTCCTATATATCATACAGCAGTGTTAACTATAGTCATCATGTTTTAGTTACTTCCATAGTACTTATTTATCTTAGAACTGGAAGTTTGTATCTTTTGACCACCTTCCTCCAAATTCCCCTCCCCCTCCTCCCACCTCTGGTAATCACAAATCTGAATTTTTTTTCTATGGGTTTCCCTTCCCTTTCCTTCAGTTCCACATGTAAGTGAAATCATACATCATTTGTCTTTCTCTGTCTGACTTACTTCAATTAGTATAATGCCCTTAAGGTCCATCAGTGTTGTTTTAAATGGCAAGATGTCCTTGTTTTTTTATGGCTTAATATTCCATTGTGTGTGTGTGTGTGTGTGTGTGTGTGTGTGTGTGTGTGTATCTGTCTATCTATCTATCTATGTATACATAGATAGATATACACCTCACAACTGTTTTATCCATTCATTAGCTGATGGACACTTAAGTTGTTTCTATGTCTTAGCTATTATAAATTATGCTGCTATGAACATGGAGGTACACTAATCTTTTTGAGTCAATGTTTTCATTTCCTTTGGATATATTCCCAGAGTAGAATTGCTGGGTTATATGGTTGTTCTATTTTTAACTTTCTAAGAATCCTCCATACTGTTTTCCGTAGTGGCTATATCAGTTTACAATCCTACCAATGGTGTACAAGTGTTCCCTTTTCTGTACATCCTTGCCAGTATTTGTTATCTCTTGTCTTTTTGATGATGAGCATTCTAACAGGTATGAGATGAATTCTCATTGTGGTTTTGATTTGCATTTCACTAATGACTAGTGATGTTGAGCATCCTTTCATATGCCCGTTGGCCACCATAGTACCTGTTGGCCTTTTGGAAAAATGTCTATCCAGGTCATTTGCCTATTTTTAATTGGATTATTTGTTTTTTTGCTACTGATTTGTATGGGGTCTTTATGTATTTTGGATATTAATCCCCCTTATCACATACATGATTTGCAAATATTTTTCCTATTCCATAGGTTGTCTTTTAACTTTCACTTTGTTGTTTCTTTTGCTGTGCAGAAGCTTTTTAATTTGATGTAGTTACACTTGTCTGTTTTTTATTTTATTGGTTATGCTGTAGGTATCATACCCAAAAAGTCAAGACAGTGGCAAGGAGCTTTGTTCCTATGTTTTCTTTTAGGACATTCATGGTTTTAGGTCTTACATTTAAGTCTTTAATCCATTTCACGTTAATTTTTGTGAATGGTATAGGGATCTAGTTTCATCCTTTTTACATGTTAGTATCCCAATTTTCTCAGCACTATTTATTGAAGAGACTGTCTTTTCTCTGTCCTTAACTCCCTTGTCAAATATTAGTTGACTGTATATGCAAGCCCTGTTCTGTTGATCTGCTTGTTTTTGTGCCAGTGCCATATTGTTTTGATTAATATTAGCTTTGTAGTTTAATTGAAACCAGGAAGTATAATGCCTCCCATTTTGTTCTTCTTTTGCAGGATTGTTTGGCTTTTGGGAGTTTTTTGTGGTTGTGTATAAATTTGGGGAGGGTTTTTTCTAATTCTATAAAAAATGCCATTGGAATCTTGGTAGGGATTGCATTGAATCTATAGATGGCTTTCAGTGGTATTGATATTTTAACAATATTAATTCTTCCAATCTATGAACACAGGGTACTTTTCTGTATATTTGTATCTTCTATAATTTCTTTCATCAGTGTCTTGTAGTTTTCAGAGTAGAGATCTTTCACCATTCTTGGTTAAGTTTATTCCTAATATTTTATTCTGTACAATATTTGCAATATTACTCTATTGTAAAGAGGATTATTTTTTAAAATTTCTTTTTCAGATTATTGTTAGCGTATAGAAATGTTACTGATTTTTGTGTATTAATTTTGTATCCTGCAACTTTGCTGAATTCATTGATTAGATCTAACAGTTTTTTTGGTAGAGTCTCTAGGATTTTCTACATATAAAATCACATTATTTTCCCTAGTTAATATCTTTAGTGGCTCCCCATGGAGTATCAAATTATGCTCCTGTTTTTCTAACCTTGCTCCAACATACCTTTTAAGCCTTTTCTCTTATAAGAATAATGTATGCTTTTGGCCAAACTAAAAAATTCACTGCATCCCAAATATGCCTGTACTTTCTTACCCATTTTTTTCTTCCTGAAATCCTCAATTTCTAATTCTTTCTAACTATCTGTTAAAAACCAAGTTCCATAAATCCTTTTGTCTTCAGCCTTTCATTCCAAAAAAACGTCTCCTTCACTTTTCTGAATGTTTCTTTTTTATTTACTTTTTGAATATTCTACTCTCTGTTATTATTTATGAATATATATAAAATCTCTCCTAATCACAGGTCTTTGAGGACAGGGGTTCTGTTTTACTCACCTTTGAATTGTCCACAGCACCTTGCACAGTAATCT
The DNA here is from genome assembly GCF_022079265.1 of Lynx rufus. Taxonomy (NCBI): domain Eukaryota; kingdom Metazoa; phylum Chordata; class Mammalia; order Carnivora; family Felidae; genus Lynx; species Lynx rufus. The sequence goes on from NW_025814831.1 coordinate 41,249,018, forward strand.
ACTATTTTATTTATAATGAACATGGGAGTTTTATGAAGACTTCATATGAACTTCTTTTCTTCTGAAATTAAATGTAAACATCAAATTCATTTATTCAAAGGCAGATTTAAGCTTTTAGTTCTTTCTGAATCTATAGCTATATTAGAGCTACTTTCCTTTATTTTAGTATTATGGATGTACACTGAAGTCAGTGGAAAAATGGAGAGAGGAAGAACTCAAGTATATGGTAATCAGTCAGTCCATCTGTCTATCTAACCATCCCTCCATCTGTCTCTTCTACTTCTGGTTGGTTCACCTTTATTTAGAATGAAATAATTGAGATGTTTAAAGATATATGAAACTTCAAAGTGCCACAAAATAAATTATTTTGCTTAATGTACTAATTGAATTGTTTCTCTATGGAAGAAATACAGGTGCTTTAAAAGACTTGCTTCAAATAAGGTTTTAGATTACTGTGCATTTTATGTTGTTTAGTAATAATTAAGAATTCTAATTAAGATATTTAAAATATTTTTATTTTTATAGTCTTACATAATATAATGAATGAGAAACAATATTTTTCCTTAGGGGCAATTCTTAGAGTCGTTAAAATTATTTATGTAAAGTTGATTTCAAAAATTCCTTTTGAAGTGCTTGCTTCGGCAGCACATATACAAAAATTCCTTTCGAAACTATAGAAGCTTTTTCACTGTTCTGTCCATTTCACTGTTCTGTCCATTTCCTTCGGTACTACAAACAATACATTGTAGTAACTCATCAATAATAGTTGAGTAAATTTGACTTCTGCAGTTATCTCTCAGACCCAGCATTTCTTTCTCCATTCCCTTTGCTATGACTGTAAGACCAAGCTTTCATCATCCCTTTCCTGTTATTCTGACTTCTAAATGCTCTACTATTTCAACCTTTCTACACATTCTTTCCTTAGTAATCCTTATAAAGCAGTTCAAATCCTGTCATAGCTCCACTTGAAAACTTTTAATGGCTTCCTCTTACATATCAAATAAAGTCCAGATTCTGTAGTTGGACATTCAGCAGTCTTTCCAAGCTCATCTTCATTAATACCCTTTTAATGACTTATTTCTTAGTTCTCCTGACGAGCTGAATTGATTTCTGTTATCCTTATACTTCTTATGCATGCCTGTTTCTGTGCCTCTGTGGTATTCTCTCCATTTGAGGTGCTTTACCCTTTTTTCTACCATATATACTGGCCCTTTTTATACTTGTGTTCAAATTACTCGAAAATAGAGTTTAAGTTTGAATCTATTTGTTTTTTCATAGTACAAAGGACAACTCTTTGCCCATAGGAGGAATATAGTTAAGTATCTGCTTAATAAGCAATAAGATGTTACCCTACTCATTGTCTGCAGCATACTGTAACTTAGTAGGTTATGCAAATTATGTAGCATGAATAGCATGATATTATAATATTTACCTTCCTCAGGAAACTTATTTGGGAAACCAGAAGGAGAAGATGCCTTTACATTTTCTTTTTCATCAGACTCTTCAACTCATACATTTGGAACTGGAAAAGATGATTTTAGTTTTCCATTTTCATTTGAACAGGATCAAAACTCAACACCTTCTTCTGTAAAAGGTTTTTCATCTTCCTCACAAAATACAACACAATTTACCTTTTTTTGAACTAATTACTAATTTCTTGAATTATTTAACTGCTCTGTAACCATCTAGGGCATAAATTTACATTATTACTTTAAAAATGAAGACTACTTTATTTTGTTGGTTAAAGCAATAATAGGTTAGCATAGTTACATTATTTGATTATATATTTAAATATTGATGGAAATTAAGCCTATGTCATCTAATTTTATTTTATTTGCAGCATTTGCTATCATTATTTTGGTTTTGATTTTGCAAGCCATATTTAGGCAGAATTAATAGAATTTGATACTTTTCCATTAATATTTACTATAAATATTAAACCTGCTTCTCCCCAGAACCTAAGTTTCATTCTTGTAGTAATTTAGGTGCTTTGATAAGAATGAAAACTTCAGGCCATCAGAAGATGGCAGTAACTATGCAGAATTAATGCTGAGGTATACTTTGTACCTTAGCTACTAAAAAATGCTCTTAAAATTACTGTGCTTCACTATAAAGAGTGGTGGTACTTCAAAAAAAAGTGTGGTACATCAGTGATAATCTCACATAATTTATTTTATTGATAGTGAATTAAATCTGTTATTTTTTTGAATACAACAAATAATAAAATTCTAATTTTATCAGTTATTCTAATATCTTTAATGGAAAGAAATTAATGTGAAGGGCTAGAGTAATTTCTGAGAATTAGATTGTTGTATTAATGATGATACTGTTATATTTTTTGCTTAAACTTTTTTGAAAAACATTTAAAATTTTGTTTTCTGTCTCTAACAAAAAAACTCACCTTTATGTTTTATATGCAGTATTTGCTTGTCAATTATATAGATAAATGAAGATATTTAAAATTTGATGAAATTATATAAGCATAATGTTCAATGTCTTTGTATTTTGTAAATTAGTTATATAGAGTTATTGAGTAATAAAAAGTCTGACTCCATATTTTGGTGTGTGAATGCTCACAAGCTTTAAGCTTCACCGCACTTTCTTCCCCTTCTGCCCCATATCTGATCAATCTGGTAAGAAAGCCCAGGTTCCCACCTTTGGCACTAGTGGGAAGTTCAAACCATGTATAGGAACTCTTGTTTTGGCCCCATCCCACACCACCTTAAAAACCCACAGTCAGTGTCTGATCTCTCTGATGTCTCTGATCTCTCAAGCCATTTTCAGAGAACTAGATAGGCCTGGCCTGCTTTCTCCAGAAAACATCATTATGTGAGTAATAAACCTTTTCATACCCTACTGGGGTGTGTGTGATATCATCAGTCTCAAATACAAAGCATATTTGGAGTGAGAGTCTTTCTTGTTTCTTCAGGGTGTCCACAACACATGACAATTGTATGAAATTAAGCTTTCCCAAAGACTTTTAGAAGTCAGAGAAATGATTTAGCTAATGACAGAAAGAATTTAAGAAAACTTTGGACTGTGTGTTTTTTTTTTAAATTTTTTTTTTCAACATTTATTTATTTTTGGGACAGAGAGAGACAGAGCATGAACGGGGGAGGGGCAGAGAGAGAGGGAGACACAGAATCGGAAACAGGCTCCAGGCTCTGAGCCATCAGCCCAGAGCTCGACGCGGGGCTCGAACTCACGGACCGCGAGATCGTGACCTGGCTGAAGTCGGATGCTTAACCGACTGCGCCACCCAGGCGCCCCTGGACTGTGTGTTTTTAAAATTCATTCATTTATTTATTTATTTATTTAAAGTATGATAATAGGTCAGTGGTACATTTATTTTTTTAAAGGTTTTGATATTTATTTATTTATATATATTTTTTCAATATATGAAATTTATTGTCAAATTGGTTTCCATACAACACCCAGTGCTCATCCCAAAAGGTGCCCTCCTCAATACCCATCACCCACCCTCCCCTCCCTCCCACCCCCCATCAGCCCTCAGTTTGTTCTCAGTTTTTAAGAGTCTCTTATGCTTTGGCTCTCTCCCACTCTAACCTCTTTTTTTTTTTCCTTCCCCTCCCCCATGGGTTTCTGTTAAGTTTCTCAGGATCCACATAAGAGTGAAACCATATGGTATCTGTCTTTCTCTGTATGGCTTATTTCACTTAGCATCATACTCTCCAGTTCCATCCACGTTGCTACAAAAGGCCATATTTCATTCTTTCTCATTGCCACATAGTATTCCATTGTGTATATAAACCACAATTTCTTTATCCATTCATCAGTTGATGGACATTGAGGCTCTTTCCATAATTTGCCTATTGTTGAAAGTGCTGTATGGAATACTACGTGGCAATGAGAAAGAATGAAATATGTCCACTTGTAGCAACGTGGATGGAACTGCTGGAGAGTGTTATGCTAAGTGAAATAAGTCATACAGAGAAAGACAGATACCATATGTTTTCACTCTTATGTAGATCCTGAGAAACTTAACAGAAGACCATGGGGGAGGGGAAGGGAAAAAAAAGTTAGAGAGGGAGGGAGCCCAATCATAAGAGACTCTTAAAAACTGAGAATAAACAGGGTTGACGGGGGGTGGGAGGGAGGGGAAAGTGATGGGCATTGAGGAGGGCACAAGCTTTAAGTGATGGGCATTGAGGAGGGCACCTGTTGGGATGAGCATTGGGTGTTGTATGGAAACCAATTTGACAATAAATTTAATAATTAAAAAAAAAGAGTGCGAGCGGGTGCACACACATGAGGGGCAGAGAGAGAGGGAGACTGAAGATCTGAAGTGGGCTCTGCGCTGACAGTAGAGAGCCCAATGCAGGGCTGGAACTCATGAACCAAGAGATCATGACCTGAGCTGAAGTCATAGGTTGAACCAACTGAGACACCCAGGTGTCCCCAAAAATTACAATTTTTTAAATAAAGTTTTTCTGATCTTTTGAAGGAATGAATGAACAAGCAATGTATAAACCTGGCTGGCATGTTGATGCTTTCCCTTTGAATTTCAATTGCTCCATATAACTTGCCTTAGAGGCTGAATGGCTCATTTAGAAACATTCCCATTGCTTGCTTTTATAGTTTGCTCTTGATTTCTCCAAAGCTGACACAAGTCACATACAATCAAATCTACATCCCTGGTGGACAGGCCTGTCCTAATATTCTCTGACTCACACCCAGGTTGTTTGCAGCTCAGCAGTTCTGCTTCTAAATACATCACTTTGTATTCTAATACTAACATCTTGCTGAGAATTTGTCTCTTAAAACATCATTTCTTTAATAGTATACCTTTTTTTGATTTGAGGTGAATATGATATTCTTTTTAGAACTTTAAACTACCCTACTTTTTAGAAAGTAATTTTTCCAAAGTATCAGCTCACCTTATAATTTTTTTTTTTTTGGTGTGTTTTAGGACGTATTTTTTTTCATGAGTATTTGTAGCTCCAGATTGATGAATCACAAGAGAGTGTAACAGCAGAAGGATGATGGATAGAGTATTGAATAGTAAAGAGTGTGGGCCCTGGTGTTACTGTCTGGGTTTAAACATTGAAAGATTGATGCTGAAGTTTGACTCTTCCAGTTATTTTTCCTCTTTGCTTCAGTTTCCTCATTTTAAAATTGGGGTTGATCACCCTACCTATTAAAGAGGATCTTTGGGAGTATTAAAGTGTTTGACCTGGCACTTAGCTCATGGTGAGTGCTTGATGAATGGTGGTCTTACTTGTTTTAGAGACAGATGATAGAGATTTTCATGCAAAGCATAAGGTAATTTAATGTTCAGATTTTTAAAAATATATTAAGATATGCTACATATATCAAATGATAGGGACAGAAGTTTTTTTAATCTTTATTTATTTTTGAGAGAGAGCATGAGCGGGAGAGGGGCAGAGAGAGAGACACACGCACACAATCTGAAGCAGGCTCCAGGCTCCGAGCTGCCAGTACAGAGTCCGATGCCGGGCTTGTACTCACAAACTGCGAGATCATGACCTGAACCAAAGTCAGATGCTCAACCAACTGAGCCACCCATGTGCCCTGAGACAAAAGATATTTTAAAGTAACTTTTAAAGTCTTTTCAATGGTAAAGCAAGTATTCAGTAGGAAGGCATTTTATATTAATTCAGTTATACCATGGTTCAAATTGGTCTGAAAAATAACTACTTGCAAAAGTTATGCCTGTTTTTTCTAGCCAAGGAAGAAATAATTTTGTCTTCCAATGCATCTTGAAGGGGAAACATTAAAATATGTTAAAATATTACTCATTAGTCTCATTTTTATTCTTTTGCCCAACTTTATGATTAATTGATGCCTTCTGATCATATAAAAATATTTGAATTATACATTGAGGTTTTTTTGTAACTAGTAATATTCCACATCTGTTGAATTAGTCTTTCACTTTCTTACCTTCTGTACTTAATGGGTATAAAAATAAAAAGATCTCAAAAGTAAAGATGTGCCTAACCTAATAATAATTAAGAAATACTTGTTAAGGCCTACCAGGTGGGAATGATAGGCAGTATACAAAACTTGCATAAATATTTAAAATGTTCTCAGGGCACCTGGGTGGCTCTGTCAGTTAAGCCTCTGACTGTTGATTTCGGCTCAGGTCATGATCTCATGGTTTGTGGGATTGAGCCCTCTGTCATGACCCGATCATGACCTGAGCCCAAGTTGGACACTTAATGGACTGAGCCACCCAGGCGCCCCTATTACTTTTTCTTTAGAGAATGGACATGAAAAAATTATCTCAGAAAAATTATTTGCAATCTGAAATTCAAATGGCAACCCAAAATCTAATAATTGTCTTTTCTTTAAAATACCTTGAACAAAAGTTATTTTACATCTTATTTGACATTAAATGGCATATTAGACTCCTCAGATGTAAGCAACGGATACCCAACTCATACAGCTTAAACACAAAAGAAACCACAGATTTGGCTTCAGATCTGATTAGAACCATAGGCTTTGTTACACCAGTATACTCACTGATTCATGTCACTTTCTCAAACAAGCCTTCCCTTCCTCCCATAGACTGTGAGGATACCTCTCATAACATTCTGCCTACTTCCTTCATATAACATTACAACTTCAATTACAGAAGTGATTATGTATATACTTTAATGTTGTATCTGCCACTAGATTTTAGGTTCCAGAAGGTAAGAGATCAAGTCTCTGATGTTCACTACTGTCTCCAAAACACCTAGTACAGGATTTTTCACATTATAAAACTATATAAATTTTTGTAGAATAAATGTATAAAATTCTTTTTGAAAAATACTGGAATTTATAGTCAGTAAAACCTAAGGAAATAGGCCTCAGAAATTGTCATTAAATTAAAAAAAATTTTTTTAATGTTTACTTATTTGAGAGAGAGACAGACAGAGTGTGAGGAGGGGAGGAGCAGAGAGGGAGGGAGACACAGAATCTGAAGCAGGTTCCAGGCTCTGAGGTGTCAGCACAGAGCCTGATGTGGGGCTTGAACTCACAAACTGCAAGATCATGACCTTAGTGAAAGTTGGACGCTTAACCAACTGAGCCACCCAGGCACCCCTAAATTTTTTATTGAATACTGAAGCAGCCTCTTCTACCCCATATAAAAAGAAAAACTGTATGCAGTGAGTCTTTTTCTATACTAGGAGAAAAGTTACTCCTTTCTGGAAAGTACAGGTGGCCTAAAACAGAACAAGAATTATATAAAATACACTGATGGGCTAGCTCTCTTGATGTATATACCACTTGCCATTTTACTTATAAGATTTTTCACCTATCCATATACACAGCTGCATATGGATATCTGGTTTAGATAACAAGGAAGAATACAAAAAATGCTGTATAAAAGGAATAATTCTTTTATTTACACAGTTTAACATGCCTCATGATCTGTTTCTTCCTGATTGTAAAACCAAGACCAATCTAGAATAACTATTTGAATTTCATGGGACCTTATATGTATTTTACATTAGTTCTTAAAGGAAATGGCATTTCAGAATTAAGATCATCAGAGACTAAGCATGGTGGCTAGATCAATGGTAAGTACTGACATAGTGTAAAATTATTTGTATTCCTGGTTTTTGTCATTTATTGCTCCTTGTTAGTTATGATGATTACTTTGACAAGGGAATGCTGAAGGCTTAGCAATTTTTTCCAGGACTTCAAATATAGTTACCTTTTATTTGCACTATCAGTATATGAGAGATGACATTTGATGGTCAATGCTTACCACATCTTTATAATCTAAGAAATTAAATTGAATGCAAATGTATGTATTTTTATTATAATGTTAATAAGCATGGATTTATAAACCACTAATAAGAATCCTATCAAATTATAGTATCTCCAAGTTCTACATTGTAAACACATAAGAAAAATAATACAAAATGTGTCCAGATTTACTTTTATAAGTAAGTGGTTCAAATGTGTCATTATTTTTATTTTTTCTATTATAAGTCAACTATGAGGACTGCTATAGGGCAGGTTATTTTAGAAGACGGTGGGTCAGAAATTACCAAGGAATTGGAAGTAAAATTTTTATGTGTATATTCAGATTAACATAGTATCTATTGAAGAAACTGATATTAAATTTAGTAAATGTTAATCTGGTAGCTTGAGAAATGCCTAATCATTGTTTTCTAAAATGAACTATCAACTCTTGAGGCACCTGGGTGGCTCAGTTGGCTGAGCGTCCTCCTCTTGATTTTGGCCGAGGTCATGATCTCATGGTGGTGAGATCAAGCCCCATGTCACTGTCCATGCTGGGTGTGGAGCCTGCTTGGGATTCTCTCTCTCCCTCTCTGCCCCTCTCCTCTGCTTGTGTGCTCTCTCTCAAAACAACAAACAAACAAATTAATTATTTAATTAAAATGAACTATCAACTCTAATTTTTGCATGAAAAAATAGTATTGTATCCTTTGCTATATCTCATCTGTTTTATATACATATTTAATGTTTGTTTATTTTTGAGAGAGAGAGAGAGGGGGAGAGAGAGAGAGAGAGAGAGAGAGGGAGAGAGAGAGAGAGAGCATGAGTGGGGGAGGGGTAGAGAGAGGGAGACACAGAATCCAAAGTAGGTTCCAGGCTCTGAGCTGTCAGCACAAAGCCTGACACAGGGCTCGAACCCATGAACCATGAGATCATGACCTGAGCCAAAGTTGAATGCTTAAATGACTGAGCCACCCATGTGCCCCTCATCTCACTGTTTTATATTAAGATATATATACTTGTTAAATTTAATATATATATTATAATAATATATATATTATATAAATATATAATTACACTGACATGTGTATATAATATAAATGTATTAATATCTATGATACAATAATATACTTGAAATATGGATATTAAATTAGTTGTAGTATTATGTAGGACATGCGATTAGCTTACCTACGGAAAAAGGGAGAGCTTAAATTTTATGTACTACACTTTCCTCTTTAATTTCCTCTTGTTTTGAGAAGAATATCTAGAAATAGTCTTCCTACTTCCCCTTTATCCTTTATGTATCTATCTTAATTTTTTTTTTTTTTTAGAGAGAGAGTGCAAATGGAGGAGAGGGGCAAAGAGGGAAAAAGAATCTTAAGCAGGCTCCACACCTACCACGGAGCCCAGTGCAGGGTTTGATTTATTTTAAATTTTTTTGTAAGCAATAGAAACTGACTCTTACTAAGTTAAGCCAAAACAAAAGGTGCGGTGGGGAATGAGGATTTATTGGAAGGATGGGAATAGCCTATGAAATAGAAGCAAAAGCTGAACAATTGAGCCTTAGGAAGGCTAGGAACTGGAGAAATTCTGGGGATATAGGTCTCTTCAAGCTTCTGCCAATGGAGTGAGTGAGCTCTAGTCATGTCTCCATCTTATATCACTCTGCTCAAGATTAAAATTTCCAGGAAAGCCTAATTGGCGTAATCTAGGTTATGTGATCACTTCCTGGTATCTTGATGGATGGTTCCACCAAGACTGTATGGAGTCAGGGGAAGTAGTTTCTAAAAGGAAAATTAGATTCCTATTCTGAAAGGAGGGAAGATAGATGATAGATAAACAAAAACATCACATGTCCATGACAATGCAGTACACATACATTCTTGCTAGTAGAAACTTTTCTCAAACGGACAGCAAGCATTTTGTCCTTGTCAGAATTCACTCATTTATTTAATAAGTATTCAACATGTACTGTATGCTAGGTCATACAACATGTAGGGAATCCCAGAATAAACAGTTAAAAATTGGTTTCTATATGATATAAGAAGTACAAAAAAAAATTCCTCTGGAAAACTAAGGAAAGAAGAGGTGTAATGAACAGTCCTTCCTCTACATTCTGTCATCTTTCCTTCAGCCCCATGTTAACTTGAGTTCCCGGATAGCTGTTGCTGATAAAACATAAGACATAAGCTTCAGTTATGCCTAGCTTGTCCAGAAGTAGCAAACTGCAGGTCTAAGGTCTTGTTAATCTTGCACAATGTTATAAATAATGGCTGACATTAAAAGTTAGGACACAGGAGTTATGACTAAATGCAACATGGGATCTGGATTGGGTCCTGTTTCAGAAAAAAAATATTAGGGGGACAATTGGTGAAATTTGAAGAAGGTATGCACATGAGTTAATAATATATCAATGCTAATATTCTGGTTTTAATAATTGTGCTGTGGCTATATAAGATACTAGCATGGATGTAAGTCTAAAATTATTTTTAATAAAAGGGGTATTAATGAAACTTAATTTCTAGCTTCTTTTAAAAACTGGGAAGATCTGTCAAGTTTTTTATTTTATTTTATTTTATTCTTTTAATTTACATCCAAGTTAGTTAGCATATAGTGCAACAATGATTTCAGTGGTAGATTCCTTTTTTTTTCTCAATATATGAAATTTATTGTCAAATTGGTTTTCATACAACACCCACCTCCCACCCCCCATCAACCCTCAGTTTGTTCTCAGTTTTTAAGAGTCTCTTATGTTTTGGCTCTCTCCCACTCTAACCTCTTTTTTTTTTTCCTACCCCTCCCCCATGGGTTTCTGTTAAGTTTCTCAGGATCCACATAAGAGTGAAAACATATGGTATCTGTCTTTCTCTGTATGGCTTATTTCACTTAGCATAACACTCTCCAGTTCCATCCACATTGCTACAAAGGGCCATATTTCATTCTTTCTCATTGCCACGTAGTAGTCCATTGTGTATATAAACCTCAGTGGTAGATTCCTTAATTCCCCTTACCCATTTAGCCCATCCCCCCTCCCACAATCCCTCCAGTAACCCTCTGTTTGTTCTCCATGTTTAAGAGTCTCTTATGTTTGTCCCCCTCCCTGTTTTTATATTATTTTTGCTTCCCTTCCCTTATGTTAATCTGTTCTGTGTCTTAAAGGCCTCATGAGTGAAGTCATATGATATTTGTCTTTCTCTGACTAATTTCGCTTAGCATAATACCTTCTAGTTCCATCCATGTAGTTGCAAATGGCAAGATTTTTTCATTCTTTCTGATTGCCAAGTAACACTCCATTGTGTGTGTGTGTGTGTGTGTGTGTGTGTGTGTATATATATATATATATATATATATATATATATATATATATACCACATCTTCTTTATCCATTCATCCATCAAGGGACATTTGGGCTCTTTCCGTACTTTGGCTATTGTTGATAGTGCTGCTATAAACATTGGGGTACATGTGTTCCTTCGAAACAGCATACCTGTATCCCTTGGATAAATACCTAGTAGTGCAATTGCTGGGTCATAGGATAGTTCTATTTTTAATTTTTTGAGGAACCTCCATACTGTTTTCCAGAGTGGCTGCACCAGTTTGCATTCCCACCAGCAGTGCAAAAGAGATCCTCTTTCTCCGCATTCTCACCAACATCTGTTGTTGCCTGAGTTGTTAATGTTAGCCATTTTGACAGGTGTGAGGTGGTATCTCATTGTGGTTTTGATTTGTATTTCCCTGATGATGAGTGATGTTGAGCATTTTTTTAATGTGTCAGTTGGTCATCTGGATGTCTTCTTTGGAGAAGTGTCTATTAATGTCTTTTGCCCATTTCTTCACTGGATTATTTGTTTTTTGGGTGTTCAGTTTGATAAGTTCTTTATGGATTTTGGATACTAACCTTTTGTCTGATATGCCCTTTGCAAATATCTTCTCCCATTCTGTTGGTTGCCTTTTAGTCTTGCTGATTGTTTATTTTGATGAGGTCCCAATAGTTCATTTTTGCTTTTGTTTCCCTTGCCTCTGGAGATGTGTTGAGTAAGAAGTTGCTGCAGCCAAGATCAAAGAGGTTTTTGCCTGCTTTCTCTTTGAGGATTCTGGTGGCTTCCTGTCTTACATTTAGGTCTTTCATCATTTTGAGTTTATTTTTGTGTATGGTGTAAGATAATGGTCCAGGTTCATTTTTCTGCATGTCGCTGTCCAGTTTTCCCAGCACCACTTGCTGAAGAGATTGTCTTTATTCCATTGGATATTCTTTCCTGCTTTGTCAAAGATTAGTTGGCCATACGTTTGTGGATCCATTTCTGGGTTCTCTATTCTGTTCCATTGATCTGAGTGTCTTGTTTTTGTGCCACTGTAAAGATTATTTTGATGGAATGAATGATTTTCTAAAAGAAAAATAATTAAAACTGACTCAAGAAGAAAAACAATCATGTAACAAGTTGAAAAGTTTATTAAAATTAGCCTCTATAAAAAAATGTACCAGCCCTTAAAGGTTTTAATGGTTGTTACTATCAAACTATCAAAAACAGATAACTCATATGCTTTTAAAAATATTTCTGAGCACAGAAAAAATATGGAACATCTCAGTTCATTTTAATAACTGATGTCAAAATCTGGCAATAATTACACACAAAAGAAAATTATACATGATTTATGAACTAATTTGGAATAACTTCTGAATAAAATACTAACAAATTAAGTCCAGAAATATATTAAACAGTCCCCACAAAAGTTTATTTTGTGAAATGCAATGATGGTTTAATATTAAACCTATTCAGATGATTTATTATATTAATAAGTAAAAGGAATAAGAAATGTATATTGATAGATGTTGAAAAGACACTACTTAAAGTTCAGCATTGTTTCCTGATAAGATGCACACATACACCATCTCCAAAAAACCCCAAAAAACGATCTCAAACTTGTAATGAACATTGTGCTTAATGTAAACCTTAGAGGTATTAAGCAAAATAAGGATGAGTGAGAAAACTGGTATTCTTTAATATTATTTTGGAAGCTAAAGTTTCAAACTAATCAAAGAAGAAAAAATAAAAGAAATTAACATATGAACTAAAAGGTAGAATCCAAAATTTTATTTTCAACTTATATGATTGTTTACCCAAGAAAATCAATAGAAAACCTATTAGAATTAATAAGGAATTTTAGCATGGGAGCCATATATAAATAAAAATATAAAAATCTGTATCTTTTATATGCCATCAGTAATCTGTTAGAAAACATAATGAGAAAAAGTACTACCAGTCAGACATACCATTTTACATAAATGTGTAATTTTTATTACATACTTTTTAATGTAGTCTTTTTTTCTTTTTCCTTTTTTCTTTGCTCTTTTTTTTTCCCCTGTTCTACCATACTGATGTTCCCAAAACCTTTTTCTCCCCAGGTAACCCACATCAACAACCTGAGATGTATCTTTCTGTCTTTTTTCTATGCTCATGTTATCATAAAAAAGTATATAAGCTCACGTGCATACATACATATATTCACAAACACATAGGATTTTTTGTCATTATTTATTAAAAGGTGATTATATTACACATATTTTTCTTCATTTTGTTTTCTAACTCAACTTTGTTAAAATTCAAATCCACTGGTGTAGCACTAATTCATTTTTTAATAGATGTGTAATATTATATGTCATTATTCTACCACTACCAAATTCATGGGTAGTCCCTTGTTTCTGGGTTTTGCCACTAAGAACAAATTCAATAAGTGGTTATATGTTTTTTATGCCCTGATGGATTTATTTCTATGGGAAAAATTCTCAGGCCTGAAATTCATGGGACTATTAATCCCATTATGAGAGATATTGGTCTGTAGTTTTTTGTTTCTTTTTTTGTGCTTGGTCTGACTTTGGTTATCAGTGTAATAGCAGCCTTATAAAATGAATTGGTAGGTGTTTCCTCCTCTTCTATTTTCTGGAACATATTGTGTACAATGGGTGTTAACTCTTTAAAAGTTTTATAGAATTTTCCAGTGTGTCTTTCTGGGCCTGATGATTTCTTTGGGGGAAGCTTTTTAATTACAAACTAAATTTCCTTAATCATCCTAGGACTTAATTGAGGTTTTCTACTTCATCTTCGTTGAATTCTGGTAGTTTGTGATTTTTGAGGAATTGGTTTTTGAACTTATGAGCATAAATTGTTCATAGTTGTGATGGTTAATTTTATGTGTCAACTTGGCTGGGCCTCAGTGCCTAGATATTTGGCCAAACATTATTCTGGATGTTTCTGTGAGGGTGTTTTTCGATGAGATTAACATTTAAATTGATGGACTTCTAGTAAAGCAGATTGCCCTCCATAATGTGAGTGTGCTTCATCCAATCAGTTAAAGGCCTGAGTAGTACAGAGACTGACCTCCTCTGACCAAGCTACATACTGCACCAGATGGCTTCTGGACTTGGACTACATTGACTATTCCTGGGCCCCTAATCTGACTGCCTTCACACTTGAACTGCAATATTGGCTCTTTTCTGGGTTTCCAACTTGATAGCTTTAGAATTGAGCTGCAGCACTGAGCTTTTCTCTGGGTTGCCATAATCTCATGAGCCAATTCCTTAAAATAAGTCTCTTTCTATACATACACATATTACCAGTTCTGTTTCTCTGGAGAACCTGACTAGTATTTCCTCTTAATGGCAGCAGAATCTGTGGTAATGGTCTCTGTTTAATTGCTAGTATTGGTGATTTGGGTCTTCTCTTTATCTTTGTTGGTATTGTTGGAGATTTATCAATTTACTAATTTTTTTAAAAAAAACAGCTTTTTATTGATTTTTCTCTATTTCAATTACATTAATTTCTCCTCTTCATCATTTTATTCCTTCATCTTGCTTTAGGTTTATTTTGTCTTTTTTTTTTATAGTTTCTTGAGGTAGGAACTTAGATTATTGATTTAAGATCTTTTTTCCCCTAATATTAGCATTTAATACTCAGCACTGCTCTAGCTGCATTCCACATATTTTCATATGTTTTATTTTCACTTTCATACAGTTCTGTGTATTTTTAAATTTTTCTTTGAGACTCCCTCTTTGATCTATTTGTTATTTAGAAGTGCGTTATTTTTATTTCCAAGCGTTTGAAGACTTTCCTAATTGTTTTTCTATTACTGATTTGTATTTTGGCTCCATTATGGTTACAGAATATACTTTCTAAGATTTCAGTTCTTTTGAGTGTGTTGATATTTTTTCTGTGGCCCAGAATATGGTCTCTCTTGGTGAATGTTTCATGGACACTAGAAAAAAATGTGTATTTTGCTGTTGCTAGGTATATATAGGTTCTGTATATTTTAGATCTTGTTGGTTGATTGTGTTGTTCAGATCTTCTATATCCTTGCTGATTTGCCACCTAGTAGTTGTTTAGTAGTAATGGCTTTGAGTGGGTTAAGTCCCTAGTGTATAGTTGTAAATTTGTCTATTTCTCCTTTTACCCTATCAGTTTTTGTTTCATGGCTTTGAGATTCTGTCATCTGGTGTAACACACATTTAAGAGTAAGTCTTCCTAATGGGTTGATCCTCTCATCATATGTAACGTGCCTCTTTGTCTCTTGTAATTTTTATTGTTTTGAAGTCTATCTATCTGATGTTAATATAGCCACTCCTACTATATTATTATATGCTATTATTAAAAAATAATGTTTTTATGTACATCTCTTTCTATTCTTTTACTTTATTATTATTATTTTTTTACAAATTAGGGTTTTTTTTAATTAAAAACGCTTAAATCATTTATTTTCTTTTTTTTTAAAGAATTTACTTTTTTTTTTTACTTTTTTTTTTTTTAATCTTTATTATTTGAGAGAGAAAGAGACAGAGAACAAGCAGGGGAGGGGCAGAGAGAGAGGGAGACACAGAATCAGAAGCAGGCTCCAGACTGTGAGCTGCCAGCACAGAGCCTGACACAGGGCTTGAACCCACAGACCGTGAGATCATGACCTGAGCTGAAGTCAGCTACTTAACTGACTGAGCAACCCAGGTGCCCCCCATTTATTTTCTTAGTAAAGAATTTTGTGCATGTTCAATTTACTTGACTTGTATATTCAAATACAAATATATTAAGTTCAGAATTAAAAAAAAGAACATAAAATGATAGGTGCTTTGCAGAACACATAATTAGATAGCATTCCTGTAAAAGTTATTTTAATCCAAAATATTAATCACAAGTAAGGACTATTAATACTTTTCTATATTTTTCAGGCTTACATAGAGTTTTTTGTTGTAAAATTTCAACAAATGGAACCTTAAAGGTATTATAGTATTTCAATGCTAAATAAAAAGAAAATTCTTTAAAAAAAACTGAAAAAATCGAGATAAAATGTTCAAAACTGCTATGAGCTTGTCATATATAGACTTTGTTGTGTTGAGATAAATTCCTTCTATACCTAGTATGTTGAGAGTTTTTATCATGAAATGGTGTTGAATTTTGTGAAATGTTTTTTCTGCATCTGTTGAGATGATCATGTGATTTTTATTCTTCATTCTATTAATGTTGTATATCATATTAATTCATTTGCAGCACTGAAAGGCTTGGGATGTTGGATGTTTACCTCACCCTCTCTTCTTCCCCTAACCCAGGGAGGAGTCACAATCTTTCTTAGTGATGAGCTGTGTCAGGTTCAGGGGACTAACGCAGACTAAGTGAAATTGCTCTTCTTAACTGTTTTAGTGCAGCTGATCTTGGATTTTTTACCTACTTTTACCTACGTGGGATATTGCAACTTCTTAACTGAATTCTGGACTTCTCATAAAGGTATTTTGTAATTTATGTTGTTAAATCTATGTTGTTGGGGAGATGGGAATGAGGGCTGGGACTTCCTGTTCTGTCATTTTGATGTCACTTGATCTCTTGCTTTTAACTTACCTGTGTAATTGTACTTGAAGTGAATTTATTATATACAGCATACTTTTGGATGATGTTTTCTCAGCCACTCTGCCAATGTCTGTCTTTAATTGGTATATTTAAACTATTTACATTTAAGGTAATAACTGATACATTAAGCGTTAAGTCAGTTATTTTATTGTTTTCTGTTTGTTTTTTCTGTTTGCCTTTTCTTACCTTCCTGTGGGCTATTTGTACATTTTTAGGAGGAGTGGGATTTTCCATTGGTGTTTGGTAGGAACATTTGGTAGGAACAATGGTAGGAACCATTGGCTGGAGTAGGTTCAGTATCGCTGAGAGCTTTTCTGTTGTTAGGCCATTCAGTCCTTTGGCTAAGCAAAACAGATTTTTCTTGGTAGTTTTTTGTTTTTGTGTTTTGCTTTTTCCTGTTAGTGGTTTCAGTTTGGAGATTTCTGTAGTGCCTTGTCCAGAATATATGGGAGGTAACAAGGAAACTCAGGAAATAATCACTATGTTGATCCTTAAGCCCTTAGGTCTGTAGGCAGTCTGAGGTCTTTCAGAGTCTTCCTATCTTTCTTTGTTGTGTATCCCCAGGATTTTTTTATTTGCAGGGAGGAGGTCCTGGGAGGAATAAAAGTACTCCATCTTGGCAGAACTGGGGTATATGTATTTTAATAGCTGTTTCCAGACTGCTTTAATGTGCACTCAGTAGGATACAATTGCCTCTGGCTTTGATGGCAAATTCCAGTGTTAGAGAAACTTAAGGGGATTTACATATCTTTCCTTAGTACTGACAAATGAGATAATTAGGGTAAATAATATGTTAGGGTTCCTAATATGTTTAAACATTCCTTTTTTTTAAGTACTGTTTTATTAATCTTCACTTTGGAGCACTTTTTTTTTTTTTTTTGAGAGAGAGAGTTTGAGCAGGAGAGAGGGTCAGAGGGAGAGAGAGAGAGAATCTTAAGCAGGTTCTATGCTTTGCATGGAGCCTGACAAGGGGCTTGATCCCATAACCCTGGGATCATGACCTGAGCTGAAATCAAGAGTCATATGCTCAACTGACTGAGCCACCCAGGCACTCCTGGAGCACATGTAAATAACATACACTAAATCTTTTCTCAGTACTGTCTTTCTTGGTTTACTGTGTGTGTACAACATTCAAGAAAATAAATACCCTTCTCTTTGTAATTCCTCAGAACGGAATTTTCCATAAGATAAGAAGAAAATACAAGTAACAAGAAACAATGAAATTAATATAGTTGGGCTTTTTTTTAACTTTTTAAAAAAATTCTTGAGAGAGAGCAAGTGCAAGTGGGGAAGGGGTAGAGAGAGCAGGGGACAGAGCAGGGGACAAAGTAGGCTGTGCACTGACAGCAGAGAGCCCAACATGGAGCTTGAACTCACAAACCGTGAGATCATGACCTGAGCCGAAGTTGGCCACTTAACCGACTGAGCCACCCAGGCGCCCCGTGTAAGGAGGTTTTTCAACAGAAATTTTGGAAGTCGGAAGGGGGTGGCATGATCCATACAAAGTTCTGAATGGCAAAAATTTGCAGCCAAGAATACTCTATCCAGAAAGGCTATCATTCAGAATAGAAGGAGAGATAAAAAATTTCCCAAACATCAGCTAAAGGAGCTGATGACCACTAAATCAGCCCTGCAAGAAATATTAAAGAGGACTCTTTGAGTGGAAAGGGGAGACCAAAAGTGACAGCAAAAAAAGGTAGGAAACACAAAAGCAGTAAAAATGAATATTTCTCTAAAAAATCAGTCAAGGAACTCACAAAATAAAAGGATGTAAAGTATGACAACACAAACCAAAAATGTGGGGAGGAGAGGAGTAAAGAATGGGTTCAAACTTAAACAACCATCAACTTAATATAAACTGCTGTATGCAAAAGAGGTTATAAATAAGAATGAAATCTTGCCACTTGCAACAACATGGATGGAGCCAGAGAGTATAATGTAAAGCGAAAGAAGTCAGAGAAAACAAATACCATATGATTTCATTCATATGTGGAATTTAAGAAACAAAACAAATGAGCAAAGGGGGAAAATGAGAGAGACAAATTAAGAAACAGACTGTTAATTATAGAGAACAAACTGATGGTTACCCGAGGGGAGGGCAGTGGGGGGAGGGGGTTAAATAGGTGATGGAGATTAAGGAGTGCACTTGTGATGAGCACCAGGTGGTGTATGGAATTGTTGAATTGCTATATTGTACACCTGAAACTAATGTAATTAACTGGAATTAAAAAGTTTAAAGAAGTCACTATGATTTTTCAGGGGCTTAAAACAAGCAATGGAAACTAGTCTTCAAGGTAATTTCTAAATTATCTCCTTTATGTCATTTTTCTGTATCGACCTAGTCAATAATGATGGCTTCCATTCAGAGGCAGATTTTTGGAAAACCTACCAAAACTTAAGCAATTCTTTGACCCCTTCTGATGTTATGCTTTTGGAAAATTTGTAAGACTAAGGTATTTAACTGTAATCAGTTAAGGCCACCTGTGTGAAGTGGTGATGGAGTAGCCAGTGGCATGTTGGGGATTCAGATGAAGGACAAATGAAAGGAGGTACATCTTTTTTGAGTTTAATGGGGTCTATATAGGTAGCTTGCAGTTACTTGCATGTCTATTTAAGGCATTGTTAGATGTCAGAATAGTGTTGGAATGGCTTTCAATATGCTCTCATGGCCCACTGAGCCTGCTTAGCCAGCAGCGTGACAGGAAGGTATAAGGCCAGAGTCCACAGTACCATATGAAGTTGTCCTATGGTGCTGTGACAGGCAGCTTATAGAATGATGCAACCTGGTATTCACACCCTGTGTAATTACTTTCTCTCAAGTGTGGGTGGGTCCTAGGGATTCCTTCCAACTGAATGGTGAAGGGATGACATTTCTGTGATTAGGTTACAAGAGACTGGCTTCTTGCTAGCTTGTTCTCTCTTGCTGCTGTGCTCTCTCTTGCCCTCTTGCCTGCATACACTTCCTCTTGCATTGCTAACTGCCATGTTGTGAGATACTCAATGTAGACACATGCATGGAAAGGAACATTTTTTTTATAGTAACCACGTGAAATAGAATTTGTCAGACTCCTGTGTTTGTAACAAGCCTATAAGAAATGTACAAGCAACAAATACATTAAAAAAAATTTTTTTAACGCTTATTTGTGAGAGAGAGTGAGAGAGACAGAGCATGAGCAGGGGAGGGGTGGAGAGAGAAAGAGACACAGAATTCAAAGCAGGCTCCAGTCTCTAAGGTGTCATCACAGAGCCTGAACAAATACATCTTTTATAGCTGGTATTGGAAAGAAATTTGAAAGGAATTTTCAAAAATTTTCCTATAAAAATACTGGGTAAAATGTATTATACAGGCTTCTTAGGCAATAAATTAAAAAAATTAACTTTTCTAGATTTTGTGATATTTGCAGTAGATATCTGTACTTTATTGTTAATTCCTCATTCTAAACATTCATTTTCTCACTTAAAAAAAAGTTTAAAAACTTTATACTCTGCCAAGGAATTTCGTTATTACATGTATTGTATCCAAAAATGGAATTACCACTTTTTTGAATGTTTTGGAAGAAGAGACATGAAAACAATAAATTTATTTCTTAAAGATCCTCGGGAAAAAATATGAAGAGGCTCCTTTCTATTTAGAGAGAAACCTCAGAATTCAACACACCTGGCACAAATATTTGTGAGGGAGGAAGGTAAAAAATGAATGAATTATACTATCTGCACAGGACCACAATCTGTTTTATATCACACTAGATGCTTCATTATCACTACACTTTGTCTAACACAGTTAACACAGCTCTTTGAGGAGTAAACCAAAAAGAAAATTTTAAAAGTTACTTTATTTGAATCTATTGATCAACATGCAAGGTTTTCTAAGAATTTTTGAGAAATTAGTAAAGTCTTTTAGGTATGAAATACCATCACACAAACAGAAAGAAAACAGAATTATACCTTTTAAAAATAACTTTCCAAAAGAAGCATTTTTACCAAGAGCAATTGAACTTTTGATTTGATTAGATGCTAGCATTTATGTACTGAAGGCTATAGAACAAGTTGGCATATCATTCTATTTGTAAAAAAGCTACATGAAGTCCCTTAATGTTGCACATATTCTTTTGAGTTGATATACCATTTGGTGAATCTAATTTGTTCAGTGATTTTCAAGTACTTTTAAAATTACATTGATTTACACCAAATCCTAGTGACTAGTGTTCATACTATAAGATGACATTAATCTAATTATAAGATATATTCCTTTTTAAAATGAAGACCATTATAAAACATCTTTCCTATTGATTGAAGTTTTTGTATTTAAACAATCTTTACCTATTAGGCATGGAATCACATTAATATTATAAGGTTAATACAAAACAGACACATATTGTGGGGAAAATAGCAAAATAGAAAGCTTATTCCACACAAATATTCATAAATTTCTGAAAAAACTGCAAAGAATTATTGCAGAAAAATAATAATTAGTGTTAGGTTTTTAACAGATGCAAAAGGAACATTAATATAAACATATTAGTGCATAGCTTTCATTATGCATACTTATGTCATTTAGCAGAACTTATTAACTAAGTTGAGTTTTTAGCACTCTGTGAAAAACAGACTCACTACTGCAAAATCAGAGATAATCACCAAATGTCAAAGTTTATTAATGAACTTTATTTGATGATAATTTTCTTTAACTATATTAGAATGACAAGCTAATTTAATAATGGCTCCTGATACATAAATATAGCTATTTATTACATTTCTTAAAAAATTCATTAGACGGGGGGCCCCTGGATGGCTTAGTCAGTGTCTGGCTCTTCGTTTCTGCTCAGGTCATGATCTCGCGGCTTTGTGGCTTCAAGTCCTGCGTTGGTCTCTGTGCTGGCAGCGTGGGGCCTGCTTGGGATTCTCACTCTCTCCTCTCTCTCTGCCCCTCCCCCATGCACACTATCTTTCTCTCAAAATGGATAAATTAACTTTAAAAAAATTCACTGGATGGAAAAGGAAAAGATATATAATTCCCATACTTTCAAATTTAAAATTTGAGCTTTTTATCCATTTTAAATTGTCACAACTCCCTAAATATTAGAGAGTAAGACTAAAATTATTTTATTATTTTTTACAATGTTTATTTATTTATTTTGAAAGAGAGAGCACAAGTGGGGTGGGGAGGGGCAGAGAGGACAGAGAGAGAGAGAGAGAGAGACAGAGAGTCCCAAGCAGGCTCCATGCTGCCCAGCACAGAGCTGGACATAGGGCCTGATCCCATGAACCATGAGATATGACCTGAGCTGAAGACAAGAATTGGACACTTAATCAACTGAGCCACCCAGGCGCCCCTAAAATTTTTTATTTTAAACATTTCAAAATTATAGTCACTTCTCAGGAAAAGGCAAAAGACAAAAAGGCTAAAATTACCTTTTTAATTTTTTCCATATTTTTGGGGATATACAAAAATTAAAATGATACACCATTGCTGAACTCATTTTACTCCATAGTTTTAAACCAGTGACTAAGTCTACACACTCCACTGAAAAGCCAAGAATTTATTAAAAGGAGAACAGGAATCAAAATGAGAATATTAAGTCAAGTTTAAAGTTCAAATTCATTTTAAAGGTTAGATTTTAATCATTTAAAAAAACTGGGGAAAAAATGAATTCCAGGCACTGAATGGTGGACACTAGCTTCTCCTTTTAAGTATATTTAAGTAATTCATTTGTTCACCAACTTATTGTTCAACAGATATGATACAAATATCTGCTATGTACTGAGCACTGTGTTAAATGCTGGGGATATAGTGGTGAACCCAGACGACATGATCCCTGCCCTCATGGAGCTTCAGTTTCCAGGGATGCTTTATCTAGCAAACTAAGAAACTTGCTATGGAGCCTCAAATTGATTGCTGTTTTAAAGATAATTTTGTTGTTTTGGAGGGAAAATCTTATAAAAGTGTCAAAACTTGAAACAATTCTATACGTTCAATTATGATCATCATTTAGCCTTTTTGTAAAACAAGAAGAGGAACAATTTATTATTCTACCTACACCATATTTGAATCAGCAAAGACTAGCAGAGAAGCCACATGGAGCATAGCCTAAAGGAAAATGTATCTATGCTTCATTGCATTCCTGCTATAGACTCACTGAATGATCTTGGGCAGCTAAGTCTACACCTGGGCTTATGTTTTCTCACGTATAAAATGGGATCATCTAGGGGGCATCTGGGTGGATAGTCGATTGAGTGTCCAACTTCGGCTCAGGTCAGTCAGTGGGTTCAAGTCCTGCATCAGGCTTTGTGCTGACAGTGCAGAGCCTGCTTTGGATTCTCTGTCTCCCTTTCTCTCTGCCCCCACCCATTCTCTCTGTCTCAAACATAAATAAACATTAAAAAAAATGTTTTAAAAATGGGTTTATCTGTGAATATTTTTAAGATAAGTGAGATCATATATGAGTGCTCAGATGAGCCACTACTTGAAACTGTTATTGTACATTACAATACATTATCATTGATGGTCAAAAGGAAAGATGAGGAAGCAATATCCTGAAATAAAGTCAAATTCATTGTGTTGTGTAGGTTCAGGAACCCTTCATAAGAGACTGAAGCTTTTAGCTCACTCTCAAATACCAGAAATAAAAGTTTTCTAGCTGCCCCATTGTGTTTGGTGATGATCGAGAGTGCTGGTCTGGGCCTACTTTCCCCAACAATCTGATCTCATCTCCATCATCACACATGCAGGCAGCCACATTTCATAGACATGTATTAAAGAGAGTCAAAGGCAGAGAATTAACACCTGCATAAAGGATGCAAACTAGGCCATCACATTAAAGAGCATAAATTGATTAAATGAAAATGTAGTAAATGACATCCTAATGGTCCTTATTCTGGCTTCCTAATTCTCTGTGCACAAGATGCTTTTATGCACCACTGAAGTAGAGCCATCACAACTTCCAACTAGCCCCAGTTAGTCTAATTACAGCCTAATGCTCTCCAAATATGTCTGGCATAAAAGCCTCATAACCTGCCTTTTCTTAATTTAGAAGGGTCAGATTGAGCACTTTTTAAATCTGAACTATAGTATAACCCGATAGTACACACAAAATATGCATTGTCTTTTTTTTCCAAAATATACATTCTTAAGGAAAATATGCATTTAAACTATCTTTGGTAACCTGTCTCTGTACACAGATTGAGAATTTGTGAAACTGGAGGAGTTTGGGAGATCATGTGATTAAATTGCTATGAAAACCCTAGGAGGCACCATGTCTTAATATTTTTATTCACTGTGGACATGCAGTTTTGTCTTAATTAGACATGTAAAATTAAATCATTGTCTTATCATATAATCAATATAATAATAATAGCTGATAAGTACTAATTGCTTTACAAGGGTTAATTCATTTAATCCTATAATAATCCTAATCAAAAGGTATTGTTATTATCACTATTTTAAAGATGAGAAAACCAAAGCATAGAGAGGTTAAGTTATCTCAGGCCACATGATCTGTACATGGTGGACCTGGGATTTGAACCCAGGCAGTCAGTCTGTCTTTAGGTCAGCTCTTTTAACTATTATCACAGAATGCCTATATGGGTGTAGAAGTACAAGTCAAAGTCTATTGTATCAGGCAGGGTATCTTAGCTCACAGAATGTCCAGGAGGGTCATAGAGCCAGGTGTGGGGCCATCTGGTTTGGAACAGTACTGAAAATCATGCCATTGACTTGGTTTCTTAAAACCACCTTAGTTCTCCTTCGGCACACAGCATCACACTTGAACCATGAACATCAGTCAAGCTGAATTCTGGGTGCTGCTGCCAGAATCTACTATAGCATCCATCAGACAGTGGACATAGCCACCGCTTCACCAGAATGAATTCTGCCAAGTCCCCACTTCTTTGCATTCCTAGGTTCTGCTTCCAAGTCCAGGCTCTATGGCCGATGATAACCACAGAGAATACATTCTGCAAAGACATTGGAGACAACACACTGTTTCAGTTGAAACAGTTATGTAAACCTTTGAGAAAGAAAGCAATTTTTAATTGTTGATACGTGTCACCATTGAGAGGAATTTAAAGTCACCAAGAACATTTCCATTAATTAGGCACAGTCATCAGTAGAGATAATGGAAAACAGGAGTGTTTCCTCAAGAATGTATTTTCCATTTAGATTAGTAAAAAGTATCTGTGAAAATCCTTAGAGGAAGTGAGTAATCACACACAGTATCTACTGAGTCTACATCTTTTTTGCCTGTAGAATGTTTCACCTCATATGACGCTAATGGAGAAAAAATAGTTTGTTGTTCGAGTGTAAAGACTAAATAATGATAAATTAGTTGCCTGAAGTGCAGTAAAAAAGAAACAAATGGATGTGTGGCATTAACAGAGTTAATTATAGATGCAGATTAAAAGGTAAGATTAAGTAGTGGAAGAAAAGCAGAGAGTCACCTTCGGCCCAGACCCGCCAAGCAGTAGCGGTCAGTCACCTAGCAACAAGTTTCCTATCCCTGCTGTGCTCTTTAATTCAGCAAATCTGCTCAGGATGGCAGGCTGTTCTCCTGACAAAACGCATTATGTAGGAGACGGAGGGATACAAAAATCCACTGTACACAGCACTCTGCTCCCTATTGACCACTGATCCTTTCTCTCAATCCACAAAAGAGGTTCACATAATGCCCTGAAAGGAGAAGAGTCTCTACAGAGAAAACATTTGCTTGTAATTGAGATTGACTACATAATGAAAATGATGTTCTTTTTAAAATTCTGCTTGTTGAGGCCACACTTTTGTCTCCTGGCACTCAAAACACATCCCTGCTGGGAAAAGGGGCAAACATTGTAAAAACTCAAAACTGTGATTTTTTTTCTTTTCTTTGCATTGAAAATACCCATTCTATAACAAAATGGCCAGGTCTCTCTCTTAGAACTTAAACAAGTGATAAGAAGGTAAACAGGAAAACTTCTATTCAGAGTTGCTGTCACAAATGCTTGCTTTGCTGAAGGCACACAGGCAATGTATGCTCATTCATTTGCAAAACAACTGGACAAAAATAGAATTTTGATTTCTTGATCGTGCCCTCTGTGCAGACCCATTAAAATTTTAACCTGGCCCAGAGATAGGAGCAGAGACAAGCAGAGAGCAGAATAGCTCATCTTCTTAATCTAGAGGACACCATTAAAGTGACCTGTGTAGGGCTTAGGTTGATTTCCTATTAAAAGATTACATTGGGATCTTTAAGAGGACTGATCCAGCATAGTCACAGTTGTTTTAAAACCAGATCATTAAATTAATTAATTTTGAAATAATACTGAAATTATTTTAAAATAGATTAGTAAACATTAATATATCTGGGTTCCTATACTTCAAAGATTTTATCATGCAAAATATATAACTTTTACAAAACATAAATGATTTCCCACACATTAAAATGCTTTCACCAAAACATGCATTCAACAGACTTTTATAAAACCCAGGCACTGTTCTAGATGCTGGGGTTTTAGACATGAAAAATACAGAGTACTAGCCTTCAAGAGAAACTGAGGAGTATTGTACAATTACAGCATGGTGTGAAGGATGTTGGGGTAGAGTTTGGCATGTAAGAGAATACCTTGAGTGATATATGGCCCAGAATGTAGGGTAATGTTGTCCATACTGGTTAGATATTCTGGAAGAATGATACCTATCCTAGATATTTATATAAGTGAAATCATACACTATTTGTGCATTTGTATGTGGCTTATTTCACTTAGCATAATGCTTCCAAGTTCCATCCATGTTCTAAGATGTATCAGAATTTCATTCCTTTTTACAGCTATTATCCCAACAATGCACATGCCACAGTTTGTTTACCCATTTGCCCATTGATGCACAGGGGTTTTCCACCTTTTGGCTACTGTGCATAATGCTGCTATGAACATAGGTATATACAAATTTGAGTCCCTGTTTTCAATTCTTTTTTTTTTAATTTTTATTTATTTTTTTAATTTACATTTAAGTTAGCATATAGTGCAACAATGATTTCAGTGGTAGATTCCTTAATTCCCCTTACCCATTTAGCCCATTCCCCCTCCCACAATCCCTCCAGCAACTCTCTGTTCTCTGTATTTAAAAGTCTCTTATGTTTTGTCCCCTCCCTGTTTTTATATTGTTTTTGCTTCCCTTCCCTTATATTCATCTGTTTAGTATCTTAAATTCCTCATATAAGTGAAGTCATATGATATTTGTCTTTCTCTGATTGTCTGATTTCACTTAGCATAATACCCTCCAGTTCCATCCACGTAGTTGCAAATGGCAAGATTTCATTCTTTTTGATTGCCAAGTAATACTTCATTATATATGTATATACCCCATCTTCTTTATATATTCATCCATCAGTGGACATTGGGGCTCTTTCCATACTTTGGCTATTGTTGATAGTGCTGCTAGAAACATCAGGGTGCATGTGCCCCTTTGAAACAGCATACCTGTATCCCTTGGGTAAATACCTAGTAGTGCAATTGCTGGGTCGAGGGTAGTTCTATTTTTAATTTTTTGAGGAACCTCCATACTGTTTTCCAGAGTAGCTGCACCAGTTTGCATTCCCAGGTGTTAATTTTTCTTTAAATGTTTGCCAAAATTCACCAGTGAAGCCATCTGGTCCTGGGCTTTTCTTTTTGGGGAAACTTTTGATTACTAATTCAATTTCCTTACTAGTAATTGCTCTATTCAGATTTTCTGTATCTTCCTGTTCAGTCTTTGTACGTTGTAGAATTTTGTCATTTCTTCTAGATTGTCCAGAAGTTGGTTGTTGGCGAATAGGTTGTTCATTATAACCTCTATGATACTTTGAATTTCCGTGGTATGGATGTAATGTCTCCTTTTTCATTTATAATTTTGTTGATTTGGGTCCTTTCTCTTTTTTTCCTTGGTTAGTCTAGTTAAGAGTTTGTCAACTTTTATCTTTTAAAAGAACCAACTCTGAGTTTGATTAATCTTTTGTTTTTCTGTTCTCTATTTCATTTATTTCTGCTCTAATCTTTACTATTTCTTTTCTTCTGCAAACTTTGGGCTCAGTTTGTTCTTCTTTTTTCTACTTCCTTAACACATAGAGTTAGGTCATTTATTTGAGTTCTTTCTTGCTTCTGAATGTAGGCATTTATTGCTATGAACTTCCCTCTTGGAATTGCTTTTGCTATATCCCATAAGTTCTGGTACATTACATTTCAGTTTTAATTTGTTTCAAGAAACTTCATTTCCCCTTTAATTTCTTTTTGATCCATTGGTTGTACAGGAGAATATTGTTTAATTTCCATGTGTTCATGAATTTTCCAGTTTTCCTTTTGCTGTTGGTTTCTAGTCGTATGCCATTGTGGTCAGAGAAGATATTTGGTATGATTTCAATCATCTTGAATTTGCTAAGGCTCATTTTGTGGACTAACATATGGTCTATCCTAGAAAATGTTTTGTGTGCACTTGAGAAGAATGTATATTCTCCTGTTCTGTATATGTCTGTTAGATCCATTTAATCTATAACGTTATTCAAATCCACTGTTTCCTTATTGATTCTCTGTCTGGGTAACCTGTCCATTGCTGAGAGTAAGGTTATTAAAGTTTCCAATTATTATTGTATTACTGTTTATTTCTTTCTCCTTTTGGTGCTGTTAGTTTTAAATTTATATATTTTAGATGGTCCAATATTAAGCACATAAATATTTACAATTATATCTTAATTATTGACCCTTTTGTTATTATATAATGACCTTTGTCTTTTTATCACTTTTAGTTTAAAGTCTATTTTGTCTTAAGTGTAGCTACTCTGGCTTTTTGTTTGTTTGTTTTGGTTACCATTTACTTGAAATCTGTTTTTCCCC
The DNA here is from genome assembly GCF_022079265.1 of Lynx rufus. Taxonomy (NCBI): domain Eukaryota; kingdom Metazoa; phylum Chordata; class Mammalia; order Carnivora; family Felidae; genus Lynx; species Lynx rufus. The sequence continues at coordinate 41,277,451 of NW_025814831.1, forward strand.
CTTTACTCTCAGTGTATGTGTGTTTTCAAGGCTACCATGGGTCTCTTGTAAGCAGTGTATTGTTGGATCTTGGTTTTTTATCTATTCAACCATTCTGTGTCTTTTGATTGGAGAATTTAATCCATTTATGTTTAAAGTAATTATTAATAGGTAAGGACTTACTATTACCATTTTGTTAATTATTTTCTTATTTTGTAGGTGTTTTGTTCCTTGTTTCTCATCCAGCTGTCTTTTCCTGTGCTTTGATGTGTTTTGGTATCAGTATGCTTTGACTTCTTTATCTTGTTCTTTTGTGTGTAATTACTATAAGATTTTCCCTTGTGGTTACCATGAGATTTACATAAAATATTTTAAATTTATAACACCCTATTTTAAACTGATAACAACTTAACTTCAATAGAATTTGTATATTTAATACTTTTACTTCTCACATTTTAGGTCACAGCTGTTACAATTTAGATGATTTTAATTGTGCAATAACCTAATAACAGGTTACCTCATTTATACTTATTTTTGATATATCCTTTTCTTTTAACTTTTAAACTACAATTGTGAATTCAACACCACTATTACCATATTGCAGAATCTAACTATGAGTATGTATTTACCATTACCAGTGAGATTTACTCCACCTGTTTGTGTTTTTATGATGTTAATTAACATTCTTTTACTTCCACTTAGAGAACTCTCTTTAGCATTTATTGTAAGGCAGGTTTGATGGTAATGAACTGCCTCAGCTTTTGTTTTTTCAGGAAAGTATTTATTCCTCCTTTGTTTCTGAATGACAGCTTTGTCAGGTATAGAATTCTTGGTTGACAGTTATATTCTTTCAATATTCTGAATATGTCATCCCATTCTCTACTGGCATGAAAAGTGTCTGTTGAGAAACCTAATGATAGTATCATGGGGTTTCCCTTAAATGTAACTTCTTTTTTCTCTGGCTGCTCTTAAAATTCTTTCTTTGTCTTTGACTTTTGACAGATTTATTTAAAGTGCCTTGGTATGGCTTTGTTCAGGTTCAGCCCATTTTGAATACTTTGGGCCTCATGGATCTGGATATTTATTTCTTTTCCCAGGTTTCAGAAGTTTTCAACCTTTATTGCTTTAAATATACTCTCTGTCTCGTTCTCTTTCTTTCCCCCTTCTGGAATTCCTATTGGTTACTCTCATTGTGTCCTGTAATTCCTGTTGATTTTCTTCACTCTTTCTTATTTTGTCTTTTTAGTTCTCTAACTGGGTAATTTCAATGTCCTGTCCTCCAGATTACTGATTCTTTCTTCTGCATGGTCAAGTCTACTTTTCAAAATCTCTATTGAATTCTTCAGTTTAGTTATCACATTCTTCAACTCTAGGATTTCTTGGGCTTTTGTTTTTGATGATTGCTATTTCCTTGTCAAACTTCTTGTTTTATTTGTCTGGTTTTTTTTCTTAATTTCATTTAATTGTCTGTGTTTTCTTGTAGTACACTGAACTTTCTTAAGAGGATTATTCTGAATTCTTTGCCTGACAGTTCACAGATCTCCATTTCTTTAGGGCCAGTTATGATTAGCTTTATTAGTTTCCTTTGATGGTGTCATATTTTACCTGATTCTTTGTGATCTTTGATTCTTTACACTGTTATCTGTACATTTGGATAATGGGGCTCTTCTTAAAGGTTTGCTTTAGCAGAGATAGTTCTTCACTGGCCAGCTCAGTTTGGGTTTCTTGTTATGTCTGCTGATAATCTTTGGGCAGTTAAGACCCAGTATTATAGTCTACTTTTAGGTATGGCAATTGTTTGAACTTTGAGGACAGGGAACAGGGGTGTGCCACTGGCACAGAACAGTAGGAATGAACTGCAAGCTTGTTCCCTACTAAAATGAAGCTGTAGGATGGGCTCCACAGTTGTCTGAATTCTCTGGTCAGGCTTACTAGATGATCAGGACTGGGTACTATATTCAATAGTATGTAGGGCTATAAATTAGTTTCCCTGCCTGGCAGGGCAGCAGATGAGAGCCCAGGGCCTATAGAACTCATTGTTTAGGGGCCTGAAGCAGGCCTGAGTATGCCCTGAATTCCCTGGTCTGGTGAAGTTTTGCTCTGCAGACAGGGGAATCCACAGACTGTGCTAGCTGTTCAAGTGCTATTATGTGGAGAGCTGTTGAATGAGCTACACAGCTTCCTATGTGCTCTGGCTAGGTTTCCTGGTCAGACAGGCTCCAGCTATATTCAGCAATGAGCAGGGCTACAAATTAGACTCCCTGCTCAGATGCAGCAGCAGAAGCAGCTCTAAAGCTTTTTGTTACTTTAACTCAAGCTGGCCCACATCCCAAATTTTCTGGCCATACAGGACCATTGGCTCTGCCCTGCAAACTATCACTTCTGTCTGTACTTTTCTTAGCTGGAACACCACTAGGCCACATAGGTCCCAAGAGTTGTCACCAACCCTTCTAGTCAGATAAGACTAGAATACACTCCACAGAGAGTGGGGCTATGTTTCAGCCCCCTTTCCTGGGCAGAATGGATGGGGAATGTTGTAGGCCACTCTCGATTTCCCAAATAGGCTCTCCAGTTGGAAGGGACTAGGAGCTATCTTTAGCTTTGGCTAAGAATTGATCCCTCTGCCTGTTTTATAGCATTGGAAGCCTGCATTTTCAATATTGGCTTGGCTCTGGGGGTGATTAGCTATGCCCATCCACCTCTCAGCTCAAGCACCACTGGGCCACACAGCCTCCAGGAGTTGTTACCAACTTTCTGGTTAGATGGGGCTAGAAGAGACCTTTAACAGTAGATGGATCTGTGACTCAACACCTTGCTTGGGTGTGGACAAACTCTAGGGCCAGCAAAACTTCACATCTGAGGATCTCAAGGAGGCATATCTGTATCCCACTGAGTTCCTTGGTCAGAGTGTGCTCATTCCTGACTTGGTTCTGCAGATGAGCAAAGCTTCTGGTTGGGATTAATTCTTGGGCACTGCAGGTATGAACGCAGTCAGCCAAGATCCATGTGCTACTTATTGCAAGCTCCTTCTTGTCTCTGTCTCACAGTCAGATGCCCAGCAGCTTGGCCCCACAGATTTTCCTGCCATCCCCATATGTGAGATCAGAGTAGGGACTCCCACAAAGTGACCCACAAGGCTGGGAGAGGTTAGCTGTACCCCTGATTCTCTTTCCCCCCTGGAGGAACTAGTGCCTCAGGGGAGGCCTCTCCATGTGGTGCTGTGCTATTCTGAGGTAGAGGCAATGTGGTGTACAGGTAGTCATTTTTCTTACCCTTTTAATGCAGTCTCTCTTGGTCTCTGAGGTGTAGGGGATTCCTTAGCCTCACCTTCATGTTCTAGAATTACATCAGCAGTGTCTTGTTCCTGAATAGGTGTTAGTTCTTGTGAGGGGGAGTGAGGTCAGGAATGACCTATGTTGCTATCTTGGAGATGTCACTCTCAGGACTTTTCTTGAAGGGAGTGAGGAAATACTGATAGACCTTAGTATGACTAGATTTGCAGTGACATAACCGGTGATTTTTATTTCCTCTTCCTGAGGAAAGCTCCCAGGTAATAAAAGAATGTATATCCCTCATTATAAGTTACCATTTAACTTAGATGGTAGAGTTCAGATTTTGCTGAAAATGCTAATGGAAAAAGAGGATTGTTGGTTTTATTGAGTGGTGAAAAATAATATTTCAATTTTCAGGGCATAATGAAGTTGTGAGTTCTTGATATTACTGAGGCTGCACCAAATTGGCACAGAGTGAAACAAAGCAAATTGTGGTTGAGGCATTTGTGCCTCGTTATTTTGCTGATTAATAAAATTGTGGTAGTGCCTAAATTTGAATAATGCAACAAATAGGCTATTTTCTGACTTTCTAGCCTTAAGTGTATATACTATGCATCCGGGCAGGAAAATGGAAGATTATATGAAACACAAAACAGATCCCATCAGACCAGTTTATTATCTATACAGAGACATGATTAAAAACATGTCAATACAAAGTATATCAATTGTCTAGTAGTTGTCATAGGAAGGTAGTACTATACTGTCTATAATCGTGAACACCTGCCTGCCCTTTCTACCACATTTTCTCTTTCCACACCCTGAGGGTACAGATTTTTCTAGACAAGGCACAAGAGGGAGGGTCCAGTATTTATATCATAACCAAATATGAACCAGTTCCAAATGATGACTTCATGTCTCTGCTAGATGGCACATTCCCATATTTTCCAGATTGCTGATGGCACCCAGTTTGAGGCCTTAGCACAAAGCAGTCCAAGCACAGCACTTCTTGGTTGGATGATTACCTAATTTTAAAAAGTCATCTCGGAACTCAAGAGGTAAAGAGATTATGAAAGGTGACAAAACTGAAATAGTGCTATAAGGACAGGAACTACATTAACAATAGACCCGGGGCCCTTCTATTTTGCAGCACTTGTTAAACTGATGGCTGATAGGCTTAGCACACTTTAGTATTCCCTTCGTCCTTCTCCCAAAGCATATCTTTGCCAAAGTTTCATAGTGGGTATTTCAAGGGTTACTTCACAGTAGCTTTCTTCTTTACTAAGCGGAATCTGTTGGGAAAATAGTATCACAACAATGCTGATCAGTTCCCTATAAAAGGTGACTTTAAACTCTCAAGTGAAAATGGGCCATATCAAGTCTGCATGATGAGCCACAGAGGATTTATGAGAATGTTGTCAAAGGTTGTGGAAATATAAGAGTTAGGGAGTCTCCCTCCAATAGTTTCTTTCAGAGAACATGCTTAATAACTTTGCAAATATTACCTTCTCACATTTATGTCTAATCAGTTAAACCACATTATCTACCTTCTTAGCTTTCTCATAGAAGATTATCTGACATTTAGCATTCACCAGTTTTTCTGAAAAGGTTAATAGTTCACCAGCCAAAGTTAGAACTAAACAGAATTGATCATTCCTAAAACTCTTGGTTGAAATGTGAGGGCTTTGTGTTGACAGCCAAGGGATTGTAATGAGTCTTTCGTACATTCTTAAAGCTTGTTTCATTTGCCTTGTGAATGGAGAGAGTAAAATTATAGTCTCTAGGTGTTTTCCATGGTTCTTTCACATGCAGGCTTCCCGACACCAATTAAAGAGATTATGTCATCAAGTGAAAGGAAAGCTATAACTTGTATGTTAATGCTGTGATTACTTGAGACAGGGTCACAGGACCCAACAGCATAGCAGCTGACCTTCAAAAAATTAACTTTGAGCTCAATTCCTAATTAACCTTTTTCAATGTAAGAAAGTATAATTTCAGGCCATTGGCCCTCTAAAATACTCTTATACATGAATGTGTTACGAAATCAGTTAGTAATTATCAAGATATTTTTTTCCTTAATGATGTTATCTTTGAGGGTGAATTTTTATTTCCACTCAAAGTATTCTATTTTCTCCATTAATAAAACTGCAGGAAACACACTTAAACCTACAAAAAATTTAGTGTTAAAATAAGTTCATGCTGATTCACAAAATGTCAAATAAGTATTGTACTCTGCCACTGCAGCAACAATGTGAGATTATCATCATTTGGACGTATGGAAAGATAGGTAAATTTAAAAAGTTATGTTGGATTCCAAAAATGTCCTCATTTTGAATTAATGTTCCCTGTAATTCTTAAAACCTTGCTCTACTGTATAGTGTGTATTTTATTCCAGAAATTGCTCTCTGATAAAGTACTCCAATTATATTAACTCTTATTTAGTCAGACTGAAGTTAATAGCTGGTGGACTTCACATTTCTTATAATCTCTGGTATCCTCTGGCTGAACAAAAGAGAAAGTTACTTTTAAAGTAGTGCTACATAATGGTTGAAAGGTTTGGTTCTGATATTCATGATTTGCCTCTGGAGATTATAAGGGTTCTCTGAATAAATAATTTTTACATCATTTGGTAATTATTCTCTTGTGATCTCCATATTAAAGTAGGATTTATCAAATTTAAGATCAAAATTAGCATTTTTGTGTTATGGATTTAGAAAATGCTTTAAATGTAACTTGAAATGTGGGTTCTACCAGCTCACTCCTTTGACTGCTTTGAATCCAGATTGTATATAATGCAGGCCAAAATATTGTTTTAGTAATAAATTATCAGAAACTATCCTAACAACGTCTGTATTTTTCTATTTTGCGTTTCCCCTAGTTTTGCCATAGCAGCATATTTTACTTGTAGAGTAGTGGACAATGCTCTACAAATTTCTGCAATATTATAATCAAAACAATTAATAATTATTACCTTTCTGGTCAAAAGACCCCAGAATTTAGATCTGAAGTGGCATTGTGGTAGAAATAGAGCAATAGACTTTTTAAAGGGCCCCACAAAATGCCCTGAAATACACTGGCAAATATGAATTTCCCACTTACTCTTTGCCTCATGAACAATGTACAAAAGAATATACTGCTGTTTTGTTTATCAGTTGTATTTCTCTTGGAGCATTTATATATGCCAGAATTGAAAAGAAGAGCTAGGACCAGTAATGAGATGCAATTAATGTCTTGCATAGGTTTCACTCAAATCAGAAAAATGACACCAAGAACACAGTAGTGAGCGCAATAGAAAACAGTTGGAGCACAGCTGGAGAAGTTGCCTTGATATCTAAGTATGCAATTGGCATTGATCCTTAGGCTTTTAAGATGAAACAGGAAAAAAAATCTTCTAGCTCGCAACCCAATCTGCAAAATAAAGAAACACATAATGTTGGAAACGCAAACAAAACATGTACATTCTTAAAGCAGATTTTATGTAGGTTTAGCGTTGTTCCAAAATTAAAAAATAACCCTGGAGAGGAGAGTTCAGGGTTCTTGTAAAATGTGTGTGTGTGTGTGTGTGTGTGTGTGTGTGTGTGTGTGTGTGTGTTTATCTATGTGCTTGGCATAGAAGGAGTTTAACATGGTTATGAAATAGAATTTTCCATCTCAGGGAAAGGCAAAGTGACTTATGAAGTCACCATCAACACATTTGTTCTACTCCTAATGGATTCTTTTGTTCTGTTTGATTCTCTTGAATTAATTTTAAAATGACAGGATTTGGGGTGTCTTGGTGGCTCACTCGGTTAAGCGTCCCACTTTGGCTGAGGTCATGATCTAGCAGCTCGTGAGTTCAAGCCCTGTCGGGCTCTGTGCTGACAGCTCAGAGCCTGGAGCCTGCTTTGGATTCTGTGTCTCCCTCTGTCTCTGCCCCTCTCCCACTTGCGTTCTGTCTCTTTCTCTCTCTCAAAAGTAAATAAACATTAAAATAATTTTTTTAATGATAGGATATGAGGTATACTAAATAAGCCCCATTCTTCAATTGGTGACTAAAGTGACTTAGAGCACAACGAGTACATGGCTAATGCTGACTATTAATATTTACCTTTATTTGGTCAGCTTAAATACATATTAATTCACAGAAGGTATTGCGTAATTATAGAAAGGTCAGTTATTAATAAATTTTAATAGATCTTGGCAGATAAATATATTAAAATATTTGTAACACAAATGAAATAGTTACTGAATTTTTTTCCTCAGCTAGAATTATCTCCTTGATACATAAAGATAAAATGCAAGGATTCCTGTATTCTTTTTCCAGCTCTCATGGAACTCTATTTCATTCTCCAAAATGCTCTGGAATTGGGAGGAAGACCATTGCTCTCAAGTTTCCAAAGAGACTGCTTTCTTTTAAATATCCAGTAACAAGTATCACCATCAACAACTGTGCCTGCCCTCCACCAGCTATAGAGTGCCACAAACATATACATTTCTACCTCTTCTCAAAAGTCTTTCTATTTTCTTGATTCCTGTAACAGCTGCTCACATATTCACCAACACATCTTTTAAAGTCTCACTGAATTATTCTGCATCTTATTTAATTCACAAATGTTTAATGAACACCTCCTATCCCAGTCCCTTTTCAATCTCTGGTTAGCTCTATGCCTTTGAGCAAAGCCCTTAACCATCCTTGGCTTTTCATCCTTAAGACAAAATCTCTAGTCCCTAGTGATTCTCTGTGAACTCTCATATAACTCTGTAAGTCCTTTTGAAATCTTTTTTTCTGAAAAAAAAAAAAGACAAAGCATATATAAATAGGTATTAACATGTGTATTTTCAATCTGCACTTTCTTGAATCAATTTGTACATATGGCAAATCTCATGTAAAAAAATAAACTGCAGACAAAATATCTTCGAGTTCCCAAGTTATACATGATAGGAAGTAGGTGGCATCAGTCCCTATCACTTATAACGTAGTTCCTTTCATTTAGTTAAAACGTAGTTGAGGCATCAGAATTCCAATATGGGGAGTTGGGTAATCCAATGAAATTCACTATGATGAGATCTGATATTTATACAAATATAAGCATATGTCTACATATGTGTGCAATGGTAAATGCATGTATGTGTGGAAATGAGAATGTGTATGGGTACAGTATTTACATATGATTGTGTTTTATTGCTGAAAATGTTTGGATGTAAACCCCTTTTAATCATTATTGGTGCTTGCCAATAGTGTATGAAAGCAGCCGAGGAAACTTCTTGACAAAGGAGTTTGGGGACTATGTGTGTTTTCAGCGTTTAAGCCTTAGAATCATAGCACTATGGGGAAGACATTATGAAGGAGAGGAAGGCTCTGGTGGGGAGAGAGGCTTCTTCAATTCACCTGCCTGTGAGCAGCTCAGGATGCAGACAGGAGTGTAATGTAATTCTAGAAGTTCGTGTAGGCTAGCCTCCCATAGTGCCAGGGTAGGGGGAGCTGGGAAATGAGTGGTTAACAGTGAACACTTAATAAAGACATTCTTAAACCTAGACAGAGCTGTACTGTTTGGGAGAGTCATGTCACACTTAGATAACCATATATAGATCTCTTAACACAGAAAATAAACTCATATGAGTAATAAGCCATCATTTCTCTCCAACTCAGTAAGTAGTACAGTGAGAGGGAAGGAAAGAATTGTAATTTTTAAAAATGACTTTGCAATATGTTACAATGCTGAGGGAAAAAAATACCAGTGTCAGCATTTAGCTTGACAGTGGACTTAAGTATTTAGATTAAGTATTTTTATTGCTGTAATTTTAATGGAACCTTGAATGCTACATTTATTTGAGCTGGTATTGAATTTTTAATCCGTTAATTTTCAAATAACTTAAACATTGCTGGAATAGATTTGGGAACAGGGTTTACTCCGCCACCTGCTGGCCATTTAAAAATACTGCTGCTCTCAGGAGTTTGCCACATGAACAAGGAGACTAAACCCTGGTTTGTGAAAATGCTGTGCTATAGGGGAGAAGACTTCTTCTAGCCTGGGTGGTGATAGAAATAGCACTGGGGGGCAGGGGGGCACCGAGGTAGCGGGGGTGGTGCGTCTCATTTTTATCACTTATTCTATGGCCAGCTGCCTAAGGCTCCCTGAATAATAAGAGCCGCTCTCTTTCCCTCTCCATGGAAGGCCCTACCCATCCCTTTAATTTCCTCCTGCCTGGGATAGGTGTCATGAGACCCACCTTACATACCTCAAGTGGAAAAATGCTTTTAAAACTTTAAGGCATTATATAAATAAATGTATTGGTCAGAAGTAGGGGTTGAATTAACAGTATGCAGTAGTCCCTTGGCTTCCTATAATCTGTATTTCATGTGGACATTGTCAGAAAACTTTTAATATCCAACATCTAACTGAAGTCACCTTAAATCATACTTAGAAAAATGGAAAGTATAAATGTGTATGCATATTTCTATGTATACCAAACCAGTTTCCAACTTCAACAGATCCCTTACCTGTATCATCCCTCCATCTTCCAAAAATATCTATTCCAATTAAAATGCTAAAAGTTTCCAAAATTTGTGCTTCAAACAGAGATAGTACAATAATCATAAAAACAAAATTGCCTTCACGATCTTTTCTAGTTATGCCAAATAGTATTCAAGGATAGCCTTAATGGAACTCAGGGAAACAAAACCAAGATACACAAAGCATAAAGGCCAAAATTGAATTGATTCAAATTGCCAAAATGAATTTTCTTTTTTTCCCCTAACAATCTCTTGATTTCCTAGCTATGGACGATTCCATTTTTTAGAGCCCCAATAAAATTCCCACAATTTATCTTTGTGAGGAACTCTGTGGTTGAGATTTAATATAAATTTGCAGGTATTCACAAAAGGCAGGTCAGGCAACATCACATCCTCCCCAATTGCTTTATTTCTTCACATAAATATCCCTTAAAATAGGCTTTTTCATGTTCCTGAACAGCATTGCAATCACCCTCACAAAACAAACATAGAATTCTGAACCTAAGCAAGCCACTTAGTCTGCTTGAGGGAGACAATGTCTTTCTTGTCACTTGATTTTGTCCGTTTTTTTTTTTTTTAAGAAGAGGAAAGTTTTTTCCCCTCCTGTTTTCAGACCACCCATGAATCTTTTTATTTTTCTCTTTTAATCTGAGAAAGGGGAGAAAAGGAGACTTGTTGCCCTTAGCAGTTCTTGGGCTTTTCTGCCAGTGGGGTAAGTTAATTATTTTAACCTACTGATGAGGGGTGGCCAGGGCAGTCAGCATGAGAGGGAGGGGGAAACAGGTGTTTCAAACACCTGCATTTCTAGGCTTAATTGCTCTGAAATCTTGTAGGCTCTCAACTGCATTCTCCTTTCTTTACAGAGGCTCAGGGGGAAGGGTTCGTTTGTGGAGTTCTTAACTAATTGTAGCATAAATATGCAACCACTTTTGGCTGAACAAATTATTTTCTTTAAAATGAACTCCAGGTAAATTTAATTAGGAAAAAGGTGATTGACAGGTATTACTCTGAATGCAAGGATTAAAAGTCCTGTTGTTAAAAGCAAAAGTCAGAGTCAATTGCCAGACATATTCTAGTTGTTTTCTTCTCACCGCACTAAGTTCAGGTAAAGAAAATGCAAATCAATGATTCTGGAAATCTCCATGTCATGTGGCATAACCACCACAATTAAGTACCAAGAAGTATTTTTTTTTCACTGAGTGCATGGAAAAATCAGCTTTTAAAATATGTTGGGATAACCTATGCACCCAAATGAGTGTTTAATGTGGTATTTTACATTCAGCTTGAATGTTTTCATAAACACAGCTTATCATAATTGAGTGCTTACCACATGGCAAACATTCTTTTTTCTATGTGTTGTCTTATTTAACCCACACACCAACCCCGGGAGAGATTACCTATTATTTGCCTCATTTTACAGGTGCAGAAGCTGAGGCATTAGGAAATTAATTAACTTATCCAAAACCAGGTATTAAGTGGTTGAGTAGGGATTCCAACTCAAGCAGCAAGGTCCAGAGTCTGCAGCTCCCACGCATTCATTAATTCACAAGAAGTCAATAGTTAGTAAGTCTCCCTACACTGAACTGTTCTCTAGGAAATTTTCTTTGTGATTCCTGAGGGTGGTAGAGGTAATATAGGGATTGGAACTTTCAGTGCTGAGCAAAAAATTCAAGGAGTTCTGTTGCTGAGCCCTAAGTCATCAGAAGAGTCATCAGAATAATACTATAGTATTATTTAATAAATGGTATGGGAAGATTCTATAAAAGTACAGGACTCCAGGATAGCCTGGGTAGTCTGAAAGCAGGAAGTTTTGGAAAACCAATTATTTTGGAACTAATCCCTCTGCTCAATAAGTAATCTGTGGTCCAGAGAAATTAAGGGAGATTTCGTCAGGCTTTCACAGCAGGGCCAGAGTCTGGTGCAAGATTATAATCCAGAAATACTGCCTTACAGCCAGTACCCTTTTATTCCCAGTTACGGATTTTTCTTCCTTAGGTGAGGATAATTAGACCAATCAATTAGACCAACAATTTAATGACCTAGCCATGTGACTTCTTGTGTATTGGTGTAAAGGCCACTGAAATGGAAATACAGTCTGTTACTGACTTAATGGTTCTCATCAGGCAGCAGCTAACACAGGCTCACTTGGCACAGGAAATCAGGTGTCAACACTGGCTGATTCTGGCCAGTAAATATGCTAGCCCCAGACAAGGGAGCCTTAGTTCTTTCTTCCACCTTCCCTTCTGCCTGCCCATTTTCACCTATGGGTTTTCAGGATGTGGAGGTGTGGAAATAGGAAAGCAAGAGATTCCCCATTGGGAACTGCCTAAAACTTCTCTCTGCTTCCTGATAAATCCCAGACACAGCCTTCCATTAGCCCTGGGTCTGCCTCTCCTTTCCCAGCCTCGTTTAAGTCACCTTTAAATGGAGGTCAGTGAGACATATTAGCAGGAGACCTTGTTAAAGGTTCTGACGTAAGAGGGTTCAGGTGGGGCCGAGAGTCGGCATTTCTGGCCAATTCTTAGGGAACGTTGATGCTGCTGGTCTGTTGATCCTATTTTTGAGTAGCAAGGTGATAGAGTAAATTCAGCTTATTTAAGATGGGCATTCTATTCCATTTTTTATGAATAAATTTACACTTTTAGGGAAGGTAGTTTAAAAAATAATTACACTTTTGTGGATCAATGAGTTCTGCTATCATAGTGTGGTCTGACCTGGTTTTTTCAGATATGTGAACAAGTTAAGAGAATTTCAAGTACACAATTGATAAGGGTAACTTACATGCTTAGGAATTTCTTGTTGATTTTGATGCTTAATTTTACATTTTAGATGTTTGAAGTGTTTGAGAGAATCAGATATGCTGAATTTATAATCGTACTTTGAAATAGCTAAGGGAATTTGAATAACTATGTAAATGTTATTACAACTATATAAAAGTTGAGGGAAATTTGATCTTTTAAATTGAAATTAATTGACTGTTCATCAAAGAATAAGACAAAGGAAGAAACATACCTAATTCATGGATCAATAAAGAAATTATAATGAGAATGAGAAAATATTGAGGATGGAATAATAACAAAATACTAACAAAACTTTGGGGAAAAAACTAAATTGATAGTTAAGGAAAAAATCAGGTTTTTTAAAATTTACTTTGAGAGAGAGAGAGAGAGCACAAGTGGAGGAGGAAAGAGAGAATCCCAAGCAGGCTTTGCACTGCCAGCACAGAGCCCCATGCGGGGCTTGAACTCATGAACCATGAGATCATGATCTAAGCCAAAATCCAGAGTTGGATACTTAACCAACTAAGCCACCCAGGCTCCCCCTGCAAAAATTCAGTTTTTAATACTTACATTAGAAAATAAGAAAGGCTAAACATTAGAAGTTACAAAAAAAAATTGTAGAAAAGATAAATTGAGAAAGAAGAGGAAGAAAATGATTAAGAGCATAAATTCGTGAAGTAGAAAATAGAGAATCAACAAACTCCTAAATTAGCTATTTGAAAAGACATAACTTACAAATTTACATAAAGATTGATCAAGTAAAAAGTAGAGGACATATATAAACCAAATCAGGAATGAAAAGGAAGCACAACTATAGATGCAGCAGAGATTTTTTTAAATTATAAGGCTATTATGAACAACAGGTTGCAAATACATTTGAAAATTTAGAAGACATGGACAGATTCTTTTTTTTTTTTAATGTTTATTTATTTTTGAGAGGGAGACAGACAGAGCATGAGCAGGGGAGGGGCAGAGAGAGAAGGAGACAGGATCTGGATCCCAAGCAGGATCCAGGCTCTGAGCTGTCAGCACAGAGCCCGAAGTGGAGCTCGAACCTACGAACCGTGAGATCATGACCTGAGCCGAAGTTGGACGTTTAACAACTGAGCCACCAAGGCACCCCTGGGCAAATTCTAAAAATATATCTATAAATCTTAAAACTGACTCAAGAAATAATAGGAAACCTGCATGGTTTTATAACCATTAAAGGAATTGAATTTAGTAGTTAAAAAATGTCACAGAGATTAAACACCAAACTCTTTCACTTTTAACAGTTTAACAAACATGGAAAGGAGCATGGCGGGGGGGGGGGGGGGTAAAGAACACTCCCAAACACAGATCTAAATGGAAATTCCAGGTGGATTACAGACTTGAATGTGAAAGACAAAACTATCACGCTTTAAGAAGATGAATATATTTGTGGCCTGATAATGGAGAGCTATTTCTTAAGCCACTAAAAGCACAAACTGTGGAGGAAAAGACCAACAATAAAAAATGTCAGAATAACAGAACATTTGAGATAACATTTCATACTCCTCAAATCAGCAAAAATTTTAAAGTATGACCAAATCAAGTATTGGAAAAAATGTGGAGGAAGAGAAACTCTTCACTGCTGGTGGGAGTGTAAATTATTACAATCACTTGGGAAAACAATTTAGCCTTATCTAAAAAACTTGAAGACATCCCTGCCATATGATGCAACCATTAACTGTACGTACCAGGAAACATGTACAAGAATATTCATAGCTGCAAAATTCATAAGTCAAAAACCTGGAAATAACCCAAATATTATCCATGTGAGAATAGATAAATAAATTGTGATACTAGTCATACAATAGAATATTATACAATATTGAAAATGAATGAACTAAAATGGCACACAACAACATAGATGAATGTCAGGAACACAGTGTCACAGAAGAATATAAAAGCAGCAAGAAGCTTTATATGCATTCCTCTGCCTGGCACTCATAGCATTCTATAATCCATAAAGCCCATTTAATCTATCCAATCTCATAACCTTCCCCAAAGCACATTAAGTCATTGAATCCACTAGGCACTACTTCTTTCATAGTGCCTCATGTAGACCATGATCCTTCCTCCTCCCTTGGTTTCACTTACATTATCACCACTTCTAGCTCCACCCCTACAGGAAGCCATTTGAGATGGTTCAACCTCTCTCTTCCGAACTTCCACTGAATTTACTATCAGCACTGTGACATTTCGTGATAAGTTGTTCTCCAGGTAAAGTTGATTTAACAGGTGCATAGTGAGCCCCCATTATGTGATTCAGCCTGTGGGATGTGCTGCAAGAGGCACAGAGATGAACAGAAAATAGTCCCCAGTCCCCAGTTCTAAGGAGTGATCTATCAAAACTGGGTGGGAAGTTAGGCAAAACTTTACAGCCTCTCAAGAGGCTGCTCTTGAGAAAGTTGTGAAGCAGCAGGTGGTGAAGTGGTTTGAGCATGGAATTCACAGACCTGCCTTTGACTCCTGGCTCCATCCCATGCACTAGTGGTATGACTTGAAGCAAGTCATTTTACTTTTCATGTTTTAGATTCATGTATTGTGTTATTACTCACTTCCTGGGTTGTGTTGGGGATTACCCCAGATGATGCACTATGGTGTGCTGAGGGCATTATCTGGAACATCATAAGCACAGGGAAAACAGTGCCTAGTAGCAATGAAGATGGCTAGGATTTCAACAGGTAGAGATGATGTAGACAGGAAAAGTTGCTTCTTGTGAGTAGTCCAGTTTGCTGGAGTACAAAGTTCAGGCAAGAGGAGTCCAGGTAAAGGGAATGGTTCGGATATGTTGTACAGAAAGTAGCTGCAGTTGAGAGTTGTGTGCTTAATCCTGTGGGAAAAGGTATTGGGGAAGTTGACCAAGAAGGCCATGCTTGTTTCTAAGAAGGCCCTGTGGAGAGGGTAGAAGCAGGGAAACTGATCAAAACCTTGCAAACTTTTACTGTTTGGGCTGTAGTACAAAAATAATAATGTCATTAATAGTTGAAAATTGTAATAATATTGAGTTTATATTTTGCTTCTGTGGAAACAGAAGAGAGTAAATAAAAAATGATATAGACTTTTACTCTATAGCTTAAATTTAATTCCATTACAACTTTCAAATGTTCCAATAAGGTTGATAATGATTTTTGTTGCTACAACTCTACTATACAAACATACGAAAGATTTTTATCACCAAGGACACCATGAGAGTGACTCAGTGCTATCACTGGCAAATCTGGTTAGCGTTTCACGAACTCTCATCTATTCTGGGAGGTAGGCAGGGGGTTGGAAGCGGTTTTAAACAAGGGCTTGAGATGCTGCCTTGAATTGATAGTTTTATTTTTAAATTATCATGGCAAATAGTTATCATGTAACAAATTATGGTTGTCGTCTAACAAAAACATAGGAAATTGACTTAAAAAGTGAGCTAAATCTTTCATAGTCTTTGCAACATCTTTGAAATCTCTGAAACTCACCCAATCCACTTTTGTGCCCACACTAAACTAGACAACCCCTAAAAGATCCTCTTAGCCTTATCAGTCAAAAAAGTAGAAGGATCTTTTTTACATCCGATGTACTTTACTCTGGGCCTTTGAGTCGTTTTGTGACCCTGCCAAAAATAAAAATAATTAGAAATAAATATCATGAAATTTGTTTCCTTTGTGATTTTCTAGCAAGTGACATGGAGACCCCAAAGTTTCAATTCAATGGGTGGCAGATTCTTCATGCTGCAAATATAGGCAGTGGAGATGGAGGATTGTCTTTTTCATAACTAAGAAGTGAAAAGTCTTTTCTCCCTTTCTCTGAATACCTGACTTTCCCTGCCAGCAATTCTCAAGATTATGGCTAAGTCTCCCTCACTGAATTTACCAGTCAAAAAATTTAGAAAGTGGATTGAATTATTCATTATGACAAAACCCACTTACAAATTAATTATAAAAGAGTAAATCTCTGTATAAGAAAGCCAACATTTTTCTTGCATTCTATTTCTGTGGACTACTTTTTAAAAAATATGTTTATTGGGGCGCCTGGGTGGCGCAGTCGGTTAAGCGTCCGACTTCAGCCAGGTCACGATCTCGCGGTGCGTGAGTTCGAGCCCCGCGTCGGGCTCTGGGCTGATGGCTCAGAGCCTGGAGCCTGTTTCCAATTCTGTGTCTCCCTCTCTCTCTGCCCCTCCTCCATTCATGCTCTGTCTCTCTCTGTCCCAAAAATAAATAAACGTTGAAAAAAAAATTTAAAAAAAAAAATAAAAAATATGTTTATTTTACTCCACTATAAGTTTGTTTTGAAAATCTAAAAGACTGAATTTTGGTAAATACGGATCTTGCTTATTTCCATTTCCTAGCTATTACCCAGAGAATGTACAAAGGAATATTTGTAGTTCATCAGTAAATGCTAGAAAACATGCCATGCCAGGAAGTCTGCAATAACATAAGGTATATAGCTTCACTGACAAAGAAAAAATATCCCTTCTTAAAAATGAGTTTCAAAAAAGAGTTCTTACTTTTACAATGCACCATAATGGTATAAAAAATAATCACCATGGTTTCCTTTCTTTAAAAGAAATAATTTATAGGCATTTCAATTTTCACCATCAACTGCCACAGCTTATGAGGTAGATCAAAATGCTATATGCAATTACCTGACTTCCACAAATGCTCCCTTGAAGTGGAAATAATGGGAGTTGATCATATTTCCTACTGAGGCAGGACTCCCAATGCCATAGATAGCAGCTGTCATGTGTATTTGAGAAGTGGGAGCCTAACAGGACCGTAGACAATGTGGAGACAGAACCATGTGAGAAAGGCTCTATTACTAATGGCAGATACACTATTTGTTGCTTTAGCTTTAAAAAGCAGACACATATTACGAGCATATAAATGTATTATGAACCATGTAGTCAGTTAACAAGAATAGCGAGCATTTATTGGGAGTGTGCCTGGCACTGTTCTGAGTACTTTATGTGTTACAACTTTTCTCACTTCATCACAACAACCTGATAAAGGTGGTACTATCATCTCCACTTTACAGATGAAGAAACGGAGTCCTATGCAAGAGCATTGTCCAAGGTCACACAGTGCATAAGAGGCTCACTCAGGGGGGATCGAACCCAGGTTTGCTTCTCTGAGACCCGGACTCCTAACTACTGTGCAGCCCCACATCCTTGAAAGTTCAGGTGCAGTGACCTCTGCTATTGCCTGTCATGGGCCTGAGGTGGGCCTTTGCCTACAGTGATGACCCAATGTCCGTGCGGGAGAACAAGACAAGCTCATTCCAGCCTGCTCCTCGTTCTAGAGACTCGAGGCACAAAACCGTGAAGTGGTGGAGGTAGGGCTCCATCTCCTGCTTTCCTCTCTGCCACACTCTGCTGTGTACCACACTCTTTTCACTTTTCACAAACTTGCTGGTTTTATGTGCAGCTATTCTAGCAGTTTTCCTATTGGCAAAGCTATTGTAAGGGGAGCTTTACTATTTAGTTGCAATAATAGGGCTTCCTAAGTCCAAGTCCCTCTATGTCAAGTATTATGTCTGTTTTCACAGTCAGGATTATCACACCATGATTAAGTAGCTGACAGACCTCCTGTTTTGCAGAACAAGATTGCATCACCAACCAGTTTCTCTGTCACTGATATTACTGTTGGGGACAAAGTGAATTTAATCATTTGGTAAAATGGTTCAGATTGGCCATATCACAGTTTGGTCATATTTGTCATTTGAATACGACTTAGCCCAAAAGAAAATATCCTGCCCACATAGCTATTTCTCTCCTGTTTACCTTAGACACAGAAGGCTTCTGGAGAGTGGAGCTAAGCCATACTCAACAAATGCCAGTGGCGTCTCTGTTGAAGTTGCTGGCCTCTTCATAGTTATAATCCCCTCCCTCACAGAATTAAGTCTTCCAGGGGAGAGACAATCAAACATGCAACTACAGTAAAGTGTAATAAGGGAAAGTTGGGAGGTTTCTGTGATAACAGTGGAAGGGCACCCAGTTCAGAATTTGGGGGCCTGGGGTCAATGAAGCTTTCATAGAGGAAAGATGTCAGACCCGAAGGGAGACTAGGAATTACTCAGAATGAGTGCCCTGAGAAAGGAGAGAGGAATAGGGAAAAGAGGTAAAGGGAATAGCAAAGGCTGGGAATTTGGAGGGAATATGGCACATCCCTGGAACTGGCAGGGGTTCCCAGCACTATTTTTTATTTACTGATTTACATAAGGGCCAAGGAACCCCCGATAAAAAGATTTTATCCTTGTTTGCCTGGGGTTTGGAAATATGCAGCCATAATCAAAACCAAATAGTGGGAAATGCTTGCAGAAAATGAGGTGAGAGTCAGCTCTATTTACATCCCATGTCATAAGACGTGGGGTTCTGTGTGTGCACAGGAGGGGCTGTGACACTGTAGGGCTCAAGTTGACTTGTGGTGGAACATATTCCCCTCTACCCACAAACTGACTACAATCCAGAAGGTGCATTCTTCTTACTGTTCCTGAGTGATAATGTGGATCTGTGGCCTTATGGTATAACCCCACCTTGAAGGTCTATCAGTCTCAAGGAGACCACAGTCCTGTTCTGCTTGCATTGAGCCAATGAGGGTTTTCTGCTCTGTCCACATCCAGGCAGTGGTGACAGCAAAGAATGAGAATAAGTAACACTCGGGCAGCACCTCTGTGGAACCCTAGAGGCTGGAGGCAGCTGAGTCCTGAAACAGGCCTCTGTACCTAATACTTGGGAGCTCAAGCAATCTTGCTTTGGGACTCCAAGTGGGCAAAAGTAAAAACAGATTCTTCTGGCTTCATGAGAACAGTGATGCCCCCTGGTATTGGGGCATACCACATTTTCAGCCCTACTGTCACCTGGTGGAGGCAATGGCAACAAGTGCAGGTACCAGCCTATAGATTTGTTGATCCTGAGACTCAGTTGTGATTTGGCCTCCACCAGCAACAAGTGATGACTGGGACTATTTATGGATTCCTGTAAGGACCTTGGGAGTTTCTAGAAATACTTTAGTAAGAGGGGACTACATAAAAGGTGAGAGCGCCTGGCTGGCTCAGTCAGTAGAGGATGTGACTCTTGATCTCGGGGTTGAGCCTCATGTTGGGTGTAGAGATTAATTTACAAAAAAGCAAAGAAAAAATTAAAAACAAAAAGAAGGTGTTTTCTGTGGCCAAGTAGGGAGCATGGGATTTAAGTCCCCTAAAATTTGGGCATGAATGGGTTTACATCCCTCCTCACCAACTGGGGAGGTTGAGAGATGTGGGTCACATCCAGAAGACATCACTAGCATAGCTAAACGTGAAGTTTCATAGAAGTAACGTGTGGTTGAATCCCCTGTAGCACTTACTACATATCTTGCACATAATAAAATTTCATAAATACTTGACAATCTAATGACTGACTGCATGTTTTTCTACTGGATCTTTCTGGAAGGAAAACCTGTAACCATGAAGGCATAAGGATTATGGTGACACAGAATGAGGTATGTGTGCCCCTAGGCATGTGCTTGGAGAGAAATGTGGTGAATACTCACTGGCACACTGATTTTTCTAAAGAGTTTTTGGACAAACACTAAATGTTTGAACTGGTAAGTAATTTAAAACATTTTGTATTAAAACAGGCATGGCCATATTCAGGAATAGCTATTAAAAAGCACATTGAATCTATTCTTGCTGTATAAGTGATGTTTGAAATAGAATATCAAACAAAGATAAAATAAATGATTTCAAACAAACACCAGCCTTGCCTTAGACACTTAGAACCTCCTTCCTCCACCTTCCTCCCTGGAGTCTTCTGCATCTTCACTGCCTTTGGCCAATAGAGATACTTGAATAGAAAAGTCTGCAAAGCACTGCTGGGTGGAAGTGTGGGATGGTGGTCAGGAGATACAAGTTTTAACTTTCTGCTTAATAAAAATAATAATCCATTTTTTACTTATTAATAGTAATAACAATAGTAGCAACAGGCTAGTGTTCGGCAAATGCTTACTAAGTGCCAAGTACTTTTAATGCCTTATTTCATTTAAAACACACACACACACACACACACACACATATTTTGAAGTCTGTACTATTAATATGTCAATTTATGAGGCACAGACAGCTGAAGTGACACAGGCTATGGGATGGAGCTGGCTTTCAAACCCAGGAGTGGGTCTTCCAAATCTAATTAAGCAATGGAACCTCAAGATGCCCACTAGCTGTGCTGCCCCCAGCTGGGGACACAGGCTGCTGGTCCTAAGCCAAAGCAGTCAGCTTTGCATTTCACCCGTGGCCTGTGGGGTAGCCGGACAAGAAAATTTGGCCCCAAAGGCATGCCTGAGATTGTGATGTCCAATGATCCCATTTGTATTTTCTTGAGAAAAGTGTGAAGGTAAGACAATCAGAAAGAGCGCACCAGGGCCAGAAGCAATAAAGGGGAAGCAAAGCAGGAAGAGAGGCAGAGGGTGATGCAGTTAGAAGGAGGCTATGTCCCAGTGGCCTGAGTCCCTGGGAGAGATGACATGGTGGCCAAATCCCTCGAGCTTCCCTCGAAAAGCTACGTCTGCTCAATCTGTAACAGTGAGAAAACTTTGCTCTGCCTTTCTGTGGGGCCTGGTGAGCAACTTCCTGACATGTTTCCTAGGTTTCCTCACCTCCTGTGTAAACTTTCAGTCATCCTTCAGCATCCGAGGCTGTGTTTCTTCTTTTCAGTCTGGCAGCCCAACACAGTACCAATTCAGTGTGGGTTCCAGGCAGGTCCCTTCTTCCTCCTGGGTCTCTGGTTTCGCTTCAGTCAGTTAGGCAGTTGTGTGCTCAAGTGAGGACGGTACTGCCCCACTGAGGACACTTGGGATGTGTGTATATAGAGGGGGCAGTTTTGAAGGTCAAAAAAAGATGGAGGGGCATTTAGCACCCAGGAACCATCAATGCTAAACACTCTGCCAGGCCATTAGTACCCACGCTGAGAAACACTGGGTGATCTGGAATCTTTACAGTGGCTTCTTCCTATAGAAATATAAGTAAAGCCATTTTAAGTTTTGAAGTTCTGTTAAATGGGCTTCTTAGAGTTGAAAGTTAAAATGTTAAAGGGAAGTGAAAAATAGCTCATTATTTATATGGAGATTTCCAAACAGACTTTTAAATACTGGGTGATTTTCTAAAGGAAACAGCTTTGCTGTGACTGGAGGATTTCTGGCATGTTTCTAATGCCCTTGAGCTCTAAAGATCTAAAGCCATGATCACATGAAACACAGATGTCCTATGAGCCAGAAGGTGTTCTGTTGATAAACTTTCATAGCAGAATTTCCTTAAATTGCAGGAAAAAAAAACCCCACCATTTTTTTTTTAAAGCCATTTGTACCTGATTTTATTTGTCTGCTAGTGAGGAATAATGGAATGTTTGGCAAAGTCAAACTGGAGCATACTTTGTTAAGGGCCCTTTCTTTCTTTCTTTTTTTTTAATGTTTATTTATTTTGAGAGAGAGAGAGAGAGCCAGGGAGGGGCAGAGAGAGAGGGAGACAGAGAATCCCAAGCAGACTCCTTGCTGTCAGCGCAGAGCCTGATGTGGAGCTCGAACTCATGAACTGTGAGATCATGACGTGAGATGAAATTAAGAGTTGGATGCTTAACCAACTGAGCCACCCAGGTGCCCCAAGGGCCCTTTCTTTAGGGCCATGTGCAGTTGCCTTTTTTGGTCCTCCTGGATCATATATAAACCTATGACTTAAATATTTTAGGTGTTCCTTACTGCTTATGTTATTTTTGTTGTATCTGATTACCATGTGTTATAATTAACTGAATATTTTTTATCAGCTCACTTTTTAAAAACTTGTATTCATCCTAAGTAATATCTGTGAGACAATGCTTTGATAAGCCATTTATATTTTTTTAATATACCCTAAAATGTACACATAACTTAAAAATTGTTTAAGTTCACGGGCACCTTGGTGGCTCAGTCGGCTAAGTGTCTGACTTGGGCTCAGGTCATGATCTCGCAGTCTATGAGTCTGAGCCCTGCCTTGGGCTCTGTGCTGACAGCTCAGAGCTTGGAGCCTGCTTCAGATTCTGTGTTTCCCTCTCTCTGCCCATCCCCCACTCATGCTCTGTCTCTCTGTCTCTCTCTCTCTCTCAAAAATAAATAAACATTAAAAATTTTTTTAAATAAAAAAATTGTTTAAGTTCATTCCATATATTACCTTAAATCACCTCCAGTAAGTATAACTATAGCCATAGCCATAACCTACACAATAGTACAGAGGAGCTTTAAAAATCCAGATCCTATATAGAAAACACAGGGATTAACAGAGAATAAATAAACCCATGTTTGTAACGTGAGTACATATAAGTTTATGATAGAGCTGACTTAAGCATGAGTTGGAATGTGTGAGTGTGTGTGTGAGTGCAATCAGTTATATCTAATATTTTTTGTGGCCTTAAGTTGCACCCTGGTATTACCTTCCAAATACTCCTTAATAGGTAACTGGTAAAATAGTCAGTGTTACCACAATGAATTAAAAATGCTGTAGCCAAAAGCAAAGAAATTTGACATGTATGTTAGTCTGTCCTGGCTTTATGTAGGGTGGACATACAATATCTTTTGGGCTTTGGAAACCATTGAAACAGAACCTATGGCAGACACAAGGGAAAAGATATAATGCGTGGTCATGGAATTGAAGGTGGGGTAGGAGGGAAATGAAGACAGGAAGAAGGGAGGGAGAGAAAGTTAAAAGAGATGAATAGATCGTGTCCCCTGAAGTTAGGTATCAACTTCACCAAATTCATAAGAAGGAATTAGACCTCTTTTCTATTCTTTCAAACATATGGATTCCTCCATCAGCGATGCCTTTTTCTTTGAAATCATTCAATAATCACAGTGATAGCTTCACATGAATGGAGGATGTTCAGTGTGTCAAAATTCTCACTAAGTCAAAAGGAAGGATTCTATTTAAGGGAAACTAGTGCCACACCATTGTCAGTTTGATACTGTCCATAGATTTTATCAATTTCTCTAGCGTCTTGCCAGCTCCACGCTGACCGAGTTTCTTACCTGTTTTGTTCAGAGTCTGAGCATCTGGGCTCAACACATAGAAGGCACTTGACAAACATTTGTTGAATGAATGAATGAAACTTGGTCTTTCCCAGCTTCTGTGAAAAGCACTGCGGGCGACTGAGAAGAAAATAAGAAAGCCTCGTCCCTGACATTTGTTGATGGAGGAGACAAAAAGTCCATGAGGATTGAGGTGAGGAGGCTTTTCCATGCCACATGGGCCTGAGTGAAAGGCAGGAAATGCACCATGACCTTATTGGTCCTTCCTGAAGCCCATTTCAGACACTTAGAACCTTAGCTAGAAAGCTCAGTAGTTCCTCTGCTCCCTCACTGGGGACAGTTCCCACTTATTTAGAGATAAACTGTCTGATGGATACAATTCTTCTGACTTCAATTTTCAATGGTCTTTGCAGCTTGAAAATTATAGTGGTGCATGGCTATTCAGCCCTCAGAACTCTTAAATCCCTTTCCTTTTGCTCAGCACTCCCCCACCCCAGCGGTAACTCAGAAGCCTAACTCTCCTTCCCTGTGTTTCAGAAATCATCCCCAACTGCTAGTGCTGTCCAATTTTATCGTTTTCAATTAAAATATTTTTAATGTATCTCTAAAAGCAATTTAACTTGCCTAGCTTTGTAAGATTTTCCCCATCTGAATATCCAAGTCATAGAAAAAAGTCATTTGGGGCATCTGGGTGGCTCAGTCTGTTAAGGATTGGACTTTGGCTCGGGTAATGATCTCACGATTCCTGGGTTGGAGCCCCAGGTCAGGCTCTGTGCTGACAACTCAGAGCCTGGAGCCTGCTTAGGATTCTGTGTCTCCCTCTCTCTCTGCCCCTCGCTTTCTCTCTCAAAAATAAATAAACATTAAAAAAAAATTTTAAGTCATTGACAGATATAAAGGGTAGCATATGGATGATTTGGGGTTTATGGATGATCGACTTGGGGTTTGGAAAATAGGCTTACCACCTGGAAACCATGGGTATGACACTTTCACACAAAACTAACTCTCAGGAGTGGTTCAGTATCATCTTTAGTGTGTGCGTGCCAGCTACTTTACCAGCCACAGCCTGGCTTTTAAGCTTACACGAGGGCGACCATGTCTTTGCTCATCTGCACACACCTCCCAGGCGAGGAGCACCCGCAGGCCTGGATAAATGCTTGTACGCTTCATTAACCCCCTGAGAGCTGGAGCTGGGGGTATCCGTATCGGGGCGGGCGAGCCACCTGAGCGCCGCCTGAGGCCGGGCGCCCGCAGGTGCAGAGGGCAGATGAAGCCACGGAGAGGCCTCGCCTGCCCGGCGCAGCCCCCAGCCCAGGAGTTAGACCAAATTTGTAGTGTCTCGGAGTCGGGAGCCACGCTCAGCCCACTCCTGGGGCCTGGCGGACGGCGGCCTCCTCCCGGGTGCTCCGCGGGCAGCGCCCTCTGAGCCTGGCGGCAGCTGCACCACGCCCGCCGCCCCCCTCGCGCAGCCGTGAGCGCAGTGGGGCCGTCCCGGGGATTTGTCAGTGCGCCCTAGATAGCCGCAGACAGCTGCCATCTGTTATGTTTAGTAACAACCCCACGCCGCTCCCCCTTCCCGGTGAATAAGCCTGCCTCGGTCATTAAGCCGGGAAGTTATTTTTTAACGGCTCCCACTCCCTCTCGCAAGCAGGTTTTGCCCATTAGGCAGCGGCTGCGGCTGTCTTCAGCGCCGCCGAATCCTCCTTTCTCCCCGCCTCCCGGCTTGGGCTGGAGGCCGTTTTCACTGTCAGCCTAGGCCTAGGGGCAGGTGCTTCACTGCAAAGGCGGAGAGAGCACCTCCCTCCACGAGTTCACTGAAGAGAAAAATCTGTGATGTGTGCACCATTTTAATGCATCGCATTTCAGGTCTGCAAATGCGAAGTGTAAATTGGACTAGAGTATGATTGTGAATCAGACCAGACGTCATGATTAATTTATCACCGTGCTCCAGATACATCAGCTAAAATAATATGAATTTCAAGTAACGGTTCCTCTTGCCTTTGTGTTGGCTGGTGAACTCTAAAGAATAGATCACTAAAGCAAGAAAGGAATTCACTTTCTTCTGGTATTGGCAAGGCATGGATGTAATTAAACATTCCCAACCAGGTTCCTAACACCACCTGAAACTGAATTTGCCCGTTGACATTTTATATCAGCCTATATCCAACTCTCAGTGATACACCCTAAGCGGCTGGAAAACACTGAAGTGGAGATGGGCTCTTTCATATTTCGGGCAATGTTTGAAATGCCTAAGGTTCTGGTTCTCCAACTGGCTGATTATTAGAATGTTTTAGGGCATTGCCACTCAGAGTGTGGTCCATGAAGCAGCAGCACCCCATCCCTTTCAAGATGATTAGAATGCAAAATCTCAGGCCCTACCTCAGACCTGTGGAGGCAGGTCCTGAGAATCTAACTTTTTAACAAGACCTCATATGAAAGTTTGAGAAGAAATGATTTAGTTTTTTTAAAACCACAAATATTTGCCCAAACGTCTAGATGCATTTAGTAAGCACCCCAGATGATTCTTATAAGTAGAGTGGTTAGGTTTGGAGGTCACTGTCACGAAAGTCTAAGGTTCAGGTGACTTTTATGCTCATGACATCAGCCGAATATTTGAATCAGTAGAACTGTCTTAAAGTTTGGCGCAAGTGGGTTTATCTCTTTGGGCATCCATGAATTACAAATGCAGTAAAGCTTATGAATTTTTTTTTGGTTAAATCACAACACATTTATTGCTCCATTAGGAAAGCTCAAAACTGAGAAGGTGGGTTTTCTCCTTGCATAACTGGCTTATTCACTTCCAGACTGAATGTAGGCATCAGAAAATCTTTTGCTTGGCCATTAAAACTGCCCCCTCCCCATCCAAATGGTCTGACTTTAGTTATAACGGTACCTTTCATTCAGAGGGACACAAAAAGTCCTTTATGCTGATGCTCAGTGCTGTTTAGGGTTATACTGGAAGACTGTGTCTCATTCTGGACTTTACAATAAAAGAAGGACGTGGAGACCTTGGCAAAGGGTTCAGAAGAAATTCCTAAAGATTATTTTTAAAATTCAAAGTGAATCTTCAAGTTGCACAGCATTTCTAGAAAGTAGACATCCATCCATTCATTGATATAAACAACATGAAATGAACTGTCACTGCAGCTTGAGAGCTTTTCACTTTTAGAGAAATTAATATTGTAGGAATAAGTAGAGGAAGAGGTAGGAATGTCTCTGGCACACCAGTTCTCCCCCTTGGTCGCACATCGCAATCACCTGGGGAGGTTTTAAAACTCCCAGTGCCAATTAAGTGGATGGTAAGGAGGCTTCAGTAGTTTCTAAAGTTCTCTAGGTGTTTCTGATTTGCAGCTAAAAACGAGAAGAGAGCAGTGCTTCTCCAACAGTAGCACACATCAGCACCACCTGGGGATTTTGTTAAAATGCAGATTCTGATGGAGTAGGTCTGGGGTGGGACTTCTGCAGCTCTAACAAGTGCTCAGGTGATGTCAAAGCTCCGGTCTGTACCCCAGGCTTGAGTGGCAAGGGGCTAGAGACCTTTGATAGTAGACAAATCTCTCTCCCAGAAAGAGTTCAGGATCTTATTTTTAGGACTATACCAAACTCCCTGTGGCTTTATTACATTTGTCAACAAGAAAAAGACATCCCTTCAGGCATCACCTAACCCAATGGAAAGAAAAAAGCAACATCAGGAACACTGCTTTGGATGAAAATATTTAACAATGATCAGTATCTCCTTGAATGGAGAAGTATTTACAGAATTTAAAGGACAGAGATAGGGGCGCCTGGGTGGCGCAGTCGGTTAAGCGTCCGACTTCGGCCAGGTCACGATCTCGCGGTCCGGGAGTTCGAGCCCCGCGTCGGGCTCTGGGCTGATGGCTCAGAGCCTGGAGCCTGTTTCCGATTCTGTGTCTCCCTCTCTCTCTGCCCCTCCCCCGTTCATGCTCTGTCTCTCTCTGTCCCAAAAATAAATAAACGTTGAAAAAAAAAAATTTAAAGGACAGAGATATTCCTGGATTTTGGGGACAATATTGCCATCCCTAATCTCATGCTACTCTTTCCTCAGAATGGTTTTATTTAGTAGCAGAGTCATCACAATGGTATCTGGTCAAGTTTAGGGGCAGCTGGGGGCGGGTGCTGCCACATCTATGTTGGGAACATCTGGTCCATCTCAGAACCGAGAGGATCCTCTGAGTTCTTGGCATAGGAGAGCCGGCCACTTTGTCATGAGACTCCATTCAGCTGTCAACATGATGGGGCAATTAACTAAACACAGTTTTAAAAACTTCAAATTTAAACGTGTCCACAGTGAAAGGAATGGCTAGCCTAGATGACAGGGCTTTAAGTGTGCTATCTCATTTAGATTGTCAACAACCTTATGGGGTGATTACTATTATTATCCATATTTTACAAATAACAGAGCTTAGAAACGATGAGAGACTTGTCCAAGACCACACAACTAGAAAGTAGCAGAACCAAGTTGGACCCCACTTCCATTTGACTCCAAAATTGCCACACTAAGTTCATCCGTGTGACGATAAATCTAGCTTGCTGTTTAGAGTTTTCTATGGGTATTTCTGCTGCTATAAGCAGTGTGTTCATGTTTTCCCTAGGCTGTGGTCTAAATATTTTTTAAAAAGCAGCCTTTTAATTTTGTAATTAGCCGGGTTCCCCAAAGATAAGGCTCTTTAAAGGTCAGATGTTAACTTAATCCTCTTTGGGTTATCATTGAAAAAGATCAGCTGTATTGACCTTGACAAAACCGCCTCAGAGGCTTGGGGACAGACAGGCCCTTCAGTATCAGTGAACACAGACAACTGCTGTTATGGGAAGGGGCATCTTCTGTGCTTTTGATAGCAGGCAGATTTGTTTTTCTTGACAAGACCCTGAGTAAAAAGACTTAATATCCATCTTCAGTGTGAATTGAATCGTGTCCTGCTGACATTAGATCCTCAGCCCCAAGGAACACCAGGCTGGCCACTGAGGGGCTGCGCTAGGCAGACTCAATGACCGAGAGAAGAAACAGAGCGTGACAGGGGCTGAATTGCATTGCCAAAAAGGGCAGGCTTGTCACATGCTTATCAGGCTGCCTCCACCGCAAAGCCTGACCAATGACACAAGACAACAGTGGCCCCCAGCTTGTGGAACACTTTCCTAAGGAGAGTCAGGACTTCTAAGATATCAGCCTAAAATGCAGAGTTTGCCTGAAAAGAGAAAAACTCTATCACCTTTGAGTCAACATGGTAACAGCTCTTCTACATGACAGCCGTAACAAAGCATTGCTATCCTGGGTGTGTGCTGGGATAAAGATGGGGGCACGCTGACCCACCCCAAGCCTGCACAAGGCTAGAGGGGGAACCGCTAGGACCAGCATTGGCAGTTGAGACAATTGGAGTCCTTCCCTGGGATTGTTTAAACTGTAAGTAAAAGAAGGAATCTTCACCCTTCCAGGGGCAGCGGTGGAGGGATCAAAGTTTAGGAGTTGGCAGCAGCCTTTCTGGAGGCGCTGGTCTAACCTAGAGGAGGCAACTGGTCTAACCTAGAAGGTAAGAAAGGCTACAGAGAAAGCAGGGAGGGCCCTCAGGCTCCTGGGCCCAGTTGTTCCTGAGGCTCAGCTCCTCCTGACCAGCCACAATGTAGTTGTTCAATAGTAGATACTACGAAGTAATAAATTCCCTTTTTGCCTAACCTACTTAAATTTCTATCAGTTGTCGGCAAGAAAGCCCTGACTCCTACAGAGGAAGTATGAAACGTGATCTTAGAAAATCTGCACTTCATTTTCAGTGTCCTCTCCTCTGAAGTGGACAAGCAGTGCATTCCTGCAGGGGACACTGTTTTCTCCCATTTCATAACCAGCAGGCTGATGGCTCCTTCCCAGAGGATCTGGCCATCGGCTTTCTGCCATGTGGTTTTAAGAAAAAGCTGAGAATTTCAAAATGTCTCCTCTGGGGAAAATCTGCAGTTTCTCTAAGAATGGAAGAAGGAATGCACTTTAGTAAGCTGAGGAGTGCAGGTACTTTAGGAGAGCAGGTCTCCCAGCTGGTGTTCACATGACATCATAATGTCAGAAATGGAAAGGGATGTGCATTTATGGAACGTGCCTCGCAACGTGTAAGGCACATTTTATAAAATGATCATTACATCACAGATAAGAACTGCTAGTCCATTTTGTAATGTAGCCGAGAAATATTATGATTTTAACTACTTTCTAACCCCTTACCCATATCCTCTCTCTTATTCAAACATCCTTGGGGACTTTCTATATGGATAGGACTAAAATCCTAGCAGAAGAAAATTCTTGCTGTTTTAGTTCAAAGGTAGATTTTTAAAAAAAATTTATAGCAGATACCAGATTTTCAAATGTAAGAGCCAAGCTCTTGAATAATTTTTGTCTTTTTAATTCTAAAATCTTGTTTCCAAATACTAAGGGCCAAAGACAAAAGGACCTAGAGTCCAGACTTTATTCTATAAACCAGGGGTCAGCAAGCTATGGCCTTCAGGGGTAAAGCTTTTATAAATGAAGTTTTATGGAAATAGTCACACCCATTTCTTTATGAATTGTCTATAGCTACTTTTGCCCTAGAACAGCAGAGCTGGGTGGTTGCAACAGAGACTGTATGGAATGTAAAGCCTAAAATAGTTACTTACTATCTGGCCCTTTTCAGAAAGCTTGCTGACCTCTGCATAAATCATAGGAAGGAGGAAGTATATAATAAGAGGTGGTGTTTTCTTCCCCCAAAAGGGATAAGAGTTTGACCTGCAAGAGAGAGAAATTTAAGGATGGGTGACTAAAGCTTAGAGATTTCTGAGCTCTGAAGAATAGGCACAGAGCCCACCATCCTGAACTAAGTCTAAAAGAGAGAGTGGGAAATAAAAACCACAGATTGACTTGGAAGTAGAGAGTAGAGGAACTTTTGCCTACAGGTGACCCCGTGAAGGGTCTAGGGGCAGCCTCAATACAGAGTGTTCTGTAGGAGTTTCCAGAAGATTCCTATGTCCCCTAAAAAAGGACTGGAGGTGACTAAAAGGGCTGAAAGCCTGGATGAAGTCTCTCAGTTATGACATGGGACTGCCACCAACAAATGAGCTGGACCATACATGTTGGAGACCCCAGCAGGACAAAAGCAGCATTAGAGACTGAGCCAGTATCCAAAATGCTATCGAGGGCAGGGGATGTTACATGTCCTGGATGCCTCATTCCTAATGCCAGGATAAACTCTTGGAGCCCCTGATTCACCCTCAGAACTCCAATTACTCCTTGGACAGAAAGAGATAAAATATGGGATCCTTGTCTAAGTGGTTCCCAAAAAGTGCTGAGCAGGCTTCCTGGAAGATAGTGTGGTCTCACTGTTAGCAGTATCTTTTAGCTTATCCTTCAGAAGTTCTGCCCCAATGAAGTGTCATCAGCATTAGGACAATAATATTGGTGTCTGAAACAGCACTGTCCACAGAACTTCCTGCTGGGGTGGAAATGTTCTATATCTTCACTGTTCATCCACTAACTGCATGTGGCTATTGTGCTTGAAGTATGGCTGTGCCACTGAAGGACTGATTTTTTCACTTGCATTTAATCTTTATTAACTTATGTTATAATTTAAATAGCTACAGTACAGGTCTAAGAGATTAGATTATTTTCCAGGTAAAAATGAAAAGAAGTAACTGAAGAAATCCAGTTTGAGAGCTAGTGGACCTTGTGACATCTGTTTTCTAGTCTCTTCAGTTTTGTGTCTGGATTAAATTCCTAGAGTGTTCCTGGAATGTTCTCACACATATTACAGATTAGAGAACCCAAATGAAGAAGCAAAACACAGATCGTTTGACATGAGGATGCCTCAAGAACTTTTCTTTTGATCCCCGCAGGCCATCTGGAGCTGATGGACAAAGAGGTCTGAGATGAGGGAAAAACACAGATCGCAAAAGAAACCTAAGGTGAGGGGGCATCTGGGTGGCTCAGTCAGTTAAGCATCCAACTTCAGCTCAGGTCATGATCTCACGGTTGGTGGGTTCCAGCCCTGCGTCGGGCTCTGGGCTGACAGCTCAGAGCCTGGAGCCTGCTTTGGATTCTGTGTCTCCCAATCTCTCTGCCCCTCCCCAACATGTGTTCTATCTCTGTTTCTCAAAAATAAATAAACGTTAAGATTGTATTTATTTATTTATTTATTTATTTATTTATTGAGAGAGAGAGCGAGCGCGCGCACGAGCGCCAGCATGAGCAGGGGAGGGGCAGAGAGAGAGAGGGGGACGGAGGATCCGAAGCAGGCTCCGTGCTGATAGGCTGACAGCAACTGCAAGCCGGATGTGGGGCTTGAACTCACAAACCGCGAGATCACGACCTGAGCCCAAGTCGGTCGCTCAACCGACTGAGCCACCCAGGCGCCCCGGCGTTAAAAGACGTTGAAAGAAAGAAAGAAAGAAACCCAAGGTAAGAAAAGAAGGTGGTGGGGCACGGTTGGGGCGGAAGATGATGTAACTTCCTCAGCTGCCTGGTTTCTCATCCCCCAGTACTGTCAAAACCCCTCCTGAACCAGTCTCCACACCCAGCTGTATTTGGTCTGCTCTTATCCCTTCTTTCCTCCGTGTCCAAGCCTGTAATTATTGACACCAGGTGCACTGCTAACACTCATCTCCTGTGACTTTATCATTCACAGAACTGTGAGTGGTAATTTGCCAACTTCCATGGAAGTTTCTTTTTAAAGGCAGAAAACGCTGGGTGTAATGTTACATCACTAAAGAACCCTTAGACAATAGAAAAGGAAATGGAATTTATCCAGGGAACAAAGGAGTCTGCAGCTCACTTCTCTTCAGCTCTAGACAACACTGTGGAATTGACTGCAGGGCTCTGGGAGAACAGAGACGGTGCTCAGGACAGGAAGCGGCTTGTGGCAGGAGAAGCTCCTGGGGTTGGTGCTTAGTAACTCCAAGTGGGGCATTTGCCCTAATGCCAAGTTGAGATTGAAGCGAGGAAGCAAAAGACTGGTTTATCCACTCAATAGGTTGCCAGGGAAGACCACAAAGAAGGTAGGAGGTTTTGAAGGCAGGCTTCCTGGTTTCAGACCCGGGCTTAACCAGTTAGTAGTGGTGCACCCCTGTACAAGTCAGGCACCCTTTCTAAGCCTCAGTTGTTCATCTGAGTAATAGGACAATTATCATGCCTATGTCAGGGTGGTGTTTGAAGGATTTTAAAGAAGATGGTGTGTGGAAAGCACTCAACCAGCTACCTGACACAGAATACACACAGTGTCAACCGTGTGGCAGTGCTGGTTTGCTTTGCTTTGCTTTGCCCAGCCGTGTGCAAAGTGGTCATAAGACAGAGTAGCCGTGTACTTTGGGGCATACACCTGCAAATCTGTCATGTTCGGTATCTTTGGAAGAAGAATGTTCCATCTGCAGCTGGTTTTGTGTATCTCTTGCTTCTGTTGGCCTCTGTGCAAGTCTCTTTCCTTAGAAAGGCAGACTGACAAAGACTCCTTCCTCCCTTCAGGCCTTTACTTGGCTCAGGAGACCTACGGCTCCAGACTGAGAGGTTCGGAAGTCCCCTCCAGTGAGCTAAGAGATAAGAAGAGAGTAATTAGTAAATAACTTTCACCTTGGATGACAGACGGATGAACAAATTACACATTGTGACTCAAATACAGGGGACTCTAAACTGTGTGTTCAGCGTGTCTCCCAGCTTTGGGGTTTCTCAGGGGTGGGAAAATGAGGTCCAAATCCCAAGGGTCCCTGGTAGGGTCTTCAGTCTCTTCAAGACCAGTGCAGTTTCTAAGGAGCCAGTTCTGGAGGATTTAAAATCTTATCTTAGTAACCAGATTTCCTTGCCACTCCTCCCCATCAGCTCTTCTGTGGACTACATTGCTGCTGAGGAATTTGTGTGAACGCCAGTTCCCCAGTCATGCTCCGTTCTCCGAGAGACACTGAGGAAGAATTTAGCAAAGCAAGGAGTTAGGAATAAGGTGGAGTGATGATATGGGACACCTGGGAAGGAGAGGCCATGAGGAAGGATCAGACACCTGCCCACAGATGAGAAGCATGATAATTCCCCACAACCCCCTTCCTGAACTTGTCTGTGAGACTTCATCTTAACCCCTGGCAACAGGTGAAAACACTGCCTACCCTCCATTTAGAGAACAAATAATCGTGGTTCACAAGTTAGAAATTAGGCCAAATTTAGTCATAGGGATACAACCAATATTCACAGCCCTTGAAAAACTGCCCTGGCCATGGGGGCAGGCACTTTGGATGGCCGCCAGCCCCCCTCCCCTTGCCCGTCAGGGCAGGAGACCACAGTGCTTGCTTCTGTGCTTCCCAAAGGCTGAGAGCCTGCCTGAAGATATCTCAAAGGTGAGTTTTTGAAAGTCATACTCATGGTGATCTTGACTTTTTGTGGTGAAAAGATTAATTGGCCAATTTGAATTTAAGACCCAAATGGACTTGACAGGCAGTGTCTGCAGTGCTGCATAAAATATTTCTTGTTATTCATTCAGCTCAACTCACCCTGACCTTGAATATGGGGGAAGCATACATCTGAAACCAAGAGCTCACCCTGCTTGCAGAGTGGTGGGTGGGAGCCCCCATGGGAGCCTTCTTCCTGCCAATGGGGAACCACAAGCCTGACTCTGTAGGGGCAGTGGACACCCAGGGAAACAGTCACTTCCTGTTCAGGAGGAACCTCCAGTCGACTACTGTAGCTCATGGCCTTGAGGAAGTTGAAGGGGCCCCCAAAAACCTAGCAAAAAGCTATCTGAATACACAGACTCCAAGACAGACTTCAGAGCTGTGCCCACAAAAGATGGTGCCAGCTCACCTGCTGACAAGCCAGGGGTAGGGTGTGGGGACTCAGGAACAGGGTGCACTCAAAATGACATATCAGAGAAAGGGTTAGTATCCAAAATCTATAAAGAGCTTATCAAAATCAACACCCAAAAAACAACCCAGTGAAGAAGTGGGCAGAAGACAAGAACAGACATCCAGATGGCTAACAGACAGATGAAAAAAATGCTCAACATCACTCATCATCAGGGAAGTACAAATCAAAACCACAATGAGATACCACCTCATACCTGTCAGAATGGCTAAAATGAACAACTCAGGCAACAACAGATGTTGGCAAGGATGTGGAGGAGAAACACTTTTGCACTGTTGGGAATGCAAACTGGTTCACTTGCTCTGGAAAATGGTATGGAGGTTCCTCAAAAAATTAAAAATAGAGCTATCCTATGACCCAGTGATTGCACTACTAGGTATTTATCCAAAGGATACAGAAGTGCAGTTTCGAAGGGGCACATTTCACCCCAATGTTTTTGGTAGCACTATCAACAATAGCCAAAGTATGGAAAGAGCCCAAATGTCCATCAACTCACGAATGGATAAAGAAGATGTGGCATATACATACACAATGGAATATTATTTGGCAATCAAAAAGAATGAAATCTCGCCATTTGCAACAGTGTGGAAGGAACTAGAGTGTATTATGCTCAGCGAGATAAATCAATCAGAGAAAAACAAATATATGACTTCACTCATGTGAAATTTAAGATACAAAAGAGATGCACATAAGGGAAGGAAAGCAAAAATAATATAAAAAGAAACAGGGAGATAAACCATAAGAGACTCTTAAATACAGAGAACAAACAGGATTGCTGGAGGGGTGTTGGGTGGGGGGGGGGGGGATGAACTAAATGGGCAAGAGGCATTAAGGATGGCACTTGTTGAGAGAAGCACTGGGTGTTATATGTAAGTGATGAATCACTAAATTCTATTCCTGAAATCATCATTACACTATATGTTAACTAACTTGGATTTAAATTAAAAAAGAACAGGGTACACTCAGAACTTAAGTCCCAGGTGAGCACCTCCCATTAGCCCCATCCAAGTGCCCCTTCCCCACCTCAGGGCAGCCCTGAAACAACAGGTAGGAGCTTTTTGGAATGACAGTGGCAGCCCATGTGGTCTCTGCCCCCGTTCTGCTCTCTCCTGTTTGCAAAAGCAGCTGTACCACTACAGACTGGCTGTGCCTGCACCCCAGACTTTCTTGGTCTAGCAGAACTGGCACAAGCACATGCCTGGGAGGCTCCAGGATGGGGCTTTATCTGCTGTCTCCATAGTAACAACTATCACTTACTGAGTTGTTATTAGGGAGCGTCCCTGAGTTAAGCAATTGACCTACATGCTTGACTCAGGGGGCTAACATTCTGCATCAGCTGAATGCTGCCATTCTTCCACTCCCCTGTTCATTCACTGGCTTGTCTCATAAATGTGAACAGCATCTGTCACTGTTTCTCAAAGACCGGAATCCAGTCTTTCCCACATCTTCATCTCCTACAGAGAATTAGCTCAGGGGCTTGCATGTACTGTTGGAAATGTGAAGGAAAATCCTCCATGTATGTACTGGATGTCATCGACTGAATGCCTGCCATGCTCACAATTGATCTTGCCTTATCCCACGTGACTTTCCTGCCCTATGTCAGAGGTTGGCACCTGAGCTTCAGGCTCCTGTCTCAGGCTGGGTGTGGTCTGTGAGATGGCTGGTCCAGAGAGGGAGCACCGTCGAATGAGACTCTTGAGAATGGATGTTGACTAGCCAGGCAATCAGATTCTCTCCCTTGGGGAAATTTGATTAAAGGCCTATGGAAGGAGTTCATCAGTTGGTGGCAGCAAAAGTAGAAGAAATAAGTTGAGTCACACATATGGTGGAATCCTGAAAGTGAACAGCAATGTCTGCCCACATGTAAGAGGCTAGAGCCCTTATATCCTTGAATGATGTAACCCTGAGGCTCTATTTGTCTAACCAAAATTAAGTGCTATATTTAGGAACATGTGTACTCTTCTACAGCCATTATCCAAATGTATAAATGCTGTAAAAGAATTTGGGAACATAAACCAAAATGAAAAACAGCCAAAGGGTTTCTCTTTGCTGAGCCCATTGTTTTCAAATTCAGGACAAGGCCAAGCACTGTCCATTGCCCGCACCTGCTTTCTTCCTCCCCTTCCTCACCCGATTCCATAGTCTCACATGGCTAACTGGAAGGGGGTCTCTGGCCATGCAGGCTGCTATACCTAGACAATGGGTCACTGCCTTGTTTTCCAGATGGTCTGTGGGTTGGGAAATCAAACTCTGCCTGACTGTTGTATTTCTGGTTAGCCAGGGAGAGGCATTCTCTGGACATGGTAGATCTAGCATGTGGTCTCCTGTTCCTTGTAGTGCCAAATGGTAGGTGCTTTTTGTCAATTTCTAGGTAATTTAATTTTTTTCAGTGTACATTGTCTTTTTCTATCCTCATTATAGTTTGTCTCCAGATAATGGGGAATTGAGTATTCTCAGTAAATCTGCATATCTCCATACATAGCCATATAAGATGCAAACATGTTTACATGATGGGTATTGCCAGCAAATGTGACATGATAACCAAAAATAACTACACTGTAGAAAGTAAGTGTTGGGTTCAGCTAATAACATGACCAGCTAATAACATAACAGGATTTTTTTTTGCCATGAAATAAAATATATTGATCAAAGTACATGCACATTGCAAATAGGTATTGCCAACTGTCCACAAAAATAATGGCTGTATTAATCTACATTCAAGAGCATATACGTTCATATGTTCTCATGCATTGACCAACACAGGATCGTATCATTTTTTAGTTTTTGCCCATCTGAGAGGTGAAGAATCATACCTACAAAGCAACCACTAGTTCTCCTTTTTCTAATGGGTGGTGGTTTTTATCAGTCATAGTCTAGTCAGGAAAACAGAAAATTTATTCCAGCTTTCTGGTCCATCTCCTATAATTAGCATGAAGTAACTTAAAAAGGAAAAAAAAAATCAGCTGGCAAAGGAGAAATGTAGTTGAAGGGATCAGAGCCCCAGCATCACAAGGTGGAGTTGAGAAGAACAGATCTGGAGCTGAGATGTTAGCTTCAAGACCAGCATATTTCCATGGTCACTGGAAGTTCATATTTCTTCTGCAATCCTTTTGCATTGTCTTTTTTTTAATTGAAGTATAGTTGACACACAATGTTACATTAGTTTCAGGTGTAAAACATAGTGATTTGGCCAGTCTATATAACATAAGATGATTTTGTAATACTACAAAATCCCCTTTCCTAACTCATTGTGGATATGAGGACATCCAACCTGAATGCAGTTAGAGGAAATAAAATGTCATAGAGTTTCTGTTTGGATATTTTTATATAAATGTTTCTTAGAAGACAGTGGTTCCTGAAAGTTCTGATCACTGGTCAGTGCATCCAAGTTAGAACTTAACAGTGTGAGGTTGTCAAGAAACAAGGGACTTAAGATTCCAGTCAAGAAGGAGTATTAGGGACCAGATTTATCCTTCCACATGAAGCAATTAAGGACATAGACAAAACATATGAAACAAAGATTTTTAGGACATTGGACAACCAGGCAGTAAGGCACAGGGATCCCTGAGAGAAAAGAAACATAAAATATGAACCTGTGAATGCCCCAGCTTATTGCCTGGGGAGAGGCTACATCACAGGGAAGGGGGGATTAGGTGGAGCCTTGTGACCCTTCCGCATTGGGTAGACAGATTTTGGAGTCCGGGGAAGCTCAGGCACTAGAGTTCTCAGGAGAGCGTCTCTGAGAAAGCTTAAGAGAAAGGGCTCTAGAGAGCAGCAGAGGCTCCTGCAAGTCTCCAGCTGAGCTCCAGCCAGCACAGGCATATGAGGAAACTACATAAGACCAGGTACAGGATCACCCAGCACTGGATAATGTATAAATATTCCACATATTCAGTAGCAAACTTTATGTGACCTCAATTTAGAGAATTTTAAAAAGTATCACCCTCTACTTGATAAATGAAGATGACCAAAATAACTCCCTTTTGCACTGGCTACTAGAAAGCCCCAAACATGGGCATACAGAATGACATGAATTCTATATACCAGCCTTACTCTGGGCTTAATCTTATTTTTGCTATTCTTGCTTGTTGTCTTAGTTGGGGCTGCTATACAAAAGTACCATAGACTGGGTGGCTGATAAACAACAGAAAGCTATCGCTCACAGTTCTGGAGGCTGGGAGTCCAAAGTCAAGATGCCAGCATGGTTGGGTTCTGGTGAGGGCCATCTTGTACATTGCAAACTGCCAACTTCTTATATCTTCACATGGTGGAAAGAGAGCTAGCCATCTCTGACCTCTTCTCATAAGGGCACTAATCCTATTCATGAGGGCTTCACCCTTATGACTTAATTACCTCTTAAAGGTCCCACCACCAAACACCATGACATTGGGGTTTAGGGTTTCAACATACTGATTTTTTTTTTAAGTTTATTTATTTTAAGAGAGAGAGAGAGAGAGAGCAAGTAGGGGAGGAACACAGAGAGAAGGAGAGAAGGAATCCCAAGCAGACTCCATGCTGTCAGTGCAGAGCCTGACATGGGGCTGTATCCCATGAACCATGAGATCTTGACCTGAGCTGAAATCAAGAGTTGGAGGATTAACTGACTGAAGCACCCAAGTGCCCCTTGACATATGGATTTTTATATATGAACATATTAGACATTTGAACATTTAGCTCATTGCATAGCTTACTCCCTATTCTCTCTCTTAAAGTCGTTGGTATATTTTTGAAAACTACCTTTGAGAATAAGGAAACAACCAACAAAACTAAAAGGCAACCAACGGAATGGGAAAAGATATTTGCAAATGACATATCGGACAAAGGGCTAGTATCTAAAATCTATAAAGAGCTCACCAAACTCCACACCCGAAAAACAAATAACCCAGTGAAGAAATGGGCAGAAAACATGAATAGACACTTCTCTAAAGAAGACATCCAGATGGCCAACAGGCACATGAAAAGATGTTCAGCGTCGCTCCTTATCAGGGAAATACAAATCAAAACCACACTCAGGTATCACCTCACGCCAGTCAGAGTGGCCAAAGTGAACAAATCAGGAGACTATAGATGCTGGAGAGGATGTGGAGAAACGGGAACCCTCTTGCACTGTTGGTGGGAATGCAAATTGGTGCAGCCGCTCTGGAAAGCAGTGTGGAGGTTCCTCAGAAAATTAAAAATAGACCTACCCTATGACCCAGCAATAGCACTGCTAGGAATTTATCCAAGGGATACAGGAGTACTGATGCATAGGGGCACTTGTACCCCAATGTTCATAGCAGCACTCTCAACAATAGCCAAATTATGGAAAGAGCCTAAATGTCCATCAACTGATGAATGGATAAAGAAATTGTGGTATATATACACAATGGAATACTATGTGGCAATGAGAAAAAATGAAATATGGCCTTTTGTAGCAACGTGGATGGAACTGGAGAGTGTAATGCTAAGTGAAATAAGCCATACAGAGAAAGACAGATACCATATGGTTTCACTCTTATGTGGATCCTGAGAAACTTAACAGGAACCCATGGGGGAGGGGAAGGAAAAAAAAAAAAAGAGGTTAGAGTGGGAGAGAGCCAAAGCATAAGAGACTGTTAAAAACTGAGAACAAACTGAGGGTTGATGGGGGGTGGGAGGGAGGGGAGGGTGGGTGATGGGTATTGAGGAGGGCACCTTTTGGGATGAGCACTGGGTGTTGTATGGAAACCAATTTGTCAATAAATTTCATATATAAAAAAAAAAGAATAAGGTATAAACAAATAGTCAAATTAGGACTCCTGTTTTGCAAAGAAAAATTCTAGCTTTGACTTTTGGAAAAGCCAATGAGACAAAGATTAGCAATGAAAGTATGTCTAAAACTTTCAGGATTGATGGAATAGTTGAAATCTACCTCCTTAAAAGGAGGTGAAGATTGATGTAATGTTCTCTCTGAGATAAATGCTTTTGCTAGCACATTATCAATGTCCAGTCTACTCTCCAGGGCAC
Source organism: Lynx rufus (assembly GCF_022079265.1). Lineage (NCBI taxonomy): Eukaryota > Metazoa > Chordata > Mammalia > Carnivora > Felidae > Lynx > Lynx rufus. The sequence continues at coordinate 41,317,848 of NW_025814831.1, forward strand.
ATTGTCCAGACTCAAGGCCAAAAATAGGGTGGGGTGAGGGGGCCAGGAAAGCTTGGGGATGGATGAAGCTCAGAGATGGAGCAGGAGGCAGGTTGGGATGGCAGTCAGTCAAAGGCAGAGCTCAGGATTGGATCAGGGACCAATAGGGGGTTGAAGCTCAGGACAGGGAATTCAAGGATGGAGTGAGAATATGCTAGGCACATGTATTAATTCTTAAAAAGTTAAAAGTTGGAAAGGAAAGGGAAAGCCTTTCTTTACAGTAGAATACAGAAAGTATGGAGGTACAAAATCAATTGATGCTAACACTGGTAGGTGAGAGTTTGATGAGGAATAGACAACACAGTCTCAATAAAATTCCACATTAATTACAAGGTGAAAAACAGTGACTTCACAGTGGAGAAAACCAGCAGATATCACCTTAATTGAGTGATCAAAGATGACATAAACCACCAATAATGGGACAAATAGGTAACATGTGCCTCCTGGATGTGATGCACCAAGGAGGACATGGCATCAGTTCTGTGGTGGTCCTGCCACAACTGCATCATCTGAACTAGTAATGAGAAAGCACTGGAAAAACCCAAACTGAGGGATAGTCTCAGAATAACTGGCTTCTTTTCCTCAAAAGTGGCACAGTCATTAATGACAAAGGTGGGCCGAGGGACTGTTCCAGAATGAAGAAACTAGAGAGACACGACAGCTGATTGCAATGCATGATCCTGGGTTGACCTTGGAGTGGCAGAAAGGGCTATGAAAGGCATTTTGGTGTAATTGATGAAATTTGAATATGGACTGTGGATTAGGTGACTGTGTTTTATGAATGTTATCTTTCGTGGTTATGATAATTGGGCTGTGATTATGTAGGAAAACATCCTTGTTCTATGGAAATACACGTTGAAGTATTCAGAGGTGAAGAAGTACAGTGTTTCAACTCATTTTCAAATGGTTCAGAAAACAGTAACTGCTGATACAACCAATAGTGTACTTATATAAATATTTTAGATAATTTAGTGTTTGCCCACTCCTCCTATTGCCAGGAGTTGGTTAAATTCACCATCTAGTATGTAAGCTACTGAAGGCAAGGACTAAAGAGTAGACATCACAGAGATGTCCTGGACTTGGAACAGTAATTGATGACACTTTGTATTGTCCCCTCTGGGGAGGGGCTAATGCAGTTTTGAAAATTGCATTATGTGAGGCCAGGAGCATTTTGGGAAGCATTTGAATGAAAAAGATGTGGATGTAGATATTGGGAGACTTGCGAGATGATTTACAGAAGACAGTTGCCATTAATTGTTGCCCAGTATTCACCCCCTCTTCCTGTGCTCTGATCTCCTCTAGGACATCTCTTATACAGCCTTATGTCTGGTCTCAGTGCATCACTAAATTTTGGCATCTGTCTTACAATGAAGCTAAGAGGATGGACCATTCCTCTGATTACCTTGGTTTTCACTCATTTCCAAGCCTGGTTTTCCAGCCTTCTTATAAGTCTGTGAGCTTCTAAGAGGCTTGCTATAAATTTCACTTTTTCCTTAAGTATTTCCTAGAGTCAAGATCTGTGGCCTGAAAAGGAAGAACCCTGACTGATCCATTCACTGTGTGGTGGGCACTGTGGTAGGTGTTTTGCATACACTGTCAACAATTCTCAGAGCCCTCTACCAGCCTCATGGAGAAGACAGGCATATAAAGGCTAATTGCTAGTAGCAAGAACCACAAATCCATTTGTCTCAGCTAATCGAGAGTTTTAAATGGGGATCCTAAGTACAGTTTTTACTGTGGGAATCGGAGTTGATCCTCACCAGCCAGATAAGAGGAAGGGGAAAAAGCGGTTTGCAAGCTTTGTGCCTCCAGCCTGTGCCCACGGCCAGGTGAGGCAGGAAGAGAAATCCATCCTCATAAATAAAGTTGTTAATCTTTTAAACAAATGGTGCTGGGAAAACTGGATATCCATAGGTGAAAGAATGAAGCTGGACCCTTACCTTACACCATATACAAAAATTAACTAAAAAATGGATCAAAGACCTAAATTTAAGAACTATATAGCCCTTGGAATAAAACACAGCTGAAAATCTTCATGACTTTGGGTTAGGCAATGATTTCTTAGTTATGACACCAAAAGCACAGGCAATAAAAATAAATAAATCAGGCTTCACCAAAATTAAAAACTTTTGGTACATCAAAAGACACTATCAACAGAGTAGAAAGACAACCCACAGAATGGGAGGAAATATTTGCAAATCATCTATCTGATAAGAGATTAATATCCAGAATATATAAAGAATCCCTACAAGTCAACACACCAACAAAACCAAGCAACCCAGTTAAAAATGGGCAAAAGTTAAACTAGACATTTCTCCAAAAAAGATACACAAATAGCCAATACACACATAAAAAGATGCTCAACATCATTAGTCATCAGGGAAATGCAAATCAAAACCAGTGAGAAACCACCATAGGATGGCTATTTTTCAAACAAAAAAACAAAGAGAAAAGTATTGGTGAGGATATGGGGAACTGGAACCCGCATCATTGCTTCTGGGAATGTAAAATGGTGCAGCTGCTGTGGGTGACAATCTGGCAGCTCCTCAATAAGTTGAACACAGAGTTACAATATGACCCAGCAATTCCACTCCTAGCTATATACCCAAAAGAATTGAAAACATGGACTTCAAGCTGTATTACAAAGATGTAATCATCAAGACAGTATGGTACTGGCACAAGAACACTCAGATCAATGGAACAGAATAGAGAACCCAGAAGTAGACCCACAAACGTATGGCCAACTAATTTTTGACAAAGCAGGAAAGAATATCCAATGGAATAAAGACAGTTTTTTCAGCAAGTTGTGCTGGGAAAACTGGACATAACATGCAGAAAAATGAACCTGGACCACTTTCTTACACCATACACAAAAATAAACTCAAAATGGATGAAAGACCTAAATGTAAGACAGGAAGCCATCAATATCCTCGAGGAGAAAGCAGACAAAAGCTTTGATCTTGGTTGCAGCAACTTCTTACTCAACACGTCTCCAGAGGCAAGGGAAATAAAAGCAAAAATGAACTACGGGGACCTCATCAAAATAAAAAGCTTCTGCACAGCAGAGGAAACAATCAGCAAAACTAAAAGGCAACCGACAGAATGGGAGAAGATACTTGCAGACGACATATTGGATAAAGGGTTAGTATCCAAAATCTATAAAGAACTTATCAAACTCAACACCCAAAAAACAAATAATCCAGTGAAGAAATGGGCAAAAGACATGAATAGATACTTCTCTAAAGAAGACATCCAGGTGGCCAACCAACACATGAAAAAATGCTCAACATCACTCATCATCAGGGAAAGACGAATCAAAACCACAATCACACCTGTCAGAATGGCTAACATTAACAACTCAGGCAACAACAAATGTTGGTGAGAATGCGGAGAAAGAGGATCTCTTTTGCACTGCTGGTGGGAATGCAAACTGGTGCAGCCACTCTGGAAAACAGTACGGAGGTTCCTCAAAAAATTAAAAATAGAACTACCCTATGACCCAGCAATTGCACTAGTAGGTATTTATCCAAGGGATACAGGTATGCCGTTTCCAAGGGGCACATGCACCCCAACGTTTATAGCGGCACTATCAACAATAGCCAAGGTATGGAAAGAGCCTAAATGTCCATCAATGAATGAATGGATAAAGATGTGGTGTGTGTGTGTGTGTGTGTGTGTGTATACACACACACATACACACATACATACAGTGGAGTATTACTTGGCAGTCAAAACAACTGAAATCTTGCCGTTTGCAACTACATGGATGAAGCTAGAGGGTATTATGCTGAGTGAAGTTAGTCAGAGAAAGACAAATATCATATGACTTCACTCATATGAGGACTTTAAGACACAGAACAGATGAACACAAGGGAAGGGAAACAAATAATATAAAAACAGGGAGGAGGACAAAACAGAAGAGACTCATAAATATGGAGAACAAACTGAGGGTTACTGGAGGGGTTGTGGGAGGGGGGATGGGCTAAATGGGTAAGGGGCATTAAGGAATCTACTCCTGAAATCACTGTTGCACTAGATGCTAACTTAGATGTAAATTTAAAAAATAAAAATTAAAAGAATTGAAAACAGGGACTCAAATTTGTATACCTATGTTCATAGCAGCATTATGCACAGTAGCCAAAAGGTGGAAAAACCCCTGTCCATCAATGGGCAAATGGGTAAACAAACTGTGGCATATGCATTGTTGGGATAGTAGCTGTAAAAAGGAATGAAATTCTGATACATCTCAGAACATGGATGAAACTTGGAAGCATTATATTATGCTAAGTGAAATAAGCCACATACAAATGGACAAATAGTGTATGATTTCACTTATATAAATATCTAGGATAGGTAAATTTCTCAAGATAGAAAGTAGACTAGAGGTTGCCAAGGGCTGAGGGGAGGGGAGAATGGGAAGTGACTGCTTAATGGATACAGTTTCTGTTTCGGGTGATGAAAATGCTCTGGAACTAGACAGCAGTAATGGTTAAACAACATTGTGAATGCACCTAATGCCACTGAATTGTACACTTAAAATGGTAACTTTGTTATGTATCTCTTACAGTAACAAAATTATGTGAAGAGATAATAAAGCTGGTGAGATTTTCTCTGAGAAGTTAATTTGGGTGGCTAATGATCAAAGATGTTTGAAAAAAATGTTGGGTTTTTGTTTTTCCCAGCTTGAGGTTATTTTTTTACCGGTTATCTAAATCATGGATGGAGGTGTATCTAGTATATTTTCATTATTAATATTCTTCAGCTTGCACAATAATCCATATACACTAGAATTTCTCTTTGTCTTTTCCCCCAGTCACAAGAAAATGATTGGAAAGACTGTCACCAAATTTGGAGGCTTAAGTTAGTCTAACTTCAAATAATAGGCTCTGTGGCAAACATCACATTCACTTTGATGCTCCCAGAAACACTGAGGGGTAAGATTATCTGCAGAAGACCGGACTGAGGGCCAACTGTCTGCGGGCACACAGGAGCAGTTGCAGGTGAGGATAGCAGTGGAGGGGCCTCTGACAGGGCGGCTTTAGCATATCTGAGGGTTAGTGACAGCAGGGCTTTCTTTAGTTAATATTGGTTAATAATTCTGCCCAGCAATGGGCAGCATGGCTGGGACAGCGGGAGGATGAAGTAGCCAGTAAGTGGGCAGAGCCCACGCTGGTGGGTTTTGCTTTTCGTTTTTTGTTTTTGCTCATCACTTATATTCAGAAAATTTCTACTCCAAAGAATTGCATTTACTAAGAAGAAAAACATATTGTTTTACCTCCTGTCCTGGCCACAACTGGCATAGGTTACTGGCTCAGAATGGAAGGAAGCGGAGCACAGTGTGAGGAGGGAAGCTTTCTGATAACACAGAGCTTCTGGCAGGGTTCACACCCAAACTGTCATATTCACGGTGAATGGACTTGGGTAGTGGCTTTAGAAGCAGCTCAAAAATAGGCGCATGATAATTGTACACCCGAAGAGAGTCACCTCAGAAATAAGTTGCTGATAAATTGGAGGCTCTGTTGGATAAAGTGTTTTTTGAATTGTGAAGTATGTTGTCCATTGTTGAAACTTGAAAAAAATGATACACTGTCAAATGCCGAACTGCTCTTAGCTGACTCTACGTTCTGAATGTTAATGTTATTTTGTTTTGGCTGGGAGGGCGGTGGTGGCAGAGGGCAGCGGCAGCAGCGAGCTAGAGCAAACAGGAAACCTCAAACAGCATTTCATGTGGTCCCCGCCTGTCTGCTCCCACGCACTTGCCTCAAAGTACGCAGTTCAAATTAGACCACCGCTCCTGGGTCGTGCTGGCCAAGTAATAGCTAGGCCAGCTAAGTCGGGGCTCAGCTAAGGTCATGAACGTCTCCTTCATGGAGTCACAGTTCTGCCACAGATACTAAGGCTCTCTACAGCCCCTATCTCTTCCAGAGGCTCCAGAACACTCCTCAGGTGGAAGAAATAACAGATAAACTTTGACTGTTAGGTTTGGGGCAGCACTGTCCTGGGTGGTGTATGAGAATAACACACAGCTCCTCTATGTGTTGTGGAAATGCCACTGAACTTGACAGTAAAGCTGATTTAACATAAGCAATGCCATATTCCTAACATAGACTTAGTGAAAAGCTCTCTTCAGGAAGCAAAGGACATAAAAAGCAGGCTTTCTTAGTGTTGTGCCTTTAAACCTCTCTTACTCCCCTTTGGGGATCTGAGTGTGGGAAGTTCCTGCTAAACCAGGCATTCTCACTGGCCTCAGCCGCCTTACCTTTTCCTTTGCTCATCTGTTTTCTCTGCTGGGAAAACATCCTGTTTAGCCCTGTCTATGCAAATCCAACCTCACCCTTAATGCCAGGTAGTCCGCTTCAACACCCAAAGATGCAGAAACACTGACCTCTCATAATTGGGAGCACTTGCAATACGAGATAATCCCATGTGGTCCCTGCATCTGCCACCAGCACTTATCTCAAAGCGCACAGTTCAAATAAGACCACGTCTCCTGGAGTGTATGTAACACCAATCTCATTTTCTGCAGGCACACACACATGCACAGGCTTATTTATCCAAACGCATACTGTGGCCCCCTGGTAGCTATTAGGGTTATCCACAATTATTGTGGTTTGTTCCTTTCAGGTTTCCTGAAGTTAGATGCGACTTGCTTTGACCAGTGAAACAATCCAGGTGGAGTGAACAGTAAAGCAATTCCCCTAAGACCCTAGGATCTGAAGGAGACAGGCATGTTTGGCGACAGCCAGGAGACCAGTGTGGCTGAAGCAAAAGCAAGGGAGGGGAGTCTGAGAGGTCTCAAGAACATCACATAGGGGGCTTTGTAGGCCACTGTTAAGGACTTTGGCTGTTAGTGAAATGGGAGGCACCTCAGGAATTTGAACAAAAGATCCCAGGAGGGGCAAGAGGGAATGTAGGCATCACTGGGATGGTGGTGGGGTAACCTTCCAACTTAACCTTAACTGATGAAAGAGTTTTTAGTTTTCCAGGTCATTCTATCTTGCAAGCAGGTTCAGAATCACTGCTTCAGAGAAGACAGGGAAACAATGAATAGAAGGGAAACCTGCAATCCTTACCTTAAACTTCATTTTAATCACTTTCCTAATCGAACCTACAAGTGACAGCTGACAAATGATATTGGGTTATCCCCTCCTTCCCTTTATACAAGGCCTTTGGAGGGACATACTGGAGGGAGAACAAGACGACTAATCTACCGACCAGTGATGCATTATATTGACTGCTGTAAAACATAAGGAGGATTTATGGAGCCTAAATTGGTTGTTTTTAATTTCAGAAAAGAATTTTCTTAAGTTAAAAAAAATACCTTGTTTTTCCACTTTAGAACCTCTTCTTGCCCTTATCTCCTTTTCTTCCCCTCCTCATTCTTTTCCTCTTCCTCCTTTACCAAAGAGAAAACTGCCAACTTCATCAAATGACTTCAAATTATTAAAGTCTAAGAAAGTCACAGATTCTAAGATTAAAAAGTACAATTATTTTCACATAAACATTCAAATTTTTATATCTGAACAAATGAGTTTTGAACAAAAGTGTTTGACTTTCAGTCCAAGAAACTAAAATATCAAAACAGTTCCAAGCGACTTAGAGAACCAACTATGTGATCTTCAGAAACTGCTACTGCATTCTTCCTTATTTCAAATCATGGAGACTTGCCCTCCAGGAAGTTTCCTTCTTGGAGCCCTGCTCCTCCTGAGATGAAGTTTTACTGACACTGTAGTTCTGTCAGATGCCAAATCCATCTGGTAGTGAAGCAGCAAACCTCTCTGAAGGTCAAGTTGAACCAGTAACACTAGTGACAGGCACCTGCAGTTGACCTTGAACAAGGATATTTATATATGCATATGTAACACACTTATAACCATATTGTCAGTAAACAGTCCAACCTACCTATATTGTAGAAATCAGGACAGAGCACAACGATATCCAAGGATGCAGAATTCAACACCCTGAGACTTCCCTTAAAAAATGTTTACACAAGTCCTAAAGTGAATGTAGTCTAGGAACTTACATATTTAAAACAAAGCCAAAGGACAAAAACAAGGCAAGCATTCTGATTTCAGACATAAAAATAAATACTAAGGAAGGACACCCAAGCAAGCTTCCTTTCTGTGATCTTGGCACATTAGCAGTTTTGTTGCCCTTATTAAATGCTAAGACCTCTTTTTATTTTATTAAGGATCATTGCAGCAAAATCTGTCAAAATACGTCAAGAAAAGTGGACAGTTATAAAAGCTGAATTTATATAAGTAACATGAGGACTTTTATTTGCCTAATGCCAAGTTAATAACTCACTTCCCATGTGATTCTACTGTATCAAATCACTAGAACATTTTACTTGTTTTGTTATAAGCAGTTAAAAGATCAATGGCTAAAATAACAGAATAACTCTGCTCTTATAATGATATATATAGTGAATCTTCATTTTCTTCATTAAATATGATCAAATACACATTGAAGATTGTTATATTGAAACTTTAAAAGACAATCTTTGGAATGGTTTCAGTATGCTAATGTGAGGTACATATATAAACCCATTTGACCTAGAACAGTCACAAACTCATCTAGCAAATCCTTTGATTTTTAAATATGAAACAATTTTAGTTGATAGCAAAACAAACACAAATAGCAAAATACAATAACAAAAAAGATTTTTAGGAAGGACACAGCACGACTACAATCTAAGTCAGAATTTGTCATCTAGTTAGAGCCTTCATCCACCTATAACAAAGACAGCACTTAAAAGAGTAATTTTCAGAGACTCGAGTGATGTCTCTGTCAGACTGAGTTGGATCCATAAATCTCTATGACCTGTGAAAGGAACTCTGCTCACCTTACTTTTATGTTAATTCAAAATAAAACCATAAAATCATTTTCCCATCTTATCTTTATGCTTTATTATAATCCAGCATTAATATTTAAACTCTGTAATTTCCTTTCCAGGTCAACTGCTGGAATAACATTTCTCATAGCAATGTCCAAGCAAGTTGATCTGATACCAGCGCATCTAGAGGGCTGGCTCTACGAGAAGCTGAAATGACAAAGAATAAGTTAGTGACTTAAAAACTGGAGATTTAATTTCAAGGTAGGAATCATAAACTTGGTATTGTCTGTTTTTACCAAACTTCATATATGCAAATTTTACGTACGTATGGTTTTTCTTTAAACCTGTCATCCAGTTCTAAGGGTCAATTCCAAGGAGACACAACTAAATTGCAGTAATGAGAGAAGTACTGATCTGTAGTCTGATCATTCAAGAATAACTAACTTCAGGGGTGCCTGGATTACGCAGTCAGTTAAGCATCCCACTCTTGATCCTGGTTCAGGTCATGATCTCATGGTTCATAAGATCCAGTGCCACGTTGGGCTCTACACTGACACTGTGGAACCTACTTGGGATTTTCCCTCCCTCTACTGCCCCCCTCATTCTCCCTCAAAATAAAAAAATAAACTTAAAAAAAACCTTTAGAAACTACTAAATTTAACGAAAAAAACTGCCATTTTTATAGATCAAAGATGGTCAAATATCAGAAATTTCACTGACTCAAACTGACATCTGAAAAAATGTACCTTATGTACTCTTGCGTACCTGTAAGGAAAGCCACAGAGAAAATGCTTTGGTCTAGGAGACCCAAGCCTCTACCTAAACTATAGCAGAGGACACATATGCAGTATGTTGAGGTAAGCCACTATCTAGGTAACAGTACAACTATTAAACAATCTTATAAAAAGCTTTCTAGATACTCTGAATCACCTTATACAAGGTATCAGAAATTAATATGAATTTCACTAGAAAACATGCAGCAGCTGAGTCCAAATCGCTTACCCATGTCTGGCAAGTGGCTGGTTTTGAGGCAAGTAAACAAAATGCTGTAGAGGGCATGCAAGCTAAGCTTGTCTGGGGCAGTTCACCTAAGAATAGATTTTTCAACTTGAATCAAAATTTCTGTGATTTGATGGGAATTTCAATCTAAGCAATTAAGTGATAGCAAGGAAAGAGCACCCCAATATTCGTTGCTCGGTAAATAATAGCTTAAAGGCAAAAAAATAATTGAAATAAACAATTTTTACTTAAAAAAAAACAAAACACAACAAACCCTACCTTCAATGTTTAAAAGAATTACAAAAAAACCAAAACCCCAGGACACAAAACTGCACTTTGACACGTGAACATGTACTCATTACATGTGAGCCAAATAAACTTATTTGCCTCAACCCTCATTTCCAAGACTTCCCACCTTTAATTAATTAACGTGTTTTCATTATACATTCCACAATGAAAATAGGTTTTGCAGTTCCTGGAACTTCACTTAGTCACTAATTCGGTGTACTTTAAAATCCCTCTAATTATGCAAGCCTATAAAGTAAGTCACACTTTCAGACATGAACACAGGTAATACAAAATACCAGAATTAGCAGAAGCATCAAAGCACACAGACACACACACACACTGCTACTATGAAGTGAGCACTACATCAGGGATACTCAATGGGTAAGGCCTTTTCCAGACCACTTCCAATTCCTAATCTCAACTCTTCAAGAGAGTAAGAAATATTTATCATCTGTAAGAAGACAAATGTAAATGTTCTTGCCAAAGAACTTCTTTGTTTCTGGGATGTTTTTATGAAAACCATCAATTCAAACTTGCTTTCAGTACTCTTCCTAAAATCAAGAAGGCACAAGACTATCAGTTCCATGTTCTTTAGCCAATTAACCAAATTCAGTTGAACAAAAATTCTCTTAATTTGTCCTAATAACTTCAAATTTTCCACGTTTCTAGGCAGAACAAAAATGCTGCTTGCAATATCAAACAATCATAAATACACACACATTATGCAATTGCCTGTTTATTTAGTGGCACCAGTTTTGCAAACTAGAAATTATTTCTACTTTTCATCTCACATACAATCTGCAACCATTCACAGGCTGAATGCAATTTCTTCAACAGACTTGAAAACAAAAAGTACATTCTTAAAATTAGGACTGAATTCACATGTCTTCTTTGGACCAAGAAAATGGTACATAATACAAAATATACATTTATGGAATTTCTTTAAAAGTTTGGATCACATAAACAGCAAACAGTGGGTGAGTTAACTGTGGAGAATTTCATTATACACTGTTTAGGAAAAATATTTCTGCAGTTGTATTAGTTTTACATTTATAGATTTTTAAAAAATGAATCTATGTATAATACAACATGCTTTTAACATGTACATGGACTCTCCACTTGTAACATTTATGCAAATTAAGTGAAATAAACCATTTCAAGAGTGAAACCAACTACTACTGGGGCATATTACTACAAACAAGATACTTCCTGCAGATATGCTGATGTCTTCGTGAAGGGCTAACCAAGCAAGACAATGGTTTCTGTTTCAAAATTCCCACACATGGGAATTAAATAAGCTGTAACTGAACATCCAATTTGGGCAACAAATGAGACAAGCTAATCAATTTTTTCATGGTCGTTACATTTTAGTAGAAATCCCATTAATCCTGTACATTGATGGCCATATGTTACATCCTATTTTAACATTCTGTATCAGTAAGTAAATACCTAATACCCTAGAATCTGAAGTGAATTAAACATTTTATGAACTCTAAAACTAGGAAGCTCAAAATTTTAAAACCTGAGTGCGATCAGACAGTTAAATGTCTTGTGAATATACTATATTTGCACTATGCAGGTCAGAAACATTCCAAACTTTCAATTTCCATCTTACCTCTTTTCTGTTGAGTTTCAAAAGTGGCAAACTTAAGAGTGATGTTATCCTCCAGAACTGGTCCAAATAAGATTATTTTATTCACCTTTAATTACTCTCCTTTCCCCCAAAATACAACCTTTAAAAAGGGTACTTTAATATCAGATTCTAGCCTAGGCTCCCATCCACCTCCTCTCTCTCTCAAAAAGTTAAACACTTCCTTAAATTACTCAAATTATTTTAACACCTTTGAAATATTTTTTACGGGCTTTTTGCAGGAAAAAAGGCTGATGAACCCCTGCAATATTGTAAACTTTGGGGAGTTAGGTACATTATATGATTTTCCTGGGTAAGGAAGTTCCTAGGATTCATCATTTTCAAAGGGCCTGGGAACGTACAAAGTTAAGAATTGTTCCTAAAATGGATTTGTAGCACTCACTATACCTAATTGAGATATTACTAATTTTGTCCTGTGGCTACAATCTCCTACACCAATCTTACTTCAGGTAGTACAATACAAACACAAATGTTACTCAATGTCTTCTACTGGACCAGGAGGACTATGGAAAAGAAAGGAAAAACATTAAATTTTTCTGAATACTTAATTCGATGAGAAAGCTAATAGAAACTGAGGTTTGGAGCAATTAAAAGACCGGAAGGATTGGGTTTTGTGGTGAATAAACATTTGCATTTATTTTTTCTGTTTTTAAGTTGAAGCAGCAGTATTTTTGTTTATCATTATCTCCCTTGATGGAAAATCAAATGATCTGAAGAAGCAAAGGTTGGTTCTTGCCGGTTTATGTAACAGTTCTTAATAGCCTGGCTAGAGGAAGATCTCTCTATGGCTTTTATAACAATTAAGAGTAATCCTCTCTGTCCTCCTCACTGGCATCTCCCAAATTTTCTTTTTTTCGGCCCAGTTTTATACAGTAGAAATTGGCCTTGGTGAAGTAATGCCCTAAACTCTTGCTCAAGAAAATGGAATCAGCCTGCTTACGTTTGAAAAAGAGAGAGACAACCACCACAAAGAGGGCAGTAGAGGAAATAAAGCAACATTTCGTGCTGGATAAGGGAGGGAAAAAAGTCACTTCTTTGTTACATCAATCCAAACAACATTTTCCCCCATCTAATAAAATGCAAGTTAGTCAACTATAATTTCAATACATCTGAGTGTTTCTAGTTGGCGCACTCCTACCTGCTGGTAATATAACCAGAAAAATACGAGAGCAGAGGCCACTAGGTTAATACATAAAGCAGGTAAAAGGGAAAGAATGAGTGAAGGTGAACAAAAGTAGAAATGTTCATTTGACAATCAAGTGGAACCAAATGCCTCTCATCATTTCTGATGGCATTCTGATTATCAGTAATAACTAACACTTGAGACTTAACTATTCTGACCTACAAAACAATACAGTATTATACTTGCAACATTTAGAAAATGTATCCTTAAATATTTCAAGCATATTCTAAAGTAATATAGAATTTAAAAATACAATCCAAAACTCATGGCACATTATTGAAGAAAATAAAGTAAAATTATGCTTCTAAAGTTTTAAACTATAAAGAACTCTTCCTAATGCCTAAAAGAAAAACTAATGAGAGGACTAGATCACTCAGTTACAAAATGGTCATCTCACCGGCAGTATCTGCAAGCAAAAGTATGAAACTCTTTAAGGTTCCTTCAAAGAGAAACCTCAAAAGAGAAACATTTATGTACTGAAATATTTACATATTTTCTACTACCAAATCCTAATATAATACTGTACAAATAACAAAACATTATAGGCTTATACCTCTAATTCAAATTTTATGAATTAAAAGTATACATCATGAAATTCAAAATTAAAAAAGAAAACCTGTAACCAATTTTGTCATTTCTTTCAGAAATCACAAATTGAATTCACATATGAACTTGTCCAGTAAAGATGGGCAGTGAAATTATTTTTAAAAATTAATGCATAATAATCATTTGGCTAAAACTAGATATTAACGGCAGTGTGTTTCAAAGAAACAGAATTTTTCTTAAATTTTAGCTGTCTGTATATAGCAGGAAACTAATTTTATATGAGTAGTAAAAGGCCATTTGTTAAAGGTAGTCAAGCATACTGAATAGATTTGAGCCTCATCAGTCCTATATTATTACTATGCTGAGCAAAATTTTCTTTTGAATGAGATTTTTAACTTTGGGGAGAGGAAAACAAATGGAAGAGTTTTCAAGTGAATAATGGAAGCATAAATGAGCTTTTTAGGACAGAGAGACCTGCCTTATTCAGGAAAATTATCTGGCAGACAGTAGGAGGGTGACAGTTATTTTTTTTTTTTTTTGGATGAGTGATTCAGCTATAATATTAACATGTGTTAGATTATAAATTCTACTCAAATGTAAACTCCTTGAGGGCAAGGATCTAGTCATTTCTTTATAGTTCCAAGGTATTTCGCCTAGAACAGTGTTTTGCAGATAACACTCAATGTTTCCTGGGAAAGCTGATTAGTGGAATATGTGGTCAGATGGATGATCACTAAAAATGCTAGTAGAACTCAGATTATTTGAATTACATAATTTATTCTTTAATCTAAATTTCTTAATGTAGTAATAAAAAATAAGTGGCTGGAGCAGTATACTAATTGCATAGTACTCTAGAAGCAAGCATTATAATTAAAAATGTTTGAAATAGTTCTAAAGCTAAATAAGAAAAATACCATTTGGATTTTGTAAAGTTAATGCTAATATTGAGAACTGCTTCTGTTATCTATAAAAGTATATTCCTTAACAAAGTGGAAATTAAGAGAGCTTACTGCTACGACAGTAAGAGACCAGTGAAATTTTTTAATGTTAGGGTTAAGAGTCTGCTACACAAAATGAATTTCCTATTACAAGCAGCAAAATGAGTTCATCCTAAGAAAACACTTAAATGAAAGTACATTTTGAATGGTAAATTATCATCACAAAAGAACTTTCACCCTCCAAAGAAAATAACATACAACACATCGAAAAATTTTGAGGCATTGCCCTGAGATGCTAATTAGCACACAAAAGGGGGTTGGGAGGGCAAGAACTTAAGTGGTACAAAAATGAAGTGCACCATAGAGGTGCAAAAGTGCCTTTTAAACGTGTGGTCGGTTCCCACCACCACCATTACCCCCAGGAATCAAGAACACACACAGTCTGCTATAATAATGGATACTTCCTTTTTTATAATGAAAAGTTATATCTAGTATGGCAATGCTGACTCATGTGGAAAAGATTTAGTCTTCTCAGAGAACATTTAATAGTTTTCTCTCACTTCCAAGCTTCATTTCAGTACTAATAATTTTAACAGAGGAATAGCTTAACTTCCTCTTTTTTATTTAAAAACTCTCAAAAAAAAAAAGCTCTAAATATGCTGTTATGGTTTGAAATATAGCTCTCCATCACATATTTTAACTTGTGATTTATGATTTTGCAGATCAAAATCCAATTCGAAGTTTTGCAATTTCTAGAACTAAAAAATTCAGTCTACTTAAAAAATTAAGAACCTGGCTTCTTATAATAGGAATTTAGTTTTCAGTACTAGTATGTCTGGTAATCACTCTATACTAGAAGCATTGTATTCATTAAATGCACACTGAGATGCTTGCAAAGCCATAACTTAGAACATTATCATACTTCGCACTCTACCACAGATTTAGACACTGAGCATTTATTTGTAAGTATGGAATTGGTTCTGTAATTCCAACTTATGAATTTCTAAATATAAATAGTACTTGTTTTTCTTCATGCTGGATTGAGATATAAATTAAATACAATTAAATTACATTTAATCGCCTCACAAATAAGGGGGATAATGAAAAGGTTTTGCTGGTATGTAACTACTTAAATCTGAGACATTTCACATTACTTTTCCCACTACTCCCCTAACTTTACATTAGTTTTAAGGCTATATATACAAATATGTATATTTCCAAGTTAGGGAAAAAACAAATGTAACAAAGTTGATTATACTACCTTTTATACACAGAGTTTTGATTTTGTATTCAATGTTGTATTGTAATCTTACATTTTAATAATTTCTAGTGGGGAATCTGCCTACTGAATGATTAAATTACACGGCAATAAATACAATATTCAACCTAAAGAGACAAAAATACAGAAGGGCACAAAACAGTAGTCTTTTCAACGTGACAGATTTTAAAACTTACTTTCACATGCTTAATCAGAGGAATTTAAGCCTAAATTAAATTAGGTTATTTTTATATCTACAATTCCTTAAGCTTCGAATGTTATTTTTAAAGGCCAACAGCTAAATATTAGCAACATGCTCTATTTCAAATCACAAATACATCTTAACTACTTGGATTCTAAAGACATGAGTCCATTAAAAATCACAGGCAAACACACGCACGTGCACACACGCGCACACCCACCCACACACACGCACACCCCTACTATAGAGTGTTAGATTGTCAAGCTCTGACAATTATTTTAATTAAACAGTAGGCAAATTCAAGCTGATACACATAGAATGAAAAATAAGCAGCCAGAAAGAAACCCATTAAAAAACAGATTAAGAAACAACAGAGATTTAAATCTTTTAGTCTTTCTAATGGAAGGGAAACAGTTCCATCTGTGCCGTGAGTAACATTATTTCCCAATTAAAAGAGACAAACATCTTTCCCCACGAGAAACTTCTCACTTACAATGGCATGGTGTTTTAAAAGGGCGGGGTAAAGGAGGAATTACACATACATGATTAAATTTCTTGTTTGTTAAATCAAGCTTTATTGATAAAATGGAATTCAGAATACCTTACTAGGAACAGCAGCAGGCCCAGCCAATCATGATAGCAAAAATGTGGCAGTC
The DNA here is from genome assembly GCF_022079265.1 of Lynx rufus. Lineage (NCBI taxonomy): Eukaryota > Metazoa > Chordata > Mammalia > Carnivora > Felidae > Lynx > Lynx rufus. The sequence goes on from NW_025814831.1 coordinate 41,334,444, forward strand.
TCCTACTATATGTAGGAAGCTGCTGCTTATCAATTAGTAATTCAATGTAAGGACTCGGAAAAGAGGTGCAAAGAATCAAGGCATTTCAGCCCCAAGATTGATATTCTTATGAATATACTGTATTACCTGCAATACTCCTGGCAACAAGGAGAGAACAACCTAGACGACAGTTAAATGAAGGGACCAGCTTTATCAACAGTGCCAACCCCACTGCCAAAACATGAAGACAGTTTTCAGTTAATTCCCTGGATATCCGGCTTTGTAAGATTTGGGAATTCTCCTTAATCATGTGCACATTTGAGTGCCTAGCTGACATGGCTGCTGCTCTCCCTGTCCCAACCCCAAGTCCAAACACAACATGACTTGAAAGGGCTATATATCTGTTGCATCACACAACAAGCCAAACATTTTTTTGTAACTCTGATAGTGATTTAAAGCAGTTCATAATTAAATATGAGCATTTTGTACAAGGACAATTACACTTTACAAAAAACAAAATCATACAACAAAAATTGCTGGAGTCTGATTTACAACATGAATTATGGTTTGAAATCACGTTTACATAAGTCTCAAATTTACAAAAAAAAAAAAAAATCAGTTCTGGGCTAGCTGTTGTACTGCTGAAGTTCTCTGGTGTGATCCACTCTCACCCATGACACATGTCCTTCTTTAAAGTTGAGGAGGGATGTTTAAAAGGTTCAAGGAAGTTGAGCTGTACTCTCCTTTGGAGGTGAAGGTAAACTCCATGGCTAGATGAGCAGTTTTACCACATATCATCAGTCGATGTAGAATCCTTTATAAAAGGAAACAAAGCAAAAGAAGGAACTACATTAAAGCTGAGAGGTGCCAAAGCACATTACTCTTGGGATAATGCAGCAAGATAAGGTTTTGTAAAGTTGACATTCAGTCTATAAATGCTTTTTAAAGTATGTAAGTATGTGTGTGTGTCTAATATGAAGTATCAGTATTCAAGTTGTTCAAAAAATGTTTTGGAGTAAAATATTTAAAATATGATTTTACCATGAGGTGGACCAAATGTATTTCTAAACCATATAATAAAAATTTCTTATTTTCTTCAATTAAAACCCAATTTATTTTTAGACCACTTTTATAAACTTTTATTACACAAGAAGAGATTAAGACCTCAAGTCATAAGAGATGTAAGGAATACAGATGTGAGCAGTATATATTTTCGAGCTGTGCCCAAATGATTTTTAAGTTACCACTTTGCTGTAAACACCATACTGCAACAGAATTCTAACAGGAAACTGGAGAATAGGGCATTCTTTTCACATAAGTAGAATTCTCTACTTTAGTATTTAAACGAAGTATATACTTCAGGGTTCTCAGACAAGGTATTTCCAAACATAAAAACTATTCAGTGGAGCTGGGCAATCTGAAGTTCTATTGTAGCTCCTTATAAAACTCATAATAATTCAAGATTCTGAGCAACTTCAAAAAAAACATTTAGTAGAGACAAACCTTCTGAAGTTGATTGCCTGCCGAGGCTTAAAAAACCAGCAATAATTCAAAGGGACTTTCTTCTTTTTTGAGAGGTGGCCACTCACCATGATTATGTCCTCAATCACGAGAACTTTGGTGCACCCAGAGTTCAGAACAATCAATCAGGGGTGTGTGTAAGGGCAAATGGGTACAGTGAACAGCTCTGCAAAATACAGGTACGAGGGTGTGCACATTTAGAGTGGTGGGGAAGGAGAAGCAGAGGGAGCGAAAATGCTACTTACAGTGTCATCATTTTTGTAAGGATTCAGTCTATTGTAAACGGCTTCAATTACATTCCGCCTAAATTTAAAAAAATGCAGAAAGTTAATTCTTTAGAGCACAGAACTGCTTAATAACTCATAGGTGCTCATTAAAATGTCAGATAATCTTACACTTAGAAATTATTTTAATTCTATTTCTTACTGTCAATAAGTGATCCACTTTAAGATATTTGAACCCCAATGTTAAACTAGATGTGAATTTATTCTAAAATGTAACATTCCACCAACCCAATTAATAGAAGACTGAAAGTCATGGTTTAAAGAAAAAAATCAGTCAGTAGGGTCAACTTCATTTGAACTGGCTTATGTGGTTATGACTCAGCAGTGATGCTAGTCTTAAGATATAATAGTAACATATTCTGGTTAAGAGTTGAACGTTAGTTTTGAAATAGAAGTAACGTCAACATCTGCTGTGGTAAAATAATTTGGATAAATTTTTACATTTGAATTTCTGCTTTTTGTAATGCCCCCTTTAAAAAGCTCTATAAAACAGAAATGTCAAATGTGACATTTTCCCTGCAAAGTCTAGGAATTAATTTTTGAATAATATTTTGTTAAAAACTCTGTAGTGGTATTATAAGTTATAGCCTCCCTACTTCCAAAATTGATTTGAAGCAATTTTATAGACAGTCATTTCACAGAAGGTCACATTGGAAGAAAAGAAATAAAAGCTTCAAACAGGAATTTTTACAATTTCTATTTAGACAAATGATCATAAGGAACCTGGCTTCATTTCTATAACAGTAGAAAATCAAGGAAATTGTCAATATATCTTTGTAGGTCAATTATATGGATAGTTAAGGTACAAATGCTTGATTTATAAAATTTCCTACAAAGATGTAAGCTTAATTTTTAACACGAATTAGTCCAGTTCTGTGAACTGAGGTGCACATAGAAGAAGGCAAGAAATGCTTCCTCCTATCTTCCCTCACAACAAAATCCACCCAACCAGGAATCAACAACCAAAAACACTGGGAAAATCAGAGATACAGAAAAATGGCCCAGATGGAGGAAGAGAAAAATGCTTATCCCTGGGGTACTAAATTATCCAGGGATCAACAAAATCAAATTACAATAGCAGCAATAAAAATGAAAATTGTAGTGCTATGTAATTTAGCTTAAAAAATTCTTTCACTATATTTATTATACTTATGCTACATGAGGAAATCAACGTAACCCACGTCTCCACTAAAGACGGCCTTCAGTGTAATAAGTTACAAACAATGACATCCTGACACCTGTTCTGAACAAGCACCATGTACCATTAATAATGAAAAACACTGAATTGCGGTTAAACATCCTGAAGATCACTTCAGAAATTAGGTAAATACACATTTGGTCAATGAACACCTAATATTTTTATGTACTGAGACAAATTTTAAGAGTGTGCAGAATGTAACTTACTTGCTTGCCAATTCACCCCCCGGTGGGAGGCTGGGGATGTTCTCACTTGCTAATGTGCGCATCACATGGACTAAGTCAGGGACGCCTTCCCCCTGCTTCTTTATGATTTCTGGGAATCAGAAGTACTTTTTTTGTAAGTGTTATTCAAATTTAATTAAAAAAAAAACGAAACAAAGATAACTTAGGTTTTTAAAGATGGCATTTACCACATCTGAGATTTTCTAAGCTGGTATTAGAAAAAAAATTAAGTTGACTTTTGAAAATTTATGACAAAGGGATGCACAAAATGACACACAAAAATGAGATACTTTCCAGATTAAGTTGAAAGAATGAAAATGAACAAGATAAACATGTGAAAAAATTTTCATGTTAAAACCAATGCATTACCTAATCAAGGATATAGGTATAAAAATGAAATGTCAACTAGTTTACTTTGGAGGAGGTCAACTCCTCTCTTTACACTAGAAACATGTTTCCTGAATTTTACACAGATTTAAAAAAAATAATTTCAAAATTTGAAAGGAAAAAAACCCTTTAAGTATAGGGGAATTTATTGATTATATACTAACCCAAATCATTTTTACATGTTTATATTTGCAAAACGATACTTAAGTAGCATGTGCAGATTAGGTTATATAACTGAATACCACTCACAGCTTAGTTTTTGTCTGAAGTAACTTTAGGCAATAAACAGATATATAATACCATTTCTTTAGTTGATTATTTGAACAAGGCATACAGAATGGAAAAAAGTCTAAATTTCGTAACTTTTAATTTGATAAACCATACAACTGCATTTTAAATTGTTAATTTCAAAACATCCAGTTACTAAATGGGTATAGTGATATGATCTGCAGTGTTGCCATGTAGATGCATACTGTTCCTCATACCACAGAATACCAACAGTTACGTACAAAAGACTTAACTCTCAGACTAAATCTTTACATGGGAGTTTCAGCGTATTTACTCTAAACGCAAGATCATACCAAAGGTATCTGTAAATTAAAGGTTCAAGTTTTATTCAATTTTCTGTTTTTAAATGTTTATCCTAAGAGATTTCTTTGTCATCATTAGGGCAATAAAATTATCATTCTAGTTCTCAATTTGTAAATACCCTTGAAAGTCACAATGCATATAAAGATCTTCTGTCTTCTGATCAGGTTTTAAAATACTAATTCCTCATTAAAGCCGCATATTAAAAGACAGACATTGCTACCCGTATTTCTTTAAATGGCTCAAATTGTCCTTTTGGAATTAAGGCCAAATTTTACCATGTATTATTTTTTTGCCTTTTTTTTTTTTTTTTTAACCAGTCTTAAATCTGAACAAAAAGCAAGGATCTCAGATTTGGTTTGCCAAGTTCCTTTATTGTATAATCTTTAACATCTAGTATATTTATTCTACATAGTTCTAATGCTGGAAATCTGCCGTACAAAAATAAAGGGTTTTGATGTTTACCTAAGCTGCACAATTTCACAATCTAAAGCTGTAATACACTTAACATACAGTCTCTGCTAAGCCAACACAATTATTGGATAGATAACTAAATACAATAGAAATGAACACTGATGATAAATTCAATCAATGATAGTTTCAGGTCTAAAAAACATTACCTTAATTCATCTATATTTGATGTATCTTACATCTCCTCTGTTAAAATATATATTTGGGTATTTTAATTGTGAAGAAAATTACAGGAAGACAAATTCTTTAAAAAAAATGAATGTAAGTCTTTAAAAACAGTTAATATCTCCTATTCCACATGGGACAGTAATACATTTAAACTGTCTTACCATTAATACTATACTAGCATTGCCTCTTCTGCTTTTAAAAAGGAAAACAAAGTGAATCTTAAGAAATATTCCTTTAATTGCTGTTGGACTATACATTTTAATTAGAACTGTAAAAAGACTGAATGTTTTTACTAAAGAATATATATGTATAGAAGATGTTTCTCACACTCACATATAAACACATTCTACTCTTCCCCACTCCACTTCACACCAAGTTTGAGGGATTCTAGTATTTATCTCCAAATTAGCAACTTTAAAGCTTGGGCAGTCAGCAGCAAAGATTTAAAAAATATATGTGTAGAAGAAGAACAATCTTACATTGGTTTAAAAGGACCACAACCTTAGGTGATGTGGTTTAAATTATGAGCTGAATCTTTTCACAACCCTACAGAGTCAAGTATTTAGAAGGACACAGATAACAGGAGAGCTGAAAAGCCTTTTCTCTTCTACGGTGTGGACAGAGAAGCCAAAAGTATTCAAAGCAAATAAAATGAGGTTTGATAGGTCACAGCAATTTTGAAGGCATGTATTTAAAAAAATAAAGAAAAAAAGAAGAGAATATTCAGTGCCTGTTCTGGAGGCTGAATGCAGTCTTTTTTTCTTAGAACAACTTTTGCAATTTAAATAGTTACATTCTGTGTTTTAAAATATAGTAGCAATTTTAATTAATGTAATATATTTATTCTCTAGTTGCAGTCTTATCAAATCTATCTCAATAAGGAATATAAAATTTAACTTCTGACACAATAATCTTAAATTGGTACAAGTATAACACTTCGACATATCAAAAATATTGAGTATTGATGTAAACTCTGTTCAGGTGGCAATCCTTGCTGGATAAAAAGCAATATAAAACTTAATACTGTAACATAAAATTATGTATCTAAAGCAATTATTTAGAATTGCACCAAAAACTTAAAGAGTGCATACTAAAGAGAAAAGTTGTATTTCAAAAATGTGACCCTATTTCATAGCAAATAAAACTGAAGTATTTATTTTTTATATCAATAAGAAAACATGTACACCCAAGTTAAAGTGCCAATAAATCAAATACCAATTTATCCCAATACAGATTCTTACGGTTTCATTTTTCCACTAACCAGCAGTTTGAATCAATGTGAAATAACTTGGTAGCATTCTAAATATTTTATTTTACTGTATTATATAAATAACATATCAAAATGAATCATTTAAAATATAAAAATTCCAAGATCCTTGGATAATAGTGAGAAAACAAAGTCATTTAATAAGTAGGTCCAATGAATGAAATAGTAAATAGTACATACACACACTAGATATATCGCTATCAAGTGGGGGGAGAGCAATAAAAACAAAACAGCAGCTCCAGATAGTACTGAAAATCAAAACCAATCATGATTCTAGTATCAGACTGATAATTGATATCAAACAGTAAAAAGGGAGAAAACAAAATTAAAGTGCATATTAATTTTAATAATGCAGGCACAGCAGGATATAATAGTGTGTAGGTCAATGCTTACATGCTCTTAGATCTTTAACGTGCAAATTCATAACATCAGGAGCCCAAAATGTATTTTAACGCTTTTATAAGCATGTTAAAGTTTTTCTTCCTAAAGAAACTGCATAATCTACATGCTTACTGCATATATGCAGCAAAATGCAATTCTCTGGGGAGACTTAGCATTTATATCAAGTAGTAGCTGAGTAAAAGGTTATGTATTTTCAAATGTTTAAAGCCATTACACTTGACAGTTACAGACATCTTTCTAATTGTCTCAAAATAATTTGCAGAATCATGACAAATCCACTGCTGGAACTCCCAATAAAATGCTGATTTTATTCAGCATTTGCATTTCTGCCAAGTAGAGACCTAGCATATCTTCTATTCAGGTCTATGTTATCTCGATGAGGCAGTTTATGTCTTATGTCTTCAAGTCTTGAAACAGTTTAAAATAAATTTTTAAAAGCTGTGGCACATGAAAGTTGCTAATAACCAGGCTGTGATCTTCAAGTTATTGAAAAAAAAAAAAGTCCTAAAAATCTTAAATTCATATACATAGCTTTACACAGAAAGATGGTATTTAAATTATCACCATCATAAACAATCTGTTCATCATTAAATAAATCACAAATCAGACTTTCCTGGCATAAAATTACTCATGCCAGTGAATTCATCAAGAATTTTAAAGCACACACTTTTTAGCCTTTTTAAACAAAAGTATCCTGAACAGAACGTACAGCGCCACATTAGTTCTTATTTCTATTATAACTGTGATAGGACAATCAAAAACATCTGAACAGTGACTACAGAAATGCCCTTTCCCACCTTTGTACACTAAACACTAAATGTCAAAGGCATGTAAAGGTCTAAAAGCTAAAATATTAAAGTTTGATTGTGTTGAGGTTTTTCTTTAAGAAAGCTACTTATTTTTTGTTAAATGATCCACCTTCTACTCTGCTTTCCAGGTACTTGTCCAATTCTGCCTCCTTCTTCACTGCTTCTGGTGATACTTTGGGTGCATTTGGAAAACAGATCAATATCACACTCATGTTGTCTCGACTTCCCTAGGAAGAAAAAAGTTTGAGAAATATTATGCTTTCTTCTTGCTCTTTAAAGCTTTGAGAATCTTTATAGCCACGACAATTTTAATTATACTTGTTCTAGAAAACACATACACATATGGTTTTTAAGGAGAAAAAAATACGCATATGTGGAGAGGCACCCCCCCCGCCATACACATAATAGTACGTATGGTATACAGTATAACTAACACTCCAAAAGACAGAAGAAACACTACAGGTTAACCTCCACTGCAACAATAATTTTTTTAAATGCTATAAAAAAAAAATATTGCCGAACATTTACTACTGGTGGCCTACTTAACTTGCAGTGATACCTAACCCGAATACATGTACATATTCACTCAACAAAACAGAAAATTCTAGTGGTATTCCTTACAAGAGGATTTGATCTGTAGTTACATGTATGCTTGACAAATTTATATTTAAAATGAATCATAATAAATTATGGGCTAATTAACTTGCTTCATAATAGAAACATGAAATTAAAAGAATACATGTATATAGTTTATAAAACAGTTTTTAACTTTCATAAGTTAAGAACAACTGACTTTTTAGGAAGTACATTAACTTTTAAAGACACCTAGGTATTCAAAATGTTATAATTAAAATACTTGAATCAATGGTAGCCTCCCCATACTCCTCTTCCTATTGGGAACTGGAGTTAACTTTTACATGTTAAGTATTTGATGCCTCTATATGGGAAAACTGACCTTATAACATTAGTTTAAGCAAACCATACAAAGAATTTAATATTAAAAAGAATCTTGGAGAAAAACAGTATAAAATGTGGCAAATGATAAGGTACTGAATAATTTTTAAAATGGAGTGGAATGCAGAAGAAATAAGTGGAAGCTGAGTCATAATTTACTAGTTTCTGAATGTGATAATTCTCTCAAGAAAACAGCTTTGAATTTAGCTAACAACTACTTAATTCTCAAGAGCTACAGAATAAGACCAACAAATGGACACTACTTTTATGCATACTAAAAGGGACAAAAAAACACAAGCATCACTGTTCATCATTGTTCGCCTCTCATCAAATTCAGAAATTAACAGTGTGCACTATTAAGTTGTTGCTCTACTGATTTTTTGTAACATGTGTTGCATGTTACATAAACTTGATTTGTATTGGATGTTACATAAACCTGATTTCTAAGTATGATCAGATTTTAATTAAGATTTTAGGTAGAGCTGGCAGTATGCTTATAAAACTACACAGAACATTAGACGACTTTCATTTTCTGCACGTTGAAAGAAAATCAAATATGTAGCCTCAGAGAGTTTTATAAAATCAACATTTGCTGGGGGGGAAAAAAAATCAAAGAATTAGTTAATGAACACTACTGACAAAAAATTTAATTCCTCAATAGCCCTGTGAGTTAGATACTATGATCTCCATTCAAAAGCGGAGAAAGGTTGAACACTTTGTCCAAGACTGTAGAGTACAAAAGTAAGAGGTAAGCCTGATTCAAGGCCTGACTCTTAAGTGTGCTTCCTCTTGCTTCAGCTTCCTCACCTGTAAAATAAAGGGGCTGACCTGGCTCATCTATATATATTACCCCTTTTGATCCTCCCCAACAACCCCAGTGACAGTATAATAATCTCTCTTACCTTTTTTACAATGATAGAAACTGATTTTTTCCACACAGCTTAAATAGCTTACCTGAAGTCATAGTCTCAGACCAAGTTCTTCTGACTCCATGTCCAAGGCTATTCTTATTACATCACACCAATGATCACTAAATTCTTTGCTGGTGCTACAGATTCATTACACCATAATCTCAAAGTACATCCATGAGTATACTGAGATATCACATGATAAAAATAAAATATTAAAATTCTAAAATGCTTTTCAATTATAGACAAAGGCCTAACCCTCCCTTTCCTTTTAAAACATGCACTCTGATGTGATCTTTCTGCCTTTGATAATCTTCCACAATACTGAAAGACTCAAGTAGTAATGGTTAGTAAAAGACCATTCAGATCATAACTCTTGCATATTTGGTAATTTATTTCTAAAAAATGTTCCTAAATTTTCCTAATTGGTAAAGAGTATCCTGCAGTTTTTGTGCCAAAAACTTATTTCTGAGAACTATAGTTTCTAAAATGATTAAATACTAGAGTAATAATTAAGATGACATAAAATCATTTTTATCTTTTAAAAGAAAGTCTAGCTACCTTATACAAACAGGTGTCGACTACTTCATTGCAAACTTTCTCAAGGTCATCAGTGACTTCAAGTCTGGATCTTACAAAATCACAGAGCTCTTCATTTCCCATAACATCCCAAATACCATCACATGCAAGGATAATGAACTGATCATCTTCTTCAGATCTTTCAATATCATGGACTTCGGGCTCTGGTGAGACAAGCTGCTCTGTAGGACCTTTTCCATGGACACATTTGTAATCAAAGTCCCCAAGGGCCCTCGATACAGCCAGAGAGCCATTCACACGCTGAATCATTACAGAACCACCTGCATTCTGAATTCGTTCTTTTTCCAGCGGATTACTTGGTTTGTGATCTTGTGTGAAGAAGTGAACTTTCCTGTTCCTACAAAGTAAACCTCTCGAGTCTCCACAGTTAATGAAATAAGTATGTTGAGGAGAAATTAAGACACCCACAGCTGTTGACCCACTTCTATCTGCACCATGTTTCTTCTCTGACATAACTCTCATGTGTTCATCAATCTCCAGAAAACCTGTTCTGATTCCATTCTTTACATTTTCCACAGAAGGTGCTCCTGCAGACCCTTTAAAATCCTGGTTATTGGTGATGTGATCTAGCAAATGCTCACAGCAGTATTTGGCAACCTGAGAACCAGCATGCCCATCATACACAGCAAAGAATGACCATGTTTCAAGTCCACTTGGCAAACCGATCACAGCCGTATGTGCATCCTCCATTTCAACTCGCCAACCTTGCATGCTGCTTAGCCCATATCGCAACCCATTACCCTGCCCCTGGGCATTATGTTTTTCCATCTTTGGCTTGTCTAAAAATGCTCCCATTATGTCTTGATATTCTAGGTCTGCAAAGGAAGAGAAACAGGAAAGTTAATAACTATCTCACACACAAAATACATATCCAACAACCTTTTTAAGAGTGAAGGAGACAAACCTTTAAATAAGAAATCACAACTTTTTAAAAAAAAGTTTATTTATTATGAGAGAGACAGCATGAGCAGGGGAGGGGCAGAGAGAGAGAGGGAGAGAAAGAATCCCAAGCAGGCTTTGCACTGCCAGCACAAAGGACTGGGGCTCGAACCGCATTGGTGTTCGAACTCACAGACCTCAACATCATGACCTGAGCCAAAACCAAGAATGGGACACTTAACCAAATGAGCCACCCAGGCACCCAGGAAATCACAACTCTTAGATGCCCGGCTGATTGGCTCAGTCACTGGGTCGTGAGTTCAAGCCGTACGTTGGGCGTAGGGTTTACTTAAAAAAAAAGAGAGAGAGATTTAGAAATCACAACTCTTATAAGCAGACATTGTGTTGCTGATGTGGAACCTGGAGATTAACAGGAAAGAGTTGGGGGAAAGGCTGATCAGGCACAGCTTAGAACCAGGCAAATAGAACTAAAGCATCAGGATAAAGGTAGCTGACCTGACACTGCCCCCATGAGGCACAACCATTTGAGGTAGCAAGGAGATCTGGCAGTAGTCATCAGCTTATTAGAGCCAGGCCAAGTGTTTAAGAATGCAATAAACAGGTGAATCTCTTAGGAAATCTCAGACCTAAGTTGTATGTGTATATTAATCAAGAAAAAGCCAGATGAATTCACAACATACCAAAAGCCTACTAATTCAAACATCTTGGTTGAAGATTCAGGATTTTCCAGTTTAATTCTGAACTACCTATAGTTTTATTGCTACTACATGAACTCTCTGAAAAAGTAAAAAATGATCTACTCACAATGGTCCAAATTTGCACACTCCTTCAAGCCTCTGCTCATGTTAGTTCCCCTAACTGGAATCCCCTTCCCCTCCTCCCTACTTATTGAGAAAAGTACATCCATCTTTTAAAGTTTAGTGCAAATTCTACCATTTCCATAGGTTTTTCAGTCTTTGACAAAGCCATTAAGTTATTAAATTTCTATAAATAGTACAGCCTCAACTGTCAAAGTGCAAAGCAATTATCATACATACAGCAAAGCTTGTTACACAGAACAAAATCAACCTACTATAATCTACTGATGTATTAATTTAATGGTAATAACATGTATCATTACTATTATACTCTATGACCCTTAGTTATAAATAGTAAAGGAGATTAGAGGGTCTAGAAACAGCCATGTGGACAAGCCTGAAGGCTTAGCTAATCTAATCCTTTCCCAAGAACCAGTAACTACAAACCCTGGTCTGGAATGGACCCAGACAACACAGGGAGACAGTTGGTTAGAATTTAGGTCGACCTCTACTTGAGTAATAGCCTAGGAATGCAGAGACTTGGGGTGCAAGTCATCAAATAAGTCACAACTCAATTCAAACCAATCTGAACAAAGGATAGAATGAAATTTAATAGAGGTAAAGGGGGGAGGGGAAGTAGGGGGAAGGGAAAAGTACCTAGGTACATCAGGATGCAGTTATGAGACTAAAGGATTGATGATGCCAGTGATGCTAAGCTTTCAGAAGAAGATGGGAGAGAAAGGGAAAGAATAACTCCTCAGGAAGGTAAATAGTTTCCAGTAACCTTTTTCCCCTTCTTTCCCTATCAGGGCCAAAGTAATACACAAAAGAGAAGTATGACTGATTGGTGTGATAAAACAATCTCCTGCCTACTCCTCTGTCCCTTATTACAATTCCGCTAATGAAGGTAAATAATGAAAACTAGCCATTTATTCCTTATGCTCATATTCATCAGATTACCAGATACCAACTTGATACATATCATGACAAGGGTGAGTGTTTTGACTGGACAAAGGATAACATAACGATGACACCTTAATAGCAGACAACATTTAAGAATCATTCATTCATTCTCAACAACTCTCTAAAGTGAGTAATAATACCTTCACTTTATAGATGAATCTTAATGAGACTAAAGGACTTGGCCAAGGTCACTCAACTGATTAAGTTTAGAGGAATCAGGACTCTAATTCAAGCCTGACTCTGAAGTACCATTTTACTAAGGCAATGGTCTTGATAATAGATGTACAAAAGAATTACCTGTGGACCTTTTGAAAAATAACAATTAACAAATCAGAATTTCCAGGGTAGGGTTGGAACCTAGGCATCTGCGTATCCATAGAAAAGATTAGATGGGATGCCTAGATAGATATGTGATTAGATGATGACTGAGTCATCATAAAGTTAAGTCATCTGCTGAAAGTCAACAGCAATTTGCCTCATTTCTGTACCTCAATTCCTTTAGCTAAGCTAAAGGGGAGGAGGGAGATATAGTTAAGATGTTTGATATTTACTAATCTAGCATTTCTTCTCTATACAATGGACACATTTATACTTAACTCTGAATGTTGCTTTGAGGTTTAAATGAGGCACTCAGCAAACAAGTATTTAATTATTATTACATTCTGACATACACAGTCACATCTAGATTCTGATATTACCTAAAAGGGAACTTACTCTTTTTTGAAATATATGTTAGAATATATATTCTAACATATATATGTTGAAATATATATATGTTTGAAATATACATGTTAGAAATGTAAAAATAACAAACCAAGTCAACCATCTGATAAAATTTTAGGTCCTGCTCAATCATAAATATAAAAATATGGGTCAAGGACACATTCAAAGTTTTGTGGTTGGACTTTCACATAGCAAAAACAGGCAATTTAGAAATCTTACCTCCTGGAATTTTGAGTAATTTGTAGAATCCTAGTGAAGCAGCTAACAATAGCTACATAAATACAGCAGATGGTTATGTAAATTAATACCAGAAATATATTTTCTTATAAATACTATGTTTACATAATCATCTTCCAGAAGTGGACTACTTACTAATTATGTAGTCAAATTATTAAAATGGCATAAATCTAGAAATAGTAAATTCCAAGGGGATTCAATATGCCAATGAAAGCTTAAGCTAGTTTCTGAGAGAAATTCTAGTTCTCACCTCATCTTTTTTTTATGTTTATTTATTTGAGAGAGAGCACTAGTGAGTGTGGGAGAGGGGCAGAGAGACAAGGAGAGAATCCCAAGCAGGTTCAATGCTCAAAGCAGAGTCCAAGGAGGGGCTTGATCTCACTAACTGTGAGATCATGGCCTGAGCCAAAAATCAAGAGTCAGATGCTCACCTGACTGAGCCACCCAGGTGCCCCTCACCTCATCTTAAATCTACTCTGCACACATGCTGACTAGATCTCACCACAACACTAGCTTATCAGTTGATCTGAACTTTTCAAAACAGTACTATGACAATCACAAGACTGTATTCATCTTTGATATAATCAGAAAATTTGGTGAATATTTTTTGTCTTTTTAAAAACTAACTCCTAAACTGAAAAATTCTAAGGCCGAGCCAGGAAATAATTCATTAAAGTCCATCCATTGGCTTTTATTAAGAAAAACTGATCTTATAATGATAGCATAAACTCTTAATAAACCTTGTCATTTGGTTTAATCTGCTCATAAATCCTCCCCTCCTCCCCATAAAAGCTCTATATATTCAACTGTTAAGATCCTTAAGCAACATATTAGTCCAGAAACAAGAGTTTTTCAAGTGACCGTTTGGGTAGTCTTTTAATAAAAAAAACTGTGGTTTTTTTGTTTACCTATGGACACATAGTAAGTGGGCTCCATACACAGAGGTCAAAATACACATATGTAAACAATGTGAAGAAATTATATTTTAAAGATTAGGGGGGATCCAGAGGGATTATATACAAGAAAGATTAGAAGCTCCTTGGGGGAAGAGGGAAAAAATAGAACACTAACTGGTAGCAGTGTATAAAACATGGCAAAATTCAAGTCATTTGCAGTGAGATATGGGAAGTAAACCCTCTACCACTACCAAATATTTAGCATATTCTACATTGCCCACTAATGCTTATATATAGATTTTGTCAAAGAAGAGGACAAATGCTCAGCTGACCCTGGAAATGCACATTTACTAAATAACAGAATATTAAGCAATATATTCCACAGCTGGGGTTCAATAAAGAAACACAGATTCCTTGTGGACGTATATCTGCTGTAAAGGATAATTTAGGGTACACAAACTACTTTTAACTTCCTACACTATGAGACATGGTAATTCATAAATTATATTTTGTAATACAAGGCAGTCACCTCAAAATTATCTATGGTAATGATAAATAAGTGCATGAGGGGTGCCTGAGTGGCTCGGTGGAGTAAGTGGCCAACTCTTGATTTTGGCTCAGGTCAGGATCTCACAGTCATGAGATCGAGCCCTGGGTAGAGTTCCATGTTGTTGGGCTCCATGCTGGGCGTGGAGCCTGTAGAAGATTCTCTCTCCTTCTCCCTCTCTCTCTGCCCCTCTCCTGCTCTCTCTCTCTCTCTCTCTCAAATAAATAAATAAATAAATAAATAAATAAATAAATAAATAAATACATGAAAAAACTTTTTACCAATTTCAGGGAAAAAAGTTAATCTTTGGATAATTTTTCTCTCATTGGGAATCTGAAATTTCTCATCTCATTTACTTTAAAAAATGATCACACATATTTATATTTACAAATTTGATTTTGGTTAACTTGTATAACTCATCAGAGCCAAAAGGTAGAAATTATCTGTCCAAGCCTATTTTACAAATGAGAAGGCACCAAGAAATAGAATGATTTGCTCAAGGCCACAAAGCTAGTTCTGCAGTAAAGGCTGAGAAACAGGACCTAGGTTTTGGACTTTTACTCCAATTCTACACATGCTATCCTGTGTACTTGCAAATGAAGTAATGGAAACCTAAAAACATAGACTTTTTATTTTTATTAATGTTTATTTTTTTTAGAGAGAGAGAAAGAGACAGAGTTTGAGGAGGGGAGGAGCAGAAAGGGAGACACAGAATCTGAAGCAGGCTCCAGGCTCTGAGCTGTCAACACAGAACCCCACATGGGGCTCGAACTCACGAACCATGAGATCATGACCTGAGCAGAAGTCGGACGCTTAACTGACTAAGCCACACAGGCGCCAAAGAAACATAGGCTTTTTAAAGACAAAACACAAAGCTCATAGGCAGGGGAGGCTGTCAGAGAATAAAGCTGAAACTTCCTTAAGTGCCATTTCTTCCTCTGCCTATTCTAACTTGTCTTCTAACCTTCTATCCTACCAAAGATAAATGACCAAAACAAACAAACAAACAAACAAACAAACAAAAGGAAAGGTAAAGAGAAAAGGAAAAAAGGCAAGAAATCTAAACTTCGGTTTTTTTTTTTTTTGTCTGGGACAGAGAGAAAACAACAGTGAACAATTAAATTTCTGGCAAAGCAAATCTCAAATACTCAGGCTTAATAAAATATGAGCAAAGAAAAGTTAGGGGATATATTTTTAAAGATTCACAAGTTACAGGGAGAATGGGAGTACCTCAATATTCATTAGCTCCAAATTGGAAACTACCCATCAACATACAAGGTATGAGAGGTCACTGAATGAATAAAAACTGCAGGCTGTCAATTAAAGAAACAAACAAAAAAACAAAAGGCACTCTGAAAGTAGGTTCATGGAAATGAAAAACTATTATTGAACTAAAAATTTCAATGAATAGCCAATCAGAGACTACAGAAAAAACAAACCTATACATGAGATCACCTCAAGAAATTCTTTTAGAACTCAGGTCTTTCCTCATCTTGTTAATTCTAAACATACAAACCCACCCATATTTATACCCATCCTATCCTCATACCTTTCTGTTACAAAAGAGGACTCTATGCTCTCACTTAACATAAATCCCTCTACTAGAGCTTTAAAGCCCATGCTTCAAAGGAATCTTACACTACTTACATGTCTTCTCTGGAACCTTACACTATTATCCTCTTTATATTCAACCTCTCTCTTTCAATTGGAGTACAACTTTTTTTTTTTTTTAACGTTTATTTATTTTTGAGAGAGAGACAGTGTGTGAGTCGGGGAGAGGCAGAGAGAGAGACACACACACACACAGCATCTGAAGCAGGCTCCAGGCTCTGAACTGTCAGCACAAAGTCTGACACGGGGCTCGAACCCACAAACCGCGAGATCATGACCTGAACCAAAGTCAGACGCTTAACTGACTGAGCCACCCAGGTGCCCCTGGATTACAACTTTTAAAGATACTCAAGGGGCGCATGGGTGGCTCAGTCGGTTGAGCTTCCGACTTCGGCTCAGGTCATGATCTCATGGTCTGTGAGTTCGAGCCCCGCGTTGGGCTCTGTGCTGACAGCTCGGAGCCTGGAGCCTGCTTCAGATTCTGTGTCTCACTCTCTCTCTGACCCTCCCCTGTTCATGCTCTGTCTCTCTCTGCCTCAAAAATAAATAAACGTTAAAAAAAATTAAAAAAAAAAAAGATACTCAAATGCCACCCATTACTAATAAGTCTTTACGTGACTCCTGCCCCTCTAGCTACTCGTCTGCCTTTTTCTTCCCTTTGCAGTTCATCTTCTTAAAAACAAGTATTGATGCTCTCTACACTGTTGTCTGACCATTCCACCAAAATAAACTTCTCCAAGTTGCTTATTACAATGGACATTTTTAGTCCTCATTTGATTGATTTCTTACAAAAGCTTTCAACACTCCCTCTTCCAATTTCCCACTGGTTTTTCAAGAGACTACACACTCCCAGCTTTCCTCCTGCCCTTAGCTTTTCCATCCTTGTTCCCTTTGCAGACCCATCTTCATCTTCCAAGCCATTAAATGTTGACATTCAAGGCTTAAACCTAAGCCCTTTTCTCATTTTATGCTGGCTTCGAAACTATTATTAATGTACATAGGAGGAAAGGGAAACAGAACAGATACACAAGGACTCAAAGTATACACTCATACTTTATTAATGAAAAACCCAGCCACGCAAACATATACTTTCTATGGTTTAAAACTAAGTTCATCTCTACGACTTGTCATTATCTCTTAAGTAATCTCCTTCTTAAAAATAATCTAGAAAAACAAAATCCTGTACATAAAGTAAAAAGAACTTGAGAAATTGCCCACTTATCCAATTTAATAATAAGGAGACACCCATTTTATGTCTGTAAATGGAAATACCTTTCATAATATTAAACTGAAAAGTTATGGATGTATCCAATATGTGACTTTGGACAAATCCTTTCACTTAATTTCTAACTCTCTTCATTGATAAATAAACATTGATAAATTAAGTGAAAGATAAACCATTCTCAGAACAAGGTAATTCCACATTGAGAAATGTAGAAGTGAGAAGCCTAAAGTTTTAGGAATACTTAGGTAAATGGCATTAGTAAATTAATACTTCAATCTAAAACCATGCTGATGAATCCTATTTAAAAACTTTTATTCTCAATACCAAGATGAAGGTTATGAGACAAAGATTATTTTATAACAGAAAAATCAACTTGTAGAGAATGAAAAAAGAAAACACACAAAAACCAAAACCAAATTCAAACAAAAAACAAAAAAAGAAAAAAGAGAAAAACAGTCACCAACAGTTGTAAGACTACAAGCTGGTAGCCTGAATTTGACCTTCACATTTATGGTTAGCCCCTTCCCTGAACAACATGCATTCTTCAGAGTCCCTACTACTTTTTATTGACCACACGGCATCTGAGCTTGTATCATTTGAAAAAGAGGACAATATCTACTATGATGGTAACAGCATATAATCCATGAGGATGAACTCTAATCTGTTATTTCATGAGTGGTCATCTCATCTCAATGTAGCAAAACAAAATATATCTGTAATAGGCTGAATAATGGCTTCCAACGATACCAGGTCCAAATCCTATAAATATTACGTTATTTGGAAAATCTTTGCAGGTGTGTTAAGAAACTTGCAATGGGGTAATTATTTTGGATTATACTGGGGTCCCTAAATGCAATCACAAGGGTCCTTGTAAGAGAAAGACAGTGGAAGAATTGTCACAGAGAAGTGATGTGAAGATAGAGCAAAGAGAGATTTGAAGATGCTGGCACTGAAGATTACAGTGATATATGGCTACAATCCAAGGAATGCTGCATTCTTCCCTAAAGCCTCCAGAGTGAACACATTCCTGCCAACACCTTGACTCTGGCCCACTGCAAATGATTTTGGACTTGTGCCCTCTAGATCGGTAAGAGAACAAACATGTATGAAAAGTAAGAAACTAGCGGTAAGAGAACAAACATGTATGAAAAATAAGAAACTAGAGTATAAAAAGTATTAATAGAGCTAAGGAAAGAAATTTAAGAGGCAAAAATTATTGTAGTATTTTAAATGGCATGAAAAACAATAATGAGCAGAAAACCTATAGAAAACAACCTGCAAGGGGTAAAATTCAAAAACAGGAGAAAAATCATCCTGTATGCAGATAAGAATAAAGAGATGAAAGTGGGTAAAGATACAAAGAATGTAGATCCAACAATTTAATTAGTACATTATAAAAAGAAAATCAAATACTGGAGAATAAACTTCAAAGAAAAGAGAAATTAATCCTAAACTGAGGGAAAATTTGATGATTTAAAATGTTCATCAAATACTAGATAATTTTAGTAGAAATGACCAACACCAAAGTATAATTTGATAATGAATTTCAAGAATATACAAATTCAGAAAAGTGAAACATACCAAAAAACAAAAGCAAATCAGGCTGGCCTCAAACTTGTCACATGATATGCAATAATGAAGTCATGCCTATACATGTTGAGAGTAAAGGGGAATATTCCCAGAATTCTATACCCAGCAAAGCTGGCATTTATATGTGAAGGTAATAGAAAAGGTATCATCAACTATGACAGCATTAAACAAGTATCATCCATGTACCATTCATGAACAACCTATTTAAAGCCAAAATGATGTCACCAAGAGATTAATCAAAACCAGAAACTCAGTAATGGAGATGTCATAATATAGAGGACTTTGGGGTGGGCAAAATATGCTAAGCAAATACAGGTGACCCTTAAGAAGGAGATTACTTAAGAGATAATGACAAGTCATAGAGATGAACTTAGTTTTAAACCATAGAAAGTATATGTTTGCGTGGCTGGGTTTTTCATTAATGATCTGCACAGGTCCACTTATACACAGATTTCCTTTTTA
This sequence comes from Lynx rufus, assembly GCF_022079265.1. Classification (NCBI taxonomy): domain Eukaryota; kingdom Metazoa; phylum Chordata; class Mammalia; order Carnivora; family Felidae; genus Lynx; species Lynx rufus. The sequence goes on from NW_025814831.1 coordinate 41,354,155, forward strand.
TAAATACAGTACAGTACTATAAACGTATTTTCTCTTTCTTATGAGTTTTTTAACATTTTTTTCTTTAGCTTATTTTATTATAAGAATATGGTATACAACGCATAACATGCAAAATATACACAATCAACTGTTTATATTTTCAGTAAGGTTTCTAATCAACAGTAAGCTATCAATAGTTTTGGGGGAGACAAAAGTTATATGTGAGTTTTTGGCCATGTGGAGAGTTGGTACCCCTAACCTCCATGTTGTTCAAGGGTCAACTGCGTAACAAAAGTCAAGGGTTGAGATTTTAATTTCAGACAAAGAAAAGCATAAGACTAAGTCAATAAATACGATTGTCTTTTTTTTTTTTTTAATTTTTTTTTCAACGTTTTTATTTTTTATTTTTGGGACAGAGAGAGACAGAGCATGAACGGGGGAGGGGCAGAGAGAGAGGGAGACACAGAATCGGAAACAGGCTCCAGGCTCCAAGCCATCAGCCCAGAGCCTGACGCGGGGCTCGAACCCACGGACCGCGAGATCGTGACCTGGCTGAAGTCGGACGCTTAACCGACTGCGCCACCCAGGCGCCCCCGATTGTCTTTTTTTAATTGATGAGAGTGTACTCTAAAATTATAACTTCCAAATTTTATGGGCTAAGTATTTTTATGCCAGATAATACAGAACAATCTTTCAAATATACTATATATTGAAATCAAGACTATATGCTCTGTTCAAACATGCTTAAAGCATTAGTTAAAAACCAAGCATTTACTTGATTGTATACTGGAAAACGAAAGGGGTAAAGTTTCCTAACATACTCCCACCCATCCTACCCCAGGACCCCTCTCCCCACCAAAAAAGAAAACGAAAAACAAATGACACAGACCATACTATCTGACTTTACTACAATAACAGTAGATGCTGGTAGCAGTAAAGAAAGAAGAACACTTCTGAGACCTGGATATTGCTTTAAATAAGGCATGCTTCTAATAAACCTTGCACTGAGTTTGTGTATTTTTAGAATTATAGGATATTTAATCCTATATAATCCAATAATAATGAGAAAAACCTTGTATCAATTTTAATGAGATGTGACCAAACCTTACTCAAGAAAACTCACACTTCCTTAGTAAAAAAGTAAAAATCAGCATACTAAACATCAACTCAATAAGTAAAAAGAACAACCACACACACCTACACACAAGACCTATGGAGAGAAATATATTAAGGAATATATTAAGAAAAATTAAGGTAAGGGGCGCCTGGGTGGCTCAGGCGGTAAGACCTCAGCTCAGGTCATGATCTCACGGTTCGTGAGTTTGAGCCCTGCATCAGGCTCTGTGCTGATAGCTCAGAGCCTGGAGTATGCTTCAGATTCTGTGTCTCCCTCTCTCTGTTCCTCCCTCTCTCACACTCTGTCTCTCTGTCTCTCAAAAATAAACATTACAAAAAAAAGAAAAATTAAGGTAAATATGATGTTATAGGAGGAAAATACGAGTAAAAATAGGTTAAACCACTAGTCTAAGAAAAAATATTATACAAAATTAGAAATCAAACAAACTGTACTTGCCTCACGGATAGGTGTTTTTTTTTTTTTTTATAAAAACACACTGTACAATTCTTTGCCAATAAATTTGAAAATATGGAGGAAACAGGCAATGTTCTTAAAAATAAATTATCAAAATTTTTTCAAGCAGTTATGAAATAGAGACCAGTAACTCTGGAACAAAATGAGAAAGTTATCAAAGAACTGAAGAGCTCTTGGGGCGCCTGGGTGGCGCAGTCAGTTAAGCGTCCGACTTCAGCCAGGTCACGATCTCAGGGTCGTGAGTTCGAGCCCCGCGTCGGGCTCTGGGCTGATGGCTCAGAGCCTGGAGCCTGTTACCGATTCTGTGTCTCCCTCTCTCTCTGCCCCTCCCCCGTTCATGCTCTGTCTCTCTCTGTCCCAAAAATAAATAAACGTGGAAAAAAAAAATTAAAAAAAAAAAAAAAGAACTAAAGAGCTCTAGGGTTCATGAAAAATAAAATTAAAAAAACATAAGAACCATTCCAGGGTAAAGAAGACCAAAGAGATATAAGTGTAATATATAATAGTGCACTGGCTTATACATATTTGTGTGTGCAAAAAGAACACGCATGAGTATACACACAAAAGGAAAAAAATAAAACTTGTAAAACAAATGTGGCAAATGTTAATTAGTCATTCAGGTTAATATTAAAGTTCGCTGTACTTTTTTTCTTAAAATTTTGTTAATTTAAATTGTTTTCAAAATAAAGTTATTAAAAACAAAAGTGTATCAGATAATTTCATGATCAATATCTTACAAGCCTTAAAAGAAATAGTAATAATACCCAATTTACCTAAATTACCTAAAGAACAGAGAAAAAAGCTTCCCATTTCTTTTTACAACCCTACCATAATCCTGATTAAAAACTGAAAAAGACAGCGCCCAAAAATACAACTACAGTCTGAACATATTAATACAGAAGCAAAAAACCCTAAGTAAAATATGAATATATATTACAAATCAACAAGTAGAGCTCATTTTAAGAATTTAACTATGAGCCAACATTTAACAACCTATTAAGATGTCATCTTCTTAAAAAAAGTTCAAAGAAAAAAAAAACACATGATCATCTCTTCATATGATAAAAGGGATTTGATAAAATTAATTCCATAATATAACATATATTTGAAGCCAAAGAGGACACACAGTGATTAGGACAATTCCCAGGAAAAAAACGAATACAGGATACCTGCTCTTATCCTTTAGCAATGTCTAGAAATGGTGATCAATACAGTTAACACTTTTTTAAAGGTGTAAAATTATGAGACGAGATAAAATTGCTATTTGCAAATAATAATTATGTCATGACAAACTCAAAATCTAAAACATTTTTAGGAAAAAAAAGTTCAGTAAGGTTATCTGATTACAGAAAATCATATAAGAAAACTATTAATAACCACTTACAAAATAAAGAAAAAATGCCAACAAAAGTATATCTGAATATATATTCAAAGAAATATTCAGGACCTTTAAGAAGAGAGCCTCAGGGGCGCCTGGGTGGCTCAGTCAGTTAAGCATCTGACTCTTGATTTTGGCTCATGGCATGATCTCACACATTTCTGAGATCCAGCCCTGTGTGGAGTCTGCTTGGGATTCACTCTCTCCCTCTGTCTGTCCTTCCCCCAATCACATGCATGCCCAAGTGTTTTCTCTCTATATAAATAAACTTAAACCCCCCTCCCCCCACAAAAAAAGAAAAGAGCCTCAGAATAAAAGACACTTCTATTTCTGAGACAGGAAGATTCAATATTACAAAGACAGTTATCCTCACTTTATTAACCGATAAATTCAGTGTAACCACAACTGGGTCCTTTTGTTCCCAGACCTTGATGAAATGATTCCAAAATTCTTATGAAGCAATAAATGTTTGAGAATATCCAAAACATTCTAAAAAACATTAGCACCTGCCATACATAATATTAAACAATGTCGAATTATGGTAATTAAGAGTGAATACTATTGCAGGAATGAACTGATCAGTGGAATAGAATTGAGACTCCAGAAAGACAACTGTGCAAACAAAAATTCAAAAAATGGTGTTAAAATAGCTGGCCTATTCTAATCCTCCCCTCTCCCATGGCAAGTAACTGAATCCCTATCACACAGCTTAAAATAAATATCAGGTAATTAAAGATTTAAGCTTGAAATACTAATAATAAAACAATACAAGTGCATCTAGGCAAATATTTCAATAATCTTATAGTAGGAAAGGACTTTCTGAGTATGACATTTTTTTGCCATTGTGGCAAAAAAAGACTCTAAAGGAATAAAAAGCAACTCCAGAGGAATAAAACTTCTACACTATAAAACCAGGCTTATAAAGTTGAAAGGCAAGTATCTTTGAAATAACTATTTGCAGGGGTGCCTGGGTGGCTCAGTCAGTGAGCGTCCGACTTTGGCTCAGATCATGATCTCACAGTTCATGGGTTCAAGCCCCGCATCAGGCTCTGTGCAGACAAGCTCAGAGCTTGGAGCCTGCTCTGGACTCTCTGTTTCCCTCTCTCTCTTTGCCCTCTTCTGCTTGTGCTTTGTCTCGCTCACTCTCAAAAATAAAATTAAAATAAAATGAAAAATAAATTAAAAAAAATTGTCCATACAAATGGACAATACATGGAGTAATAAGCAAGCTCACTAGCCATTAAACATAAATTCATTTTTTACACATTATTAAAGATTAAAAATTTATAATGTCCACTATTGGCAAAGAAATACAAAAAATATGCTTCTCCTAGATAAAGAGTAAACAGCCATCTTTCTAAAGGATATATATGACACACATTAATTTTAAATTTTTTTTTTCAACGTTTATTTATTTTTGGGACAGAGAGAGACAGAGCATGAACGGGGGAGGGGCAGAGAGAGAGAGGGAGACACAGAATCGGAAACAGGCTCCAGGCTCTGAGCCATCAGCCCAGAGCCCGATGCGGGGCTCGAACTCACGGACCGCGAGATCGTGACCTGGCTGAAGTCGGACGCTTAACCGACTGCGCCACCCAGGCGCCCCAACATTAATTTTAAATGTTGATCGCCCTTTAAATGGTTTTGTATATTCACACTCTGAAGTGCCCTTCTACTACAGAAGTATTTTTAAATAAATGAACTATAAAACAAAATTAAGAAGACCAAGCCACTTGCTAAAGATAAATTCTTGAAATACAAAGCTCTTTGTGAAGCTGAAACTATGAGCCTCCTGGGTTCAACTCCCAGAGATGGACAAGAGTCTACATCCTGTAGAGATAGTAACAGAGATTAAAAATGCCCTGTGCAAGGCTGAAGCAGAATTCTACCTCACTGAAACTAATGCCTGGGACGGAAGGGCTCTGCTGCCTATAAAAGGAGCTGGCAAAGGCTACTTACTAATCCTTACCTGGAGCTATACTTTGAATGAAGTTAGGTGCCCAGTGAGCAGAAGTATAGAAATCTTTTAGTCTGTCTTTTCTTCGGAGAGATAAGGCTGATTCTGATGCTATTGAGAATCAGGAGCCACACCTCCAATATAAGACATAGTTTCAGACTGGACACCCTAGGGCCAAGATGTGGGCACATACAAAAACACTGGATAAGGGCGAAAACAAAAAACTTCTAACATGAGAATGCAAAACCGAATTCCAAAACACATGAGGGAAAAAAAAAACAACTAACATGGACAAACAAAACAATAGACATGAAGAGGAAAAAATTTTAAACAGAAACCAAATCAGAATAGGTGGCTATTAGAGACAGAGATCCTGAAAAGGAAAAAATATTCACCGAAAATTAAAACAACTGAGGCCATGTAAACTCTAGCTGAATAAAGTCAAGAGGGTAATTAGTAAATTGAAAACTGATACTTAGGTAGTATCTGGAACATAACACAGAGATTAAAACGAACACCACAAAAGCAATATTCAAAAATTTAGGGGCACCTGGCTGACTAAGTCAGTAAAGCATGTGACTCTTGATCTCAGGAATCTAAGTTCAAGTCTCATGTTAGGTGTAGAAATTACTTAAAAATAAATTTTTTAAAAAGACGGGGCGCCTGTGTTAAGCGTCTGACTTCGGCTCAGGTCATGATCTCACAGCTCATGGGTTCGAGCTCCGCACCAGGCTCTGTGCTGACAGCTCAGAGCCTGGAGCCTGCTTCTGATTCCGTGTCTCCCTCTCTCTCCGCCCCAACCCACTCGCATTCTGTCTCTTTCTCTCTCAAAAATAAACATTAAAAATGTTTTAAAAAGAAAAATATAAAGGTTAGAGAATTTTCTAGAATTGAAAGATACTCGTCTTTAGATGAACAATGCGTATCAACCACGTATTTCAAGGAATACTTACATACAGCACAGCATACACATATCTAGGCATATGAGAATGTGTTTAGAATAGTAATATTTATATCACACTTAAAAACAGGACTCTGTCCTACATACATTTTACATAGATTAATGTAATCACTGCTACAACCCCCCCACAACACAGATAACATCTCATTATCTCTGTTTGCAACTTGCCAAAGGTCACACAGTGGTGACAGATACAGAAAAGGAATCTTTTTAAAACTATCAGAGAGAAAAATTATATACAAAAGCCTAACAGCTAGGTAGAAACCAGACTTCTCAGGGAGTCAAGTTTCATAATACAATGAAATAATACCTTGAGGGTACTAATAGGAAAGGGGGGTACCTATTAGCCAAAAAGTCTTTATTTGCTAAAAAAGGAAAGAAATGTATAAAATATACTTTCAAACAAAAACTACAGATATCTACAGGCCACACTCTGTTATTAACAATATTACTAAAGGATATACTTTAGCAAGAAAGGTAAATCCAGGAATGAGATATAAGGAACAGTTAAGCATAATAAAATATATTGGCTGATTACATTAGGTGTTAAATATAAAAAAGAAAATAACTTTTTTATGCTACAAAAAGAGGAAATAAAATTATAGACAGTTATACAGAAGATAAAGGAATGTTGTGTTTAATCAAATATGAGCTCACAGAAAAAAAAACTCACCAAATATACAAGGAAACAGGCTGCCATGAGTAGGAGTTAACATGACAAATATAAGATATAAAATAACTACGTAAGGAGTATTTAACAAGATTTCTCTCTCTCTCACACACACACACACACACACACGAAAATGAGAAGAAATTATTTAAAAATCACCAGGCAAACTGGGAAAGAATTAAATGCCACTTTTGGAAATTAAGAATTAAAAATTTATTTACTTATTTTTAATATTTATATTTGAGAGAGAGAGAGAGCGCGCACACAAGCGGGGTGGGGGCAGAGAGAGAGAGGGAGACACAGAATCAGAAGCAGGCTCCAGGCTCTGAGCTGTCAGCACACAGTCTGACACGGGGCTTTAACTCATGAGTGCCGTAGGATCATGACCAGAGCTGAAGTCAGACGCCCGACTGACTGAGCCACCCAGGTGCCCCGAGAATTAAAAATTTTTTTAAAGAATTAAAAATTTGTTGATAACAAAATTTCAAAGGATGACAACAGACTAAAAACGAACGCAATAAATGTAGTTGACTGATTTGAAGAAATAAATAAATAAAATTATGTTCACTTCAAAAAAACCTACAACCAAAGGATGAGGGAAAGGGGAAGGAGAAATAGAAAATCAAATTCTCCATAAACAGAAAGTAGCATAAATAGTCCACATAAGTAGGTTCTTAGAAATTTAAGACTTGGACATTGTAGGACCCCTGAAAGCCCAGGAACTATTAACTAATCTCTCTCTGTTGATGTCAACTCCCTAGAACATGGTAGTAGTAGCAGAGTTCTTTATACTCTATAATCAATATTTATTCCACTATGAAATCAGAAAACACCAGTAAAATAATGGTACCTTACTCTATACATACAGCTTAATCTCATTTAACAAACGCTCCTCTAGTATCTCATATTTTATTTATTTTTAATTGTGTATGTGAGAGAGAGAGCACAGGCAAGCAGGGGAGAGGGGCAGAGGGAGATAGAGAATCTTAAGCAGGCTCCACACTCAGCACGGAGCCTAACATGGGGCTCAATCCCACAACACTGGGATCATCACCTGAGCCAAAAATCAAGAGTCAGATGCTCAACCAAGCCATCCAGGTGACCCATTATCTATTTTCTAAATATACATAAATCATAGTCTCTAAATTTGTACATCTTTATTTATTTTTATTTAATTTTTATTTATTTTTGAGAGAGAAAGTGCAAGCAGAAGAGGGGCAGAGAGAGAGGGAGACCCAGAATCCGAAGCAGGCTATAGGCTCTGAGCTGTCAGCCCCCCACCCCCCATGTGGGGCTCAAACTCACAGACCACAGATCATGACCTGAGTTGAAGTCAGACTCTTAACCAACTGAGCCACCCAGGCAGCCCCATCTTACTTCAGTTAGAAGTTTCTTATAGGGTCCATTAGTTTGCAGCTCATAGGGCTAAGACCTCCGGAATGTTGCTCCAATCTCCCTCAGGCCTAAAATATTTTCACAGGTTTCTTATTAAATATTCTTTTAGGGACGCCTGGGTGGCTCAGTCAGTTAAGCGTCCGGCTTCCACTAAGGTCATGATCTCATGGTTCGTGAGTTTGAGCCCCATGTGGGGCTCTGTGATGACAGCTCAGAGCCTGGAGCCTGCTTTAGATTCTGTCTCCCTCTTTAGATTCTGTCTGCCCCTCCCCTGCTCATGCTCTGTCTCTCTCTCTCTCTCCTTCAAAAATAAACATTAAAAAAATAAAATTTAAATATTCTTTTAATAAAGCTCAATCTGATAGTCAGTTAAATCAACAAATAACTGTACTCTTAAGTTTCTCCTACAATATAACCTATAAAAGAATTATGCAGATTTATAATAGAGTTCTTTTGAAAAGAAACACATCCTTGTTATTAAAAAAATTATTCACACATTTTATAAACTTAGGGTTCCAATACTAAAAACATTTAAATCATATAACATATTTCATGTTAAATAATGAATCTCAATTGTTCTAAAGAAAACTATCTTCATCACCTGCTCCTTTAAAAAGTTATATACAAATACAGTACGCAATATTTTTTTTGAGAGAGAGAGTGGGAACAAGCATGAGTTGGGGAAAGGCAGAGAGAGGAGAGGGAAAGAGAGAATCCTAAGCAGGCTCCACACCCAGCATGGAGCCTGATGCAGGGCTGGATCTCACCACTGTGAGATCATGACCTGAGTGGAAATCAAGAGTTGGATACTTAACCAACTGAGCCACCCAAGCACCTGGCAATATTTCTGATAAGGAACTGAATATAGGGTTTTAAATATGTCATCCAAAATGTAAAATACATGCGCAAACAGTTCCCATCAGTTTTGTACTCCCCTCCTCCCAAATTTTGACTTTGATTATAGGATTTTACTCCTTTAAAACTTGATGTAGGACTGTGGCTCTTCGGGGGCACTTTTAGCAAATGCTCTTAAAATCCTACTGACAATTCTAATCCAACCAGAAGGCCTCTGATCTATCAAATCAAATCTTCTTTGGCAGAAGCAACCTCTCAATTAGCGTGATTCTGCCCCTCCAATTTGAAATTCTAGGGGGGACAGTGCCATTCAATTTTCTGTGGAATATCTCTGAACAATAATCCCAAGCTAATAAGGGTTTCCCATGCTGCACTGGTTCAAACCTGAAGATCTTCAAACAACCCCCAAAAAACAAAAAACATACAAACAAACAAACAAACAAAAAAAAACCATGACTATAGTTAAGCTTCAAAGTTCCTATACAAAGTTCTGGAAAGAAAATATATCAAGGGCATTAAATCTCATCAGAAAATGGAATTATCATTTGTGTCTCACTGACATTATGACTAAAATTCAACATTCAGAACTGAGAACTTAAAAAAATTCCTTTCTTCTACTACATTATAACATCTTTGCCTTTTCTTCCCTCTAGGTCTTATTCTCTCCTACACAGCCTCCAAGTTTTATTCTTGTATCTACAAATTCAGTCTCCTTGCAAACTTTATACCATTTCTCTTCCTGTTCTTACAACCTTGATCACAATCTGTTCTATTTTCCTGTTCTTGCCTTTAATTGTTTCTCATTCTTGGGTTTAGGGGAGTAAGAAGGTAGAGTTCAGGCAAGTCAGCTGTGAGGGGAAACATTTCAGTGAACTCATCAAGATTGAGTTTACAAGGTAGAAGAGAAATGGCTACTACACACACTTCAGGGAAAGCTGAGGGGCTACTGAGCAACCCACAGTACTGGAGATGAGGACTAATGGTACATGTTCTTTGAAGTTTTAATGCTAGTGAAGAGCCTGATTCTTGGTTTAAATTTGGATACAGTCTTCCAATTACTGAATAATTTTTCCTGGTCACAGGACAAGGAAACCACCATTATTCAAGCTATAAAAGGAGGCTACATTATTCATCACTGGTTATCTCATAAGATATACAACATGCTTATAAACTGATCAAAAAGTTATCTAAGATTGCATTTATATGAAATATCAAAAAAAATCTATAGAGACAAGAAAGTAGATGAGTGGTTGACAAGGGCTGGAGGAGAGGAGAATGGGGAGTGACTGCTAATGAGTATAAAGTTTCTTTGGGGGAGATATAAATGTGCTAAAATTAAATTGTGGTTAATGGTTGCACAATTCTGCGAATACGCTAAAAACTACTGAGATACAAACTTTAAATGGGTCAATTTTATGCTATGTGAGTTATATCTCAATAAAGACTGTTCAATAAAGCCATTTAAAAAGATGGTTTTACACGGTTTTCTGTATCTATATTTTATTTTGCATAAAAAGATTATTTTTATTTTTTTCCAAGTTTATTTATTTATTTTTGAAAGCAGGCGAGAGAACGAGTGGGGGGGAGGGACAAAGAGATGGGGAGAGAGAGAATCCCAAGCAGGCTCTGAGCTGTCAGGGCAGAACCGGATGTGAGGCTCATCTCACAAACCCTGAGATCTTGACCTGAGCCAAAATCAAGAGTCCAGCGCTTAACTGACTGAGCAATGCAGGTGTTCCTGCATTAAAAGATTTTTAAAGATGACTATAGATTATATGGGACAACATGGAAAATACATTAAATTTTTTCAAAGATTATCTGAAAACTTCCTTAGCTGCCCAATATTTCATCTTACAGCTTCAACTAAATATTGACTTCACTCTTTGATTCAAATTATTTCTTCCAAAAAACCAAATTTCATCCAGAGGAATTATAATGCAAAAAGACTGTTACAGAGTTAAATAATACCTAAATTTAAATGTCCTAAATTAAAACCTTAAAAATGAAATTTCAAAAAGCAAACCAAAAGTGACCAAGCAAACCAAGCAAAATAAGTCAAATACAGCTCTTCTATGCTAAATAGCATTTCCATGAAGTCCATGACACAGGTCATTTTTTTCCGACCAAAAATTATTCAAAAATAATTAGTCTTCGCTGAATTAGGTAAAAATATACAACTACCTTGGGGGTGCCTGGGTGGCTGAGTTGGTTAAGTGTCTGACTCTAGATTTTGGCTCAGGTCATGATCTCATGGTCCGAGATCTAGCCCCATGTCAGGCTCTGCACTGAGCAGGGAAACTATTTGGGATTCTCTCTCACCTTCTGCCCCTCCCTTGCTAATGCACACACATGCTCAATGGCTCTCTCCCTATCAAAATAAATAAATAAACTTAAAGAAAAATGTACAACTTACCCAAACCATAGTTACTTTGTGCAGGCTATGAGCAGCAGTCTCAATTTCACATGGTATGTGCAAGTCAGAGCTTGTTGCTTTTGATGTTTCCTCCATGTTTTCTCACAATTTATTTACTTTATTTTTAAATTTTTAAAATTTTTATTTATTTATGGGGGGGGGTGGAGAGCAAGGTGCAGGGGGAGAAAAAGAATCCCAAGCAGGCTCCATGATCCAACGTGGGGCTCGATCCCAGGACCCTGGGATCATGACCTGAGCTGTAATCAAGAGTCAGTTGCTCAACCCAGTGAGCCATTCAGGTACCCCATATTTCATGATTTTTTAATGTGTCAATATCTTCTAGACATGTGCTGTGATATGAACTACATGCTCCATAAGGTAGTCTTATTAAACTTCTAGGTATGTACTGCATAATTTTTAAAAGTAAACTTTAGAAGTACATAATTACCTGAAAAATATCTAAGCTCAATTTAGTTTGAGGTTTCTAGTGACCATAAAAATTAGATACTGACCTATTTTCACTAACAGCTACAGTATGAGCAAAACATTGAAAAGATGTGGAAAACATGGAGCTATTTAAAGTTTTCTAAGAATATTCTATAGTATTCACAATTTCAATTTGCCTCATCTGTCAACTATTTCAAATTTCTCAGTTTTGAATAACTGTCTACAGAAGTGGATTCAATTTCCAGTCTGTTATTTTTTAATCCTTGCATATTTGAGGATTCAGACTCAGACTGACCTAGAAAATAACTGACTCCCTTAGCCAATCCATCCTTTTTCCTTTTGCTTAAAATAAACAAACCCCCATGTGACTGAGCATTTATATGTTTGCTGATAACCTGAAAGAAGCGGAAATAAAACTTACTAAATATTTAAGACAATAAAAGATTTATTGTCTTAACAATATGTAGCAATTCTAAGTATTTTACACAAAATACAGAAAAGAGGACCAAAAAATATTTGCCTCTAAGAGAAAGACTTCGGTCCATACATTTCAAAACAGATTCATTCACTGAGTCCACAAGTTTTGATGAGATATTTTGTGTATGGAAAAGGGTGTTGGGGAAGAGAAAACATTTTTTTTTTAAGTGAAGATTCTATCTTTCTAAGAGCTTAAAAAATATATATATCCAACTACCTCCTATACTTGATTAGCCACACCTCAAATGACATGACCTAAAGTGAATTTTTCAATGCCCTGCCACTTCTACTCAGTTCCCTGTCTCAGGAAATAGATCTACCATTAGTCATAAGCTCACAGAATCCTGTATTCTACCCTTATCATAGCACAGAAGACCCTGTGAATTCTCACTCATTTTAGATTGTAAGATCCATGAGGGAAGGGATTATGTCTTTTTTGTTCATAGTACTTTGCATATAGTCAGACACTTGTTTAATATGTAGGACAAAGGAGTGACAGCCATTATCATGACTTCTCTCTTGTCAACAGAGTTAGGAATTCTTTTCTACCCAGGAAAGGTATTCCCGGACGATGACCTCTGCAAACAAACTATATCCTACCATTTCCATCTTGTTATTCTACAAAATGCATAATCTAATTTTTAAAATCTCTACAGAAATTTAATTGATTTCTAATAAGAAAATATTGGACCCTAAAACAAATGTGCAGCCTATTAATCAAAAATCAAATTTTCAGATTAGTGTTCATTAATGACTTTTAAAAGTTTCTTGACATCATTAGTTACATACTCTTATTGTTGAAAAATGCCACAGAAGACATACCAGAGGAAACAAAAGAGAAAGATGTAGTTTTGACTGTAAGTTAGAGCCTATACAGTCTCTTTCCCTGTGCTATTTATCTGCTCAATCAATAGTCATGAATGGGTAAAATTTTAAAAGTCTTTTCTATATGAGAAGCAAAGTATAAGGTAATTAAAAAAATTTTTTTTAATGTTTATTTTTGAGACAGAGAGAGAGACAGAGCATGAATGGGGGAGGGTCAGAGAGAGAGGGAGACAGAATCTGAAGCAGGCTCCAGGCTCTGAGCTGTCAGCACAGAGCCCCACGCAGGGCTCGAACTCACAGACCGTGATATCATGACCTGAGCCGAAGTAGGACGCTTAACCGACTGAGCCACCCAGGCACCCCAAGTACAAGGTAATTTAGACACAAAGGAATAATTTCTGAGAGCTAAGAAATCCACTTTCAATGTATTTTAGACAAAAGTATCTTTAACTTAGTCTGGGAGTTTTACTGTATAAAATGAATTAATCTCATTTGCACTTAAGGAGCTCCTTATTCTATTGACTATAGCAAACCATTACACTAGATCACACTAGACCGCTGACTAGTAGAAGTACTTACTTATACTATCAGGAAGCATTTACATAGATAGAGAAAAATGAAGATGACAGATATGGAGTAATTAATACAGGGTTAAGTTGTGGGTTGACAGCAAAACAAAATCTGCTATTTCTAAGATCAGCCCCTAACATCCCAAACAGGCTTACACACTCTCAGCAGGGATAATAACTACTGTTTTAAATAGTGAAAATTTTATTTACTATCTATTTACATTCTAAAGCATAATGGCATACTGCAAAGATGTTTTTCTAAAGCCTGGTAAGCAATCTGTAAACAATTGTAAACCTTGTAAACAATCCTGTTTGCAAAACAAGAGAAGAAGAACCAATATATAGCCACTCATTGCTTACCCTTAATATTTTCATTTCTGAAATTTGGTAACAAAGGTAAGTAAGCAAGTTGCATCTCCTATAGATATAATGTCAAATTAGATGCACTTTTCTACCACTCACACTAAAGAAAAGGAGCAATACTTAAAAAACAAAAACAAACAAACAAAAAAAGCCAAGGCCTTTATTCAGTCAGTAATGAATTGCATTCTTAGAAACACCAGAATAGTTCTTGAATAACATATTAAGAGAAATAATTAAGCTACATATAGCATGACTCAAAACACACAAAAAACCCATTTATCTATCTACATCCCTGCCTGAGATAGTCATAACACAGATTTGAATAAAAAGAATGAGCCTAAATTTAAGATGGATTGTACATGACCTATGCTCTCATAGTTTGCTATATTTCTGGCTCACAATCAATTTTATTTGTCATGTGTTCATCAGAAAGTAAGCAAGGAGACTACAAGGATTAAACAATCCAATATTGAACATCTACTTAAAACAAATGAAACCTGGTCCTTGCTTTCAAAGATTTATTTTTAAAAAATCTTAATAATGAAATATTCCATTTATAGTATAACTTTTACTGTAAGCCCAATTAGGTAGCTTGTGCTATATTCTTAAATTCATTAAGAATTCTTCTTAAATTCACTAAGAATTTCATTTGAATAAAGGAATGATGAAATCATGTCAGTGGGTTGCAAAGTAGTGAACATAAGTAAGGTAAAATTGCATGTGGCTTGTGGTACCAGTTATATTATGCCTTTATCTTATATTCTTTTTATATAACAAAATTTAATAGTTCTTGGTAAAAAGCTCCTTTTTAAAAAAAAAGATTTTATTTTTAAGTAATCTCCACATCCAACAGTGGGGCTCAAACTCACAATCCAGACATCAAAGGTCACATACTCCATGGACGTGAGCCAGCCAATGGCCCCAGTACTTGGTAAAAAGCTCTAAACAGAGCTGACATGATGTGACATATGACACTATACTTTTCAAATTTAGTGTACACGTCTACCTCAGACCCAGCTCAATCACAGGATTCACTCATTGAGTATGATGGAAATGTAGTTATAAGCTTCAAAATCAAAGATTTTCTTTGTATCTATTTATTTAGAGAGAAAAAGAGAGAGCGCGTGCATGAGCAGGGGAAGAGCAGATAGAGAAGGAAAGAGAGAATCCCAAGCAGGCTCAGCACTGTTAGTGCAGAGCCCGATGTGGGGCTCGATCCCGCGAACTGTGAGATCATGACCTGAGCTGAAATCAAGAGTTGGATGCTTAATCAGGGCACGTAGGTGGCTCAGTTGGTTAAGCATCTGACTTCAGCTCAGGTCATGATCTCACAGCTTGTGAGTTCAAGCCCCATGTCGGGCTGTGTGCTGACAGCCTGGAGCCTGGAGCCAGGAGCCTGTTTCAAGTTCTGTTTCTCCCTCTCTCTGCCTCTCCTCCCCTTCTCCCCCCGCAACGCTGTCTCTCTCTCAAAAATAAATGAACATCAAAAGAAAAATTTTTTTTTAAAGAACTGGATGCTTAACCGACTGAGCCGCTCAGGCACCCCAGTATAATCAAAGATTTTCTAAACCATCACAACTGCCAACAATTTCTTTTAGCAGAAGCAATAAAACTGCATATATAGGGGCGCCTGGGTGGCGCAGTCGGTTAAGCATCCGACTTCAGCCAGGTCACGATCTCGCGGTCCGTGAGTTCGAGCCCCGCATCGGGCTCTGGGCTGATGGCTCAGAGCCTGGAGCCTGCTTCCGACTCTGTGTCTCCCTCTCTCTCTGCCCCTCCCCCGTTCATGCTCTGTCTCTCTCTGTCCCAAAAATAAATAAAAACGTTGAAAAAAAAAATTAAAAAAAAAAACTGCATATATATAACAACTATGAGAAGTCCAAGGACATGTGTTTAGCTTCTGTTACTAGCTGTGAAACTGAACAAGTAACTTAACCTGTCTCAATTTCCTCATCTGTTAAGATACAACTAACAGTAGTATCTACCTCATATACAGAAATATGAAGATTTAATGAGATAGTAATTAAAAATTTTCTATAATGCCTCGCATACTGCTCAATAATATTAGCTATCAGTGTTAGTAGCTAATGTTAAAGCTAGAAAAACTTAAAAGGCACACAAAGAATCAAATTTATGATTCTGGTCTCATTAGTATCATACCTCAATAAAGGAGTCTAAGCAGCCACAGACTGTCTATATAAAATTATTCATTTTAAAATTCAATAAAGGAAATTTTACTATGCATTTTTCAAATACTGGAAATAGTTTAACAGTTTGATATGGTTTAAAGTTTAGCTTTAAGGTTCATATGAACAGACTATTCATAATGTTAGACATTTATTTTGGTTTAAATTAAATCAGTTGAGTTATCTCCCATCTTTAACTAATACATCATCTAATTACTGTGATTCCACCACTCCGGTTAAAAGGTTGCCTAGGTCATAATATCTGCAAATATAACTCTGGAAAGAGATGCAAGATTATGAATGTCCCATTAACCCTTAACTGGAAATTAAAATGAAACCATTAGGGGGGCGCCTGGGTGGCACAGTCGGTTAGGCGTCCGACTTCAGCCAGGTCACGATCTCGAGGTCCACGAGTTTGAGCCCCGCGTCGGGCTCTGGGCTGATGGCTCAGAGCCTGGAGCCTGTTTCCGATTCTGTGTCTCCCTCTCTCTCTGCCCCTCCCCCGTTCATGCTCTGTCTCTCTCTGTCCCAAAAATGAATAAACGTTGAAAAAAAACTTTAAAAAAAAAATAAATAAATAAAATAAAATGAAACCATTAGGTCTAGAATCAATCAACCTAATTTTCTACACCAACGTAAGAACTCTCCCACATTTCTGATTTGTATGATCTTCACACTTAAATATCCAGGTTCAACGAAAATAATACATAGGAAGAAAAGCAGCAATGTCCACTACTTGAAAGCTCTTAACTTTTTCCACCACCTCCAAAGCAATCACTCCCACTCTCAGGTAAATTGTGCCTAATATTTACAAAATATGAGTATCTACTAGCCACAAGGTCCTGTGGTAGGCTTCAGGGATAATAAAAAGCTACTGTATTTTCCCCGTCAGAATTTGTAATTAAATTGAACAATTATAATTACAACACAGACACCTAGCAGTATACTATTAAAGCCACACAAATAATACAATAGATACTACTATAGAAGTACAGAGAAATGAGAGATGAAACATTGTGATCAGAGAAGGCTTTGTGGGAGAGGAAATACTAGAAAAGAGCTTTGATACAGAGGAAAGCAAAAGCTGGAAAAGGAAGGGCAAGAATTCCAAGCTACCACTTAGCATGAGTGACAGACAATCCACTGAGAGAAAAGTACAGGGTGTGTTCTAGAGATGGAAAGTGTACCAGTTCGGCTGAAATAGATCAGTCCTGAGGTTCAGTCATGGAAAGTGTCAAAAGCCCAACAAAGATTTCTAAACTTTATTCTGGAGGAAAAGGGAATCACTGAGTATGCGGAGCAAAGAAATAATATGGTGCAAATAGTTTATTAGGACGGGGTTTGTAATGGTTTATAGAATGGGGGAGGGAGATGCAGCACAAGATGAAAGTGGGAAAGACCAGCTGGAGTGCTGAAACCATGGTCTGGGTATGAAGTGACAAGAGCTGTAGTATTTCAATACAATTTTTCAACCTTAAAGGACACAGGAGCCACCTGAAAACCTTAACATATTTATGTAAAGACTCCCTATTTTTTTTTTTTTACAAGAACTGGTTAATTAGAATAATTTAGTTTTCTCACTCTCTCACATTTTTTTCCTGTAGCAGTATCTTCTTGCCCATTTCTAATCATAGACTGTAACTCCTCTTCAAAATAGCAACCCTTGTCTTTCCTCACTTACTGATCACTCTAGTCTAAACATTCACGGTTGCTTTATTACTCTTATTCTTTATCCTCTGTTTAACTGTCTATTCCCACCTAACCACTAACTCCAAACCCATGACCTCTCCAGCTTCATATAATCAAACAGATCTAATCATACTCTCTTCTGTTACCTCTTAACTTTTTCACTTTTATAGATATATATAAGTTCTATATGCCTACAATCTTTACAACATCTTCTAAAGTCTCTACTCAATCTCTTACAGTATGGCTTTCAGGTTCACTGCTAAAACTGTGCTCAAAGACTCAGTAAGTCTCTATTCCTGTATCTCAAGATTTCACAAACTCAATAGCAGCTACTATTTATCTAGTACTTTCTTCATGGTAGAAGTCAAGTATTTTACACAATCATCTCACTTAATCTTCAAGAATATCTTATGAGAAAGACTTTTCCATATGACAAATAAAGAAAACTAAGAGAAATCAAGTGGCTTGCTCCAAATAACCCCACTAGGAAATTCTACCACCTTCTCCCCTCTAAAGCCTTCAATGTGGTTGTATTGACTGTATGTACATAGAAACATTTCCCTTAATCCTTCATTAAGGATACCAACCATTTGAGAATTTAATATTGATTCCATTCCTCAATCTGAACAATGATAGGTGAAGACATAAAACTGTCTAGCTCTGTTGACTTCTGAAACTTGGGGAATGACAAAATGAATTTAACTTCTGAATGTTTTCAGAAGACACTCTTGTAATGGATGACTTAATCTGAATCATAGTGTTAACATTCAGCTTTTCAATTTTTGATTCCTAGGAACAAGAAGGCTCATTTAATTGGGACAAATTCACTTAGGAAGATTTTGAAAATACTTTTATATCTACATAGTTCTGATTCTGGCATGTTACTTAGATTCTGAGTCTGTATTTCTTCATTTGTAAAACAGAGATAACATCATATATGTTAGAGGGTTGTGGTGAAAATTAAAGCTTGACAAATAATAAACTATGGCTTTTATTATTCACTTTATCTAGAAGTAGTTTGGTCTCATAGGATTTTAATTTAAATCATACCAGTGACAAAAACTCTAATGACTTTCAATCCAGATCCTACATAAACTCAGTCAATGGATTCCAAATAAACATATTAAGAATTATAAAAGCTCAAGCTCCCTTCTTCATCACACATTCAAGGAATGTTTAAAACATCTCTTATTTTATAAACACATGTATCAATAGCCTACTTTATTAATACACATTAACATCTAGTACTTTTCCCTCAGTCTCTTTAAAAAATTCTAAAGTCTATTAGATTTTAGATAAAGGTACACAGAAGCTCACCTCTCTTAAACCTTTACTTTCTCTAGCTCCTCCTACCTGCCTCAGCAAAAGAAAAGCTAGGTAAAGAGATTATCTAGGTAGTATATAGATAGCTAGGACTTGCAAAGGTCAAAATCATCAAGGAATATATTCTGGAGACTCAATCAAATACAAAATCTTTACTCATGTAATATGAAGCACATTAGAAAGAGCAAAAGAAGAATATAATCAACCTTTTGATTTTGATATCATTTAACCCAAGCTCCTTTCATATTAGGGCAGTTCGTCATCCCAGATAGAAATTCATTGAATTTCTTGGTTAATAATGCAATAATAGATGAAGCAACTGAATTTTAAAAATTTTGCCACCAACATTATTTGAAATGTAAGAACACATTCTGGCATAAAATTACTACCCAAGGTACAAGAAGAAACAAACTTTTGCCCAGTTGCCTCACACCTTCCCTTCACCCATCGTCCACATATTTCACAGGGCCACACCTTGTTTTATCTTCTTGCTTAACTCTTATAGGACTCCACTTGAGCCAATTTTCTTACATGGCTGCCTCACTTCTCTGATCTAAGGACGGAAAGTAATCAGTACCACTCAGAGGCAGGTGCTCAGGCAAGAGTTCGGTAATCATGGGGGGGGGGGAGAAGGAGGAGGAGGGGGATCATCAAAATATCACCCTATAATTAATTATTTCTACATGATCATAGACTTACACCTTAAGAAATTAATCCAGCTCTCATGCGTGAGCACTTCAAGGATAATAAGCTCTCTGTGGACATGTCAGTCTTTAAATTATTAAATAAACATTCATAGTTAAACCAGAATCAGCTACACATTCTGTTGGCCATTATACAGTCTAGGCATAATGTGAACAAATTCAAAGACTGTAAGTTTTTGGTAACTGTTTAGAAATGTTTACAATGTGACAACATGATGTTGCTATAGATTCCTTTGGAAAAAAGTTAAGTATTAGGAAACAAATTTTCACACAAAGGTTTATTAACAAGTCAAGATAGCAAGACCCAGCCTGAACTCACAGAAAGATATAATGTGTTCTTATAATGCCCTTCACATCAAACTACCCAGGGTCCTGTGCTTGTTCAAGCCTATAGTCTCAACCACCCTCTGTCTCGGACCTAAGAGTTCTTCCTTCCTCTTTCTCCTAAGAGTTTTTCTAGACTTCCCAATCCCAACAGAAAAATCAATAAAGCCTACCTACAGGACTATCTTCCCTAAAGAAGAATCACAAATTTAAAATTCTTTTAATTAAGACACTTATTTCTAAGTAACACACATCTTTAGAACACTGAAACATCTAAATGCCTGGTATGGTCAAGGCATACTGAATAGACAATGTTAACAGAATAAAAAAATTTAACAACTGGGCATGCATTTGACAATACAGTATACCACTTTAGCTTTACCAATATGCAAAAGCTGAGACTCAAAAGGTTAAAGGATTTGTCCATGGACACAGATATTTTGGAGCACAGCCATGACCAAACATTTCTTATCTCCCAGCGCAGTGTTCCCTTCAACAGGTTATATTGTAATTATGATCATCACTTCAGCCCTTCAATCTAAAATATAAAAAAATACAACCTGTGTTTTAAAAAAGAATGTGAAAACAAATTTATGTAAATTTCCACCAAAAAAGAAATTTTGATGATGCCAGCATTTAACACAGTTATTTCTCAAATATAATCTGAGATAGCTAGCCAAACCTTACTGGTCTTAATATACCCCTCCCATAATAAAATTACTTCACTGAGGTGAAAAATGTTTGAGGATATCAAATCAAAAATGTCTTAAGCAACTTCCATGTGAAGTTCTCATTAATGGCTGCAACTTGCAACTTAAAAGTAATCATCCCTACATGACTGAATGCTTATTCAGATATATGTGAGTTATACATAAGAACAGAACTACAACACGAGGCCAGGGATGTGACTTTGGGCTTCAATTTTTTGACCAAAGAAACATTAAATCAAAGGTAACATCTAGGATTAGAAAATAGGCAGTGGGGTGGGTCACCATCTCTCTAATCAGTTTTCTACTCTGTAAAGAGTTACAGAAATGCAGTATTTGTAAAAGGCCCAATATGTTAAAAAGATAAAAGCTGTAAAAGTGAAGTTGTTCCAATTAGAGAGGAATTGGGGAGTAAGCCCAGTTGGACTCCTGTGAGCTCTGGAACTCAGAAAGCTCAGCAGAGTACAGTTTAAATAAATAAATCCTCTGACTCTTCAGAGCTCTTTGCATCTTAAAAAAAAAAAAAAAAAAAGTGGTTGTGTTTAAAATCCCATCGTGCGAGTTTGAAAAGATTAAGCCTTTTTCCTCAGAACCATTTTTTTAATTTCGAATTTCTAATACCTATATCCCACTGATTTTTACACCTCCCATTACTCTTCCAATCACTTCTTACAATTCATTCGGCTCATTATTCCAATTAGCAGAAAATTCAGTGGGGAGGGTAGGGGCGGCGCAGATTTCTTTGGACAACTTAAGAACGACCTTTGTGGATTTTTAAGTCCCATGCGGTGCTTGAGAAGAGAGAAGGAAAAAGACCTCAGGTGGGTGATGAAATGTTCAAAACGTATCTAAACTGCGGTTGCTAAAAGGCTCTCCAGAGCCAGCTGTCTTTCAAGAAAATATTTAAAATCTACAGGCAGAACAGAACCATACCTCAACCATCAAACTGACGTTAAGAACTTTTACCAATTTACACAGTTAAAAATACGAGAAGAAATCAGTGTGATTTACTCCAATGCATTTGTTCGATGCCTTAATAATGAATGAACTGGAGGCATCACAGACTGGAGTTCAGAAAGAGCCTCACTCTCAGCTCAGCCCCCCTATAAACCTGAAGCAAACCGTCCAGAATTTGGTGCCTCGAGGCTAAGTCCGGTCCAGAGGAAGCCAACCCCCTCCTTTCTCCCGGCCTCCCTCCCAGGGGTTGGAGCCCTGGGCGGCCCGGCGGGCAGGGGCGGGGGGAGGGGGGGGAGAGGGGGCGGGCGCCGCGACGCCCCACTCCTCGCCCCGGAAAAAAAGTTCCGCCCGCCGCTCTCGAGCCAGGATGGCCTGCGGCCCTCGCCCGCGTCGCGGCCACGAACACCCGCCCGGCCTCGGCGGCGGGAGGGTCGCGCCCCCTCCCCGCGCCGCCGCCACCAACACTCCGCCCCCGCCTCCCTGCCGCCACCGCCCTCGCGGAGCGTTAACCCCTCGCCGCCCGCCGCCCGGCTTCGGGAAGGAGGCCGGGCCAGGGGGTGGAGTTGTCGTGTCTCCTCCCGGGAGCGCCCGGGCAGACGCCCGGCTTGTTTACAGGCCCCAGGCCCAGGCCTGGCCGCCACCGCCGCCGCGCAGGCCCGCGCCGTCCGCCCGCCCGCCCTCGGCCCAAGCGTCGCGCTTACCCGGAGCAGCCGCGGGCGGGCAGGTCCCTGGTCGGCCAAGGCAGCGGCGGCGACGGCGGCCGGGGAGGGGGCTGGAAGGGGGTCACCGCGGCGGCCGCCGGCCAGGTCAGGCCGGGGAGGGGGCGGAGGAGGGGAGGAGCCGGGCTGCGTCCGGGCCCCCGGCTCTCGGCGCCCTCGCGACTCAGATCATCCGGGCGTTGGAGCGGGAGGCGGAGAGCGGGTCCCGGAGGAGGAGGAGGAAGAGCCAAAGATTCATCGCTTTCGCGCCCCACCTGCCTGGCGCCCCCCCACCCCCCCTCCCCAACCACCCGTTCTGGCGCTGCAGCCGCCCGAGCACCCGAAGCTGCGGGCCGGGCCGGCGCCGAGACCACTGCTCCCTCGCTCCCGCGCGCGCTCCCGTCCCTAGCGCCGCCGCCACCGCCGCCTCGAGCGCGTCCCCGCGCAGGCGCGCTCACGACGGCGCCGTGCGGCCCCTCCCCGACTCCTCTGTCAGCCCCGCCCCGGCGGCTCAGCGGCCGCTACAGCTGCGGCGCGGCGGAGCAGCTGGAGAGACCCGGATGTCGTTGGGCAGGAACTGCGGCGAGGGCCGGCAGGCGGGGGAGGGGCGGCCGCAGATGACATCACTGCCCTACCCTGCTTCTCTCGCCGCAGCCCCCTCGCGGCCAGGGCCCCAGGCGAAGGCCGAATGGAGCATCCGAATGCCGGATCAGAACAGGCACTGGGGTCGTTATGCCCCCGGCGTTGGGGGCTGGACAGAGTGTGTGAGTGTAAGGCGCCCCGGCCGTCGAGAGCTTCTCCAAGCCCGACAGTCTGTCCAGCCGGGACTCGGGAGCTCCCCCTTAGGGCGTCGGCTCCTCCCGCCCCGGCGCTTCCACTTGTCTTAAATACACACCCCACTCCCTGCAGAGACGCCGTTCTCTGAGCACCGAGGACCGACCTCTTTCCGGCGCAGTCGCGGCCTGGTTGCCGCCTCGCTGCTGTGGTTTAAACGCACTGTTGGATACAGGCTGCGGCCAGACCCCCTCCCGCTGGGCTCTAAGCCACCCTCACCAGTGACCCTGGGAGCCCCACGCAGGTGCTTCTGCTACAACACACCTCGAGTCCCGAAGGGCAGCAACACCCTACAACCACCCATTCACACGCGAATGCAACCGATACACGGGGCACATGCTCTGAGTTTCTGGCAGGTTTTCCATCTGTAGGTCATCAGATTCCACATTGTATTTATTTGCACATGTTAGACAGTCACGTGATTCTGTCACAGGGGACCTCCTACGACCTCCAGCGAGGTTTAAGGAACTAAAGATTTTTCAAAATCTGGAGGATAATCAGAAACGTAACAGCTGTTTCTGTTAAGAGTTAGAGATCAACTGAACCTAATTGAAACTGCACATGCAGGCGGCCACAATCCAGTTTAGCTAGCTGGTCTACGGAAAACCGACCCACGCTGTTTGCAGACGCCGGGATAGAATGACAAACCCTAGGCGGCCAATGAATCAGAACTGGAAGCAGTACATCACCAGCACGAGTTCCCATTGGCTGGGGTGCCTTTCCCTTTCTTGTCAGAGGCTTAACCTGTTCAGGGATTTGACCTATACCACATTTGCTGGAAGAGAAGTTTAAAAGCAAGATCCGCGTTTTAAAAAGATGCTCTTGTATATACAAAGAAAAACCAAATAGTTCAGTGTAGGAGGCAGGTACTTTAAAAAGAACACCTGAAAATATTAACCAAATTGTGTTCTGGCCAATAAAAAGGTTAGTATGTGATGAGTCCTATTCGTTTTTATCTGAGGAACTCACTGTAGCAATTTTTACATTGCTACTTACTATCTCCTAAAACCACTTTGCCCCACACCTCCTAGATCAAAAAGCAATCTTTTTTCTTTTTGTCATTCAACGAACACTTAGCTGTTTTTGAAGCTGTGAAAGGCATTTCCAATTTTTTCTACATGACTTTTTTTGAGTTTCTGTTCCTTTCACGTTTAGGCCTGGAACCTGACAACGGGATAAAACAGTATCACCAAATAGTCACTGGGAGGCCCATTCTTCAAGGAACCCAAAAGTCACTCTACCCAATATCTATGGTGTTTGAATTTCTTAGAGTAAGATGACGATGGATCTTTTCCAGGTATACAACGTGAAAATAAAATTCACTTATGCATTTGGTCCCAGTATCATCTGAGGACACATTTCCTAATTGCTTCTCCATACACTTGCCAAAAAAAAAAAAAAAAAAAAAAAAAAAAGGAAATTAGATCAAAGATCTTTGAAACTGTTCTGTATTGAAATCCTTAATACTTCAGACAAGTAACAGCATGATTTGCATGCTAGTGGACTCATTACCATTCTGAAACTGAAAAGCCCATGTGGCAACCACCGTTTGAAGTGCCCTTGGAAAACAAATTTTCTTATTCATAAGGCAGAGCCCGGACAGCCAATGGCAGTAGTGGACCGCAGTGAACTTGAAGGGCTTTCCTATCTTTCTGCTTCCTTCGTTCAGGCTCCCATATCTTTCTTCTCTCTGTTCTACACTTGGAGGAGAATCTGGGTCAATTATAGCAGAAGAGGCAGAAAAATAGAAAATATGAGCATAAAGAGATTTTGAAGAAGGCTGCACAGTGTACCACAGACTGCTGATAAAGTTGTACCTTCCTACCATTTCTTATTTCTGGAATCAGCTTGCAGGGACATTTTGGTATGAGCTAGGAAACTCATGGGTTATAAGCTAACATTTTAAAGTTTGGAACAAAGATATCTTAGTATTGTCTGAATAAATATGCTCGATCTTATAATATCCCCCTCCTTATTATTATACTAAATATTATGTTTCCTAAATATGCTATGGGCAAAACCCAACTATTTAGAAGGGAGGAAAGGACATTGAAAAAAGAGAGTTAAAAGTTTTCTTTTCGTTTGAACTACAAGGCTTTGCTTGGGCCTCCTACACATATTTGGGATGTTCATAGTGAGTTTCTGTGAAACATCCGTGAGCATATATTCCCATAATTGTTTTTTAGTAATTTTTATAGGTACAACACAATCCTACTCTGCGTCAGAAATCTGTTTACATTACAATTACCAAAGAGGAAGATTTTCTGAAAGATTGGCTTTCAAGTCCTGAATTTAACTGTATGTGATTAGCCTAGTAATTGGGAGGCATGCGGTGAGGATGGGGGTGGGGGCCGAGGTGAAGAGTCTGAAGCTCAATCTGGTTAACAATAACACTCTCTCATCTTTCCCTCCACAATCCGTAATTTAAAGTGAAGGTTAAATCACTTGTTCCCAAATTACTATTGTGAATCCACCCAGGAGAGTCACCCATGAGACATCCTGGCTTGGGCCTCTCAAAATAAGGGTCGCCCTTTAAGTGACCCCTCTAGGAAGCGCCTGAGAATTCCCCTCACCTCAGCCATCCATCCTTTCCCACTGAAGTCAGTCAGTCACTACTCAAGAATCACAAAGTCAAGCAGAATGAGATCCAACTCTTCCTCCTCCACCTTCATTACCTGTTCCGCGTTTCTTTCTCACATATATCCTCTTCATATGTCTTCCTCTTCTCTCTTTTCTCATCACTCTTCTCCCTTTCTTCTGTTCTTTTTTGATCTCCTTTGCCCTTCTTTTCCCCATTCTTCTCTTCTCACTTTTTCTTATCTTAGCCCAAATTACAGCCTCTGCTACGCACTTTCTCCTGAAGCAGTACAAATCAGTGGATAGTGCCCCTAAACTAATTTTGTTGGTGGGGGGTGTACCCCCCACCCTGGTCCTATTTTCTCCATCGTCCCCCTCCCCTTGCACCATGTCAAGTCATGAAACACTTAGGTCTTTAAAGGACTGTCACAGAATGAGAAGGATTAGAGAATCCTGCCCTGTGTGAC